>NC_141387.1:16292883-17756671 GCF_017979445.1 Akebia trifoliata
AAGTCATTGAAAAGTGACATTTTTACCAACCCGAGGCCCCTAAGACCTCTCAATGGTTTAGGAGGCTACCAAAAGGACTCGGCCAACCTTACGCTTTCCCAACATTCACCGCTCCGCTTCCAAAATAAAAAACGTCAAATTTTCGATAAATTTCACCAACGGGCCTAAAAAGCCCGATTCGCCAACACGTGGCATTTTTGATCAAATTAATGATTGTAAAAATCTAAAAAAATTAAAAATTAAAAAGGTGAGACTTGAGATGCCTACCCCTCCTCTACTACCACCGCTCCGCCTCCGAATCCGCAAAAAACCATAGGCCCACCTAAGGCCCATGAGCCCTCAACACTTTCCTAAATCGATTTCTCATCTTACCCTTAGCCTAAAATCAATCCCACATCACCTAAAATCTAAAACCAACCTATACCCTCAAAACCCATTCCAAAATAACCCTCAACCAAACCCTAAAACCCAAAACCATTTCTAAAACCCAAGTCCAACACTACAAAGCCCACAAATCATTAACCATATCCAATTCATTATCCAACCCACAACCCTAACCCATAAATCACAACCCACATCAACCAATCATTCTTTTATCATCAAAAGATGACACATGTCATCACCCCATCTCACCTCCCTCACCCAACTACCTACCACATTAATTTGCTTTAAATCCCATCTACCCACACATCAACCCATCACCTTTTCTCTCAAATCAAACACATCTACCCACACCCCTAACCTATACCTCCCCTAATCTACCCTCATCATTCCCTACAAAACCTATATCTACAACCTAAACCTACACCATCCTCTCAAGTCAAACACTCAACCTCTCCCATCAACCTATCCCAACCCTTCATTTCCACCCACTTTAACACATGGCATCATCTCCTTCACCCTCCCAAAATATCATCAACTACCTCTTTAAATCCTCTATTCTCTTAAATCAAATACCATTTAATCACAACCACCATCTTAAACTCACCTCACCAAACACTCCACCCAAATGGGTTGGGTAGGATCCAAACCATTTGGGTCAAAACTCACCCATTTAACCCTCCTTACCTAAATACCCTCCAATCTCCTCTAAATTACACCCACTTCTCTCTCAAACTCATAACCATTCTACCCTTTTTCTTCACTTCACCCCATTATATCCCTAAAATAACTCCTTAACATCTATAAATACCCTCCTCCTCTTCCCAAAAATGGCCCCCAACCTTCACTACAAAAATTCTCTCCAACTCTCTCTACTAACAACTATCACCCCTCTCACTAAGAAAAATCTCATCAATTCCCTCACACTAACCCTCCCCAAGTCTCATAAAAAAAAAATCACACACTACACTCATCTCCATTATATCTCTTCTCTACTCCTTCAATAAAAAAAAAAGAGTTGTATTTGTTTAAAATACTAAGGACTCAAGAAGACTCAAGCAAGAAGAAGAAAAGAAGAAACAAGATGCAAGGTGGGTTCAAGGCAACCCCCCCTCTCTCTTCTACATCCTCTCCTCCTCCCTCTTCTATCACCCCTCTCCCCTTCATTTTATTTTTTAGGATGAATGGACCCCAAGGCTAAAGGTCTATAAGGGTCATTTCCATCAATGGAATGACCCTATGATCAAGCCGAAAATTGACCCCTATCTAGGGTACAAATGCACAACACGTGGCACATCATTTTTCGTATTTTTTTAATCAAATGACCGAGTTGAGTTGAGGTTACCGCTATTTAGTGGGGAGAAAAGGGTGCCTAACACCTTCCCTTTTCTCCAACCGAGCCGCTTACCCCGGATCTTAAGGTTTGATCCGTACCTTATCCACGTGAGTCACTAAAATGTCAAAATGTCACTTTTTCAAAAATGCACATTGGGTGACCATTCACACCCACTTACAATATGAATGGTGGCGACTCCAAATCATAGTAGATGTGGCCGTCGTAATGACGAAATCACATGTCTACACATTCAAAATGTAAATTAAAAATTAAATTCAAGTTAAACAATTAAAACTCAAATTAAGATCGAATCACCCAACCAATTAAAATGTAAAATCGAACGATCAATCAATCAAAAAATCGAAATCAAATCAACCAACAACCAAATTTAATATCAAAATTCAAATTAAATTTTAATCGAAATTCAAAATTTAAAATAAAATATAAATTCAAATGTAATTTAAAACATCAAATTAAATTTTAAATCAAAACATCGACTAAAATAAAAATAAAAAAAAATTCGAAATCAACCAATCGGAAGGAAAATTAAACCGACCAATTATGACTCATTGACGGAGAGTTACCGTAGTACGAGTAGCGTAAGATCCCCCTCTTTCATTCTTTTAAAAAATAAAAAATAAAAAAATTCAAAATAAAAAAAGAAAGAAGAAGAAACCACGTTTCTTCTTCCCCACGTGCTCCCATGGTCTTCTTCTCCAACTCCTCCTTCTCTATTTCTCCAACAACCCACGTTTTGGACCACCCACATAGCAGCCACGTTCTTCTCCTCCTCTTCACTCTCTCCCTTGATCTCTCCCATCAACCCACGTCCTCCACCCTTCTTCTTCTTCACAACAAAAACCAGCAACATTCTCTCACATTTTTTGCTAGATAACCACCCATACAACTACCCACATCTCCACCCTCTCTCCCCTCATTCTCTCACGTTTTTATGGGAGGGAATGATTATAAAAAAAGAGCAAGAGGAACCAAGAAGAGAGAGTTCTCTGGTCTTGCTGCCACTGATAAAAAAAAAAACACAAAAAACGTTTTTTTCTGGCTACCATTAAATCTGCAACATCTTCTTCTTCGTCTATCCAGCCACATCTTCCTCTCTCTAACTACGCCTTCTAACCCACATTACTCTCTCTCTCTCTCTCCCATGTTCATGTTGGACAACAACCATTCATCCTCTTCTCCATAAAAGCTCAACCAACACTCATCATAAAAAAAAACAGCAACTTTCCACTTTGATAGCAGCCATTAATATCCATTATTTCCTTCTCTCTTCACCATAAAAATTAGCCCATTTCTCTCTTGATTACACCCTCTTCTTCTCCATAAAAGAGCCAGCCCATTTCCTTGCCATTACCTCCTTCTCCATCGAAAATTAGCCAAGTTCTCTACCATTAAACCATCTCCATTATAGCATACGCACCATCACACGCCCTCTTCTCCCACGTCTCACTCACTCTCTCTAATTTTGGATGCCCCTCTCTCACTCTCTTTGCTCTCCTCACTTTTCACCAAGTCCCAACAAATATAATAGCGGCCATAGCTTTAACCACATCGCCTCATTTTTTATTTTTGTATAACTCGCAACCACAACGACCCGTACGGCATTATTCACTTGCCATTTCAAGTTCTTTTGAAGGAATCCACGCATCCGAAATTATTCGGCAAAGGTAAATTTTTTTTATTTTTTTTTATTTTTTTTTATTTTACTTTTATTTATTTGTTTATTTATTTTTATTGTTTCTTGATTTCGTATGCATCCGAATAGATACACCGATTTTTGGGGTAGGCGTGGCGCCATGACAATTTTTACGATTTCGAATTATTAGTGGATCGATTCACAAATTTTGTTGATAAATTGATTGGTTAACTTGTTAACATCAAGATAGTGAACCGGCTCATTGTTGATATTTATCCGGTCGATTTGTCGATTTATGATGTTATTGGGCCAACTCGCTAACATTGATATTAATCAACTCACTAATATGTGGATTAATTCATGAATTTTGGTACACGTGGAGGGTAAAGAAATCGATTTTTTTTGCTTATCAAGATTGGTGAGTTGACTCGCTGATTTTGGGGCCATTGAAAATGTGAATCGAATTTTTTTTAAAAAAATTAGACACGTGGGTTAAGTCACCGATTTAATACACGTGGCGATTTAAAAAAAAAAATTAGGATTCTTATGATAAAAATTGTGAGTCGACTCGCTGATTTTGGGACCATTGAGAATGCGAATCGATTTTTTTTTTTTAGAAATTGTGCACGTGGGTTAAATCACATATTTAACACATGTGGCAATTTTTAAAAATAATCAAAGATTATTTTGATTAACAAATTGCGAGTCAACTCGCTGATTTTTGGTACATTGGAAATTTGGTTCGATTTTTTTTAGAAATTGTGCACGTGGGTTAAATCACATATTTAACACATGTGGCGATTTTTTAAAATAATCAAAGATCATTTTGATTAACAAATTGTGAGTCGACTTGCTGATTTTTGGTACATTAGAAATTTGATTCGATTTTTTTTAGAAATTGTGCACGTGAGTTAAATCACATATTTAACACATTTGGCGATTTAAAAAAAATAATCAAAGATTATTTTGATTAACAAATTACGAATCGATTCGCTGATTTTTGGTACATTGGAAATTTGGTTTGATTTTTTTTAGAAATTGTGTACGTGGGTTAAATCGCCAATTTAATACACGTGGCGATTCAAAAAAAAAAAAATTATTATGATATAAAAATTGCGAGTGGACTCGCTGATTTTGGAGAATTGAGAATGCAAATCGAATTTTTTTCAAAAAAATTAGGTTTCTTTTGATTAACAAATTGCGAGTCGACCCGCTGATTTTTGGGACATTGAAAATTTGAATCGATTTTTTTTTAAGCACGTGGTTAACTCACCGATTTAATACATGTGGCAACTCAAAATTTACAAGTTAACCCACTGAATTTAATGCACGTGACGACTCAGAAATCAAATTTCTTTGATAAATATCATCAATGAGCCAATTCATTAATTTCATGTACGTGGCATTGAAAATCAGTTTTCTATTATTCAAAGTATGATCGATTTGATCCATTAATTTTTGGTGTCATGAATGCCTCATTAAATCATGTAATTATTTTAACCGTAGGATTTGTTTAGTAAATCCGATGCAATTTGATGATGATTGGACCCTAGTTTGACTTTTAGTCTTTGAATATTGAATGTAGGATATTTTTGGATCGCAGTAGAGACTGATCATCTTGATCAGGCGGGTTCGGTGCCTAACACCTTTCGAAATCCGTAACCTGACCCCTTACCCATCTCGTTGATCCACGGACCGACCCATATCTATTTGGAGTTAATTTTGGTTCCTAGACCTAAACTAGGTGGCGACTCCCTATTCTTTTAAAAATTCCTGAGATACGTAGATCGGACCCCTAATCCGCTATTTAGCGAACGGTCGCGGGGGTCAAGGCGATTTCATAAGGATTTATGGGCCTTAGGTGGGTTTAGATTTTTTTGGATTCGGAGATGGAACGGTGGAAGGTATAGGAGGTGGTAGGCGTCCCAAGTATCGTTTTTTAATTTTATTTATTTTTTTGAAATTTTTGAAATCATTGGTTTGATCGAGATGCCACGTGTTGGCAAATCGGGCTTTTTAGGCCCGTTGGTGAACTTTATCGAAAATTTGACGTTTCTTATTTTGGAAGCAGAGCGGTGAATATTGGGAAAGCGTAAGGTAGGTCGAGTCCTTTTGGTGGCCTCCTAAACCATTGAGAAGTCTTAGGGGCCTCGGTTTAGTCAAAATGTCACTTTTCAATGACTTGGGTCTTTAAGGCCCGTTGGCCCATTTATTTGGAAAATCTGTATTTTTGGGCCTTTTCGAGTTGTGGCTCGTTCAAATTGGGGTGTCTACAGCTGCCCTTCTTTGTAGGAATTGCGTGCAAAGAACTGGAAAGAATAGACTAAACCCCTATTTGCACGGGCAAGAGAACTTTGTAAAACACGACTTCGAATTTCGGATTAAATCGATGAATTTTGTGGACAATGGCGCCTCAAGCATGGGGTCTAACAGAGTTTTGCCTTATTAATTCCTTGATCTCGATGGCGCGGAGCTCGTGTGAGATCTTGGATTTGATGAAAATTTGATGAGTTTTGAAATCCGACTATTTCTTCGATCGTGTTTTGACAAATCAGAGTTGAGTGCAACTCGAAAAGGTTTTTGAATTTTTTTTTTCTTCATTGCCTTCTTTTGTTGATCTTGCTCTATTTCTATCATAAGCTAACCCTCTCAATTCATGCATTGTCCTTTGATACCTTTGGTCCTTTCAACGGTGCAAGCAGTGAGGTTGTTAGCAGTCGTCACAAATCCAAGAGAGAGTTTTGCAGTTGGAGTACAAGCAATATGGTTGTTAACAGCTGTCACTGATCCAAGAGAGAGTTTTGCAGTTGGAGCACAAGCAATATGGTTGTTAACAGCTGTCACTGATCCAAGAGAGAGTTTTGCAGTTGGAACTGAATTGACCAAGACATGTTGCATCGGTGCTACTCTCTTGCAGTATCAACATACTCTTTCGCACTTCTTGATTCATTATCACACTAATATCTCTAGCTGGCATGTTACTAGTCATAACACTTGTCAGGCGTTCGCACTGTCAATCTAAGGTAGCAACCCATCACTTTGTTCCCAATCCAAGGTCAGAGTTAATCAGTATTCCATATGTACTATGAACTGCTTTGTCATCCACTTCTATATGTTCGACCCATATGACCTCGGAGTGACCATTTGGCATTTCTTGGATTAACCACCCTGATGGCCTTCTTCGACACCTTAATATCGGGCTAGGACACAAATGATCCAAGGAAACATCGACCACCATTCAAATCCCCTCGGCATGTTGTTTACAATACCTTACATAGAAATTTTCTCAAATCAGGACCAGAGGTGAAGGGACTTGAAATTCTGCTGTCATCACTTGAAGGGCTCCATTGTAGTTTTCTACTACGCTTGTTGATACGACCTCAAGAGTCATCGCTCTTGAAACAATGCTAAAAAGTACGGTGGACTACTGATTCACATCCATAAGGATCTCAACAAGGTTAATGTGATTCATGATAACAACGGCCGTTTCTCGAGAAGCTTCTGACTTCAATCCAAATGGTTTTAGTCCAATTCCCCTCGGGAATGTTTGCATGTACTCATTTTCACTTAGAATCTCATAAGCATGATCAAGACTATGCACTCACAATGGTTTCTTTAGTTGGACCATTCTTATAAACTCTTTCATTGCTGCAACTACGAGTTCGATGATCAATGGTTTATCTACCTCAGTCAGCCCGGAGAGTAATCTTAGAAGGGGCTCGCTCGGGGTCCCTGCTTCGATGCCCTTTGTGTCTTGTCTAGTGAGTCATGATGCTTCGGACGGTGAAAAATTGATGATGAGTCGGGCTGCCTGGATCCGTGCTTTGTAGGAACGCTTTGACTCTTTTTTCATGATGTTTGATTGATTTTTTTTCATTACAAAATGTTGAAAGATTAATGCAAAGAAAATAGGTTTTGTACTTACTTGGCCTCAGGTGTATCTAATGCTTTGAAAACTTGAAGTTTGAATAAGTCCTAGAATCTTCATCATCGGCCAAAATAGTAGTTTTTCTTTTTTTTTTAAAAATTTTATGAAATATCTTTATCAAATGAGTACGATAAATTCAAAGTTTGTAAAACCTTTGGTTGCGACGATCTTGGTGTTTTTGCCAATCACAGAGGATATAAACGTCAATTACTCTTTTGATTCCTTTAGAGTCATTCCCAGTGCCATGGTATTGGAAGACTATTTTGGGTCTCGAGATTTTGGAAAGATTTTGCCGTTCACAGTTTATACTCTTGCGGGCCAGGAGTTGTTTTTTTTTTTGTTAACCTTTATTGCCTCTGATGCCAATTACGATTTTCATCAGACCCGGTTTCAACATTTTTACGCATCGACGTCCTTTTTGGGATTTTCATCGTGCTGGTGGCTTTGATCTTGCCATAGTCTGATTCTTTTACTCATAGCGCCCTTTCAGGTTTTCACTATGACCTTTCAGACCATGCTTGTATTTTTCTAGATTTTTCATTACAATTCTGCTCGGAGTCTCTGTGTCTTTGTGGCTTGGTGACTTAAGTTGAGCTGCAAGATCGACGACTCTACTCTTGTAGTGGCACTTTTTCTTGAGTAATAGATCTAGATTCCCCTCTCGAGCTTGCTGACGACTATTCGTGGTTCGACAACTCAAGTTGAGCCGCGAGATCGACTACTCTATACTCCGAGTACTTTTTTTTTTTTTCGAATATCCGATCTGGATTCCCCTCTCAAGTCTTCCAACGACTAACAAGACTTTGAGGTCCGGACCAAGTTGCAAGATCATTGGTGCTGCCACTGTCATTATGTTGCCTTAGAACATTTTTTGATCAAAAAAGACTTTAAGTAGGACGAAACGTTGGCTTAGGCTTATGGTAGTGGAAGGTTACAAAAAGGTTAAGGTCTGGGTCTTAGTTTATCTAAAGTGGAATAAACATGGGGTTCGTCTATTTTTGTTTCGAAAAAGTGATCTATGTCTCCTTCCAGCGTCTTTCGAACTTGTTTAGGCTGGAGATTTGGGTCGAGCCAAGATTAAGTGTTCGAGTTTTTGACTTTCTTGATTTTTCTATTTCTTTCTGATCTTTTTTTTTGTGTAGTTGTTGACTTACCCCAGTCTTAGGTTAAGAAATGAACGTGATGGCTCAAAAGGGTAGACTAGGGTGTGATAGTTTGTTTCGGATAGCAAAGATGGCCTTTCGTCATCTCAGGGTCAGATCTTAAGCGTAATATTTCTTAACAGTGTCAGCATTGATCGGTTGCGGGAAGACTTGTCCGTCCATTTTTGTGAGAATCAGAGCTCCTCCCGTCATTACCTTCTGTACGATGAATGGTCCCTCATAGTTCGGTCTGAACTTTCCTCTGACGTCTTCTTGGATTGGCAGAATCTTCTTTAAGACCAGGTCTCCTGGCGAGAAATCCCTAGGCTTAACTTTCTTGTTATAGGCGCGAGCTATTCGTCGTTGATAGATCTGTCCATGGTAAATGGCTGCAAGGCATTTCTCTTCAATTAGATTCAACTGATCGAACCGAGCTTGAATCCATTCAGTTTTATCTAACTCTGCTTCTTTTAAGATTCGGAGGAAGGGAATCTCAACCTCTACGGGCAAGACTGCTTCCATTCCGTAGACTAATGAATACGGAGTTGCCCCCGTCGAAGTTCTGAATGAAGTTCGGTAGGCGTATAGTGCAAAGGGCAACATGTCGTGCCAATCTTTGTATGTAACCGCCATCTTCTCGATTATTTTCTTGATGTTCTTGTTGGCTGCCTCGACTGCTCCATTCATCTTAGGTCTGTAGGGTACAGAGTTGTGATGAGTGATCTGGAAGTCTTCGCACATTTTGATCATATCTTTGTTCTTGAAGTTCTTGGCATTGTCAGTTACCAATCCACTTGGAAGTCTATACCAGCAAATGATGTTGTTCTTGACAAACTTCATGACATTCCTCTTAGTAACATTGGCGTATGATGCAGCTTCTACCCATTTTGTGAAGTAATCGATAGCAACAAGGATGAAACGATGCCCATTTGCAGCTTTTGGCGAGATCTGCCCAATGACGTCCATGCCCCAGAGTGAGAAGGGCCAAGGAGTAGTCATATTATGTAGTTCTGAAGGTGGGGCATTAATCTTGTTGGCGTAGATCTGACATAGATGACATTTGCGGACATGTTGATAGCAGTTACTCTCCATTGTGGACCAATAGTATCCCATCCTCATGATCTTCTTAGCAAGCATATGACCATTCATGTGAGGTCCGCAGACTCCTCCATGTACAGTCTCAATTAGTCGTTTCGCTTCTGTTTCTGCCACACACCTAAGTAAGATTTCATGGTGCGACTTTTTGTACAGAATACCGTTGCTCAAGAAAAATTGTCCTGCTAACTTCTGAATGGTCCTTCTATCATTTGGCGTTGCGTCTGAGGGGAGCGTTCGATCTTCAAGATATGCCTTGATATCAGAATACCATGGCTTTTCTTCAGCTTCTTCTACTTCGACGGGTAAGAAATAGGCTGGCTCATCTTGAATTCCAATCTCAATAGGGTCGATGATTAAGTCTTTCGAGATACTGATCATAGAGGCAAGTGTAGCTAGCGCATCTGCAAACTGATTCTTAGCTCTCGGCATGTACGTGAATGAAAACCTATCAAAGCGCGAGCTTAGTTCTTCTAGATAATCGTGGTAAGGAACCAATCTCTGTTCTCGGGTCTTCCATTCTCCAGTTGTCTGATAGACTACTAAGCTTGAATCTCCGAAAACATCGATCTCATCTACTTCGAGATCCAGTGCTGCCTTCAACCCTGCTTGCATGCTTCGTATTCAGCCTCATTGTTGAAACATTGAAATTTTAGTCTGATTGCGATTGGCACGTGGGATCCATCTGGCTTGATCAGAACTGCCCCTATTCCGTTTCCTTTCTGATTGGCTGCTCCGTCGAAGTACATTTTCCAGCCTGGTTCCTCATTATCGTCTTCAACCTCAGTGATCAGTATGGCTTCATCAGGAAGTTTGTCTTTAATGGCTCGTATCAGGCAATGGGTGCTCGGCTAGGTGGTCAGTGATGCTTGCCCTTTGATGGCCTTTTGAGTGACATAGGTGATGTCAAACTCAGATAATAATATTGCCACTTTGCTGTACGACCTGTTAATGCCGGTTTCTCGAATAGGTATTTCAGGGGGTCCATCCTTGCTATTAGCATAGTCGAGTAACTCAACAAATAGTGACGTAGTCGTTGAGATGCCAAGACTAATGCGCAGCAAGTCTTTTCAAGCGTTGAATATTTTGCTTCGTACTCGGTAAATTTCTTACTGAGATAGTAGATGGCCTGTTCTTTCCGTCCCGATTCATCGTGTTGCCCTAGCACACACCCCATTGACGTTTCTTGCACCGAGATGTACATCAGCAAAGGTCGCCCTAGAGTAGGAGGGACGAGGACTGGTAGATTGAGCAGATATTGCTTAATCTTGTCGAACGCTTCCTGACAGTCCTTGTTACACTTCTTTGGCGTGTCTTTCCTTAGTAGCTTGAAGACTGGCTCACAGATAGGCGTAAGCTGAGCAATGAAACGGCTAATATACTGTATCCTCTCCAAGAATGCCCGAACATCTCTCTCTGAAATGGGTGCTTTCATCTCAAGGATATACTTGGTTTTTGCCGGATCTATCTCGATGCCTCTTCTGCTGACGATGAAACCCAGTAGTTTGCCCGATGTTGCCCCGAATACACATTTTGCAGGATTTAGCCTTAAACTGTATTTCCTCAGCCTGTCGAACAACTTTTTAAATTTACCAGATGATCTTCTTCAATGCCGGATTTAGCAATCATGTCATCTACGTAGACCTCCATTTCCTTGTGGATCATATCGTGGAATAGTGCGGTCATTGCCCGTTGGTAAGTCGTCCCTGCGTTCTTCAGCCCGAATGACATGACTTTATAGTGGAAAGTACCCTATGGCGTGATAAATGCAGTCTTTTCCTGGTCTTCTTCCGCCATTTTTATCTGGTTATAGCCTGAAAAGTCGTCCATGAACGAGAACATGCCATGCCCTGCTGTACTATCGACTAGAGTGTCGATGTGTAGAAGTGGGAAATCATCCTTAGGGCTGGTTTTGTTTAGGTCCCGATAATCAACACACATGCGTACCTTCCCATCTTTCTTGGGTACTGGGACGACATTAGCCAACCACTCATGGTACGTAGAAACTGCAAGAAATCTGGCTTCGAACTGTTTCATGATCTCGTCCTTGACCTTCAAGGTCCATTCTGGCTTTAATCTTCTCAATTTCTGCTTGATCGGCTTGCTTCCGGAGGTAATTTGTAGCTTGTGCACTACAAGATCTATGTCTAATCCCGGCATATCCCTGTACGACCATGCAAAGACATCTTGATAATCTTGTAAGAGTTTGATCATTTCTTCTTTTTGTTGTGACGTTAATAAGGCTCTGATCTTGACAATTCGTGGGTCCTCTTCGATACCAAGATTGATTGAATCTGTATCCTCAATGTTTGGCTGAACACCTTTCTCGTGACGTTCTACCAAGTCTTTGATTTCTTTAGGCGGGTACTCCATTTCGTCCTCAGACTCTTCTTCGATCCCCATGAGGTCAAAGTCGAGTTCAAGATCGAAATCATACTCGTCCCTTTCAAATTCTGTTTTATTTGGGTACTCATTTGATTGAGACATATCCCTTGAAAACTCTTTTTTTGACTTTTGAAAAATATCTATTTTTTTGTAATTTTGAAAGCTTTTTGATTTTTTTGACTTTTGAGAAATTTTTGATTTTTTTGTTTTTTGAGGAATATTTATTTTTTTGTTGCTTTTCGAATACCTGAAATAAGAAGAACAATCATGCGAATTCATTAATAAAGATAGGGAGCCCTCAAAACAGTCTTTACCCGAGGACGAGGGCTCGTTATGATCCTCGGGCAAACTAGATTCGTTTAACGGCGTTTTTTTTGGAGGCCTCAACAGCCTCAAGGGTCAATGGGAATTCCTCCCAATTGTTCAAAACTTCCCCTTCTCTGAGGGGGCGGATGAGATGTGAAAGTGATGTGTTGGGTGATTTGGTCGGTGGTTCGGAGATAACCATGATCTCCGATTGATTTTTGTCAGATGGGGGCATAGTCCCTCCCAAACTCGGTGGGATGACGACTGATGCCCAGTCAATGCCCGTTGAAAAGGGTGATTTGTTCCCTTGGCTAGTAGTGATTTCCACTTTGGTTGATTCTAAGGAGGTTTCTGATAGACTTTCATTGGAATCCCCATTGAATAAAACATCAATGCCTTCTTTAAAGGATGATTGGGACTCCACGATTGGGTGCACTGGTTTAGGATTTACCATTTTTGGCTTATTTGCTGATGGTAGTTCTGATAGGTCGTCAGGTCTGATATGGGATTTTGGGAAGCTAACATTGATGTGAGGGACTCGGCCCAGATTCCAGATGTTCGGATAACGATTTTGCTTTCTTGCTAGCCGGAGCTCCTTTTTCTTGTCATTCATTTCTGCAATATCCCTCTTTGTGGGCCTAAACCCCAGACCAAAATAAGGAGTATGCTTTTTGACTTCGATCGGCTTAGTTCTCCCTCTTCCTCCTGGTCCCAACCCTTGCTTGGGTCGATAACCTGCCCTTTTCATAACCCGACCAACCATCAGATTTGGTCTAGATAGTTTTGCTTTTACCTTCTCCTGTCCCTTTTCAATATGATTGACAGCGGCGAATTGATAAGAGTGATATAGTGCTTTGTCCTTCGTCATCTCAATGTCGATAAATGGCACATCCGGAGCTCTTCCAGCCGGGATAAGATTTTCTGCCAACACTGATATCATTCTCTGCCCCATGATGAACTTGACTCTTTGGTGTAGAGAGGACGGTACTGCCCCGGCAATATGGATCCATGGCCTGCCCAGCAGTAAGTTGAAGGTTGTTGGTATTTCCATGACTTCAAACGTTACTTCGAATGTACATGGGCCTATTGTGACAGGTAGATCCACTTCTCCTAGAGAATCCCTTCTCGAACTGTCAAAGCCTCGGACAACTTTGTTGTTTGGCTTGACATGTGACCAATCAGCGTTGAGTTTCCGGAAGGTCTCAAGCGGACAAACATTAAGCGCTGAGCCGTTATCAATTAGCACCCTAGCAACCATCATGCCCTTGCATATGACCATGATGTTTAGTGGCTCGACGTGCCCCGTTCCTCCAGGCATAAATTCATCTTCAGTGAAGATAATGGGATTGGGGGCCATTATCTGGCTAATCGTTTGTTCTAGTTCCGCGGGTGAGGTAGTTGCAGGTACATGCGATTTTCCCAAAACTCTCAGTAATGCCTCTTGGTATTCTTCTGACTTTTGCATCAGACCCAGGATACTGATTTGAGCCGGTTGTTTGTTCAATCTGTTCACTATATTTTGCTCACTCTTGAGAATGAGTTTAATAAAGTCTGCAGCTTCCTTATTCGTCATTTTCGCCTTCTCTTATTTCTGTTCACTCTCGCTCATTTTGTCTCTTCCTTTTACTTTTCTTTTCTCTTCATCCGTCATGCCTTTTATTGTTTCTTCAGCCTCTTCCCTGATGCTTACCCCCTTTTTTGATATTTTTTTGTATCGCCTTGCCCTTGTCATATGCCCAATGTCGGCCACTATTGCTTTCTTCATGGTTTCAACCCCGGAGGTCGTGGTGATGGTTGTCTCGTAACTCCAAGGAACTGCCTGGATAGAGTTATAGGGGAATGGTTTGGGTGAGTGTATGGTCATGGGAGGCGGCTCAGGTTTTACATTGAGAATGAGGGGTGGTGGCGATGATTTGGATGAAATGGTAGCAGGAGTAGTTGATGGAGTGTATGGGAGGATGAGTGGTGGACGTGAAGATGCGGTGTATGGTATGTGAAGGGGTGGTCGAGTCATATATTGAGAACCTTGCGATGCATATGGTATAATAAGAGGGGGTCGAGTAGCAGTATTGGGAGTTTGATGAGTGGGATGGATGGTGAGGTCAGACAATCTGAGAGGTGGTAGTGAATTTTGGGGTGAGCTTGTTGTATGACGATTGATTGTGCTGATTGTTGGTGCTTCTGATCCCTGAGTTAGGTAGACCCTGATTTTGGACCCGATAGGCGCTATTAAATCTGAGGGATTGAAGTCGAGTTCTCCACAGACAACATTTACCCTGTGCCCACTCCCCTCTCCATTGTGAGTAGGTAGGGGGTTTTGGTTGATGTTCTGTTGTTGGGGTGGGTTGGCAGGCCCATCTAGGATGAGAGCCTTTTTATCGATCAGGTTCTGTACTTGATGCTTGAGCTGCCAGCATTGATCTGTGGAGTGCCCTGGTGTACCCATGTGGAATTCACAAAATAGGTTAGGGTTGTACCCTGGCCCTTTCACAGCCTCAGGATTTGGTGGACGCTTTACCAGATATTCGCCTCTGAGTAAGAGTGGCAGTAGTTCTGATAGTGTCATGGGCAATCTGGTAAATACTCTGTTTACCCTGTTAGGTCGTGCCTGCTGGTTTTGCCCATACTGTGGTGCTGGTTGTGCTTGCAGAGGAACTGTCTGAAAGGGATTCTGCGGTGCTGGAGCCCAAGCAGCTCGAGGTACTGGCGCCCAAGGGGCTTGTGGTGCCTGCGGCCTCTGAACTGGTGCTTGAATGAAAAGAGGTTGGCTGGGTTGTACATTGTTGACTTGAGTTTCCTCTTTCTTTTTGACAAAAGGCACGAACTTTTTCTGTGCCGATGTCCCTGCCGCTGCACTTAGGGCTGTGAAATCAAATATTAAACCAGTCCGGATCCCGTCCTCGACCCGGTCTGCCACTTGAACTAAATTTGAGAAGGTGCCTGTGGTGTGTCCAACCAGATGAGTATAAAAGGCATGCCCTAGTGTTGAGATGAACGTGGTGTTCATCTCTTGTTCAGTCATTGCAGGCCTCACTTGTGAAGCAGACTCCCGCCATCTTTGGGCGTACTCTTTTACTGTTTCCCTTTGCTTTCTAGTCATCTTGGCCATATCATTTCGATCCAAACCTACATCTGTGTTGAACCGATAATTATGCCAGAACATTTCAGCCAAGTCTTGCCAACTTTTGATAAGCGTATGGTCCAATCCGGAAAACCATTTAAGTGCTGGCCCTGTCAAGCTTCTTTGAAACAACTGCACCAGTAGCCTGTCATCTTCGCCGTATTGGCACATGGATCCGCAGTATAGTTTTAGATGTGACAGAGGACACCCCACCCCACTGTACTTCTCAAACTCCGGACATTTGAACTTGGCCGGCAACTGTGCATTAGGATAAAAGCAAAGGTCCCTGAATCTTGTCCCTCCTAAAGTATTTGTACCCTTCATTCGTCTCATTTCTTCTTGGAGAGACTCTATCTGCTGGGCCATTTTGTTATCAGTGGCATTTTTGGCCTCAGGCACCCTGAAGTCACACTCATCATCTGGGATTACCACCGGGGGTGGTTGATTCTGTGGGATGTAAAGTGGAGGGCCCTGATACATTGGCACCGTAGGAGGTGGGGTGGTCTGTTGATCTGGTCGTGTCTGTTCAAGGGGTTCCGGATTTGATCCAGATGCTTGGTGCTGAGCGGCTTGCGCTTGTAGGAAGTTAGTATTACTAAAAACAGCCATCAACATTTGTTCTTGTCTTTTCGTTGTTTCTATTAGCTTCGCTATCATTGCATTAGCTTCGGCAAGTTCACTTGTCGCAGGTTGTGGGTCCTCTGAGTTGCTCATAGTTGATGTAGATCGAAGGAAATACGGAGGCTTCTCAGGGTGTTTGTACTTCTTTCGTTTGGCCACCTTTGGGTACAGAAGACCAAGCATTACTATCTTGTTTACAAAAAGAAAAATGCCTGACATTTTATTAGGTCGGGTAAAAGTTATTTATTTTAAAGCGAACGAGTTTTAAAGAAAGAGTTCTTTGGTTTGGAGCCGACATCAATATGGGACTGGCAAAATATTTTGAAAAAGAATTACATCAGCACGGAGCTGGCATCGACACGGAGTCGGTAAAATTAAAAATGATTTCATCAGCACGGAGCTGGCATCGACACGGAGTCGGTAAAATTTAAAAGCGATTTCATCAGCACGGAGCTGGCATCGACACGGAGTCGGTAAAATTAAAATGATTACATCAGCACGGAGCTGGCATCGACACGGAGTCGGTAAAATTAAAAAGATTTCATCAGCACGGAGCTGGCATCGACACGGAGTCGGTAAAATTTAAAAACGATTTCATCAGCACGGAGCTGGCATCGACACGGAGTCGGTAAAATTTAAAACGATTTCATCAGCACGGAGCTGGCATCGACACGGAGTCGGTAAAATTAAAAATGATTTCATCAGCACGGAGCTGGCATCGACACGGAGTCGGTAAACTTAAAAATGATTACATCAGCACGGAGCTGGCATCGACACGGAGTCGGTAAAATTAAAAAGATTTCATCAGCACGGAGCTGGCATCGACACGGAGTCGGTAAAATTTAAAAATGATTTCATCAGCACGGAGCTGGCATCGACACGGAGTCGGTAAATTTTTTTTTTTTTTTAAATGATTACATCGACACGGAGTCGGTAAAATTTTAAAAACAATTTCATCAGCACGGAGCTGGCATCAACACGGAGTCGGTAAAATTTAAAAATGATTACATCAGTACGGAGTTGGCATCGACACGGAGTCGGTAAGACATTTTAAAAAAGAAGATTACATTTTGAATTTTGTACACCAACCCATTAAACAATTCATTTATGCCAAATAAACTGAAAGAAATTTCATTGAACGATTGAAAATTATTTGACAAATAGGATTTTCATTGAATAACAACTTTCAATAACTTTGACTTAAACTTTTTTACATGGACGCTTGGATTTGTTTTGATCGTCATCAGGATTGCTGGGACAATTAGGCTTGCTTCTTTTGGTTCTAACGACTAGCTCTTGAACTCTGCTGGTCCATCTGGATACCCTAAGGTGCGCTTGTTCCAAGCCTTCTCAATGAGATGCACTAACTTTTCAGTCAATGGTTCGGGAGAAAAGAATTGTTTGTGTTGAGGTAGCGAAAACTCTATAGGTACTCCATACTGTTCTGGGATCAAAGCAGGTTGGTAAAAAGATGTCTCATCCAGTCCGATCAAACGGACATAATAGGATCCTTTGGTACCTAAAACAGGGTAGTCCGTCATCCACCAAGGGCATCTCAAACCAATATGACGTGCAAGACGAGAATCCAACCATTTGCCCCAAGCCTTGACTGAGTTGTGACGCACTAACATGTTTCTCCTGGAAAAGTGCTCTGGCCTATACTCGAGGGTTGAAGGAATGTCCACAATTTTGAGACGGTCGCAGAGCCACATATAAAGTAGGTGAGGGCTTCCTTTGAAATCCCTTCCCTCACCATTTTTTATGGCATCCAAACCTGAGAAGGTTTCAGCTAGAATAAGAGGTACGGGATTGGCTTTTCTAGAGAGCTGGGAAGCTATGTCTATGAAAGACTCAGGAACAGTTTGGACCCTCACTTTTGGAGGTCAGTATGTATTGGGCTAGGATCCCTAAACACAATCGATAGTCTCTAGTGGCTCTCCAAGCTTCTGGTTTTACATTGATGGGATGACTACGAGAGTGGTATGGACTCAATAAGGGTACTAAATCCAATCTCCCGTTACGGACTAAGGCCTTGGCTTCTTCCTTTGAAATGTTTAGGCCTGTGGCGAGGTCACCAGAATATCCTGTCTTCAATGAAGGCCTGACTAGAGGACCTGAAGTAGATATCCCCATGATGCCACAATAGTCTTCATGGGTAGGACACAAGTGCATATGCCCAATGTGGAAGATGTGAAGATAAGGGTTCCAACGCTTAGCTATAGCGCGCAAAAGATTCCAATTTATCTCAAACTCGTGAAAGTACAGGGCGCATCTCAACATGAATTTTGCAAAGTTGAATTTCTCTACGGTGTGCATCCCCGTGATGGTTGTTTTGACCAATTGATCGATTGAGTTATTGCCTGCAGCCAGCATCCTGAGTTGACACAAGAGAATAGTTCAGTACATTTCCAAGGTCAATGTAAAGTTACTTTTCTTATGGAAAACACTTTCTTGAAAACACTTTTCTTTTTTGAAAATTTGATTTTCATTTTGATTTAAATGGCCCGGCCTATCATGATCATTGGATCGAGATGGACTGGGTCATTATTGAATTTTTGCAAGAAATGGATTCTTTATTGGGTCGGTGTACCCATTTTAATTTTTGAAAACAAAATTTTGACCTTGAGGACAATCATACACTTTGATCTCATTATTCACATCATTCACATACATCAATCATCAGGTTTCATTTCAACAACCCGGGAACACCCGCGATAAGTTCGAGTCGTGACTTACAGGGAAGGTTTCTAGACTCTAAGCTTACTACTGCAATGCATTTTTATCTGGCCACTCTTGCCCAAGCACACCTATATACCTCTCAAGCGTACTCAATCAGACGGTACGTGGTGACTTGGTTTGATATACCGTATAGGTGATAATCTAAAACTTCAATTCACTTCTCTGAAGCCAAAAACAGCCAGTTTGATCCCCAGTTGAGAGGTGGCGCACGATGCTGAGCAAAGGCCCACTTAAGTACCTCTCGTCTAGAATAGACGTAGTCTATCCCCCTCGTACAGTAGGGTACAGCGGGGCAGGATCTTGCTTAGGCACTGGTTTTGACCAAGAAGTGCAATTGATGTACTTGGATTATCTTTTATATACCTACAGGTACGAGTCAGGAGTTGTAGCTTTCATAAATGGTTTTCGCATCCCGCGAGGGGACCGACCACGTACTAGTACTACGTTGGCAATCGGGACATGTGACCGTGCGGCTTACAATAGGACAAAGGCTCAGGTCGTTCCAACGTGGGTGTATCAATATACCTTTCAGAATCACCTGATCAAACGGTATTGATGCCCCAGTTTTATATACCTTACGGTACGTGATTGGAGTACGGTACGTGATTGGAGTTGTGGTTTTCATGAATGACATCGCATCTCCGAGGAGACCGGGCCACGCACTAGTTCCACATTGGCTATTAGGGACATGCAAGCGTGCAATACAGTAAAGTAAACGTGCTAGTGGTGTGTGCAAATAGGATAGGGTGTGCCCGGGGCATTTTCCAGATGAGTGGGCCCGTTGGCCAGATCATAACTTTTTAGATAATTTGTCTATAAGGGTTGCACATTCATAGTTAAGAATCAACCAATCAATTTTTTTTTTATCATTTTTTTGCAATTTTACGAATGAACTAATCATAAAAGGACTTCTCTTTTTTTATTATAGTCCAACCGATGATCACTTTGAATTTTCATTTTGATCAATCAAAAAGTGGCGAGCGGTACGCCCTGAGTTTGAAAAAGATGATCCGTTTGATCTTTTGAAGATTTAAAACTTAAAATAAAAATAAGTTCCAAAAGGAAAGTTTCCAAGACTGATGTAAGAAACAAGTTGAGCAAAAATTTTTTTTTTTTTTAAATTTAATTAATTTTTTTTTAATTAAATTTTTTTTTTAATAAAATTTTTTTGTGCTCATTTTGAGGCACATTGCCTCTGGTTTTTGGCTTGGGCAAAATTTTTTTCCTTTTTTATGCTCTTTTTTCCTACTCATTTTGTATCGCGACGAGACGTCAAACGGAAATGATAGCGTAAACGATAGTAAATGAGCTCAAAAATCGATTCTGACTTGTCAAAATGTTGCTGACTTTGTCACATTTGGTAGAAAATTTTGTTCTACCCCAAATCGATATGCACTAATAGCTAATCGGAGATCGGACGAGAAAGTTATGATCATTTTAAGTTCGACTGTCCATTCGGCCAAAAAAGAAGAAAAACAACTTTTTTTTTATTTTTTTATTTTTTTATACCCATTTTGAGGCACATTGCCTCTGGTTTTTGGCTTGGGCCAAAAAATAATTTTTTTTTTCATTTGTTTGATGATATGCATGCTTAAAAGGACATAATCGGAGAAATAAAGTGAAAATCGATTTTTTTTTTTTTTTTTTTCAAGTGAGTAAATAATAAAGGAAACCTACCTAAACAATAAATACAACAAACACAACAAGTATTGTTAGCTTGCAAAATAAAAAAATTTGAAACCTTTTTTTTTTTTTCCAAAATAACCGAGTTGACACGAGGGTAGAGCCTTTACTCCCCAGTGGAGTCGCCAAGCTGTAGACACGGGATTTCTCCATTACGATGACCACATCTACAATGGTTTGGAGTCGCCACCATTCATTTTTGTAAGTGGGTGTGAATGGTCACCCGATGTGCATTTTTTTTAGAAAATGTGACATTTTTGGTATTTGGTGACTCTCGATGGATAAAGATGAATCAACCCTTGAGATTCGGGTAAGCGGCTCGGTTGGAGAAAAGGGAAGGTGTTAGGCACCCTTTTCTCCCCACTAGATAGTGGTAACCTCAACTCAACTCGATCATTTTGATTAAAAAAAATACGAAAAACGATGTGCCACGTGTTGTGAATTTGTACCCTAGATAGGGGTTCATTTTCGGCTTGATCATAGGGTCATTCCATTGATGGAAATGACCCTTATAGACCTTTAGCCTTGGGGTCCATTAATCCTAAAAAATAAAATGAAGGGGAGAGGGTGATAGAAAATGGAGGAGGAGAGGGTGTAGAAGAGAGAGAGGGGGGGGGGGATTGCCTTGAACCCACCTTTTATCTTCTTTCTTCTTTTCTTTTTCTTGAGTCCTTAGTATTTTATGAAAATACAATTCTTGTATGGTTGAAGGAGTAGAGAAGAGATGATGAGTGGAGTATAATATTTTTTTTTTTGTATATGAGACTTGAGGAGGATTGGTGATGGTTGTTAGTAGTGAGAGTTGGAGATAATTTTATAGTGAAAGTTGGGGGGCCATTTTTGGGAAGAGGAGGAGGGTATTTATAGATGTTGAGGAATTATTTTAGGGATATAATGGGGTGAAGTGAAGAAGAAGGATAGAATGATTATGGGTTTGAGAGAGAAGTGGGTGTAATTTAGAGGAGATTGGAGGGTATTTATGGAAGGGGGGTTAAATGGGTGAGTTTTGACCCAAATGGTTTGGATCCTACCCAACTCATTTGGGTGGAGTGTTTGGTGAGGTGAGTTTAAGATGGTGGTTGTGATTAAATGGTATTTGATTTAAGAGAATGGAGGATTTAAAGAGGTGGTTGATGATATTTTGGGAGGGTGAGGGAGATGATGCCATGTGTTAAAGTGGGTGGAAATGAAGGGTTGTGATAGGTTGATGGGAGAGGTTGAGTGTTTGACTTGAGAGGATGGTGTAGGTTTAGGTTGTAGATGTGGGTTTTGTAGGGAATGATGAGGGTAGATTAAGGGAGGTATAGGTTAGGGGTGTGGGTAGATGTGTTTGATTTGAGAGAAAAAGTGATGGGTTGATGTGTGGGTAGATGGGATTTAAAGCAAATTAATGGGATAGGTAGTTGGGTGAGGGAGGTGAGATGGGGTGATGACATGTGTCATATTTGATTATCAAGATGGTGATTGGTTGATGTGGGTAGTGGTTGATGGGTTAGGGTTGTGGGTTGGATATGAATTGGATATGGATTTGGGCTTAGAGGCTTTGGAGTGTTTTGGGCTTGGGTTATGAAATGATTTTGGATTTTAGGAATTGGTTGGGGGTTATTTTAGAATGGATTTTTAGGGTATAGGTTGGTTTTAGATTTTGGTTGATGTGGATTGATTTTAGGTTAGGGGGGTGAGAAAAATGGATTTTGAAGAATTAAGGATTTATGGGCCTTAGGTGGGTTTAGATTTTTTTTGGATTCGGAGATGGAGCGATGGAAGGTATAGGAGGTGGTAGGCGTCCCAAGTTTTGTTTTTTAATTTTATTTATTTTTTTGAAATTTTTGAAATCATTGGTTTGATCGAGATGCCACGTGTTGGCAAATCGGGCTTTTTAGGCCCGTTGGTGAACTTTATCGAAAATTTGACGTTTTTTATTTTGGAAGCGGAGCGGTGAATATTGGGAAAGCGTAAGGTAGGCCGAGTCCTTTTGGTAGCCTCCTAAACCATTGAGAGGTCTTAGGGGCCTCGATTTGGTCAAAATGTCACTTTTCAATGACTTGGGCCCTTAAGGCCCGTTGGCCCATTTATTTGGAAAATCTGTATTTTTGGGCCTTTTCGAGTAGTGGCCCGTTCAAATTGGGGTGTCTACACATTCTATGATTCAAAAAGTTGGAGTCTCGTTTCTCGGACTCGAACTTAGGTTTATAGGCACTTCAAAAAGCCTATTCATTCTATGATTCAAAAAGTTGGAGTCTCGTTTCTCAGACTCGAACTTAAGTTTGTAGGCACTTCAAAAAGCCAATTCATTCTATGATTTAAAAAGTTGGAGTCTCGTTTCTCGGACTCGAACTTAAGTTTGTAGGCACTTCAAAAAGCCTATTCATTCTATGATTTAAAAAGTTGGAGTCTCGTTTCTCGGACTCGAACTTAAGTTTGTAGGCACTTCAAAAAGCCTATTCATTCTATGATTCAAAAAGTTGGAGTCTCGTTTCTCGGACTCAAACTTAGGTTTGTAGGCACTTAAAAAAGCCTATTCATTCTATGATTCAAAAAGTTTGAGTCTCGTTTCTCGGACTCGAACTTATTAAGCCACGTTTCTCGGGCTTAGATTTATAGGAACTTAAACAATCCTATTAATCGAGCTTAAAGTTTGAAAGATCGGGCCTTTATTGGCTTATCATGCATCTGGATTCATAATTATCATTGGACTTCATTGGACTTTTAAATAAGATTTTCCTTTTTATCATGTGATTAAGAACAAAAACTTCGAAATTAAATGACTTTCAAAAAATGCCCCTAGTTTCAAGGTTGGCTTTAACTGGAACTTGACTACGAGATTGATGGAGTGGATTACACTTGAAAAACATAGACTCTGATGTATGACAGACAGAAGAACTAACATTCCTTTAAATTTAAGACTCTTAAGGTTATCATATGTGCAATAAGGGATTGATCATTATTTTTAAGAAATGCTTGAGCTGGACTTAGAAAATCTTGATAAATATTAGAATAGAAGATCTTTTTCTTCAAAGTGGTTGATGATTTTACATCTTCCATTAGTGAACACTTGAACAAGTAAACATACTTTTGAAGATCCTACAATGTTCAAGATGACCTCTGATTTTTTTCGAATTCAATATTGTCTTCGTTGGGTGTGAGCACTTGGCTGAAAAATGAATATTGTGGCTTGAATGGTTCTACATTTTCTACTTTCTGCACAAGCTTCCTTCTGAATTTTTCTTCTTGATGGGATTTTTCCTCCCATTTGATGATGCCTTAATTTTTACCTAGATCGCCTCTTCAGGTTTTCGATCTAGCGGGCTTTATTTTTCTTTTTTTGATGATGCCTTGATTTTTGCCTAGGTCACATTTTCAGGTTTTCAACTTAGCGGGCTTCTCTTTTTTTCTTGATGATCTTGTATAACCAACTCGACAACTTCTCAGTTCCCTACACCTTAACCGAGTCAATTAACTTTCAGGAGGACTTAATAGGTGGGCTTAGGATATGGTTTAGAAAGAGAAGATATAAGGCTCAACTTCCCAAAATGCCCCTAGTTTGATATTCTCTCTTTTCTGTCAATTATTTTTATTTTTTCTAAATGCCCCTAGTTTGGCATTCTTTTTTTTTCTACCAATTTTTTTTAATGCCCTTATTTTGGCATTTTTTTTTTTCTTTTGAATATTTCAATAGGGGATTTTCCTTTTGGATGACACTTTTCTTAAGAGAATACACATTTTTTTTTCGTGACCGGGCCTGAAGTAACTTCTCAGGTTGCCTACGTACCCCAAATATTTTTATTTTTTTTCTTTTGGGATCAGGTCAAAACATAGTTCATACAAAGATTCCCTCTCAAGATTGGTCGGTATGGTTTAGAAAGAAGAGGCTATTGCTTTTATTTTTCTTTTAAAAGGCTGTGAGGGGTTAAAGAAGGTTATTTTTTTTTGGTAAGAGAGGATAATTGTTCGACCAAAGAAGGCCTCCTTTGATGAATACTGCTTGACTTGGTCAAAGTTTCAGGAATTCGATATTTGGATTGCACTGTCGAGTAAGGTTTTCTTTTGAAGAATGAATATTCTTTAGTCTTCTTTTGTGAAATCAAGTATGATCGAGTTTTCTGATTATTCAACTCTTCTAGAACTTCAAGAAAATCTTTTATTCTTTTGTGAAAGAGAACTCCCCTCTTTTGAGTGAGAAACATGGTAGATCCACTTGTAAGTCTTAGCGTTTTTGTTGATGCTTTCAGCAATATCATTTTTGATCAATAATCTTTGACTTTGAAATCACTCTTGAATTTATGTCTTGATCTATATTTTTATGCGATCCATCCATATATCCTTATAAGACCATGCAAGAAACATTATTGAATTTCTTAAGTAAGTTTACGATTCTTTCATGTTCTTCTGAGGATAATGTATCACCAATTTGCACTTCTTGAGTGTACTCTTTAATTCTAATATTTATCAAATTTGATTAGTGAGCTTTAAGTCATTTCTCATTTTAGCTTTTATGTTCACATCATTATTGCACACAGGATAGTCAAAAACTTCTTTATTTATTGGAATTGAAAAGAACATATACTGACAAACCTTACTAAAACCCAAAATAAAGATGATTAACTGAATTCAAAGACTGACGCAATTAAAGCTAAAAAAAAACTAAGACGACATCATTATGAATGGAGGGACACAATTCTAGAGTCTATGCCACTTCGGTTATCTTCGATGGATGACTTGAACTTGCCTGCTTTTACTATTTCTTCATATTCCTATCATATACGGGACAACCCATTACTTCAATAATTTTTCTGTTCTTCAGTCCTGTCACTGCCTTAGGGTAGTTGTGCTCATTCTGGCATGGAGCAAATGTACTATTAAAACCCATTGGGTGAATGAAGGAAACTGGGTCAATTGATTTAGGTTTGGATATGGATATTAGGTTCAGAGTTGAAGGGGGTTGATTTTGAAAAGTAGGCAAAGGGTTAGTCTTAACATTGGGAGTAGTAGGAGTGGGTATGGTGACTTTTCCTTGCTCAATAAGATCTTGGATAGCATGACGGAGAGTAATACACCTGTCAAGAACATGACCAGGCATCTGATGGAGTTCACAGAATTGCCCATTATCCATGTTTGGGGGAAGAGGATTAGGCAAAGACTTAGGTTGTAAAGGTGTTAGCAATCCCCTTTTCATCAATTTTTGATAAGCAACACTAAGGGACATTTCAAGATTGGCAAACTGTCTTCTAGGCTTAGCTTGTGAAGGCTGAGTAACTTGAGGAGATAGTGCGAAGGAGGTGTTGGCCACTTGTAAGGAATTGACATTAGGTTTGAAATGTTTGGGTTTTGACTCAGACGAGTTACCAAAAAGTCCCGAAGAGTAGGCATCCTCAACTTGATTTCCAGCCTCAAGGAGGGATTGAAAAGTAGGAAGGTACTGAGGCATCAAGTACTTGGTATAATTTGGAGTGAGATTCCTGAGGATAATCTTGACTTGTTCCTTCTCTTGAGGTCGGTCCCACAATTGAGCTGCTTTAGCTCTCCATCGAGCAATGAACTCGGTGAAAGTTTCCCCGGGTTTCTGTTTGGTAGTTTCTAGATCTCTTCTTGTGAGTTCAATATCCGTGTTGAATGAATATCGACCAATAAACTCTTTCATCAATTCATGCCATGTTCTTACCCGAGACGAGTCCAATGACATTAACCAACGTAGGGCAGGACCTGTAAGGGTTCTTTGAAAAAGTTGAGCAATCTGTTCTTCACTCAGACCCTGAGATTGCATTATGCCGACATAGACTTTTAAGTGAGTCCTAGGGCATCCAATACCGTCAAACTTCTCCATATCTGGCATTGTGAACTTCTCCGACAGACGGACCGTGGGAAACAAGGTCATTGCCCCTAATCCAAGAGTAAGGTCATCGGGATCTTTAATATTCTTCAAAGTAGTTTCAACCTGAGTTATTCGATGAGCTAGGACAGGGTCAACGTGTAACTGATCATCTTCTTGGTTTTCAACGAGGTCAAACACATCCTGAGGTTCTATAGCTTTATCTTTTCCTTTTTCAATTTTCAGGGATTCGATTTGTGTTTGGATAGAAGCAATAATCTGCGCTTGAAAAGATTCTAAATCTGACGGAGCGCAGCTTCATCCATGGTACTCGTTTCTTCTCGTGGCAAAGACTGACTACTTGGCAATGGTACTCTAGAAATACGACTTCTTTCACGGACCCAAAGTGGTACAGATGGAGGTTTAGAACGTTTGGGACCAATTATCACCTGATTGGAAGTAAACCAAAGTTAACCATTGACTCTAAAGGTTTGACTCTTAACCACATGATTAAAATTTTGATATATAATAGCCCAAATTCGGTGGAAAATATCGAATCCAAATGCACTATAAGTCTATGGTGACCAAGAAAGTGAGAAAGATTAAACGCGGGTCTACCCCTGATTGGGATTGAACCTTTTGTCAGACAAACTAATTTAATCCTAAGATCGAATCTTTCTATACAAAATGGTCTGGATCTTTAAAAGTGAAACCAATTAGTCCAACTGATTTGGTATTGATCAGTTTGATCCATTTGTCAATTGGGCCAACCGGTTTAAATGGTTCAAATTAATTGGTACATTTCACAGATTGGGTCGGACCGATATTGCGGGTTTTGTTTGATTATTCTGGATCGGTCTGCCCACCTATTTGTTGGTTGGATTGAATAAAGCAACCCGGGAACACCCTTAGTCAGTTCGGGTCGTGACCTATAGGAAGGCTTCTAGACTCTAGGTTTACTACGTGCAATGCATTTTTATCTAACCACCCTTGCCCAAGCACACCTATATACCTCTCGATACGTGGTGACTTGGTTTGATATACCGTATAGGTGATAATCTAAAACCTCAACTCATTTCTATGAAGCTAAAAACAGCCAATTTGATCTCCAGTTGAGAGGTGGCGCACAATGCTGAGCAAGGGCCCACTTAAATACCTCTCGTCTAGAATAGACGTAGTCTATCCCCCTCGTACAGTAGGGTACATCGGGGCAAGATCTTGCTTAGGCACCGGTTTTGACCAAGAAGTGCAATTGATATACTTGGATTATCTTTTATATACCTACGGGTACGAGTCAAGAGTTGTAGCTTTCATAAATGGTTTGGCATCCCACGATGGGACCGACCACGTACTAGTACTACGTTGGCAAACGGGACATGTGACTTTGTGGCTCACAATAGGTCAAAGGCTCAGGTCGCTCAAGCCTGGGTGCATCAATATACCTCTCAGAATCACCTGATCAGACGGTATTGATGCCCCAGTTTGATATACCCTAAGGTACGTGACTGGAGTTGTGGTTTTCATGAATGATGTCGAATCTCCGAGGAGACCGGGCCACGCACTAGTGCCACGTTGGCTATAAGGGACATGCAACGTGCAATGCAATAATATAAGCGTGCTAGTGGTGTGTGCAAAACAGGGTAGGGTGTGCCCGGGGCCTTTTTTAAGATAAATGGGCTCATTGCCAAAATCAAACCGTTATAACATAGATTCCACATGAATATTAATCGAAAGATTCAAAATTCATACCATAGATCAAAGTAAGCACATCAGAAATATATATCAACTATGATTATGGCAAACCAATCAATGAATATGGCATGGAATAATAAATTAGATCCAATCATTGCTACAAGCACAATCTTTTCTTTTATCATTTTTATGGTTCAATTAAGGGTTACTTTGGGTGACCCTAACCAAATCGAGATTGTCAAAGAATATTAAGTTGAGAATAGAATGATAATTGTTGAAAAAAAAAAAATTTTAAAACCAAAACAATAGAACAAAAACGAAACAAAAAATAAAAATAATAATAATAATAAATAAATAACAAATATGAACAAAAAGACTTATTTTTAAGCAAATTAGAAAAAACAAATTAAAGGAAAACTATTACTAATCATTAAAAGAAACCTGAAAAAAAAAATCTAAAATAAAAAAGAAAATAAGAAAAGTTTTATTGCTACGCCATCTCATACATTTGCAACCAAAATAGATTTAACAAATAATTCGAATGTGGTACCATAGGTATAAAGTTGGTGTGGCAAAAAAAAAATACATATATATCCTTCTTCAACACCATTGCAATAAAGAGGGGCTGCTAGTGAGACCATTTCTCCGAATTTTTTTTCAAAATCAGACTTAAACCAACCCATTTATAGATGATTAAAAAAAAACCAAATGAATGATGTTAACAACAAGCTAAGACAACCAAGTTAACATCAGCGACACATACACTAGAAAAATACCCAATCTAAGTGGAATTTAAAACCCTTTCATTCCTAAGCCAAAATATTAGTAATCATATAAGTGACCATCTTCAAAAGAACTTCATAACATCCATCATCAGAAATAAAATCGATTTTGAAAAACAACCCATATGTGTAATCAAATAATCCAAGTTTCATCCAAAGCAAATTGAGGGTTGGCAAAGTCGACCAATGAGAAGGAATTAGAGTTCCTTCGATTTGAAATTCTCTCCTTACTGCAATTTTTTCATCGATTTTCATTCTTGAGTAATTAGATCACAGACTCAAAAGAAAGTCGTAGACCCGAGAGTTGTCGCAGAACCATTCGTTGGTTCAAGCACCGAGTGTGAGAGAGTTCGAGTTTGACTGCTCCTACGTTTGCAAGAGATGGAGAGTAGGGTCTGAGATCGTTAAGGGCTGCAAACGTGGAGGAGGGAAACACATTTTCGTTCAGTTTTGGGGCTGCACCCCAATGAAGAAGAATGTGCGTTCAGCTCGGTTTTGGCCATGGTTTTAACGGTTCAACTAGAATGAAATAAGGTGAGGCTTGGACCGGTTTTTTAGTGCTTAAATTAAGGGAGGATGGAGATTGGTTTAGATCTAAAATAAAAGGTTGAAATGGCTGCTGGTTTTGGTGATGAAGATGGAGCCAATGACTCCAAAATTCCAGGTTTACATTAGAAATAATCAGAAATTTCTTCGAGTATTAGGGTCGTAAACTGATTGGGATGGAAAGTTTAAAAACAATGGGAATGAGACATTAAGCCACGGTCTCTATTAAAGACGATGAAGAAGATGATAAAATTTGGGATTTAAAATGAGTCTCTGTTGGAGACGATGAGGAAGATGATAGAAAGTGGGATATTAAGGGTTAAAACAAGAAAAAACGATTTTTACTAAAACCACCCCATCCATTGAGGCAAAACATTAAGGGTTAAAATTTTTTTTATTACTAATGACGCACCCTTATAAAAATAAATTTAAAAACCCATATGACTTGCTGTCTTCAACAGCACCAAAAAATCCCTTAAAATTTTTTTTTTTTTACTTGCTGTCACACACCCAAAGAGAGAAGGAATTTTTTTTGAAAATAATACTGTCAAAGGACAGTTTGACATATCAAAAAAAGGTTCTATCAGATGACAGATCGACACCTATAGAAAAAGTTAAAAAAAAAATAATTAAATAAATAAAAATGCAAACTAAAAAAAACGAAAGTTTTAAACAAGACAATAATACTACCAAGGGCAGATCGGCACACCTAAAACAGAAATTTAAAAAAAAATCTACACACGTAAAACAAAAAATAATAAAAATCAAAGTTACAATTCGTAGTCCAACAATCATCATCCCGTTCTCAATTTATATGTCGATTCGAATATTTCATTATTTAGGGTCATTCTAAATGACCCTCAATTGAACCATAAAATATATATATATATATATATATATATATGCCAAATCAAAGTGTCCAAAAAAATCGAATCGAAGGACCAATAAAGGATAGTATAAACCAAAAAAATAATCCAAATAAAAATGGGTCAACACCCATTTTTTCACATCATCATCCTCTCAATATCCTGCATTATTTAGGGTCATCCAAACAACCCTAAATTGAATCATAGCAAATAATATTCCATAATAATATGCTAAAAATGATACCAAGAGAATATAATACAATCCTAAAAATAAACGGATCAAATAAATAAAAAAAAATAAACTAGGTCTAAATGGCAATGTTCCCATACTTGGGGTTTTTCAAGTTTGATCCTCAATGGTCCCCAGTGGAGTCGTCACTGAAAGCGCCCTCGATCCGCGGGGTGCGCGGATCCGCTTTTGACCCTTGAGGTTTGGGAGTTGCCACCTAGTTATTAAGGTCTAGGAACCAAACTGACTCTAAAAAGGCAAACTAATCTACGAAAGAGAAAAAAAAAGTCCGGGGATCACGTTACGGGGTTGGAAGGTGTTAGGCACCAACCCGCCCAGCCAAAAAGCCGGTCTCTACTAACTTTCCCAAGTAAATCACATTGCTAAAAACCTAGATAGAAATAAAAATAAAAAAAATCTGATACCTTTTCGATAGCAAGGATTTTGCTCCCTCAGATCTAACAAAAAGAGCTCCTTGTACCGTACTCCCTTGCTTCGTTCTTTCTCCGGATTTGACTTCTGATCTTCAAGATCAAGGTATCTCCTTATTTTTGGATTTGAACTCTTCAAGTTTATTACGGATTTGGGAGTGTTTTTGGAGGGCTTTTAGGTGTTTTCTAGGCTAAAATGAAGGAGGGATGTTAGGTAAGGAGTTGGGGCTCCAAAACAAGGTTTATGGGAGGCTAGGGGGCTTTTAGACCTACTTCTCTTAGGGTTATAATTTGATACGAAAATAGGGTGTGAGCACCTCTATTTATAGATGTTTTTAGGGGTTGATTTGGATAGAGTTAGTATTTAATTAGATTTCTTTTAATTAGAGTTGTGTTTTAGTTAGACTTGTTTTAGGTATAATTGTGTTTTAATTAGAATTGTTTTAGGTAGAATTGTTTTTAAGTTAGAATTCTATTAGATTGAGTTATATTTAATTAGAACTCTATTATGATTTGGTCTTATTTGATTGACTTTTTTAAGTTTTGACTTTAGTCTTAATTGATTGACTTTTAATATCTTGACTTCAGTCTTGCTTAATTGACTTTAATTTTGACTTCAGTTTCACTTGATTGACTTTAATACCTTGACTTCAGTCTTGCTTGATTTACTTTTAATTTTTGGAGAACCCCCCTCTAAAATATCTTTAATTCTTTGGACCCCCAAATGGAGGGGTCCTTAAAGAAATATCTCACGAACCCTCAACAATTTTACTTAAAACCCGATTGATCGATTTCTTCGGTTCAAATTTTAAATTAATTTCATTAATGTTTTACTTTAATTATTTAATATTTATTTATTAATTCGAATTTTTAATTATGAAAATGTGTGAAATTACCGTTTTACCCTCGGAGAGGACTTTTCACGTTTTAAGTCAGTTTTTTAATGTTCTAGGATGTTTTAGAATCGATTTTCCGTAAGGAATTCAATGGAAATATTAGTCTGTGTCATTTATGAAATTTTTTGTGTGAAATGATCATGAACTTTATGAAGGGCATTTTCGTAATTTTGTCAAATTCTGTTAAAATTGGTGAAGAAATGATTTATTTGGCTCCGATTTGTTATTTTATGTGTTGAGAGAGTTTTCCTAAGCGTAACGTAGGCTCTAGGGTTGTTTTGAGGTTAGGGGTATTTTGGTAATTTGATCAATTTTTAGTGATTTTTATCGTGAAACTTCTTTGGTCTGCAAGATGATGATTTCATGTTTCTGGGGCATATTTCCTAGCGTAGCGTGGTTTCTAAGGTTTTGTCAATTGAGATACCTCATCCGGATTTCTGAAACATATCTAGTAACAAAATAAAGCAATGGATTACAATCCATCATTGGGAATCATTGCGATCGGGTTGACGAGTTGATTAATCAGGCGAGTGCAAAAATGAGGTGTCTATAGTAACGAAAGTCTTCTCTTTCTTTCACAAAATAACCATTGAGGATCTTTCGATAGGGCTTTATTTTAAGGAGATCCGTGGTGCGCCTTTGCCTTTTAGCAATGGCCTTGTCCCGTTTTGTCTTCCAGTATTGGGCCCAATCTTCCTTAGTAGGCTTATATTCTAGTCCGAATGTGCCGATGACCTCTTTAATCACTGGTGCCTCTTTAATACCTTGCTGCTTGCGTCCTAAACCCATGCAAGGGAAAAATCTCATTTTCTTGAATATATTGGCCATGTAGCAATTAGAGGTATTTTTCATTGGAAAATATTCTTTCATGGCTTGATCCCATTGGACTGAGCATATCTTTTCAAACTCGAACCCACTGAGCTCTACTCCCTGTTGCTTTGGTTGAATTTCAAGCAACGGCTCATCCTTAGCTTTAGTACTGTTCATAATCCCTACAATTTCAGCATCTCCATGGAGAGTAATCACTAGTCCATCCTTGATAAATTTGACCTTCTGGTGTAGCGTAGAAGGGATGGCTTTAATTTGGTGTAACCATGGTCTCCCTAACAGTAAATTGAAAGAAGACTAGATGTCAATAACCTGAAATTCCACAGGAAATTCAGCTATGCCTGTGGACAATCGAAGGTGCAAGATTCCTAGTACATCTCTCTTGGTGTTATCATAGGCTCTAACACCTTGATTAGTGGGTTTGAGATCTTCAGCCTTAAACCTAAGACAAGTAGCCGTTTTCAACGGGCAAACGTTCAGTGTACTCCTGTTATCGATCAAAACTAGAGGTACCTTCATCCCGTTACAGTCAACTGTAATGTGCAACGGCTTAGTGTGGCTTGCCCCTTCTTTTGGGAGATCTGAGTCCGAGAAGGATATGATATTCTCCACGTAAGTTGCCCCTACTATACTGGCCAGCTGATCTGGAGAAGTATCAAGGGAGACTTGGGCTGTGTTTAGTACTTTGAGAACAACCTCCCTATGAGGAGTGGAAGCCATAAGTAAACCCCATACTGAGATATTGGCCCCTGATTTTTCAACTGCTTGATCACGGAGTTATCCTCTTCGATGCTTTCCTTGGTGGGATCTTCTCCTTCTTTTCTTGCCAGGGCTACAGGATTATCAACACAGAGTTCTTGTGACTTAAAAATTCTTCCCCCTCGAGTCATATGTCTAACTTCATCACAGGAAAGGAAGAAAGGCTCATCTTCTTCAGTTAACAAGTATGGATCTTCGTCTGTCAAAGGTATATGGTTTTTCAGATTCATTTGAGTCAACAGGTAACTAGTGAATGCAGGACTATCGTAACTGGGCGGGGATAAACAATATGTATCATTCGGGGTTAGATCAAATGGTTCATAGTTTGTAGTGAAAACCTCATCAGTGAAGGCTATCCCGGTAAGGGGGTAACTAGGCGATTTAACTTGGATTGGATGGATGAGAGAAACAGGGTCAAATAGTAATGGGGTGTGAGAAACCATGTTCAGGGTTGGTGGAGGTTGATAAGTAGGTAGTGGATTAGTGGTGACATTTGGTGGGCTAGGGATGGTGACCTTTTTGTTGTCAATAAGGTTTTGAATGGCATGGCACAAGGTGATACATCGATCCGTGTGATGGCCAGGATTTTGATGGAACTCGCAGAACAAGTTAGTATTGTGTCCAACTGACAAGGGATTAGGTAAAGGTCGGGGTTGGATAGGGGTAAGAAGCCCTTTTTTCATCAATTTGTGAAGTGCTACCGTGAGACTCATCCCTAGATTGGTAAACTAACACGGAGTTCGAGGTTGACTTGGGTGAACCTGGTTATTAGTCCGGGCTGGGGGTTGAGCTGGGGTAGCTGATGTGTTGGCTATGTAGACGTGGTTGGTACTAGGTTTGGGAACATATGGTTTCTTAGATTTGTTATCTGAGAGGTTAGAAAGAACCCCAAAGGCAAATGCATCCTCGAGTTGACTTCCTGCTTGTAGTAGGGACTCAAAAGTAGGGAGATATTGGGCCACTAGGTGCTGAGCATATCCTTGTAAAAGGTTCATTAGGATAATCGCTACTTGTTCCTTCTCCGAAGGTTTATCCCACATTTGAGTAGCCTTGGCCCTCCAACGACCAATGAAATCAATGAATGTCTCCCCATTTTTCTATTTAGTTACTCTGATGCTAGAAGGCCTTTGACATGTTCTCCCATGTACCCACAGTAACTGGATCTTGAAACATTAGTCAACGTAGTGCTGATCCTGATAAAGTTCTTTGGAACAATAATGTCATCTGTTCGTCGCTAAGCCCCATAGTGCGCATGTTGGTAACATACACCTTAAGATGTGTTTTCGTACATCCTGTCCCACTGAATTTATCCATTTCAAGCATCACAAACTTCTCTGGCAAATGGATTCTAGGGATGCGGTTCAGAGCTTCAATGCCTGCTGCAATTTCATCAATACCCTTTATACTCTTCATAGCTGACTCCAATTGAGACATTCTGTTAGATAACGCCGGATTTTCATCAACATACTCTTCGTCTCCGTCGAGTTCGAAGATTTCACGTGGACGTTTGTCTCTACCTTTTTTCCTTCTGGGTCATCTAGAGGATTTCCCGTCGATTTCGAGGTTTGTTCTAACATTTTCACTTTGCCTTTTATATTGTTGATATCATTAGCAAAGGTTGCCAAGATCTTACGGATCTCTGTGAGCTCAGATTCTGACGCCATCTCTACTTGTTGACTTGGTATTGTGGCCCGTTCTAACCGACTGGACTTACGACTACAACTAGGAGGTGGACACTTGAGTTTGGGCGTAATGATAATCCTATATGACCCCATCAAAGGTAGATTTAGTCAATTTCAGTATTACCCCCTTGATAACATTTTAAAGAATCATTTTATTGAGGTTTGTGCACCAATCCATTAATCCATTCACCCAATGAGTATTTGAAAATAAATATTTATTCAAAAAGAAAGATAGTTTTATTGACAATGATTGACAAAAAATATGTTCTTATTAAAAACATCCTTCAACAATTTTGACTTGAACTATTTTTACATGGACGTTTGGCTTTGTCTTGATGGTCATCAGGATTGCTGTCAGGCTTGACCCTCTTGGCTCTAACAACTGACTCTTTGAATTCTGCTGGTCCGTCTGGATACCTAAGGTGCGCTTGTTCCAAGCTTTCTCAATGAGGTGTACTAACTTTTCAGTTAAAGGCTCGGGGGGAAAGAAAGCTTTGTGTTGAGGTAAAGATAACTCTATAGATACGTCGTACTGTTCTAGGATCAGATTAGGATGGTAAAAAGATGTTTCTTCTAAACCAATCAGACGGACATAGTAGGATCCTTTGGTTCCTAGAACAGGGGGATCAGGCATCCACCAAGGGTACCTAAAACCGATATGACAGGCAAGGCGAGAGTCTAGCCATTTGCTCCAAGCTTTGACTGAGTTGTGATGCACTAACAGGTTTCTCTTGGAAAAGTGTTTTGGCCCATATTTGAGATTTGAGGGAACATCTACGACTTTGAGACGATCATAAAGTCACATATAGAGTAAGTAGGGACTTCCTTGAAGTTTTCCCGCTCACCATTTTTTATGGCATCTAAACCTGAGAAAGTTTCAGTTAGGATAAGGGGTACTGGGTTGGCTTTCCTTGAGAGTTGAGAGGCTATATCTATGAAGGACTCAGGGATAGTTTGGCCATCACTATTAGAGGTCAGTATGTATTGGGCTAGGATTCCTAGGTATAATCAATAATCTCTAGTGGCTCGCCAGGCTTCAGGTTTTACATTGATAGGATGACTGCGGGAGTGATACGGGCCCAATAAAGGTACTAAGTTCAATCTCCCGTCACGGACTAAGGCCTTGGCTTCTTTCTTGAAAATGTTCATTCCTGTGGCGAGGTCACCAGAATATCCGGTCTTCAATGAGGGCCTGACTAGAGGTTCTGAAGTGGATATCCTCATGATGCCACAATAATCCTCGTGAGTAGGACACAAATGCATATACCCCATATGGAAAATGTGAAGATAGGGGTTCCATCGCTTAGTCATAGCATGTAAGAGGTTCTAGTCTATCTCAAATTCGTGGAAGTAGAGAGCACTCCTTAACATGAATCTCCATTGATCTTCTTATGATGGTTGTTTTGACTAACTGATCGATTGGGTTATCGCCTGCGACTAGCATCCTGGTTTGACACAAAAGGGTATTTTAGTACTCTTCCAAGGTCCATGTAAAATGTCAATTTTCTTTTTATTTAGAAAATATTTTCCTTTCAGAAAATCTTGTTCTTATGGAAGGCACTTTTTTGGAAAATATTTTTTTTTGGAAAACATTTTTTTTAGAGAACACTTCTTTTGGAAAATATTCTTTTCTGGAAAATATTTTCCTTTTCTTCTTTGAAAATTCGATTTTCATTTTGATTTAAATGGCCCGGTCCATCATGATTGTTGGATCGAGATGGACTGGGTCATTATTGTAAAAGAATGGATTCTTTATTGGGTTGGTGCACCCATTTTAATTTTCAAGAACAACATTTTTGATCCTTGGGGACAAACATACACTCTGATCTCATCATTCACATAATTCACATATATTCATCAATCAAAATGTTATATTCAATAAACAACCCGGGAACACCCACAATAAGTTCGAGTCGTGACCTACAGGAAAGGTTTCTAGACTCTAAGCTTATTACGTGCAATGCATTTTTATCTGGCTACCCTTGCCGAAGCACACCTATATACCTCTCGATACGTGGTGACTTGGCTTGATATACCGTATAGGTGATAATTTAAAACCTCAACTCACTTCTCTGAAGTAAAAAATAGCCAGTTTGATTTCCAGTTGAGAGGTGACGCACAATGCTGAGCAAAGGCCTACTTAAATACCTCTCGTCTAGAATAGATGTAGTCTATCCCCCTCGTACAGTAGGGTACAGCGGGGCAAGATCTTGCTTAGGCACCGATTTTGACCAAGAAGTGCAATTGATATACTTAGATTATCTTTTGCATACCTGTGGGTATGGGTCAAGAGTTGTAGCTTTCATAAATGGTTTAGCATCCCACGGGGGGACCGACCATGTACTAGTACTACGTTGGCAGTCAGGACATGTGACTGTGTGGCTTACAATAGGTCAAAGGCTCAGGTCGCTCCAGCCTGGGTGCATCAATATACTTCTCGAAATCACCTGATCAGACGGTATTGATTCCCCAGTTTGATATACCCTAAGGTACGTGATTGGAGTTGTGATTTTCATGAATGACTTCGCATCTCCGAAGAGACCGGGCCACGCACTAGTGCCACGTTGGCTATACGGGACGTGTAAGTGAGTAAAACAGTAAACGTGCATGTGGTGTGTGCAAAACAGGGTGGGGTGTGCCCGGGGCCTTTTCCAAACAAATAGACCCATGGGCCCAATCAAACCAATCAAGAGAGGATATTAAATCATACAAGTGCATGCATACCTTGATCAGAAACATATTCATATGGTCCTATTTAAGATTTAAACATGCACATCACCTTCATATATCAATCATGGCAACTTAATCAATGAGTATAACATATGACAATCAATTAGACCCGATCATTGTAATAGGCACAATTTTTGCAATTTTTATAGTCCAATTAAGAGTCATTTTGGGGTGACCTTAAACAAATTGAGATTTCAAAAGGATATTGAATTGAGAATGAAATGATAATTATCGAGGTGAGAAATTATGATGATCTTTGAACAAATTGAAAGAGAGAAAAATGAAAAGAATACAAAAAACATTTTAGAAAACAAATCGACTTTTATCAAGCAATAAAAGTGTTTATTTTATATAAAAAAAAATTAAAAGAACACACTTAAAAAAAAAAAAAAAAAAAAAACTATAAAGCTAAAAATAAATTAAAACAAAACCACCAATATTTGCCATGCCAAACCATTGGTCATCAAATAAATCTCGATGGTGTATTGGTGTGACAACAAACCATCTCTTATTAGCCATGTAAGTGCTGTTAGTAGTCCTTCCCTTCACCTATTATTATTATTATTTTTTTTTTAAATGTTTTTTTTTTTCAATTTCAGAACCAGTGAACCTAAAATAACTCGAGAGGCGAAAATCATTATTCTACCCGATCAAGACTGGATGAACCCAAACTAAATTGTTCCAAAGTCATCGAATTATCTCCTTCGATCTACTTCTTAGTTTCCAATTCAAAATCTTGAATTGTTCTACCCATTTTTGACTCAGTTTACTAAGAGGAGATTACGAGGCCGCCATTAAAACAGAGAAGTGGAGGTTTAAAATTTCTCTCTTAAAGATCTAACTGTAAAATTTTCAAAGTCTGCCCTTTTCCATTCTTTCTCTACTTCTTTGATCTACAGAACCATCAAATTCTACCATTTTATGGAGAAAATTTGTAGACAAATTGAACCAGCAAGAGGAGCTAGTTGGAAGTAATGGCAGAATTTGCAAAATCTGGCCATTTCCTAGGTTTCCTGCCGATCCGAATCGGCAAAAATTCTGCACCTCTACAACAGCCCCAAAAGGTATGGATTCTCACGAAACTAAACCTTCAAGGTTGATTAGGTTCAACGATCCCCTATCTTGCGTCTCTAAATTAGATGAGATCAAAAAAAAAATCTCCAAACATTAATGCCTTAAAACCGATTAGAGTGGACAGTTCAATCGGACTGAGAGAACAGGCCAAACGACTCAAGCGAGTCAAATCGATATCTGTGGATGAGCGATGACGAGCTCGCATTTAGAACCAGCGTGATAGTGACTCGAAACAAAGATGGAGGGAGAAGGAAGAGAAGAAAGTGGTGCCTCACGGATCCTGACCATCCAAGTGAAGTTCAACGGAAGATCAATCCTAGTTTCCCTCTCTTCGGATTTTTCTGTAAACGATCTTGAATTTCTTCTTCAACCTCTCGCCAATGTCTTGCCTAGAGGACAGAAGTTAATCTCCGAAGAAAAAAATTTATTTTAGAACCTTTTAGGGAGCAAAGTTCTTGAGTCTCTGTTGAGGCCGATAGAACCAATGGGGAAGACGATGAATTCTTTTAAAAAAACTGTTTTAAAAAGGGTTGAATGGGAAATAGATAAGTAAAATGGATTTTCTATTAACAGCACCCCAAAATCAATAGTTGATTTATACTAAGTAGACACCACCAAAAGTTTCTGCCGGCAGAAATTCAAAATTTTTTTTTTGTATTTTTATTGTTTGAAATTCTATATGCTGTCAATGGGCAGCATGTCTTGCCTATAAAAACATCTAAAAAAAATGAAAAACAACTAACTAAAAAAAAAGGTTATATATCGAACATGTTTCCCTTTAAAAAAAAAAAATCCTTTATTATCCAAAAATGGATCGACAGACCTTAAAATAAAATAAAAAATCCTTTTCGTTTCATTATTTCATCCTTAATGATCGTTATTCCACCCTCAACAAAGTTATCCGTTGAAATTTGGTATTATTTAAAGTCACCCTAAGTGACTCTCGATTGAACTATATATAAGAATAATAATATGCCAGATTAACATATCCAAAATTGAATCGAAATTAATGATTGGACTCACAAATATAGCAAAATAACAATAAACGAACAATAAAAAAAAACCAACTAAAAATTAAATAGAATCAAATAAAATAAAAACTAGGTTATTGGCAAAGTTCCCATACTTGGGGTTTTTCAAGTCTGATCCTCAATGTCCCCAGTGGAGTCGCCACTGAAAGCGCCCTCGATCCGCGGGGTGCGCGGATCCGCTTTTGACCCTTGAGGTTTGGGAGTCGCCACCTAGTTATTACAGTCTAGGAACCGATCAATGACTCTAAACAGATAAAGAACTAATCTAGAACAGAAAAAAAACTAAATTCGAGGATCATGTTACGGGGTTGGAAGGTGTTAGGCACCAACCCCGCCCGGCCAAAGCTGGTCTCTACTAACTTTCCAAATAAATTACGTTGCTAAAAAACCTAGATAATAAAAAAAAGTAAGAAATTATACCTTTCCGATAGCAAAGACCTTGTTCCCTCAGATCCGACAAAAATTGCTCCTTGTACCGTCCTCCTTGCTTCGTTCTGTCTCCGGATTTGATTTCTGATCTCCTAGGCAAGGTATCTCCTTTTTTTTTTAATCTGGACTCTTCGAGTTTGTTATGGATTTTGGGGTGTTTTTGGAGGGCTTTTAGGTGTTTTTTAGGCTAAAATCAAAGAGGGGATGTTAGGTAAGGAGTTGGGACTCCAAAATTAGGGTTTATGGGAGGCTAGGGGGCTTTTAGACCTACTTCTCTTAGGGTTTATGACTTGATACGAAAATAAGGTGTGAGGACCTCTATTTAGATAGAGTTAGTGTTTAATTAGAGTTCTTTTAATTAGAGTTGTGTTTTAGTTAGAATTGTTTTAGGTAGAGTTGTGTTTTAATTAGAATTGTTTTAGGTAGAGTTGTATTTTAGTTAGAACTCTATTAAATAGAGTTATTATTTAATTAAAACTCAATTAGGGTTTTGAATTTTGGTCTTATTTGATTGACTTTTAATATTTTGACTTTAGTCTTAATTGATTGACTTTTAATATCTTGACTTTAGTCTTGCTTAATTGACTTTAATTTTGACTTTAGTCTTACTTGATTGACTTTAATACCTTGACTTTAGTCTTACTTGATTGACTTTAAATTTTTGGAGAACTCCCCTCTATTATATCGTTAATTCTTTGGACCCCCAAATGGAGGGGTCCTTAAAGAAATATCTCACGAACCCTCAACAATTTTGTCTGAGAGCCTGATTGATCGATTTTTTTAGTTTAAAATTTTAAATTAATTTCATTAATGTTTCACTTTAATTATTTAATATTTTATTTATTAATTTTGAAATTTTTAATTGTAAAAATTATGAAATTATCGTTTTACACTCAGAGAGGACTTTTCACGTTTTAAGTCGGTTTTTAATGGTCTAGGATGTTTTAGAATCTATTTTTCGTAAGGAATTCAATGGAAATATTAGCTTGTGTCTTTTATGAAATTTTTTGTGTGAAATGGTCATGAACTTTATGAGGGGCATTTTCATAATTTTGTCAAATTCTGTTAAAATTGGTAAAATGATTTATTTGGTTTCGATTTGTTGTTTTATGTGTTCGAAAGGGTTTTCCTAATCGTAACGTAGGTTCTAGGGTTGTTTTGATGTTAGGGATATTTTGGTAATTTGGTCATTTTTAGTAATTTTTATCATGAAGCTTCTTTTTGGTCTGCAAGATGATGATTTATATGTTTCCGAGGTCATATTTTCCTAGCATAGCGTGGTTTCTAAGGTTTTGTCAGTTCGAGATACCTCATCCGAATTTCTGAAACATATCTGGTAACAAAATAAAGCATTGGAGTAACATCCATAATTGGGAATCGTTGCGATCGGGTTGACGAGTTGATTAATCAGGCGGATGCAAAAATGGGGTGTCTACAGCGGGGGTCGAAACAGTGAAGGAAACGATAGTGACTGATATCGGCCATATGACAAGGGCAGGAAAATGTCAAAAATTGTTAGAAAGTGGGGAAAAAATAAAAGAGACAGCAAAAGAGGTGACATATGAAGAAAAAATGAAATCAAAGGGAAAGGGTAAGCTGTATAAGGATGAGAAGGCGGAAGAAAAGGTGAAGGTGACAGACAAGGAAGCTGCAGACTTTGTTAAGCTCATTCTCAAGAGTGAGCATAATATAGTGGATAGATTGAACAAGCAGCCAGCTCAAATCAGTATCCTAGGACTGATACAAAAATCAGAAGAGCACCAAGAGGCGTTACTGAGAGTTCTAGGGAGATCACATGTACCCGCAACCACCTCGTCGGTGCAGTTGGAACAAACGGTCAACCAGATCATAGCCCTCAATCCTATTATTTTCATAGAGAATGAATTTACGCTTGAGGGAACGGGGCACGTCGAACCACTGAACATCATGGTCATATGCAAGGGCATGAGGGTCGCCAGAGTATTGATTGATAATGGCTCAGCGCTTAACGTCTGTCCGCTTGAAACCTTCTGGAAACTCAACGCCGATTGGTCGCATGTGAAACCCAACAACAAGGTTGTTCGAGGTTTTGATAGCTCAAGAAGGGATTCGCTGGGAGAAGTAGAGCTATCGATCACAATAGGTCCTTCCACCTTTGAAGTGACATTTGAAGTCATGGAAATACCAACGACTTTCAACTTGTTACTGGGCAGACCTTGGATCCATATTGCCGGAGCTGTACCTTTCTCATTGCATCAAATAGTCAAATTTATCATGGGGCAGATGATGATATCAGTATTGGCAGAGAACCTTATTCCAGCTAGGAGAGCTCCAGATGTGCTATTTATCGATATCGAAATGACAAAGGACAAGGCACTATACCATTCATACCAATTCGCTGCTGTCAATCATATTGAGAAAGGAAATGAGAGGATAAGGGCAAAGCTATCAAGAACAAGTCTGATGATTGGTCGGGTTAAGAAAGGGCAGGTTATCGATTCAAACAAGGGTTGGGACCAGGAGGGAGAGGGAGAGCTACACCGATCGAAGCAAGAAAGCATACTCCTTATTTTGGTCTGGGGTTTAGAGTCACAAAAAGGGATATTACAGAAATGAATGATAAGAAAAAAGAGCTTCGACTAGCAAAGAGGCAAAACCGTGAACAAAACTTCTAGAATCTGGGCCGAGTCCCTCATATCAGTGTTAGCTTCCTAAGATCACATGCCAAACCCGACAGCTTATCAGAACCACGATCAACAAAAAAGCAAAAAATGGTAAACGCCAAACCGGTGAACATTCATGAAGACTCAGTTGTCGAGTCCCAACCTTCCTTCGTAGAAGGCATTGATGTTCTATTCAATGGGGATTCCAACAAAAGTCTATCAGAGACAGCTCAAGAATCCACCAAACTGAAAATCACTATCAACCAAGAGAACGACTCACCTTTTTCTACTGGAATCGACTGGGCATCAGTCGTCATCCCACCAAGTTTGAAAGGGACTATGCCCCTATCCGACAACAATCAATCGAAGATCATGGTCATCTCCGAACCACCATCTAAATCATCCAATGAATCACTTGCTCATCTCATCTGTCCCCTTAGAGAAGGGGAGACATTGCACAACTGGGAGGAATTCCCATTAACACTCGAGGCTGTCGAGGCCTAAAAAAAAATGCCGTTAGACGACATCAATTTGCTCGAGGATCATAACGAGCTCTCGTCCTCGGGTAAAGACTGTTTTGGGAGCTCCCTATCTTTATTAACAAGTTTGCATGATTGTTCTTCTTATTTCAGGTATCCAGAAAATCACAAAAAAATAAATATTTCTTAAAAAGCAAAAAAATTAAAGATTTATCAAAAATCAAAAAAATAAAAAAGCTTTCAAAATTACAAAAAAATAAATATTTTTCAAAAACTAAAAAGAGGGTTTTCAAGGGATCTGTCTCGGTCAAATGAGTACCTAGATAAAACAGAATTTGAAAGAGATGAGTATGATGTCGATCTTGAACTCGACTTTGACCTCATGGGGATAGAAGAAGAGTCTGAGGACGAGATGGAATACCCACCCAAAGAAATCAAAGATTTGGTAGAACGTCACGAGAAAGGTGTTCAGCCAAACATCGAGGATACAGATTCAATCAATCTTGGTACCGAAGAGGACCCACGAGTCGTCAAGATCAGAGCTTTATTAACATCGCAACAAAAGGAAGAAATGGTCAAATTCTTACGAGAGTATCAAGACGTCTTCGCATGGTTATACAGAGATATGCCGCGGTTAGATACAGATCTCATTGTTTACAAGTTGCCAATTGCTTCCGGAAGTAAGCCAATCAAACAGAAACCGAGAAGACTGAAGCCGGAATGGACTCTCAAGGTCAAGGATGAGGTCATGAAGCAGTTCGAAGCAGGGTTTCTTGCAGTTTCTCCATACCCTGAATGGCTAGCTAAAATTGTACCGGTACCTAAGAAAGACGGAAAAGTACGAATGTGTGTTGACTATCGAGACTTGAACCGGACCAGTCCTAAGGATGATTTTCCACTTCCACACATCGATACTCTAGTCGATAGTACATCAGGGCATGGCATGTTTTCGTTCATGGATGGCTTCTCAGGCTATAACCAGATAAAAAAGGCAGAAGAAGACCAAGAAAAGACAGCGTTCATCACATCATGGGGTACTTTCCACTACAAAGTTATGCCGTTCGGGCTGAAAAACGCAGGGGCGACTTACCAACGGGCAATGACCACACTATTCCACGACATGATCCATAAGGAAATGGAGGTCTTCGTAGATGATATGATTGCTAAATCTGGCATTGAAGAAGACCATCTGGTAAATCTGAAGAAGTTGTTCGACAGACTCAAAAAGTACAGCTTAAAGCTAAATCTGATAAAATACGTATTCGGAGCAACATCGGGCAAGCTACTGGGGTTCATCGTCAGCAGAAGGGGCATTGAAATAGATTCGAAAAAAACTAAATATATCCTCAAGATGAAAGCACCTGTTACAGAAAAAGACGTTCGAGACTTTTTGGGGAGAATACAGTACATCAGTCAGTTTATAGCCCAACTGATGCCTATCTGCGAACCAGTCTTCAAATTACTGAGGAAAGATACGCCGAAGAAATGGGACAAAGATTTTCAGGAAGCATTCGATAACATCAAGCAATATCTGCTCAATCCACCAGTCTTAGTCCCTCCTACTCCAGAACGATCTCTGCTGATGTACATCTCAGTGCACGAAACATCTATGGGGTGTGTACTAGGGGAATACGATGAATCAAGACGGAAGGAACATGCCATCTACTATCTCAGCAAGAAATTCACCGATTATGAAGTAAAATATTTGACACTTGAGAAGACTTATTGTGCATTAGTCTGGGCATCTCAACGACTACATCATTATTTGCTCAGCTACTCGACTATGCTTATCGCTAGGATGGATCCCCTAAAGTACTTATTCGAAAACCAGCACTAACAGACCGCACAGCAAAATGGTAATTATTACTATCTGAGTTTGACATCACCTATGTCACTTAAAAAGCCATCAAAGGACAAGCCATCACGGACCACCTCGCCGAGCACCCACTGCCTGACTACGAGCCGCTAAAAATGAACTTCCCGGATGAGGTCATATTATTTATCGAGACTAAAAACAATGACGATGACAAAGAACCAAGCTAGAAAATGTACTTCGACGGAGTAGCCAATCAGAAAGAAAATGGAATAGGGGCAGTTTTGATCAAGCCAGATGGGTCCCATGTGCCAATCGCCATCAGATTGAAATTCCAATGCTTTAACAACGAGGCTGAATACGAAGCATGCATAACAGGGTTAAAAGTAGCACTAGATCTCGAGGTAGATGAGATTGATGTTTTCGGAGATTTAAGTTTAGTAGTCTATCAGACGACTGGAGAGTGGAAGACCCGGGAACAGAGACTGGTCCCTTACCATGAATATCTAGAAGAACTAAGCTCACGCTTTGACAGGATCTCATTTACATATATGCCAAGAGCTAAGAACCAGTTCGCCGATGCACTAGCTACACTTCCTTCCATGATTAGTATTTCAGAAGATCTGATCATCGACCCAATTGAGATTGGAATTCTAATGGAGATCGAGTTGCTGTTTCTAAGTCTTCTCAAGAACCATTGCAAGGAATTGGCGGTCCGATGACTAGGGCAACGACAAAATTGATGGAAGAGGCATTGCAAGGCTTGATTGTGGAAGTCCAATACAAAGAGGCCATTCTAGAAGATTCTAAGGCTAACTTCAGAGATATCAAAGTTTCATCAAGGATGGTCAACTATCTTTTTATGCAAAAGGTCAATTTGAAAGATCAATTTGAATGCAAGGGTTAATTGGGAATTTTTATGTTCTAATTATGCTTAGTTTGAATTCTTTATTTCCTAAGGACTAATTAGACTTTCTTTATTTTTCCAAGGACTAATTAGAATTAATCTTGATCTAATTTGTCTATAAAAAGGCACCTCATTTTGTAATTGAGACAATTGATAATTTACATCTTATGAGATTTTGAGGTTTATTCAAAGAAACTTTAGTTTTGTTTCATGATTTCTTTATGGGTTCTTTATGAGTTTTCATTCGAGTTCTTGAAGAAAAGACATGACTCTTCAACTTATCAAGGAAGTGATCAATCCTTGTGGTGTCATTAGATTGAGGTTTCAAGGACTTAGTTTCCTTGGGATTTTAGTCCGATCAATATTTTTATTTGTTTTAAAACAATTCTAGAATATTCGAAGCCTTCGAATAAAAGGGTTCCTAGAAGAGATCATCAAGAGAAGGTCTTAATCCAAGAAGGTTCACGTCATTTGGTATCAGAGCATCAAGATTGCTGAAAAATACATCAAGATTGAAGTAATCCTTCGAAGATTTGGTTCGGGTGACATTGGAATTGGAGATCAAACGTGGTATATCTTGCTTCCCAACAAAATTCATATCAATTCAAAGCCAACGATGGCTAGAAACCAGGTTTTTTATTATTTCAAAACATTCTTGATACGTTCTTGTTGGAAACCATGAACATTCATTGAATTTCGTAGTTGTTCTTACATAGTTCTTTGTGAATTCTGCATTTTCTTTGTGAATTTTGAAAATTTTTCTTGCTAAAATTACAAATTGTGATCGATCATCAACAATCAATTTAAGATATACGAGCTACATGATCATCTTTGTTTTTAAAAGATTTAGATTTTAATTTCGTGTACAAGAACAAACCAAAGTTGCTGTCCACAACTTGATTTGTTGCTGAAACACAGCCCCAACAGCCATGTTTTGCTGTGTTGTTCATTGAAAAAAAAAAAAAAAAATTTCTGGAATTCAGCCACCACTTGTTTTGGTTATTCTATTTTGCTGAAATTGGAAATCAATGTTCGATCTTCAACATTCTTTCTAATTCCTTATATGTACATCTGCAAATTGAGCTTCTTGAAATTTCAGCCATAACAGAATACTCGATTGTGATTCTTGATTTCTGAAATTTTCGTTTGGAGAATTGTCTTGGACATAGAGTTGTCTTTAATGGTCTGACATTGTATCGTGATTTGTATGAATTTGTTAATCTTCATCGTAGTACCTTCAAACGTTGTTGTCAATTGCTGATCATCGTTCTATTGCTGGAATTCTTGCCCAGTTCATATTTTTCATCCAAATTGGTGTAATGTTTCTGAATTTTTTTCACCTTGTTTTAAGTTTGTCTGCCAAACATTATAACTGAGAAAATTCAGAAACAAATTTCTGAATTCTTTTGACTGAAAATAGATCTGAACTAATAGAGATCTTCAGATTTTAATTTCTGCATTTTCTGCATTTTCTGAATTTATGTCTCTTAATGTTTTTGGGCTGTATTCTTTTGGCTGAAAACAGACCTGATTGGTCGACTTTCTTGACTGTCTTTAAGGAACAAAACCATCTGTGGGATTGTCATCTTCGAATTCAACCAACAAGTTTTAGTTTGTTTTGTTTTCTTTTTCTGTTTGCTGAACTACATTGGATTTCTTGCTGAAACTGCAGCAATTGTATCAACGTAATTGTGCCACTAATCCTTCCAACTTGAATCTGTGATATAATCGTTAAAAAAGAAGTGGTAAATAACTAATTCTTAAAATAAATAAAAAAATAATAAAAATTAACTTGCTGAAATCTGTGCACTTCTTGTTCACTGATTCATGTAACGTGTTTTGCTAGAATTTTTATTTTTTTATATTTTTTTTATATCTTATTCTTGCTGAAATTAACACCCATAACGAATTTTCTTGTTTTCTTTTAAGAGTGGAATCGTGGGCTTGTGTTACGTACCATAGTTTCTGTTAAATGCTGAATTTTTTTTGGGTTTGTTGAATTTTTGTTTCTATTAAGAACCATACACAAATTTTCTTTTGTTGTATGAACATCGAATGCTGAATTTTTGCGGTTATTGAACTCTAACTTCTGATTAAGTACCTTAAAGGCTGATTTATTGTTTCTTTTTGCTGGGCTTGGTTTAAAAAAAAAAAAAAAAGGATTTATTAGTTGCTGTTTGTAGTTACAGAAAATCGATAAATTGGAGTTGTTAACTTCAAACGGCCATAACTTTTGATCCGGATATCGGAACGACTATTAGTGCATATCAAATCGAAGCTCTTTTCGAGATCTACAAATTGAATGATGCATAGCTTCGTTCCACACCGTTTCAACCTTCAATTCCATCATTTTCATCACTTTCCAGGACTTACAAGATTGTTGCATATTTTTTGTTGTTTTCGTTTATTTTAACTTACAGGGTTTCAACCATGAGCAAGGAAGGGGGAGAACCACATGAGACCGACTTAAAATTATTTATCAAGGCCGTTCATGATCAATTTAAATTGTTGAATTCAAGGTTGGACAATATGGAATCCTCTAATGAATCTAAACCATATCGAAGACATGAGTTCGACGGAGAAGAAGATATTCATTCCGAAGCGGAGAGAGTACATTATCGACGGGATAAGAAAGTAGATTTCAAAGAAGATAACAATTTGGGTAGCATAAAGATGACGATTCCGACCTTTCACGGAAAGAATGATCCTGAATTATATTTGGAGTGGGAAAGGAAAGTTGAACACGTTTTTGATTGTCATAATTATTCCGAGGATAAAAAAATAAAGCTAGCCGCAGTGGAATTTACAAACTATGCCAGTATATGGTGGGATCAATTGGTGATCAATAGGCGTAGAAATGGTGAGAGACCTATTCGATCATGGGATGAGATGAAGTCAGTGATGTGTAAAAGATTTATTCCTAGCCATTACTATCTAGATTTGTATGAGATGAAGTCAGTGATGCGTAAAAGATTTATTCCTAGCCATTACTATCTAGATTTGTATATCAAATTGCAAGAGTTGGTTCAAGGTTCCATGAGTGTAGAGGATTATTATAAAGAAATGGAGATTGCCATGATTAGAGCAAGCATAGACGAAGATAGAGAAGCAACCATGGCTAGATTTATTGTCGGATTGAACAAAGAAATTGCTGATGTGGTTGAGTTGCACCATTATGTGGAAATGGAAGAGTTACTGCACAAAGCCATTAAAGTGGAAAAGCAAATCAAGTCTAGAAGGTTTAGATCTGGATCATCTTCTAATAATCCGTGGAAACCAAATTGGAAGGACAACAAAATTCCTTTCAAACCAAAAGAAGAAGCAAAGCCGAAGCCCTCAGTTTCTATTCCTAAAGATAGACCTGAAACAAAGCCTCTTATTAAGTCACGTCAGATTAAGTGTTTTAGGTGCCAAGGGTTTGGACACATTGCTTCTGAATGCCCAAACAAAAGGGTTATGGTTGTATTGGCAAACGGAGACATCGAAAGTGCTAGTTCAAGTGACAACGAGATGCCTCCATTAGAGGATTGTTCTGATGTTGAAGTAGAAGAGCCTGTGCATGGTGATTTACTTGTCACCAGGAGAGCTTTGAGTATACAGCCTAAGGATGAAGGAGATGAGGAGCAACGTGAGCATATTTTTCACACAAGATGCCATGTGAAGGATAAAGTCTGTACATTGATTATTGATAGTGGGAGTTGTACCAATGTTGCTAGTACCTTGTTGGTAGAGAAATTGAATTTGAAATGGCAGAAACATCCTAAACCTTATAAGCTACAATGGTTGAATGATTGTGGAGAAGTGAAGGTAAACAAGCAAGTTCGGGTTCCTTTCTCAATAGGCAAGTATGTGGATGAGGTTATTTGTGATGTAGCACCGATGCATGCTGGTCATATATTGCTCGGTCGACCGTGACAATTTGATAGGAGAGTGTAGCATGATGGGTATAAAAACCGTTATTCTTTTGTAATGAACAATCGGAAAATTATATTGGCTCATCTCAAACCTTTGCAAGCTTATGAGGACCAGGTTAGGATAGCAAGTGAGTGCAAAAAGAGAGAGAAACAAAGGTGTGAGCAAAAAGGAGAGCAAAGTGAGCAACCTGGAGAGAAGAATAAAGTACTGAGTGTACTTGCTGACAAATATGATGTTAAAAGTGTAATGATAGCAAGGCCACAAGTTCTAGTTCTTATGTACAAAGATGTTTATTTTTCTACTGACGATCTTAACTCATCTTTGCCTAGTGTTGTCTTGTCTTTATTGCAGGATTTTGATTATCTTTTTTCCGAGGAGATTCCACATGGTTTACCTCCTTTAAGAGGAATTGAGCACCAAATAGACTTCTTACTTCGTTCTGCTATACCAAATAGACCTGCTTATAGAGCTAATCCCGAGGAAACAAAGGAGATACAGAGGCAAGTGGATGAACTGTTGCAGAAGGGATTTGTAAGGGAAAGTCTCAGCCCATGTTCGGTTCCTGTTCTCTTAGTACCAAAGAAAGATGGAACATGGTGCATGTGTGTGGATTGTCGAGCTATTAATAAGATAACGGTAAAATATAGGCATCCTATCCCTAGGTTAGATGATATGTTTGACGAATTGCATGGCTCTCGTTTGTTTTCTAAAATTGATCTAAAGAATGGGTATTATCAAATTGCATGAAAGAGGGAGATGAATGGAAAACTGCATTTAAAACTAGATATGGGTTGTATGAATGGTTAGTAATGCCCTTCGGTTTAACTAACGCCCCTAGTACATTCATGAGATTAATGAACCATGTCTTGCGTGCTTTCATGGGAAAATTTGTGGTAGTTTACTTTGATGATATTTTAGTCTATAGCAAAAATGTTGATGACCATGTGAAGCATTTGCATGCTGTGTTTAGTGTGTTAAGAGAACATCAATTATATGTTAATCTTAAGAAATGCACATTTTGTATGGAATCTGTTGTGTTTCTTGGATTTGTTGTTAGTTCGCAGGGAATTAGCGTTGATGAGGAAAAGGTAAGGGCAATAAAGGATTGGCCTACACCTAAGAATGCGAACGAGGTAAGAAGTTTTCATGGTTTAGCAAGTTTTTATCGAAGGTTTGTTAAAGATTTTAGTTCTATTGCTGCACCTTTGAATGAACTTGTTAAAAAGAATGTTGTTTTTAATTGGGTTAATGTGCATGATCAGGCTTTCCAAACTTTGAAAGATAAGTTAACTAATGCACCTTTGTTGTGTTTGCCTAACTTTGATAAAGCTTTTGAAATAGAGTGTGATGCATCCGGGATTGGAGTAGGAGCTGTTTTGATGCAGGATTCTAAGCCAATAGCTTATTTTAGTGAAAAGCTAAGTGGGGCAGCATTGAATTATCCTACTTATGACAAAGAGCTTTATGCACTAGTGAGAACTCTTCGAACATGGCAACATTATTTATGGCCAAGGGAATTTATCATTCATTCTGATCATGAGAGCTTGAAATTCCTGAAGACCCAAGGTAAGCTTAATAAAAGACATGCTAAATGGTTGGAGTTTATAGAAACATTTCCTTATGTAATTAAATATAAACGTGGGAAGGAAAATGTTGTGGCCGATGCATTATCAAGAAGGTACGTATTACTTACTTCATTGCAAACTAAACTACTTGGTTTTGAATTAATTAAAGATTTGTATGCCAATGATTCTGATTTCAGCCAAGTATGGAATGCATGTGCTAAGTGTGCATTTGGTGACTTTTATAGGCATGAAGGATTTCTTTTCAAGAAAGATAAATTGTGCGTGCCAAATTGTTCTGTTCGTGAATTACTTGTAAGGGAAAGTCATGGGGGAGGTTTAATGGGTCACTTTGGTGTCCTAAAAACTTTAGATATCTTACGTGAGCATTTTTATTGGCCCCATATAAAGCATGATGTTCAATCTGTTTGTGACAAGTGCATTACATGTAGGCAAGCAAAGTCTAAAATTCGACCGCATGGCTTGTATACCCCTTTGCCTGTACCTAATCAGCCTTGGACTGATATTTCTATGGATTTTGTTTTAGGATTGCCAATGACTCAAAATGGTAAACATAGTCTATTTGTTGTTGTTGATAGGTTTAGTAAGATGGCTCATTTTATTGCATGTACTAAAACCAATGACGCAACACATATTGTTGATTTGTTCTTTAAGGAGGTAGTTCGATTGCATGGGCTACCTAAATCAATTGTTAGTGACAGAGATGTTAAGTTCCTTAGTTATTTTTGGCGTACTTTATGGAGTAAGTTAGGAACTAAACTTCTATTTTCTACTGTTGCACATCCTCAAACGGATGGCCAAACTGAAGTAGTTAATAGGACACTCACTACCTTGTTGCGTGCTATCATTCAAAAAAATTTAAAACAATGGGAGAAGTGTTTACCACATATTGAGTTCGCATATAATAGGACTATTCATTCAACTACTTCATTTTCTCCATTTGAAATTGTTTATGGTTTTAATCCTTTAACACCTGTGGATATTTTACCTTTGCTTACTAATGAACATGCTAATCTTGATGGTAAGAAAAAGGCAGATTTTGTGAAAGATTTACATGCCAAAGTTTGAGCTAACATTGACAGGAAGAATGAGCAGTATGCTAAGCAAACCAATAAGGGTCGCTTGAAAGTTATTTTCCATCCTGGAGATTGGGTTTGGGTGCACTTGCGTAAGGAGCGGTTTCCTACTCAAAGGAAATCAAAATTGTAGCCTCGAGGAGATGGTCCATTTCAAGTCTTGGAACGGATCAATGATAACGCCTACAAAGTTGATTTGCCAAGCGATTATGGTAATGTTAGTGCAACTTTTAATGTTGCTGATTTATCCTTGTTTAATGTAGGTGATTCGATGACGAATCTTTTCGAAGAGGGGGAGAATAATGGAGATCGAGTTGCTGTTTCCAAGTCTTCTCAAGAACCATTGCAAGGAATTGGCGGTTCGATGACTAGGGCAAGGACAAAACGGATGGAAGAGGCATTGCAAGGCTTGATTGTGGAAGTCCAATAGAAAGAGGCCATTCTAGAAAATTCTAAGGCTAACTTCAGAGATATCAAAGTTTCATCAAGGATGGTCAACTATCTTTTTATGCAAAAGGTCAATTTGGAAGATCAATTTGAATGCAAGGGTTAATTGGGAATTTTTATGTTCTAATTGTCCTTAGTTTGAATTCTTTATTTCCTAAGGACTAATTAGACTTTCTTTATTTTTCCAAGGACTAATTAGAATTAATCTTGATCTAATTTGTCTATAAAAAGGCACCTCATTTTGTAATTGAGACACAATTTATAATTTACATCTTATGAGATTTTGAGGTTTATTCAAAGAAACTTTAGTTTTGTTTCATGATTTCTTTATGGGTTCTTTATGAGTTTTCATTCGAGTTCTTGAAGAAAAGACATGACTCTTCGACTTATCAAGGAAGTGATCAATCCTTGTGACTTAGTTTCCTTGGGGTTTTAGTCCGATCAACATTTTAATTTGTTTTAAAACAATTCTAGAATATTCGAAGCCTTCGAATAAAAGGGTTCCTAGAAGAGATCATCAAGAGAAGGTCTTAATCCAAGAAGGTTCACATCAAATTCAAAATGAGCCGACTAACTGTCTCTCTATCGAAGTGGAAGAATCCGAAGAAAAGCCTTAGTACTCGGACATCAGGGCATATCTTGAGGATCGAACCCTTCCCTCAGATGCAACGTCAAATGATCGCAGAACTATCCAGAAATTGGCAGGGCAATTCTTCATCAGAAATGGCATCCTGTACAAGAAATCACGCCACGAGGTTTTACTCCGATGCGTGGCAGAAGCAGAAGCAAAACGACTAATAGAGACCGTACATGGCGGAGTCTGTGGACCTCACATGAATGGTCATATGCTAGCAAAGAAGATTATGCGGATGGGATATTACTGGACAACAATGGAAAGTGACTGCTATCAACATGTTTGCAAATGCCATCTGTGCCAGATCTACGCCAACAAGATCAATGCTCCGCCTTCAGAGCTACATAATATGACCACTCTCTGGCCTTTCTCACTCTGGGGAATGGACGTCATCGGACCATTCTCACCTAAAGCGACAAATGGGCATCGCTTCATCTTAGTGGCCATCGACTACTTCACCAAGTGGGTAGAAGCTGCTTCATACGCCAACGTCATGAAAATCAATGTCCTGAAGTTTGTCAAGAATAACATTGTCTGCAGATATGGGCTTCCTAGCGGATTAGTGACTGATAATGCCAAAAACTTCAAAAATAAGGATATGATTAAGATGTGCGAAGATTTCCAGATTACTCATCACAACTCTGTACCCTATAGACCTAAGATGAATAGAGCAGTCGAGGCAGCCAACAAAAATATCAAGAAAATTATCAAAAAGATGGCAGTTACGTACAAGGATTGGCACGACATGTTGCCTTTTGCACTTCACGCCTATCGAACCTCGTTCAGAACTTCGACTGGGGCAACTCCATATTCATTGGTCTACGGAATGGAAGCAATCTTACCCATAGAGGTTGAGATGCCCTCCCTTCAGATCTTAAAAGAAGCAGAGTTAAATGAAACTGAGTGGATTCAAGCTCGATTTGATCAACTGAATCTAATTGAAGAGAAATGACTTGCAGCCATCTGCCACGGACAGATGTACCAATGACGAATAGCTCGTGCTTACAATAAGAAAGTCAAGCCTAGAGATTTCTCGCCAGGAGACCTTATTCTGAAGAAGATTCTGCCAATCCAAGAAGTCGTTAGAGGAAAATTCAGACCAAACTATGAGGGACCATTCATCATAAACAAGGTGATGACGGGAGGAGCTCTGATCCTTACGGAGATGGACGGACAAGTATTCCCGGAATCGATCAATGCTGACACTATCAAGAAATATTATGCCTGAAATCTGACCTTGTGATGACGAAATGCCATCTTTGCTATCCTAAACAAACTATCTAACCCTAGTCAACCCTTTTGAGCCATCACGTTCATTTCATAACCTAAGACCGGGGTAAGTCAACAATTACAAAAAGAAAAAAAAAAAGAAAAAAGAGACAAAAGAAAAGAAAATCAAAGAGAAAATCAAAAGTACCAAAATACTCCTGGCCCGCATGAGGATAAATTGTAAACGGCTAAAAATATAAAAAAATCAAAAAAGTTAAAAACTCAGACACTTGATCTGAGCTCGACCCAAATCTCCAGCCTAAACAAGTTCGAGAGACGCTGGGAGGAGACACAGATCACCTTTTCGAAACAAAAATAGGCAAACCCCAAGTCTAAACCACTCTAACTACATTCAGACCTTAAACTTTTTAACCTTCCACTACCATGAGCCTAAGCCAACGTTTTGTCCCAACAAAAGTCCTTTTTGATCAGGGAATGTTTCAGGGTAACACAATGACAATTGCAGCATCAATGATCTTGCAACTTGGTTCGGACCTCCAAAGTCTTATTAGTCGTTGGAAGACTCGAGAGGGGATTCCAGGTCGGATATTAGAAAAAAAAGAGTACTCGAAGTGTAGAGTAGCCGATCTCACAGCTCAACTTGAGTTGTCGAATCACGAATAGTCGTCAGCAAACTCAAGAGGGAAATCTAGATCGATTACTCAAGAAAGAGTACCACTATAAGAGTAGAGTCGCCGATCTTGCAGCTCAACTTGAGTCACCAAGCCACAGAAACACAGAGACTCCGAACAGAATTGGAATGTAAAAATCCAAAAAATACGAGCATAGTCTGAAAGGGCATAGTGAAAACCTGAAAGGGCGCTATGAGTAAAAGAATCAGACTATGACAAGATCAAAACCATCGGCACGATGAAAATCCCAAAAAGGGATGTCGATGCGAAAAAATATGGAAACCAGGTCTGGTGAAAACCGTAATTGGCACTAGGGGCAATAAGGGTAAAAAAAAAAAAAAAAAAACTCCTGGCCCGCAAGAGTATAAACTGTGAACGACGAAATCCATCCAAAATCTCGAGACCCAAATAGAGGATAGCCTTCCAAATGCTAGGGCACTGGAGATGACTCTAAAGGAACCAAAAGATAATTGACACTTGTATCCCTGTGCTTGGCAGAAGCATCAAAATCGTCATAACCAAAGATTTTACAAACGCTGAATTTATCATACAATGAAGACATTTCACAAAATTGCATTTCAAAAACTACTATTTTGATCGATGATGAAAAATCTAGGACTTATTCAAACTTCAAGTTTTCAAAGCATGAGATACACTGGAGGCCAAGTAAGTACAAAACCTATTTTCTTTGCATTAATCTTTCAACATTTCGCATACATTCAGATAATGAAGAGAAAACACAAGAAGAGTGAATACAACGCAATTAATCAAACATCATGATGAGAAATGAAAAATAAGTCAAGGCGTTCCTCCAAAGCACGGATCTGAGCAGCCTGGCTCATCATCACTTTCTTGGCATCCGAAGCATCACGACTCACCAAATATGTTGCAAAGTCCTCGAAATGAGGACACTGGGCAAGTCAATCCCTCAACTCAGCAACTTCAGCTCGAAGCCTAGCCACTTCACCACCATCACTAGATCCAGACTGGGCAAGGGCAGATGTCAACCGAGCAATCTCTCTTTGCATCTTTTTCTCGGATTTAAGCCAAATAGCCTGAATTCGACGATGATCAGTCTGAGACTACTCAACTTGATCTCAGTAATCAAAGAAGGATGAAGCACCAGGGCATGTTCGGGGAACTATCGACACCGAGGGTCTTCCAGATATGAGCTCTTGAATCTAATGCAAGTATGCCGGGAATTGGTGTGCTGCAAAGATGGACCGACTCAGAACCTCAACCCGACCCCATTCTTTTACGAGTCGACTCAAAAGTGCAGTCGACAACGGACCAACCAACTCATTAGAATTCTCTGGGATGAGCACACCCTGGTCATAACCAAATTGACGAAGAACCTGAAGTGGTACATAATGTGTCGTCTCGTGAAGACCAATCAAGACAAGAAAATGGAAACTATCGAATGCAATCACGGGAGACCCTCGAAGTTGGAAGGTACCAACCCACCTCACTTCTTCATCATCAAGGTTACCGATAAAAGAATACCAGTCTTCTTTGCCACCCGAGACGAAGGGAGCAACTCGCCTCGACATCATAAGTACAAGGTCGGCATTAACGCAAAAGGGACGGCTAACAACTTCGGTGGATGCCAGATGATCCATAAACCAAAGCTACAATAACAGGAGCATTCTAAACCTTGAAAACTAGTAAATTCAAATTTAAATTTAAAAAGTAAGCTAAGTTCGGAATTTACCTGCAGGAGTGGAGCACACCCTCGGAAAACTCGATCACGACCGGAAGAACAAGCCGTGAGAGATTGGAACATCTCGCTCAAAAGCATCGGTGCCAACCGGTGTCCCTCCTGGACTTGTTGAATCACGTGGATAAGAGAAAGATCTATGATGTCTCCACTACCTGGAAACAGGAGTTGTCTCACCACCATTAAAGTGAGAGCATTAAAATGAATCAAAGGTTTTGAGGAGTCCGTGAGGCGTTCAATCAAAAAAGACTTGGACATTGTCTTCAAAACCGATCCGCCATCCAGAATCTTGAAGAATTTGCGACTTATCCCCAAAAAATCAGAAGCCTCACCTCGGAATCCATCACGTAATGGTGGAATCACAACAGAGCCCGATATCTCAAGTCCCAACAAAACTTCGAACTCCTCGATGGTGGGAGTCATTTCGTGCACCCCAAACCGAAAGAGATTAAGCTCAGGGATCCAATACCCCAACATGGCCTCAATCAAGCTCCATTGCAATGGGACCTTGGGCAAAGAAAGAGTGAACCCCAACTTATTCAAACACCATGAAACTCTATCATCATTATCCATGCCATCTATCCAACTACTCAAGAAAGAATCAACAATGCCATACTTTTTCAAGTTGGGAAGAGTAGAGGGCACCTCCATGGAGCTTGAGAAGAAGCTTGTGGGAGAAGAAGAGTAAAAATCACCCAAAATATGAAAGAGGGAAGTAAAAAAATGAAATGTTAGGGCAAGATGAAGTCAAAACAGGCTTAAATGGAGGATAAATCGTATTGGTCCGTGTCTTAAACACGGATGAGGGATAAATTGATCCATCCGTACCCAGAGTACTGATGAAATGAAGACAAACCTATCCGTGTTTGAAACACGGATGAAGACAAGTACAACAAATCCGTGCTTAGAACACGGTTAAAAACGAAAATGCGTTGTCCGTATTATTGACGCGGATAAAAGCTTGACAAAGCTGTCCGTGTTAAGAATACAGACCAGAACATTTTTCAGCCTTGAGGCCTGGGCCATTTGAGATTTTTATAATTCCGGACTACATGATGGTAATCTCAAGGCTCGACATCTTAAAATCACATGAAAATGAAAGAATTCCTACGTACTCGATAGATGAGCTCCAAACTCTCAAAATACATACCGGGTACGTTGGAACTTGCCAGAATCATGTTGGGCCAAATCAATCCTCGAAGAATCACATCATGGATCCTAAATAATTCACATCACTCAAAGAGCACACTCAAAGGGTCCTTGGGACCCTAATCGCACCCTTTACCCACCCGTAAACTCACCAACACTCAAGAGGGCTCAAAAGCCCCAATGATCGATATCATACCCAAGAAGTTCGAATGAATTGCACATATAGTCATAATAATACAACAAATGCAATGAATAATGAGCATAAATGTACATGTATATGCAAAAGTTTGAAATGTTTACATACAATATCCAAAAACTAATATAAAACGTCTGTGTTTTTTTTACAAGGTACATCAATAATCAGATCGAAGGGGGAGCATCGTCACGGGCACTCTGAGTCTCTGGGATTGCTCCAGAAGAAGATCCGGCCACTACACCCGAGCCAGACACCCTGGAAGAAGGTAGACCGTGCATCCGCAGCTGTCCCTCCGAATCCGTGAAGAAAAGCTCAGCATCCTGCTCTGTAGTCCCCGCGAGATCAGCACCTGGGATGGAAGGTCCAGTGGAGGGGTAGGCCTGAAAATAAAACAGAACAGATTAAAATACAGGCAATGATACAGGCAACATATGTAAGGAAGTAAATAACTGAAATGCATATACTTACCCTAGGAGGTGTCGGAGGCCGTGCAGAGGTGCTCGCTCTGTCTCGGCGTCGATAGTAGTCCTGAAAAGATCATATGAGGGAATCAGTCAAAATTTAATACCATGAGCTATGATCTATGAAACAGAAAGTAAATGAAATAGAAATAACATACCATCTCAGCCTGAAAATGAGACTCGCGCATGGCCATCTCCAACTCCAGCTCCTGGATCCGGGCCGCCTGTGCCTCTATACGAACCTCCTGCTCCTCAAGCCAAGCAGCCTGTTCCTTCACCTCAGTCCTAGAGGCTTTCCACCTATTCTCCATCTCCACTGCCCTCGTTGCCTGAGCCTCGATAACGTCGTAGCCCTTTCGAAAGCGACGAAGATCATCGGCCTGAGAACAAAAACATCGATCAAGTGAGATAAGGATATAATGGAACGCAGAAAATTATAAGGAAGAGAGACAGTGATAGAATGAGTACCATGACAGCATGCTCCTGAAGAAGGACCCCTTCGATCTCGGTGATCCCAGCCCGGGCAGTGACAGCAGGCATGATGCACCCAATAGAGGCCTCTCGGAATCATGCCTGGTAGTCACCCCCTCTCACCAGCCCGGCAGCATCTACGCCCCTCGCCTGGACAAGATACTCTCATCCACCGTCATCGCACCCGAGATAGGCTCAGGTGGAGCGAAAGGGACGCGAAGGCTCCCGTCGTGCTGGAAAAACAGACGCTCCCCTATATAGAACGTGTATCTCTGCTCGCCGATGAAGTAGGGGTAGCGCTGTTGTCTGGTGTTACGCCTATAGGCGTTCCGTACCTCCTGCCTCCCGCTAACAGTGCGGGGAAAATCTCGCAAAGTAACAGAAAATATCTGCAAAAGAGATAGTCAGATAACAGATATGGATAGCTTCAAGGTCAAACAGAAGGGAAATTGCTAGATTATTCACGTCTCGAAGTCGGCATCGATTAATGTGGGCCCGGGCACTCTTAGGACTGCTCCTAATAGCTCTAGCATCTCTCGTAGTCCAAAATGCCCCCAATGGATAACCCTCGTCTGGATGACGACGGGTGGATAGATAAAAAAGAAAGTAAACATGAACGAAAATCTGAAGAAGAAGATGAGGTGTCAGACACGTAAACGAGAAATAGAAAGATAATCGGATAGAGAAATGAAATCAGAATCTAGTTTACCTCAATAAAGTGCCAGAAAAATCGAGTGGAGATGCTAGCTCCACGAGGCGTAGTGATGCCCTCCACCACTCGGTCGAGCCCGGCCAAAATGGTACTGTAGATCAAACTCCCCCAATCGAAGTCTTCGATGTGATCAATGTCGTGCATGACCAAGAGAAAGGTGGTAGAAACTGAAGAATCATCTTCCAAAAAGAAGCAACTACCAATGAGGAGAAGAAAATAGATACGAAAAATGATGTCAAAGTCACGGTCACCGAAGCGGGCCGATCTCTCTCTATAAGTGGACGGAGCTCCGTCCTCTCTCTCGATCAGTAGTAAGCCCATCAGCACCTCTGTACTGATCCTCCACATCTTCCCCACCATGGAGGTAGGGACTCTGGAGATGCCCAATAGCTCACCCACCTCTTGGACGGTCAGCATGGTCAGGGGCAAAGGCTCTCCATCCATGGCAATGCCGGTAATAGCAACAAAATCTGAAGGCCTGATGCCTATCTCCATTTCTGGCATATGGAATGAATGGGTCGCTGGAAACCATCTCTCTACCATGGCTATAAAATAGAGTACGATCGGCTCTAAAAGCCGGTATCTGCAGGAAGGCTCCGAAACCCACTGTAGCAAATTGTGTCCGGATGTCGTTAGAAAATAGGGCAGCAGTGGAAAGAAATGCGCTCCATCTCCCTTTGAAGCTCGCTGACGGATATGGGGTATGGATATCTAAACGAACAAGCATCGATACATGCCTCCCCAAGCCACGAAGCAGAGAGGTATCCGGAATCCTTTCACTCTCCTCCATCGGTATCTCGACCCTAGGAACCTCTCTACCAACTCTACCAACTCCCACGACCCTATCTTCCCGGCCTCAACTATCACGCCTGCCTCTCCCATCGCTGTTGCCTGGCAGGTCCTCAGCAAGACCGCTCTGAGAAGTGCTGGCCTCATCTGCCCTGCTCCCAGGTGAGGAACCAGCTACCGACGCTGAATCAGGCCTACGCAAAGGCTGTCTCGGCCAGCCGTACTCTGTCGCCACGCCAGACCCCAGGGCAAAGCGAGACGGAGTCCGGGGCCTCGCTTCCTCCTCCTCATTGGACGACTGATGCACTACTCGGCTCCTCCACTCTCTACCCATCTACAAGTCACCATGTGATCAATCAACAATGCAAAAATCCTATGATCACGTATCTCGATGAAGCTGTCTCAGCCAAATCTGAGTCAAACCAACCCAGTCAAATTGGAGTCAAACCTAGTTGATTCGGTCGATCCCAGTTAAAGTCTAGTCAAACCAGTCAACCAATTGACTCGATCAATCCCAGTCAACTCAAGTCAAACCCAGTCAACTCGAGTCAAACCTAGTCCATCTAAGTCAAAATCAATCTAATCTGAGTCAACCCACTCAACTTAGTCAACCAGACCAACCCAACCAAAACCTAGTCAACCCAGTTTAGCCCTAGACCAAGTCAACCCAATCAATCCAAACCCACCAACTAAGTCTAGTCGACTCAAGGTCAACTCAGTCAACCGAAGTCAATTCAACCCAGTCTAACCCCAAACCGAGTCAAACTAGTTTAAACCTAGTCAACTTAATCAAAGCCAATCAAAACCTAGTCAGATCCAATCAACCTATTCTAACCCAGTTAACCAACTTTTGACCTAGCCAAACCTAGCTGAACCCCAGTTTAAACCCAAAACAATACCCATTCGTACCCATGGACCGTCATAATCCTATCAAGAGATCATCATAAAGCAAGCATGGGTTCTCAAAACAAAATATCCATATTTTAAAGTGAGATGAGAAACGTGAAAAAAAACAAGCATGATCAAATAAAAAAAGGAAGAATCTGATAATTCCTAAACAGGCTAAAGCCAACCAGTCCCATACCAACCCCAAACGATCCTTAAACTACATCTCTTCCCGCCCAAAAACAATTTCCAAATACCCCTTTCACCCATTCTATACCATCACTTCTTCACTAAACAATCCCTCAAATAAACCACCCTCCCTACAGCTCCACAAACCACTCCAAACAACACCCAAACCGCCTCACTTTTCGCCCAAAATCCTAACTTGATCCCGTCCATAACAGTCCAAGGCCATCCCCTCAAAACCATTCCTAAAAACTACCCTTAAAGTCTTCTCTTGAAAAATAAACTCAAAACCACCAACTGCCCCCCCTCGCTAGGCCATTTGCACACCTCCAAACTCGGTCCATCAACCACCAAACGACCGAGTTATCGTCCGTTCTATCATCAATCCATCCATCCATCCTATCACCCGTGATTTTAACCCTCAACTTACGAGCCAATCCCAAGACCCTGTCACCCCTACCAAATTTCCAAACATCCTAGGAAATTCTCACCCAAATCCACCCCCACCATTATTCATGAATCAACCAAACCATCCACGAAGACAAAGCAAAAATCCATATCCAATCAAATAATTAAAGAGAAGCAAACAAGACATGATGGCAATAACCGATAACGCTAGTTCCAAAACATGATAAAGTGCTCAAAGAATTGTGTGAACGAAAAGAACAAAAAGAAGTGGCCATGTTTAAGCAAAGTGAATGTTTCTATATGAATTAAGCAAGGAAAAAAGACCAAAAATAAAAGGGAAAACTCACGGCGAAGTCAAACTCCTCACAGTTTTAAGTCGTTTCCACGAACACCCAAGCAGCCCAAATCCTCCAATGATCAATGCCAAAGGTCCAAATCAATGAAATCAATGAGAGGCAAGAAGAGAAATCGCCAAAAGTCGCCAGAGAGAAAGAAAGACCGAAGGAAAACGAAGAAGAAATCGAAAATAAAAGGGCGCGCAGGCTTTAACCGTTTAAAATTCATACTGGTCCGTGCTACCAGTACGGGCAAAACGAAGTTTAGCCTATCCGTATCACAAACACAGATGAAGAAAATTCGGTTGAATCCTTGCCCCAAACACGGATGAAATGGAATCGAGAGCCATCTGTTCCTTAAACACGGATGAAAGTGAATATAGAACTATCCGTGCCTCAAGCACGGATCAGTCAAAAATAAAAAAATCAAATAAAAATCAAAAAATCAAAAACCCAAAAAGTCAAAAAAATCAGAAAAATTTCCAAACAAAACTTTTCGAGTTACACTCAATTTCGATTTGTTAAATCACGACCGAGAAATATCCAAATTTCAAATTCACCAAATCTTCATAAAATCTATGGTCTCATACGAGCTCTGCGCCATCGAGACCAATGAATTAATAAGGTAACTCTATCAGACCCTGTGCTTGAGTAACCATTTCCTACAAAAGTCATCAATTCAACCGGTAATTTGAAGTCGTATTTTGCAAAATTTTATCTGGCCCGTACAAATAGGGGTTTAGTCTATTCTTTGCAGTTTTTTGCTCACAATTCCTGCAAAGAAGGGCAGCTGTAGACACCCCAATTTGAACGGACCTTCACTCGAAAGGGCCCAAAACAGTAATGTTCCAATAAATTTGACCAACAGGCCTCGATGGCCCGAATCATCGATTTTCGCCAAAATCAAGGCCTCTAACACCTCTTAATGGATTAGTAGGTCCACTAAAAGGATTTGGCATGATCCCATCTACCCCACTCCATTCAAAATACCGGTTTCCCAACAAAATAGGCCAACGGGCTTCTAAGGCCCAAAATGATAAAAAAAAAACGGCAATTTTGAGTAAATCAAGGCCCTAAGACCTCCTAATGGTCTAGGGGACCTATAAGAAGGGTTGCAACCCATCCTACACATGTTCAAACCCACCACACCTCCTTTATATCCAAGAGGAATCGAACGATCGATGAAACTCTTCAAACGGGCCCGAAAAGCCCGATTCGTCAACACATGGCATTTTAATCAAATCAATGATTTCAAAAATTTCAAAAAAAGTCAAAAAAATAAAAATGTGAGACTTGGGATACCTACCCTTCATCTACTTCCCGCTGCTCCACCTCGAGATCCGCAAACACCCTAAGCCCCTTCGAGGCCCAAACCTTTATTCCTTTCCTAAAAATAACTTCTAACCTTACCCTCAACCCAAAATCAATTCCACACCACCTAAACCCTAAAGTGAACTCACCCTAGAAATCCAACCCACAAACAAACCTTATCCAATCCGAAATAACCCATAACACTCCTAAACCCAAGCCCAATACACTAAAAGCCCACTAACTATTACCCATATCCACACTCATTACCTTAACCCATAACCTTAACCCATTACCCATTACCCCCATCAACCAATCAACCCCTCAACATCGAAAGATGACACATGTCATCACCACCATTCACCTCCCTCATCTAATCACCCAGCCCCATCACTATTCTCTAAACAACTCATCTAACCGACATCACCTCTCTCCAAAATCACCTCAACCCATACCCTACCCTAACCTACCCTATCCCCATTCTCTAACATCATCAACCACCCACACCTCAACCCAGACCCTAACCCATCACCATTCTCTAACATCATCAACCACCCATATCACCACCCATATCCCTTACATATCAACCCATCACTTTCCCTTAAAACACTCCAACAAAATCACCTCAACCCATACTTCCCTCATCATCAACCAACTAACCCACACCCTTCTCTCTAATCAAACAACCACCATCAACCAATCTCATCACCTCATCCTCTCATCACATATGTCACATGGCATCATCCCCTCTCTCCTCCCAAAAATCAATTTAACAATCTCTTACACAATCCATTCTCCTAAATCTACACACCTCACCTCATCAATCAACCTAACACTCATTCTCTAAACAACCCTCTTACACTCCCACTCCCCCCATCAACCATCACTCATCTCATCCCACCAAACACTCTACCTAAATGGATTTGGATAGGATCCAACCCATTTGGATCTAAACCTCACCCATTTTTACTCATTACACATTTACCCTCCATTCCACTTTAAATTTTATATTTTTCACTTCAAATACCCATGCCATTCTCTATTCTCTCAACTCTTCACCCCATTATACTCTTAAACCTCCTCCAAACATCTATAAATACCTCTCCTTTCATCCCAAAAATGGTTACCAAGTCTCACACAAAAAAAAAGGAAAAAAATATTTTCTCTACTTATCTCTTCTCTACTACTCTCTCATACCACTTTCTAAAAAGGGACAACTTCACTCTCCTACTTCACTAAGGATCTAAAAAGCATAGAAGAAGAAGAAGAAGTGAAGAAACAAGAGTGAACTTGAAGACTCAAGGTGGGTTCAAAACATCCCCTTTCTCTCTATCCTCTCCTCCTCCCTCTTCTAAAACCCCCTCCTTCCCTTTTTATTTTATTTTGAATGAATGGCTTTTAAGGCTTAGATCTACAAGGATCATCTCTATCAATGAGATGATCTTATGATCGAGCCAAAAACAGATCCCATCTAGGGTACAAATGCACCCACGTGGCACTTTTTTTTATTTATTTTAAATCAAAAGGACTAAGTTACGTAGAGGTTACCGCCACCTGGCGGGGAAAAAAGGGTGCCTAACCCCTTCCCTTTTCTCCAATCGAACCGCTTACCCGAATCTCAAGGTTCGATTACTCCTTATCCATCGTGAGTCACCAAAATGTCAAAAATGAGAATTTTCTGAAAAATGCACCTCGAGTGACCATTCACACCCACTTGCAACATGAATGGTGGCGACTCCAATTCATCGTAGATGTGGTCGTCCTAATGATGAAAACCGCTCATCTACATTAATAATCCATTTTACAAAAATATCTTGTATATATAAATGAATAGAACAGTAGCAAATGCTAAAGTACAACGAACTTGATTGTAAATTAGAGTGCAAAAGGTGTAAAGAATATAAAAAATTTACAAGAATACACTCTCCTTAACATAGTTCTTGTAATATCTTGATTTTTAACTCGTATCGAGAGAAAATCAAATAGTGAAATTCTAAAAAAATTCTAAAATAGGACTTAATGTAAAATACTTAGATTTTTTATCTATTTTTAACCAAAATTGACTTCATCATTGGATTTAAAATGGTCGACAAAATACTTTAACCTATAAGCACGCTCGAATTCGAGTTCAAATGGAAAAATTATAAAATCCTTAAATTTTGTATTGGATGGCACCTAAAATGATGAGTTTTTGTTAGAGCAAGAATTAGTACAATCCTATTGCACCATTAGGTCTGTAATGAAAAATTATTAGAATGGAATATTCATTAGTCGATTTTTGAGTTTGGAAAGTCGAAATACCTCCAACGATAAAAATAAATTAATATACCAAGTATGTTCCAACTTTTTATAAAAGAATAAACCTATTCTTTTATTTCATTTATCTTCTCTTTAAATGACCAAAACTCATCCGATTGAAACCCAAGGGTTTTCCACCACCTTCTTATTAAGATCCGTCGTGAACGAGTCCGAGTTGATCATTAACGAAAGAGAGAAAGTTGTCGGTATCGACAAACTATACAACCTCACCATCCTTGATCTTTGTTTCTCTTCGTTTCTTTTCGTCCCTCATTAAAAACTAGTGAGTGGGTTTCGATACATCCCACTTAGAATTTCATCTAGCTTAAAAAAGATTCGATTTTATCATAGAAGGGAGGGAATACCGTCATCGAGAGCTTCGCAAACCTTCATTCGTTTTGCATTCAAGTCAGTTAAATCTCGAGTTTAGTACTATCAATCCTCGATTTTTGTGCTAGCTCATTACTTTCGACAATCACGAACTTTGGTAGGGGACTTTCAATTCCTATCGGTGATAGTAGATTTTGAAAACTTCATATAGGATTTTTAACAAAACTTGTAATATATTTTACAATCGTAGAATTTCTTTTCATTTATTTGAAATTCGCGCTAAGGCTAACACATTTGATGTATTTTGAGCGTATTTTAGCAAGTTATACAGGTGAGATTGTTTTATCGAATAACCATAGAGAAAACTCGAGAAATTTTTTCAAAAAATCAAATTTTCACGTTGATAGTGAGTTGTTGTCAGTGCCGCCATCAACCACAGTCAAAAATGCTTTTGGCAGAAAATCAAAATTTTATTTTGGCTTTGCACTCTCCACCACTTGTGTGTACTTTTTCACCATTTATTTCATTAAAAATATTTAAGTAAACCCCCCGTTTCGAAATAATGAGAATGGTTTCAAAATCCAAATCTCAAAAGAACAAAATCTAATTTTGATTTCAAGAACAAAATGTAAATTTTAACGTTTTCATCAGATTTTTAAAAACAAATATCTTTTGCGTTACTTTGAATTGAATTATAAAAAAATATATGATATCGAATCTTGTATTCAAGGCTTTCATTTTCGAAAATCCATTTTAAATTTCAAGAACTTTGAAAAATCGCGTTTCCGACACTTAGTCAAATTTCCACCAGTTTTTCATAATTACAACAATTTGGTTTCGCGCATTGTCGAAATCCCATTTTAATTAAATTTTGGTAACTTTTTGATTGAATGATCAAAATGAATTTGAAAGTTTGAAAAAAAAATGTTGTGTTTAAAAAATTGAAAAGTGAAAATATCAAAAAGAATAGAAAAAAGGATGAAACTATAAATATCAAAATCACGCCCGAAAGGTGATGTCTACGTTTTACTTTGTAATGCTATTTATGGGTTGATGAATGGATATCTAGAGTTAATTTATTTTATGTTGTCACGAGGTGACTTACATATTATTTATAATTATGCGTTGTGTATTATTATTTATTTTAGGCCGATGGGCCACTGGTGTATGGTAGGAACTAGATTTCCATTCTCAACCTTGTAATGTTAATTTCTCATTTATTTTTAAAGAAAAATGATATGCATATGTAATTATTTTGTGAGCTGTTAAAGAGCTTGTGAATACTTGAAAAGATAATGTGTTGAATCATCCGGAGTAATGTACTATCTTAGGATGTATGGTAGGGACAACTAAGCTCATAGGTGGTATGAGACGTGTATGAAAGTGGAGTCACAATGGGAATTCAAGATTATTCCTCTCTATCTTTACTAGTGAACTTGTAATGTAAAGGTGATCGTACACGAATGAGATTGTATAATGAGAATTACATGCACGCCTGATAGGCATAAACGAATATGATTAATCAGTGATCACTAACAATCTAGAGTAGTCGAACGTTCTTACACATTAAAAAGAGAACCATTGCTTATTGTCACATCAATGGCCAGCTTGAGCAGGATAAATGGTCTCGCAAGTGTGATAATGCAGCTATCTGCCATAAAATCAAGAACTAATACTTTATTATTGGAACATCATGTTCTAATTGGGAGCGACCCAGTTGTAGAATCCCAATTCTCTACTTTTATTACTCAATCATTTGTATTATGTATCTATTGTTCTATTTTGAATTATAAAATGAAAAACATGTTTACTGTTTCAATGTTATAAATTAGAATGATATAAAAAATAATGATATTGCGAGAACTGCTGATTGATGGAATGTGAATATTTTAAAATGTTTAATTGTTCATCCCTGACTATATCTACTAATTATTCGTAGTTTATTCTGTAAAATTTTGCATTTCTTAAAATGATTCAGTATACTTATTCATTCATGTTAGGAGAGGTTGTTAGTGGGAATTGTTTGTGGACCTACTGCATTTCCTTCCTATTTTTTTAGCTTTATAGCCAGTAGTTGGAAAAACAGTTGTAGAGTCGACGAGCGAAGATTGTCTGGTAGGTCAGACTGACGACCAGAGTTTATTGTCTGATGAATATTAGGGCTTCACCCATTAGCATTGTTAGTTTCGTCTAGGATGTATATAGATTTTGGGTCGAAAGTTAGGACTATGTTAGTTAGAGCACATTTTGTAATCCTACATATTGTTTATCACCTTTCGTACACTCATCTTTTTTTACGTTGTTCGATGTATGTAGTATTTCGTTGTTATCTCATGTTTGTATATTTCTATATATGATTTATGTGTATTTGGTTTATCAGGTTTGAGTGCCTTGAAATGCTAACATAAATAGAAGAAACCATGTCAGGATTTCAAGATGCCACTTAGTACATCGAGACCTGACATGGGGATTTGTGTTAGTGTTTTGGACGCGCCACAGTCTTAATACTCAACTCAAAATACTAGAGGAACTGACTTCTAGTAGGTGTAACCCTAGTGTTCAAAAGGTAACAGATTTTGGTCGTCGATCTGATCCACCAGATAATCCTCGTTCGTCGGTTCTATGCCCTTCTTACCAATTATAGTTTCTAAAACTAAAAAAATGAAAAGTAAAGGTTGAGTAACAATGGTTATCCAATAGGTCCAATAACAATTCATACTAATAACCTGACCTAACATGAACGAGTAAACATACTGAATCATTTCAATGCATGCAAAATTTTAAAAAATAACTACGATTAACTGATATTTATAGCTAGGGATGAACAACTAAACAGTTAAAAAGCTCATATTGCATCAATCAGTAGTACTCATACTGTAACATTTTCTTTTATAGAATTCTACTTGACAAAATGGAAATATTAAGCATATATTTCATTTATAATTCAAAGTAAGGCAACAGATACATAATACACAATGGTGGAGTACTGGAATTAAAGAGTTGGGATTCTACAACTGGATTGCTCCCAATTAGAACATGATATTCCAAATACGTTACTAGTTTTTAGTTCCTGATTTCGTGACTAGTTGCTGCCATAGTTAGTAAATTCACGATTGATTCACGAATTAGACCTCCACTGCTCTACGAATCTACGCATTTTCATAGTTTCTACAAGTAATTTCCCCTGTCTCTATAATCTGCTACTTTGCTCTACCTCTGTCCAAAGCCCATGGCACAACAGAGTCATATATAAGGCACTTGACTGGGTACTTAAAGTTGTTATGTTTCTTAATGAGGGTAACCAAGTTTCTTGAACTTGGTTTGAAGGCGCTCGACATAGGCGTTGATGGTCCTTGCTTGCTCTATCCATGCTTAATGGTGGTCTCCAATCACCCTTCTCTCTCTTTCTCTCAGTAATCTGTGTTAATGGCGGCCAGTGGTCACTGTAGTATCTCAGTCTCTTTTATTATGGATTGTTTACTTGTTTACTTAAGATATATTTAATTTAAGTATTGATAATTTGAGTAGTAGATTATAATTTTTAGGTCATATCATATGTTATATATATCCGAATTTTTGAAAATTTTAAAAATTGTTTGATCCGAATCATTATCGAGCTATTTTTATATTATATTTTTATTGTCCTACTTTTTTTCGTCAAATTTTTTAGCGAACTGATGCATTGCTATTCTAAATGGTACCCGATTATCATTTTTTTCCCGTCCACCGAATTGCTAACTATGGTCGTTGCATTACCACGGTAGATTGACTATTTATTCAGCTCAAGCTGGTTGTTTGATATGATCATAACCAATAGCTTTCTTTTCGATGTGTTAGAACGTTCGAGTATTCTAGATTATTAATGTTTACTAACCAATCATTTTCGTCTATGCCTATCAGACGTACGTGTGATTCCCATTATACATCTCCATTTGTGTATAACCACCTTTACAATATAAGTTCGTTGGTAAAGATAGAGAGAAAAAAACCCAAATTCTAGCTGTGACTCCACTCTTATACACGTCTCAAACCACATATCAGTTTGGTTGTCCCTATCGTACATCCCAGGATAACACGTCACTCTGGATGATATGACGGAATATCCTTTAAGGTATTCACAAGCTCTTTAATAGCTCATAACATAGCTACATATATATATATATATATATATTTGAAAATAAATGTAAGATTAACATTACATAGTTGATAATGAATATCTAATTTCTTACCATGCAACCATGGTCAATCGACTTAAATATATAACAATACATGAATTAAATTGCGCCTTACACTACAGAAAGGAAATAAACATGTTACCGAAATAATTACCCCTATATATCCATCATCAACCTATACACAACACAACAATGTAAAATGTAAACATCACCTGATTCTGGCATTTTACCATTTTATTCCCTTTTTTCTGGTACTTTCACTTTTCAATCTTTACGATCACACTACTTTTTCCAGCATTTATCAAAACCGTGTAATTTATTTAGTACTAATTAAAATGAAGTTATGAAAATGCGTGAAATTGAAAATGTCCAATTCAATTATAGGGGTGGCACTGTCAGATTTGCTTGCGGCAGGTGGCGGTGGCATCGATAGAACTGGTATTCTACTCGAAAATTGGATTTTCGTCCAATTTTTAGATTCCTTCATCGGTTCTTCAATACACAATCCCACCTATGTATAATTTAGTGTAAAATGAGATTAAAACATATTAACATGTAGGTCTCACATGAATTTAAAAATAATTACAAAGAATTCTACAATTTAAGACATAATTTTTGTTAAAATCCTAATTTAATTTTCGCATTTTACGGTTACTAATAAGAATTGAAAGTCCCCTACCAATAATCGTGGTTGTTGGAAGTGAAAAGTTAGTACGAAAGTCGAGGTTGAAAATAAAGAAATCAATGTTGGATGGATTTGGATGTGAACAAACGACAATTTTACGAATATCTTGTTGACAGTGCTTACCTTCCCTTCTACATTAGAGGATGAGTCCGCCTCCAAATAGAAGAAGCCTTTAATAGAATGAGTCAAAACCTATTCACTAATTTTTTATGAGAGATGAAGAAAAAGGAAGATAAACTAAGATCAAAGATGGTGAGAACGTAGAGCTTGTAGACGCTGACAAGTTTTTCTTATTCGTCGAGGCTCAACGGTGTCTCATTCATGATGAATCTAAGTGAGAAGAGGGTTGAAAACCTAGGATCGAGTCGGTTGGGGTTCTGGCATTGTTAGAGAAGAGAATGAAATAAAAGAACTTAATAGTTCTTTTATATAAATGTTGGATGGGCATATTTGGTAATTATTAACTTATTTATATGGTTGATTGTATTTTTAGACACCCCATTTTTGCATTCGCCTGATTAATCAACTCGTCAACCCGATTGCAACGGTTCCCAATGATGGATGATTATTCCAATGCTTTATTTTGTCACTAGATATGTTTTAGAAATCCGGATGAGGTATCTCGAACTGACAAAACTGTAGAACCACACTATGCGAGGAAAATCTAATCCCAAAAACATAGAAAGCATCATTTTTCAGACAAAAAGAAGATTCACGATAAAAATCACTAAAAATGACTTAATTACCAAAATACCCCTAACATCAAAACAACCTTAGAGCCTACATTACGCTTAGGAAAACCTTTCCAAACACATAAAACAACAAATCAAAACCAAATAAATCATTTCGCCAATTTTCGTAGAATTTGACAAAATTACGAAAATGCCCCTCATAAAGTTTACGACCATTCCACACAAAAAATTTCATAAATGACACAAACCAATATTTCCATTGAATTCCTTACGAAAAATCGATTCTAAAACATCCTAGAACATAAAAAATCGACTTGAAACACAAAAAGTCCTTTCTGAGGGCAAAACGATAATTTTATAATTTTTATAATTAAATTTTTTGAAATTAATAAATAAAACATTAAATAATTAAAGTGAAACATTAATAAAATTAATTTAAAATTTTAAACAAAAAATATCAATCAATCAGGCTCTCAGGAAAAATTGTTTATGGTCGTCAAGATATTTATTCAAGGACCCCTCCATTTGGGGGTCCAAAGAATTAAAGATATAATAGAGAGGGATTTTCCAAAAAATTAAAGTCAATCAAGTAAGACTAAAGTCAAAATATTAAAGTCAATCAAGTAAGACTAAAGTCAAGATATTAAAAGTCAACCAAGAAAGACTAAAGTCAAAATCTTAAAGTCAATCAAATAAGACCAAAGTCAAAACCCTAATAGAGTTCTAATTAAATAATAATTCTATTTAACAATTCTAATTAAATAATGACTCTATTTAATAGAATTCTAACTAAAATATAACTCTACCTAAAACAATTCTAATTAAAATATAACTCTAACTAAAAGAATTATAATTAAACACTAATTCTATTTAAACAAACACTTAAAAAATCTATAAATAGGAGCCGCAACACCCTATTTTCGTATTAAAATGATAAACCCTAAGAGAAGTAGGTCAAAAAGCTTTCCTAACCTCTCATAAACCCTAATTTTGAAGTCCCAACTCCTTACCTAACACCCATATTTCGATTTTAGCTTAAAAAACACCTAGAAGCCCTTCAAAAAACGCCCAGAAATTTGTAAACAAATCCGAAGAATCCAGATTTACGAAAGAGATACCTTACCTCGGAGATCAGAAATCAGATTTGAAGACAGAACGAAGCGAGGAGTACTGTACAAGGAGCGATTTTATCAGATCTGAGGGAATAAAATCATTGCATTTGAAGGTAAAATTCTTTTATTTTTTTTATCTAGGTCTTTTTGTTAGCAATGTAATTTTATTTAGGATAAGTAGAGACCGACATTGGCCGGACGAGGTTGGTGCCTAACATCTTCCAACCCTGTAACGTGATCTTAGGACCCATATTTTTTGAAGTAGATTAGTTGATTTATCCGTTTTGAGTCTCTGTTCGGTTCCTAGACCGTAATAACTAGGTGGCGAGTCTCAAACCTCAAAGGTCAAAAGCGGATCCGTGCACCCCACGGATCGAGGGCGCTTTTAGTGACGACTCCGTTGGGGACCTTGAGGATCGAACTTGAAAAACCCCAAGTATGGGAGCATTGCTAAAAATAAAACTTAGACCGCTTTTATTTCTAGTTATTAGTTTGCCTTTTTATTTTGTTTTGTTTTTATCTTTCTTTTCTCATTCAATTATTGATTGTGTATTTGGATTATGGATATTCTGCTTTTGCATATTATCAATTTTTTTTATGGTTCAATCAAAAGGCATTCGGAATGACTCTAAATAAAGCGAGATTTCAAAGGACTAGTCTTATTGAGGATGGAATAATGGTTATTGGACCATGATTTTTTTTACACATGTAAGTATATTTTGATTAAAAATTTAGGTGCGTGCTTGATTTGGCATTTGACAATTTTCCTTAAAAAAAAAATTCTTAAATTAATTGTTGTTAGGAACATCAACGTTTTTTTACTTGATGGTTTGTGTGCGACAACTATTTTTATTTGTTTTTTTATTAAAATTTTTTTTTTTTTGAGGTTCTGTCAACAGCAACAACATGCTGATGTAAGGGTATGTTATAAGTAAAATTAATGTGGCGCCCCGCCAAACACTAACACAAAATCATATGTCAAAACTCGGGGTACTAGGTGGCATCTTGAAATTTCGGCATGGTCTCCTCTGTTTATGTTAGCATTCTAAGGCGTTCAACCTGCACCAAATAAATGACATATAATCCTGCTATATACATATAAAATATACTACTAGCGGAAGCCTATATATGTTTAATAACGTACGATAAATCAGAGTGCGGGAAGAAGAAAATTTTATATACAAGATTATACAGAGATTCCTCACTCTAACAAAATTCCTAACACTCAATACAGAATTCAAAATACCTCTAGACGAACAAAACCACCACTAGGGGATATAGCCCCAGTACTTACCAAGTGACGGACTCTGATTGTCAATCTAACCCACCAGATGATTCTCAATCGTTTTCTACACCTGCCTCGCTAAGCTTCGGATCTGAGACTAAAAAATTAGAGAAGGAAAGGGTGAGTAACAATGGTTACCCAGAGTAAGGAAGAAAACAATTTCTGTCAATAACCTCTCCTAACATAAACGAAATAAACATACTGAATCATTTTAAAATATGCAAGTTTTAGAAGAAGAAATTACGATTAGCTGGTATATATAGCCAGGGATGAACAACTAAACATTTTAAAACTCACATTACATCGATCAACAGTACTCACTATAACATTCTCTTTTTATACAAATCTAATTGATCAAATGGAAACATTAAACATGGATTTCATTTTATATATCAAAATAAGACAACATATACATAATACACAATGGTGGAGTATTGGAATTAGAGAGTTGGGATTCACGACTGGATCGTTCCTAGTCGGGACATGATGTTACAATTCTTTTCTGGCTTTTAGTTCCTGATTTTGTGGCTGGTCGCTGTTTACGACGCTTGGTTGACCATTTATCTGGCTTAGGCTGGCTGTTTGACATGACCGTAAGCAATAGGTCTTTTTTCGATGTGTCAGAACGTTCGACTACTATAGATTGTTAGTGATCACTAACTAATCATCTTCGTCTATGCCTATCAGGCGTGCATGTGATTCCCAAATATACAAACCATTCGTATACGACCACCTTTATATTACAAGTTCACTGGTAAAGATAAAGAGGAATAACCCGGATTCCAGTTGTGACTCCACTCTCATACGCGTCCCATACCACGTATGAGCTTGGTGGTCCCTACCATACATCCCAGGATAGTACACCACTCCGGATGATATGAAGCACTATCCCTTCAGCCATTCACAAACTCTTAACAGTTCACGAAATAGCTACATATATAGATATATATATATATATATATATATATATATATATATATTACTTTCATTTGAAAACAAAAGAGAAATTAACAATACAAGGGTTGAGAATGGATATTCAATTTCCTACCATGCAAGTGTGGCCACCCGGCCTAAAATAAATAACAAAACGGAAACGTAAACAGCGCCTCGCGCTAATAGAAATTTAAATAAACATACAACCAGCAATATTATCCCTGAATATCTATTCACCAACCTACACACAACACAACAATGTAAAATACAGACATCACCCTTCGGGTGTGACTCTGACATTTTACCGTTTCATACCCTTTTTCCCTTTTTTTGATTTTTACAATTTTCAATCTTTTCAATAAAATATCCATTTTCTGGTATTTATCAACTCAATATGAGTTCATTGAATATTAAATCATATTTTTCAACTGTAGAATTTATTTCTATCAATAATATTGGAAAATAATACAAATTTCATATCAAAACGGGGTCCAAGTAGTGCACAAGGCCCAATTTATGGAAATAACCCGTTAAAATACCCTACCCATGTATAATTTGTTAAAAATACAATTAAACATGTCAAACATGCAATTTCTGACGTGAATTTTTGAAATAACAAAAGAATTCTTTTTTTCGGAAATACATCCAAAATTTTCTCGATAAAATTCTAAATGCAATTTTCACAATCTACGATTACTAATAGAAATTGAGAGTTCCTTACCATCTCTATGCGAAAGGATCGAAGCACGTGCATGGAAATCGAAGTGTCAGCACGAAAATCTAGATGGATCGAACTTCGAAGCGATTGATTTTGAAAATCGGTCATGTGGTTTCGAAGATCTCGATGTGGTCGTCCTTTCTCCCTTCTACGACGGAGGACGGTTTGACCCCGAAACGGATGAAATCCGAGGTCGAAGTTTCAAAATTTTTGTATATATGTACGACTGATTTTTGGCCATACGGGGTGAAAAAGACGAGAAAACGGAAGGAATTTAGGTGGGTTATGTAGATGTCGAGGCTGCGAACGTTTCTCTCTTCTGCATTGGAAGACGATTTGACCCCGAAACGGACGAAATCTGATGTTAAAGTTTTGAAATTTCCGTATTTAAATATGGTTGATTTTTGACGATATTGGATGAAAAAGAAAGTGAAATGGAAATAGGTTGGGTGGATTTTGTAGAGAACGCAGCTGCGGGCATTTCTCCCTTCTGCGTCGATTGTCGACGGCGAGCCGTTTGTGAGAGATCTGAGGTAAAAGATCGAAGAAAAATGAATTTTTTTTTTATAAAACGGATTGGCTGTTGGACGGGTTGGAGAAGACAAAGGAATAAAAAAAAATAAAAAAATTTTATTTATATAAAATTTGGGACGAATTCGGTATTTTGTCAATTGTTTTGATTGACGATAACTTGATCATCCGGAGTTCAAAACTGACAAATGAATACTTTATTTCATCTAATTATTCGTTCCGGGTCTAATGGTATAGTCAATTTCTACAAATTCTGTCTCTATCAAAAGTTTACATTTTTGGCCTGAGGTGACCCCTAAACTTGATGTCGTTTTCATTTTTGACGATAATTCGACTTTCTGGTCTCCAAAAATGACAAATAAATAGTCTATGTTCAATAATTTTTCGTTACAAATCCAATGCTGTAATCAAATCTTAATAATTCTTGCTCTAGCAAAAGTCACTATTTTAGCCTGATCCGACTCGATAATCGAGGATTTTGTAACTTTTATATTCGGACTCGCATTTAAGCATGCTTACAGGTAAAAGTATGTTTTTTGATCATTTTGAATCCAGTGGTGAGGACAGATTCCATTAAAAATGATCAGAAACATTCTAAAGTTTTACCCCTAAGTCCCAATTTCAAGATTTTCTTAAAATTTAACTATTTATTTTTCCTCGAGATACGAATTAAAAATTAGGGGTTTTACATTCTCCCCCTCTTAATAAAAATTTCAATCTCGTAATTGAAATCATACCTTATCGAGTTTTGTCACGATTCTACTAACACGACATGAATAATAAACAACACCTATTTGCGATTACCATCTATTCTTAATCTCAAGTCAATCTCATTTATAACTCGTAGACTTATGTCTCCCATATTTCGTCCATCCAATACATTAATTAATTAATCACTCTGTAGACACCCCATTTTTGCACCCGCCTGATTAATCAACTTGTCAACCCGATCGCAATGATTCCCAATGATGGATGTTTATTACATTGCTTTCTTTTGTTACCAGATATGTTTCAGAAATCCGGATGAGGTATCTCGAAGTGACAAAACCTTAGAAACCGCGCTACGCTAGGAAAATATAATCCTAAAAGCTTAGAAATCATCATCTTGCAGACAAAAAAAAAGCTTCACGATAAAAATCACTAAAAAATGACCAAATTACCAAAATACCCCTAACATCAAAACAACCCTAGAGCCTACGTTACGATTAGGAAAACTCATTCAAACACATAAAATAACAAATCGAAATCAAATAAATCATTTCGCCAATTTTCACAAGATTCGACAAAATTACGAAAATGCCCCTCATAAAGTTCATGACCATTTCATACAAAAAAACTTCATAAATGATAAAAACCAATATTCATATCAAATTCCTTACGAAAAACTGATTCCAAAACATCCTGGAACATCGAAAACTGACTTAAAATTCGAAAAATCCTCTCTAGGGGTGAAATGGTAATTTCACAATTTTTATAATTAAAAATTTTAAAATTAATAAATAAAACATTAAATAATTAAAGTGAAACATTAATGAAATTAATTTAAAAATTTGAACCAAAGACTAGTCTCCCATAAACCCTAGTTTTGGAGCCCCAACTCCTTACTTAACATCCCTTCTTCGATTTTAGCCTAAAAAAAATCTAAAAGCCCTTCAAAAATATCCCAAAAGTCCATAACAAACTCAATCAGAAAAGATATACCTTGCCTCGGAGATCAGAAATCAAATCTGGAGATAAAACGAAGTAAGGAGTACGGTACAAGGAGTAGTTTTTATCGGATTTGAGGGAACAAGGTCTTTGCTATCGGAAAGGTATAATTTTTTATTTATTTTTATTATCTAGGTTTTTAGCAATGTAACTTATTTGGGAAATTAGTAGAGACCGGCTTTGGCCGGGCGGGGTTGGTGCCTAACACCTTCCAACCCCGTAATGTGATCCTCGAATTCAGTTTTTTTTTCTGTTCTAGATTAATTTTTTATCCGTTTAGAGTCATTGATCGGTTCCTAGACTGTAATAACTAGGTGGCGACTCCCAAACCTCAAGAGTCAAAAGTGGATCCGCGCACCCCGCGGATCAAGGGCGCTTTCAGTGGCGACTCCACTGGGGATTATTGAGGATCAGACTTGAAAAGCCCCAAGTATGGGAGCATTGCTAGTAGGACCTCGTTTTTTATATTTTATTTTTAGTTATTTATTTTTTTATTTTGATTTTTATTATTCTTTGACTCTATTGGTGATCATTGATTAGGATGTTGAATATTTTGTTTGGCACATCTTTGTTATGGTTCAATTAGGGTCATTCAGAATGACCCTAAATAATGCAGGATATCAAAGGTTAATGACATAAGGAATGAACTATTTTTTATTTGAATTATTTTTGGTCTGTATTATCCTTTATCTTATGGTTCAATTTTGGATACTTTGTTTTGGCATTTTTTTTTATGGTTCAATTAAAGGTCACCTTTTGATGATCCCTAAATAATGAAAGATTCAAATTGACATAAATTGAGGATGGAATGATGGTGGTTGGGATAAGAGTTATGATATATTTTTTTTAAAAATAAAAAAATAAAATTATTTTGGATGATTTTTTGGCACGTTACTAGGCATAGGCGGCGAGTTGTGAAAAAACATTATTGGTGAGTAATGCACTAAGAAATAAAAAAAGTGTCTTTTTTAATGTTGTTCAAGAAGATGAGAGAATTCCAAGAAAAAAAAATCACAAAAAAAAAAATGGTTTTTACACGTGGTGTGCCGTTAGCAGAAATCCGTTTTTGCTGTTTCTATCTTCTTCTCCACTCATGCTGAAAAACAGCAAGCAGAGAGGATGTTTTTCTTTTTCTTTCTCTCTCTCTCTCTCTCACAAGAGATCTCGACCAACTTCTTGAATTTCTTAGTTCGATATGCGACAATTTATTAAGAAGCAAATTTTCAAGGGAATCAGCCAAAACGATGAGAAGGGAATAAAAATAAAATAAAATAAAAAATAAACAAAAGGCTCTTTATCTCTTCTGGTTTGGTCCAGACGGTTTTATAAGGTTTTTTTGTAAGGTTTGTGCGTGGAAAGAATTGGGGATTTGTCGATCCCAAATGCTTGGATTTTAAAAGAAAAATACTCGAATAATCTCGATCGGATTGAAATCTAAAATTGAGAATTAGAAAAGAAGACAAATCATGAAGGGCTTTGACATTCTTGATGCTTTCACGATTAATCCATGTCTGTATTTTATTCTTGATCGAACCTGCAACGCGAGAAGTCTCGTGATTCTTGACTCCATGACGGAAGAATGAGTGGGGATTATGGTCTTGGGATTTGTGGAGCTTCTCGACCAGAGATTTTCAAGTTTCAACGCAGGCCTCGACAAAGAATACGTTCGAGAGGTTAAAGAGGCACCATTGATAATCCGCCTTGAGAAGCTCAGCTTCATCTTGGCCCTCATTTGATTATCTCTTCTGTTGTTTTTTAATAGTCTAGTTTTAAACCCAGATTTACAAAGAGAAGTAACCATAGAGGCATCGAAGGCTGAAAAGGAGATCGTTTATGATCAAAAGCTGTGCCAACTTCTTGATGAATATAGTCAGATATTGATCACTGCGGCTAACAATGTTGGATCGAATGAATTGCAGAACATTCGACAAGGTTTACGTGGAGATTCAGTTGTTCTTATGGGGAAGAACACCATGATGAAGAGGTCGATCAGGCTTCATGTTGAGAAAATAGGAAACAATGATTTTCTCATTTTGATTTCCCTCCTTGTGGAAGATGTTGTTTGCAGTGGCGTTGCAGGCAGTGAAGATGGGATATGGGAGAATGAAGTGGAGTGTATTTGGGTTGGAATTTAAATGCTATTAAGTTTTAGGAAGAGATGGGGCTCAGGTTTTGCAAGAATGAAAGCTCTGTGTGATGATTGGTGAGACCTCCCAGGCTTATGGAAATTAAGGTGAGGGTCAATCTTTTATCTGTAAGTCTTAAGGGTATTTAAAAAGTGGGACAATGGTAAAAATTAAGAAACAGTGACTTGAATGGTGCTGGTGCAAACATAAGGTGAGGGTCAATCTTTTACCTTTTAAGTCCATAGGTCCTGTTATCTAATTAGAGAAGTCTTAAGGGTACATTGTTAAAGTGGGACAATTAAAAAAATGACAGTGACTTGAATGTTGCTGGCAGCAACATAAACTTTTTTTTTTGTTTTATAATTAAAAAAAAAAAAATTTGAATAGGAGCTAGCCTTACTAACTTAGTAAAGCTTCTTTGTTAGTAAGTTTTGTTGAACTCATTGTGTGTTACTTGAAATCACGATCCAATGCCATAGGCTTGTGAAAGTCGAAATTTTAAAAACTTTCAAAAGAAAATCTTCAAGAAAAATAATTAATTTTTATTTATCTAATTTTTTGTTTTTTAATTTTTTTTTTTAAGATTTTGAAATCGCTCATTTTCAAAACGTTGGATCAAAGCAAAAAATGTGAATTTTATTTTTAGATCCAAACTTTTATATTAAATCTAGAAGTTTGTGACATTGGATTAGCTACGTGAAGAACCACGTTGATTTAATGACCTTTCGCAAAATTTTGAATTCTTAATGTGTTAGTCAAGCTAGGTTGGACCCCACCACGAAAAAAAAAATCATCATTCCCTATCTCCACCACTATTATTCTATCCTCGATTCAATGTTCATTGAAATCCCAAAAAAATTTTGGGGTCGTCCAAAGCGATCCTTGATTGGACCATATAAAAAAAAAGTCTCTTTTGTTTGGACTAAAAATTATGTGCTTGTTTCAATTATTAGTCCTTGTGTTGATTGCCTATCTAATGTGTTATGATCGTAATTGAGATATGTGTTTGATTGCTTATTTTTTATCTTAATGTTGATGTGATGGGATGTGATTGGATTGGTATTTGTCTTGATTAATATTCATGTGGTATCAATGTTCTGATAATATGATCAGGCCCATGGGCTCATTTGTTTGGAAAAGGCCTCGGGCACATCCCACCTTGTTTTGCATACACCACATGCACGTTTACTGTTTTACACTTACACGTCCCATATAGTCAACATGGCACTAGTGCGTGGCCCGATCTCTTCGGAGATGCGACGTCATTCATGAAAACCACAACTCCAGTAACGTACCTTAGGGTATATCAAACTGGGACATCAATACCGTCCGATCAGGTGATTCTGAGAGGTATATTGATGCACCCAGGCTGGAGCGACCTGAGCCTTTGACCTATTGTAAGCCACACAGTCACATGTCCCGATTTCCAATATAGTACTAGTACGTGGTCGGTCCCCTCGTGGGATGCTAAACCATTTATGAAAGCTACAACTCTTGACTCGTACCTATAGGTATGTAAGAGATAATCTAAGTATATCAATTGCACTTCTTGGTCAAAACCAGTGCCTAAGCGAGATCTTGCCCCGCTGTACCCTACTGTACGAGGGGGATAGACTATGTCTATTTTAGACGAGAGGCATTTAAGTGGGCCCTTACTTAGCATCGTGCGCCACCTCTTAACTGGGGATCAAACTGGCTGTTTTTGGCTTCAGAGAAGTGAGTTGAGGTTTTAGATTATCACCTATACGGTATATCAAACCAAGTCACCGCGTATCGAGAGGTATATAGGTGTGCTTGGGCAAGAGTAGCCAGATAAAATGCATTGCACGTAGTAAGCTTAGAGTCTAGAAACCTTCCCTATAGGTCACGACTCGAACTTATCGTCGGTGTCCCCGGGTTGTTTATTGAATGGGACCTTGTGAGTGATGAATGTATATAATGATGATATCAGAATGTATGTGAATGATGAGATTAGAATGTATGGTTGTCCTTAAGGATTAAAATTTTTTGTTTTACCTGATTAAAATGGGTGCACCGACCCAATAAAAATCCATTTTAAACTTAGCAATGATTCATAATGACCCTGTCCATCTTGATCCAACGATCATTATGGGTCGATCCATTTGAATCAAAATGGAATTCAAAGTAAAATATTTCCAAAAGAGAAATGCTTTCCAAAGGTAAAATATTTTCCAGAAGAATAAGATTTTCCAAAAGGAAATGCTTTTCAAAAAAAGTTTTCTAAAAGAAAATGTTTTCCAAAAAAAAAATAAAAGGAAGAAAAATATTTTTCAAAAAAAAAAAAAAAAAAGATTTACAAAAGATTTATTTTTGCATGAAAAATTATTGAAATATGTTTGTGAAAATTATTATTCAATAAAAACATTATTTTTCAATAATTTTCAAGAGTGCAATAAAATTATTTTTCTTCTGAATAATCATTGAATGGATGAATTGTTTAATGGATTGGTGCATAAATTCAATAAAATCTCAGAATTCATTAAAATGTTATCAAGGGGGTAACACTGAAACTGGTTAAATTCACCTTCAATGAGGTTCAAGAGTTATCATTGTACCTAAGCTCAATCGTCTATCGTCTAGCTAGGGTTACTAGTCCAGTCAATTGGAATGAATGTCAACGCCAAATCAATCCTTTAAAATATCTCAACATTTTTCAGTTGTTCCCTCAAGATCACAATGCCTCAACCCTGTCAGTTGCAAGCAATGTCTCAGTCCTCAGTCCTAATTAAGCCCAGTATGGGTAGTTGTCTTGAGTTTTCATGAGTCGTTTGGGTTAGTTCGAGTCCTTTTTTTTCAGCAAGGTCATGTCTTCTTTAAATTGAGTCCACTCTTTTCCTATTAAGTCGAGTTAGTTTATCGAGTTTATAGAGGTGTCTGTCGCCCCTTCTAAATTTGATTAGATAAAGAAATTTTTTGAATATCTCGAGCGTATTAACGAATTAACTAATAATCTAGCTTCAAGGATATATTTTTCTCCTGAACAAGAAGATAAGAGTCGGGCTCTAGAAAGCAAAGGTCATTCCTAAAGAGATTCAAATAGAAACCATCCTATCCCTAGAAGAACACAAGGGGATAATGAATTTTCTCAGAAATTTCAAAAGACTTGTTCGCGTGGGCCTATGAAGATATGTTAGGTGCAAGCTTGGGTGTTTTCTGGCACGGATTAGATATTGAATTGATAAAATGAGATCAAAGAAGATCTTATAAAATGTATCAGTGCTAAGACTTCTCAACATGGTAGAGCTCCCAGAATAGGTTATCATTATCAGATTAATGAAACAGTTGAAGCGGTATTGATCTTTGATAATGGGTCGTACATCAAAGCTTAAGTTGTTACTCTATATTCAAAGTTCAGGATCCGGCATCACAAATCATCTCCCTATGTTCTCAAGCTAATGGAAATGTTAAAGCAGCCAGTAAAAAAATCTCAAAACAATCATCAAGACAATGTGTCAATCATACCAGGATTAGTTAAAAAAGTTATCATTCACACTAGGGGCACATCATACTTCAATGCAGTCTTCTGCTAGCGTTATTCCCTGCTTTCTAGTGTATGGCATGGAAGCAGTCTTGCCAGTTGAAATGAAAATTCCGTTCCTCGGGGTCTTGTTGGAAAGTCAGTTGTCAGAAGCAGACCAGGTACGAAGAGCTAAACTTGATTGAAGAAAAACAACTTTGAGTGCAAACTTATCAAAGAAGAATCGCTCGCACGTTTGACAAGAAAGTTAAAGTTCGCTACTTACAAGTCAAGGATTTAACCATCAGACTTCAAAGAAAACTAAGTACTCCTCCTCGACCATAGGAGGAAGTCTGAACTTAATTGGAGAAATTTATCTATCAGCAAGAAAACACTACTTTAGAAAACTATCAGATTTCAAAAAAAATCGAGCACCTATCTTTGACCCTAGAGGGAAGTTCAAACCAAATTGGGGAGGTCCGTTCATCATCAATGAAATATTACCAAGAAAAGCTGTCAGATTTCAAGATCATGATTGAACTACCAGAGTCAACCAACCTTGACCAGATCAAACGGTACTGCATTTAAGGAGGCCATCTTTGGCCGAATCAATTTTTTCTTACCTAGTTGAATATCTCCTTTCTCAGCCCTTTGCAGTTTAAAAAAAAAATGATGCATTTTCTTTCTCAGCCCGATCACCTAACCTAGGGAGGGAAGATTCGAACTATATTTTGGTCTGATTCCAAAATTCTGGGGTACGTAGGCAACCTGAAAAGTTACTTCAGGCCTGACCACATCAAAATAAAAAATAGATTCCCTGACAAAGAAAAAAATCGAAAAAATTCAAAGGAAAAAGAAATCCAAAATGGGGAAGAAAATTCAAGAAATTTTTAATGAAATGCCACACAAGGGGCATTCAGGTTTTTGAGCCTCAAAATCCCTTTCTTTTTATATCCAGTCCTAAGCTTACCTATAAAAGTCCTCCTAAGTACCGTACGAAAAGTCAGGAAAAATACAAAACATGATCAGACAGTAATTCCATAAGATAGAAAAGAAAAAAAGCCTGCTAAGTTGAAAACCCGAAAAGGGCGACTTAGGCAAAAATTAAGGCAAGCTCGCAAGGTTGAAAATCTGAAAGGACAACTTTGGCAACAATTAGAGCCAAGAAAAAAAGAAGAAAAGAAAGCTCACTAGATCGAAAACCTGAAAAGGCGATCTAGACAAAAGCTAGAGCAAGCTCGATAGATTGAAAACCTGAAAAGGCGATCTAGGCAAAAGTTAGAGCAACAAAGAAAAATAGAAAAAAATTCTAAGGTGAAAGTGGTCCAAGTTGAAATATCATAAGTTCGAATAATCAAGTTCAATACTTAGCTTAAACCTGGCATAGACTCAAAAGCCACAAGTATCTTGTCTACGATCGATCTGAAAATTCTTACTTCCCCAAGTGAATCAATGGAGAGAACGGTGAATTCTATGATGAGTTTCAAAAGGAGATATTTTGTTCTCTTGAGCCTGACTCAAAATCTTCAATGAAATTAATCAAAATTAAAAGTTGGATCTTTATTGCGCTTGTGGTAATCAAGTATTTCAAACCTTCATACAAGGGACATTTTCTTTTTCCTCTAAATATGTAGTTTTCCCTCTTATACTAGGGGCATTTTTTTTAATTTTTGCATGATGTGTTCAAATATCTTCAATGCCATGTTTATTATCAAACTAGGGGCATTTTGTTTTTGAGCAATGCTAATCCTAAAAGATAATGGGAACCCCAAACTTAAGGTTACCCTCTTGATAACAGTTTTTCGAAAAACCTTTGAGGTTCAAAAGAAATAAAAACTCAGGTTTTAAATTCATAAAACTTTTTGGATAAAACCTTGAGGTTCAAACCAAAGCACTTCGGATCTCACATTTGACTGTGCCCAGAGATTAACTAATAATTCATTTACTTAAAGTAGGAGATATGACATTCTTTCCCAGATTCTTTTCCAGATCCAACCATTCTTGGATTCGATCATTTCTCTTCCAGATTCATTATTTTCCAGATTTATTCATTCTCCGATTCATTCTAATCAGTTTTCTCCAAATTCATTCATTCTTTCTCAAAGTTCATTCATTCATCTGCCAGTCTTGCTCAGTTGCCGCCAAGGGTCATCATGGATTTTGCTCAGTTGCCGCCAAGGGTTATCTTGGATTTTGCTCAGATGCCGCCAAGGGTTATCTTGGATTTTGCTCAGTTGCGGGTAAGGGTCATCTTGGATTTTGCTCAGTTGCCGTCGAGGGTTTTCTCGGAATTATGATCAGTTTATGCTCAGATTATGCTCAGTTATGCTTAGTCTATGCTCAGTTTATGCTCAGATTATGCTCAAATTATGCTCAGTTCCAACTTAAACTCTTTGAAATTTATCTTAGATTTTAAATCACACACTTGCACAGTTGCTACATCAGTCAAGGAGAATTTTCTAAAATTAAAGGATCTGACACTGTCAGTGAGAGCTCTCACTCAAGGACCTAACAACTTTTTAGTTCGGGGAGAGTTTTATCCTCAAGGATCCGAACACTCGACGAATTGCTAAATCGAGCTGCAAAATGAACTGTCATTAGCTTTGGCATTCAGATATCGCACTATCTACCCAAATAGATTTACTATCTAGTTTTGCTTCAACCCTCTGCCAAAGAGGGGCATCTGGAGACACCCCATTTTTGCACCCGCCTGATTAATTAACTCGTCAACCCGATTGCAATGATTCCCAATGATGGATATTTATTCCATTGCTTTATTTTGTTACCAGATATGTTTTAGAAATCCGGATGAGGTATCTCGAACTGACAAAATCTTAGAAACCACGCTACGCTAGGAAAATATAACCCCAAAAGCTTAGAAATCATCATCTTGTAGACAAAAAGAAGCTTCACGATAAACATCACTAAAAAATGACCAAATTACCAAAATACCCCTAACATCAAAACAACCCTAGAGCCTACGTTACGATTAGGAAAACTCATTCAAACACATAAAATAACAAATTGAAATCAAATAAATCATTTCGCCAATTTTCACAAGATTCGACAAAATTACAAAAAAGCCCCTCATAAAGTTCACGACCATTTCATACAAAACAAACTTCATAAATGACAAAAACCAATATTCCCATCGAATTCCTTACGAAAAATTGATTTCAAAACATCCTGGAACATCGAAAATCGACTTAAAATGCGAAAAGTCCTCACCGGGGGTAAAACGGTAATTTCACAATTTTTATAATTAAAAATTTTGAAATTAATAAATAAAATATTAAATAATTAAATTGAAACATTAATGAAATTAATTTAAAATTTTAAACTAAAGAAATCGATCAATCAGGCTCTCAGGCAAAATTGTTGAGGGTTCGCAAGATATTTATTTAAGGACCCTACCATTTGGGGGTCCAAAGAATTAAAGATATAATAGAGGGGGGGTTCTCCAAAAAATTAAAGTCAATCAAGCAAGACTAAAGTCAAGGTATTAAAGTCAATCAAGGAAGACTAAAGTCAAAATTAAAGTCAATTCAGTAAGACTAAAGTCAAAATCTTAAAGTCAATCAATTAAGACTAAAGTCAAAATATTAAAGTCAATCAAATAAAATCAAAAGTCAAAATCCTAATAGAGTTCTAATTAAATAATAACTCTATAGAGTTCTAAATAAAATACAACTCTACTTAAAAACGATTCTAATTAAAATACAACTCTACCTAAAATAATTCTAACTAAAATACAACTCTAACTAAAAGAATTATAATCAAACACTAATTATAACTAAATCAACCCTTAAAAAAATCTATAAATAGAGGTCCTCACACCCTATTTTCGTATCAAATGATAAATCCTAAGAGAAGTAGGTCTAAAAGCCCCCCTAGCCTCCCATAAATCCTAGTTTTGGAGCCTTAACTCCTTACCTAACATCCTTTCTTCGATTTTAGCCTAAAAAAATCCTAAAAGCCCTTCAAAAACACCCCAAAAGTCCATAACAAACTCGATCAGAAAAGAGATACCTTGCCTCGGAGATCAGAAATCAAATCCGGAGACAAAACGAAGCAAGAAGTACGGTACAAGGAGCAGTTTTTGTCGGATCTGAGGGAACAAGGTCTTTGCTATCGAAAAGGTATAATTTTTTATTTATTTTTATTATCTAGGTTTTTTAGCAATGTAACTTATTTGGGAAATTAGTAGAGACCGGCTTTGGCCGGGCGGGGTTGGTGCCTAACACCTTCCAACCCCGTAATGTGTTCCCCGAATTCAGTTTTTTATTTATGTGCTAGATTAGTTTTTTATCCGTTTAGAGTCATTGATCGGTTCCTAGACCGTAATAACTAGGTGGCGACTCCCAAACCTTAAGGGTCAAAAGCGGATCCGCGCACCCTGCGGATCGAGGGCGCTTTCACACTCTAATTCAAATTCATACTCCAACTAATCCATTATTTGTATAACCCTAAGATAACAATCAATTCACCTTATATCACTTCCTTTCTAATATCTATCAACAACAATTTCTTCAAATCTTCTCTATTCTTTATATTTACTTCTCTCACCAATTACACCGTCTATTATGTTTTACTCATACTTACCATGATTATTACTCATTGCATAGACTTACCGCAAACACATCACTACTATTTGCACACAATTTAATACTCCTTAATAAAATAATATACAACCTTCACACTTATTATATCCCTACTATCTACTAACACTAAATTTGTAAACTACATTAAAATCTCTATTCCCAATATACCAATATCTTTATATTCAATGCAGTATTCCATTTCTGCTTACCGTGACATCTCCTCATAATTTTCATGATTTAAAACCTTAATCAAGAGGATAAATCTTACATCAAATAAATTGTTTCGCAACTAACCATGTGTGAAAGGCCTGACCAATACTTCTTCAATATTGACACATGAAACATCCGGTGAATTTGCTCAAAATTTGGTCAACTACTTCAAATGATCCCATAAGCTGCAAGTCACATGCTTTCTTTCTCTACTCCTAACATTACAGTATTGACCAGTTACTGTTTAAATATCATTATAATATCAATTAATCCTTATTCATGTAACTTTATATTTTGCCTAAATCATACATATTTCCACTTATCATCTAATATTGACAGTACCACAATTAACCTTTACAAATCTGACAATTATCTCTCATGACTTTCCATTCAAAAACAATATTGCTATTTTACCTTCTTCATCTATTTCTCACAATTTCATTAAGTCACCATTAATGCAACCTTGTCACAAAATTATTCCTTCTCGTATTTTACTTCGACCCACCTCCTAACTTATACTATACTAAATCTATTTTCTTTTACATACCACATGCTCTTTCAAAATTGTACGATACCTTTTTCAAATTTCACCAATTCCTCAACTCAACTATATATAGTATTAGTTATTACCCATACCTTCACTTGCTATATAGTTACATTACTAGTCTTATAACTCGCACTCGCCTTCTCATACTTTACAATTATCCTTACACGTAAAACATACCTATCAATTATCAAAATGCAGTCTAGTTGGTTCACGGTTAGCTTTTTTTTATTTTTTATAATAAATTTGCACCCTTTCATTTTAGTTCCGAATTAGTTTCATTCCTTTACCCCCTTACTATTAGTTGAGTAGTTTTTTACTCCGCCCACTTCTAGAAGCGTCGCAGTTCCAAATTATAATAAATATCAAATCGCTAGAAAAAGGGTGAGGTTAAAGATGAGGATGAGAGGATAGCATAGAAAGTGGAAAGTGGTAGGAGAAAGGTTGGTTGTTTAGTCTGCTCCAAATATTAGACTAGAATAATGAGTAGTGGGAAGAACAGCTCTAGCAAGTATGCAAACTTTCAGTAGAATTATATGATATAGAAGAACCAGTATTGAATAGAACTCCAATTTCTAACATTATAATTAGAAATCGTACTTTTTAAAACTTCATCGCAGACAGGTACTTTCTCCTGGGTCATAACCCTTTCTCGTACTTGTGATAGAGGATATTCTCTCTTGATATGTCCCACCTGATCACACGCGTAACATGTCAACAATCTTGTCTTCGTAAATCTCTGTGGATTAGGCAGTTGGTAGACTGGGGTCTGTAGGCTCTGAACCCGTCTTGTTGATTCCTTTGGTCCTATTGGCATCATTGGAGCTCCAATTTCTCTCTAACTCAGTGATGGGAAACTCTACAACTCAGTAGTGGAGGAGTTCTATATTATGGATACACTGATCTGGAGGAGATTGGCCTCGAATACATCGGTTTCTTGCCCGAATCTGATCTGGGAATAAAAGAAATCTAAGGTCAACTAATTTGCCTCCTGGAGGTCTGTAACTCTATTTCCTCTCGTTCTATCCTTTAAGCTCGATTTACCGTATCTCTATAATTGGTAATCTCAATCATCAACCTCCTGGCCCTTAGGTAGGATCATAGTCCTCTAAAGAATCTACAGGCCTTTTGCAGATCTGCTAAGATAAGCTCGAGCGTATCTCGTGACAACTTAGTGAATATCATTTTATAGTCTATAATCGATAGATGACTTTGCACTAATATAAAAAATTCCTTGTGCTTGATTTCTCGAACAGTCTTAGATATAAATCTATCAAAAAATATCTTTCTGAAGTTTACCCACTCAAACGATCCATCTCCCAATACATTCCTTTCAAAACCTTACTAATGATTGGCATTCTCGTCCAATTGGAATATAATCACCGTCACCCACTGATCTCTTGGGCATTACATGACACTCAAAATCTCTCAAGTCTTCAAAACCCACTAATTGACCTCAATCGGATTGAAAAAGTCCTCAAATCTCGATAGACGTAATCGTTGAAAATTCTACAACCACATCCTTAGATTTACCTATCCTTTGGACTGGAAAAATCTCTCATTCTTCAAAGATACGACCTGTGATAGTGGTCCCTGAGGTGGAATAGTATAAGCCTCTGGCGAAGAAGTCCAACAATCCCTTATTTCTTGGACTTAGTGCTACACCTTGCAATTGTGGTAAGTTTTATACCATTTCTAGTTTCTGACCACTAGTCTTATCTATTCGGGGTGGCACGAGTACGTTATCCACTTTATTGAAATCTGGTGGCCTGATCGTTTCCTAAATTTTTTTGTTTTGTATCTTTCAGAGCGACACATCCTTAATTGATTGACGTTGACCCGAACATTGCTCTCTTTTATGTCCCGATTTGCCACATTCATAACATATCACAGCTCTTTTTTTATGGATTTAATAGTATATATTGTTGTTTCTTATAAAATTCTTTCATCCATTGAATATGTATGTCTATAATCTCACTCCTCATGTATGATATATTTTTTTTTCGATGAATTTACTAGATTCATAATTGTTTGTCTTTTATCAAATACTAAATGCCATCCTTCCATTTGACTTCGAGGTGGTGATGGTTGTATTATTTATATTTCCTCTCTAAACTTGATATGAGACTTAGCCATCTGTCTCATAAATGAAATTAGCTGTGCTATTAGGTCAGTGGTCTGATCAAAACTTGTCTTGTTTCTATTGCGTTTCGACTTCTGCCTCATCCATTCTTCTCGCTTGTATTTATCCGTCACAAGGCACTTATCAAAATAAGGCCAAAATCGCTCTATGCCTATCAGGCGTGCATGTGATTCCCAAATATACAAATCATTCGTATACGATAAAGATAGAGAGGAATAACCTGGATTCCAGTTGTGACTCCACTCTCATACGCGTCCTATACCACGTATGAGCTTGGTGGTCCCTACCGTACATCCTAGGATAGTACACCACTCCGGATGATATGACACACTATCCCTTCAGGCATTCACAGACTCTTTAACAGTTCACAAAATAGCTACATATATATATATATATATATATATATATATATTACTTTCATTTGAAAACAAAAGAGAAATTAATAATACAAGGTTGAGAATGGATATCTAGTTTCCTACCATGCAAGTGTGGCCACCCGACCTAAAATAAATAATAAAACGGAAACGTAAATAGCGCCTCGCGCTAATAAAAATTTAAATAAACATGCAACTAGCAATATTATCCCTGGATATCTATTCATCAATCTACACACAACACAACAGCGTAAAATGCAGACATCACCCTCGGGTGTGACTCTGACATTTTATCGTTTCATACCCTTTTTCCCTTTTTCTGATTTTTACAATTTTCAATCTCTTTAATAAAATATCCATTTTCTGATATTCATCAACTCAATATGAGTTCATTGAATATTAAATCACATTTTCCAACTGTAGAATTTATTTCTATCAATAATATTGGAAAAGAATATAAATTTCATATCAAAACGGGGTCCGAGCAGTGCACAAGACCCAATTTATGGAAATAACCCGTTAAAATACCCTACCCACGTATAATTTGTTAAAAATACAATTAAACATGTCAAACATGCAATTTCTGGCGTGAATTTTTGAAATAACAAAAGAATTCTATATTTTGGAAATACATCCAAAACTTTTTCGATAAAATCCTAAATGCAATTTTCACAATTTACGATTACTAATAGAAATTGAGAGTTCCTTACCATCTCTATGCGAAAGGATCGAAGCACGTAAATGGAAATCGAGGCGATCAACACGGAAATCGAGACGGATCGAACTTCGAAGTGATTGATTTTGAAAATCGGTCATGTGGTTTCGAAGATCTCGATGTGGTCGTCCTTTCTCCCTTCTACGACGGAGGACGATTTGACCCCGAAACGGATGAAATCCGAGGTCGAAGTTTTGAAATTCTCGTATATACGTACGACTGATTTTTGACGATACGGGGTGAAAAAGATGAGAAAACGGAAGGAATTTGGGTGGGTTATGTAGATGTTGAGACTGTGAACGTTTCTCCTTTCTGCGTTGGAAGACGATTTGACCCAAAAACGGACGAAATCTGATGCCAAAGTTTCAAAATTTTCATATTTAAATACGGCTAATTTTTGACGATATTGGATGAAAAAGAAAGTGAAATGGAAAGAGGTTGGGTGGGTTTTGTAGAGAACGTAGCTGCGGGCATTTCTCCCTTCTGCGTCGATTGTCGACGGCGAGTCGTTTGTGAGAGATCTGAGGTAGAAGATCGAAGAAAAATGAATTTTTTTTTATAAAACGGGTTGGTTGTTGGACGGGTTGGAGAAGACGAAGGAATAAAAAAAATTAAAATTTTTGTTTATATAAAATTTGGGACGAATTCTGTATTTTGTCAATTATTTTGATCGACGATAACTTGACCATCCGAACTCCAAAACTGACAAATGAATACTCTATTTCGCCTAATTTTTTGTTCGGGATCTAATAGTATAGTCAATTTCTACAAATTCTGTCTCTATCAAAAGTTTACATTTTTGGCCTGAGGTGACCCCTAAACTTGATGTCGTTTTTGTTTTTGACGATAATTCGACTTTCTAGTCTCCAAAAATGACAAATAAATAGTCTATGTTCAATAATTTTTCGTTACAAATCCAATAGTGTAATCAAATCTTAATAATTATTGCTATAGCAAAAAGTCACTATTTTAGCCTGATCCGACTCGATAATCGAGGATTTTGTAACTTTTATATTCGGACTTACATTTGAGCATGCTCACAAGTAAAAATATATTTTTCGATCATTTTGAATCCAGTGGTGAGGTCAGATTCCATTAAAAATGATCAGAAACATCCTAAAGTTTTACCCCTAAGTCCCACTTTCAAGATTTTCTTAAAATTTCACTATTTATTTTTTTCTTCGAGATACGAATTGAAAATTAGGGGTTTTACAATTAATATATTTTTATTGTCACACCATCTTCTTAAAACATTCCACAATAGGGGTTCATCGTCTTCAATAGGAGACCAAATTTGTCTCTCTGTCGATCGACTGAAATCTTAGCCCGATCAGTTCATAGCTCATGATCAAAATCGTGGATTTTTCTTGATTCAAAGTTCAGAACCATTAAATCATTTCGAAATCGACTCAAATTAACCGATTTCATTAAGAGAGAATTGATCTCTCTTCCTTTGGTCGAAGAGGAATTCGAAGTGGCTGGTTTGGATCGAGGGTAAATCTTTGATTCGAAGTAAAGGGAAGAACCTCAAATAGAATGTTTTTAAAAAATAAAAAATAAAAAAAAATGAATTGTGTTATTTTAGATCCTTTTTATGGTTGTGCGATGCACGATTGCAGAGATCAGCGTTTGTGACTGATTTGGATCGAGGGTTTTTCAATTTGAAGTTTTTAAAAAAAATAAAAAAAAAATAAAAGAAGGATATCTCTTGAATCGGGCGAGTTTTCGTTACTGATCTTCTTGTTTAAAGTGGCTGCGATGACTCTTCTTTAAATCATAACGCAGCCAATGTTCGTTGCTATAAAAAATTCTGCTATTATGATTTCCGTACCATTTCATCAAAAAAAAAAAATAATAAAATAAATATAAGAATCTTGATCTGCTGTTGAGGGTGATAACGATGGAGAAGAGTGGCAACAATATTTCTTGTTTCTATTTCAACATCATCAAAATCAATCTGTTTGAATTGGTGATTGAAAATCGATGATGATGATGTATTGTCCATGAAGACCTTAATGCTTTCTTGTTTCCACCCTTCGGTCAATTGAACCTTCACAGAAACTCTCTTGAGTCTGATATCAGATATCTGACTTGTAAACCATTCGGCATTGGTTTGATTTAGGGGTCACTTGGATAGGAAGACTTTGGGTTTTGGACTCTTTCCGATTTTTTATGTTGCGAAATTTCTAAATCTCAAAACCAATGGATCATACGAGAAATCACGATTAAGTAAGTACATTTTTATATTTGCTTAATTTAATTGGTGATAATCGTGGCTACCCGGTTCATCTCAAGGTATTATTAACACACCAATCCTTATATGAACGATAATTTATTCTCCAAAAAATTGGTGTGTTGTAAGTAAACATTGGGTTGCTAGTAATATCATTTTTTTTCCCGATTGTTTTAAAGGATTGATATTCGTAAATTCTTTTTTTGATAGCAAACGGATTGGTGTGGCAACAATTTTTTTTTTTTGGTTTGATTCTTAATAAATTTTTTTTTTCAGTAATAGGTTTTTTTTTTTAAAATTTAGTTTCCTTTTGTTCTTTAAAAAAATCGATTTAAAAAAAAAAGGAGTTTTTTTTTATTGGTAAAGTACAAGTCAATTAGTTTTCTAAATATATATATATATATAGGATGGCGTTATTACGACCCTCATTACGACCCCCTTTGCGACACACCATTTTGTCTTATATGGGAAAAAATGTTAGGAATGGGCTGATTTTTTGTGAGGATGATCTCTGTGATGAGGGGATCATCCTGGCAAAAAATCATGCCATTCCAAAACTTCTAACCCCATCAAAATTGATTTACAAAAATTGGACGGTCTAAAATTTTTCAACATGAAAACATGGGGCTAGAAATTTCATAATGAGCTGATTTTTTGGCAAGGATGATCTCCTCACCATAGAGATCATTCTCACAAAAAATCAGCCTATTCCAAACATTTTTGCCCATATAAGACAAAATGGTGTGTCGCAAAGGGGGTCGTAATAACCCGACCCATATATATATATATATATATATATATATATATATATATAATTTCTTCTCTCTTTCAATTTTTTTAAGGATGATCATGGCTTATTATTTCAACGATTATCATCCCATTCTTAGTACAATATTATTTGAAACCTCAATTTGCTTAGGGTCACCCAAAGTAACCTTTGATTGGACCATATAAAAAAAATTTGTTGGGTTCGGACTAAGGATTAAATGCTTGCTTCTAACATTAATATATGCTTAATTTGCTTATCTTTAATTGTGTGGTTGGAATGGTGTTTGTTTTGATTAAATATTCATGTGATTCATGATTGGTTTGATTGGACCTATGGGCCCATTTTTGGAAAATGCTTCGGGCACACCTTATCCTATTTTGCACACACCACATGCACGTTTACTATTTTGTACGTGGCCCGGTCTCTATGGGGACGGAACGTCATTCATAAAAATCACAACTCCAGTCATGTACCTTAGGGTATATCAAACTGGGGCATCAGTACCGTCTGATCAGTTGACTCTGAAAGGTATATCGATGCACCCAGGCTGGAGACACCTGAGCCTTTGACCAATTGTGAGCCACACAGTCACATGTCCCGTTTGCTAATGTAGTACTAGTACATGGTCGGTCCCCTCGTGGGATGCCAAACCATTTATGAAAGCTACAACTCTTGATTCGTACCCGTAGGTAAATAAAAGATAATCCAAGTACATCAATTGCACTTCTTGATCAAAACCAGTACCTAAACGGGATCCTGCCCCGCTGTACCCTACTGTACGAGGGTGATAAACTACGTCTATTCTAGACGAGAGGTATTTAAGTGGGCCCTTGCTCAAGCATCGTGCGCCATCTCTCAATTGGGGATCAAACTGGTTGTTTTTGACTTCAGAGAAGTGAGTTGAAGTTTTAGATTATCACCTATACGGTATATCAAACCAAGTCACCATGTACCGTCTGATTGAGTACGCTCGAGAGGTATATAGGTATACTTGGGCAAGGGTGGCTAGATAAAAATGCATTGCACGTAGTAAGCTTAGAGTCTATAAACCTTCCCTGTAGGTCACGACTCGAATTTATCGTGGGTGTTCCCGGGTTGTTCATTGAATAATGAATGTCTGTGAATGATGAATGTTTGTGAATGTGAATGTACGATTTTGTCCTCAAGGATCAAATTTTTTTGTTTAAACCCGATTTGAAACTACTGTATTACTGGGTGCACCGACCCAATAAAGAATCCATTCAAAATGTAGCAATAATGCATAATGACCCAGTCCATCTCGATCCAGCGATCATGATGGCCGGGCCATTTAAATCAAAAAGGGAAATCAAAGTTTTTTCTAAATTTGAGTTTCAACTCATTGAAAAAAAAAGAAAAATATTTTTCCCAAAAGAAAAAAAAAGGATTTTTACAAAAGATCTATTTTTTTGCGTGAAATTTGAAATATGCTTTACTAATGGAAAAAATTGTTTACATCAGATATTTGATAATTCAGTAAGATTATTTTTCCTTTTGAAATGATTATTACATTAATGAATTGTTTAATGGATTGGTACACAGAATTCAATAAAATCTCAGGGTTTGTTTAAAATGTTATCAAGGGGGTGACACTGAAACTGGTTAAATTCACTTTCAATGAGGTTTAAGGGTTATCATTGTATCTAAGCTCAATCGTCCATTGTCTAGCTAGGGTTGTAAGTCTAGTCAATTAGAACAAACATCAGTATCAAGTCAATAGTTAGAAATAACCTCAGAATTTCTCAATATTGCCCAATTGTTCCCTGAAGATCACCGTTCCTCAATCTTGTTGGTTGTAGGCAATGTCTCAGTCCTTAGTCTTAATCAAGCCCGTTGTGGGTAGTTGTCTTGAGTTTTCATGAATTATTTGAGTTAGTTCGAGTCTAATTTTTTAATATTATGTTATCTTTAGATCGAGTCTATTCTTTTTCTATTGAGTCAATTTTATAGAGGTGTTTGTCACCCCATCTGATTTTGATTGGATAAAAGAAATTCTTGAATACCTTAAGTGCTTTAACGAATTAACTAATAATATAATAGATTTCTCTCCTGAACAAGAAGATAAGAGTTGGGCTCAACTTTTAAAGGTCATTGACCTTGGAACATAAAATAATTCTTAAAGAGATTCAAATAGAAACCATCCTATCCCTAGAGGAACACGAAGGGGATAATGAATTTACCTAGAAATTTCAAAAGACTTGTTCATGTGGTCTGATGAGGATATGTTAGGTGCAAGCTTGGGTGTTGTCTGACACGGAATAGATACTGGCTTGAGAAAATGAGATCAATGAAGATGTTACAAAATGTATCAGTGCTATACTTCTCAAAATGGTAGAGCTCCCAGAATAGATTACATTCACAGACTAATGAAATGGTTGAAGTGAAATTGATCTCTGATAACGGGTCATACTTAAAAATCGAGATTATTACTTTATGTTCAAAGTTCAAGATTTGGCATCATCTCCCTATCGTCCTTAGATTAATAGAGCGGTTGAAGGAAGCAACTAATAAGAGTCTCAAAATAACCATTGTGAAAATGTGTCAATCGCACCAGGATTAGTCAGAGAAGCTACCATTCATACTATGGGGGTACAGAAACAGTCTTACCAGTTGAAAAGGAAGTCCCATATATCAAGGTCTTGATGGAAAATCAATTGCTAGAAACAGACTAGGTTCTTCATTGGGTATGAAGATGTAAAATTGATTGAGAAATGACTTAGAGCTTTGTACCACATGCAAGCTTATCAAAGAAAAGTCACCCATGCATTTGAAAAGAAAATCAAAGCTCATCATTTACAAATCGAGGATTTCTTACTCAAAGAGAATCGAGTACCTATTTTTGACCCTAGAGGGAAGTTCAAACCAAATTGGGGAGGTCCGTTCATCATCAAAAAAATATTACCGGGAAAAACTGTCAGACTTCAAGATCATGATGGAATCGAATTACCAGAACTAACCAACCTTGACCAGATCAAACGGTACTACATTTAAGGAGGCCATCTGTAGACACCCCATTTTTTGCATCCGCCTGATTAATCAAGTCGTCAACCCGATCGCAAAGGTTCCCAATGATGGATGTCTATTCCAATGCTTTATTTTGTTACCAGATATGTTTCAGAAATCCGGATGAGGTATCTCGAACTGACAAAACTTAGAAACCACGCTACGCTAGGAAAATACTACCCCAGAAACATAGAAATCATCATCCTGCAAACCAAAAAGAAGCTTCATGATAAAAATCACTAAAATTGACCAAATTACCAAAATACCCCTAACATCAAAACAACCTTAGAGCCTACATTACGCTTAGAAAAATCCGTTCAAATACATAAAACGACAAATCGAAACCAAATAAATCATTTCGCCAATTTTCACAAAATTTGACAAAATTACGAAAATACCCCTCATAAAATTCACGACCATTTCACACAAAAAATTTCATGAATTAAAAAAACCAACATTCCCATTGAATTTCTTACGAAAAACTGATTCCAAAACATCCAGGAACTATGAAAAACGACTTAAAACGTAAAAAATCCTCTCCGAGGGCAAAATGGTAATTTCACAATTTTAATAATTAAAAATTTCAAAATTAATAAATAAATCATTAAATAATGTAAAGTGAAACATTAATGAAATTAATTATAAAATTTAAACCAAAAAATTGATCAATCAGGTTTTTAAGAAAAATTGTTGATGGTTCGCAAGATATTTCTTTAAGGACCCTTCCATTTGGGGGTCCAAAGAATTAAAGATATAATAGAGAGAGGTTCTCCAAAAATTTAAAGTCAATCAAGCAAGACTAAAGTCAAGATATTAAAGTCAATCAAATAAGATTAGAGTCAAAATTAAAGTCAATTAAGTAAGACTAGAGTCAAGTATTAAAGTCAATCTCATAAGACTAAAGTCAAAACCCTAAATCAAAACCCTAATCTAAACTAATCGAGTCAATCTCATAAGACTAAGGTCAAAACCCTAAATCAAAACCCTAATATAAACTAATCAAGTCAATCTCATAAGACTAAAGTCAAAATCCTAAATTAAAACCCTAAAGACTAAGTCAAAACCCTAATTGAAACCCTAATCAAACCCTAATGCTTCTAAAAACTTTATAAATAGGAGCCTCCACACCCTATTTTATTATCAAAGAAAAAATCCTAGAAAAAGTAGGTGAAGAAGCCTCCACAACCTCCCCAAAATCCTAATTTTGGAGCCCCAACTCCTTCCCTAACACCCCTACTCCGATTTTAGCCTAAAAAATACCCAAAAACCTCTCAAAAACATCTCAAAAATCCACAACAAATTCGAAGCACCCAGATCCAAGAATGAGATACCTTACCTCGGAGATCAGAAATCAGATCCGGAGATAGAACGAAGTGAGGAATACGGTACAAGGAGCCGTTTTCACCAGATCTGAGGGAATATCACTTTTGCAGATCGTAGGTAAGATTTTTCATTATTTTTTAATCTAGGTTTGTCATTAGTGATGTAGATTTATTTGGGATAAGTAGAGACCGGCAATGGCCGGGCGGGGTTGGTGCCTAACACCTTCCAACCCCGTAGCATGATCCCCGGATTCAGATTTTCTATAATAGATTAGTTCATTATCCGTTTTAGAGTCAGTTTGGTTCCTAGACCATAATAACTAGGTGGCGACTCCCAAACCTCAAGAATCAAAAGCGGATTTGCGCACCCCGCGGATCGAGGGCGCTTTCACCATCTTTGACCAAATCACTTTCCTGTTACCCAGTTCAAAAGTTCAATATCTCTTTTCTCAGCCCTTTGCAGTCTTTTTCAAAAAATAAAGTTAAAAAAAAAATATTTTTATTTTTTAGCTTGATTAGCCAAATTAGGGGAGGGAAAAATTCGAACTACGTTTTGGTCTGATCCCAAAATTCTGGGGTACGTAGGCAACCTGAGAAGTTACTTCAGGCCCGACCACATAAAAAAAGTATATTTCCCCACAAAAAAAAAACCTAAAAGAAAAAATTTCAAAAGAAAAATGAAATATTTTCAAAATGGGGAAGAAAATTCATAGCAAAATAAAAGAAATGCCACACAAGGGGCATTTTGATTTTTGAGCCTTAAAATTCCCTTTCTTTTTATATCCAGTCCTAAGCTTACCCATAAAAGTCCTCCAAAGTACCGTGTGAAAAAATCAAGGAAGGTAGCAAATCATAATCAGGTAGTAATTCCAGAAGTTCAAAAAATGGAAGAAAAAGAAAAATGGAGCCTGCTAAGTTGAAAACCCGAAAGGGGGACTTAGGTAAAAATTAAGGCAAGCTCGCAAGGTTGAAAATCTGGAAGGACGGTCTTGGCAACAATTAAAGCAGAGAAAAAAAGCCTGCTAATTGAAAACTTGAAAGGACGATTTAGGCAAAAATTAAGGCAAGCTCGCAAGGTTGAAAATCCGAAAGGACGGTCTTACCAACAATTAAAGCAGAAAAAAAGCCTGCTAGGTTGAAAATCCGAAAAGGACGACTTAGGCAAAAATTAAGGCAAGCTCGCAAGGTTGAAAATCTGAAAGGACGGTCTTGGCAACAATTAGAGAAAAGTAAAAAAGAAAAAAAGCTCGCTAGAGCTGCTCGCCAGTTTGAAAACCTGAAAGGGCAATCTAGGTAAAAGTTAGAGCAACAAAGAAAAATAGAAGAAAATCTCCATAGAGTCGAAGAGCTAAAAGGCGGTTCGAGTTGAAACATCAGAGTCCGAATAATCAAGTTCAACACTTAGCTTAAACCAGGCAGAGACTCAGAAGCTACAAGTATCTTGTTTACGATTGATTTGAAATTTTTTGCTTCCCCAAGTAAATCAAAGGGAGAGAAGGGTGAATTCTATGATGAGTCTCAAAAAGAAATATTTTGTTCTCTTAAGCCTGACTCAAAATCTTCTATAAAATTAATCAAAATTAAAAGTTGGATATTTATTGTGCTTGTGGTAATCAAATATTTCAAACCTTCATATAAGGGGCATTTTCTTTTTCCTCTAAATATGTAGTTTCCCCCCTTATACTAGGGGCATTTTTTTTAAAAATTTTTGCATGATGTGTTCAATTATCTTGAATGGCATGTTTATTGTCAAACTAGGGGCATTTTATTTTTGAGCAATGTTAATCCTAAAAGACAATGGGAACCCCAAACTTAAGGTTACCCTCTTGATAACAGTTTTTTGAAAAACCCTTGAGGTTCAAAAGAAATAAAAACTCAGGTTTTTAATTCATAAAACTTTTGGATAAAACCTTGAGGTTCAAACAAAAGCATTTCGGATCTCACATTTGACTGTCCCCAGAGATTAACTAATAACTCATTTACCTAGAGTAGGAGATATGGCATTCTTTCGTTCCCAGATTTTTTTTCAGATCCATTCATTCTTGGATTCGATCATTATCTTCCAGATTTATTCGTTCCCCGATTCATTTTAATCAGTTTTCTCCAAATTCATTCATTGATTCCCAAAATTCATTCATTCCTCTGCCAGTTTTGCTCAATTACCGCCAATGATTATCTTGGATTTTGCTCAGATGTCGTCAAGGGTTATCTTGGATTTTGCTCAGTTGCCGCTAAGGGTTAACTTGGATTTTGCTCAGATGCCGCCAAGGGTTATCTTGGATTTTGCTCAGATGCCGCCAAGGGTTATCTTAGATTTTGCTCAGTTGCTGTTAAGGGTTATCTTGAATTTTACTCAGTTGCCGCCAAGGGTTATCTTGAATTTTGCTCAGTTGTCGTCCAGGGTTATCTTGGATTTTGCTCAGTTGCCGTCGAGGGTTATCGTGGATTTTGCTCAGATACCGCCAAGGGTTAACTTGGATTTTGCTCAGTTGCCGTCAAGGGTTATATTGGATTTTGCTCAGTTACCGTCGAGGGTTTTCTTGGAATTATGCTCAGTCTATGCTCAGTTTATTCTCAGATTATGCTCAAATTATGCTCATTTTATGCTCAGATTTTACTCAGTTCCAACTTAAACTCTTTGAAATTTATCTCAGATTTTAAGTGCACACACTTGCACAGTTGTTACATCAGTCAAGGAGAATTTTCTAAAATTCAAGGATCTAACACTGTTAGTGAGTGCTCGCGCTCAAGGACCTAACAATTTTTTTTTAGTTCGGGGAGAGCTTTACCCTCAAGGATCTGAACACGCCGACGAATTGCTAAATCAGGTTGCAAAATGAACTGTCACTAGCTTTGGCATTCAGATATCATACTATCTACTAAAATAGATTTGCTATCTAATTTGCTTCAACCCGCTACCAAAGAGGGGCATCTGTAGACACCCCATTTTTGCATTCGCCTGATTAATCAACTCGTCAACCCGATTGCAATGGTTCCAAATGATGGATGATTATTCCAATACTTTATTTTGTCACTAGATATGTTTTAAAAATCTGGATGAGATATCTCGAATTGAAAAAATTGTAGAAACCACACTACACTAGGAAAATATAACCCCAAAAACATAGAAATCATCATTTTTCAAACTAAAAGAAGCTTCACGATAAAAATCACTAAAAATGACCTAATTACCAAAATACCCCTAACATCAAAATAACCTTAGAGCCTACATTACGCTTAGGAAAATCTTTCCAAATACATAAAACAACAAATCAAAATCAAATAAATCATTTCGTCAATTTTCACAAAATTTGACAAAATTATGAAAATGCCCCTCATAAAGTTCACAACCATTCCACACAAAAAATTTCATAAATGATACAAACCAATATTTCCATTGAATTCCTTACGAAAAATCGATTCTAAAACATCCTAGAACATAAAAAATCGACTTGAAACACAAAAAGTCCTTTGCGAGGGTAAAACGATAATTTTATAATTTTTATAATTAAAAATTTTGAAATTAATAAATAAAATATTAAATAGTTAAAGTGAAACATTAATAAAATTAATTTAAAAATTAAAAAAAAAATCAATCAATCAGGCTCTCAGGCAAAATTTATTGATGGTCGCCAAGATATTTATTCAAGGACCCCTCCATTTGGGGGTGCAAAGAATTAAAGATATAATAGAGAGGGGTTCTCCAAAAAATTAAAGTCAATCAAGTAAGACTAAAGTCAAAATATTAAAGACAATCAAGTAAGACTAAAGTCAAAATTAAAGTCAATCAAGTAAGACTAAAGTCAAGATATTAAAAGTCAACCAAGAAAGACTAAAGTCAAAATCTTAAAGTCAATCAAATAAGACCAAAAGTCAAAACCCTAATAGAGTTCTAATTAAATAATAATTCTATTTAACAATCCTAATTAAATAATGACTCTATTTAATAGAATTCTAACTAAAATATAACTATACCTAAAACAATTCTAATTAAAATATAACTCTAACTAAAAGAATTGTAATTAAACACTAATTCTATCTAAACAAACACTTAAAAAATCTATAAATAGGAGCCTCCACACCCTATTTTCGTATAAAATAATAAATCCTAAGAGAAGTAGGTCAAAAAGCTTCCCTAGTCTCCCATAAACCCTAATTTTGAAGTTCTAACTCCTTACCTAACACCCATACTTCGCTTTTAGCTTAAAAAATACCTAGAAGCCCTTAAAAAATACCCAGAAATCCGTAAACAAATTTGAAGAATCCAGATCTACGAAAGAGATACCTTGCCTCGGAGATCAAAAATCAGATCTGGAGACAGAACGAAGCGAGGCGTACTGTACAAGGTACGGTTTTATCAGATCTGAGTGAATAGAATCGTTGCGTTCGAAAGTAAAATTCTTTTCTTTTTTTTTATCTAGGTCTTTTTGTTAGCAATGTAGTTTTATTTGGGATAGGTAGAGACCGGCATTGGCCGGGTGGGGTTGGTGTCTAACACCTTCCAACCCCGTAACGTGATCCCCGGACCCATATTTTTTGTAGTAGATTAGTTGATTTATCCGTTTCGAGTCTCTATTAGGTTCCTAGACCGTAATAACTAGGTGGCGACTCCCAAACCTCAAAGGTCAAAAGTGAATCCGCGCACGCCGCGGATCGAGAGCGCTTTTAGTATTTTGACTTTTTGAACTCGAAAAATGGCAAATGAGTACTTCATTTTTTATAATTTTTTATTGCAGACCTAATGGTATGATCAGATTTTATAAATTCTTGCTTTAAATTTTTTTTTACCTTTTTATATCTCGCCTAACATGGAAATCGAGAATTTTGTAACTTTTCCGTTCTAACTCAAATTTGAGTGTGCTTACAGGCTAAAATATGTTTTTCAGTCATTTTGAATTCAATGTCAAAATTAGTTTTCATTAAAAGTAAACAGATCAAAATCAGAGAAATCTTACCCTAAGTTCCACTTTTAGAAGTTTATCAAAATTTCACTATTTAAAATTTCTTGAGATACGAATTAAAAACTCAGGATATTACATAAATAATTTAAAGCATGGCATTCATGCAAGGCATTCATATCATTCATGGCATTCAAGTGCAATTCAAAGTAAGAGCGTTAATCAAATAATTGAGACATAAAATTTATAGTAGTTTGACAAATTATCTACATACACTCCCAAGAGTACATACACTAGGTTCTTAGTGTTAACTATCCAAAAGAGGTTTTTGGTTCACCTCAAACCTTGAGTTTTTTCCTAGGCTAAACTCTAAAACCTTATACTCTCGAGATATGCTACACTTGACTGAATGAGTTGAGTTTTTTCCTTAGGTACTGATAACCTTGACACTTGACAAGAGCCTTAGACGCAAGCAAATGTTTTATTTTTGAAAAATGAAAATCAATAAACACTTTTGAAATTTTTTTTGAAAGTGCCCTTAATCGGCGGGGTGTGCGGATTCACTTTTGACTTTGAGGTTTGGGAGTTGGCACCTAGTTATTACGGTCTAAGAATCGAACATCGACTCAAAACGGATAAAAATAACTAATCTACTAAAAAAATCGAGTCCAAGGATCACGTTACGGGATTGGAAAGTGCTAGGCACCAACCCCGCCCGACAAACGTCGGTCTCTACTAATTCCCAAGAATATTACATTGCTAAAGACCTAAAATAAATAAAAAAGACAAAGAAATTATACTTGTGATGATACGACTTGTTTTCTCAGATATGGTAAAATAATTTCTCGTATAAATTCTTCTCACTTTGTTCTATCACTGGATCTGTATTAGATTTCTAAAACGAAGTATTTCCTCCTTAGATATGAGTTTTTCCTAGTATTGTGATGGGTTTCTAAGTGGCTTTTGGAAAGTTTTGAGAGTTTTTTTTATATAAAAGTTAGGGTTTGGATAATAGGTAAGGGGTTAGGACTTCAAAATCAGGATTTTTGGAAGGATAGGGTGGCTTTTTGATCTACTTTTTCTAGGATTTTCTTTGACTTACAAAATTCGATTGTAGGGACTCTCGATTTATAGAGTTTTTTGGGTAGAGTTAGTGTTTGATTATGTTTCTTTTAGGATTTTGACTTTAGTTTTATGAGATTGACTTGGTCTTTTTAGATTAGGGTTTTGACTTAAGTCTTATGAGATTGACTTGGTTCCTTTAGATTAGGGTTTTAATTAGGATTTCGACTTAGGTCTTATGAGATTGACGTGGTTCCTTTAGATTAGGGTTTTAATTAGGGTTTTCACTTAAGTCTTATGAATTGAATTGGTTTAGATTTTTAATTTTATTAAGATTTTACTTTACGTTAATTAATATTTTATTTATTAATTTCGAAATTAAAAATTTTAAAAATTGAAAAATTATCGTTTTGCCTTCGAAGATAATTTTTGCATTTCAAGTCGATTTTCGATATTCCGGGATGTTTTGAAATCAATTTTTCGTAAGGAATTCAATGGACTATTGGTTTGTGTCATTTATGAAATTTTTTTGACGTGAAATGATTGTCAACCCTTATGAAGGGCATTTTCGTAATTTTATTAAATTTGGTTAAAATTAACGAAATGGTTTATTTGATTTCATTTTGTTGTTTTATGTGTTCGAATGGGTTTTCTAAGCGTATGGGGGCCCTAAGGATGTTTTGATATTAGGGGTATTTTGATAATTTGATCATTTTTTAGTGATTTTTATCGTAAAACTTCTTTTTGTTTGCAAGATGATGATTTCTATGTTTTTGGGGTTATATTTTCCTAGCGTAGCGTGGTTTTTATAGTTTTGTTAGTTTGAGATACTTCATCTGAATTTCTGAAACATATCTAGTAACAAATAAAGCATTGAAACAATCATCCATCGTTGGGAATCGTCGCGATCAGGTTGACGAGTTAATTAATCTGGCGAGTACAAAAATGGGGTGTCTACAGATGCCCCTCTTTGGCAGAGGGTTGAAGCAAACTAGATAGCAAATCTATTTCGGTAGATAGTGCGATATCCGAATGTCAAAGCTAGTGACAGTTCATTTTACAGCCTGATTTAGCAATTCGTTGGGGCGTTCGGATCCTTGAGCATAAAACTCTCCTCGAACTAAAAGTTGTCAAGTCCTCGAGCGCGAGTTCTCACTGGCAGTGTCAGATATTTAAATTTTAAAAAATTGTTCTTGACTGAAAATATGCAAGTGTGTGTACTCGAAATCTGAGATAAATCTCAAAGATGGTCTGAGCTAGATCTTAATATAAATAAAGTAAAATCTGAGCATAAAATTGAGCATAATCTGGGCATAAACTGAGCATAATCTGAGCATAAACTAAGCATAATCGGAGTAAAAGTTGAATGTCTTACTCTACCTACCCTAGGTGAAAGAGTAATGAACAATTTTTTTTAAGGAGTCCTACTCTACCAACTCGGGGTGAAAGAGTAATGAACTAATTTTCTGGGAGTCCTACTCTACCTACTCAGGTGAAAGAGTAATGAACTAATTTTCTGGGAGTTCTACTCTACCTATTCGAGGTGAAAAAGTAGTAAACTAATTTTCTGGGAGTCTTATCTACCTATTCAGGGTAAAAGAGTAATGAACTAATTTTCTGGGGAGTCTTACTCTACCTACTCGGGGTGAAAGAGTAAGGAACTAATTTTCTGGGAGTCCTACTCTACCTACTCAGGGTGAAAGAGTAATGAACTAATTTTATAGGAGTTCTACTCTACCTACTCGGGTGAAAGAGTAATGAACTAATTTTCTGGAAGTCTTACTCTAACTACTCGGGGTGAAATAGTAATAAACTAATTTTCTGGAAGCTTTACTCTACTTACTCGGGGTGAAAGAGTAATGAACTATTTTTCTGGAAGTTCTACTCTACTTACTCGGGGTGAAAGAGTAATGAACTAATTTTCTGGAAGTTCTACTCTACCTACTCAGGGTGAAAGAGTAATGAACTAGTTTTCTAGAGTTCTATTCTTCCTACTCGGGGTGAAAGAGTAATGAACTATCTGAGTAAAATCTGAGCAAAATCCAAGAAAACCCTCGGCGGTATCTAACTGAGCATAATCTGAGAAAACCATCGGTGGTAATTGGCTGAGCATAATCTGAGAAAACCCTCGGTGGCAACTGAGAAAAATTCGAGATAACCCTCGACGGCATCTGAGCAAAATCCGAGATAGCCCTTTGCGGCAACATCTGAGCAAAATCTAAAAAAATCCTTGACGACAACTGAGCAAAATCTGAGATAACCTTCGGCTGCATCTAAGCAAAATCTGAGATTACCCTCGGCGGCAACTGAGCCAAATCTGAGATAACCTTCGACGGCATCTGAGCAACATCCGAGATAACCCTCGGTGGTAATTGAGTAAAATCCAAGATAATCCTTGGTGGCATCTGAGCATAATTCCGAGAAAACCCTCGGCGGCATATGACTTAGTAAAACTGGGATGAAATGAATGAATCTAGGAAAGAATGATTGAAAATGAATCTAGAAAAAAATGATTGAATCTGAGAATGAATAGATCTGGAAAAGAATGATTGAAAATAAATCTGAAAAAGAATAATTGAATCTGGGAATGAATAGATCTGGGAAAGAATGACTGAATATGAATCTGAAAAAAACTGATTGAATCTAAGAATGAATAGATCTGGGAAAAAATGATTGAATCTGGGAAAGAAAAAATACCCTATCTCCTATTCTAGGTGAAAAGATAATGAGTTAATCTCTAGGCAAAACCAAATATGATATCAGAAATTCTTTTGTTTGAACCTTAAAGTCTTTCAAAATTTTATGAATTTTTACTTCTTTTGAACCTCAAGGGTTTTCAAAAAAAATTACTATCAAGAGGGTAACCTTAAATTTAGGGTTCCCATTATTCTTTAAGATTAACATTTATCAAGTTTGATAATAAAATGCACCTAGTTTGACAGGAAACATTGTATTGAACACATCTCGTAAAAAATGCCCCTACTCTAAGGGGGAAACTACATATCAAAGAAGAAAGAAAGTGCCCCTTGTATGAAGGCCTGAAATATGTGATTATCACAAGCGCAATAAAGATTCAACTTTTAATTTTGACTTTTTATATTAAAGATTTTGAGTCAGGCTCAAGAAAAAAAAAAAATTTCCTTTCGAGATTCATTGTAGAATCCTCCATTTTCCCTCTTGGTTCACTTGGAGAAGTAAAAAATTTTCAGATCAATCGTAGACGATGCTCGTAACTTCTGAGTCTTTGCTTCGTTTAAGCTGGGTACTGAAACTTGGTTATTTTGGCTTCTGATGTTTTGGCTTGAACCATCTTTTAACTTTTCAAATCTATAGAGATTTTCTTCTATTTTTCTTTGTTGCTCTAACTTTTACCTAGATTGCCCTTTCAGATTTTCAAACTAGCAAGCATGCTCTAACTTTTGCCTAAATCACCTTTTTAGGTTTTTTATCTAACAAGCATTTTTTTTTTTTGCTCTGATTGTTATTAAGACCGTCCTTTCAGATTTTTAACCTTACGAGCTTGTCTTAATTTTTGCGTAAGTCACCCTTTCGGATTTTCAATCTAGTAGGTCCTATTTCTTTTTCTTCCCTTTTGAACTTCTAGAGTTACTACCTGATCATGATTTGCTACGTTCCATGACTTTTTCACACGGTACTTAGGAGGACTTTCATGGGTAAGTTTAGGACTGGACATATAAAAAAATGAATTTTGAGGCTCAAAAATCCGAATGCCCCTTGTGTGGTATTTTCTTAAAATTTTTTTTTTCCATTTTGATAATATTTCTTTTTTGAATTTTATTTGTGGGTGAATTTTTTTTTTTTTGACGTGATTGGGCAAAAAGTAACTTCTCAGGTTACCTACATACCCCAGAATTTTGGGATTAGACCAAAACGTAGTTCAAAATTTTCCCTCCCCTAGGTTAAGTAATCGGACTGAGAAAGAAAAAGGTATTATTTTTTTTAAAAAGGTTGCAAAGGGCTGAGAAATGAGATATTGAACTGGGTAACAAGAGAATTGATTCAGCCAAAGATGGCCTCTTTAAATATAGTACCATTTGATTTGGTTAAGGTTGGTTGGTTCTTGTAATTCAATTCCATCATGGTTTTGAAGTTTGATAGCTTTTCTCGATAATATTTCTTTGATGATGAACGGATCTCCCCAATTTGGTTTGAACTTCCTTCTAGGGTCAAAGATAGGTGCCCTATTCTCCTTGAGTACTAAATCCCCGACTTGTAAGTGACGGGCCTTGATCTTTTTGTCAAATGCACGGGTGACTCTTCTTTAATAAGCCTGCACGTGGTACAAAGCTCTTAGTCATTTTTATTCAATTAGATTTAATTCTTCATATCTTTGACGAACCCTATTTACTTTTGACAATTGAATTTCCAACAAGACCCTGAGAGACGAGATTTCCATTTCAACTGACAAGACTACTTCCATGCCATACATTAAGGAGTAGAGACTAGCTCCAGTAGAGGATCGAATTGAAGTTCGATATGCCCATAGTGAAATTGATAATTTTTCTGACTAATCTTGGTGCGATTGATACATTTTCACGATGATTATCTTGAGACTCTTACTAGCTGCTTCAACCGCTCCATTAATCTGTGGATGGTAGATGGATCATTTATGGTGTGAGATTTTTAACTTTGAACATAGAGTGATAACCTTGACTTTGAAGTAAGACCCACTATCATAGACTAATTCTAAAGGTACCCTATATCGACTTATGACATCTGCTTTGATGAACTTTGCAACTTGAGATGCAGTGAGGACGACATCGATACGTTTTGTAACCTCTTCTATTATCTCATTGGTATTTCCCTTCCATCGAGCGAGTATCTATTCAATGTATTGAACAACACCCAAGCTTACACCAAACATATCCTCATTAGAATACGCGAATAAGTCTTTCGAAATTTCTGAGTTAATTCATTATCCCCTCATGTTCTTCTAGGGATAGGATAGTTTCTATTTGAATCTTTTTAGGAATTATTTTCTGTCTCGAGGTCAATGACCTTTGCTTTTTCAATTAAAAGTTGAGCTCGACTTTTATCTTCCTATCCTCAGAGCTTGATTATTAGTTAATTTGTTAATGCGCTCGAGGTATTCAAAAATTTCCTTTATCCAATCAATTTCTGATGGGGTGACAGACACCTCTATAAACTCGATAAACTAACTTGACTCAATAAGAAAAGAGTAGACTCAATCTAAAGAAGACATGACCTTGCTGAGAAAAAAAGACTCGAGTTAATCTAAATAACTCATGAAAACTCAAGACAACTACCCACAACGAGCTTGATTAGGACAGAGGACTGAGACATTGCCTACAATCAACAGGATTGAGGCACGATGATCTTCAGGGAATAACTGGGTGATATTGAGAAATTCTGAGGCTATTTCTAACTGTTGACTTCGTACTGACGTTTTTTCTAACTGATTGGACTTACAACCCTAGCTAGACGATGGACGATTGAGCTTAGGTACAATGATAACCCTTAAACCTCATCGAAGGTGAATTTAACCAGTTTCAGTGTTACCCCATTGATAACATTTTAATGAATCCTGAGATTTTATTGAATTCTGTGCACCAATCCATTAAACAATTCATCCATTCAATGGTTATTCAGAAGGAAAATAATTTTATTGTACTCTTGAAAATTATTGAAAAATAACTTTTTTATTAAATAATAATTTTCACAAATCTGATTATTTTTTGCAATCATTTTCTTTTTAGAAAAACATATTTTGGTAATTTTCCAAGGTTCATGCAAAAAATAGATTTTTGATAAAAAATATATTTCAAAAATTTTCCATGCAAAAATAGATCTTTTGTAAATCATTTTTCCTTCATTTTCTTTTCTTTTGGAAAATATTTTTTCTGAAAAATATTTTTCTTCTTTTAAAATAGGTTGAAACCCGAATTAGAAAAGAATTTGAATTCCATTTTGATTTAAATGGTCTGGCTCATCATGATCGTTGGATTGAGATGGACTGGATCATTATGAACCATTGCCAAGTTTTATAAAATGGATTCTTTATTGGGTTGGTGCACCCAGTAATACAATAATTTCAAAAAAATTGATCCTTGAGGACAAAACCGTACATTCCCGATCTCATCATTTGTAAGGTCCATTTTCAACAAAAAACCTGAGAACACCCACGCTAAGTTCGAGTCGTGACTTGTAGGGAGGTTTATTAACTCTAGGTTTACTATGTGCAATGCAATTTATCTGGTCACGCTTGCCCAAGTGCACCTATATACTTTTCGATACGTAGTGATGACTTGGTTTGATATATTGTATAGGTGAGAATCTAAGACTCCAACTCAAATCTCTGAAATAAAAAAAAAACAGCTAGTTTAATCCCCAGTTGAGAGGTGGCGCACGATGCTGAGAAAGGGCCCACTTAAATACCTCTTGTCTAGAATAGACGTTTTCTATCCCCCTCATACAATAGGGTACAACATGGCAGGATCTCGCTTAGGCACTAATTTTGACCAAGAAGTGCAATTGGTGAACTTGGATTACCTTTGATATATCGTATAGGTACGAGTCTAGGGTTGTAGCTTTCATAAATGGTTTAGCATCTTATGAGGAGACCGACCACGTACTAGTACTACGTTGGCAATCGGGACATGTGATTGTGCGGTTTACAATAGGTCAAAGGCTCAGGCTGCTTTAGCCTGGGTCCATCGATATACCTTTCAGAGTCACCTGATCAAACAGTACTGATGCCTCAATTTTATATACCCTAAGGTACGTGACTGGAGTTGTGGTTCTTATAAATGATTCGCATCTTCAAAGAGACCGGGCCACGCACTAGTACCATATTGGCTATATGGGACATGCAAACATGCAAAGCGATAAACGTGCTAGTGGTGTGTGCAAAACAGGGTGGGGTGTGCTCGGGGCCCTTTTTCAAGCAAATGGGCCCGTGGGTCAGATCAAACCATCACAACATGAATATCATATGAATATTACCCACATAATTCATCACATCAAGATTAAGATCAAAGCATGCACATCAAAATATATCTATCAAGATCATGGTATGTTAGATAGACATTCAACAAGGATAGCACAACCATAGCTAATCATCGACCAATCACAAAAACAAATCTTTTTTTTTCTTTTGTTTATGGTCCAATCAATGATGCTTTGGGCGACCCTAAATAAATCGAGGTTCTCAAAGAATATTTAATTGATAATAGATTGATAGTTGTAGAGATAAGGAGCGATGAACAATTTTTTTTTTGTTGAAAGACATGCATATCAAATCTTTGGAGAACATTGGCTAACTTGAATAACTCATAAGGTTTCAAATTTTACTAAAAGTCATTAAGCCAACGTGGCCATCTCACCGATAATCCGATACCATAACCTTCTAGATTTGATAGAAAAATTTGGATCCAAAAGTGAAATTCATATTTTTTACTTTGGTCCAATGTTTTGAAAATAAGCGGCTATAAAATGAAATTGAAAACCAAAATTCGAAATGAAAATTAATTTTTAAAGATTTTTTTGAATTCTTTTTATAGAATTTCATCCGCCATATACACATGGCACTGGATCATTTTTCAGGTGCCACGTGGCAAGGTTAATGATTGTTAGTAAGAAAAGAACCTTACTAAGCTAGTAAGACTAGTCCATTCCCCTTTCTTGTTTTTTTTTTTTTTGTTTTTTTAAATTTATAAACGAAAAACAAAATTAAAAGAAAAAGAAAAAATAAAAAAAATCATATTGCTGCCAGCAACATTAACAACCCAAAACTCTACTTTTTTGTTTTTTAATGTGCTGCCACAAAAAAATTTAACATTGCTGACAACAAATACACTTCACCTCATCTTCGTTCACTTTTTTTTTTATTTTATCATCATGTTGCAGTCACAACATGCTGCCAAAACCTCAACCTTTTTTTTCCATATGTGTCGCTACTAGAAACACACAACTTGGAAACTTTTTTTGTATTTTTTTCCATTTTTATGTATGTTGCTGCAGCACACACAGCTCACAACACTCACAATTTTTATCTTTTTTTTTCTTTTGGTTCCCAAGCAAATTCCAAACAAATGGAATAGACCCAATTTCCACATCATCCAGCAAAATCAATCTATGAAGAAAAGCACTTGTTTCAGAATTTACAGCCTTATGTGTCAAAATCTTGTTCTTTGGATGACTACAATTATATAAAATCATCGAAGACCAATTCTTCTTTTGATATACAATCTGCACCACTCCACCCATCTTAGTACTTTCCTTTGGCGTGTAATCAGATGAACATGCATTAATGCAAATTTCTCATCAATTAGTTCTGTTAATTCCTTGATGTCTACAAGATAAAGAAAATCACAATCCACAAACATTTACCAGCCTTCATAATTAGCTAGATATGGAGTCAAGAATCAAGTAAACGAGAATTCTATACTCTCTGTTGCTCCCTTCTTTCTCCAATAGAAGTCATTGTTCCTCATATCAGATTGTTTGATTGGTATCACTTGGATTGGAATCGAGGAATGCTTCAAGATCAAATGACGACAACCTTCATAAGCAAGATCTTCTCAAGTACCGTATCCTACAAAGATCTTAAATGCCTTTGATTTAACTTTAGTTCCATTACTCAAATGCGTCTCTCTTCCGTTCAAATTCACATAATTTGGCAGGAAAGACATTTTAGATGCTTGTAGAATAGATTTGAATTGAGTTCATGACTCGATAGAAGAAGAGAGACAGAAAATAACAAAACCAGAAACAGAATGCTATTTCAAAATGAGTTTTAGGGGGGGAGAAGATATGGGTTTTGGAGAGGTCACGATCGAAGGGGCAAAGAGAGAACGGGGTGTAGTTCATGTAGCGATGGAGGAGGTCTGGGTGGTCTCTACAAGCTGAGGCTATTGGGGAGATGTGAGAGTAGAGAGATGGTGAAGGGATTGTGGAGCTGGAGAGATGGTAGAGAGAGAGAGAGAAAGGAAAGAGACGTTTCTCTCTCTTTCTCTTGGCTGTCCATTCTTTTCTACATGGAGAAGAACATAGAGAAATGTAACACCCCGGATTTTCCACTCATATCTCGAGGAAATTAAATGGTGAGATTTGGAAGAAAATATCGAAGGAGAGACTTAGAGTAAAATACTCGGATCTTGTTATGATTAATTTCGAGAAAAATCAACTTCGCCATTAGATTCAAAAGATCGAAATATATACATTAGCCTGTAAGCAAGTTCGAATTCGAATTCGGCTAGAGAAGTTATAGAATCCTCGAATTTCGTGTTAAGTGGGACCCAAAATAGTAGAATTTCGTTAGAGCGAGAATCGAAAAGATTTGATGACACCATTAGATCCGAATCGAAAAATTATTCGAAATGGTATATTCGTTTGTCGTTTTCCGAGTCCGAATAGTTAAGTTACGATCGAAACTAGATATAAGAGGGAAATTACAAGTATGCCCCTCAACTTTATTATAAAAAGGGATCTGATTTCTTTTATTTCATTCTTTCCTCTTCTTCTCTAAGAAAACCCCAAACGACAGCCACTTCTCCACCCTAGGGTTTCGACCCATTTCTGTCAAGTTTGTGAGCGAACGAGTCCGAGTTGAACCTCGACGAAGAAGGCAAAGTTGTCGGCCACGACGAGGGCTACAACTTCACCACCTTTGGTTGTTCATTCTTGTTCGTTTTCTCCATCCTCCATCAAAACCAGTCGGGTAGCTCGAGTAAACCTCCACACATTCCATCCGAGGGCTTCATCGAGTTAGGAGCTAGGTATATACTTTATTGTAGAAGCGAAGGAGAACGTCATTGTCGGATACCTTGCAAACCCTCGCTCGTTTCGCATCCAAGTCAGTCCAACCTCGACTCTTGAGCCATCCAACCTTGAGTTGTAGTGCTAGCTTGTACCCTTGGCGTTCACAACCAAGTAAGGGACTTCCAATTCTTATTGGTAGCTTTAGATTTCCGAAATGTGCATTTAGGGTTTTGAAACAAAACTTATTGTTTGCATTTAAATCGTAGAAATTGGTGTTTGATTTCAAATTCATGGTAGAAGTAGGTGTTTTGTTTATGCTTTATCGAATTTTGATAACAAAATCGTGGGTGGGTCGAATGGTTCGAAGAATGGAAGAAGAATTCAAAAAAGGGATCGAAAAACCCAAAAATCGCGAGTGAGGTTCAGGCTGTAGGTGGGAAAGGTCAGTGCCACCGGCACCTACCGAAGGCATCCTGTCGGTCCCACCGACAGAATGAGGTTTCTGCCATCGACGAAACCAAATAACGCGAGAAAATTTTGTTCTGGCGGCAGGACCGTCGGTCCCACCGACATCTGCCGATGACCAATCTGTCGGTTCCACCGACAGCATATTGATTCTGCCACCGACAGACACAGTTTTGACCAGAACAGTGTTATGACTCTTTGCTTGACCTCCTCACACCTTATACACTATTTCTCACCCTTTATTTCATTAAAAACATTTAAGTAAATGTCCTCTTTAATTTTTACTTTCCATTTACTTTAATTTCTTTAATGAAATTAAGGTTTTACCCACCATTTTGGAACAATGGGAATGGTTTCAAGATCCAAATCTCAAAGGATCAAAATCTGAATTTTGGTTTCAAGAACAAAACGTAATTTTTGACGTTTTCGGCAAGTTTTCAAAATGAAATAACTTTCGCGTTCCTTTGAATTAGATTACAAAAACTATATGGTGTCGAATCTCATGATAAAGACTTTCATTTCGAAAAACCCATTTTTAATTTCGAGAACTTTGAAAAATTGAGTTTCTGACACTTAGCCAAATTTTCACCAGCTTTCTCTATTTTTAACAGCCTTAGTCCCGAGCATCGCTGGGACTTTATTTTTATAAACTTTGATGGTTGTCAATGGAAAGACCAAAAGAATGACTTTGAAAGATTGAAAATGAATGGTTGATTTGAAAGGATGAAAAATGAGAATGTTGAGAGAATTGGAAAAGGGAATGAACGGTAAAATGTCAGAATCACACCCGAGGGATGATGTCTGCATTTTACATTATATGTTGTGTGTAGGTTGGTGAAAGGATATCCAGGTTATTAATGAAAGGGTTGCATGTTTATTTCCGATTATGTTAGCGCATGCGCTGAGTACTGTTGTTTATTTTAGGCCGGGGGGGCCACGGTTGCATGGTAGGAACTGGATATCCGTTCTCAACCCTGTTCTGTTAATTTCTCTTTTGTTTTAAATGAAAAATCATATATGTACGTAGCTATTTTGTGAGCTGTTAAAGGGTTTGTGAATGCCTGAAGGGATAGTGTGTCACATCATCCGGAGGGGTACACTATCCTGGGATGTACGGTAGGGACCACCAAACTCATACGTGGTATGGGATGCGTATGAGAGTGGAGTCACAACTGGAATCCGGGTCCATTCCTTTCTTATCTTTACCAGTGAACGTGTATTGTAAAGGTGGTCGTATACGAGTGGAGTGTCATTTGGGAATCACATGCACGCCTGATAGGCATAGACGAAGATGATTAGTCAGTGATCACTAACAATCTAGTAGTAGTCGAACGTTCTGACACATCGAAAAGAGACCCATTGCTTACGGTCACGTCAAACGGCCAGCCTGAGCCGGATAAATGGTTCCGCAAGCGTGGTAGACACGACCAGCCACAAAATTAGGAACTACGATGTTATTGGGGAATATCATGTCCTGACTGGGAGCGATCCAGTCGTGAATCCCAACTCTTTAATTCCAATACTCCACCACTTGTATTATGTATCTGTTGTTATATTTCGAATTACAAACTGAGAAGCATGTCTATTATTTTAATGTTGTCAACATTATTTGCATAAAATGGAAAATGTATAATGAGTATGGATGATTGATGTTATGTGTAATTTTTAAACAATTTAGTTGCTCATCCCTGGCTATATGTACCAGTTGATCGTACTTCATCTTGTAAAACCTTGCATGTATTAAAATGTTCAGTATGCTTTATTCGATCATGCTTAGGAAGGGTTATTAGTAGGAATTGGCTGTGGACTTACTGGGTAACCATTGTTACTCACCCTTTCCTTCCTATTTTTTTTAGTTTCAGCACTTGCAGCCACTGAGACAGGCGTAGAGTCAGTAATTGAAGAGTATCCGGTCGATCAGATCGACGATCAGAGTTTATTGCCTGGTGAGCACTAGGGCCACATCCCTTAGTGTTGTCAGTTTATCCAAGATATATGTAGTTTTGGATTTGAGAGTTTAGGCCTATGTTAGAGTGAGAGTGTTTTGGTAAGCTTGTATATTGATAAATCTTCTGCACTCTGATCTACTTACATGTTAGATGTAATTTGTCTTCCGCTGTTATTTTCCTGTATCTACATTTTTATATACAGGTTTTATTATAAATTGGTTTATCAGGTTTGAGTTCCGTGAAACGTTAACATAAACAGGGGAGACCATGCCGAAATTTCGAGGTGCCACCTAGTACCTTGGGATTTGGCCTTGGGATTTGTGTTAGCGTTTGGCGGGGCGCTACAAGAAAGGAAAAAAATCATGTTTTACTAATGGCACACTAGTCCTGTGTGCTGTTTTTTTTTTTGATTTTTTTTCTTAGAATCCCCTCTTCATCACGAACAACTTAAAAAAAAACAATTTTTCTTGTTTCTTAGCACATTAGTTACAAATAATTTATCTTCATAACTCGCCACACATGCATAGTAACGTGCCAAAAAAATTGCATCCAAATTTTTTCTAAAAAGTCCATAACTCTCATCCCAACCACCATCATTCCATCTTCAATGAAACCAAACATTTGAATTATTTAGGGTCTCCCAAGTGATCCCGATTGAACCATAGCAAAACCAAATATTTAAAGTCCACACAAATGATCACTAATTGAGCCAACAAGAATAATGAAAATAAAATAAACATATAAATAAACAGCTAAAAATAAAAAAACAAACTAAAAATAACTAGGTCATCTTGGCAATGTTCCCATACTTGGGTCTTTTCAAGTTTGATCCTCAATAATCCCCAGTGGAGTCGCCACTGAAAGCATCTACGATCTGCAGGGTGTGCAGATCCGCTTTTGACTTTGAGGTTTGGGAGTCGCCACCTAGTTATTACTGTTTAGGAACCGAACATCGACTCAAAATGGATAAAATAACTAATCTACTAAAAAAAATCGAGTCCGAGGATCACGTTACGGGGTTAGAAGGTGCTAGGAACCAACCCCGCCCGACAAACGCCGGTCTCTACTAATTTCCAAGAATATTACATTGCTAAAGACCTAAAATAAATAAAAAAGACACAGAAATTATACCTGTGACGATCGCAACGACTTGTTTCCTCAGATATGGTAGAACAGTTTCTTGTATAAATTCTTCTCACTTTGTTCTATCACTGGATCTGCATCAGATCTCCAAAACGAAGTATCTCCTCCTTAGATTTGAGTTTTTTCTAGTATTGTGATGGGTTTCTAGGTGGCTTTCAGAAAGTTTTGAGAGATTTTTTAATAAAAGTTAGGGTTTGGATAATAGGTAAGGGGTTAGGACTTCAAATCAGGGTTTTGGGAAGGATAGGGTGGCTTTTTGACCTACTTTTTCTAAAATTTTCTTTGACCTACGAAATTAGGTTGTGGAGGCTCTCTATTTATAGAGTTTTTTGGGTACAGTTAGTGTTTGATTAGGTTTCTTTTAGGGTTTTAATTAGGATTTTGACTTTAATTTTATGAGATTGACTTGGTCTTTTTAGATTAGGGTTTTGACTTAAGTCTTATGAGATTGACTTGGTTCCTTTAGATTAGGATTTTGACTTAAGTCTTATGAGATTGACTTGGTTAGGATTTTAATTAGGGTTTTGATTTAAGTCTTATGAGATTGACTTGGTTCCTTTAGATTAGGGTTTTAATTAGGGTTTTGACTTAAGTCTTATGAGATTGAATTAGTTTAGATTTTTAATTTTATTAAGGTTTTACTTTACGTTAATTAATATTTTATTTATTAATTTTGAAATTAAAAATTTTAAAAATTGAAAAATTATCGTTTTGCCCTTGAAGAGAACTTTTGCGTTTCAAGTCGATTTTCGATGTTCCAATATGTTTTGGAATCAATTTTTCGTAAGGAATTTAATGGGATTATTGATTTGTATCACTTATGAAATTTTTTGGCGTGAAATGATTGTCAACCCTTATGAGGGGCATTTTCGTATTTTTATCGAATTTGGTGAAAATTGGTGAAATGATTTATTTGATTTCATTTTGTTGTTTAATGTATTCGAAAGGGTTTTTCTAAGCGTAAGGGGGCTCTAAGGATGTTTTAATATTAGGGATATTTTGATAATTTGATAATTTTTTAGTGATTTTTATCGTAAAACTTCTTTTTGTCTACAAGATGATGATTTTTATGTTTTTGAGATTATATTTTCCTAGCGTAACGTGATTTTTACAGTTTTGTTAGTTTGAGATACTTCATCTGAATTTCTGAAACATATCTAGTAACACATAAAGCATTGAAATAATCATCCATCATTGGGATGAGGGTTTGGAATACTCAAATAGTCAAGCATTTTGAGTTTTTTGGGATGAGGGTTTGGAATACTCAAGGGATTCAAATTATTTTGACAAATTAAAGATGATGTGTTGGGCTCCAAAACTAGGCGTGGGAAAGTCTAGGTGGTCCAATTTCTTGGTTGGGCTATGCACAAACTTGGTCAGTTTGTCGATGTGTCTAAGCTCGCGTGTTGATGCCAATGTCTTCACATGTCTTTCAATTCAAATCTACTTGACACACAAGTTAGTCCAGGGATTGAAAAAAAGTGGAACTAACAAAACTTTGAAGTAGGGCTTCAAATTTTATATGATTATCATGCGAGAGAAAGTACCATGTGGTCGTAATCTGGACTTTCTTGGGTCTCTAAAATTGCATTTGATGCGAGAGAATGTTCCCCTTCCTTTGGTTTTGATCAAATTTGGATTATATTTGAGGCAACAATTTGATTTTGGGACATCTCGAGATAATCATATAGGGAGACATTGGAGAAAAGACTAGAGATCTGATATCATAGGTGGTGAGGTGGTTAGATCTAATTTGGATTCAATTGTATTAATTTGATTCAAAAGAAAATCAAATTGGACTCTCAATTAAAGTGATTTACACTACAATTAAACATATAGAACTTAAAATTAAATAAATATACAAAAGTTTAGAGACTTACCATGTTAGATCTGATTTAGAACACTTGAAACAAAGCAAATTGCAAAAAATATTTCAACTTTTTTCTTCAAAGATATTCTAGAGCAAAAAATATTCATAGAATTTCTTTTTTGAATTCTCAAAAAGTAGGTCCCTTAAACAAAAGTAGGACCCTTTATTTATAGAAACATAAAGGGGGTCTTTGCAATTTAAAAAGAATTCAAAATATTAAAAATTACAAAACGCCCCTCTATTCCTATTTATACCGAATATGATTTGCTATATAGTGAATTTCAGAACTGTTGTCCTTTTTTTTTCTTGTTGTTCTAACACTCTAATTTTTTATTAAATTCTTCTCTTAACGAAATATTAAGGCCTAAAAATGTTCAAATATTCCTAAAAAGTTATTGACTCCTCCAATGAATGCTTATGTAATCTTGATTGGCCAAAATAGTTTCGAATTTTCAGACAAAGGTATTGTGGACCTGTAGGCCCAAGGTAATGTATAACAAGCACATAATTTACAAACTTGATTTGTAAGCTCCTTTGGTCTCATGGACATGAACCCATTTGTTTACACACAATCCCAATCGTGTAAATGTGAAATCCATTAATTGGGATATATCTTAGAGATTTTTTACATAGAGCCCTCAACTCCTAACACGAATCCCATGATTTTGTGCTAGAATCCCAAGGCACTAGATAACATTCCCCATAGATGATAACAATATAAATGCACAACATAGGTTTAAATCGTGATGATAGCAGCGAAAATAATATAAACTAATAATAATGTATGACCATAATCCACAAAAAACATCAAAGTATTAAGGTGTACTAAACGATGAAAATCAACATAATAGTAACAGAAGGAAAATTGCATAAACATCACTAATATACAAACTTCCTCTCACTAACATCAGATCCTACCCTCTTACTCAAAAAGAAAAAATAAAAGACCATAAACCTACACAATAGTTGAACTAGTAAAAATATTCCCAATGCTCGCCTGGGAGTGGACTCTGATTGTCAATGTGTCTTACAATGGATTATAACTTCTTTGGAGGCTCCTCAACTAAAAGGAGATTTGCAATTGAAATGGTAAGGTAAGTAATTGAAGAGTTACCCAACACATAATAACTATTTCAAACCAACAGTCCCCTAAATATGAATTGATAATCATTCTAAAGCATTTCAAACAAATACAAGTTTTTCAGTGTAAACCAGAGTAAAGTTGTACAAATATGCTAAAAATATAAAGAGATCATTTTAAAACGATTCTTAATTAATCAAATTAAAATGAACATAACATGTCTCACAAATTTAAATACGAGCAGCATTAGTGTAGTTGACATGATCAGTGGTCACTGTACTTATTGTTCCCCTCTCCAAATGGACTGTCGGGAAATTCTTCTCTTCTTTTATTTTGTAAACTGAATGTGGACATTTTAAAGAGTTCTTGATTGATCACGCCCTCACTACAATGAGAAAAAGATTAAGGATCCAATCTCGCAAGTAGTGAAGTGATTCATTCCATTTTGGATTTTATTTGTTCAAATTCTGAGATTTGAGTCAAAGTAGAGAAATCCATCTCAATTGAATCTAAAACTTCGTTTTAGATTTAGTTAAGGAGTTTTCTAATGGCGAAAGATCAGAATTCATGGTTAGAAGTCAAGATTAATGACACAGAAACTAGAATAGATGGTTAAAAGTCAAGATTAATGGTGAAAAACCAAAAACAACGGTTGAAAACTAAGATTAATGGTGAAAACCATAAATAATGGATTTATCAAAGATTTAAAACAAAAGACATCACGAACCTTAATCTTAACTTTTCCAATTTAGTAGAATCCCAAATGATTTGAACAAATTCCTTTCTTTAATTCCTTCCTTGATTGAAAATGATTTAACCTTTACAAAAAACATTCACGTTTATTGGGGAGAAATCTCTCAAGATCCGAGAATTAATCAAGATCTGAAGCTTTCTATTTTTTTCTCTCTAAAACTTCAAATTCTAAATTTTTCAGAGCTAAATTATAATTTATTTATTTTTCATCCTTTTGAATGGAAACCCCCCTTATATTTATTGAGTCATGGAGGAGAGGTTTTATAAAAAAAATTCAGAAACATGCAAAAAATGATTAAGGAACCAAAAAATGAAACTACAGGCCACAATATAGTGATCTTGTGGTCGCTATAATTATGACAACCTCTAATTGTTTTTTTTTGGAGAATTTTACTATGATCACTATGTAGACACCCAAATTTGATCGGGCCCTCGATGCAAAGTACCCCCAAATAGTAAAAATTGGAATGGACCCAAGGCCCAAACCTACAAAAGTCCAATGTATTTTGTCATTATTTTTCAATAAACAGCCCAAGGCTTCCCAACTGGCCCACGGACCAAAAACCCCTTACCACATAAGCCCACTAATTTTTAACTGAACCACAACCCAATTCAACTCAACCCATCCCTATTCAACCTACCACCTAAGCCCATGCAACTCAATTCTATCCATTACTCTACCCAAGCCCAATTATTCCTCAACCCAACACTATACCCACCCAATCCATTACCCAACCCCAACTCTCAACCCAACCCAACATTATACCTACCCAGTCCATTACCCAAGCCCAACTCAACACTGTACCTACCCAATCCATTACCCAAGCCCAACTCTCAACCCAACCCAACATCACAACCAATCAACATGATAATCAAGGTGGGACACATGTCACCACCTCAATACACCTCCCTGATCCCACTACCTATCCCATCACCTTTTCTATAAACATCATCTACCTACACCTTCCCCTAACATATCCTCTTCATTCCCTATAAACACGTATTCTCTCAAATCAAACACCTCTAACTCATACCTCCCTCTAACCTACCCTCATCATTCTTTATAAATAGCTATTCTCTCAAATCAAACACTTCTAACCCATACCTCCCCCTAACCTACATTCATCATTCTCTATAAACACCTATTCGCTCAAATCAAACACCCCTAACCCATACCTCCCCTTAACCTACCTTTATCATTCCCTATAAATCCATATTCTCTCAAACTAAACACCTCCAACCCATACCTCCCCCTAACCTACCCTTATCATTCCCTATAAACTCTTATTCTCTCAAATTAAATACCTCCAACCCATACCTCCCCTAACTTACTCTCATCATTCCCTATGAACTCCCATTTTCTCAAATCAAACACTTCATCCCCTCTCATCACCTCATCTAAATCTCTAATCTCCACACATTTAGACACATGTCACCATCTCCCTCACCCTCCCAAAACCTAATCAACCACCCTCTTACACCACCTATCCTTTTAATTAAAACTCACTCCCTTTTTACCTCACCAATCAATCACCCTCTTAATCAAACACCATTTATTCCTTATCACTTAATATACCCTAATGGGTTGAGAGATCCAATTCATTTGAATTACAAATAACCCATATGACCCCCCTTCCCTAAATACCCTTCCATCCCCTCCAATTTACATATACCCCTATATCAAATCCCTAACCATTTTACTCATTCTCATCAATCCATCCCATTTTACCCTTAAAAATACTCTTCAAATCCTATAAAACCCCCCTCATTCTCAACCCAGAAAAACTTAATGAAAAATTAAGAAAAATTCACTCTCAACTCACCTCTCTACTCTCAACTCACCTTTCTACTCTCAACTACGTTCTACTCTACTCTCATACTCTCACATTATTTTAAAATACATCATCATATTATACTAAGGACTTGAAGAAGAAGAAGAAGAAGGAAGAAAATAAAAGAAGATCTTAAAGCTTCAAGGTAGGGTCAAAAGAACACCCCCTCTCTCTCTATCCTTTCCATATCCCTATTCTATTACCCCTTTCACCTCTCTTTAATTTCTATTTTAGAAAACTACTAAGATGTGATGTTCTCCCTCCCCTATCTTTGATAGATCAGACTTCGGTTCAGTTGAAAGTATAGGAGTTGTAACCCTTTTCAAAATAAAAATCGATTTTTGAATCTCTTAAATCATTTTGAGGCTACCAATTTTTGTGTCATTCTCAACTCATGAGAATGGATCCATAACCATCGCTAACACTTTTCAAAAGCACATGTAGTTCATAAGGCTAAGTGTTTATAAGGATCATCTCCTTCAATAAGATGATCCTATAATTGAGTCAAAAATAAATCCCTACTTAGGGTACAAGTTATTGACATGTGGCACTTTATTTTGTTTTACATTTTCTATTAAAAAATGATCGAGTTGAGTTGAGTTTACCACTACTTGGTGGGGAGAAAATGATGCCTAACACCTTCCCTTTTCTCCGATTGAACTGCTTACCCCCGATCTTGGGTTAGATCAATATTTTATCCATTTAGAGTCACTAAACGCCAAAATGACACATTTTCTAAAAAATGTACATTGGGTGACCATTCACATCCCCTTACAATATGAATGGTGGCGAATCCAAACCTTCGTAGAAGTGACACTCATAATCGAGAATCACGCATCTACACACTATATAGGGATTATAGGCCATTCATTTGACTTTTTTTACTTTAATTCCTTTAGTAGCTTTTCATCTTCAATTCCTTCGACCTTAAAATTTTGATTTCTTCAAATATGGAGTTCTGCTCATAAGATTTTTATCATTCAAGATAGTGATTGATTTTCAGACAAAAAACCTGCATTATGGACCCAACTTGATGTATAAAAATAAATCTCCTTGATTTTTTCTACTAGAGGGGGACCTCAAATGTGAGCGTCACACCCAAAATGAGATCGATGCGTATGATTGGTGATGTTAAAAAGTACTCGAGGAAGCCAATCTAAAACCAAAAACCCAATGATTCAATAAGCCCAGTGTAATGAGAACGATTAAAAAGGGCCCATAATCACATGATGAGTATCCTGAGGAAATTTCAAATAGATATAAAGGGGAAAAATAGGACGTAAACTCTCACTTTGTATTTGGCGTCATTCCATATTTAGAGATAAAAAAATTATTTTTGTTAGAAAGGAAGCAACATAGCAAGCCATACCGTCCAAGAAAGACATCAAAGAGTTTTGACAATAAGTAACAATTTGTTCATATGGAGTATCTTTGGAAGGTCCAGCGCTTGGTTACTATGGTGTATACTATGTTTTTGCATTTATTATTTTTTGTGATTTTCGTGATTTGTTGTAGTAGATCGGTCATGGTTGTAGGATGTGTGGTAGGAAAGTAGTAGGTTGTGCAAACTAATGTGATGGGGTCAAAAAACCAAGATAGTAGGGTAGAACATGGTGAAACCGGAAATAAACTAAAGATAGGGTTCTAAAATGGAACCTTAGGACCAACAAAAGAAACAAAATGGATGTAAGAAGACAAAACATATCAAAATGACAAGAAATGACAAAAAACTTTGGGTAGAAAATGTAAGGAAGATGAAAGAAAGTGACTGGAAACACCCTTGAAAAATAGCGATTGTAAGCATTATAAGTTAAAAAGTTTCACCCCCGAATAACAATTTTGAGATCGCTGTATAGTGATCATGAAGTCACTATAAATATTGATATCAAAGGTCACTGTAACATTTAGCAAAAATTATGGAAAATAACGATCGAAAAAAAAAGATTAAGAGATAGCGATCAAGTAGGCTAGATAGCAATCAAACATTTGGACCTAGAAAGATGTGAGAGAGAAACATAGCGAGCATAATAAGAAAAATAATTAAAAGAGAGTGATCAGAGCTTACAGAGTTTGAAAAATTCAAGTTAGATAATAGCGATCAAGGATTCCAAAAAATAGCCATTTTGAGGATAACGACCAAGAGGATAGCGATCAGAGCTTCCAAAATTAGAAAACTTTTAGGATTTTTGGAAAATTTCAACTAGAAGGCATTAGACTAAGAAATTTTGAGCGAAATGTTATCATTCACTCACAGATTTAGAGTTCCCATTAAAGACAATAGTTCCCTTACATGTTTAAAATATTCTAACAATTATATCAATCTTGTTCACTGATATATCTTGTTATATTCTACAGATCTAAAATGGCAACTCGAACCAAAAAGACCACCACTACTAGACCATATGGGAAGGTCTCACAAGAAGCTATTCAAAGTGCTTCAAAAACTCAAAAAGCAAATTTGCCACCAAGGAAGGCAAAACCACAATACAGGGATGTGGAATCGACATAGTAGTGCTAGACAGTATAGAAAGAACTAGTGAAAAGTTTGGCAATTCAATGCGACCTAGGATTTTTATAGGATTACAACCATCAATTCAATTTCAAGGGGTTGCAATTGACAAAATCGAGAAGAGGCTCATTAGTTTCCCAAGGGAAGATGAAGACAATGACTTATTCCTCAGATGTACAATACTACCATTGTTGGGAGTCCGCCCAATGGGTCTCTTGAGTAAATAAGGTATTTCATGATGAAAAAAAATGAAAGAGGCTGATGGAGCTAGGATTGTTGGTAGCAGTAGAGATATCTATACATGAGTCTAGCCTAACAAAGCTCTTATGATTCACCTAATAGAGCTATGGATGACAGTCACACCTTCATCATAACAGGTATTGAGTACACATTCTTGGTAAAAGACATGGTAGGATTGGCAAGACTACTAGTTGAGAATGAAGTGGCTTATGTGCCAAAGGGTAAGATGGATGGCGTAGAAACCGTACAATCCTTCGAATGGAAGGCACAAGGTGACTGACCCAAGTTATTAAAGTTATGCATGATAAACTTTACTTGAAGAATTGGCAAAGGAAGTTCAACCTGGACTACTTTGAAAAAACCCATTTTGTGACCTTCCTGATATATTTCTACTCGATCTACATTGTACCAACATGATGTATTAGTTGACTATTTTCAATGTTTTGGCTAGGATTTTAGCTGGTAAAGACATCCGTTTGGCCAATCTGCTTGTGGCTCAAGTTTATTAGGGACTTGATAGCTACCATAAAGAGATGACCAATCAAGGTCCCAAGAGAATTGTCAAAGAAAAGCTGAAGGCTAAAATGGACATGTATGGGTCGTTTTGGGTTCTACAATTGTGGACGTATCAAGGATTTGAATCAATTGCCACAGAGAAATCGTTGTCACCAGACCTAACAACAATATACAGAGCATGTTGCTATATGAGCGAACAATTTAGGACCAAGAATACTATTTTATTTAGAAGAGCTCTACACAAAACCATAGCTAATATGGATGCCATACCAACAAAACAAGTATCCCTCTAGTTTCCTTTTTGAAGACATAGCCAAAGTCGAAGGCGAGTCAACTACCTGGCTATAAGACGACCACACTTGGCTATTTGATTGGGATGCCAACATATCCACTGAAGCTACAAAAAAAGGATGTAGACCCAACTACGTTATCCCACTACTTTGAGTATGATTAGGATGTGCCTTATTAGTGGGAGCATGCCAAATATAACTCAATTGAGGTAGTCATCAATTACTTTTTCACCGTGTCATTATGCAAATCTCATTATATGGTTGAGAATGATAGAAAAGGCAGGGTCACTGAAGAGTACAAGTTATACTACAAGAATTATGTACGGGTTTGATGTGCAATAATAACCTAGCTAACAAATGACATTAAGAAGACTGCATGAAACTGTATTTGTACGAACCCAAAAGCCCAATCATTCAGTATGGCTAGACTGGGTAGAATATAGTAGATATACCTTTCTTGAGAATCTACAAGATAGAGGTTTTGATGTGGAGGAGGTCGAAAAGCCAAAAAAAAATTACAATTTACGTAAACCCACTAGATACAAATTTGACAAAGATTGTAGAGGAAGAAGAAACAAAAAGAAAGCAAACATTGAATCAACAAGGAAATGATAAACCAATAGAGGAAGAGGAAGAAAAAAAAATAGAAACTAAACAAAACAAGAAGAAAAAGATCGCATCACAATTATATTCTCAAAAGAAAAGAAGAGAAGAAAAAACTCTAATATTGTAATAATCATCGGTATCCCCAACTGAGCAAAAGAGAATAACAAAAACAAAAAAAAAAGACCACAACATGTTGATGAAGATACCAATGTAGGTAACAACATGAGAAAATAGGTAACAAGAATCCTATGTTAGGTTTAGAAAGGAAAATCTTAGTTTGAAATTTGTTAAGGTTAATTACGTTCTAATGTCTTGTTCCCCGTGAAACCAAATTAGATAGGAAAATCACAACTCTAGTTGGTGTATATTTAGGAATACATTGATCAAAAGGAAAAAACAATCAATGTCCCGTAATCATAATGAATCGAATAATAGGTAGAATAATCTCTTTTTGAATAAAAAATTGAAAAATTGGAAAAACAAATGAGGCGTTTATTCTATACAAAAAAGAAAGGGAGAATTTAATAAGAACTCGATCATTGTATCAACACCATAGACTCTATGATATATTTAAAGAGGGTTGAAGTAAAAAAATAATGTAAATAGTACAGGCTATCGCACACATAGAAGTTACAATATTGAGAATCTTAGAAAAGAGTAAGTAAAAGAAACGTGCAAGATTCTCAATATGGTCAAGTTAAGTAAAATAAAGTTTCAAAACTCGTATTTTATCAATTTCGGAGTAATTATATTTTTCATGATGTTTCAGAGAATGAAGAAAATATTCCAATGGAACAAAAGAATGAAGTATTAAAAGAAGAGTGTGTGAATGAACAAGAAGAACGTGCATCACCCTCAAAAGTTGAAGAACAAGATAAATCATTTTCCAAAGAAAAAATAATGGATAGTGAAGAAGAAGCTAATGAAGAAAAAATTGATGAAAATCAGGGCTCAGAGAGCCAAAATGAAGAAGTTGTAGTAATTTAAAAAACAAGAAGAAAAAATGAAAGAAAATGGTAGGTATAAGAGCATATATACAGTTGTATAAAATATGCATGTATAAACTTGACTAACAGAGTTACTTTTTCATGCTCAGAACCAATTGAACCAACAAATACACGGAAAACTCCTACTTCATAAGTGTAACTAAGGGTGAAATTCGATTTCGAAGACTTCTTTGGTATGATGCCATTGATTAAGAAATTTGGGAATAAGAAGGATAAAGGAGCAGAGCGAATAGAAGAAATGAATCAACAAATTTCATCGCAAGGTGATTAAATCAATATTGCATCTCAAGAGACCATCTATGTAAGTATTAGGATAAATGCATAATCATGAAAGGACAAGACACGATATGATTATTAACTTATGACTCATTTATTTATTTATTTTTTGAAACAAGGCCTAACCCAATCCCAAGAGTGGATAAAACATGAAATGTGATATCATTTTGATGGGAATTACGAGCATGTGTTTCTTGAGGCATCTCAAAAAGTCCAGGATGCATATCAAAATAGGGGGATTTAACTGACACCAATTAAGTCGACGAGGAGTGAGGAAATAGGTAAACATATCATGTCGTAAGTTTGTATACACCATTACTTGAGTTGTTTATTCATGTGTCATTCTAACTTAAAAAACTAATTTTTTGTAGCGGAGACATTATTTGGGATGGACTTATTAATAAAGACGGCAAAATTGTCTAATGCGAACGAGTCCTAGGATAGTCTCAATGAATCTACACCAGTAACTCCTCAAATCCCAACTAGGGTTGAGGTATCTCCGCTTTCTCCTAATAGGGTGGCGATAATTGTTCACACCCCTATATTGGTAAGGATTCAAGAACCAAATAACACACAAGTTGTAAGTTTTTTCTCACTCAATAAAGAAGAAAACATAATCCCTTTTAAATAAACGTGGAAGAATAGAATTTGACTAAGAAAATTGTGTGTCTATTTTAACATGCAGGATGAGCATGTGCCCAATGAAGTACTGCTATGCCTCCATTTCTTCATCCACTCACTGTTTTCTTCGGATCCTAGTCATAAATCTCTCTGAAATGTTGCTCGAGACTTTAAAGAACTTGTCAAGAACAACATGTTTGATGATCTCCTGACCTTCAATTTAGGCAAAGTCCCATCTTTTAGGCAAAAATTGATTATTTACATTCATGATGGCCCGTGAAGAAGATCACGAAGCAAGGCCTGTGATTTTTACCTTGCCTTCCCACAAGAGCCAAAGTTGCTCGAAGACTTGTTAAAGTATTCTCAAGACGTGTAAGACAAGGTAATGTATTTCCAACTATAGAAATTTTTGAAGATGTATTGCAAAGTCTTCTAATTTCAACGGTTGACGAATCCAAAGATCAAATCATTGTATTAAAAAATATTAGAGATGGAGAACTACTAACTGCAAGGCCACATATTTTATGTCATTTTGAGTTATTAAATGACTTCATTTGTTTCCATAAGGGATTGGGATGAGAGCATGAAATAATTGGGCATACTTTTGGCTTCACTATCATTCTTGATGGAAGAGTAGAAGAAAACAAAAATGAAAGTGGATCAAGAATTGGAATATCTACGTGAGACGAAATCAAAGCCACCCAATAATTTTTCATCTGCTGAAGTAACTATGATGGATATTTGGGAGTAGAAGCTACGTCTAGTCTTTAAATTTGAGCGTATCAAAGACGAAATAAAAAAAAAAAAAACAAAACAATAAACTCAATAAGATTCATAAAAAATAGTTGATTGCGACACTAAGATTTATTATCTGGTAACTAAAGAAATATATACAAAAGAAGAAATAAAATGGATCTAGAGGAAAATGGTCGAGGAAAGAGAATCTATTGAAGAAGGTAGGTGTGAAATTAAAGTTGACTGAGAAAGTTTGACATCTTGAGAGTATAGTGGAGCCAATCAGTGGGTAGCTACATGATCTTCTCAATTTGGATTTCTTTTTATATTGTGAATATTTTGTATGTTGTAAACTATATATTTTTTTGAAATAATTAAATTTATCGATATTCAAATATTGATATTCCTAATAATTCCATGTTGTGATTATTTCTATTATATCCTACAAATATTGTAAAACCCCGAGTTTTTTATTTGTATCTCAAAAAAAATAAAATAAATATAGTGAAATTTCGAGAAAATCCTGAAAGTGGGACTTAGGGTAAAACTGTAGGATTTTGTTATAATCATTTTTAATAAAATTTGATCTTACCTTTGAATTCAAAATGATCGAAAAACATACTTTAGCCTGTAAGTACGCTCAAATACGACTTCGAACAGAAAAATCCTCGATTACCGAGTCGGACCAAACTAAAATAATGACTTTTTACTAGAGAAAAAATTGTAAAGATTCAATTACACCATTGGGTTTGTAACGAAAAATTATTGATCATGGACTATTTACTTATCATTTTTGGAGTCCAAAAAGTCGAACTATCGTCAAAAATGAAAACGACGTCAATTTTAGGGTCCCATTGGGCCAAAAATGTAAATTTTTGTTAGAGATAGAATTTGTATAAATTGACCATACCATTAGATCTAGAATGAAAAATTAGAAAAAATAGAGTATTTATTCATCACTTTTGAAGTTCGGACAGTCAAGTTAACGTCGATCGAAACAATAGGCAAAATACTGATTTCGTTTTAAGACTTTATATAAATAAAATTTTTAATTTTTTTATATTTATCATCATCCTCTAGCGTCCAAAAACCATTTATTTTTTAAACTTTATTTTTCTCCCGATTTTTCAACTCTAATTCATCGCAAATGATCCGTCTTCGACCTTCAACGTAGAAGAGAAAATTGTCTGCAACCTCGTTCTCTACAAAATCCACCCAAGTTCCTTCTGTTTTCTCGCCTTTTTCACCTCTTATCGTCAAAAATCAGCCGTATATATATATATATATATATATATATATATATATATGGGGGTTTCGCAACTTCGACATCTGATTTCATCCATTTCGAGATCAAACTGTCCTCCGTCGTAGAAGGGAGAAAGGACGACGGTGTCGAGATCTTTAAAACTACTGGGTTAGATTCAAAAATCAGTCATCTCGAAGTTTGAACTACCTCGATTTTTGTGCACGTGCTTCAATTCCGCTGCCTAGAGATTGTAAGGAACTCTCAATTTCTATTAGTAATCGTATATTGTGAAAATTGCATTTAGGATTTTATTAAAAATTTGTGATGTGTTTCCAAAAATATAGAATTTAATTGGTTATTTCAAATTCATACCAGAACTTGCATATTTGATATGTTTAATTGGATTTTATAACAAATAATACGTGGGTAGGATATTTCACCGGGTTATGTCTATTAGTTGAGTCCTATGTACTGCTCGAACCCCATTTTGATTTAAGTTTTGTACTTTTTCAATGTTATTGATTAAAATGAATTTCATAGTTGAAAAAATGATTTAATATTCAATGAAATCATACTGAGTTGATGAATATCAGAAAGTGAATATTTTTTTAAGAGATAGAAAACTATAAAAATTGAAAAAAGGGAAAAAGGATATGAAATGGTAAAATGTCATAGTCACACCCGAGGGTGATGTCTGCATTTTATATTGTTGTGTTGTGTGTAGGTTGGTGAACGGATATCCAGGGATAATGTTACTGGTTGCATGTTTATTTACTTTCTATTAGCGCGAGGAGCTTTTTACTTTTTCGTTCCGTTATTTAATTTAGGCCGAGTGGCCACAGTTGCATTGTAAGTGTAGACACCCCAATTTGAACGGACCCCCACTCGAAAGGGCCCAAAAATAACAAATTTTCAATAAAATTGGCCAACAGGCCTCAAAAGTCCGAATCACTCAAATATGGCATTATGATCGAATCGAGGCCCCTGAGACCTCTTAGTGGTCTAGTGAGCCCACCAAAAGGACTTGACCTACCCTACACCTTTCCAACTTCCACCAGCTCCACTCCCAAAACAAAAATACTCGATTTTTCAATAAATTCACTAACGGGCCTAAAAAGTCCGATTTGCCAACACGTGGCATTTTAATCAATCCAATGATCCCCAAAATCCCTAAAAGAATAAATTATACAAAATGAGACTTGGGATACTTATCACTTTCCACAACCTTCATCGCTCATGAAAGCGCCCTCGATCCGCGGAGTGCGCGGATCCGCTTTTGACCCTTGAGGTTTGGGAGTCGCCACCTAGTTATTACGGTCTAGGAATCTAACTTTGACTCTAAAAGGTAAATAAACTAATCTACGAAAGAAAAATACGGGTTCGGGTATCACGTTACGGGGTTGGAAGGTGTTAGGCACCAACCCCGTCCGGCAAACGTCAGTCTCTACTTATCCCAAATAAGACTACATTGCTAACAAAAAAAGAAATTTTACCTTCGAACGCAACGATTATATTTCCTCAGATCTGATAAAATCGCTCATTGTACTGTACTCCTTGTTTCGTTCTGTATCCGGATCTGATTTCTAATCTCCGAGACAAGGTATCTCTTTCTTAGATCTGGATTCTTCGAATTTTTTTATGGATTTTGGGATGTTTTTGAAGGGCTTCTAGGTATTTTTTAAGCTGAAATCGAAGTATGGGTATTAGGTAAGGAGTTGGGGCTTCAAAATTAGGATTTATGGGAGGCTAGGGAAGCTTTTTCACCTACTTCTCTTAGGGTTTATTATTTGATCCAAAAATAGGTTGTGAGGACCCCTATTTATAAATTTTTTTAAGTGTTTGTTTAGATAGAATTAGTGTTTAATTATAATTCTTTTAGTTAGAGTTATATTTTAATTATAATTATTTTAGGTAGAGTTATATTTTAGTTAGAATTCTATTAAATAGAGTTATTATTTAATTATGATTGTTAAATAGAATTATTATTTAATTAGAACTCTATAAGGGTTTTGACTTTTGGTTTTATTTGATTGACTTTAAGATTTTGACTTTAGTCTTACTTGATTGACTTTAATTCTTGACTTTAGTCTTACTTGATTGACTTTAATTTTTTGGAGAACCCCCCTCTATTATATCTTTAATTCTTTGGACCTCCAAATAGAGGGGTCCTTGAATAAATATCTTTGCAACCATCAACAATTTTACCTGAGAGCCTGATTGATCGATTTTTTTTTGTTCAAATTTTTAAATTAATTTTATTAATGTTTCAATTTAATTATTTAATGTTTTATTTATTAATTTCGAAAATTTTAATTATAAAAATTATAAAAATTATAAAATTATCGTTTTGCCCTCGGAGAGGACTTTTGCGTTTCAAGTCGATTTTTGATGTTCTAGGATGTTTTAGAATCGATTTTTCGTAAGGAATTCAATAAGAATATTAATTTGTGTCATGTATGAAATGGTTGTGAACTTTATGAGGGGTATTTTCATAATTTTGTCAAATTCTATGAAAATTAACAAAATGATTTATTTAGTTTCAATTTGTTGTTTTATGTGTTTGAATAGGTTTTCCTAAGTGTAACGTAGGCTATAGGAAAGTTTTGATGTTAGGGGTATTTTGGTAATTTGATCATTTTTTAGTGATTTTTATCGTGAAACTTCTTTTTTCTAAAAAATGATGATTTCTAAGTTTCTGAGGTCATATTTTCCTTGCGTAGCGTGGTTTCTAAGGTTTTGTCAGTTCGAGATACCTCATCCAGATTTCTGAAACATATCTAGTAATAAAACAAAGCATTGGAATAACATCCATCATTGGGAACCATTGCGATCGCGATGACGAGTTGATTAATCAGGTGAGTGGAAAAATGGGGTGTCTACAGCTCCGCTTCCTAATCAAATTATCCAAATCCCATCTAAAGCCCACGAACCCTCAACACATACAAAATGCGTTTCTCACCTTTACCCCTAACCTAAATTTAATCCCACATCACCTAAAACATACCCACCCTTGAAAACCTAATCCAAAATGACCCCAACCAATTCCTAAAATCCAAAACCCTTCCTAGAACCCAAGCCCTTATCCATATCCAACCCATTAACCCTAACCCACATCAAACCAATCATCACTTTTTCATAAAAAATGACACATGCCATCACCTCATCTCACTTCCCTTTTCAAACCACCAACTCCCATCTCCTTCTCTAAAAAAATCACATCAACTCATACCCCCTAACCTACTATCATCACTTCCTACTAACCAACCATCACCTTCTCCTAATATACCCTTATCATTGAAAGCGCCCTCGATCCGCGGGGTGCGCGGATCCACTTTTGACCCTTGAGGTTTGGGAGTCGCCACCTAGTTGTTAAGGTCTAGGAACCAAACTGACTCTAAAAAAGGTAAACTAATCTACGAAAGAGAAAAAGAGTCCGGGGATCACATTACGGGGTTGGAAGGTGTTAGGCACCAACCCCGCCAGGCCAAAGCCGATCTCTACTAACTTCCCAAATAAATCACATTGCTAAAAACCTAGATAAAAATAAAAATAAAAAAATTTCATACCTTTCTGATAGCAAGGATTTTGTTTCCTCAGATCTGACAAAAAATAGCTCCTTGTACTATACTCCCTTGCTTCGTTCTGTCTCCGGATTTGATTTTGGATCTCCGAGGTAAGGTATCTCCTTATTTTTGTATCTGAACTCTTCAAGTTTATTGCGGATTTTGGGATGTTTTTGGAAGGCTTTTAGGCGTTTCTTATGCTAAAATCGAAGGAGGGATGTTAGGTAAGGAGTTGGGACTCCAAAACTAGGGTTTATGGGAAGTTAGGGGGCTTTTAGACCTACTTCTCTTAGGGTTTATGATTTGATACGAAAATAGGGTGTGAGCACCTCTATTTATAGATATTTTTAGGGGTTGATTTGGATAGAGTTAGTATTTAATTAGAGTTCTTTTAATTAGAGTTGTGTTTTAGTTAGACTTATTTTAGGTAGAATTGTGTTTTAATTAGAATTGTTTTAGGTAGAATTATTTTTAAGTTAGAACTTTATTAGATTGAATTATTATTTAATTAGAACTCTATTATGACTTTTGGTCTTATTTGATTGACTTTTTATGTTTTGACTTTAGTCTTAATTGATTGACTTTTAATATCTTGACTTCAGTCTTGCTTAATTGACTTTAATTTTGACTTTAGTCTCACGTGATTGAATTTAATACCTTGACCTTAGTCTTTCTTGATTGACTTTTAATTTTTGGAGAACCCCCCTCTAAAATATCTTTAATTCTTTGGACCCCCAAATGGAGGGGTCCTTAAAGAAATATCTCACGAACCCTCAACAATTTTACTTGAAAACCCGGTTGATCGATTTCTTCGGTTCAAAATTTTAAATTAATTTCATTAATATTTCACTATAATTATTTAATGTTTTATTTATTAATTTCGAATTTTTTAATTATAAAAATTGTGAAATTATCATTTTGCCCCCGGAGAGGACTTTTCACGTTTTAAGTCGGTTTTTAATGTTCTAGGATGTTTTAGAATCGATTTTCCGTAGGGAATTCAATGGAAATATTAGTTTGTGTCATTTATGAAATTTTTTGTGTGAAATGATCATGAACTTTATGAGGGGCATTTTCGTAATTTTGTCAAATTCTGTTAAAATTGGTGAAATGATTTATTTGGCTCCGATTTGTTATTTTATGTGTTCGAGAGAGTTTTCCTAAGCGTAACGTAGGCTCTAGGGTTGTTTTGAGGTTAGGGGTATTTTGGTAATTTGGTCAATTTTTAGTGATTTTTATCGTGAAACTTCTTTTTGGTCTGCAAGATGATGATTTCTATGTTTCTGGGGTCGTATTTTCCTAGCGTAGCGTGGTTTCTAAGGTTTTGTCAATTCGAGATACCTCATCCAAATTTCTGAAATACATCTGGTAATAAAGCAATTGAATACACATCCATCATTGGGAATCATTGCAATCGGGTTGAGGAGTTGATTAATCAGGCGGATGCAAAAATAGGGTGTCTACAGATGCCCCTCTTTGGCAGAGGGTTGAAGCAAACTAGATAGCAAATCTATTTCGGTAGATAGTACGATATCCGAATGCCAAAGCTAGTGACAGTTCATTTTGCAGCCTGATTTAGCAATTCGTCAGGGTGTTCGGACCCTTGAGCGTAAAACTCTCCCCGAACTAAAAGGTTGTCAGGTCCTCGAGCTTGAACTCTCACTGACGATGTCAGATCCTCGAATTTTAGAAAATTCTCCCTGACTAATGCAAAAGTGCATATGTGTGCAATGGTGTGATGCTTACTGAGTAAAAATGTGTCAGGTCCTAGAGATCTTCTTTCACTGACAATAATGATTCAAAATTGAAATGCACTTATGCAACGAAAACATTCATGGCAAGATTTAACAATGTGGTAATCGGAGTCATAACATTGTAGGTACTTCGTTAAATCCTATTTGAAATTCTTTTTTAAAGTTCGAAAAAGTATGAGTCTGTTTATCAGACTTGAGCCTATTGTAACCAAGCTTCTCGGGCTAAAGAACTTAAACAACCCTGTTAATTCAATATGATTCAAACAAGGCTGGAGTGTCGTTTCTCGGACTCTGGCTAAGGTTTATAGGAACTTAAACAATCCTATTAAACATGGAGTCTCGTTTCTCAGACTCGAGCTAAGGTTTGTTGGCACTTCAAAAAGCCTATTCATTCTATGATTCAAAAAGTTGGAGTCTACCTTCTTGGACTCGAACCTAGGTTTGTAGGCACTTCAAAAAACCTACTCCTTCTATGATTAAAAAAGTTGGAGTCTCGTTTCTCGGACTCGAACTTAAGTTTGTAGGCACTTCAAAAAGCCTATTCATTCTATGATTCAAGAAGTTGGAGTCTCGTTTCTCGGACTCGAACTTAGGTTTATGGGCACTTCAAAAAGCCTATTCATTATACGATTCAAAAAGTTGGAGTCTCGTTTCTCGGACTCGAACTTAGGTTTATAGGCACTTCAAAAAGCATATTCATTCTATGATTCAAAAAGTTGGAGTCTCGTTTCTCGGACTCAAACTTAGGTTTGTAAGCACTTCAAAAAGCCTATTCATTCTATGATTCAAAAAGTTGGAGTCTCGTTTCTCGGACTCGAACTTACTAAGCCACGTTTCTCGGGCTTAGATTTATAGGAATTTAAATAATCCTATTAATTCATTCTATGATTCAAAATCGAGCTTAAAGTTTGAAAGATCAGGCCTTTATTGGCTTATCATGCATCTGGATTCATAATTATCATTGGACTTCGCCGGACTTTTAAGCTTTTGTAAGATTTTTTTTTATCATGTGATTAAGAACAAAAACTTTGGAATTAAATGACTTTCAAAAATGCCCCTAGTTTCAAGATTGACTTTAACTAGGACTTGACGAGACTGATGGAATGGATTACGCTTGAAAAATATGGATTCTGATGTATGATAGATAGAAGAACTGACATTCTTTTAAATTTAAGACTCTTAAGGTTATCATATGTGCAATAAGGGATTGATTATTATTTTTGAGAAATGCTTGAGCTGGACTTAAAAAATCTTGATAAATATTAGAATAGAAGATCTTTCTCTTCAAAGTGGTTGATGATTCTACATCTTCCAGTAGCGAACACTTGAACAAGTAAACATACTCTTGAAGATCCTACAATGTTCAAGATGACTTCTGATTTTTTTCGACTTCAATATTGTCTTCGTCGGATGTGAGCTCTTGGCTGAAAGACAAATATCGTGGCTTGAATGGTTCTGCAATTTCTACACAAGCTTCCTTCTGAATTTTTCTTCTTGATGAGACTTTTCCTCCCATTTGATGATGCCCTAATTTTTGCCTAGATCGCCTCTTCAGGTTTTCAATCTAGCGGACTTCGTTTTTCTTTTTCTAATGATGCATTGATTTTTGCCTAGGTCACCTTTTCAGGTTTTCAACCTAGCAAGCTTTCTTTTTATAGTTATGCCCTAAATTTTGCCTAAATCGCCTATTCAGGTTTTCGACTTAGCGGGCTTTTCTTTTTTTTCTTGATGATCTTGAATAACTAACTCGACAACTTCTTGGTTCCCGCACCTTAACCGAGTCAATAAGCATTCAGGAGGACTTAATAGGTGGGCTTAGGACATGGTTTAAAAAGAAAAGGTAAAAGGCTCGACTTCCCAAAATGCCCCTAGTCTAATATTCTCTTTTTTTGTCATTATTTTCTGTAAATTCTTTTGACTCTTTTTTTTCTAATGCCCCTAGTTTGGCATTCTTTTTTTTTTATCAATTCTTTTGATTTTTTTTCTAGTACCCCTAGTTTGGCATTGTTTTCTTTTAAACCTTTCAATATGGGATTTTCCTTTTGGATAACATTTTTCTTAAGAGAATAGCTTTTTTGTATGACCGGGCCTGAAGTAACTTCTCAGGTTGCCTACGTACCCCAAATATTTCTTTTTCTTTTGGGATCAGGTCAAAACGTAGTTCATACTAAGATTTCCTCCCAAGGTTGGTCGGTATAGTTTAGAAAGAAGAGGCTATTACTTTTATTTTTCTTTTAAAAGGCTGCGAGGGGCTAAATAAGGTTTTTTTTTTCTTTTTTGGTAAGATAGGATAATTGTTCGACCAAAGAAGGCCTCCTTTGGTGAATGCTGCTTGACTTAGTCAAAGTTTCAAGAATTCGATATTTGGATTGCTCTGTCGAGTAAGGTTTCCTTTTGAAGAATGAATATTCTTTAGTCTTCTTTTGTGAAATCGAGTATGATCGAGTTTTCTGATTATTCAACTCTTCTAGAACTTCAAGAAAATCTTTTATTCTTTTGTGAAAGAGAACTCTCTTCTTTTGAGTGAGAAACATGGTAGATCCACTTGTAAGTCTTAGCATCTTTGTTGATGCTTTCAACTATATCATCTTTGACCGATAATCTTTGACTTTGAAATCACACTTGACTTGATCTATGTTTTTGTGTAATTCATCCATATATCCTTATGAGATCATGCAAGAAATATTGTTGAATTTCTCAAGTAAGTTTACTATTCTCTCATGTTCTCTTGAGGATAATGTATCACCAATTTGCACTTCTTGAGTGTACTCTTTAATTCCAATATTTATTAAGTTCAGTTAGTGAGCTTTAAGTCATTTCTCATGTTAGATTTTATATTCACATCATTATTGCACACATGATAATCAAAAGCTTCTTTATTTATTGGAATTGAAAAGAACATAGACTGACAAACCTTACTAAAACCCAAAAATAAAAATGAAGAACTGAATTCAAAGACTGACGCAACTAAAGTTAAAAGAAACTAAAAAGGCTTAAAAGACAACATCATTCTGAATGGAGGGACACAATTCTAGAGTCTATGCCACTTCGATTATCTTCGATTGATGACTTGAACTTGCCTGCTTTTACTATCTCTTCATATTCTGATTCAAATCTGTCAGATGGGGGACAACCCGTTGCTTTAATAATTTCTCTGTTCTTCAGTTTTGCCACTGCCTTAGGGTAGTTGAGCTCATTCTGGCATGGAGCGAATGCACTGTTAAGACCGATTGGGTGAATGAAGGAAACTGGGTCAACTGATTCGGGTTTGGATATTGATATTAGGTTTAGAGTAGGAGGGGGTTGATTTTGAAAAGTAGGCAAAGGGTTAGTCTTAACATTGGGAGTAGTAGGAGTGGGTATGGTGACTTTTCCTTGCTCAATAAGGTCTTGGATAGCATGTCGGAGAGTAATACACCTGTCAAGAACATGACCAGGCATCTGATGGAATTCACAGAATTGCCCATTATCCATGTTTGGAGGAAGAGAATTAGGCAAATGCTTAGGTTGTAAAGGCGTCAACAATCCCTTTTTCATCAATTTTTGATAAGCAACACTAAGGGACATTCCACGATTGGCAAACTGTCTCCTAGGCTTAGTTTGTGAAGGCTGAGTAGCTTGAGGAGATAGTGTGAAGGAGGTGTTGGCCACTTGTAAGGAATTGACATTAGGTTTGAAATGTTTGGGTTTTGACTCAGACGAGTTACCAAAAAGTCCCGAAGAATATGCATCCTCAACTTGATTTCCAGCCTCAAGGAGGGATTGAAAAGTGGGAAGATACTGAGGCATCAAGTACTTGGCATAATTTGGAGTGAGATTCCTAAGGATAATCTTAACTTGTTCCTTCTCTTGAGGTCGGTCCCACAATTGAGCGGCTTTAGCTCTCCATCGAGCAATGAACTCAGTGAAAGTTTCCCCGGGTTTCTGTTTAGTAGTTTCTAGGTCTCTTCTTGTAAGTTCAATATCTGTGTTGAATGAGTACCGACCAATAAACTCCTTCATCAATTCATGCCACGTTCTTACCCGAGATGAGTCCAATGACATTAACCAGCGTAGGGCAGGTCCTGTAAGGGTTCTTTGAAAAAGTTGAGCCATCTGTTCTTCACTCAGACCCTGAGATTGCATTATGCCGACATAAACTTTTAAATGAGTCCTAGGGCATCCAATACCATCAAATTTCTCCATATCTGGCATTGTGAACTTCTCTGGCAGACGGACCGTGGGAAACAAGGTCATTGCCCCTAATCCAAGAGTAAGATCATCGGGGTCTTTAATATTCTTCAAAGCAGTTTCAACCTGAGTTATTCGATGAGCTAGGACAGGGTCGACGTGTAACTGATCATCTTCTTGATTTTCAACGAGGTCAAACACATCCTGAGGTTCTATAGCTTTATCTTTTCGCTTTTCAATTTTCAGAGATTCAATTTGTGTTTGGACAGAAGCAATAATCTGTGCTTGAAAAGATTCTAAAATATGACGGAATGCAGCTTCATCCATGATACTCGTTTCTTCTTGTGGCAAAGACTGACTACTTGACAATGGTACTCTAGAAAGACGATTTTTTTCACAGACCCAAAGTGGTACAGATGGAGGTTTAGAACGTTTGGGACCAATTATTACCTGATTGGAAGTAAACCAAGGTTAACCATTGACTCTAAAGATTTGACTCTTAACCACATGATTAAAGTTTCAATATAGAATAGCCCAAATCCGATGGAAAATATCGAATTCAAATGCACTATAAGTCTATGGTGACCAAGAAAGTGAGAAAATGTTAGACGCGGGTCTACCCCTGATTGGGATTGAACCTTTGATTAGACAAATTAATTTGATCCTAAGATCGAATCTTTCTATGCAAAGTGGTCTGGATTTTTAAAAGTGAAACCAATTAGTCCAACTGATTTGGTATTGATCAGTTTGATCCATTTGTCAATTGGGCCAACTGGTTTAAGTGGTTCAAATTAATCGGTACATTTCACCAATTGGGTCGGACCGATATTGTGGGTATAGTTTGAACGGTCTGGATCGGTCTGCCCACTTACCTGTTGGTTGGATTGATTAAAGCAACCCGGGAACACCCATAGTCGGTTCGAGTCGTGACCTATAGGAAAGCTTCTAAGCTCTAGGTTCACTACGTGCAATGCAATTTATCTGGCCACCCTTGCCCAAGTACACCTATATACCTCTCGATACGTGGTGACTTGGTTTGATATACCGTATAGGTGATAATCTAAAATCTCAACTCACTTCTCTGAAGTCAAAAACAGCCAGTTTGATCTCTAGTTGAGAGGTGGCGCACGATGCTGAGCAAAGGCCCACTTAAATACCTCTCGTCTAGAATAGACATAGTCTATCCCCCTCGTACAGTAGGGTACAGCAAGGCAAGATCTTGCTTAGGCACCGGTTTTGACCAAGAAGTGCAATAGATATACTTAGATTATCTTTTACATACCTATGGGTACGAGTCAAGAGTTATAGCTTTCATAAATGGTTTGACATCCCACGAGGGGACCGACCACGTACTAGTACTACGTTGGCAATCAGGTCATGTGACTGTGTGGCTCACAATAGGTAAAAGGCTCAGGTCGCTTCAGCCTGGGTGCATCAATACATCTCTCAAAATCACATGATCAGACAGTATTGATGCCCCAGTTTGATATACCCTAAGGTACGTGACTGAAGTTGTGATTTTCATGAATGACGTCGCATCTCCGAAGGGATCGGGCCACGCACTAGTGTCACGTTGGCTATTGTAGACACCCCATTTTTGCATCCGCCTGATTAATCAAGTCGTCAACCCGATCGCAAAGGTTCCCAATGATTGATGTCTATTCCAATGCTTTATTTTGTTACCAGATATGTTTCAGAAATCCGGATGAGGTATTTCGAACTGACAAAACTTAGAAACCACGCTACGCTAGGAAAATACTACCCCAGAAACATAGAAATCATCATCCTGCAAACCAAAAAGAAGCTTCACGATAAAAATCACTAAAAATGACCAAATTACCAAAATACCCCTAACATCAAAACAACCCTAGAGCCTACATTACGCTTAGGAAAACCCATTCAAACACATAAAACAACAAATCAAAATCAAATAAATCATTTCACCAATTTTCACAAAATTCGACAAAATTACGAAAATACCCCTCATAAAATTCACGATCATCTCACACAAAAATTTTTATAAATGATAAAAATTAACTTTTTCATTGAATTCCTTACGAGAAACTGATTCCAAAACATCCTGGAACATTGAAAAACGACTTAAAACGTAAAAAATCCTCTCCGAGGGCAAAACGGTAATTTCACAATTTTAATAATTAAAAATTTCGAAATTAATAAATAAATCATTAAATAATGTAAAGTGAAACATTAATAAAATTAATTATAAAATTTAAACCAAAAAATTGATCAATCAGGTTTTCAAGAAAAATTGTTGATGGTTCGCAAGATATTTCTTTAAGGACCCCTCCATTTGGGGGTCCAAAGAATCAAATATATAATAGAGGGGGGTTCTCCAAAAATTTAAAGTCAACCAAGCAAGACTAAAGTCAAGATACTAAAGTCAATCAAATAAGACCAAAGTCAAAATTAAAGTCAATTAAGTAAGACTAGAGTCAAATATTAAAGTCAATCTCATAAGACTAAAGTCAAAACCCTAAATCAAAACCCTAATCTAATCAAGTCAATCTCATAAGACCAAGGTCAAAACCCTAAATCAAAACCCTAATCTAAACTAATCAAGTCAATCTCATAAGACTAAAGTCAAAACCCTAAAACCCTAAAGACTAAGTCAAAACCCTAATTGAAACCCTAAAAGAAACCTTAATCAAACCCTAATGCTTCTAAAAACTTTATAAATAGGAGCCTCCATACCCTATTTTCGTATCAAAGAAAAAATCCTAGGAAAAGTAGGTAAAGAAGCCTTCATAGCCTCCCCAAAACCCTAATTTTAGAGCCCCAACTCTTTCCCTAACACCCCTACTCCGATTTTAGCCTCAAAAACACCCAAAAACCTCTCAAAAATCCACAACAAATTCGAAGCACCCAGATCCAAGAAGGAGATACCTTACCTCGGAGATCAGGAATCAGATCCGGAGATAGAACGAAGTAAGGAATACGGTACAAGGAGCCATTCTCACCAGATCTGAGGGAATAGCACTTTTGCAGATCGAAGGTAAGTTTTTTTATATTATTTTTTTAATCTAGGTTTGTCATTAGCGATGTAACTTTATTTGGGATAAGTAGAGACCGGCAATGGCCGGGCGGGGTTGGTGCCTAACACCTTCCAACCCCGTAACATGATCCCCGGATTTGGATTTTCTGTAGTAGATTAGTTTTTATCCATTTTAAAGTCAGTTTGGTTCCTAGACCACAATAACTAGGTGGCGACTCCCAAACCTCAAGGGTCAAAAGTGGATCCGCGCACCCCACGGATCGAGGGCGCTTTCAGCTATATAGGATATGTAAGTGTGCAAAACAGTAAACGTGCATGTGGTGTGTGCAAAACAGGGTAGGGTGTGCCAGGGGCCTTTTTCAAACACATGGGCCCATGGGCTAGATTATGTCATCACATATGGATATCAAATGAATATTGATCAAGAAATAATACAAAACCCATCACATCGAAATTAAGATGAAAGTAAACACATCACAAATATATCTGTCAAGATCATGGCAAATCAATTAATGAGCATGGCGTATAATAATTGATCAAACAAACATTGCAATAGGCATAATTTTTATAATTTTTAAGGTCCAATCAATGATCACTTTTGGGTGATCCAAAATAAATCGAGATTCCAATAGATGTTACATTGATGATAGAATGACAATGGTTGAGATGAGCTCACTCTCAGGAACATTAATTGTGCCAACATTAGATAAATTCGGATTTTCTGTGAATTAGGAAAATACAATCTGAACTTGCATCGATGATATCTAAGGCTCCCGATAACGAAATCGAGTGAACTCAAGTTGTAAATTAATCTACTCGATGAGATCTACATTTTATTAATAGGTGCCCAGACTTAGTTCTCATTAGAATATTCTGTAAAAACGTTTTAACATTGCTGTCCCAACCTTCATTTAGAAACAATTCCAGATTTACAAATTGAACTTGCATCGATGATATCTAAGGCTTCTGATAACGAAATTGAGTGAACTCAGATTCTAAATTAATCTACTCGATGAGATCTACATTTTATTAATAGGTTCTCAGACTTAGTTCTCATTAGAATATTCTATAAAAACTTTTTAACATTGCTGTCCCAACCTTCATTTAGAAATAATTTCAGATTTACAGATTGAACTTGCATCGATGATATCTAAGGCTTCCAATAACGAAATGGAGTGAACTCAGATTCTAAATTAATCTACTCGATGAGATCTATATTTTATTAATAGATGCCCAGACTTAATGCTCACTAGAATGTTCTATAAAAACGTTTTAACATTGCTGTCCTAAGCTTCATTCAGCAACAATTCCAGATTTACAGATTGAACTTGCATCGATGATATCTAAGGCTTCCGATAACGAAATTGAGTGAACTCAGGTTCTAAATTAATCTACTCGAGAAGATCTAAGTTTTATTAAAGGTTCCCAGACTTAATTCTTATTAGAATATTCTGTAAAAACGTTTTAATATTTCTGTCCAACCTTCATCATTCCATCATTTTCATAGGTCAATTTGAATCTTTCATTATTTAGGGGTCATCAAAAGTGATCCTTAATTGGGAAAAAAATGCAATACTCAAAATCATCCACAATCAAGTCACAAAAATAAATAAACAGAAAAAAATAAATAACATAAATCGAACTAAATAATTAAAAAAAAACTAGATCATCTTGGCAATGCTCCCATACTTGGGGTTTTTCAAGTTTGATCCTCAATAGTCCCCAGTGGAGTCGCCACTGAAAGCGCCCTCGATCCGCGGGGTGCGCGGATCCACTTTTGACCCTTGAGGTTTGGGAGTCGCCACCTAGTTGTTAAGGTCTAGGAACCAAACTGACTCTAAAAAAGGTAAACTAATCTACGAAAGAGAAAAAGAGTCCGGGGATCACATTACGGGGTTGGAAGGTGTTAGGCACCAACCCCGCCCGGCCAAAGCCGGTCTCTACTAACTTCCCAAATAAATCACATTGCTAAAAATCTAGATAAAAATAAAAATAAAAAAATTTCATACCTTTCCGATAGCAAGGATTTTGTTCACTCAGATCTGACAAAAAATAGCTCCTTGTACTGTACTCCCTTGCTTCGTTCTGTCTCCGGATTTGATTTTGGATCTCCGAGGTAAGGTATCTCCTTATTTTTGTATCTGAACTCTTCAAGTTTGTTGCGGATTTTAGGATGTTTTTGGAAGGCTTTTAGGCGTTTCTTATGCTAAAATCGAAGGAGGGATGTTAGGTAAGGAGTTGGGACTCCAAAACTAGGGTTTATGGGAGGCTAGGGGGGCTTTTAAACCTACTTCTCTTAGGGTTTATGATTTGATACGAAAATAGGGTGTGAGCACCTCTATTTATAGATGTTTTTAGGGGTTGATTTGGATAGAGTTAGTATTTAATTAGAGTTCTTTTAATTAGAGTTGTGTTTTAGTTAGACTTATTTTAGGTAGAATTGTGTTTTAATTAGAATTGTTTTAGGTAGAATTGTTTTTAAGTTAGAACTCTATTAGATTGAATTATTATTTAATTAGAACTCTATTATGACTTTTGGTCTTATTTGATTGGCTTTTCATATTTTGACTTTAGTCTTAATTGATTGACTTTTAATATCTTGACTTCAGTCTTGCTTAATTGACTTTAATTTTGACTTTAGTCTCACTTGATTGAATTTAATACCTTGACCTTAGTCTTGCTTGATTGACTTTTAATTTTTGGAGAACCCCCCTCTAAAATATCTTTAATTCTTTGGACCCCCAAATGGAGGGGTCCTTAAAGAAATATCTCACGAACCCTCAATAATTTTACTTGAAAACCCGATTGATCGATTTCTTCGGTTCAAAATTTTAAATTAATTTCATTAATGTTTCACTTTAATTATTTAATGTTTTATTTATTAATTTCGAATTTTTTAATTATGAAAATTGTGAAATTACCATTTTGCCCCCGGAGAGGACTTTTCACGTTTTAAGTCGGTTTTTAATGTTCTAGGATGTTTTAGAATCGATTTTCCGTAAGGAATTCAATGGAAATATTAGTTTGTGTCATTTATGAAATTTTTTATGTGAAATGATCATGAACTTTATGAGGGGCATTTTCGTAATTTTGTCAAATTCTGTTAAAATTGGTGAAATGATTTATTTGGCTCCGATTTGTTATTTTATGTGTTCGAGAGAGTTTTTCTAAGCGTAACGTAGGCTCTATGGTTGTTTTGAGGTTAGGGGTATTTTGGTCAATTTTTAGTGATTTTTATCGTGAAACTTCTTTTTGGTCTGCAAGATGATGATTTCTATGTTTCTGGGGTCGTATTTACCTAGCGTAGCGTGGTTTCTAAGGTTTTGTCAATTCGAGATACCTCATCCGGATTTCTGAAATAGATCTGGTAATAAAGCAATTGAATACACATCCATCATTGGGAATCATTGCGATCGGGTTGACGAGTTGATTAATCAGGCGGATGCAAAAATGGGGTGTCTACAATCATTACCTACAAACTCATCTCTAAAACCTAAACCTACACCCCTCCTCTCAAATCAAAAAATCATTCGCTCCCATCAATTAAATTTAAATTTCTAATCTCCACACACCTTGCCACATGTCACCATCTCCCTCACCCTCCCAACAACCTCTTACACCCTCCATTCTTTTATACCAAACACCACTCAATTACAACCACCCTCTTAAACACCTATCATCTCACCTCATCAAACACTCCACCCAAATGGTTTGGGTAAGATCCAAACCACTTGGATCAAAACACAACCCATTTACCTCCATTACATAATTACCCCTCTCTCAACTCTTAATTTCATACCTCCCACCCTCAAAATTCATGTCATTCTCTACTCTCCCAACATTTCACCCCATCTTACTCCTAAAAATAATTCCCAAACTCTATAAAACCCCCCTCATTCTCAACTCTTACTACCTAATGAAAATTTGAAAAAAAGTTTCATCTAAAAAAATCCTTTACTCTCAACTCACCTCAACTCTCAACCCTCAATATTCAACTTTTAATTTTCTCTTAACTTCAACTCTCTCAAGCAAGTCAGGGAAAGTCACAGAAGGTCAAGAAGAACAAGGTGGACTTTGGACAAGAATCACCCCCCTTCTCTCCTCCCCAATTCCCTCTTCTACTTCCCCCTTTTCTACACCTACACATACACCACCAATGGCTTGAACCATCAAAAGGGCCCCTTTTTCAATAAGGGTGCCCTCAATGGTTTGAATCAATATCAAAGTCTCTCATACTTGAGGGCACATATCGGATTTTTTGATTTTCTTTCATTTTATTTTTATTTTAAAAAAATGATCGAATCTGAGGTTACCACTATGGTAGATGGAGTAGGGTGCCTAACACCTTCCCTACTCCATAAAATGAGCCCCCTTACCTAAAATCAAAAGTTGAACAAAATGAGTCATATCCGTACGAGAGTCACCAAAATGTCAAAATTGATATATTTTTCAAAAAAATGTAATCCGGGTAACCATTCACACCCATTTCAAATATGAATGGTGGCGACTCCAAAATCTCCCAAATTGGATGATATATTCAAAATTGAATAAATCACGTGTCCACAGCTTAGCGACTCCACAGGGAAAGGAAGGCTCTACCCTTGTGTCAACTCGATAATTTAAAAATATACATAAAATATTCTTACTTGCAAGCTAACATTATTTGTTGTATTTGTTGTGTTTGTTGTTTAGGTGAGTTTTTTTTTTCTTTATTTACTCGCTCGAGTTAAAAAAAATGATTTTTTTCTTTAGTTATCTGATTATATTTCTTTTAAGCATGTATATCTCAAAAAAAAAAAAAAAATTGTTTTTTTGCCCAAGTCAAAAATCAGAGGCAATGTGCCTCAAAATGAGTATAAAAAAAAATAAACGTTTTTTTTTTTTTGCCAAATGGACAGTCGAACTTAAATTGATTGTAACTTTCTCGTCCAATTTTCGATTAACTATTATAGCATATTGATTTGGGGTAGAATGAAATTTTCTTTCAAATGTGATAAAGTCATCAAGATTTTGATAAGTCGGAATCGATTTTTGAGTTTGTTTACTATCGTTTCTGTTAACATTTTTGTTTGACTTCTTGTAAGGATACAAAATGAGCAAAAAGAAAAAACATAAGAAAATTTTTGGCCCAAGCCAAAAACTAGAGGTAATGTGCCTCAAAATGAGCACAAAAAAATTTAAATTTTCTTTTGCTCAATTTGTTCCTTACGTCAGTCTTGGCAACTTTCCTCTTGGACTCCATTTTTGTTTTAAGTTTTAAAACTTCAAAAGATCAAACGGATCACTTTTCGTTAAACTTAAGGCGTACCGTTCGCCACTTTTTTATTGATCAAAATGAAAATTCAAAGCGATCATCGGTTAGACCATAAAAAAATAAAAATAAAAAGAGAAGTCCTTTTATGATTAGTTCATTCGTAAAAAAAAAAAAGAAAAAAAAATTGATAGGTCGATGCTTAACTATGAATGTGCTATCCTTGTGGACTAATTATCTAAAAAGCCATGGGCTTACATGATCTTATTGCGGATGTAATGAATTTTGTATTCTTTGAGCTATGTGACATCCATGTAGGAATGGTTTGATTTGGCCCACGGGCCCACTCATCTGAAAAATGCTCCAGGCACACCCTATCCTATTTGCACACACCACTAGCACATTTACTTTACTGCATTGCATGCTTGCATGTCCCTGATAGCGAACGTGGCATTAGTATGTGGTCCGGTCTCCTCGGAGATGTGACGTCATTCATGAAAATCACAACTCCAATCACGTACCGTAAAGTATATAAAATTGGGGCATCAGTACCGTTTGATCGGGTGATTATTAAAGATATATCGATGCACCCATATTGGAACGACCTGAGTCTTTGTCCTGTTGTAAGTCACACGATCACATGTCCCGATTGTCAATGTAGTACTAGTACGTGGTTGGTTCTCTCGCGGGATGCGAAAATCATTTATGAAAGCTACAACCCTAGACTCGTACCTATACGATATATCAAAGTAATCTAATTGCCCTTCTTGGTCAAAATTAATGCCTAAGCGAGATCCTGCCCCGCTGTATTACGGTACTAGGGGGATAGACGACGTCTATTCTAGATAAGAGGTGACTTAAGAGTACCCTTGCTCAGCATTGTGCGCCACCTCTCAACTGGGGATTAAACTGGTTGTTTTTGACATCAGAGATTTGAGTTGGAGTCTTAGATTATCACCTATATGGTATATCAAATCAAGTCACCACGTACCGTCTGATTAAGCACGCTCGAGAGGTATATAGGTGCACTTGGGCAATGGTGGCTAGATAAATTGCATTGCACGTAGTAAACCTAGAGTTTAAACCTTCCCATAGATTACTACTTGAACTTATCGTGGGTGTTCCCGGGTTGCTTTTCGGAAATGGACATTACAAATTATTAAGATCAGGAAGTTACAATGTTGTCTTCAAGATAATAAAACTATGGGTGCACCAACTCAATAAAGAATCCATTTTAAATATGGCAGCGATTCATAAATGACCCAGTTCATCTCGATTTGAACGATTACGATAGGCCGGACCATTTAAGTCGAAATGGCATTCAAGTTTTTTTTTCTTCGGGTCTAAACCCATTTCCAAAGAAGAAAAATATTTTCCAAAAGAAAAGAAAAGAAAAAATGATTTACAAAAAAAAATTTGAGTTACAAAGATATGTTTTGCATGGACCTTGGAAATGTACTGAAATATTCTTTTGTGTCAACTTAGGATGCTAGCTGCAGACAATAACCCAATCGACCAATTGGTCAAAAAAATCATCACGAGGATGCACACCGTAGAGAAATTCAATTTTGGAAAATTCATATTGAGGTGTGTTTTGTACTTCCACGAGTTTGAAATAGATTGGAACCTTTTGCGCGTTATGGCTAATCGTTGGAACCTTTATCTTCACATCTTCCACATTAGGCATATGCACTTGTGTCCTACTCATGAAGATTATTGTGGCATCATGGGGATATCTACTTCAGGTCCTCTAGTCAGGCCTTCAATGAAGACATGATATTTTGGTGACCTCACCACAGGCCTAAACATTTCAAAAGAATAAGTCAAGGCCATAGTTAGTAACGGAAGATTGGATTTAGTACCCTTATTGAGTCCATACCACTCTCGCAGTCATCCCATCAATATAAAATCAGAAGCCTGGCGAGCCACTAGAGACTATCGGTTATGTTTAGGGATCTTAGCCCAGTACATATTGACCCCCAAAAGTGAGGGTTAAACTGTCCCTTAGTCCTTCATAGACATAGCTTCCCAACTCTCCAGAAAAGCCAATCCTGTACCTCTCATTTTAGCTAAAACCTTCTCAAGTTTGGATGCCATAAAAAATGGTGAGGGAAGGGGTTTCAAAGGAAGCCCTCGCCTACTTTATATGTGACTTTGCGACTGTCTTAAAATTGTGGACATTCCTTTAACTGTTAAGTATAGGCCAGAGCACTTTTCCAAAAGAAACATGTTAGTACGTCACAACTCAGTCAAGGCTTGAAATAAATGGTTGGATTCTTACTTTGCCCGTCATATTGGTTTGAGATGCCCTTGGTGGATAGCTGACTACCCTGGTTTAGGTACCAAAGGATCCTATTATGTCCGTTTGATCGGGCTGGAGGAGACATCTTTTTACCAACCTGCCTTGATCCTAGAACAGTACAGAGTGCCTATAAAATTTTTGCTGCTTCAACACAAAGAATTCTTTCCTCCCGAACCATTGACTGAAAAGTTAGTACATCTCATTGAGAAGACTTGGAACAAACGCACCATAGGATATCCAGATGGACCAGTAGAGTTTAAAGAGCCAGTCGTTAGAACCAAAAGAAGCAAGCTTAATTGTCCTAACAATCCTGATGACGATCAAAACAAAGTCAAGCATCCTTGTACAAAAATCTAAGTCAGAGTTATAAAAATTTATTTTGAAAATCTTATCTGTCAAATAATTTTCAATAGTTCAATAAAATTTTCTTTAGTTTCTTTGAGAATAATTAGTGCATAAATGAATTATTTAATGGGTTGGTGTACAATAAAATCTCAAAATTCACTAAAGTGTTATCAAGGTGGTAACACTGAAATTGATAATCCACTTTGAAATAAGTCCACAACCTATATCCATCTCAGATTGGGTCCACGACCCATATCCGATTTCGAATCAAGTCCATGATCCATCAGGGATTTAACAATGATGAAAACCAATCAAACAACTAAAAAGAATTCAATCTTGTTTCAAAAAATATTATTTAAAAAAAAAAGTTTTTTTTTCAACTTGTTTAAGCTAATCTACTTTTATAAAATGTCATACCGACTTCGTGTCGATGCTAGCTCCGTGCTGATGAATTCATTTTTCAAAATGTTTTACCGACTCTGTGTCAATGCTAACTCCGTACTGATGTAATTTCTTTTTAAAAATGTTTTACCGACTCCGTGTCGATGCCAACTCTATACTGATGTAATCATTTTTAATTTTATCGACTCCGTGTCGATGCCAGCTCCGTGTTGATGAAATCGTTTTTAAATTTTACCGCTCCGTGTCGATGCCAGCTTCGTGTTGATGTAATCATTTTAATTTTTACCGATTCCGTGTCGATGCCAACTCCGTGCTGATGAAATCTTTTTTAATTTTATCGACTCCATGTCGATGCCAGTCCCGTGCAGATGGAATTCGTTTTATCGACTCCGTGTCGATGCCAGCTCCGTGCTGATGAAATCATTTTTAAATTTTACCGACTCCGTGTCGATGCGAGCTCCGTGCTGATGTAATCGTTTTAATTTTTATCGGTTCCATGTTGATGCCAGCTCCGTGCTGATGAAATTTTTTTTTATTTTATCAACTCCGTGTCAATGCCAGTTCCGTGCTGATGGAATGCATTTTTAATTTTACCGACTCTGTGTCGATGCCAGCTATGTGCTGATGAAATCATTTTTAAATTTTACCAATTCCTTGTCGATGCCAGCCCTGTGCGGATGTAATTCGTTTACCGATTCCGTGTCGATACCGGCTCCGGCTGATGTAATTCTTTTTTAAAAATGTTTTGCCAGCCCCTTGCTAATGCCAACTTCACGTTAATGTCAGCTTCGTGCCGAAGAACTCTTTTCTTTAAAACTCGTTTACTCTACCCGACCTAATAAAACGTCATGTATTTTCCTTTTTGTAAACAAGATAGTAACGCTTGGTCTTCTGTACCCAAAGGTGGCCAAACGAAAGAAATATAAGCAGCCAGAGGAACCTCCGTATTTTCTCAGATCTTCCACCGTCACCATGAGTTCTTCCTAATCGAAATAGCCCACAGTAGCTGAAACATCAGAGGTTGATCCCAGAATAGCAGCGCTACTAAAAATGATTAAGAGGCAAGAAAAGATGGCAAGTGTCGTATTAGCTAACGCCAGCATCATACAAGCCCAAACAATGTAGCACCATACGTCGGGGTCAAATCAGGATATACCTGAGCAACCTCCGTAGGGACCCTAAACCACTATGCCTCCTACACTACCAGAATACCAAGGACCCCCACTTTATATTCCACAGAATAGACCACCCCCTGTGGTCATTCCTGGTGACGAATGCGAGTATAGGACCACAGAGGCCAAAAGTACGATTGATGAAAAATTGGCTCAACAAATCGAGTCTCTACAGGAAGAGATGAAAAGAATGAAAGGTCTCAACACGATGAACGGGACTCGATTTAAAGACCTCTGCTTTTACCCTAATGCACAGTTGCCAGCCAAGTTCAAATGTCCGGAGTTTGAGATGTACAGTGGGGTGGGGTGTCCGTGTCACACTTGAAATTATACTATGGATCTATGTGCCAATATGGCGAAGATGACAGGCTACTGGTATAATTATTCCAAAGAAGCTTAACGGGACCGGCCCTCAAGTGATTTTCAGGACTGGATCACACGCTCATCAAGAACTGACAAGACTTGGCTGAAATGTTCTAGCACAATTACCGATTCAACACAGATGTAGGTCTAGACCGAAATGATATGTCTAGAATGACGAGGAAGTAGAGGGAAACAGTGCAGGATTACACCCAAAAGTGGCGAGAGTCAACTTCCCAGGTACGGTCCACTATGAGCGAACAAGAGATGAACACCACGTTTATCTCTACATTGGGACATTCGGTCTACACCCATCTAGTAGGGCATACCACGGGCACTTTCTCCAATCTTGTTCAAGTGGTAGACCGGGTCAAGGACAGGATCTGAATCGGTTTAATATTTGACTTCACAGCCCTGAGTACAGCAGCAAGGACATTGGAACAGAAGAAGTCAGTGCCTTTTGTCATAAAGAAAGAGGAAACTCAAGTCAACAATGTACAACCCAGCCAACCTATTTTCATTCAAACACCATTTCAGAAGCCACAGGCACCACAAGTCCTTTCAACGCCAGTACTTCGAGCTGCCTGGGCTCCAACACCGCAGAATCCCTTTCGAACAGTTCCTCCGCAAGCACAACCTGCACTACAGTATGGCCAAAATCAACAAGTTGGGCCCAACAGGGTAAACAGGGTATTCACCAGATTGCCTATGACGCTGACAGAATTACTTCCGATCTTGCTCAAGGGAGAGTACCTCACAAAACGACCACCAAATCCAGAGGCTGCGAAAGGACCAGGGTATAACCCCAACTTGTTTTGTGAATTTCATATGGGTGCACCAGGACACTCTACTGATCAGTGCTGACAACTTAAGCACCAGGTGCAAAATTTAATAGATAAAAAAACACTCATACTGGATGGACCAGTGAATCCCACTCAGCAGTAAAACATCAATCAAAACCCCCTACCTAACCCACAATGGAGAGGGAAGTGGGCACAGGGTAAATTTCATTCTTGGGGAATTCGATTTTAACCTATCAACTTTGATAGCTCCCATCGGATCAAAAATCAGGATCTATCTAGAAAAAAAATATAAACACCAACAGTTTACACCATTGACCAGTACACAACAAATCCACATCGAAACACGCAATCGCCCTTCAGAATGGCTGACCTCACCATCCATCCCACTTATCAATTTCCCAATACTACTACCCAACCACCTTTTATTATACCATATACATTGCCAAGTTCTCAATATACGACTCGACCACCCCTTCATATACCTTACACTACACGACTACCACTAATCATTCCTTACACTTTACCAGTCCCTCAAGTAGTTCCTCCCATCACCACAATAGCCAAAACACAACCACCACCCCTCATCCTCAATGTAAAACTTGATCCATCTCCAATAACCATACATTTACCAAAACCCTTTCCATATAACTCTAATCAAGTAGTCCCCTGGAGCTACGAGACGACTATCACCACATCAGCAGGGGTCAAGACGATGAAGAAGGCAATGGTAGTTGACATTGGCCACATAACCAAAATAGGAAGGTGTCAAAGAGTGCCAGTAAAAGGGATAAGCATCAGGGAAGAAACAATTGATGAGGAGAAAAGAAAGGAAAAGGGGAAGGGTAAGATAAACTAAGAAGACAAGGAAGAGAAAATGGTGAAAGTGACAAATAGCGAAGTAACAGATTTCATTAAGCTCATTCGTAAGAGTGAGCACAATATCGTGGATCAACTGAACAAACAGCCGGCTTAGATCAGCATTCTCGATTTGCTACAAAAGTCAGAAGAACATCAAGAAGTACTGCTAAGAATTATGAAAAAATCACATGTACCTTCGACCACTTCACCAGCACAATTAGAACAAACAGTGGGTCAGATCATGGCTCTCAACCCCATCGTTTTCACAGAAAGTGAATTCTTGCCAGAGGGAAGGGGGCATGTTGAACCGTTAAATATTATGGTCATGTGCAAGGACATGATGGTTGCAAGGGTGTTAATCGATAATGGTTCGGCCCTCAATGCTGACTGGTCACACGTCAAACCTAACAATAAGGTTGTCCGAGGTTTCGACAGTTTGAGAAGGGAATTTCTGGGAGAGATAGATTTATCAATCACTATAGGACCTTGTACCTTCGAAGTAACGTTTGAGGTCATGGATATACCAACGACATTCAATTTACTACTGGACAGGCCATGGATCCATATTGTTGGGGCACTGCCTTCCTCTTTGTACCAAAGAGTCAAATTCATCATAGGACAGAGAATGATATCCGTCTTGACAGAGAACCTAATCCTGGCTGGGAGAGCCCCGAACGTTCCCTTTATTGATATAGAAATGATAAAGGACAAGGCACTATACCACTCATGTCAGTTCGCTGCCGTTAACTATGTCGAAAAAGGGAAAGAGAGGGTAAAGACAGAATTATCAAGGGCAAACCTGATGATCGACCGGGTCTTAAAGAATACTGGTTACCCACCTAAGCAAGGGTTGGACCGAAAAAAAAAGGGAAAACCACGCCAGTCGAAGCAAAAAAGCACATTCCTCATTTCAGTTTGGGGTTCAGACCTACAAAAAAAGACATTGCTGACATGAACGACAAGAAGAGAGAACTTCGACTAGTAAGAAAACAAAATCGTGAACCAAACGTTTGGAATCTGGGCGAGGTTCCTATAACACCCCAAATTTTCAACTCATATCTCGAGGAAATTAAATGGTGAGATTTGGAGAAAAATATCGAAGGAGAGACTTAGAGTAAAATACTCGAATATTGTTATGATTAATTTCAAGAAAAATTGACTTCGCCATTAGATTCAAAAAGATCAGAATATATACATTAGCCTATAAGCAAGTTCGAATTCGAGTTTGGATGAAAAAGTTATAAAATCCTCAAATTTCGCATTAAGTGGAACTCAAAATAGTGGAATTTTGTTAGAGCGAAAATCGAAAAGATTTGATGAAACCGTTAGGTCCGCAACAAAAAATTATTCGAAATGGTATACTCACTTTTCAATTTTTGAGTCCGAATAGTTAAGTTACAATCGAAACTAGAAATGATGGGAAAATTACAAGTATGCCCTCAGTTTTGTTATAAAAGAAAATCTGATTTTCTTTTATTTCATTCATTTCTCTTCTTCTCCGAAGAACCAAACGACAGCCACTTTTCAACCCATTTCCATCAAGTTTTAGCGCGATCGAGGCCGAGTTGAACCTCGACGAAAAAGACAAAGTTGTCGGCAACGACGAGGGCTACAACTTCACTATCTTGGGTTGTCCATTCTCGTTCGTTTTTTCCTACCCTCCATCAATAACCAACCATATAATGCGAAGGAAACTCTACACCTTCCATCCAAAGGCTCCATCGAGTAGGAGTTAGAGTTACCCTTTTATTGTAGAAGCGAAGAAGAGCATCGTCGTCAAATGCTTTGCAAACCCTCGCCTATTTTGCATCCAAGTTAGCCCAACCTCGACTCTCGAGCCATCCAACCTTGATTTGTAGTGCTAGCGTATATCCTTGGTGTCCACAATGGTAGGGGACTTTCAATTCCTATTGGTAACTTTAGATTTCTGAAATTTGCATTTAGGGATTTTGTTAAAAATGTGTTGTTTGTTTTAAATAGTAGAAATCTTTGTTTGAATCGAAATTCATGCTAGAAATAAGGATTTGATGTGTTTTATCTATGTTTTAAGTGTTTAATTCGTGGGTAGGTTGAAGGGTTTGAAGAACGGAACAAAGATCCAAAGAATGGATCGAAAAACCCAAAATTCGCGAGGAGGTTCAGTGTTGTCGGCAGGACCGTCGGTCCCACCGCTACCCACTGATGACCATTCTGTCGGTTCCACCGACAGAATGAAGCTTCTTCCACCGATAGTTACCTTTTGTCCGCAGGAATCATCGGTTCCACCGACAGAACAAGCTTCTGCCGTCGATAGTACCTTTCTGAGTCAGAAATAGACTATGACTTTTGCTTTGCCCTCTTCATTGCCTATACTTGATTTCTCACCCTTCATTTCATCAAAAACATTTAAGTAAATTATATTTACTTTAAGTTCTTAAATAAAATTAAGGTTTTACCCCTCATTTCGGAATAATAAGAATGGTTTCAAGATCCAAATCTCAAAGGATCAAAAATCGAATTTTGGTTTCAAGAACAAAACGTAAATTTCGACGTTTTAGGTAAATTTTCAAAATGTAATAGCTTTCGCGTTACTTTGAATTAAACTATAAAATTTATATGATGTCAAATCTCGTGCTTGAGGCTTTTATTTCCAAAAACCCATTTTCAATTTCGAGAACTTTGAAAAATTGAGTTTCCAACACTTAGCCAAATTTTCACCAACTTTTACCATTTTGGCCAGCTTAGGTACGATGCATCACCGGACCTCATTTTGAAGAAACCTTGATGATTTTCAATTGAAAACTCAAAAATGACTTTGAAAGATTGAAAATGAATGATTTGATTCGAAAAGATGAAAAGTGAAAGTACCGAAAGAATGGGAAAAGTGAATGAACGGTAAAATGTCAGAATCACACCCGAGGGGTGATGTCTGCATTTTACATTGTATGTTGTATGTAGGTTGGTGAAAGGATATCCAGGTTATTAATGAAAGGGTTGCATGTTTACTTACGATTATGTTAGCGCGTACGCTGAGTAATGTTATTTATTTTTAGGCCGGGTGGCCATAGTTGCATGGTAGGAATTGGATATCCATTCTCAACCCTGTTCTGTTAATTTCTCTTTTGTTTTAAATGAAAAATCATATATATATATATATATGTAGCTATTTTGTGAGCTATTAAAGAGTCTGTGAATGCCTGAAGGGATAGTGCGTCACATCATCCGGAGGGGTGTACTATCCTGGGATGTACGGTAGGGACCACCAAGCTCATACGTGGTATGTGACACGTATGAGAGTGGAGTCACAACTGGAATCCAGGTCCATTCCTTTCTTATCTTTACCAGTGAATGTGTATTGTAAAGGTGGTCGTATACGAGTGGAGTGTTATTTTGGGAATCACATGCACGCCTGATAGGCATAGACGAAGATGATTGGTCAGTGATCACTAATACTCTAGTAGTAGTCGAACGTTCTGACACATCGAAAAGAGACCCATTGCATATGGTCACGTCAAACGGCCAGCCTGAGCCGGATAAATGGCCTCGCAAGCGTGGTAGACACGACTAGTCATAAAATCAGGAACTAAAAGACAGATTTACGTAGTAACATCATGTCCCGACTGGGAGCGATCTAGTCGTGAATCCCAATGCTCAAATTTCATTACTCCACTACTTGTATTATGTATCTGTTGTTATATTTCGAATTATAAACTGCAAAGCATGTCTATTATTTCAATGTTGTCAATTGTATTTGCATAAAAGGACAAATGTATAATAAGTATGAATGATTGATGTTATGTGTAACTTTTAAACTGTTTAGTTGCTTATCCCTAGCCGTATGTACCCGTTAATCATAGTTCAATGGTAAAACTTGCATATTTTGAAACGATGCAGTATGATTATTCAATCACGTTAGGTGAGGTTATTAGTAGGAATTGTTTGTGGACTTATTGGGTAATCATTGTTACTTACCCTTTCCTTCCATTTTTTTTAGTTGTAGAGCCAGTGCTTGGGGAGGCGAGTGTTGAGCCATCAGCCGAGGAACATCTGGTTGGTCAGATCGACGACTAGTGTCTATTACCCGGTGAGCATTGGGGTTACTTCCCTTAGGAGTTTGTTCGTCCTAGGAAGTGTACATAGTGTTTTGGGCAGAGTGCTAAGACTATGTTAGAGTGAGGATGGACTTTTGTAACCCTGTATATTGTTAAATCTTCCGCACTCTGATCTATTTACATGTTAGATGTATTTAGTTTTCCGCTGTTATCTCTATATTTACATATTATATACAGGTTTTGTTATAACTTTGATTATCAAGTTTTGTGTTCCGTTGAACGCTAACATATATAGAGGAGGCCATACCAAAATTTTGAGGTGACCTTGGGATTTGTGTTAGCGTTTGGCGGGGCATCATAGTTCCTCACATCAGCATCAACTTCCCGAAATCACAAGTCAGACCCGACAATCTATCGGAACCACTACCAACAAAACCAGCCAGAAAGAAGAAAATAGTAAGTTTCAAACCCTAACGCATTTAAGAAGACTTAGTTGTTGAGTCCCAACCATCCCTCGTGGAGGGCATTGATGTCTTATTCAATGGGGATTCCAACGAGAGTCTAACAGAAACAACAAGAGAGCCTGCAAAAGCGAAAATCACCGTGAACAAAGAGAAAAAATCACCCTTCCCCATCGACATCGACTGGGCATCAGTCATCATCCCCAAGCTTGGGACGGGCTATGCTTAACCCTGACAAAATTCAACCGAAAATCATGGTTATCTCCGAATCACCAAAAGAACCACCATCTCACCTCATCTACCTCATCAAGGAAAGAGAGATTTGAACAATTGGGAAGAATTCCCTCTAACCCTTGAGGCTGTTGAGACCTAAAAAAAAATGTCTCGAAGATCATAACGAGCCCTCATCTTCGGGTAAAGACTATTTTGAGGGCTCCTTATATTTACTAATGCATGATTGCTCTTCTTATTTCAGATGTCTAGAAAATAGTACTCAAAAATCAAAAAAATCAAAAATTCTTCAAAAATCAAAAAAATCAAATACATATCAAAAATCAAAAAACTTTCAAAATCTCAAAAAAATAGATATTTTCCAAAAAAAGAGTTTTTTTGGAATTTAAGGGATTTGTCTCAATCGAATGGACCTTTGGACAGAACAAAATATGAAAGGGATGAGTATGACTTTGATCTTGAACTCGACTTTGATCTCATGGGAATTGAGGAAGAGTCTGAGGACGAAGTGGAATACCCTCTTAAAGAAATCAAAGATCTTCTAGAGTGACATGAAAAAGGTGTTCAGCCAAACATTGAGGATGCAGACTCGGTTAATTTCGGCACTGAAGATGACCCACGCGTTGTAAAAATCGGAGCCTTGTTAACCCCTCAGGAGAAAGAAAAAATGATTGAACTATTGCATAACTATCAAGACATCTTTACCTGGTCTTGCAGAGATATGCCTGGTTTAGACACAGATTTTGTTATTTATAAGCTGTCGATCGCTCTTGAGAGCAAGCCGATCAAACAAAAGTTGAGAAGACTCAAGCCAGAATGGACACTCAAAGTCAAAGATGAAGTGATGAAACAGTTCTAAGCAGGATTTCTCGCAATCTCCGCGTACCCCGAATGATTGGCCAATGTCGTTCCGATACCAAAGAAGGATGTGAAAGTACGAATGTAAGTCGATTATCGAGATTTGAACAAAGTCGATAGATGATTTTCTATTACCCCACATCGACACTCTAATCGATAGCACAATTGGGCATGGTATGTTCTCATTCATAGATGGCTTCTCAGGCTATAATCAGATAAAAATGGTAGAAGAAGACCATGAAAAGATAGCATTCATCACACCCTGGGGCACTTTTCATTACAAAATCATGCCATTCGGACTCAAGAACGTTGGGGCAACCTATCAACACGCAATAATGACTTTATTCCATGATATGATAAACAAAGAAATTGAGGTTTATGTGGATGATATGATCGCTAAGTCTAGCTTAGAGGAAAACCATCTGATAAACTTGAGAAAGTTGTTCAATCAACTAAGGAAGTACAGTCTGAGGCTCAATCCAGCAAAATGCGTCTTCGGGGCAACATCAGGAAAATTGTTAGGCTTTATCGTCAGTAGAAGAGGCATCGAAATAGATCCAACAAAGACCAAGTACATTCTTGAGATGAAAGCACCAGTGTCAGAAAGGGACGTCAGAGCATTTTTGGGCAGAATATAATATATCAGCAGATTCACTACGCAACTCACTCCTATTTGCGAATCAATCTTCAAACTGCTAAGAAAAGATGTGCCAAAAGCGGGGAACGAGGACTGTCAGTAAGCCTTCGACAAGATAAAGAAATATCTGCTCAATCTGCCAGTCTTGGTTTCTCCTACACCAGGGCGACCCTTACTAATGTATATCTCAGTACAAGAAACATCTATGGGTTGTGTATTGGGACAACACGACGAGTCAGGTCGAAAAGAGCAAGCCATTTACTATCTCAGCAAGAAGTTCACCGATTATGAGGCAAAATACTCGGCGCTCGAGAAGACTTGTTGTGTACTGGTCTGGGCATCTCAACGATTGCGCCACTACCTCCTCAGCTACTCAACTATGCTTATTACTCGAATGGACCCTTTCAAGTATCTCTTCAAGAAGCCAGCACTGACAGGTCGCACCGCAAAATGGCAATTACTATTATCTGAGTTCGACATCACTTATGTCACTTAAAAGCCCATCAAGGGACAAGCCATTGCCGACCACTTAGCTGAGCATCCCTTACTTTACTATGAGCCATTAAAGACAAATTTCCTAGATAAGGCCATCTTGTTGATAGAAGTTGAAGATAGTGACGAAGAGCAAGGTTGGAAGATGTATTTTGATTGAGTTGCAAATCAGAAAAAAATGGAATAGGAGCAGTTTTAATCAAACCAGATGGATCTCATGTTTCGATCGCAATCCGATTGAAGTTCCAATGTTCCAATAACGAGGTAAAGTATGAAGCATGTATCGCAAGGTTAAAAGTAGCAATCGACTTGGAAGTGGACGAAATCGATGTATTCAGAGATTCAAGTCTAGTGGTTTATCGGACAATTGGAGAATAGAAGACTCGAGAACAAAGATTAGTCCCTTACCATGAGTACTTGGAAGAACTAAGCTCAAACTTCACTAGGATCTCATTTACTTACATGCCACGAGCCAAAAATCAGTTTGCAGATGCATTGGCCACGCTTGCTTCCATGATCAGTATTTCAAAGGACCTGGTCATCGATCCTATCAAAATTGACGTCCAAGACGAACCAACCTATTGTTTACCAGTGGATATAATAGAGCCCAAGGAGAAATCATGGTATTCAGACATCAAGGCATACTTAGAAGACCGAACCATCCATAAGATATAACAGTAAATGAATGAAGGACCATCCAGAGATTGGCAGGTCAATTCTTTCTAAGTAACGTAACTCTGTTCAAAAAATCACATCACGAGGTTCTTTTCCGTTGCATCACAGAAACATAGGCCAAACGATTGATCGAGACCGTACATGGTGGAGTCTGCGGACCTCACATGAATGGTCACATGCTAGCCAAGAAGATCATGAGAATGGGATGTTATTAGACACAATGGAAAGTGATTGCTATCAGCACGTTCGTAAATGCCATCTCTGCTAAATATATGCCAATAAGATTAACGTTTCACCTTCAGAATTGCACAGTATGACTACGCCATGGCCCTTCTTACTTTGGGGCATGGACGTTATAGTTTATCCCGGTCGCTACCGATTACTTCACAAAATGAGTAGAAGCTGCATCATATGCCAATGTCACCAAAAGCTATGTATTGAAGTTTGTAAAGAACAACATCATCTGTCGATATGGGCTTCCCAGCGGGTTAGTAACGGACAATGCCAAGAACTTCAAGAACAAGGATATGATCAAGATGTGCGAAGCCTTCTAAATCACTCATCACAACTCATTATCGTACAGACCCAAAATGAACGGAACCGTCGAGGCAGCCAACAAAAACATTAAAAGAATCATCGAGAAAATGGCTGTTACATACAAGGATTGGCACGACGTGTTGCCTTTCGCCCTTCATCCCTATCAGACTTCATTTCGAACCTCAACTAGGGCAATTCCGTACTCGCTGGTATACGGAATGGAAGCAGTCTTACCTATCCAGATCTTAAAAGAAGCAGAGTTAAACGAAACATAATGGGTTCAAGCTCAGTTCGATCAGTTGAACTTAATAGAAGAGAAACGGCTTACAACTATCTGTCATGGGCAAATTTACCAATGGCGAATAGCTCGTGCTTATAACAAAAAGGTAAAACCTAGAGATTTCTCGCGAGGAGACCTTGTTTTGAAGAAAATTTTGCCAATCCAAGAAAATGCTAGGGAAAAATTTCAACCAAACTATGAGGGACCATTTATTGTGAAAAAGGTAATGACGGGAAGAGCTCTGATTCTCACAAAAATGGACGGACAAGTCTTTTCGCAACCGATCAATGCTGACACTGTCAAGAAATATTTCGCCTGAGAACTGATCCTGAGATGACGAAAGGCCATGTTTGCTATCCTAAAAATAACTATCTAACCTTAGTCAGCCCTTTTGAGCCATCACATTCATTTCTTAACTTAAGATTATGGCAAGTCAACGTTATTAAAAAAAAAAAAAAAACATCAAAGTACTCCTTGCCTGCATGAGGATAAACTGTGAACGACTAAAAATACAAAAAAAATAAAAAAAAGTCAAACATCGAACACTTGACCTTGAGCTCGATCCAAATCTCCAGCCTAAACAAGTTCGAGAGACGCTGGGAGGAGACATAGATCATCTTTTCAAAATAAAAATAGACAAACCCCACATGTAATCTACTCTAGATAGATCCAGATCTTAAACTTTTTGTATCTTTTCTACTACCATTAACCTAAGCCAACGTTTTGTCCCACCAAAAGTCATTTTGGATCAGGGAATGTTCTAAGACTTCACAATGACAATGATAGCACCAATGATCTTGTAACTTGATCCAGATTTCAAGTCATATTGGTCATTGAAAGACTCGAGAGGGTAGTCCAGATCAGATATTCAAAAAAAAGGGAGTACTCGAAGTGTAGAGTAACCGATTTCACGGCTCAACTTGAGTTGCCAAACCATGAATAGTCATCAGCAAACTTGAGAGGAGAATCTAGATCGATCATTCAAAAAAGAGTGCCACTATAAGAATAGAGTCACTGATCTCACAGCTCAACTTGAGTCACCAAGCCACAAAGACAGAGAGGCTCCAAACGAGAAGTGTAATATAAAAATTCAAAAATGCAAGCATAGTCCGAAAAGGCATAGTGAAAACCCGAAAGGGCACTATGAGTAAAAGAATCAGACTATGGAAAGATCAAAGCCATCGGCACGATGAAAACCCAAAAGGACGTCGATGAGCAAAAATATGGAAATCGGGTCTGGTGAAAATCATAACTGACACCAAGGACAATAAAGAAAAAAAATATTAACTCCTGGCCGACATGAGTATAAACTGTGAATGGCAAAAATTTCCCAAAATTCCAAGTCCCACGCTCAATCGATATTCACCCAGTACTGGGACACTGGGGATGACTCAAAAAAGAGCCAAAGAGCTACTAACATCTATATCCTCAGTAATTGGAAAAAACACATAAATCATTGAAGTAACCAAGGTTTTTCAAAAATGTTCATATTCTGCATCTTCAATATTTATTCGACAAAGACAAATCACAAAAATTCAAACGTTTTCAAAATTACTATTCTGGCCGATGATGAAAAATCTAGGATTGATTCTAACTTCATGTTTCCAAAGAAATAGATACACCTGAGGCCAAATAAGTAAAAAACCTATTTTCTTTTCATTTCAAAAGTTTCACACTACAAAAAGAAAATACAAAAATATATGGAGCCAATCACACTTCTCGATCAAATCTCTCTTCTAAGGCATGAATTCAGGCAGCTTGCCCTATCATCACCACCTCAGCATCTGAAGCATCACGACTCACTAGGTAAGACGCGAAGGCATCAAAGCAGGGACCCTGAGCAAGTTCCTCCTGAGATCACTCTCTGGGCCTACTAAGGCAGATAACCCATTGATCATCGAACTTGTAGTTGGAGCACTAGAAGAGCTTATAAGAATGGCCCAACTAGGGGAACCGTTGTGGGTGCATAGCCTTGATCATGCTTATGAGATTCTAAGTGAAGATGAGTACATGCAAACATTCCCAAGAAGAATTGGACTGAAACCTTTTGGATTGAAAACAGAAGCTTTTCGAGAAACTACCGTTGTTATCATTAATCACATTAACCTTGTTGAGATCCTCATGGATGTGAATCAATGGTCGAATATATTTTCTAACATTATTTCAAGAGCCATGACTCTAGAAGTCCTATCAATTGGCATAGCAGGAAACTATAAAGGAGCTCTTCAAGTGATGACATCAGAATTTCAAGTCCCTTCACCTATGATTCCGACTCGAGAAAGTTTCTTGGTAAGGTATTGTAAACAACATGCTGTAGACACCTCATTTTTGCATCTGCCTAATTAATCAACTCGTCAACCCGATCGCAACGATTCCTAATGATGGATGTTATTTCCATTGCTTTATTTTGTTATCAGAAATGTTTCAGAAATCCGGATGAGGTATCTCGAACTGACAAACTATAGAAACCACGCTACGCTAGGAAAATATGACTTCAGAAAGATAGAAATCATCATTTTTCAGATAAAAAGAAGCTTCACGATAAAAATCACTAAAAATTGATCAAATTACCAAAATACCCCTAACATCAAAACAACCCTAGAGCCTACATTACGCTTAGGAAAACTCTTTCGAACACATAAAATAACAAATCGGAATTAAATAAATCATTCCATTAATTTTAACAGAATTCGACAAAATTACGAAAATGCCCCTCATAAAGTTCATGACCATTTCACATAAAAAATTTCATAAATGACACAAACTAATATTTCCATTGAATTCCTTATGAAAAATCGATTCTAAAACATCCTAGAACATTAAAAACCGACTTAAAATGTGAAAAGTCCTCTCCAGGGGCAAAACGGTAATTTCACAATTTTCATAATTAAAATTTTTGAAATTAATAAATAAAACATTAAATAATTAAAGTAAAACATTAATGAAATTAATTTAAAATTTTGAATTAAAAAAATCGATCAATCGGACTTTCACGTAAAATTGTTGAGGGTTCGTGAGATATTTCTTTAAACACCCCTGCATTTGGGGGTCCAAAGAATTAAAGATATTTTAGAGGGGGGTTCTCCAAAAATTTAAAGTCAATCAAGCAAGACTAAGGTCAAGGTATTAAAGTCAATCAAGTGAGACTAAAGTCAAAATTAAAGTCAATTAAGCAAGACTAAAGTCAAGATATTAAAAGTCAATCAATTAAGACTAAAGTCAAAATATTAAAAGTCAATCAAATAAGACCAAAAGTCAAAATCATAATAGAGTTCTAATTAAATAATAACTCTATCTAATAGAGTTCTAATTAAAACACAACTCCCCCTAAAACAATTCTAATTAAAACACAACTCTACCTAAAACAATTCTAACTAAAACACAACTCTAATTAAAAGAACTCTAATTAAACACTAACTCTATCAAAATCAACCCCTAAAAAAATCTATAAATAGAGGTGCTCACACTCTATTTTCGTATCAAATCATAAACCCTAAGAGAAGTAGGTCTAAAAGCCCCCTAGCCTCCCATAAACCCTAGTTTTGGAGCCCCAACTCCTTACCTAACATCCCTTCTTCGATCTTTGCCTAAAAAACACCTAAAAGCCCTCCAAAAATACCCCAAAATCCATTAACAAACTTGAAGAATTCAGATCCAAGAAAGAAGAGATACCTTGTCTCGGAGATCGAAAATCAAATCCGGAGACAGAACGAAGCAAGGAGTACGGTACAAGGAACAATTTTTGTCGGATCTGAGGGAACAAGGTATTTGCTATTGGAAAGGTATAATTTTTTTTTTATTATTATCTAGGTTTTTAGCAATGTAATTTATTTGGGAAGTTAGTAGAGACCAACTTTGACCGGGCGGGGTTGGTGCCTAACACCTTCCAACCCCGTAACATGATCCCCGAATTCATTTTTTTCTGTTCTAGATTAGTTTTTTATCTATTTAGAGTCATTGATCGGTTCCTAGTGAGAATTAAGTCTGGGAACCTATTAATAAAATGTAGATCTCATCGATTATATTAATTTAGAACCTAATTTCACTCAATTTCGTTATCGGAAGCCTTAGATATCATCGATACAAGTTCAATCTGTAAATCTGGAATTATTTCTGAATGAAGGTTGGGATAGCAATGTTAAAACGTTTTTACAGAACATTCTAGTGAGAACTAAGTCTGGGCACCTATTAATAAAATGTAGATCTCATCGAGTAGATTAATTTAGAACTTGAGTTCACTTGATTTCGTTATCAGGAGCTTTTGATATCATCGATGTAAGTTCGGATTGTATTTTCCTAATTCACAGAAAATCCGAATTTATCTAATGTTAGCACAATTAATGTTCCTGAGAGTGAGCTCATCTCAACCATTGTCATTCTATCATCAATGTAACATCTATTGGAATCTCGATTTATTTTGGATCACCCAAAAGTAACCTTTGATTAGACCATAGACAACAAATTTGTGGGCCTTTTTAATGTTGGATCAGATTAATTATTATTTGTGTTATATACCCATATAATGTGCCATGATCTCTACAGATATATTTGTGATGTGTTTGCTTTCATCTTAATTTCGATGTGATGGATTTTGTATTATTTTCTTAATCAATATTCATTTGATATCCATATGTGATGAAATAATTTGGCCTATGGGACCATGTGTTTGAAAAAGGCCCCGGTCACACCCCACCCTGTTTTGCACACACCACATGCACGTTTACTGTTTTGCACACTTACACGTCCTATATAGCCAACGTGGTACTAGTGCGTGGCCCGATCTCTTCGGAGATGTGACGTCATTCATGAAAACTACAACTTCAGTCACGTACCTTAGGGTATATCAAACTGGGGCATCAATACCGTCTGATTAGGTGATTCTGAGAGATGTATTGATGCACCCATGCTGGAGCGACCTGAGCCTTTTACCTATTGTGAGCGACATAGTCACATGTCCCGATTGCCAACGTAGTACTAATACATGGTCGGTCCCCTCGTGGGATGCTAAACCATTTATGAAAGCTACAACTCTTGACTCGTACCCATAGGTATGTAAAAGATAATCTAAGTATATCAATTGCACTTCTTGGTCAAAACCAATGCCTAAGCGAGATCTTGCCCCGCTGTACCCTACTGTACGAGGGGGATAGACTACGTCTATTCTAGACGAGAGGTATTTAAGTGGGCCCTTGCTCAGCATCGTACGCCACCTCTCAACTGGAGATCAAACTGGCTATTTTTGGCTTCAGAGAAGTGGGTTGAGGTTTTAGATTATCACCTATACTGTATATCAAACCAAGTTACCACGTATCGAAAGGTATATAGGTGTGCTTGGACAAGGGTGGCCAGATAAAAATGCATTGCACGTAAGCTTAGAGTCTAAAAACCTTTCCTGTAGGTCACGACTCGAACTTATCGTGGGTGTTCCCGGGTTGTTTATTGAATGAAACCTTTGGATTGATGAATGTATGTGAATGATGTGAATGATGAGATCAGAGTGTATGATTGTCCCCAAAAATCAAAAATGTTATTTTTGAAAATTAAAATAGGTGCACCAACCCAATAAAAAATCCATTTTAAACTTGACCCAGTCCATTTCAATCCAACGATCGTTATGGGCTGAGCCATTTGAATCAAAATGAAATTCAAACTTTTTTCTGATTCGGATTTTAAACCTATTTTAAAAGAAGAAAAATATTTTTCAGAAGAAAAATATTTTCCAGAAGAGAAATGCTTTTCAAAAGTAAAATATTTTCCGGAATAATAAGATTTCCCAAAAGGAAATGCTTTCCCAAAAAATTTTCTAAAAGAAAATATTTTCTAAAAAAAAAAGAAAAGGAATAAAAATATTTTTCAGAAAAAAATGGTTTACAAAAAATCTATTTTTGCATGAAAAATTATTGAAATATGTTTGTGGAAGTTGTTATTCAATGAAAACATTATTTGTCAATATTTTTCAAGAGTGCAATAAAATTATTTTTATGAATAATCATTACATTAATGAATTATTTAATGAATTGGTGCATAGAATTCAATAAAATCTCATGGTTCGTTTAAAATGTTATCAAAGGGGTAATCCTGGAATTGATTAAATTCACTTTCAATGAGGTTTAAGGGTTATCATTATATCTAAGCTCAATCGTCCATCGTCTAGCTAGGGTTGTAAATCCGGTCAGTTAGAGTAAACGTCAATATCAAGTCAACAGTGAGAAATGACCTCAAAATTTCTCAACATCGCCCAGTTGTTCTTTAAATATCACAGTGCCTCAATCATGCCGGTTGTAAGCAATGTCTCAGTCCTCAATCCTAATCAAGCCCGGTGTGGGTACTTGTCTTGAGTTTTCATGAGTCATTTGGGTTAACTTGAGTCTTTTTTTCCAGCAAGGTCATGCCTTCCTTAGATTGAGTCTACTCTTTCCTATTGAGTCAAGTTAGTTCATCGAGTCTATAGAGGTGTCTGTTGCCCCATCTGAAATTGATCGGATAAAGGAAATTTTTGAATACCTCGAGCGCATTAACGAATTAACTAATAATTTGATAGATTTCATTTTTGAACAAGAAGATAAGAGTCGGGCTCAACCTTTAATCGAGAAAGAAAAGGTCTTTGACCTCGAAACAAAAAATAATTCATAAAGAGATTCAAATAGAAACCATCTTATCCCTAGAGGAACACGAGGGGATAATGAATTTACTCAGAAATTTTAAAAGACTTGTTCGTGTGATCATATGAGAGTATGTTAGGTACAAGCTTGGGTGTTGTTCAACATGAAATAGATACTCGTCTTTATCAATGAAATCAAAGAAGATGTTATAAAATGTATCAGCGCTATCCTCACTACATCTTGAGTTGCAAATCACATATTATCAGTCGATATGGGGATACCTTTTGAACTGATCTCTGATAATGGGTCGTACTTCAAAGCATAAATCATTACTCTGTGTTTAAAGTTGAAGATCCGGAAGCATAAATCATCCCCCTACCGTCCTCCGATCAATGGAACGGTTGAAGTAGTTAGTAAGAGTCTCAAGACTATCATCAGGAAAATGTGTCTATCACATCGAGATTGGTCAGAAAAATTATCATTCACGCTATGGACATATCGAACTTCAATTCGATCCTCTACTGGAGCTACTCCCTACTCCTTAGTGTATGCTATGGAAGTAGTCTTGCCAGTTGAAATGGAAATTTCGTCTCCCAGGGTCTTGTTGAAAAATTATTTATTAGAAACAGATTGGGTTCGTCAACAGTATGAAGAATTAAACTTGATCGAAGAAAACGAGTTAAAATCCTGTACCACGTGCAAGCTTATCTAAGAAGAGTCACCCGTGCATTTGACAAGAATGTCAAAGCTCATCATTTACAAGTCAAGAATTTAACTATCAGACTTCAAAGAAAATTGAACACTACTCCTCGACTATAGGAGAAAGTCTGAACCCAATTGGAGAAATTCATTCATTAAGGAAATACTGTTTGAAAAAGTCGTCACACTTCAAGATAATGATGGAAGTGAACTACAAGAACCAACCTACCTTGACCAAATCAAATGGTACTACATTTAAGGAGGCCATTTTTGGCCGAATCAATTTTCCTACTACTAGTTCATTATCTCCTTTCTCAACCCCTTTGCAGCCTATTCAAAAAGAGAAAAAATACGCCTTTTATTTCTTAGCCTGATTACCTAACCCAGGGGAGGGAAAAATTTGAACTACGTCTTGGTCTGATCCCAAAATTCTGGGGTACGTAGGCAACCTGAGAAGTTACTTCAGGCCCGACCACATCAAAATAAAAAAAAATAGATTCCCCCAAAAAAAAATCTAAAAAGAAAAAAATTCAAAAGAAAAAGAAATATCATCTAAAATGGGGAAGAAAATTCAAGAAAAAAATCTTAAATGAAATGCCACACAAGGGGTATTTGGGTTTTTGAGCCTCGAAATTCCTTTCTTTTTATACCCAGTTCTAAGCCCACCTATAAAAGTCCTCCTAAGTACCGTACAAAAAGTCAAGGAAGATAGCAAAGCATAATCAGACAGTAACTCTAAAAGATCAAAAAAAAAATTACTAATAATAATGAAACCTGCTAAGTTGAAAACCCAAAAAGGGCGGCTTAGGCAAAAATTAAGGCAAGCTCGCAAAGTTGAAAATCTGGAAGGTCAACTTTGACAACAATCAGAGTCGAGAAAAAAAGAAGAAAAAGTTCGCTAGATCGAAAACTTGAAAAGGCGATCTAGGCAAAAGCTAGAGCAAGCTCGATAGATTGAAAACCTGAAAATGTGATCTAGGCAAAAGTTAGAGCAACAAAGAAAAATAGAAGAAAATCCCAAGCTGAGAGCGGTCCGAGCTGAAACATCAGAAGTCCGAATAATCAAGGTCAATACTTAGTTTAAACCAGGCATAGACTCGGAAGCCACAAGTATCTTGTCTACGATTGATCTGAAAATTCTTACTTCCCCAAGTGAACCAAGGGAGAGAAGAATGAATTCTATGATGAGTCTCAAAAGGAAAATAATTTTATTTTCTTGAGCCTGACTCAAAACCTTCAATAAAATTAATCAAAATTAAAAGTTGGATCTTTATTGCGCTTGTAATAATCAAAAATTTTAAACCTTCATACAATGGGCATTTTTCATTTTCCTCTAATATGTAGTTTCCCCTTATACTAGGGGTATTTTTTTTATTTTTGCATGATGTATTCAATTATTTTCAATGCCATGTTTATTGTCAAACTAGGGGCATTTTATTTTTGAGCAATGTTAATCCTAAAAGATAATGAGAACCCCAAACTTAAGGTTACCCTCTTGATAACAGTTTTTCGAAGAACCCTTGAGGTTCAAAAGAAATAAAAACTCAGGTTTTAAATTCATAAAACTTTTGGATAAAACCTTGAGGTTCAAATAAATGCATTTTGGATCTCACATAGGATAGGGCATTCATTCTGTCCCAGATCTATTCATTCCCAAATTCAACCCCTCTTTTTCAAATTTCATTTTCAATCGTTCTTTCCCAGATTTATTCCTTCATTCTCAGTTTTACTCAGCCAGATGCCGCCGAGGGCTTTCTTGGAATTATGCTCAGTTGCCACCGAGGGCTTTCTCGGAATTATGTTCACTTATCGCTGAGGATTTACTTGGAACTATGCTCAGATACCGCCAAGGGTTTTCTTGGAATTATGCTTAGATGCCGCCGAGGATTTTCTCGGAACTATGCTCAGATGCCGCCAAGGGTTTTCTTGGAACTATGCTCAGATACCGCCAAGGATTTTCTTGGAATTATGCTAAGATGCCGCCGAGGGTTTTCTCGAAATTATGCTCAGATGCCGCCAACGGTTTTCTTGGAACTATGCTCAGATACTGCCAAGGGTTTTCTTGGAATTATGCTCAGATGCCGTCCAGGGTTTTCTTGGAACTATGCTCAGATACCGCCAAGGGTTTTCTTGGAATTATGCTCAGATGCCGCCGAGGGTTTTCTAGGAACTATGCTCAGATGCCGCCGAGGGTTTTCTCGGAATTATGCTCAGATGCCGCCGCCAAGGGTTTTCTTGAAATTATGCTCAGATGCCGCCGAGGGTTTTCTCGGAACTATGCTCAGGTACCGCCGAGGGTTTTCTCGGAATTATGCTCAGATGCCGCCAAGGGTTTTCTTGGAATTATGCTCAGTTGCAGCCAAGGGTTTTCTTGGAATTATGCTCAGATGCCGCCAAGGGTTTTCTTGGAACTATGCTCAGATACCGTCAAGGGTTTTCTTGGAATTATGCTCAGATGCCGCCGAGGGTTTTCTCGAAACTATGCTCAGTTACCGCCGAGGGTTTTTCTCAGAATTATGCTCAGATGCCGTCAAGGGTTTTCTTGGAATTATGCTCAGTTGCCGCCAAAGGTTTTCTTGGAACTATGCTCAGATACCGCCAAGGGTTTTCTTGGAATTATGCTCAGATGCCGCCGAGGGTTTTCTCGGAACTATGCTCAGATGCCGCCGAGGGTTTTCTTGGAATTATGCTCAGATGCCGCCAAGGATTTTCTTGGAATTATGCTCAGATGCCGCCGAGGGTTTTCTCGAAATTATGCTCAGATACCGCCAAGGGTTTTCTTGGAATTATGCTCATATGCCGTCGAGGATTTTCTCGGAATTATGCTCAGATGCCGCCGAGGGTTTTCTCGGAATTATGCTCAGATGCCGCCGAGGGTTTTCTCAGAATTATGCTCATTTACCGTCGAGGTTTTCTCGGAATTATGCTCATTTACCATCGAGGTTTTCTCAGAATTATACTCAGATGCCACCGAGGGTTTTCTCGGAATTATGCTCAGATGCCGCCGAGGGTTTTCTCGGAACTATGCTTAGATACCGCCGAGGGTTCTCGAAATTATACTCGATTTATGCTAAGCTTAGCTCAATTTATATTCATTTTGTGCTTAGATTTTACTCAAATTTTTTGAAATCTATCTTAGATTTTAAGTCCACACACTTGCACTGTAATGACTTGAAAATCCTAAAATGTATCTCAAGGAAAGAATTTTAGATCCGTGCATTAATTTAAAAGTATGGTATCTTAATTTTTAATAATTGAAGAAAATTAACTTCACCAATAGATTTAGAAGGATCGAGAAACATACTTTAGCCTGTAAGCACGCCGAAATCTGAAGTCTATTGAAAAAGTTATCAAATCCTCGAGTTTCGCATTAGATATTTTTCCAATAGGTAAACGACACCTTAGAGACGTAATTTGAGGAAACCAATAATACCATTAGATTCGTGTCGAAAAATCACCCGAAATAGAGTATAAGTTTGTCCAATTCAGCATTCGGGAAAAATAATTCCCAAAATGACAAGTATGTCCCAACTTAAGTTATATAAATATCTAAATTCTATTAGAAAAATCAGATTTTTCTTATTCTCCTCTCCAAACAAATCTCAACCATTTTTCTTCAATATTTGAAACTCAGATCTACGCCAAACGAGAACGATCCGAGCTTAGGCGCAAGAAGAAAAGTTGTTCCTCTCGCCGAGGGTTATGCGTGGACGCAAAGAAATCCGATTTTTGCCAGAAGAAAATTTTGGAGATTGGCCGGAGGCGATTTTTAAGTCCATTCAACCGTTGAAAATAGTTTTAAGTAGGTTGCCTTCCCTTCTACCTTCTAGTTATGTGATAATTTTATAGAAAATCCATGTGATTGTTGATAAATCGATCGTTTCATTAAATTTATACATATTTGAACGATTTGAATCATGTTTGCATGTTTGTGATTGGTTTTAGTTCATTTGATGTAATATAAGCATTTTATAGTTGGTATAATATTTGGATCGATTTTGGTCGAGTTTCGACGAAAAATCAGCAATTCGGAAAAGTATCCGAACGTTGAGTTTGGTTCTAATTTTTTTTGTGTTGCTTCCATATAGTATGTATATCCATTTCCTACCTTTATTTCATTAAAAACAATTAAGTATTACTTTAAGTTCTTTAATAAATAAATAAATAGTTCGTTTTCAATTTTGACTTTTGAAAAATCATTTTTCAACACTTAGTTAAATTTTCATAGATTTTCAGCTTTTATGTCTTATGGTTTTATCTTTGTTTTCGAGTCTCTCGACTCAACCAAAACCATCGAATGGAATTGGTTGATGCTTTATGGATTTCGAAATTACTTTAATAGATATGTAGGAAATGAGATGATAGATTGATCGATTTAATTGATGGATGGATAGAGAGAACGTATGTTCTCGACTGATTGATGGGACAATGCCTCCAGTTCTACGTAGTGGCCATGCCACGTAAAACGTGATAGATAGATAGAGGGATGAGATGGTTGATGGATGGAAATGACAGATAACTGTCACTAGAGGGCACTACCAGATTTTGTTTGTATTTTCGATTAAAAGAAATGATATATTATATACAAAATAAATTATTTTGTTTACCAGTAAAGGTTTGTAGAAAACCCATAAAGAGTGTCGCGTTGCTGTGTATCCGGAAGCGGCGAGTCAATCTAGGATAACACTAGATGTCATATGCTCTTCGGTAGTATGGGATACCTTAGAACATATTACAGCTTATGAAATCCGGGAATTTCTCCAATTTATTTTCTGGGGAACGTTGTGTGTAAAGGTGGTCTCTGTATAGTGTAGGCGGGGTTCACATGCATTGCCTCTTGATAGGCTTCGACGAGAGGGATTTCCTAGGCTAGTTAGTGATCACTTTTAGTCTGTAGTCGTCAAACGGTCGACCTCACCGTTAGTTGAACTCAGTATTGGGTTCTTGGTCAACGGCCAGTCTGAGCCGGATAAATGGTCACCCAAACGTAGTATGCTAGACCGGCCACAAAATCAGATCTATGACGATGGGATTCCACATCGGAGGTTAAGTTTGGAATATCGTATTGCCATAGCCGAGGAGGTTATATCAGCGTGTTCTCTGCTCTCTTATCGATTACACCGCCGTGTTCTTATTATGTATCTTTTTCTTATTTTGTAATGATTGATAGATGTTTTCATTTAAAAGATGCACATGTTACTTTAAATGATTGAAAATGATAGATTGAAAGTTATTATAACTGTTTACTGAGTATGCTTAAACATTTATCGTATGTTACATTATGAAAACTTGCATTATTTAATTGTTCTAATGATTACTCGTGCATGTATGACTCGCTGTTAGAACGGCGTTCATCCTACTGAGTAACATTCCCTTGTTACTCACCCTATCCTTCCCCTTTCAGATTATTCAGCTATTGAAGAGCCGTTCTTTGAGGAGTCTTTTGAGGAGGTCCTCGAGGAAGAACAAATTGATGTCTTGCCACCACCGTATCTTTGAGGATTAGTAGGGAATCCTAGTAGTTTTTGTTTGTAGATAAGAAATATGTTAGTTTAGAAATTTTTGTAACTTGATGAATTATGAGATTTAGGATCTTGACTTATATCAGTGTTTATCGATTTCTTCCGCTTACTCTAGACTCTCGTATAGATGTTAGTCAAATGTTTATTCCGCTGCGTATATTTTCTTTTCATAAGTATTATTATTTGTGAATGTTCTATCAGGTTGTGTGATTGACTATCTCACACCTCGAGATTCTGACTAATGAATCATAGGGATTCGTGTTGGGATTTCGGGGCGTGACATGCACAGTTGTTACATCAGTCAAGGAGAATTTTCTAAAATTCAAGGATCTAACACTGCCAGTGAGAACTCGCGCTTAAGGACCTAACATTTTTTTTTCCTTTTAATTCGGGGAGAGATTTACCCTCAAGGATCCGAACACCTTGACGAATTGTTAAATCTGGCTGCAAAACAAACTGTCACTAGCTTTGGCATTCAGATATCGTACTATCTACCAAAATAGATTTGTTATCTAGTTTGCTTCAACCCTCTGCCAAAAAGGGGCATCTGTAGACACTTCATTTTTGCATCTACCTGATTAATCAACTCGTCAACCCGATCGCAACGATTCCCAATGATGGATGTTATTTCCATTGCTTTATTTTGTTACCTGAAATGTTTCAGAAATCCGGATGACGTATCTCGAACTGACAAACTATAGAAACCACGCTACGCTAGGAAAATATGACTCCAGAAACATAGAAATCATCATTTTCAAACAAAAAGAAGCTTCACGATAAAAATCACTAAAAATTGACTAAATTACCAAAATACACCTAACATCAAAACAACCCTAGAGCCTACATTATGCTTAGGAAAACTATTTCGAACATATAAAATAACAAATCAGAACTAAATAAATCATTCCACTAATTTTAACAGAATTCAAAAAAATTACGAAAATGCCCCTCATAAAGTTCATGACCATTTCACACAAAAAATTTCATAAATGACACAAACTAATATTTTCATTGAATTCCTTATGAAAAATCAATTCTAAAACATCCTAAAACATTACAAACCAACTTAAAATGTGAAAAGCCCTCTCTAGGAGCAAAACGGTAATTTCATAATTTTCATAATTAAAATTTTTGAAATTAATAAATAAAATATTAAATAATTAAAGTGAAACATTAATGAAATTAATTTAAAATTTTGAATTAAAAAAATCGATCAATCGGACTTTCAAGTAAAATTGTTGAGGGTTCGTGAGATATTTCTTTAAACACCCTTGCATTTGGGGGTCCAAAGAATTAAAGATATTTTAGAGGGGGGTTCTCCAAAAATTTAAAGTCAATCAAGCAAGACTAAGGTCAAGGTATTAAAGTCAATCAAGTGAGACTAAAGTCAAAATTAAAATCAATTAAGCAAGACTAAAGTTAAGATATTAAAAGTCAATCAATTAAGACTAAAATCAATCAAATAAGATCAAAAGTCAAAATCATAATAGAGTTCTAATTAAATAATAACTCTATCTAATAGAGTTCTAATTAAAACACAACTCCCCCTAAAACAATTCTAATTAAAACACAACTCTACCTAAAGCAATTCTAACTAAAACACAACTCTAATTAAAAGAACTCTAATTAAACACTAACTCTACCAAAATCAACCCCTAAAAAAATCTATAAATAGAGGTGCTCACACTCTATTTTCGTATCAAATCATAAATCCTAAGAGAAGCAGGTCTAAAAGCCCCCCTAGCCTCCCATAAACCCTAGTTTTGGAGCCCCAACTCCTTACCTAACATCCCTTCTTCGATCTTTGCCTAAAAAACACCTAAAAGCCCTCCAAAAACACCCCAAAATCCATTAACAAACTTGAAGAATTCAGATCCAAGAAAGAAGAGATACCTTACCTCGGAGATCGGAAATCAAATCCGGAGATAGAACGAAACAATGAGTACGGTACAAGGAACAATTTTTGTCGGATCTGAGGGAACAAAGTCTTTGCTATCAAAAAGGTATAATTTTTTTTATTTATTTATTATTATCTAGGTTTTTAGCAATGTAATTTATTTGGGAAGTTAATAGAGACCGGCTTTCGCTGGGCGGGGTTGGTGCCTAACAACTTCCAACCCCGTAACATGATCCCCGAATTCATTTTTTTCTGTTCTAGATTAGTTCTTTATCTATTTAGAGTCATTAATCGGTTCCTAGACTGTAATAACTAGGTGACGACTCCTAAACCTCAAGGGTCAAAAGCGGATCCGCGCACCCCGCGGATCCGCGCACCCCGCGGATCGAGGGCGCTTTCACATGCCAAGGGGATTTGGGTGGTGGTCAATGTTTCCTTAGATCATTTGTTTCCTAGCCTGATATGAAGATGTCGAAGAAGGTTATCAGGCTGTTTAATCCAAGAAATGCCAAATGGTTACTCCAAGGTCATATGGATCGAACATGTAGAAGTAGATGACAAAGCAGTTCGCAGTATATATAGAACATTGGTTAACTCTGACCTTAGTTTTGGAGCAAAGCGATAGGTTGCTTCCTTAGATCGACAGTGCGAACGCCTTGCAAGTGTTATGGCTAGTAACATGCCAGCTAGAGATATTGGTGTGATAATGAATCAAGAAGGGCAAAAGAGTATGTTGATATTGCAAGAAAGTAGCACCGATACAATAGGCACTTTCGTAATTTATGGTCCCGTTGATATTGTTGCAATGAATTTGGTTCTAAATGGGGGCGACTCAGACTATGTAGCCCTCCTGCCTTCAGATCTTAGTTGATCCAACTCCAATAACAAAACTCTCTTGGATTTGTGGCAATTGTTAACAACCTTATTGCTTGTACCGTTGAAAGGATCAAAGGCGTCATTACAAGGGACAATGCATGAATTGAGAGGGTTAACTTATGGTAAAAAATAAATAAATAAATTAATTAATTAAATAAAAATTAAAAGAATTTCAAAAATTCTTTCGAGTTGTGCTTAACTCCGATTTGTCAAAACAAGACCGAAGAAACAGTCGGATTTCAAAACTCATCAAATTTTCAACAAATCCAAGATCTCACATGAGCTCCGCGCCATCAAGATCAAGGAATTGATAAGGCAAAACTCTGTTAGGCCCCGTGCTTGAGTCGCCACCTTCCACAAAATTCATCAATTCAATCAGTAATCCGAAGTCATGTTTTTTACAAAGTTTTTCCGGCCCGTACAAATAGGGGTTTAGTCTATTCTTTGCAGTTCTTTGCACGCAATTCCTGCAAAGAATGACAGCTGTAGACACCCCAATTTGAACTGGCCCCTACTTGAAAGGGCCTAAAAACAACAAACTTTCAATAAAATTGGCCAACGGGCCTCAAAAGCCCGAATCACTCAAATATGATATTTTGATCAAACCGAGTCCCCTAAGACCTCCTAGTGGTCTAGTGGGCCTACCAAAAGGACTTGACCTACCCTACACCTCTCCAACCTCCACCGCTCCGCTCCCAAAGGAAAAATACTCGATTTTTCGATAAATTCACCAACAGACCTAAAAAGCCCGATTTGCCAACACGTGACATTTTGATCAATCCAATGATCCCCAAAATCCCTAAAAGAATAAATTATACAAAATGAGACTTGGGATACTCATCACTTTCCACAACCTTCATCGCTCCACTCCCGAATCAAATTATCCAAAGCCCATCTAAAGTCCAAAAACCCTCAACACATACAAAACGCGTTTCTCACATTAACCCCTAACCTAAATTTAATCCCACATCACCTAAAACATACCCACCCTTAAAAACCTAAGCCAAAATGACCCGAGCCAATTCCTAAAATCCAAAACCCTTCCTAGAATCCAAGCCCAATACCCCTAAGCCCTTATTCATATCCAACCCATTAACCCTAACCCACAAATTACTATCCACATCAAATCAATTATCACTTTTTCATAAAAAATGACACATGTCATCACTTCATCTCCCCTCCCTCATCAAACCACCAACTCTCATCTCCTTCTTTAAAAAATTAACTATCCCATTACTTTTTCTCTAAAGAAATCATATCAATCCACACCCCCCTAACCTACTATCATCACTCCCTAGTAACCAACCATCACCTTCCCCTAATCTACCCTTATCATTACCTACAAACCCATCTCTACAACCTAAACTTACACCTCTCCTCTCAAATCAAACAATCATTTTCTCATATCAATTAAATTTAAACTCCTAATCTCCACACATCTTGCCACATGTCACCCTCTCCCTCACCCTTCCAACCACCCTCTTACACCCTCCATTCTCTTAAACCAAATACCATTCAATTACAATCACCCTCTTAAACACCCATCATCTCACCTCACCAAATACTCCACCCAAATGGTTTGGGTAAAATCCAAACCACTTGGATCAAAACACAACTCATTTACCTCCATTACATAACTACCCCTCTCTCAACTCCTAATTTCATACCCCTACCCTCAAAACTCATGCCATTCTCTACTCTCCCAACATTTCATCCCATCTTACCCTTAAAAATAACTCCCAAACTCTATAAAACTCCACTCATTCTCAATTCTCACTACCTAACCAAAATTTGAAAAAAAAATTCATCTAAAAAAATCTTCAACTCTCAACTCACATCAACTCTCAACTCACCTCAACTCTCAACTCTCTACCGTATATCCACTTCCCTCTTTTACTTTTCCCCCTCTCTACACCTACACATACACCACCAAGGGCTTGAACCATCAAAAGGGCCACTTTTTCAATAAGGGTGCCCTCAATGGTTTGAATCAATATCAAAGTCCCTCATACTTGAGGACAGATCGAATTTTTTAATTTTCTTTCATTTTATTTTTATTTTAAAAAATAGACTGAATCCGAGGTCACCACCATGATGGATGGAGTAGGGTGCCTAACACCTTCCTTACTCCATAAAATGAGCCCTCTTACCTAAAATCAAAAGTTTGACCAAATGTGCCATATCCATACGAAAGTCACCAAAATGCTAAAATTGATATATTTTTCAAAAAAATATAATCTGGGTGACCATTTACACCCATTTCAAATATGAATGGTGGCAACTCCAAAATCCCACAAAGTGGATGATATATTCAAAATTAAATAAATCACATGTCCATAATAGGAAACTGGATATCCATTCTCAACCTTATATTATTAATTTCTCTTTTGTTTTCAAATAAAAATAATATATATAGCTATTTTGTGAGTTGTTAAAGAATTTGTGAATGCGTTAAAGGATAGTACGTCATATCATCCGAAATGGTGTACTATCCTGTGATATACGGTAGGGATCACCAAGCTCATACATGTTATTAGACGCGTATGAAAGTGGAGTCACAATTGGAATCTGAGTTTATTCCTCTTTATCTTTATCAATGAACTTGTAATGTAAAGGTGGTCGTATCCGAATGGTTTATATATTTGAGAATCACATGCACGCCTGATAGGCATAAACGAAGATGATTAGTCAATGATCACTAACAATCTATAGTAGTCGAACGTTCTAACACATTGAAAAGAGACACATTGCTTACGGTCACGGTAAACGACCAGCTTGAACTGGATAAATGGTCTCACAAGTGTGGTAAATAGCGACTAGCCACAAAATCAGGAACTAATACTTTATTATGAAACATCATGTCTTGACTAGGGACGATTCAATCGTGAATTCCAACTCTCTAATTCCATTACTCCACCATTGTGTATTATGTATCTGTTGCCTTATTTTGATATATAAAATGAAATGCATGTTTAATCTATAATGAAATGAAATGGTCAATTAGATTTGTATAAAAAGAAAATATTATAATGAGTATTGTTGATGATGTAATGTGAATTTTAAAATATTTAGTTGTTCATCCCTAGCTATATGTACCAATTAATCGTAGTTTCTTTTGTAAAATTTTGCATATTTTAAAATGATTCAGTATGTTTATTCGTTAATGTTAAGAGAGGTTATTGGCAGAAATTGTTTGCTTCCCTACTGGATAACCATTATTACTCACCCTTTCATTCTCTATTTTTTTAGTTTCAGATTTAGAGTTTGGCGAGACAGGTATAGAGCACGATTGAAGATCATCTGGTGGGTCAGATAGACGACCAGAGTCCTTTTCATGGTAAGTACTGGGCTATACCTAGTGGCATCAAGTTGTCCAGGTAGTAATATAGATTTTGATTTTGAACGTTAGGAATTTTGTTAGAGTGAGGAATTTATGTATAATCGTGTATATAAACTTCTTCTTCCGCACTCTGATCTATTGTACGTTATTAGATGTATATAGGCTTCCGCTAGTTATTATATTTTGTATGTATATACAGGATAATGTTTGTTGTCTATCAGGTGCAGGTTGAACGTATTGGAATGCTAACATAAACAAATGAGACTATGCTGAAATTTCGAGGCGCCATCTAGTGCCTCGAGATCTGACATGGGGCTTTGTGTTAGCGTTTAACGGGGCGCCACAGATATAATTGACATCTTCTTGTCTTTTGCAAAGGCTGAATCATTATTAGTGCAAATATAATCATGACAATAATTAAAAATATTACATTACAAAATAAATGGAATCACTTAGTCAATTTTATTGAAAATGAAAAAATTTCATCATGTTTAAAAGAGTATAAGAAATACAAAAAGAATGATCATGAATACAAGTGCTTTGGTAATATTAGAAATAATTAAAATATTTTCAACCATTTGCCATTAATTGACTCTGTGCATTTCAATAACATGACAATCTTGTAACCTATAATTTTGAGAGCTTGAGTAATGATGTAAGGACTTCACTAATAATTTGATGCAAATTTTGTCTTGGTTGAATCTGCACGGATGTAATCAATGACCTTAAGACCATAGTCCCTTACTTTAAAAAGTCATAACTTAACATGTTTACCATAAGCTTATCACGTTAGAAAACAGTACTGATCCACAGTGTAAACACTCCAATTTGAACGGGCTTTACTCAAAAAAGGCTACAAAAGATGTATTTTATCCGAATGAGCCTAAAGGCTTAAAACCTTTAAAATAATGATTTTATTTCAAAGAAATGACTATGGTTTCTTGTTTGGCCCATGGGCTAGTAAAAATGATGGATCATCCCTTACCACCTCACTTTTCAACCCAACTTAATCTTATCCTAATCAAATCCAAACCAACTTCTAAGCCCATTAGACCTAAAATAGAATCCAAAACCATTATTCTAAGCCCAAATCTCAACCCAAGCCCAATGATCACACCCAAGCACCATAAGAGATCAATGATCATCAAAATGGGACACAAGTTACTACCACAACCCACTTCCCTAATTCATTTATCATCCCCATCACCTTTCTCTAAAAAGTTAATCTACCCACATCTCAACCTACACTCATGTCATAATATACTCTACTCCGTTCAACTCATCTAATGCTTAACCAAAATGAGTTGAAAGATCCAACCCATGTGGATCACAAGCAACCCATTTACACCCCATTCCATAAATTTCCTTCCACCACCCTTAAATTACACACATCTTATTCGTTAACCTCATACCATTATATCCCTTTTCACCACTTCACCCTATTTTCACTAAGGAAGTCATCTTTGGTTCAAATTTAAATTAAAGTCCCACGCATTCGAGGACACAAGCCGGATTTTTTTGACTTTTTTGACTTTTCAAAATTGAATGAATCTGAGGTTACACCCAATAGTAGAGGGAATAGGATGCTTAACGCCTTTCATATTCCCTAATATGGATCCCCTTACCTATCCCTTAGGTGGACCAATGGATTTTATCCATACGAAAGTCACTATAAATGAAAATTTATTTTTTTAAAATTACTTTTCGGATGGTCATTCATACCATTTTCTAAAAAAGAATAGTAGCGACTCCAAAAATTCAAGTAGTAAAAATCTTTGGACTCGAAAATCTCATGTTTACACAAAGCTCAATGCTAATTCTGGAGTTTTTCTTTTAATAAATCTAGATCAATTATATATAAATCAACCTATTCAACAAACTCACTTTGTAAATTGTTAGCACTTACCATTCTTGATTTGCCCTATAGTCGTTAGGACTGAAGTACCATAAGACCAAAGTCCATTAATCATCTTCAAAGGCCAATCGTATTGATTCTCGGTTACAATTTTTTGAAGTATTCTCAATAGGATCTTGTTATAGTTTCAACTTGACCGTTCCCAGTCGGATTGTATGTAGTCGACTGAACATGAAACATTCCCAATTGGCTTAAAACTATTATGGTTTCTCCTTGAAATTGTAAACCATGATCTGTGACAATAGTTTGAGGTGAGCCAAATCTGACAACAATATTTTCCATGATGAAATTTACAGTCATTTCAGAATATACTCATCGTAGTGGAATAGCCTTTACTCATTTAGTGAAATATTTGGTGGCGATCAAGATCCACATGTGATTTTTTATTTGAAGAATGTGAGATTTCCCGATCAGATCAAGTCCTCACATTTTGAAAGGCAATAAGCACATACTGGAGGAAACTTATTAGGGTGCAGTTTGGAAATACTTGAATGGATTTGGTTGGCCTTACATTTCTGTACAAATGTTTGACAATCCTTATGCATCTTCGACCAATAATATCTGATACGTAAAAATTTGAAAATGAGTCAATCAGCACATTGATGTTCATCATAAACTCCCACATGTATATTTCTTAAAATGTCACAGTTTTTTTCTTTTGTGACACTTTATAACAACACATCATTAAAACTTCTTTTATAGAGGATATTTCCAATGAGAGTGTATCTTATGGCTTGTCACTTGAAATTTCATACTTGCATTTTATCTATTGGAAGTACCCATTTTTTTACATAATCTTTTAAAAATTAAAACTACAGTTCTTCAGGACTTGTAATGATCCAAACTTGGTCATTGTTTTCTTATTATAAGTCCTTAAGTTTGAATTGAGGGTTTGTTTTTCTTCACATGACATTAATAAATGCTTGATCACCTATCTCCATTTTAAACTTGGATGCAATTGTGATAGGAGAATCTGCGTGGGTATTTTTTTTGTCTCGGTACAAGTTCCATGGTTATATGGCGAAAGTATTGCAATGGCTGGATAATTTTGTTGACGTAAGGACGAAGATGATTCTTTTTTTTACATAATACAATTTTTGAAGTTGAAAAATCACTAGAAGATCTCCTACTATATGTAAATCTCGAATCTATACTTCAATGACTAGTTCTAAACATATGGTTACGACTTTGTATTCTGCCACATTATTAGAGCAATCAAAATCTAACTTATAAGAAAAAGTTAACTCATATCTTGAGGGAGTCATAACTAATTCATTCATCACACGAGTCATTTAGCACCAACTAATTTATTTGACAATCTTATTCTCATGGTGAGCTGTCAAAATGCATTACCCAGGTGCTCTATGTTGAAGTATTATTGTAAACATTGGCCTTTTTATTTTGAACTTGGAAGTTGTTTTTCTATTGTGGGCTCACCAAGTTCTGGAGTAATTTGCCTTTCAACTATATCATCTTCATCATTTAAACAATCAATAACATTTTGTCAACCAGGAATTAGACATTCTACTAACATATTAGCTATCGCTTGTCCACGATTTTTTTTTTAATTTTTTACATTGAATATCTTACTCGACTAATTTCAAAGACCATCTAGTAAGGCGACCCATTAGAATTGGCTTATTCAGAAGGTATTGAATCGGGTCTGTTTTTATGATGAGCCATATAGTTTGTTATCATAAATTAATGCTATAACTTTTGAGTAGCATAAACCAAAGTCAAAGATAGATGTTCGACCCTCCAATATCTTTTTTCTATTGAGATGAGTATTCTGTTGAAGTAGTAAATTGACTTTTCAATCCCATCATCCTCTTGAGCCAATGAAACACCCATTGCGTTATCAATAGACAAAAGATATAACAATAATGATTTTCCTTCAATGAGAGATATCAAAATCGAAGGCTTCAACAATTCTTCTTTGATGCAATCAAATATATCTTGATATTCACTATTCCACTTAAAAGTTATATCTTTCTTAAATAATCATATTATAGGTAAGGTCTTCTTAAACAAATTCGAAATGAAATGACGAATGTATGAAATCTTTCCAAGGAAACTCTTGACTTTATTTATAGAGATTGGTCGGGAAATTTCCTTGATAGTCTTAAGTTTTGTTGGATCAATTTTTGTTTCCTTGTATTTGAATAGAAAACCTAGAAAATTTTCAGCAATCACTTCGAAAATGCACTTCAATGAATTCATTTTTAAAAACCTTTCTCAATATATTTTTATTACTCATTTTAAAATGGCTACATGACTTGAACAAGTTTATGTTCGAACAACAATGTCATTGACATACTCATCAATCTCTTTATGTAACAAATCTCTAAAGATCTTTGTCATTGCCTATTGATAAATGGCTCTGACATTCTTTAATCCGAAAGATATCACACTAGAACAATACACTCTCATAAGGGTTATGAATATGTTTTAACTACATTTCCAGATATCATCTTTATCTGGTTATAATCACTATAACCGTCCATGACGCTGAATATTTAATATTTCGAGGTATTATCGATCATTATATCAATATTAGGTAAATGAAATCCATCTTTAGGATTTATTCAAATCCCAAAAATCGACAGACTCTAATTTATCTATTCTTCTTCTTGATCAAAATAATATTTGCCTACCACTCTTGGTACTATTCTTTTCTAACAAAACCAACTTTAACTAATTTCTCAATCTCTTATCTAATTTGCACTTCTATTTCATGTTTAAACTTATAATGAACTTGTTTGACTGGTCTGAAGTGAGGATATATTGTCAATTTATACATCACATATTTCAATGTTAATCTTGACATTTTGTCATAGTTCCAAGTAAATACATCATCATACTCGTGAAATATTTCTATTGCTTTTCATCACCAATTAAAGAAGAAGCGATATACATGATTATATTTTTTCCTTCTTTTTCTAAATTCAGTTTAACCAGAGTTTTTGTTACTAACGATATTTTATCCTTTAAACATGACGGAGTTGATAATACATTATTAGTATCCTCTTATTTGATTATTTCATCACATGCATACACCAGGAAATTCATAATCGTAATGTCAATGCATTTATCTGTATGATCATAAATTTGTATTGGAAAAAATAATACTTGTAAGTTTCCATATATGTTAATGTAAATCTTTTCATCAAACAATCTAAGTAATCATTGCAATGAACATTTCACAAAAACTTCACAACACACAGATATATATATATATATATATATATATATAGAACAGCGTTCCTAAGACTCATTTTGGGACTCACATTGCGACACACCGTTTTGTCTTATATGGGCAAAAATATTTGGAATGGGCTGATTTTTTGTGAGGATGATCTCTATGGTGAGGAGATCATCCTTGCCAAAAATCAGCTCATTATGAAACTTCTAGACCGTCCAATTTTTGTTGAAAAATTATAGACCGTCCAATTTTTGTAAATCAATTTTGATGGGGTTAGAAGTTTTGGAATGGGATGATTTTTTGCCAGGATGATCCCCTCATAACAGAGATCATCCTCACAAAAAATCAGCTCATTCCAAACATTTTTTTCCCATATAAGACAAAACGGTGTGTCGCAATGTGAGTCTCAATATGAGTCTTAGGAACGTGACCCATATATATATATATGTATATATCATATCATTCTGTTATATTGACAGAAACAAGAAATCATAATGCATTATATATGACATGCATTTGATCATTTTGATGAGATAAATAAAATGAGTATATTTAGTATTACTATAAGTTCAAAATATTTTTTGATCAATAGAAGAATAATGTGTGTAAAATTCCATACATGTTAATATAAATCTTCTTATCAAACAATCTAAGCAAGCATTGCAATGAACACTTCAAAAATATTTTGCAACATACACATATATTATATCATTCTATTATATTAGTAGAAACAAGAATTCATAATACATTATATATGACATAGATTCAAATATTTTGATGTGATAAATAAAATGAGTATGTTTATTATTACTGAAAAGTTCAAATATCGTTTAATCATTGGAAAGGTGCCTTAGAGTTCTAATCCTTCCGACAAACATTTTAGGGGTGCCTCAGAGTTCTAATATTACATTGGCAAATATTTTGAAAATATTTGTTTTTGCAACAAACTACGAAAATTAGGAAAAAATAAGAATTATAAATCTCCAAAACCAAATAGAAAATTAAAGAAATGTAAAGAAAATCCAAATATACAAAATAATGAAACTAATCAATACCAAGATCCTCTCAATTAAAATACTATTTTGTTTCCCCCTCTCATGGTCTACAAGTGTAACAATTTTCAGATTTAGATCTGGATACATTGGAGGAATATTGATGGTTCTTAATTGATCATGTCCCCACCACAATGAAGAAGATCAGAAATCCAACCTCGTAATATGGTAAGATTGTTAGTTTCATTATTAGAATTTTTTTAGATTCAAAATAGACCTATCTCTTAAATTTTGGATCTCAAAAATTGATGGAGAGAAAAATTAGGTTTGTTGATTGGAAGATCATTTTGACGGTTAAAATCAATTTCACAATTAAATGTAATAAAACTTCACGTATAAACTTAAAATTTAATGATGAAAACTACGAATTGCTGGTGAAAAATTTAAAATTATTGTAAATAAATAGGAATAATTAAAATTACACCATGAATATGATTTTACATTTATTTTAAATTAAATAGATTTATGCAAATTTGATCAAATTTCATTTCTTAGCTCCTTTATTGATTGATTCCAATTTGAGTTATAGTAGATCTTCATTGTAGATGGGAAGAAATCATTTTTTTTCTTTCTTTCTAAATCTAAAATTTCTAAAAGTGAGAAAATCTAAAAAATATGCCTTGATTTTTTCGATCCCTTCATTAAACAATAATTTATGTCCTCTATTTATAAAAGTCAAAGGGGGAGAAAATTTATAGATTAAGTATTTCCTAAAATAGTAAAAACGTCATTATTACACAATGTCTAAAAATAGACATATGTACAAAGAACACATAAAATTATATTATAATGACACGTGCATTAAGATATTAGATTACATTTTAAAGAGCACATGGAGAATTACTCAATCGAGTTGAATGATCAGAAATTGCTATAATGATATAATTGTATAGTCATTTGACTTGAAATAATGATTTTTGATGTAATACTTATAGCGATTTTGATGCATTACTCCTTAGAGTGATTTAGACAACAATATCATTTCTTCAATATGTAACCTTTGATCTCTTGCTTTCCTCAATTAATTATTTAAATTTCAAACTCTTTAACTCTTCATTTCTTCTTCATAAAGTTCATAAGGCTTTAGACATCCATAATTATGTTTGATTTTCAACAAGAAAAACTTGATCATGATCGTGATGTGGGTTTAATTTGTCGTATAACAGTAAAGTTTCCTTCATATTTGCCTATTAGAGGAGCTCAAAGATGAGCATCACACCCAAAATAAATAAATAATTCGAACAATAAGTAGAAATAAAATCTTAAAAATGATGGAGCATGAATGAACATATCTAGAATACGACAATAGCATGTGAGTCGAAAAATAAAGATCCACGAAGTCACGTTTGTTGAACTATATGTACAAAATAAAATCGAAATGGTTGAAGTGTTGTGCAAAGAAAATTATTATCAAAAAAAGAAACCAAGAACTTGAAGGAGCAAAAATCGGAAGTTGAGCATTCAAAGAGTTGCCACAAAACAACATCAAAGGTACGATTCAATCTAATATAGCTATTTTAATCTTTATCGAAGAAAAAATTCATATGAATTCGGAGTTGAAGCATACACATTTAGTTGGTAGAAGAAACACACTTAACAATATGAGAAGAAAACGAAACAAAATAGGAGCACAGTAAATAAGAATAAAAAATGAAAGTCGCAAAACAAATAAGATGAATAAAGTATAAGATGTAAGAAAAAATAAAAACAGTTTGGAAGAAATAAATTGAAATCACAAAATAGGTGATAGGTTTTGAAAATAAGAAACACCTCGAGAATAAACTAGATCTTGTTATGCAAATAACATCATATAAAATTTGCTATGCAATAAGTGTGATAGAAAAATCGTTAAGTAAAAAGACATTAAAAAAATTACTATTCAAAAATTGTTATTGAGAAAACGATATTGAAGGAAGTGATATTGAGGAAAGAGATATTTATATGCAATAGGAAAGAAAAAGTGCTATTTTGTAGGAAAACGATTGTTAGGTTATAAAGAAATAAATAAATGAAAGGGAAGAATGATGAGAATCACTCCAAATCATGACGAGATTTGTGATGCTGAAAAGTGATAACAAAATTATTATTGGTCAATAATGTCATAAGAAAAGAGGAAATACTGCAAACCATGGAAAATTATTCTTGAGATGATAGAGAAAAAAAAATAGCGGATATTTTTACGAAGAGACCCATTTTTGTGTATTCTTAATATACTTGTTCTTAGTATTTGTTACACTAGCTGTACCATATAGTTGTCTGAACACAATTATTTGTAATGTTGCGAGAGTAATAACGAGAAAATATGTATGTTTTGTGAGTCTTTTGGTTGCACAGTTGGATCAAGGGTTAGATAACTATCATTACAAACTACTAACATGAGGTGCAGAAAAGGAAAGAGGAGAAAATGTAAAATTAGACTTAAATTGTCTCGGTGATCCATTATGGATTCTACAAATATGGGCATACCAAAGATTTAAAATTCTAGTACTAGAAAACAACCATCAATAGAGACATGACATATGTACAGAACATTCTACTACGCCATTCAAAAATCTCGAATACAAGATATATTGTTCTATGCGAGAGTATTATGCACACTGCCAAGGATCACATAGAGGCTATATAAGGGGAATGAATACCGATCAAAGCCATTGTTCAACAATAAAACTATAGTTTTCAGGACATCCACCGACTAACTGTACATATATAGAACCACAACATTTGATTTTCTGATTAGGATGCCTACCTATTAACAATTCAGAATAAGAAGTTAAATGTTATAAGACCATTGGTAGCATATAATCTGCATAGGATAGCAAGACAATTTGGATGTAATAAATATGTGCCTACTTAGTGGTTTCATAAAAGTTTAGATTTGTGGAGAATATCATCCAATATTTCTTCATGATTCCTCTAAGCAAAAGTCTTCTAGTGATAAATGAAGATAGATAAGGTATGGTCATAGGGGAATATAATGTGTATTGCATTCAATATGTTCAAACAAGATGCCCGACCTTTTCACAATTGTGCCAAAAGTTACAAAGAGCCAAGAGGAATCATTTATGCGTAAATTCGAGAGAAAATCATAACATATGGTTAAATTGGCTCTAAGAAAGATAGTATGAATTGTTAGAACATTTACAAGATAAAGGTTTTAATGTAACAGTTGTTAGGAGAATAAGAGAAACTATGATACACATAGACCCAATTGTAGAATTACTAATAAAAATTAACAAGGAATAAAAATAAACGAGAAAAGGAAAAAAATTGTGGTAATAGAAGAAGAAACAGAAGTATTTGGAATTAGGAGAACAAAAAAAAAAGACCATGACTGATAGTTCGAGAATAAGGTCAGTATCGAAGAAATACTCTATCCCCAGAGTCATCACTAAAGAAGTTGAAGAAATGAATGAAGATGAAACATGATGTAATACAACTAAGAGATGAAACAACTGAATAAGGTAGGTTACAAGAACCTTAAAGTAGGTTAAAAAAACTCTTCATTTCATATTTTTTTTCAGAATGTATTTTTGTGTAAGGCTGATAACGCTCTAGTTCTTGTTACTTTGAAAACCAAACTAGATAGGAAACCACAATTCGAGTTAGTATAAGTAAAATAATAGGTTTACCAAAGAAAAAGAATACAATCTCCCATAATTACATGTAATCAAAAGAATAGGTAAATCCTCTCATTTAGTTGGAGAAAAAATGAAAAAATCGTGGGAATAAATGAGGTGTTTATTCCATAGAATAAAGAAGGGAGGAATTTGATTATTGTTTTAATTTTGTGGGTTATAGAGGTATGAATAAGAAATGCCCAAAATAAAAAACATTTGGGATAAAACACATTGATACTCACACACACATACACATAATGCAATATTAAATATCTTTCCTGAAAAGATGAATAAGAACATAAAAGAATCTCAATATTGCTAAGTTATGTAAAATAGAAGTGCAAAACTCTTATTTTACTAACTTAAGAATAAGCAATGTCGAATGAAATAACAGAAAATGAAACAGCTGCAATGGCTGATGGTACGGGGGCTACACCCATCAGAGGAGAAGAAAGTGAAAAAGAAAACATCGAACAGCAATTCCTTATATTGAAGTAAAGGAAACAAATGTTGATAATGAAAAAGAAGGAAATGATGATGGCAATACCACAAAAGAAATAACTTCTAGCATTGTTGTTGGAAAATGAATAGAAAATGAAGAGAATATCTTTCAAGAAATAACTTCTAATGCTGAAGTAAAAAAAAAAGGAAAATTTGATGAAGTAATGAAGACAAATGCAAAAGATAATGAAGGAAGTAATGAACAACATCAAAAGAAGACGAAAAGGAAATCAGAGGAGAAGAATAAGATGAAAATGAAATAATAGAGAAAGGAACATAAGTAGTGTCCGAAGAAAGACAAAATATTGGTAAGCAAAACCAAGTCTCATAAATTATGTATGCATTATTATGACTGACAAATAATAAAGTTAATGTTAATCACTGAACTGAAGAAGAGTCAATAAGCAAACCAAACTCACTATTTGCTGGTACATCAAGAATAAAAAGCCATGACAATGAAGATCCATTCAAGTTGATACTTTTAATTGAGAAATTAAAAGAAAGAAGTGACAAGAAAATCAAACAAAGTAAAATGATAGAACAACAGGTGTTGGGTCACGATGAGTTGATAGAAACAAAAGTGTAGGACGTTAATAAGGTGAGTGTTTTGAAAATATGTATAATTAATAAAATGATATTTCTTCAAGATGATTCCTATAACTTGACTCAACTGACTCGCATCATTCTGATATCTGAGGAACATGAAATAACTATCATAATGCACACCCCTATGATGATAATTACCAAAGAATACCAGCAACCCCCAACTATAAGTAGAATTCATTTGTGTAGAATAACATGATCAACGAAGCTTTGCATCTTGCCAAAGTAATAATATACTTTCATATTCTTTGCAAGAAGTTCTAAGGCCCGATAATATTGTAAAATCCGAAATTTTCAATTCGTATCTCGAGGAAAAAAATAAATATTGGAATTTTATGACAATCTTGAAAGTGGGACTTAGGAGTAAAACTTTAGAATGTTTTTGGTCATTTTTAATGGAATCTGACCTCACCATTATATTCAAAATGATCGAAAAACATAGTTTAGCCTGTAAGCACGCTCAAGTGCGAGTCCGAATAGAAAAGTTACAAATCCTCGATTACCGAGTCGGATCAGGCTAAAATAGTGACCTTTTGCTAGAGTAAGAATTTTTAAGATTCGATTATATATTGGCTTCGTAACGAAAAATTATTGAATATAGACTATTTATTTGTCATTTTTGGAGACCAGAAAGTCGAATTATCGTCAAAAATGAAAACGACATCAAGTTTAGGGGTCACCTCAGGCCAAAAATGTAAATTTTTGTTATAGACATAATTTGTAAAATTTGACTGTACCATTAGATCCGGAACGAAAAATTAGGCGAAATAGAGTATTCATTTGTCAGTTTTGGAGTCCAGATGGTAAAGTTATCATCGATCAAAACAATTGACAAAATACCAAATTCGTCCTAAATTTTATATAAATAATATTTTAATTTTTTTTATCTCATCTTCCCCAACTCGTCCATACAGCCGCGATAATAAACGGAAAAATTTATTTTTCTTCGATCTTCTACCACAGATCCTTCACAAACGGCTCGCCGTCAACGACCGCCGCAGAAGGGAAAAAGATCCGTAGTTTCGACATCTATAAAACCCACCCAAGAACTCTTCATTTCATCTTCTCTTTCACCCGGTATCATCAAAAATCAGCCGTATTTATATACGAAAATTTCAAAACTTTGACCTCGAATTTCGTCCGTTTCTGGGTCAAATCGTCTTCCGACGCAGAAGGAAGAAACGTTCGCAGCCTCGACATCTACAAAACCCACCCAACCTTTTCTCGTTTCACTTTCTATTTCACCCGATATTGTCAAAAATCAGCCGTATTTATATACGAGAATTTTGAAAACTTTGATATCGAATTTCATCGATTTCGAGGTCAAACCGTCCTCCGTCGCAGAAGGGAGAAAGGACGACGACGTCGAGATATTCAAAACTACCAGGCCAGATTCAAAAATTAGCCACTTCGAAGTTCGGTCTGTCTCAATTTCCGTGCCGATCGCCTCGATTTTTGCGTACGTGCTTCGATCCTTTCCCCTAGAGATTGTAAGGAACTCTCAATTTCTATTAGTAATCGTAGATTGTGAAAATTGCATTTAGGATTTTATCGGAAAAATTTTGGATTTATTTCCAAAATATAGAATTCTTTTGTTATTTCAAAAAAATTCACGCCAAAATTACATGTTTGACATGTTTAATTGTATTTTTAACAAATTATACGTGGGTAGGGTATTTTAACGGGTTATTTCCATAAATTGGGTCTTGTACACTGCTCGGACCCCGTTTTGAAAAATAATTTGTATTTTTTTATATTATTGATAAAAATAAATTCTTCAGTTGGAAAATGTGATTTAATATTCAATCAAATCATATTGAGTTGATGAATATCAGAAAATAGATATTTTATTGAAGAGATTGAAAACTGTAAAAATCAGAAAAAAGAAAAAGGGTATGAAAAGGTAAAATGTCAGAGTCACACCCGAGGGGTGATGTCTGCATTTTACGTTGTGTTGTGTGTAGGTTGGTGAATAGATATCCAGGGATAATATTGTTGGTTGCTTGTTTATTTAAATTTCTGTTAACGCGAGGCGCTGTTTACATTTCCGTTATGTTATTTATTTTAGGTCGGGTGGCCACACTTGCATGGTAGGAAACTGGATATTCATTCTCAACTTCGTATTGTTAATTTCTCTTTTGTTTTCAAATGAAAATAATATATATAAGTAACTATTTTGTGAGCTGTTAAAGAGTTTGTGAATGCTTGAAGGGATAGTGCGTCATATCATCCAGAGTGGTGTACTATCCTGAGATGTACGGTAAGGACCACCAAGCTCATACGTGGTATGGGACGCGTATGAGAGTGGAGTCACAACTGGAATTCGGGATATTCCTCTCTATTTTTACCAGTGAACTTGTAATGTAAAGGTGGTCGTATATGAATGGTTTGTATATTTGGGAATCACATGCACGCCTGATAGGCATAGACGAAGATGATTAGTCAGTGATCACTAACAATCTATAGTAGTCGAACGTTCTGACACATCGAAAAGAGACCCATTGCTTACAGTCACGTCAAACGGCCAGCCTGAGCCGGATAAATGGTCAACCAAGCGTGGTAAACAGCGACCAGCCACAAAATCAGGAACTAAAAGCCATAGAAGAATTGTAACATCATGTCCCGACTGGGAGCAATCCAGTCGTGAATCCCAATACTCTACCATTGTGTATTATATATCTGTTGCTTATTTTGATATATAAAATGAAATACATGTTTAATATTTCCATTTGATCAATTAGATTTGTATAAAAAGAGAATGTTATAGTGAGTAATGCTTATTGATGAAATGTCAATTTTAAAATGTTTAGTTGTTCATTCATGGCTATATGTACCAGTTAATCGTAGTTTATTCTGTAAAATTTTATATTGTTAAAATGATTTAGTATGCTTATTCGTTAATGCTAGGAGGGGTTATTGGCAGAAATTGTTTATTTCCTTATTGGATAACCATTGTTACTCACCCTTTCCTTCTCCATTTTTTAGTTTCAGATCTGAAGCTTAGCGAGGCAGGTGTAGAACATAAGTGAAAATCATCTGGTGGGTCAGATAGACAACCAGAGTCCGTCACCTGGTAAGTACTAGGGCTATACCCCCTAGTGGTGTCAGTTCCCCCAAGTAGTCTTATGGATTCTGTCTTGAGTGTTAGGATTTCTGTTAGAGTGAGGAATTTTGTATAATCCTGTATTCTGATTATTCTTCCGCACTCTGATCTTTCATACGTTATTAGACGTATACAGACTTTCGCTAGTATTATATTTTGTATATATATGTAGGATTGTATGTCGTTTATCAGGTGCAGGTTGAACGCCTTGGAATGCTAACATAAACAGAGGAGACCATGCCGAAATTTCGATGTACCACCTAATACCTCGAGTTTTGACATGGAGATTTATTTTAGCATTTGGCGGGGCGCCACAAATATACTATCTGGTCTAGAATTTGTCATTCATTCATCATTATTTACCTGATTAGAACATGAGATATTGATAACTACCGCTCAAGATTTAAGAGAGTTGATCAATAATAATTTGTTTGATGATTCGTTGACCTTCAACTTAGGTACATTTACAACTACAGGACGAGAACCTACGGTATACATCAATGATGGCCCAATGAAGAAAATTACAAAGCGATAGCCGTGATTTTTTACTACATTTCCTCAATAATTGAAAATACATGCTGATGATGTGGCACCCTCGAAATACTAACACAAAGCCTCATGTCAAATCTCGAGGTACTAGATGGTGCCTCAAAATTTTGACATGATTTCCTATGTTTATGTTAGCATTCCAAGGCACTAAATACCTGCTTCACCTGATAAACAATATATATTATATCCTGCATATATACATACAAAATATAATATTAGCAGAAACCCCTATGCATCTAATAGCGTACGATAGATCAGAGTACGAAAGGATAAACAAAATACAGGATTATACAAAAAATCTTCACTCTAACAAAAATCCTAATACTCTATCAAAATCTATAATACAACCAGGACAAACTGGCGTTGCTAGGTATAACCCAGTGCTTATCATGAAAAAGACTCTAGTTGTCTATCTGACCTACCGGATAATCCTCACTTGTGCTCTACACCTGCCTCGTCAAACTCTGAATCTGAACTAAAAAAATAAATAAGGAAAATGTGAGTAAGAATGATTACCCACTAAAGAAGTAAATAATTTTTACCAATAACCTCTTTTAACATGAATTAATAAGCATACTAAATCATTTTAACATATGTAAAGTCTTACAGATTAAACTATGATTAATTATTACATATAGCCAGTGATGAGCAACTAAATATTTTAAAACTCACATTACATCAATCAACAGTGCTCACTATAATATTTTTCATTTTATACAAATCTAATTGACCAAATAGAAGCATTAAATGTAAAACCCCAAATTTTTTATTCGTATCTCAAGGAAAAATAAATAATAAAATTTTGAAAAAATCTTGAAAGTGGGACTTAGGGATAAAACTTTAGCACGTTTCTGATAATTTTTAATAGAATCTGACCTCACCATTGGATTCAAAATGATCAAAAAATATATTTTAGCTTGTAAGCACGTTCAAATGCGAGTTTGGACATAAAAGTTGTAAAATCCTCGATTATTGAGTCGGACTAGGCTAAAATAGTGACTTTTTACTAGAGCAAGAATTATTAAGATTCAATTATATCATTGGATTCATAATAAAAAATTATTGAACATCGACTATTTATTTATCATTTTTGGAGATCAGGAAGTTGAATTATCATTAAAAACGAAAATGACGTCAATTTTAGGGGTCACCTCAGGCCAAAAATGTAAATTTTTTTTAGAGATAGAATTTTTAGAAATTGACCACACCATTAGATCTAGAATGAAAAATTAAACGAAATAGAATATTCATTCGTTATTTTTGGAATCCGGAAGGTTAAGTTATTATCAAACGAAACAATAGGCAAAATACCGATTTCGTTCCAAAATTTATATAAATAAAATTTTTAATTTTTTTTTTGTTTTTTATCTTCTCCAACCCGTCTAAAACAGCCAATAAATTTTTTTTTTTTAATTTTTTGTTTTTAGAAGTTCAACCTCAGATTCACGACAAACGGCTCGCCGTCGACGACCGACACAGAAGGGAGAAACGTCTACAGCCATGTTCTCTACAAAATTCACCCAACCTCTTTCCATTTCACTTTCTTTTTCACCCCGTATCATCAAAAATCAGCCGTATTTATATACGGGGATTTCGAAACTTTGACCTTAGATTTCATCCGTTTCGGGATCAAACCGTCATCCGTCGCAAAAGGGAGAAATGGTGACGGCGTCGAGCTCTTCAAAACCACCAGGCCAGATCCAAACATTAGCAATCTCGAAGTTCGATCCATTTCGATTTTACGCCGTTCGCCTCGATTTTCATGCACGCGCTTTGATCATCTCGCACAAAGATAGTAAGAAACTTTCAATTTTTATTAATAATCATAGATTGTGAAAATTGCATTTAGGATTTTATTAAAAATTGGTGGTGAGTTTCCAAAAATATAGAATTTAATTGGTTATTTCAAATTCACGCCAGAACTTGCACATTTGATATGTTTAACTGTATTTTATAACAAAATATACGTGGGTAGGATATCTCACTGGGTTATTTCCATCAATTAGGTCTTGTGCATCGCTTGGACCCTGTTTTAATCTAAGTTTTGTACTTTTTCAATGTTTTTGATAAAAATAAATTTCATAGTGGAAAAAATGATTTAATATTCAATGAACTCATATTGAGTTGATGAATATCAGAAAGTGGATATTTTGTTTGAGAGATTGAAAATTGTAAAAATCAAAAAATGAAAGAAGAGTATGAAACGGTAAAATGTTAGAGTCACACCGAGGGGTGATGTCTGCATTTATATTGTTGTGTTGTGTGTAGGTTGGTGAACGAATATCTATGGATAATGCTACTGGTTGCATGTTTATTTACTTTTTGTTAGTGCGAGCGCTGTTTACATTTCCATTCAGTTATTTATTTTAGGCTGGGTGGGCACACTTGCATGATAAGAAACTGGATATTCATTCTCAATCTTATATTGTTAATTTCTCTTTTGTTTTCAAATGAAAATATATATATATATATATATATATATATATATTGTGAGCTATTAAAGAGTCTGTGAATGCCTAAAGGGATAGTGCGTCATATCATCCGGAGTGATGTACTATCTTGGGATGTATGGTAGGGACCACCAAGCTCATACGTGGTATGAGACGCGTATGAGAGTGGAGTCACAACTGGATTCCAGGTTTATTCATCTCTATCTTTACCAGTGAACTTGTTATGTAAAGGTGATCGTATATAAATGGTTTGTATATTTGGGAATCACATGCACGCCTGATAGGTATAAACGAAGATGATTAGTCAGTGATTACTAACAATCTATAATAGTCGAACGTTCTGACACATCAAAAATAAATCAATTGCCGAATAAATGGTCCCACAATTATGGTAAACAGCGACCAGTCACAAAATCAGGAACTACTACTTTATTATGAAACATCATGTCCTGACTGAGAACGATCTAGTCATGAATCCCAACACTTTAATTCTAGTACTCCACCATTGTGTATTATGTATCTGTTGCCTTATTTTGATATATAAAATGAAATGCATATTTAATGTTTCCATTTGATCAATTAGATTTGTATAAAAAGAGAATGTTATAGTGAGTAATGATGATCGATGTAATGTGAGTTTTAAAATGTTTAGTTGCTCATCCCTGGCTATATGTACCAATTAATCGTAGTTTCTTCTATAAAACTTTGAATATTTTAAAATGATTCAGTATGTTTATTCGTTCATGTTAGGAGAGGTTATTGGCAGAAATTGTTTGCTTTCCTACTAGGTAGCCATTGTTACTCACCCATTCCTTCTTCATTTTTTTAGTTTCAGATCCGAAGCTTAACGAGGCAGGTGTAGAACATGAGTGAGAATCATCTGGTGGGTCAGATAGACAGCCAGAGTCCGTCACTTGGTAAGTATTGGGATTATACCCCCTAGTGTATCGATTTGTCCAAAAGTATTATAGATTTTGTTCTGAGCGTTAGGACTTTTGTTAGAATGAGAAATTTTTGTATAATCCCGTGTATAAATTTCTTCTTCCACACTCTGATCTATCGTACGTTATTAGATGTATATAGGCTTCCGTTAGTATTATATTTTGTATGTATATATGCAAGATTGTATGTCATTTATCAGGTGCAGGTTGAATGCCTTGGAATGCTAACATAAATAAAGGAGACCATGCCGAAATTTCGAGGTGCCACATAGTACTTCGAGATCTGACATGGGGATTTGTGTTAGCATTTGGCGGGACGCCACATTAAATATACATTTCTTTTTATATATTAAAATAAGGCAACAGATACATAATACACAATGGTGGAGTAGTGAAATTAGAGAGTTGAGATTCACGACTAGATCGTTTCCAGTCGGGACATGATGTTTTATAATAAAGTATTAGTTCTTGATTTTGTGGTTGATTGCTATTTACCACACTTGCGAGACCATTTATCTAGCTCAAGCTGGTCATTTGATGTGATTGTAAGTAATGAGTCTCTTTTCGATGTGTCAAAACATTCAACTACTATAGATTGTTAGTGATCACTGACTAATCATCTTTGTCTATGCCTATCAAGTGTGCATGTCATTTTCAAATATACAATTCCATTCGTATACGATCACTTTTACATTATAAGTTCAATAATAAAGATAAAAGAAATAAATCTGGATTCCAGTTGTAACTCCATTCTCATACGCGTTCCATACCACGTATGAGTTTGATTGTCCATACCGTATATCTCAAAATAAAATATCACTCTGGATGATATGACAGACATCCATTCAAGTATTCACAAGCTCTTTAACAGTTCACAAAATAACTACATATACATATCATTTCCTCTTTTTTTGAAAACAAATAAGAAATTTTCTTTGAAAACAAATGAGAAATTAACATTACAGAGTTGAGAATGAATATCTAGTTTCCTACCATTAAACTAAGGCTACGCAGCTTAAAATAAATAACAATACAGAAAAGTAAATCAATACCTCGTCTTAACAGAAAGTAAATAAATATGCATGTTACCTCGTGACAACAAAAAGTAAATTAACCCTGGATATCCGTTCATCAACCTACACATAACATCATAATGCAAAATATAGACATCACCCATCAGGTGTGATTCTTATTATTTACCGTTTTATCACATTTTCTCCTTTTTTGATTCTTGCATTTTTTATATTTTCAAACACATCGCTCATTTTCTAATAATCATTCACTCAAATATTCATTTTTCAATATTAAATCATTTTTCACAGTTTGAAATTCATTTATATCATTTAGATTGATAATTCACAAAACTTATATCAAAACGGGGTTCGATCAGTACACAGAACCCAACTGGTAGAAATAACCCGGTAAAATGTCCTACTCACGTATAATTTATTATAAAATACAATTAAACATATCAAATATGCAGGTCCTGACATGAATTTGAAATAACAAAATTAATTCTATATTTTTTAACATATTACAAATTTTTGTAAAAAATCCTAAATGCAATTTTCACAATCTACGGTTACTAATAGAAATTGAGAGTCCCTACCAATCTCTTGCTATAGAATTGAAGTACTTGCGTAGAAATCGAGATGATCAGTGTGAAAATCAAGGTAGATTGGATATCGAGACTACTGATTTTTGAATCAGGCCCAGTGGTTTCGAAGATCTCGATGTCGTCGTATTTTCTCCCTTCTACGATAGAAGGCGGTTTGACCTCAAAATAGATGAAATATGAGGTTTAAAAATCGAAACCCCTGCGTCTCATACAGTTAATTTTTGACAAAATAGGAAGAAAGAGATGATAAAAAGAAAAAAAAATTGGGTGGATTTTGTAAAGGTCAATGCTGCGGACATTTTTCTTTTATTCGTCGAAAGTCGACGGTGACCCGTTTGTAACGAATCTAAAATTAAAGTTGGGAGAAAAATCAATTTTTTTAAAAAAAACTCTCGACTGGTTTTTATGCGTTGAAAGAGAAGATGGATAGTTATTTTCATTTAAAATTTATTTATATATGCTGACGGGATGAAATCGCTATTTTTAATGTTGTTTTGTTTGACGATAACTTGACCGTTCGGACTCCAAAAGTGATGAGTAAATACTCTATTTTATATAATTTTTCATTTTGGATCCAATGGAATGGTAAGATTCTAAAAATTCTATTTCTAACAAAAATTCACTTTTTCACTTTGATGGGACCCTAAAATTGATGTTGTTTTCGTTTTTTTTATGATAATTTGACTTTTTGGGCTCCAAAATTGACGAGTAAATCGTTCATTTTCTATAATTTTTCGTTATAAATCCAATGGTGTGATCAAATTTTTAAAAAAAATTCTCTAGTAAAAAATTATTATTTTAACTTAGTCCGACTCGAAAATCGAGGATTTTACAACTTTTTTGTTCAGACTCGCATTTGAGCGTACTTATAGGCTAAAGTATATTTTTCGACCATTTCGAATTCAATAGTTAGGTTAAATTTCATTAAAAATGATCAAAATAAAATCTTAAAGTTTTACCCTAAGTCCTATTTTCAAAATTTTCTCAAAATTCCATTATTTATTTCTCTCGAGATATAATAAAAAACTTGGAGTATTATAGATGAAGTGGCATTTTCGCAATATAAACAAGATATGATGATATGTTCATAGTTGAAAAGATTTTTGAAAATTCCCAGCAAAATCTTCAAACTTTAACTTTCAAAAATAAAGGTCAAATCTTTGTATCGAAAAGCATTGGTCTTGAAGGAATATGGGTTAAAAAATCACATTGCATATGTGTTATTGAGCTATCGGGTGGCGTCATTTACTACTAAACAAGAATGAGATGAATATATGAAGTGGTTGAGGAAAATTAGATTATTAGTACTTAAACTCAGAGAAGAATTTAAGGTGGTAGAAAAAAAGATAAGTAAAGAAAATGAAACTTTAGCTAAAGAAGAGAAAAATACAATAGAAGTTTTAAAGACAATAGAAATAGCAATGACGGATGAACGAGAAAAAACATATCAGTTGGCCATAGAAACTAGAAAATTACAAAATGATATGGAGAAAATAAATAATCGACTAAACAAAATTTAAGAAAACATAGCCGATTTGGAGAGAGAAATAAAAAGATTAATAGAAAATTTTATGCCTAAGAAAAAACTTGTACATGAAGTTTTTGTCTTCTCTCTCGTATGTCAAATCCGACTTTTCAATCTTCTCTCTCTTATATCAAATCGAAATTGATTTTTGACATCACTTTATGAGGATAATTTGATTACTTTGGGAAAATACATTAACGTTTTGGTAATATACATAACTTAGTAATATTTTGGTAATAAACCAAAATATCGATATTTATTTAGTAAATTTATTTTTTAAATTTAAATATTTATTATCTAAATAAAATATGATTTAATGACTACATATTCTAATCTACCTTATTTTATAAAGAATTTATTATTATTTTAATATAAATATATATGAATAAATATTTGTAAATGAACTTAAATGGTTTATCTCATTTGAGATGAGTTGACTCGTTCGAGACAACTCAGTCTCATACATGAACGAGACTAGACGTCAAACCGAGATTTGAGACCATAATTTATAGTAGATAACTTACTCCATGACCTCAATACCATTCCAAATCATCCAAATTTTAAACCATGTCCTATAACTTGAAACTAGAAGGGTTCATATCTTGTATGTATGATAGATTAATTGTGTACTTAGGCTTATCAATGGATAGTAGAAAATCCAAATTCGATTCGTAATCGAAATTTTAGATATCATATTTGAATTCAAATGTTAGATGAAGATTCAAATATGTTTCGAATACAAATTCAGATGTTGATACATTTGATCTGATAAAATTTGATCCAATTTAATAAATTATATAAGTAGGTGGCACCTGCAAATCCATATATAATATAAGGATCTTTTTATAATTTAAAAGGATTTAGAGGATAACATAGAAATTATCATAATTTCTTTTTGAGTTTCTTCATCATCAGAAGCAACTGTAGGGTTATGGTTTGTGTTGCTGGATGTTACAAAGTTACATCCGAATTAAAATTCAATTAGATTATCGAATATCCTATAATATTTGATTTGATTCTAAGTTCTTTACAAACTTCATGAACTCATCTTCTCTGTTCAGGTGTATAAAAAAATCCTCCCCTCTTCAACCCTTGATTTTGAATATCAAAATACCCTCTCATCTTCAACCATGTTTTCAAGATTGAATAGGTTAAGGAAAAGGTTGAAGACGAGAAATTTTAATATAAAAAAATTGAGGGTTTCTTGGATATGTGTGTGTGTGTGAGAGAGAGAGAGAGAGAGAGAGAGCCAAAGAAGATGATCAACATCCTTGAGTCTTCATCATTGGTGTTAAGATCACCAGCGGCACAAACTCTAACCCTTCAGCTGCTTCTGATGATGAAGAAACCTCAAAAAGAAATTATGACAATTTCTATGTTATCCTCTAAATCCTTTTAAATTATAAAAAGATTCTTATATTTATATGGATTTGCAGGTGCCACCTACTTATATAATTTATTAAATTGGATCAAATTTTATCAGATCAAATGTATCAACATCTAAATCCGTATTTGAAACATATTTGAATCTTCAACTAACATTTGAATTCGAATATGATATCTAAAATTTCGATTACGAATCGAATTTGGATTTTCAACTATCCATTGATAAACCTAAGTACACGATTAATCTATACATACATATAAGATGTGAACCCTTCTAGTCTCAAGTTATAAGACATGGTTTAAAATTTGGATGATTCAAAATGGTATTGAGGTCATAGAGTAAGTTATCCACCATAAATCATGGTCTCAAATCTCGATTTGACGTCTAGCCTCGTTCATGTATGAGACCGAGTTGTCTCGAACAAGTCAACTCATCTCAAATGAGATAAATCATTTAGGTTCATTTACAAATATTTATTCATATATATTTATATTAAAATAATAATAAATTCTTTATAAAATAAGATAGATTAGAATATGTAATCATTAAATCATATTTTATTTAGATAATAAATATTTAAATTTAAAAAATAAATTAATTTAATTAAAAAAAATTTACTAAATAAATATCGATATTTTGGTTTATTAACAAAATATTACTAAGTTATTATGTATATTACCAAAATGTTAATGCATTTTCTCAATGTGATCAAATTATCCTCATAAAATGATGTCAAAAATCAATTTCGATTTGGCATAAGAGTGAGAAGATTGAAAAATCAGATTTGACATACAAGAGAGAAGATAAAACTTCATTTACAAGCTTTGTCTTCTCACTCCTTCCATTTTCTTCTTCATTTTCGTTGGTGTGACTGGTCCTAAACTCTTCTTACATTTCTTTTACTCCATTTCTTTATACGGTCGAGGCTGAAGGTATCATCTTCATCTTCCATCATCATTCTTCCTTATATGCAATGAATTCATGTGAAGAGATTTTGTTTTCGATCATCGAACGAAGTGAATGTGATTTTCATATTATTTTTTTCTTAATGCAATTTGTGATTTTCCTACACACTTTGACTGTAAGATAGCAACTTCACTGAAATCTTAAAGATGTGTTGACTGTGTTTGACAATTGTTGATGTTTCTATGAGTTTTTAAACTATGCAATGTGTGATGCATTGGTTATTTGACAATTTATGATCAAAACATCAAAGATAAGCACCTATATGTTGTGGACTACGTTTACAAAATGTTGGTAGATATAATTTTAACCTTAAGGATATACTAACATATGTTGGGTCTATTATTGACAATTTTAAAGGATTTTTTTACATGATAAATATAACTAAACATATATTACATGATGATGGACGTTTAATATAGAGTTGACTTAGCAAGTACATTACGTTGACAATCATTGAGTAACAAGTTGACAAACCTTTAATATGAACATTGATATCAAAATTCAATTTTGTAAGACCATTTTATTGATGTGAGGGGACTTTAAGAAATAAACATTTACTAATTGGGTTATTAAGATACCACCCCAAAACCAAAACTCTAATTTCAGAGGTGGTTTTGGCACAATGAAAAATACCAACAGGGAAGGATTATTTAAATTGGGGAAAGGGCAGGGATATTTTTGAAATATAAATATAATAATTGTCTCTGTCGATATTTTTCTTGGCAAAAGCATGTAATACCCCCCTCTCAAATAATGGAGCTATCAAGGCAAAAAACTACTAAACCAATTCATTTACCCCCAAAATTTTGATAGACAAAAAATACTAAAGGGGACATCTAGAGAGAGAGAGAGAGATTAAATTAAATAAGACAAAGTAATGAAATGCGTGGATAGCTACAAATCTACAATTTAGATTTGTGTGCACATGTGCTAAGATTTCAAGTTTTACCTTATTTTAAAGCTTTAACATTTGATAAAGAAATCATTTTTATTCTCAAGTTATTTTCTTCTGCTACAATTTAAGAAGAACAAAGTTCTGATCTTTTTCTCTCCGGTTTTTCAATCTCACTGGTAAGGACTAAGGGGAGAATAAAATTACTGTTCTTTTAGGGCATTCAAAGTTGCTTTTTTTTTTTTTTTGTTCTTCTGGTTATTGTTCCTTGTTCAGATCTGCTAGTTTTATTGAGATAGATACTTGATAAGAGAAGAAACTAACAGTGGGTTTTCTCGATCTTGGTCTGTTCTTAGCCCACATAGCACTAAAACTAGAAACACAAAACTCCCCAGATGGATCTCATGTACTAGAGAGACAAAAATTGGTTTTTCTTCTTCTTTTCATCTGGGTTTTTTGAAAAGTAAGGAAAGACCCTTAAGTTTCCTTGATATGAAGTTTTCTTAGAGTGAATCAAGAATTTGGTCTTTCTTATTTTCTGTTTTGTTATATTTGAAGTTGGATTTGTTCTTTTTGGGTAATGGAGAAGGTCCAAAGGGTAGAAGTTCTGTGTCTGATTTGTATAATTTTGGTCTCTAGATTTATAAGAAATGGAGAAGCTGAGACAAAACCATTTCTGATAAATTGTGGTGTAAATTCTAGCATCACTGTTGATGGTAGAAGATGGATAGGAGATTTGGTCCCTAATACCAATCTCACCCTCAGTTCTCGTGGGGTCGCTGCTTCAACATCGGTTACTGACACTGATTCAATATATGCCACTCTCTACAAAACTGCTCGGCTTTTCTCCAAAACATCGAATTATACCATTAAAATTGATTCTGGAAGCTATTATCTTAGGCTCCATTTTTATCCATTCTCCTTCGAAGATCACAATGTTAACGATTCTTTGTTTGATGTAATGGGGAACCATCTGAAATTGGTTTCGGAGTTTAGTGTACCTGTTGAGATTTCTCGCAAGAATTCTTACTTGAAGACATTGGGAAGTAATTATACTTTGCTATCATTGATGAAAGAGTATTTCCTCACTGTCGATTCAGATCAACTTGTGATCAAGTTCGTCCCCACTGCCAGATCTTTCGCATTTGTTAATGCCATCGAAGTTATCCCAATTCACAATAAACTGTTTGTGGATTCTGTCGGTAAAGTAGTTGCAAATAGTGTGAATGGTTCTTTAAACTTAAGAGACCGTGGGATCGAGACCATGTATAGATTGAACGTCGGAGGTCCTGAAATTAAACCCTATCAAGATCAAGACCTTTGGAGAATATGGGAATCGGATATTAGCTTCATGTTTGCTGCGTATGCTGGATCTGAGATCAAGAGCACATCGAATATTACCTACTCGTCTATAAATGATTCTTCAATTGCACCTGTTCTAGTGTATGAAACAGCAAGAATTATGGCCAACAATGAAGTTTTGGAGAAGAGATTCAACATGTCGTGGAAGTTCGACGTGGATCCAAATTTTGATTACTTGGTCAGATTACATTTCTGTGAATTATACTATGAAAAGGCCAATCAGCGGATATTCAGGATCTATATAAACAACAGGACAGCTTCAGAGAATTTCGACGTATATGCTCTCGCTGGGGGGAAGAACAAGGCATATCATCAAGATTATTTGGATATGGTGTCCTCTCAGATCAACACACTTTGGATTCAACTTGGACCTGATATAGCGGCTGGTGCTTTGGGGACTGATGCACTCTTGAATGGGATGGAAATTTTCAAGCTCAGTCGAAATGGTGATCTTGCCCATGTGTACGGAAGATTTGGTTCAGCGGTGACAGTGGGGTCGGGTAAAAAGTTGGCTCTTTGGGCAGGAATTGGGGCAGGTATAGCTTCAATTGCCATTATTGCTGCTTTGTGTATTATGTTCTTTTGTTACTGTGATCATCGGAAAAAAAAGGCTCCAAACAAAAACCAGCCTTTTGGGTTGCACTCGATGTTCCTTCATGGGTCCATTGGAAATAGCATTACCAATGCTCGAGGGGGAAGTTTGAATCTAAATGGGTCTATGGCTTCTACTAGAATTGGCAAGTGGTTTACATTGGCTGAGCTTAGAATTGCAACAAATAATTTTGACGAGTCGTTAGTGATTGGTGTTGGAGGTTTCGGAAAGGTTTACAAGGGTGAAATTGATGATGGCACCCTAGTTGCAATCAAGCGAGCTCACCCCAAATCTAAACAAGGCTTGGCTGAATTTGAGACCGAGATTGAGATGCTTTCAAAGCTCAGGCACCGACATCTAGTCTCGATGATTGGATTTTGTGAGGAACAAAATGAAATGATCTTAGTGTATGAGTACATGGCAAACGGTACACTCAGGAGTCATCTTTTTGGGAGTGATCTTCCCTCTTTAACATGGAAACAACGACTAGATGTCTGCATCGGAGCTGCACGTGGACTCCACTACCTTCACACGGGTGCAGAGAGGGGTATAATCCATAGGGATGTCAAAACGACAAACATACTATTAGATGAGAAATTTGTTGCAAAGATGGCCGATTTTGGGTTATCGAAAACGAGTCCTGCATTGGATTATACTCACATTAGTACTGTGGTAAAGGGAAGCTTTGGATATCTTGATCCCGAATACTTCCGAAGGCAACAATTGACTGAAAAGTCCGATGTTTATTCTTTCGGTGTAGTATTGTTTGAAGTTATTTGTGCCCGACCTGTTATCAATCCATGCTTGCCAAAAGATCAGATCAATCTTGCGGAATGGGTGCTCCAATGGCAACGTAAGGGATTGCTCGAAACCATTGTTGACACACGACTAGAAGGAAAATACTTTCCAGAGTCGTTGAAGAAATTCGGGGAGATTGCGGTGAAATGCCTTGCTGATGAGGGAAAGAACCGACCTACGATGGGTGAAGTATTGTGGCACTTGGAGCATGTCTTGCAACTACATGTAGCTTCAATGCACAATGATGACATGTGCGATGCCTTTTCAAGGAGTCATATTTCTGCGAGTCTTGGACAGGGAAAGGTGGGTGGAGACAACAACGTTGACCTTAAATCCAAAGAGTGTGGAGAACCCACAACCAAGCAAACCATCATGTTGGATTGACGAGTTCATGCAGATGGTTCACCCAAAGGTGAGCACTAGACACTGTTCTTTACATTCTTAGAAAATTATTTTGGTTAAGCCCGTTGAAGCTTTGATAATTTCTCTTACAATATTCATTGCCCACAACGAAAGAGAACTCGTAGTAATCCGAGGAAGTAACTAATTCAAATGGCTCGTTAGTTACACTTCGTTGGTCGTTTGGAGTCATAGTCACAAAATTCTCCGAATAAGGGACTAGCTGATTAAATTGACAAATCTACAATTTGTCAATTAATCTTGGAATATGATGACAGTTTTACCATTCACCCCAAAAATATTTATTTTCTTCAACAATCAAATCTCAAGAAGATAGGATGTTTAGGGAGTTGAAGATGATGGTTTGGTATTAAACTCATAAACATCATTTGTGTATTCTCCAAAATTTTCACGATTTTTTAACAAATTTCTCTAAATTAACCAATGGAGAAATTAGTTTGTCAAATTTTTTAGTTGGGGTAGTGAATTTCACTATGAATTGATGTATAAATGTTTTTTTTTTTTTATGATTAGAAGGGTATCTAGGCCAGCTTGCGTGCACCAACTATTCCCTCCTCCCCGAACAAGGCTTGCGAAACAGGATTTTAATCCTGCGGTCCGTGGCCACTGATATTAGTAGCTGGTGGGAATCGAACTTGAGACCACAGGGGAGCACACCCCTTGATCCCGAAGTGCTACCACTCGGCCACCCATCTGGTGGTTATGTATAAATGTTTGGATTTGAGATTATGCTCCCCTATAAAATTAGAAAAGCACTTTCCGCATTAGGGAAAAGTTTCTTTACAGTTCATCCAAGAGGGAAAAATGTAACTGGATTTCACGTGGATGTGGAGCACACAATTTTTTAAAAACTTTAAAATCAATAAATAAATTTTTATTAATTTATTTTAATTTTTATATCTGATCTAGATCATGAACTCTAGACTCTAGAGGCTAGTTGTTATTTTGCCAATGTTGTGGGCTGAATAACCCTTGGTAAGAGTGGGAGCTATTGAGAATCACCAGAGTGGTCTAAATCCCAACATATCTGTCATGATTTGGATGCCAAATCACAACAGATCAATTACGATTTGGTAGCCAAATCCTTGGCTATCTTTTTCATTTAAATTCCAAATGTGTTGTAAATATTCATTTATTTTCTCCCATAGATAAAGGTGAAGGGAGTCTGTCTATATATATATATCACGGTCAATGGCAAACTTTTTAGCAAACTTTTTGGCAAAATATTTTTCAAAACATGAGTTAGAAGTTTTGGAATGGGCTGATTTTTGGTGAGGATGATCTCTACGGTCCATTCCAAAACTTCTAACCCCATCAAAAATAGTTTACAAAAAATGGACGGTCCACGATTTTTCAACTTGTAAACATGGGTTAGAAGTATTGGAATGGGCTGATTTTTGGTGAGGATGATCTCAACGGATTATGACCCCTATTACGACTCACATTACGACTCATCGTTTGTCTTATATGGGCAAAAATGTTTGGAATGGGCTGGTTTTTTGTGAGGATGATCTCTGTGATGAGGGGATCATCCTGGCAAAAAATCATCCCATTCCAAAACTTCTAACCCCATCAAAATTGATTTACAAAAATTGGACGGTCTAAAAATTTTCAACTTGTAAACATGGGGCTAGAAGTTTCATAATGAGCTGATTTTTGGCAAGGATGATCTCCTCACCATAGAGATCATCCTCACAAAAAATCAGCCCATTCCAACCATTTTTGCCCATATAAGACAAAACGGTGTGTCGCAATGTGAGTCGTAATAGGGGTATACGGAACCCGACTCTATATATATATATATATATAGGGAAATGTTCAGCACCCTAAGTTTTACCACACACTTTAACAAACGTTTTTTGTCCTACATGGGTTAGAAGTTTTGGAATGGGCTGATTTTTGGTGAGGATGATCTCTATGATTAGAAGATCATCCTCCCCAAAAATCAGCCCATTCCGAAATGTTTAGCCCCATGTTTACAAGTTGAAAAATCGTGGACCGTCCATTTTTTATAAATCATTTTTGATGGGGTTAGAAGTTTTGGAATGAACTGATTTTTGGTGAGGATGATCTCCTCACCATAGAGATCATCCTCACCAAAAATCAGTCCATTCCGAAACTTCTAACCCATGTAGGACAAAACGCGTTTGTTAAAGTGTGTGGTAAAACTTAGGGTGCCGAACGGGACCATATATATATATATATATATATGTGTGTGTGTGTGTGTGGGTAGCCTTCAATGGCTAACTTTTTGGCAAAACATTTTTCAAAACATGAGTTAGAAGTTTTGGAATGGGATGATTTTTGGTGAGGATGATCTCTACGGTGAGGAGATCATTCTCACCAAAAATCAGTCCATTCCAAAACTTCTAACCCATGTTTACAAGTTGAAAAATCCGTAGAGATCATCCTCACCAAAAATCAGCCCATTCCAAAACTTCTAACCCATGTTTACAAGTTGAAAAATCGTGGACCGTCCATTTTTTGTAAACTATTTTTGATGGGGTTAGAAGTTTGGTGAGGAGATCATCCTCACCAAAAATCAGCCCATTCCAAAATTTCTAACTCATGTTTTGAAAAATGTTTTGCCAAAAAGTTGGCTAAAAAGTTGGCCCTTGAACGCCACTCTATATATATATATATAGGGTCGGGTTATTACGACCCCCTTTGCGACACACCTTTTTGTCTTATATGGGCAAAAATGTTTGGAATGGGCTGATTTTTTGTGAGGATGATCTCTGTGATGAGGGAATCATCCTGGCAAAAAATCATCCCATTCCAAAACTTCTAACCCCATCAAAATTGATTTACAAAAATTGGACGGTCTATAATTTTTCAACAAAAATCGGACGGTCTAGAAGTTTTGGAATGGGATGATTTTTTGCCAGGATGATCTCCTCACCATAGAGATCATCCTCACAAAAAATCAGCCCATTCCAAACATTTTTTCCCATATAAGACAAAAAGGTGTGTCGCAAAGGGGGTCGTAATAACGCGACCCATATATATATATATAGATAGATAAATAGATAGAGAGAGAGAGAGAGAGAGAGAGAGAGAGAGAGAGAGAGAGAGAGAGAGAGATTGGTTAGCTTGTTTATAATGAGTTCGGTAACTCGATGCTGACGGGATTTGAACCCAGGTCTCTAATATCATCACCCAAAGACTTTCACCATCTAAGCTAGTTGGCAGCCGCATTTTATACGTACTATAACATGGATGATCTAAAGAAACACTTACTTAGAATACAAATTTAAATCTCTGTTTCACATGGTACCAAAACCACAAACCTGATCCTTTTTTTTTTTTTTTTCCCCATTAAAAATCTCTCGCCTTTTCACCATCTTTATGATGTCGTCTCCTTCAAGATAATCAAATGGCTTTGGTGATATTCATCATCCACTGATAATTACAACCATCATTTTTATAATCCAGTAAATGTGCTTATTTCTACCCTTTTTGCTGTGACGATTAACAGATATGCAGTAGTGTGATGCGTATGGCTCTCACAGCAACAAAATAAAATCAGGTTCCTTGATGGTAATGGGAGAAAATCCAATGTTTTTTTTATCAGATTATGGATCTTGGGTTACGGATTGATATTTATGAACGATTTTTACAAGGAAATGCCTCTCAAGTCTATCGTGTCCGAAGTGAAATCATTACTCTCTCAAGCTCAACTTTCGATTCTACTTATAGCACCAAGATGGAAGCCTCATGAGATGAATTATTTTCCTATATATAGCCATCTCATCCTGTTCTTGAGGTACCATGAGGGTTATCATCGCCATTCAATAAGAAGGGTAATGCAAATTTTTTTTTATGGGTCTTAATCACAGTTCTGCAGCTATAATGAGTCAGATCTTATTAATTAATCCCCTACCATCAGTTAATAAAGCTTATAGTGTTGTACTTCAAGAAGAACACCAATGACTTATCGATGTTTCATACGAGCCTCACCTTGATCATGTTATTGTTGCTGTTAATCAACTTAGTCTCATTAATTCCAACCCCATAGCTGCTGGTGTTGGTCAGACACTTACCACACAAGCTGTGGAAACTCATTCAAGCGACGTTGTGAGGTGCATGTGGTAAAATCGACCATACAGAGGATTGTTGCTATAGCAGACATAGGTTCCCACATCGTAACGACAATGGAAACCATCTAACACGACATGAAGGCTAGCACATCAACAGTGTTTAATCCAATCCTCTCCTATCTACAACCACAACTACTCAATTTACTAAGGAGCAACATCATCAACTCTTAAGCCTTCTATACTTGGATAAAGAGAATCTTAGGTGCAAATGTGGCTGCTAAAGGATCTTTCAATGACTCTTTTCTCTCTATATTTAGATCATAGATAATACATGTACTATCAACCACATGACTCCTTTTGACTTTACTTCCACCAAGGAGTATTCATCTTCCTTCCATACTGTCAGATTGCCTACTTGCAATCTCATACCCATAAACAAAATCGGTGATTTAGGGCCAATACTTAATTCTTTTAAAGCGAATTCTATTGTTCTTAGGCTAAAAGGCCTTTCTTTACTTAAAAAAATGAGTCAAATTGATCAAAATGACTCTTTGCTCTTATGTCTTACACCAAGAGGACTTGCTTTTTGAAATGTTGTTTATGTCAGACAAAGAATCTCATTCTACGCTTGCTTTTGTAGATAATTACAAGAGGATAAAGGTGTCCCCCCATGACATCTGAAAAAATTTTCACCATCCTTTTGCCAAGAAACATAGGGTGGTAAATTTTTCATTTTGTCCTTTTATTAAGGATGCAAGTTAAAATTGGTGTGAGATATGACTCATGTAATTAATTAGAGAATGAAGTATAAGATTATTTTATCCTCTAAAGTCTAAAAGCAAGAGCAAAAGTGGTGCCCTTCGACTTTTGGATGAAAATTAAAGGTTTTGCTTTTGCAAAAAAGTGTCATATGGGACAATTCTTGTGAATATTTACATGATAACAAAATCACCTTTTTATCACATGGCACCCTCACTCTTTCTATTATGATCCATTACTAGTCCTTAGGTCAAGGTTCGTTGACTGAGGCTACAATGGCATCATTATTTCATGTGAGCTGAAATGAATCTCAATGTTCTCATCGTGTTCAATAAAGCAAATCTGAATATGTCTTGTTTGAGTGACACAAACCCCAAAACAATTTTAACCATTTTTTTTTGACATGAACATCCCTTCAAAACTAATCTTTCCAAGGAATTTTATTTTGCTCATAGTGCTTATAGAATCCGGGGATCCACCAATCACATAAGCCCGCATGTATTGAATGGCTTCTACAATTTACAAAATTACCCTTATTAGGCTTGACGAGGCACGAGCTAGAGTGTCTGAGAAAAAAAAAACACTCCTTTCCAAGTGCTCCAACAATAAATCCCCCTTTGAAATTTTGAAGGAGAATTCAACACATTAAATCATCTCAAAATCTGATTTCTCAAAAGCGTAGCAGTTAAAATCTAAGTAGGCATTTGGATATGACTCCTTTGCTACTTCTGACTCTTGTAGGGAGTTAGAAGTCATTTGGATGTGTTTGGATGAACAACTCCTTCGAAGAATTACTCCGCGCAAGAGCAAGAAATTACTCATTGTAAAGAAGTCGAGAAAACCTATTTCTCAAAACTCATCTTGCGGTGAGTCAAAATCTAACGGTTTGTTTTACCAAAATATCCTTAATTTTATTAATTTTCTATGAAAATATTCCTAATTCATTTGCCCTTAAATCAAATGAAAGAAACCTTTATTAATATTTAATTTTTTTTTTAAATTTTGAGTATAATGGATTTAAACACATTATATTAATATTTAATATTTAAAATATTATTATATTAATATTTATAGTTAAACACATTATATTAACATTTAATATTTAAAATATTATATTATATTAATATTTACAATATAGTTTGAAGGCATATTATGACACTAAAAGACAGTCTGTCAATTTTTTTTAAAAATTCTGAGTATAATGGATTTAAACACATTATATTAATATTTAATATTTAAAATATTATATTAATATTTATTATATTATATTATATTAATATTTATAGTTAAAATGTCAAAAAAGTATAGTTTGAAGGTATATTATGACACTAAAAGACAGTCTGTTAATTTTTTTAAATGTTTTTAGTATAACGGATTTAAGCATATTATATTAATATTTAATATTTAAAATATTATATTATATTATATTATATTAATATTTATATTATATTATAGTTAAAATGTCAAAAACAGTATAGTTTGAAGGCATATTATGACACTAAAAGACAGTCTGTCAATGTTTTTTAATATTATGTCATATTATGTCAAAAACAGTCTGTCAATTTTTTTTAAATTTTTTGAGTATAATGGATTTAAACACATTATATTAATATTTAATATTTAAAATATTATATTATATTATATTAATATTTATAATTAAAATGTCAAAAACAGTATAGTTTGAAGGCATATTATGACACTAAAAGACAAAAAACAGTAACTGGTATAATATAAGGGTATTCTGATCTTTTTTCTAGAAGTCATGAGAAGTCAATATGGTTCCTAAACAGACTTCCAGCACAAAAGTACTTCTGCCAGTACTTCACAGAGTTAATTGCCAAACGCCCTTTCTGCACAGAATTACTTTTCTAGCTCCTCCACAGAATAGTTCTACTCCTGGTATCCAAACAGGCCCTAAGAAATTGAAAACAAGCAATTTTAGGATTTCATCACAAAAGCCATGCATGCTATAAGCAGTATGAAATCCAAAGGACATTCAATTGAACCTGAAACATGTCACTGCTCAACACGTTTTATAGTTAAAATAAAACGCAGAATTCATGAACTGGACTCAATGCCACAAACCAAATGTGCATAATCAAACATAAAGAATAAAATTAAGAGACACTTTCCCCTTAGTAAGGGTTGTTTAGCTCAAATGGATTTTTTTTCTTTTGGACTTAGATCCAAGGTTTTGAAAAATGAACGGCTACTTACCAGACTCCCAAATTTAAAATTCAACAGTGAAAATAACTTTAAAAAAAAAAATAGTTCATAGAATCTTATCCTCTACATCTCTATGCCATCATATCATGTTTTTTGCTGCCACAACGTGAACTTAATGACCCATTGGTAAGATTTGAAATCTTAATAAGTTATTCCTCTTTCCTTTGATAAATCTTGGAAAAATTACTTAACCAACTCTGACGGAGGGACTTCCTTCTAAACACCTCCTAATTCTTTCTTAATGCCCCTTCACCCCTCTTTAAATTGGTTAGATCCATGATTCAACTTTTTGAGATTGACGATTCAAATCATTGAGACCAACCTATTTCCCAATAATCAAGATGGATCTTTTACAACCATCATATCGATGATAGTAAATCGTAGGTCTTAATGTTTGAACATGAATCATCAAGATCAACAGATTGAATCGTAAATCATGATACCACCCCAAAACTCGGTGCATTCTAGGTCACAACCACCAGCTTGACTGCCTAAAAGAGCCTCTTGGCCCACTAGGTCCATGGTGTAGATCACATCCAAAGAATGTAGTAGCCCAAAGAGAAAAAGGTAGAAGACCTACTCAAACAATGATGTAAAACTATTTAAACCATAATGATAGAAAAATAATCCATTGGATATGTGGCTAAATATATTGGTGTACTAAGTTAGCTTACAACAGAGAAGTGGACGGTTTTCCACCTAAAAGGATCCTTGTCTGAAGAGATTGACCATATGAATTTTAGGCATCACAGGTTCTGCATTGGGACACAAGTGCAACCGAGTACATTCGAGATGATACAAAATAGTTTGTTACATGGTGTATTAGATGTATATCGTATTTCACCTTCTTCAGTTTGCTTCTTCATTAGTTTATGCTTTAGGATGAAAAATAACCCCACTTTAGATGTGACTCTCCAGACCGTGACAAGCTGACCTCCTTGAGCCATCTTCAACTTTATTCTTGTATTGACTTTTCATATGACCTATAATATAACAATGGTAACACAAGGTAGTTAAAACTTTCATATTTGAAATCGACCTTTGTCATGAAATACTTGCAAGCGGATACTTGGATGGTATTCCTATCATATATGGTTGAACTCAAGGATTTTTCCTCCCTTGTTGCTAATGAAGAAAACCCCCTCCTAAGATTTAAGTTCAGGAAGAACTCTGGATGTACGACGTGTTGAATCCATTTTTAAGCACAATTAAGTACCCTAATGCACAAAAGGCCCTTGTTATTAAAATTGCACTATATGTATCTTTTCCAATGGCACAAAATCTCTCTTAGAACGGTGCTCCGAGGAACTTCTTACCGTTCGAACAACTAATTTAGAATCAAAAAGGTAATTTAAATCAACATATGAAGTAACTTGCCAAAACAGTCATAGTGTTAGTCATAGATTTTTTTTTTCTTTTTTTCTCAATATTCTCTTGGTATATTTGATAATTGGACCTACCCAACATTTGAGACTAATCTTATCTTAGAGATAATTGTTAAGCTCAGACACCTCTTTTGTTTCCAAAAGATTTGGCATTTTATTCGTCATTGTTTTTCTATGTTAGATCTTGTGTACACATCCCATGGGAGTGTCACTGGACATGATTATATGTGAATATTTGTGAAGAGGGTGTAAAGACGCTGTGCTCAAGATGTACCTCCTTATAATTTGATTCAGTAAGGATGAACACTTTGTCCCACTTGAAGCATTGGCTTTGCTCCATCTTTAGGCCCTCTCGCTTTATTGTGATACTCATACCTCAACAAGATTCCAAACAAAATCTTCCCCTGCTTCCACAACAAGATTTTTAATCAACAATGAAATACACCATTAACCAACAAAAGATGATAAGAAATGGGTTTGTATAAGAATATGACTAAGTTAGACAAAAGCTTTTGACATAAATCACAAATGGTGAAGAGACCATTCCATTCAATGGGGCACTATTTGCATTCACATTGAAACACACAGGGAAAAAAAGAAGAAAGACAGAGAAACAAATCTGGTTCGATTCCCATTTTTATCAACCCATAGAATTTCTTTACTTACCCCAACTCTCCTGAATGATGCTAAAGTTGCCAAAGGTTCTTTCAACTTTTGGACTTGTCCAGTTAGGGGGTCAAGATTGATCATTTGACACCGATTGCATCCACCAAAAGACTGCAGAAAAAGAACTCAACAATTGATCAATCACACAACATAAGAAAAAGATTTTTTGTATGCCTATAAAACTATAATTATAGTATTAAATTTTGATATACTTCCACGAAATATACCGAAATAGTTCCATTTCTACAAGGTTCAAAATGAAATTTAACCTAGAAAATATTTTTGTATATATCTTGGTGAAAATCACTATTCATTTTACAAAATATTTCATTGAATAGTAAATTTTGATTGAATAGTCAAATTTCTAAGTATAAAATGCAAGAGTTCAGTGAAAATATTTTTCTATAAAAAATAAAACTTGATCAAAATAATATTCTAAATATATTGATAAAATATATAGAAATAGCAAAAGTTATATATTTTTTATAAGCAAGCAAGTTAGTGATTAGAAATGTATAAATTACACAACATTCATTCATTCGTACAATAGTCCATGTTTTAATTGATTAGATATATTAATAATTTATTCATAAATTTGAAAAACAAATAATTAATGCATGAACACTATTGATATCCATTTCCATACTAAATATGGCCGTTCATTATAATTTGATGATTTGAATGTGCTTTCATGTTTTTTTTATCATTTCCTACATTTTCAATTCAAATATCATCACGTAATATATTGTTTTGGATGAGGTATAAGAGTCAGATTTAAGTGATGAGAGAGAAGAGAGGAAGAAGAAGAGAAAAGAAGAAGAAGAAGAAGAAGAAATTGGGGCTTAAAAGATTAGGGCTGACTGACTTGTTTCTCTTATTTATATAATAAAAGGAAAAATTACATAAGTAACCCTCGACCATATAATAAAGACACATGTTATGATTTCCTACACTCCCTCTCAAGTTGAGCATAGACTTCAGTCATGCCAAACTAGTACAATATAGACTGAAAGTAAGCTTTATAGAGATCCTTCATAAAAAGCATCAGCAAGTTAGCTAAAAATTGAATCAAGAGGAAATAGATTTATCCAAAAACAAGCTTCTCTAGAACAAAGTGCCAGTCAATCTCAATGTCTTCAGTCCTATCATGCTGGACTGGTTTGATAGAAATATTGATAGGAGCATTATTATTAGAATACATATTCATAGAAGGAGAAATACTAATGCCAAGATCCTAAAAAATAATTCAATACCACAATAGTTCAGTAACACCCTGAGCCCTGGCTTAATATTCAGCCTCAACAGTAGAAAAAATAAAAACAATCTGCTTCTTACTCCTCATAGTTACTAAGTTAACCCCAACAAATGTGCAGCAACTTGAGGTAGATTTCCTATCCTCAACTAAGCCTACCCAATTTACCTCTGTATAGCCTTCCACTTGGAGATGGTTATTCTTATGGAATAGAAGACCCTTTCCTGCACAGGTCTTCAAATACCTCAAAATCTTTTCAATAGCCTCCAAATGTGAGAGACTAATTACAATAATCGCATAAATAATAAAGGGTCAAGTAAGACATAAATAGAGGAACCTACCAACCAGTCATTGATATTTGTCAGTAAGAGGAACATGTTCAAATTCACACAACTTGTAGTTGGGGGTTAATAGAAGTATCTGCAGGTCTACAGCCAAGTTTCCTTGTATCATGAAGAAGATCCAAGGCATATTGAAGCCGACAAATGAAGACACTATCTCGGGATCTAGCCACCTCTATACCAAGGAAATATTGATGTTTGCCAAGGTTTTAGAAGTTGAATTCCTTGGCTAAGTTAGACTTAAGGTTACAAACCATCAACATGGATAATGAGAATAGTTAGTTGTCAATCCTGTGTTCATTTAATGAACTTAGTGTGATCTGTATTGCCCAGGACAAACCCATACAGGCTCATAGCCTTGCAAAATCGATAAACCGGGCTTGAGGGGATTGCTTGAGCACATACAACCATACGAAACCTGCATACCTTACCCATTGAATCATATCTGGTGGAAGATCCATGTAAACATCCTCAAGAAGATCACCATTCAAGAATGCATTCTTCACATCTAACTGGTAAAGGTCCCATGAGTAATGAGTAGTTAACAATATATCGATTAAAAAAATAGTAGTTAATACGAGCAAGTCCCTGATAGAATTCAATGTAGCCACATCAACAAATGTCTCCCTATAGTGAAAACCTATTTACAGCCTGTTGGGTTCCTTCCTTAAGACAAGTCTACTAGTTCCCAAGTGTCATTCTTGGTTAATGCTTTCCTCTCATCATTCATAATCTCCATCCAATTCCTATTTTGAAAATTCACTAAAGCTCCAAAATAATAAAAAATTTGTTTTAAGGAAACGTTCTTAAGGACCTAAGTTGAATAACTAATAAGAGTACCCCAACATACAATCAACTCGCTCTGAAAATATGCCAAACACTCTCTAAGACGTTCACACATATTTGCATAAACGAAATGTAGTAGGCACCTCTCGATGTGGTACTTAAGGAAAAAGGGAAATACTTTGCAAAAGTTTCAAAAAATTTACTACCTTGGTACGATGACTTGAGTAGGATGGATCAACTTGGGGACCTACCCAAGCTTTAGAATTAAAAAGGTCGGGAGCAACTACATTTCCAACACATTTTTTTTGTTTGCAATCTGTTACAAAAGAAGAACAAGCACTTCGATTTATAGTTGCTTCAGCTGAAAGGAGAACTTTGCCTCAAAGAAAAACAGTGAATGCAATAGAAGTGACGAACATGATTTAAAGCATTAAATTTTGGAAAAATGCAAAAAGAAATTGTGTACTGTTGAACTTCTTGTTAGAGTGATGAGGATGGCAGATGCAGAAACTTGTACTATGGACAACACAAAAGAGACCATTAAAGACTTTTACAAGGATAATACTGAAAAGTATGAAGTGTATTGGAAGATCATAGATGAATGGTGGAATCGTACTCTTTATAATCCTTTTCATACAGTAGCGGCTTACTTGAATCCCATCTTGGACAAAATTTTAGCCTCACCAAGCATCCCAAATTATGTAGTGATAATCTTGATGAAGATGATGGTGATAATCATAGAATGAAACATCATAGAATGAGGATGCAATGGAAGATGACCTTCAATCTGATTATTTTGATCAGTTCATGAATCCTAACTTTGATTCATGATAGTAATACTTAATATTTTGAACTACTTAATTTGATGTGTTACTTTTTTTATGGATTTATAAATGACATTGGTTTGGGATTTTATGATTTATTCTTATAGTTTAAAATAGGATTTGATTATATAAATAAAAACACCACTTAATAGACACAGTTACACTATCCTAACCCCATTTGAGATTTTTCCTGATTTTTTTTATTTTTTATTGTCATCTTTTTCAATTTTTGCATTTTTTTTTTTCGATTTTTCCCCTTGTCGATTATGCCTCCAACAACAAATGCTAAACAGAGGGAGTTGTGTCATAAAATCACACTTCAAATTCGCAAAGAGTTGTCCATTTCGTAGAGTGGCCAGAATTTCTTGAAGGTGCTGCATATGCACATCAAGATTAGCATTATGAATCAAGATATCATCAAAATACACAATTACATAACATCCTACGTATGGTTTGAGCACTTGGTTCACCTCTCACACAAACATACTCAATGTATTTGACTACCCAAAAAGAATCACCAACCACTCGTACAGCCCCTCTCATGTCTTGCAGTTGTCTTCGATTCATCTCCGAGTCTTGTGCTAATCTGGTGATAACCGCTCTTTAAGTGTAACATAGAAAAGGTTTTTGCACAATGATTTGATTACAGGATCGGCTATTTACACATACATACACCAAGAATTGTCTTTCTTTGAGGTCAAGAGAGCCGGTACCACAAATGGACTCACTCGCACGTAGGTAGCTGTTTTCCAAATGCTCATTTACTTGTCTACAACGTTCCTCATTCTCCTTAGGACTCGTACAATAGTGTGGACGATTTGGTAAACTGATACCGAGAATGAAATCCTTGGTGCTGTGTGTCTCTTGAGGGAGGTAAGCAAGAAGGTAACTCTTCAGGGAATATATTTGCAAATTATTTGTGGAATGCAAAGGTATAATCCTCTACCAACAAAGGGAAAAAAAACAATTCCGACCTCTTTGATGGCCTCAATAAATCGAAAATAAATTGACACCATTCCTTGTTTGAGATCTAGGACCCGAATCTATTGACCGAGGCTAAACTAACCCCTCTATCATATTGCCAAGGCTGTCCAACCATTAAGTGAGACACATTAATTGCAACCATGTCACACCATATGGAACTACAATAACACTTACTGATAGGAAAAACTAGATGACTTTTGAAATTATTACCTCATTGCCTTTTTGAACCCTGAGAGCTTGTAGGCTGAGGCTATGTCTTTGTATCCACTTTCAATTCCAAAACAACTTCCTCAGACACAACATTCTCACAACTCCCACTATCAATTACCAAAGAGCATACCTTGCCACCAATTGTACAAGTGTGAAATATGTTTGCGCAGAGCCAATCCTCATTTGACTCACCTCGTGGAGTCAAGCAATTTCCTGACCAAGATCGCTTCTCCAGTGTCCCCGCATAGTATCTCATCCTCTTCATCATCGTAAGAGCCGAATGATCTGGATAGTCTTCCAATTCTTCAATTAGCAATTGCTTTCCATAATCCATCTAGACTAGAATTTTTACAATGTTCTGCACACCTGTAACACTTTAGTCTAGTAGAAGCGCTAGACATTTTTGTCCCTTAATTGATCGGCAACCAATTGTTTTTTTTTTGGAAAGTTGTTCCGACAAAAGCTTTCGCATTCGTGCCTGAACCGAACCCACTCTTAGCCCTACTATATTGTTTTTCAAGGCTGAGTGCATGTTGATGTGCATCGGACACTGACCACACGTCCAGAATATTCAAAGCATCTTGAAATGCTTGTCACATGCCACTAATATACCTAGCCACTTCGGCTAACTTGCTGTGGACCAATAACTGATAAAATTCTTTGTTATATTCGTTAATAACTATAAGGTAAGAATTCAGCCCTCAACCTTTACTTCATCTCCCTGCAAAAAGTGATCTTTGATTTGACTTTTCGGGCTCAAATAATTTTCAATTGGTTCCACCAAGCTGCCACTAGAGAGAGATTCTGGAACTTAAATTCCAACACTTACCCCACAACATTCAACCAATCAATAGATTCTTCCTGAGAATTCTGGTATACCTACCTTTAGACCCTTCTCCCATATACGAGACACCCACCAGGTCTGAGGCTGCTTTGTTTGCATGCAAACTCTTCTCCTTGGTGCAACCGTGTGGATTGGATTTTCCAGCCCCTAGTTGCATTCGACCTCTTCAATTGAGGTTGAATTGGATTGCATTGCAAGTTGTTGCCTCAAAGCTTTGATTAGCTGATGTAGTTCAATGACTTCCTCTCGCAACTCACCAGTAGCATCCTCCATAGTTTCTGGTCTCTTTCATGATGGCGTGATTGATCTCCCAACAACCTAAACTCACTCTAATACCACCCTCATGCAGGATTGATGGAAAAAAATAGAAGATGAAACAGAACTTCAACTAACCCTCAATGCAAATCGACTCAAGCCTTACAAATATTGGGAAATAAAATGTCTCTTATTCCTCAACTCAGAATCATTAAAATTCAGAATAGAAAAACTAATAAACTATCTTCTCAGTGTAAATTCAAAAAGTGTTCAACGCATCATTTCCTTAAAAAACAAAGTTTCTAGAACTCCTACTAGGACACCAACTAAGGAACTTGCTATGTGGACTGTAAATTATTATTATACTACTAAAATGCTTCAATCTCAAAGTTGAGATCTCCACGTTTCTACAACTCAACAACTACTAAACTAAGGACTATTTAAGAAATCCAACCAACATGTGTAGTTCTGCCAGCCACTGGATCTACATACGTGGGGTCCAACGAATCTTGGGCTTCTTTTAAGGCTCTTACTGAACTTCTCTTTAGGCTGATCCAGCCCATCTATGTAGTTGCAATTGGATCCGCATTAAGACGTAATAAAATTTATTTTTTCCATGAGAAAACACAGAATGGACTAAGTATAAGTAGAAGTGCCACTATAAAATTTTGATAAATCAAATTAGTACTAATAAAAGTCCCATGGTAAGAATTTACAAAGATTACTAAATATTCTGGATATTTTACTTGGTGTTTGAGATTGTACTGAGAAAGAAATCTTAGCACTATTCCTTCTCTTGGAATCCAAAAAAGACAAAAAGAGTAATACTACCTATTTTATTAAATGCCTATATAGAATTAATCTTTTAATTTGTAAAAACCCTTATTTATAAGCTTTTATATAAGAATTTTCATCTTCAACTTCCATCCATATGCCATTACTTACTGTAAAATGTTCCTTCCCAATGTTAAGACCTCTCCACTCATCTTCCGCATATGGTTCTGATCCAGAGATTACAAGGTTGGGACGGAACCTCATTGGATCAACATGAATTGGCTGTACATGACTATCTCTTTGTATATCTGTCACCCAAAAAAAAAAAAAATGTAATAATAATAATAATAATAAAACATGGTTTGCATGAATTTTCGTAACAGAACTTTGTACTAAAACGACGTGTTTTACTGAAATAGGCAAATTATAACTACAAGAATACATTGATACACACTTAGGCACAAAATTTCAAGGATCATAAAAGAAACCCAAAAAAAAAAATGATGATCATCTACAAAACAACCCAACCATAATCTAACAACAAGAAGAAAAGAGGATGATCATTCCCCTAGATTGGTAACAGAGTTCTATGTAAAGCCAGGCAAAAAAGTATAAAGATTCTCTCCTTTAGGGTTTCTTTTAGTAGAAGATGATTGAAAACTTCAACTCTATAGAAAAATCAGGTAAAAAATGCATAAGGTGGTCTTATATCCTTTCATTACAAGTTCTTTCCTCAAAAGCAATGTATTCTCTCTTTCTACAAGCAACATCCACCAAATTCTTTTGTTTTGATGTAAGCATTAGTTGTCTTGTCTAGTAAATTAACTAGTTAAACATTTAATTACCTAGTCAGAAACAACTTCCAAAAATAAGAAACCTAGTAAAATAAACAAACAAAGGACCCTTTTTGACAGAAGTAACTCACCGAGTCTTTTCAATTGATGTCTAGAACAAAATACTGAAATTTGGATGATTGTGAAACATTAATAATTTGAGAAACTTAGTACTTTGGAGTGAGTCAAACATCACAGAGATTGTTGCCAAACTTCTTGATAGGACTTTCAAGAAAGCCTAAGATTTAGGCTGAGCTGGGAAATGAATGAAAAAGAAAAATGGTACAATTTCATACAACACAATCTTCTTCTTTAGCTTATTTTAAGTGCAAATAAAAAATTACTTTTTGTGAAAACTACCATAACTTAATCACAAACTGAACGTACTTGGTTGAAACAATGTTTATTCACACAAGTTTGGTATTTTTTATTGCTTTCTTCAAATCTTCTATCATACTTGATCAAAGATCTCAACTCGTTAGATAAAAGCATCGTAATTACTGCTACAATTGCATGCTCTGGCAAAGGAATGACGTCCAACACATTATTTGGTGCTCATTCTAGCACCACTTTAAACAATGTCTTTCGAGAATCAAGCAAGGTTGAGATAGGTTATATCACATTGCTTTTGTTGATCACCACTGATGTTATAAGTAACAAATCACCGAGACTTCTATCTTACCGTCAATTTTTGGATTGTAAGCACCAAATAATTTAATTTGGTTCCCAATATTTTTCACAAAGTGAGCCAAAAGTGCTTCACAAACTTTATGTGCAGGTGGATGTGATTGACTTAGGAGAATCGCACAACCACCAAATTCTCTATAAAATAATAAATGGAATGAGAGGCATTTGTGTTCTCCCTCATTTGGATCCATTGGATCCTTTAGAGTTATTCTTTGGGAGACTTGACGCAATCAATTCGAGGGGCATTTAGAGGGCGATAGTAGATGAATTCTTTTACCCCTTGTTCCCATCACAAGGATAATGGCTCAAGGATCCAACCTCACAAGTGATGAGGTAGTTCTTGAGTCTTCCTTATAAAATGTCAAGGAAGAACTTTTAATCTAATTCCAATGGATTTAACTCCATTTACTTGCTGGAAATAAAGTCAAAGAAACAAAAATTAAATAAATGCTTACCAAGAATAGAAGGATTAGAAGAAAATAAGAGAAATTCCAATAATCTTGAACTTGAGTTTCAAATTTTACAGAGTTTTCACTTAATAAATTCTTCTCTCCTTTCTCTTCATGATCCCCCCTATTTATAGGCTCCTAGGGGGAATTGATTACAAAAAGATCAGCAAACATTACAAAAGTGGGCCTAAAAGTAGAAAATAGCTTTCGTCAATTGATCTTGGATCAAAACGATCACTCTAAACAAATTGATCGCTTTAAAGAAATTAGACATCTATTTTTGTGTATTTTTTTCTTGGAATCTCCTTACTGTTTTTCTCGTATACCTCCTAATGACAAAAAATGTGCCTTATTTTAGACACAAACCTTGGTGGCCCACTTGGACCCCCCAGACTCGAAGTTTATTTCTTAAGTGGCATATAAGGATTCTTTGGTGCTTGCATTATTTGCAATCTTGGAGGTACATGTATTACCAGACATTCTTCTTTGGAAGTTCTAAGCCATTTTATGATTTTCATACATTTTCCTTCCTCGGATTTTGTATTGTCTCCATAGTTTGGGTCTTTTTTGCTTGATGTTTGGTTTGGAGTAATACCCCACATTTTTCTTCAGAAAAATCATATCACTAGCGCACTTACGTGATATAACGACTTTTTGTCCCTTTATGCATCTTGAATTAGAGGATTTTGTCTTAATCCCATTTTAGTGTTATTTTTCTTTCTAAGTGAGGTGTTACACTACCCAATTTTTTGTACCATATCCTTGCTTTTATGTGCTTTTGTTTTTTCCTTATTCTTTGTGTAGAAAATTGAATTTATTGAGAATTCTTGGATTGCTATTACAAATACCCTAATAGAGTATTTATAGACCAACTATCCTATTACAAGAATATTCTAGAAAACTATCTTATTGTAGAAGATTACAAGAATATTCTAGAAACTATCCTATTGTAGAAGATTATAAGAATATACAAGAATATTCTAGAAAACTATCCTATTGTAGAAGATTACAAGAATATTTTAGAAAGTTAAGAGAAATCAAGAATAATCAAGAATGTCCTATTTTCCTAAAAGAAGCCTTGGAGTTTTTTCAGCACTCCCCCTCAAGCTGGTGAATATATGCTTTCCATTCCCAGCTTGCCAATGACCTTTTGAAATGTGGTTCCAGGTAATCATTTCGTTAGAACATCTGCAAGTTGCCCTTCTGTTGAAACGTATGGGGTGCAAATTAAACTACTGTCTAGTTTTTCCTTTATAAAATGTCGATCCACTTCCACATGTTTTGTACGATCATGTTGCACTGGATTATGAGCAATATTGATGGCTGACTTGTTATCACAATACAACCTCATTGGACTGTCCCAGGTGATTCTAAGATCTTCCAGAATTATTTTGATCCACAGAAGTTCACAAATTCCTTGTGCCATTTCCCGAAACTCTGCCTCTGCACTTGATCTTGCTATAACCGGTTGCTTTTTACTTCTCCATGTAACTAGATTTCCTCCTAGAAATGTTCAATAACCGGACGTCGATCTTCTATCCACCACAGACCCTGCATAATCTGAGTCTGCGTATGCTTCCAAACGCAAGTTTACTCCCTTTTTAAATAAAATTCCCTTACCTGGACTACCTTTTAAGTATTGGAGGATGCGGTATACGGCTTGCAGGTGTATACTCTTAGGATTGTGCATGAATTGGCTAACCACACTAACAGAATATGCTATGTCAGGCCTAGTATGAGAGAGATAAATCAGTCTTCCAACCAATCGTTGATACATCCCTTTGTCTACAATCTCATCTTTTGGAGCTTCACTTAGCCTATGATTTGCTTCTATCGGTGTCTCCATGGGCCTGCAACCTATTTTTCCAGTTTCCTTGAGAAGATCTAGCACATACTTCTGTTGTGAGACAAATATTCCTTCCTTTGAACGAGCAACCTCTATACCTAAGAAATACTTCAACTTGCCTAGATCCTTTATTTCAAACTCTTCTGCAAAACGTTTCTTGAGTGCTCCTTCTTCCTTCGCATCATTACCAGTGACAATAATATCGTCCACATATACCAGTAGTGCAATTACTCCCCCAAAGGCCGAGTGTTTTACGAATAGAGTGTGATCACCTTGACTTTGTTTGTAGCCCATTCCTAACATTGTCTTTGTAAACCTTCCAAACCATGCTCGTGGAGATTGTTTCAACCCATACAATGCTTTCTTCAACCTGCATACCTTCTTATCTCCTGAATTGTCATCAAATCCTGGAGGCCTCACCATATAAATTTCTTCCTCTAGGTCTCCGTGAAGAAAGGCGTTTTTCACGTCGAATTGGTGTAAACTCCAATCTAAGTTGGCTGCCAATGACAACAAAATCCTTACTGTGTTCATCTTAGCCACCGGTGCAAATGTTTCTTCATAGTCCACTCCATAGGTCTGTGTATAACCCTTTGCAACTAACCTGGCCTTGTATCGTTCAAGTGATCCATCAGCTTTATACTTCAGAGAAAACACCCATTTGCATCCAACAGGTTTCTTTCCTTTGGGCAGCTCTACCAACTCCCAGGTTTTGTTCTTCGCGAGTGCATCCATTTCCACTTTCATAGCATGTCTCCATTCTTCTTTGCTTAGGGCTCGGATAGTGTTTGTGGTATGGTTGTGGAGTTTAGATGGGTGAGAAAGCTTTTATGTGATGGTGACACTTTTTCGAATGACACAAAATGAGACAATGGATATTTTGTACAATTTCGGGTACCTTTTCTAACTGCAATGGGTAAGTCAAGATCATTTTTTTCAAAAACTTCAGAAAACAAGTTGATGACAGGGATATCAGTATTTACCTCATTTCCGAGAGCTGGTTCGGACGCTTGAGTTAGCTTCGGCTTAGCAGTGGAACCTCTCTTCCTTGAGTAAACTTGCAATGGTTTCGTGACAACTGATTCAATACAAGTATGTCTTGGGGTTATAGGTTCAAGCTATCCAGCTTTGGGTTGTTTTGATGGCTCAACTTCTTCTTTTTCAAGTTGTTTTGGTGGTTCAGTTTCAGGCAAGGGAAATGGTGGAGTGTTTTGGGTTGGTGGTTGGCTAGCTTGAGCAAGAAAGTCCATTAGAAAGCCATGATCCCCTTGGTCCTTATCTTCACTAGTAAGTGTCTCCCCCTGAAGAGAAGGTTGGAAAAAACTTTCGCTTTCAACAAAAGTTACATCGGCGGACACAGATTTTGCGAGATGGTGGATGATAACATTTATAACCTTTTTGAGTTGAGGAATACCCCATGAAGACACACCTAAGAGCTCAAGGATCAAGTTTACTACGACCATGAGAATGAATATGAACAAATGAGACACATCCAAAAACTCGAGGTGACAATTGATTGTGAGATGCAAAATCAGGAAAAAATTTGGAAAAAACCTCCCAGGGACTTTTAAAATCAAGAACTCGAGATGGAATACGGTTTATTAAATGGGCTGATGTGAGAACTGCTTCACCCCATAAGTATTTGGGGACATTCCGTTGGAATAACAATGCACGAGTTGTTGACAAGAGATGGCCATTCTTCCTTTCTGCCACTCCATTCTGCTGGGGTGTATCTATGCAAGAGGATTCATGTATTATCCCCTCTTTTTGAAAATATGGAGATAATACTTGATTAAAATATTCTCTTGCATTGTCAGATCTTATTTTTTTTATTTTAACCCCAAACTGATTTTTGACCATGTCATGAAAGATAGGGAGAACCGTGCAGACATCAGATTTTTGTTTTAGCAAAAAAACCCATGTGACACGAGTACAGTCGTCAATAAACGTGACAAACCATTTAGCCCCTGAAATATTTGAAATTCTTGACGGTCCCCAAATGTCACTATGGATTATTTGAAAAGGAAATGAAGATTTTTTATTACTCAAAGGAAAAGAAACTCGTTTGTGTTTGGCAAACTCACAAACGTCACAATGAAATTCACGAATATCAACATTCTTAAATAAAGAAGGAAACATGACACTCAAAGTCCTAAAGGAAGGATGTCCAAACTGAAGGTGATAAAGCCAAATTTGGTCTTTTATTGGAGATCTTGTATCTGACAATAAGGAAGATGGATTGTCAATCCTATAACTCTTATTTTTATTCTGCACATCAAGGTAATAGAGGCCACTGCTTTCCTTAGCATGCCCAATCATCATCCCCGTAGCTCGGTCCTGAAAAATACAAGACGTGGATGAAAAGGTCAAGCTACAATTCAAATCCTTTGTGAGATTTTGGACAAAGACTAGATTTATTGTAAGTTTTGGAACATGCAAAACATTTTTCAGAATTAATGAAGGACTTATGTGAATATCTCCTTGACCTGCTACAGTAGCAAATGACCCATCGGCCAATGTAATTGTTATGTTACTAGAACATGGACTATATGTGGAGAATATAAAGGAGCAATGAGTCATGTGGTCAGTTGCTCCTGAATCAATGATCCAAGAGTCGAAATGGTTACTATCCGAGACACTAAAGGCATGAGAAGAAGAAATCATACCTGAATGTGCAAATGAACACATACCCGATGGTTTCTTCAAGGAGTTGAGAAGTGATCTTAGCCATTCAATGTCTTCTTTGTTGATCTCCTTGCTATTAGAATTCTCTTGAGCACCCGAGCCATCACTGTCGGTTTGTACCAGATTAGCATGTCCCTTTTGTTGCCAATTCTGCTGCCAGTTTCTTGATCCTCTCCCATTTCGACCAGAAAAGTTTTGTGGTCTCCCATGAAGTTTCCAACACTGCTCCTTCAAGTGTCCTGTCTTCTTACAATAGTTGCAGATGAGATTGGCCTTGTTACCATTTCTTTGATCTTGCCGTTTGCCTTCTGAGTTTATAACAAGAGCCTTCTCTGAAGAAGTTAGCTCTCTAGGACTTGTTGTAGTTAATGCTGAGGCTTCCAGCGATGCGTGTGGAACAAGCATGACTCCCCTTCGGCTTTCTTCAGCACGAACAATCACAATTGTCTCATTTAGAGATGGTAATTCTTCCTTTTCAAAGATCTGCACTCTCACTTGATCAAACTCGGGATTGAAACCCGCCAAGAAGTCATATGTTCGATCATTCTCAATAAATTTTTTGAGAATGGCAGCATCTTCACTATCTTTCATCACAATACACCTATAATGATCCATCTCTTGCCACATGTTTTTCAACAGATTAGAATACTCTGTAATTGAACGATTACCTTGTTTTGTAGCAATAAGTTTGGTCTTAATATCATAAACCTGGGCTGAATCGTTTACTTTTGAGTATGTCTGTCGAACTGTCTCCCATATGTCCTTAGCTGTGGTGAGGAACATACAAGTGTCACTGATTTCTGGCACCATTGCATTCCAAAGCCAGGCCATGACCATGGAGTCCGCTTCATCCCAAGCAGCGAATACAGGATCATTTTTATCGGGTCCAGTACCAAGGAGATGACTGAGTTTTCTCTTGCCTTTGAGAAAAGTTCGAACAAGCTGTGACCATTTTAGGTAATTTTTACCATTAAGTCTGTAAGCAGCCGGAATATTCTGCAACTCCCCTACGGCCTGATTGATCGTCACCATCTCAGACTAATTGGTGGCACCTGACTCTTCTGACATCGTGAATTCAGCAAAGATCACAACGGAAAAATAATGGAAGGGTAAAAACAGATGAACAACGAACAAGACGGAAAAAAAAGAAAAAATCGATTCCCAGGATATGAGCTTAAGGCTCTGATACCATGTAGAAAATTGAATTTATTGAGAATTCTTGGATTGCTATTACAAATGCCCTAATAGAGTATTTATAGACCAACTATCCTATTACAAGAATATTCTAGAAAACTATCTTATTGTAGAAGATTACAAGAATATTCTAGAAACTATCCTATTGTAGAAGATTATAAGAATATACAAGAATATTCTAGAAAACTATCCTATTGTAGAAGATTACAAGAATATTCTAGAAAGTTAAGAGAAATCAAGAATAATCAAGAGTGTCCTATTTTCCTAAAATAAGCCTTGGAGTTTTTTCAGCACTTTGTATACCTTGCTTTTTCCACATTTATTCTTTATCTGTACACTTGCCACACACTGACCTTAAACTAGAAGTTGATAAGGTTGCACCCAGATTTAGCTATAAATCTGATGGTTTGTCCTTTCTAGTTTAATCGACCACTTTCCATGTGTCTTTTGCTTGTCCATGTTATCTTTACATGAATATTTCCTCTCATTTGCATGACTCATGTTTGACTATCTGATACACTACGATAATTTACTTTTCAATTGTTTGAGAAGACACATTGCCTAGTGTAATTTTTGAATGCATTCAATTTGATTTTTATCAATGTTGTTACCCTGATCTTGAATTAATTTCAACAACCAATTTGATTGTTTTGAAAATACATTTTGCTTCAAGATAGTTTCAGATATGTGGTTTGTACATACTAGGGGGTTGTTGTAACTTACATCATTGCATGAAAATTGGCTTTTCATTTTTGCAAAATTGTTTAAAAAAAAAGAACAATAATAATAATAGAAAAGGATAAACATTTAAAAAAAAAAATGTGCATTTGATGTTGAATTTTATCATGTCATGAATGACATTGTGTGAGTTGGTGAAATGTTTGTAAACAAAATAACCATCTCTATATGAGATTCTTTATTAAAAAATGACCAATGTGAAAAATGGTCCAATAGCATTGGAGACAAGAAAAAAATATTCTCTCTCTCAAGCATCCAGAATGGTCCAACTGAAGTTGGAGGTATGCAAAAAAATATACATAAATGTTTGTGCCCAGAATGGTTCAGCTAAGGTTGAAGGCAAACCTTTCATTGTTAAAGTGCCTTGAATGGTCCAACATTGAAGCCAAGGAAGTATTACAATCCCGAGGCATTCTTCAATGTTAATCACCAAGGAAGTATTAGAACCATGAGGCATTCTTCAATGTTAATCGCCAAGGAATGATTATAACCATGAGGCATTTTTAAATGTTAAAGTGCTATGAATGGACCAGCAATGTTGGAGGCACTCCAAGTGTTTGAGGTAGCATGAATGGACCAACAACGCTGGAAGTTCCAATTTCCAATTCACTTAAAAGACAGCATACCATGAATAGACTAGTAATGCTAGAAGGTATCCACTCTAATATCACAAAACTAAGGGTAATTTTGATGGAATTGGGTATAAATAAAAAAAATAAAGGAAAAAAGAGAGTTTGGTGAATGTTTAAATTGCCATGCATTTGAATGATTACATCTGAATAATGGAAAAACATACCAAATTTTGTAGATTCAACAATGTCTTTTTTTTATACCCTTTTGATCCTGAGGTGTTGAAGCCACATGGGGGCTTTTATGATCCTTCTTTTACTTATTTGACAAGGGGACTTCAACCCCAATTATACATGTCTTTTGGTTTCCAAGAATAGAATTTGTCCAACCCCCTTTTGTGGCAACCTCAAGCCATTATTGATTCCCGATTGACAACCCCAAGATTCATAATTGAGTGAGATTGATGCATGCAAAATGTGTGATTCACCAAGTCCTGCTCATTTCAAATCCTTTGGTAGTGGTAGTGTTAGTGTTAGAAAGCGTCATTAGTCTTAATCCCAGTCAATTTGCATCATATGAGGCATTGATATTTTTGTCCTATTTTAGGTACCCCACTACCAAATGTTACTAGTTTATTCAATAATTTTTCATGGATGTTTGACATCAAGAAGACATTGTACTGACATGATTTTTCAACTCAACCATATTTTCTCATTCCCCTTTAGAGCTTGTGATATTGATGCTAAGAGAGAACTCCTTATCTTCTTTTCATTTTCTTTACTAGGGGATTTTATGTCCTGGTCCCTATTTTTCTTGTTCTTTCATTCCAAAAAAAAAAATATATATGGTCCTTTTTCTCTCAATAGCATTTGCAACACATTGATGATTTCTTGTTTATACCCCTATTTCTCCAAACTTTTGACAAATGAGATTGAGGCATATTCATTAAGTCCTATTCATTCTGATTCCATTGGTAATGAGGATATTAGAATACAATATTGGCTTAAAACTCTTGTTGATTTCAACATTTGAGACATAAATTTTAAGTCCCATTTTAGGAATTCTCATTACTATTTCTTATTGTTTTACCAATTTGAGAAACATGGATGTCAAAATTGAAAGAAGTGTAATTTCCATCCATATCCTTAACCTCGCCCCATTTTTTTGTGTGCATATTAGGTAAAAAGGAAGAGCTTCAGTAATAATATCAGCCCGCATAATTGCATACCAAAGGTTGTGTTCACATATTGAATCCATGAATTTTTCTTTCCTATATCATTTTGAACCCACTGAAAAAGAATGACAATCTTACATTGACTAGTGCTAAAGCTTTGCCTTCTTTTTGGTTTTGCATTATTATTCATTGTGTCACTGGTCTCTGCAAAATGATAAACCAAATCTTTCAAAAGTCAAATGCATGCATCTTGTGTGATTCCATTGCATGATACCCTATATTTTCTTGGCTTAACTGAATTTTTCATTTCCCCTAGAGCCCAAGGTGTTGATACTACAAAGGGTCCCATGATTCTCTCATCATTTTCTTACTTTAACAGCTTGGTATCTCAACTCTAATGTTTCGTTCTTTCATTTCTTGAAGAAGATTTTGTCCCTACTCTTATATGCAGTAACCTCGGAACATTGAGCATCCCTATTGAAAATCATAAAAGTATTTCATGTGAGATTGAGGCATCCACATTTATATGAAGTCCTACTCACTTGATTCCTTTGGTGATAAAGACGTTAGATTACGTTATCGGCATGCATACTCTTTTAGTTATATACATTTGAGGCACAACTTTTTTGTCCTATTTAAGAGTCTTTATCACCACGTGTCTAAATGGTTTCACCAATGGAAGTATCAAAGATGTTTGCTTCAAAGTACATAGAAAATATTCTTCTGTGATGGGTCAATAGTTGATACTACACTCAGGTGTTTGGGATGAGTGCAGTAAAAGTAGTTGCTCAGAGTTGATAAAAGTTTGGCACAAGTGACTGATTGGCTCCATTTTGAACAATGACTTGTTGAAGCCTGAATGCATTGCGAATGGTTGGATAGTGTAATTGAATTGATAATCGCATTATTTAATCTGTTAGATGACAGAGTGACACAGGTATTTTCCAAGCAGCTTTGACTTTGCGAATGATGGCCAGCATCAGACCAGAATATCGATAAAAGTGAAGTCCCCTTGAGCATAATCACTTCTTTCTTGAGTTCGAATCTCAAAGAAAGCAATATTTTTTTCCCCCTCATTTGGATCCATTGGATCCTTTAGAGTTATTCTTATGGACACTTGAGGCAATCAATTTGAAGGACATTTAGAGGGAGACAGTAGAGTTCTTTTACCCATTGTTCTCATCACAAGGATAATGGATCAAAAATCCAACCTCACAAGTGATGAGGTAGTTCTTGAGTCCTTGCAAAATGTCAAGCAAGAATTTCTAATCTAATTCCAATGTATTTAACTCTATTAACTTGTTGGAAATAAAGTTAAAGAAACAAAATTAAATAAATGCTTACAAAGGAGAAATTCCAAATAATTTCGAACTTAAGTTGCAAATTTGACAGAATTTTCAATAATCTTCTCTCCTTTCTCTTCATGATCCCCCCTATTTATAGGCTCATATGAGGAATTGGTTACAAAAAGATCAACAAAAATTACAAAAATGGACCTCAAAGTAGAAAACAGTTTTTGTCAATCGCTCTTAGATCAGAGCGATCGCTTTTGGATCAGAGTGATCGCTCTAGGGCAATTAGACATCTATTTTTGTGTATTTTTCTTAGAATCTCCTAATTGTTTTCCTTGTATACCTCTTAATGACAAAAAATGTGTCTTATTTTAGACAGAAACCTTGGTGAGCCAAAAGCATTGTACAACAATTTGACAATATTTTGTGAGCGGGGTGAAATGGGCCATTTTGGGGAATCTGTCCACCACCACATAATTAATCTAAGTTATAACTGTCTAGCAAAATCAGTAGAGAGAACATCCCACTATGCTCTCAAAATTAGTAATGGTGTTTATAACGTAGTAAGCTACAACCTATCCTCCCTCTCTATCTATCCAAGGATGGAGGCCCTTGGTTTGATGTCCCCTCTAATGAAGAATTGGGGCCCTCCATCATTATAAGTTCATTCCATACCGGACCCTACCATTTGGCATACATGTACCTATGAATGTTCCTCATGGAATATTTTGAGACAATCCAAAATATTGCCGAAACATTGGATGTTTCAGTTTCAGGGTCAATGTTTCACTCCAATCTCGTTCAACTGGAAACATTCCAAAATGACACGAAACTTGGATGTTTGAACCATGGTGCGGTGCTAATAATTTGGCACAAGCTTGGGAATGGTATTCTTTGCGAGTGTCGCCTGTTTAGGACTCTAGAGGAAGATAATTAATATTCAATTATCATAAAAAGGTGGAATGATAGAACTCTCAAGGTTCTTTTATATCCCTCCCTCAAGATTTCTTTCCCAAAACATAACCCTAGCCACCCTCCTAAAAGTAAGACCCTCAAAAATTCTTCAAGACACAAGAAAGTGAATTTATTTATTTATTTTTTTTTGTATTTATAACATAGGAATTACTTAAAATAATAAATTCCTCCATCAAAATAGGTCTCTTTTGAGCAAAGCAGCAAAAGAAATGAAGTTCTAATTAAATATAGAGAATGATGCATGCTATACTCTTGTCTCCCCATTCGAAGTATTTAAAATCTTATACTAATCAAAGGAGACTGAAAAGTTGCCTCTTCAAAAGGCTTCCTATTTTGAAACAATTTCCTATTTTAACTAAACCAATAAAGGAAATCACTATAAGTCCCTTTTAACAAAGCAACCAACTAAATAAAGTATTAATTGAACATAAAGCCACGGTCTCAATCATGAACACATGACTGCACAATCACAATAGTGCTTGCATGGACAGGCGACTCAAAACATGAGGTACAATGTCCTCTTCATCGAGAAAAAATGAGTGACTGGTAGTTAAATGGTCTAAATAAAAATTTCCGTTATATGCTTTGGAATCTTAAGAGAGTGATAAATCTGACCTTCAGATTATCCCACCTCATAGTCCACATTTTGAACATTGTACCCAATACACATTATCTAAATTTGGCCGTTCTCCATCTTATTTTCCAAAAACGCAACCAAGGAGGTATTTAATCCATTATCTTTTTGAACTGAAATATGAGACAATAACTTGCATGGTTGAGCAGAGACTTGAACCTATGGACAAAGATTAAAAATATTAAAAGGAGTATAATAAAGAAGCATACTTGAGATTAGCCTGCTGTTCAAGTCAGAGATACTCTCCTCAGAAATTAGTAAGAACTGGGCTTCATTCACAAAATTCAATTTGCTTCCAACATCTCTACACATGCCTATACTGCCACTTTTGTTCATGCAATGGCGATATTCAGGAGCAAAACATCTTAGTAAAGTGCAACGATGACCAATGGCGGTGGTAAACCAAAGGTTGACTTCACTATCATAACTCTGCACTTCATATCTAAATTAAAAATAAAATCAATTACATTGTCATACTATGAATAACCTCTCAACAATTAAGAATAGATAAACATCCCTAGTTGGCGGCACTTCAGAAATGATAAATTGAAGGTACAAATTAATTTTTAACTAGTTCATCTAATCAAAGAGAATAACTTCATTACAAGTGAAACAAAAACATTATCGAAAGCTGATGATGGATATGATCCCTGACCATCTTTGAAAGAGAAAAATCCAATTCCTGAATGCCAACTTATTTTTTCAGTGAGCGTTTCGATGCTCTTTTCATGTTAAAAATTAACTATATTCAACAATGGCCTGAAAGAAAGAAGTTTTCTAATATGATTTCTCAATCTTGGATTAATAATCTAGAAATGATTTCCACCGGTAAAAATTTCCACGTATTTTTATAGCACATGCCGAAATATTTCATTTCCACGAGTTTTTAAATGGAAAAACCACTGAATATTTTCATTTCTGCAAAATATTTTTATTATTGAAATGATCATAAATAATGTATGAAAGTTGATATATGAATGTATTAATAATATTGAAACACTCCCTACTACATATAATTTGAATATGTGAAACACGAATTGGCTAATTACAGTTATAATCTAATTTCCATCATAAAAATTCTGATTTAACTGAAGATAAATCCATAAAGAGAAAAGAAGAAAGAAGTGAAGTAAGGTCAAAGGTTATTAGGGAAAATGACCTCCTAATGTCATATGCAATTTGTTTTATTGGTTTCAAGTACTTAAATGATATGATTATTAAAATTATTGTGTAAGTCGTAATCTTTGATACATGTGTCTTTTGTACTAAATGTTGTTGATCTTGCTTTCTTATTTCAATGATTTTATTTATTTATCATAGTATGATGATTTATTACTGAGTTTCCATCATTGCTTTAGCAATTCATAAATTATCAAAATATGAGAAATGACATAGTTATGTAAGATTCTTTGAAGTTATAAAAATTGGAGTGAACAAACAAAATTACTCATTAAATCTAAAGAAATTTGGTCTTACGTACCATTTGAAAAATGACAAATGGATTTTGTTAAAAGGTGTGAAAAAAGAAGAAGAGATCTTCAGGATATAAACTAGATTCAATGTAATCAAAATATTTTCAATGTCTAAAATAGAAATATGGATGCTCATTTGTAAAGCTCAACTAACCTTGATTGACACCAATCCAAATACAAGTCATTAACTGAAGACATGATATATTCAAGGAAAAAAGAATAAGGAGCACGTACAATGTGCAGACAAGTCTGTAAATGCTCACCTTTGGGATTGTAATTGTATTTCTTCCTTTGCTTCATAACATGGAGCTGATTCAAGATTAATCTGTAGCTTTAACTCACATCGTGGTGACTCTACAAACAGTATTCCTCGAGTGAGATCAATAAAGGTAGAAATAAGACACATTTCTGGAACCTGCAAAACAAAATACAACTGACATGAGACAGCTTTACAATCTTTTTGATGGATGGATAGGAAGATTTTGCCGAGTAAAGGAATAGATAGTCAGAAGAAAATATTTTCTTATAAAAAAAATGTGATCAGAATTGGCATGGTCAATGCCATCACAATTCATAAGCAATTTCATCATTGGTAACATTGCCTTGTCCCAATTAAATGGGGTTGCCAAACTGACTGAAATACTTTAAAAAATTGTGAAATTTGTACCAATAAAACAGTTGGAATTTTAAAAGCATGTTTAAATATGCACTAGTTTGTAAACAATAAATTTGATAACTAATGCATTCTAACACATAGACTACCTTCTTTTGGGTAAGAACTTCACCACTTGGGCTTTTAAGAAGCCATTCACGATCATGTTGCAAGCCTACACAAATAATAGAACAAAAAATATATATAATATGATTTTATGTGGATCACTACCATAATGATGGTACAACATTTCATCAAAAGATACAATTCCCTTGAAAATATTAAAAACAGTGATGGAAGTGTAATAAGTTTTAAGAAAGAACTCTTGCATAATACATAATACAAAATTAGGCACTGAATAGAGGATATCTAGTAACTTTTGACACATTGTTCAAGAGTTTGCAAGGCTTATCTAAATATGACCCAAACAAGTTATGCCTTCCAAGATGAAGCCATTCCTTCTCTTTGCTCTATCCGGGAGGTTCTATTCTTAAATCCTCGTCCATAGCTTTAGGGACGATAATATGGCACCACGATAACCCCGTATCAAGTCATTTGATCTTGGACCCATATCATATTGCTTCATGGGTTAAAAGTATTGGAAACAATAATGTTTTTGTTATTATCTCTTATGTTTTTCTCTTTTGTTATTTACATGTAAGGGCATTTACGTCCATTCATCCTTTTATTAATATGTATATCTGCCAAGTTCTCATAATGAGACTTGACAATTATCATTCTACAATTCTTCTTAGTATCAAAGCCTAGAGGACCCATCGACCCCCTTTGGGTTCCCCTCTTTGATTCGTGGGATCTTGAAATCTCCTATCTCCTTTTCTCTTCTTCTTCCTCCCTCCATCAACAACCCTAGATTTTTGAGACCTAATATCCTAGTAGGAACTTTGTTAGAAGGTCTCCCCTTTGGGGGCTTTTTTCTTCTTCCCTTGTTCCCATGTTGCGATGGGGATTCTATCATATTTTTCACATGCTGCAATAATATCTTCTGCACTATGCTTCTACCCTACAATAGGGTTTATATCTTTCATAGGTTGATGGAGTTGTTTTTTACCTGCGCTGGGATTCTTCCTGCGAATAGCCTGTAGAAGTGCTACCTGCTGCTTGCAATAGGTTTATGGGGGTTGAGGATACCTGCGACAGCAGAATAACTACTGTTTGAAGAGTTGTGATAACAGTAGCAGGCTGTTTGAGGAGTTGCGACAGCATAACTGCTGTTTGAGGGCTTGCGATGGATCTATTGAACCTTGTGAAGGTGTGTGACAGCAGTAAAACTGCTTGTCAAGGAATGTGATAGGTCTGTTGGACCTTGTGAAGGCTTGTGATAGATCTATAGGACTTTGTGAAGTGCGACAGCAGTTGGATTGCCTGTGTGAGCTTGTGAAGGAGTGTGACAACAGTTGGACTGCTTGTGAGAGTTTGCGACATATTTGTTGGACTCCCTGAAGATTTGCGATAGCAGTAGGACTGCTGATTTGTTGTTTGGGATGCTTCTAATTGCTGCGTGGGTTGCCGACAACAGTAGAACTGCTGTCTATGTGTTGCAACTGATTTGTTGGATCGTCTAAAGACTAGCGACAACTTTAGGACTGCTGTTTGGGCTGTGAGAGACTTGCGACAATGTTGCTGCCCTCCTTCTACCTATGGTTTCTTCACCTTGGGTTAATATTACGGGAGATCTCCCTTCAAACCAAAATTACTTCTTTCCTAGCGAGCAATGACGACAAATCCAGAGCCTAAGGATTCTAACATGACTCTTGGGGCAAATTTCTCAGCTCAGCGTATTACCATTGCCCTATTAAGATGGTCGGAATTGTCAATCTTCGTCTCGGTCTTGGTTTGTGCATTTTTATTTGGGTAGTAGAGGGAAAACTAGATCCCAAATTTGTGCATGCCAGGAATGACTCAAGGATTTATGAGCTTTATAAGACAGTCTAGGCTACCCAAGGGACTCAAAGTGTAACTGATTACTTTGGTTTTCTTCAGTCTCGATGGGAGGAGCTCTCTCATTATGAGTCTATGAATGAGTTGTTTGTAGAAGAAGCTGGGTATGTGGTTAAAAGGATTTCTCGACATCAGATATAACAATTTCTCATGGGTTTACATCCTGAGTTTGAGGCACTTCAGACCCAGATTCTTAACACCAACTCTTTGCTCTCTTTGTTTGAGACATTTGTGACCATTAATAGTGATGAGCATTGTGGTATTGTTCACTCTCAAGCTCTTAGTATTCTCTCTGCTCCGACTACAGATCAAATGGTTCTAGTAGCAAATTAGGGTTATTTGTACTCTTGTCCCCAAAGATCTGGGAGTAGTTGCCATGGAGACCGTGGTCATGGTAAAGGAAGTGGTCTTACTTGCAGTCATCGTGGGAAGATTGACCATTAGAAGGCTTGTTGTTTTCAGCTCTATCCTCATCTGTTGAGATCTTCTGCCACTCCATCTTTGGGGCATTCTGCTCCTCGTGCTACTACTGTGGAATCATCTCCAATTCCTCTTACTGATCCCTCTGCTTCTCTTGGCACTATTAATCTGTAATAACTCTAGACCTAGATTGCCACTATTGTACGAGATCAAATCCAGGCTCATACTCATCTTTCCCGTAGTCTCAATTACCACGCCTCCATATACATCCACTGCATTTCATATCTCTCAGTCTAGCTCTGCTCCATTGACTTGCATAATTGATTTTGGTGCATTTGATCACACAACCGGTGAGTTTAGCCATTTTACTTCTTCCAATATACCTGCTACTTATAAGGAGGTTCGCCTTGTTGATGGATCCCTTACACCTATCCACAGTCTGGTGTTTCCCTTGATTATGTGCCTCATGTTCCTCACCTATCTCTTAACCTTTTGTCTATGAGTAGTATTACCAAATCTTTAAATTGCTCTGTAACTTTTTTTCCTGCTCACTGTATTTTTCAAGACCTAACTTTGAGAAGATTTTTGGCAAGAGGTGTGAAAGGGTTGGACTGTACCTGTTTGGACCTCAATCTATCGTTGTTCCAACTTCTGTGCTTCCTCTTTCTAGGAGCCACACGTTTCTTTTCAGATTTTAGATTTATGGCATGCTTCGCTTAGGATATGTTAATTTTCACACTTATGTTTTTTATTTCCTGTTTTAAAAACTTCTTGTATTGGACACAAGTTTCAATGCTCTATGTAAGCTTTCTAAACACACACATAGTTCTTATATTCCTCACATGCATCGGTTTAATACAATATTTGATTTAGTTGATTTTGATGTGTTAGGGTCTTCCCATGTTACTATTTTTAATAGTCATAGATATTATGTTACATTTATTGTTGACTACTTACGTTGTACTTGGATTTATTTAATGTGTTCTTGTTTTGAGGTGCTTCCTATTTTTGTTAATTTTTTGAAAATGATTCAATTCAATACAACATCACTGTTAAATCTCTTAGGTCTGGAGGGAAATATATTTGTGATGGGATTCGATCTCATTTTCATGAGTATGGTATGCTTCACCAGTTGACTTGTCCCTACACACCTGAACATAATGGGGTGGCGGAACGCAATAATTGCCACCTTATGAGCATTGTACACTATTTTCTACGAGGGGTGCATGTTCCCAAGTTATATTGGAATATGATAGTCCTTACTACGACTTTTCTCCTTAACTGCAGCATTCTGAATCTCACCTTAGGGGGATAGGTACCCTTTCATGTTCTTCGACCTGATAGCACTCTCTTCACCATTACACCCAGAGTCTTTGGGTATACTTGTTTTGTTAAGGAAAGGACTCCTCATTGCACAAAATTAGATAAAAAAGCCATTTGTTGTGTTTTCATGGGTTACTCTTCTATGTCAAAGGGGTATCGCTATTATAATCCCCTTTCTCATTGTGTAATTTATTCTTTGGATGTCACATTTTCTGAAAATGTACATTTTTTTCATGCTACATCTTCTTTGCATGACTCTTCCTCTTTGCAAGATTCCTCCCCTACAGTGCTACCCTCTCCGTTTTTCTCTACATCTTCATCTTCTATACATGATTCTCTTCCTTTGCAGTGTCCACATTCATCTTTGCCGCCTCTGAAGGTCTACTCTCGTCGCCCTCGTCCCTTTCCAACCTTGCCAACTTCATCCGTGGACTCAAGTATACTCCCTTTTATACTTCCTATTCCATCTATTTGTGACTCTCACTTACAAGTTGCACTTCGTAAAGGTAAGCGGGGGTGTGTTACTGATCATCTTATTGCCCAGTTTGTTTCCTATCAGAGACTTTCTCCTTCTTATCAAGCCTACCTTGCTGCCACTAATTCTATTCGAGTCCTCAGTCTATATTAAAGGCTTTGTGAGATCCTAAGTGGACTGGATCCATAATTGTTGAGATGGATGCTTTGTAGAAGAATCACATTTGAGAATTTGTTCCCCTTCCCTCTGAGGAGCGTACCGTTGGTTGTAAATGGGTATTCACTGTCAAATATCTCGTGGATGGCACTGTCGATCGATACAAGGCCCGCCTAGTTGCTAAGGGATTTACGTAGATTCCAAGAAAGGATTTTGGTGCTACATTTGCTCCTGTAGCTAAACTTTCTACTGTCCACCTCCTCTTTAGCTGCTTGTCATTTATGGCCTCTTCACCAGCTTGATGTGAAGAATGTCTTTCTGAATGGTGATCTGACTGAGGTTATATGTATGGACCCTCCTCCTAGGTTTCGTTTTCAAGGGGAGTTTTCTAGGAAAGTATGTCGTCTTCTCAAATCTCTATATGGCCTGAAGTAGTCTCTGCGACCCTGGTATAACAGTTTTTTAAGATCATTTATCTATGGAGTTTTCCAGATGACACTCAGATCATACTTGTTATGTATGTCGATGAGTAGATGGTCGTTACACCATTGTTTTAGTTTATGTGGATGATATTATAGTGATTGGAGATGTACAGTGGATTGACAACGTTAAGATGCTTTTGAGTTGTGTTTTGAGGTTAAGGACTTAGGTTCCCTCAAATACTTTTTGGGGATAGAAGTGACCCGATCTCGTCGTGGTATTTTGCTATCACATTGCAAATACACATTGGATCTTCTTCAAGACACTGATATACTTGATTGTCATCCTGTCTCCTTCCTATGTATCAGAATCATTGTCTTCATGCAGAAGCTGGTGATCTATTATCTGACCATTCTTCGCATCAAAGACTCGTAGGCCACCTGATTTATTTAACTAACACAAGATCGGATTTGACCTTTGTGGCTAGTGTGGTCAATCAGTTCATGCATGTCCCGCAGACCTCTCATCTTTATGTTGTTTATCGTATCCTTCGCTATTTTAAGTCTCGTCTTGGTCTTGAGCTTTTTTACTCTTCTACTACCCAACCATTTTTATCCTGCTTTATTGATATTGATTATGTTGGTTCTTTTACAGATAGGAGATCTACCTCTGATTTCTGTACTTTTCAAGGTGATAACCTGATCTCGTGAAAAAGTAAGAAACAGAGTGTGGTTTCCCATTCTTTTGCTAAAGCTGAGTATCGTGCTATGGCCCTTGGCACTTGTGAGTTTATTTGGCTTAGATCTTTGTTGATAGAGGTAGGTTTTCCAATCTCTGGTTCTTCAACTCTGTTTTGTGATAATAAGTCTATTATCATGCTTGCTTCTAACTCAGTTCTTCACGAAAGAACCAAGCATATAGAGGTTGATGTTCACTTTCTCAGGGAGAAAGTTCGATATATTGCTCTTCAAATAGTCTTTGTGTCTTCTTCAGAACTACTTGTTGATATGCTTACAAAGTCTGTTGGTCCTTCCGTCACTAACTCTTATTTTGTCAAACTGGGCTAAGTTGATATCTTTACCCCAGCTTGAGGGGGAGTATTCGAAACAATAATATTTTTGTTACTATTTTTTATGTTTTTCTCTTCTGTTATTTACATGTAAAGGCGTTTGTCCATTCATCCTTTTATTAATATATATATATCTGCCAAGTTCTCATAATGAGACTTGACAATTATCTTTCTATAATTCTTCTCAAAGCAATATAGGGGCAGATAGCATATGAAAAGGGTTGTCCAAAATCAATGGACCACAGGGCAGCCAACATGGAGCATGTGTTTAGATGCAAAGAACTGCGTCAAAGTTAATAAATGAGATTATTGTTGGGGGGGGGGGGCAATGCATGGGGAGTAACAAAACTCATATAAAAAAATTGCTAAATTAGAGCTTGTGGAATTGGAACTTGGTACCTAGGATTTCTAACTTCTCTACCCTGGGATGAACTTACACACTGGAAATAATCTTCAAATAGTTGCAGGAAATTGGGAGACTTTGTTGGAAATCAACTATATTACCCCCCCCCCCCCCGACCAAACAATTTTCCATGTTTCTGTCAATTTTATTTTTGATTTAAGCTTATTCATTATTACGAAATTCGGAATATAAGCCCATCTATATAATGAGCATGGCCGGACAATTTAAGAAGCTTGGAATCATTTTGTAATTTGAGATTTATTCTATTGTCAATCAACAGATTGATCTTCGTTGGCCTGGGTGGTGAGTTTGCAGATTGATTAACGAACCATTTTAGCTTGTTCGTTCTCTAGTCCTTTGTTAATAATTTGAGTGTCATGGTGACACGAGAAACGTGTGCATTAAATTCATTACATAATAGATTTGTTCCTGTCATTTATGGATTGTAACGATGGAAGCTAGAGGTCATGGTGCTCAACACCAAAACAAAGCTCACATTCTATCACTGAATGAGTATGAAGCAATGCAAAAAAACATGTGGTTAATTGGAGGAAGAACTACTTCTGCAGTCAAACGTTAGATGTCCTTAGGAGAAAAATGGATTATGAAATGTCTCTTCTTAGTCATTTTCCATTCTAGTAAACAGAAGCCCGACTGGTCAATTCAAGAGCTTGAGAGGGATAAGACAAGGAGACCCCCCTTTTCTTTCTTGTTTGTCATTGTGGCTGAAGTGTTAAGTTGAATGTTGTTGAGAGCAACCCACATTGAGGCAATGTTTAGGTTCAAAGTAAGGGCGGAGGGTCCCATGGATTCTCATTTGCAATGTGCGGATGATAAAATTTTCTTCTTAGATGATTCCGTTGAGCAAGTAAGGTACGTACCATAGAGGCGTCTTAGTTTGCTTCGAGGCGATATCTAGTCTAGCCATTAATTTAGGCAATAGAAAAATCTTTGGTGTGGGATTGTGTCCCAACATGTCCTTGCAGCTTCTTTAAGGGTTAAGTAGATACTTTTAAACAGCAAAATAGGATAATCTTTGTTGGGAAGAATAAAATTTCCCTTCACAGAATCACTGTGATATAAGATGCTGTCTTTTAAACATTGTGCGCTATGATCTCACGCAATTCAAAAAGGCCTTGAAGTGGCAATGGATCATAGTTTTAGATGGGCAAAGGTGGTCAGTGATTCAACGCTATTAGTGCATTACATCAACCATGCTGTGGAATGCCTTGGTTGCATGTCTTTTACGTATGAGCTACTGAGAGTCTAGTCTTGTTTTGAACTGTCATTTTCTTTTGCATTAAGTGACACAAATAAGGTTGCATATTTTTAAGAAGTTTTGTTCTTCTGTAGGGAAAATTTGTCTTCATCCCACCAATTTCCTAAATGATCATACCTATATGGGTGCATATATCCTTGATTGAAATTTTTGTTTCTTTCAATGTCACATGTTGGGGTCCACCTAAACCCATAGCTTAGCTTGTGGAGATTTTTTTTATTAAAAAAAATGATTGAATACCATAACTATGATGAAGATTTGTTAAGTTGTTCACTTTGAAGAAAGAAATATCCTATGTTGAGAGAAAATGGAAGCCTACCAGTGGGGCTTAGAGGCCACCTATCCACACAGAATCCTGCACATGATTTTATTGGGTAGACAGCAATGGACTTCAGATAAACACCTGCAGTTGAAAAGATTCCTTAAAGCCTGAATTTTATGTAATAATGAAGATGTAATGTGCAATGTGATGACTGAGAATTAGATGATGTTGGTGTTCTATCAGTAGCATCTAAAAATCTATCAAACGCATTTATGTTTTGAGATAAGCATAACAAATAGGAGAAAAGGAAAGAAATATAGGGAATATCACTGTAAGAAGTTCGGGAAAATTGAGATTGTTGTTGATAACAGAATATTGTTATGAGACTTCACAATAAAAGCTGAGAATAAAATAGAAGAAAAGCATTAACCAAGCAGAGAATAAAAGAAAGCAAAGTAAGCATTCAAATTGAGGAAAGACACCATGGCCCAATTTAAGAGGAGGCTGATGTTTATGAGTTAGTAACTGACTCCAGATTAATCAGATGGATTGTAGGACACTAAAATGTTTGCAAATCATAACTGGAAAATTAAATATCTATATAACAAAAATCTGATTGAGAATGGTAGCCTACTAAAAACTGAAATTCTATTCCAAAAAATCAGAATGTCCAACAGATCATGGAAAATACAGTATCATCAACATCAAAGCCTAATCCCAAAATTTTGGAGTTGGCTGAATGAACCCTGTTTCATTCCATTCAGTCTATGGTCACCTGTTCTATTAATTCAATTGAATTCGTCTCTCTCCCCATTTAGAACCTTCAAATTCCTCTCTTCTAATAGAAAATCTTTATTGATTTTCTACTAACAGAAAATCTTCCCGATGCTAATTCCTTACAACTATGATAGGCGAAAAACCTCCAAAACTGAGAGAACATTTTTGCTGAAATCGCACCACCAAAAACTGAGAGAAAAATCCCTCTATTGAAATCACCCCACTTCAAATATTGAGAAATACCTTGAAAACAACTTCTATCAAAATTGCGTAGGCCAAAATAGGTCGAAGAAGATCCGCATGCTTTAAAAGATCACACAAGCAACAACTACCATCTTCTACTACATTAAAAAAACAACAAAAGTTACCAGCACTCTTGGTTCAAATCTCGACTCATTTCGTATAAAATGTTTCAGTTTTTCCAGATCCGGAGACGAAACATGCTTCAAACAGAAAAAATGCCCAGTTTCAGTGGGTTTTCTAGAAAATCAGAGAAAAAGAAGGACAAGGGAGAGAAAGAGGTACCTGGGTGAGGTCGCCGGATTCATTGATTGAGGTTTCCTTCTTTGTCTACCTCTCTTCTTCTTCCTATTATTCTTCAGTTTTTTTTTCTTTTCTCATTTTCTGAGAAAACCCTATGTTTTACAATTACAAGCCCTTGACTTTAGTCTTCTCTTGAAGACTGGAGTTATTTAGATAAAAAACCCATACTTTAGTAAATATTTGAGAAACCATGTGTTTTCAAGCTGATGATATGCCCCTTCACCATAGTTTTCTATGAAAGACCTTCAGAAGGTTAATTTAATGTTCTTAATGTATAGAAGGTTTCAGTATCGTTTCAATTTTTTCAAAAACCAAAACACTACATCGAAACGAGATTTTAACCCATGCCTGCACTAGCACCAACAAACTAAAATCCTTTTGAGACTTCATTACATGAGGGTATACACGCAACCACGACTAAAAATGATCCTTTGCATCGAAGATTTAAACACCACCAAAGAAACAAGCTTCAATTAGATCAAGAAAATCTGATTTTCCAAAATCGAAGAGGAAACATAGAAGAAATGGTGAAAAAGAAGAGGAAAAAAATAAAATAAAACTCTTATACCATGATATGCTCTAATACTATGTAGAATAAGAGTTTGAGGAGAGAAGAGAAGAAAAGAGAATGGGGGAAATGTGGGAGGAGTCAAAGTGACTCCAATCCTGGCAGTCGACCTCATATATACATTACTCTAACATAAAAAGAAATTACACATACAATTGCAATTAATAATTTATTACTACTAACAGAAGGAAATAATTTGTGATATGCAACAATGGTTGGAAAGTGATTCAATCACCAGCAGCGTTGACCTAAGCATTACAACTTGTGAGCCACCTTGGAAAGTGCTCTCAGTGTTTTCACCATAAAAAAACAATGCACTATTGGCTATCCTTCTTCCTATAGATTTAGAAATTTTCTCCTTGTTTTCTCGTCATACATTAAAGCTGTTAAAGAATGAAACCTACAATTTTCCAACTCTAAACACAATCTCACAACATTCCATGCACATGGGAAAAGATGTGACTCTCCTACGTTAAAGCATTACCATGTTTGAGCTATTCTATTTGACTCTTGTTATTTAGTTACGTTCATTGATGATTGAACGTTCATTGACAAGTACCCTCTATAATATTAATGTTTTTTCATCAACCTTAAGTTATGTACAATTGCTAAAAATGGCAGTTGCATGGTAAGAGATAAAAAAATGTCAACAGAAGAAATATAATGATCATACTTGAAGGAAGTTCACATTGAAATACACTTAAAACGGGTTATATTGGGGCACAAATTTAAACAGAACCTTTGCTTGAGAAAGGAGTTGAGTTCACTCTTGATAGGCATCCATTTCCGGCTGGACTTGGCATTGATACAAAAGAATTTACTACAAATCTGATAAGTTTCTGCATATCATAAATGAGGAAACAGAAATTACTTCGACAGTACATGACTCTCCTTACCAAAAAATCAAAAATATTGGCAAAAAGGAAAACAATGAAAAGAACTATCTTCAAGAAAGAAATTGACGTACTATCTAATTTGGAAGCAATAAGAGATCCCACCTTTTATTTAAATAAGATAAAACACAATCTCATGAAACATTTACAATTTAAATAGGCCACAAGTAGTCTATAATTTTTTTTTTGATGGGTACAATTATTCTATAATTAAAATCCAAGTGCATGTATATGCATAAAATTTTAAAAATAGAATTTAATACAGCGTAAATCGTTATGCAGAATACCTATCCCTAACAATAACTCACCAAAAATATTTCTTTTACTTCGAGTAAAAAAGGCATTTTACTATGTTGCTCCAAAAAAAAAAAATTCATCTAGAGAAAGAGTACATATTACTAAATAAAAAAAATTCAATAGGATATTAACCTCACTTAAAGCACTGAAAGCTATGTAAACCTGTTAGAAGGGTTCAATGAGCTATAAAATATGAGTTCAAATAAACCAAAACATCTAGTTGGAACAAATCTTTTATCACTAACAAGAAAAACTTTATTAAAATTTGTAAATTTTACATAGGTCGATCAAATCGTCCGCAGGTACATAAACTGCCTGAATGGAAGTTATGGATGTTTCTTTGGTATAAGTAATCCTCTCTTGCAAAGAACCCATTTCTGTACTAAGGGTAGGTTGATAACCTACAGCTATAGGCATTCTGCCTAAGAATTATACGAAGAAACAAAACTCCCAAGAACACAAGGAGCTTGATGACCAGATAAAATGAAGTCCCATTTAGAACTAAAATCCTTAAATTAATGACAGGAAATTTCTTCCAAACAGAAACCCAAGCAATGACCGATCAACAAATTTTGGAGCACATCCCTGGAATTTACCAACTCTCGTCTTCAAAGTTGTGATTGTTTTGCTGTATCTTAATTCCCCAATACACGGAAAAATGAAGAAACTTCCATACAATCTCACCTTTGAGACAAAAATTTCGAAGCAAAGATCTCAATTCCCGAAGGAGGGAAGATCAGTTAATAGCATAGACCAGGCCTTGAAACAAAAAACAAAATAAAAACAAGAAAAAAAAACATGCTAAAAGAAAAAAAGAAAATATGAACCAATGGAGTACGGAACCAAGGAGCACATGCACAAGCTGTGAAATCAGTCAAGGCATACCTCATTCGTTCTAAAACAGGGCATGTGATCTCTAGTTCTTACAACCAAAGATAAATCTACTCTAAAATCTATTTCCAAAAGGCTTACAAAACATATGAATAGTCCCATCAAAAAAACCCCCACTAATAGAACCTAAAGGAATGAATCTAACATTTCGACTGACCCCAAAGCAATGAATCAAAATTTGGGGCGGTCCAATATATGGGCAGGATCAACCCAAAGTCTAAAAGATTGTCAAAAGAAACCGAGACTGCCGATCATGTCCTCAAGCATTGAATGTTTCAGGACCAATATTTTGTAAGGACCAAGCTATAAACACCCACTTACTGCTTTCACCCACTATGATAACCCCAAACTAGACTCGTCTAGATAGGCTGGGTCACTTTCAGATTCTTAATTTTAATTATCAGGAATTTTCTTGAAATACATGTCAAGACCAGTCGATCGAGACGAGCGAAGAAAGAACTTGTAATATAGTTGTTTCATGTTACTTTAGTAGTTATATAGCTATTAGTCTCAAAAGGAAGTATTATACAATCATAACGATGTCTTTTAACAATTTCTCGAGATACACTTTAGGGTAAGATGAGAATTAAAGGTTGACCAAGGAATTAGTCTAGTAACCAAGCATCACCAATGAGTATCCCTCAAAAAACTACTTAAGATAGATTATAAGATCACCTAGATCGAAGTTGAAACGAATCTCAAGGAATTACTAATGCGGAACACAAATCAAGTCAACGGTCAAGGGTTTAGACGAAAAATTTGTAATTATTTAGATTTTCACTTAATTGGGTCTAGATTTATCGTTCAAGATTATTTTCGATTAATTATTTATTTAGTTTTCTATTTTAGGACTTTAATTATATATGTTTTGGGCTTATTTTGATGTTTTAGCCCATGGTCAATATTTAAGGGCAGTTTAGTAAATTTATTGTTTTTTATTTAAGTTTATTAGGGTTGGAAAATTATGAAAATTAGGTTATTTATTTGGTATTTTAGTTTGATTAGGAATCTTAAATTTATTTTCTTTATATATAAAATGTATTAGGTTTTTTCTTTTAACGAAGATTTGATAAATAAAGAATGAATTTCTTTCATGGAGTGTAGTGAGTTCCTCACCATTCTTAGTGTGATTCCAAGAAACCCTTGGTGAGATCTCAAGGTCCTATCTTTTCTATCATCTTCTCATCTTTCCATTTTTTTATTTTATTGTTTCTTGATTTTCTCTATTTCTTAAAATCTTGAATTCTTGAATCCATCAAGAATCCTCCTTTCTTGATTTTCTTTTAATCCTCAATTTCTTGATTCTTGGCTCTTGATTCTTGAAACCCACAAACCTCAACCATTAATCATTTTCCCTTTCCTTTAACCTTTATCCAACCTCAAACAAAATATCGCAATAGAAAATTTTGCATTTTTTGGCTATTGGGATTGTGGTCATAATTGGGTCAAAATTAATTCCTACAACCTAAATCCTTTAGGGTTTACCCTATTGTTGCCCAAATCCTTAACCCAATTCCAAATTCCAAAACCGAAATCAAATCCCTAACCCCCTATTTCCATCTAATCCCCTAAACCCCATATTTTCCCTTTCTTCCCTCACCGTTTTGCATCACTTACATCGAGATACATGCAAAATTAAACTAAAAAAAAAAATATGACCCAATTGGATATGGTCAAGAGATAGATATCGATAAATTAAGCAGGATAAACTATAAGATCGCGTAAATTGGACCTCAAGCCATTGCCTCGAGATTTGTATAACTACTTGAAAGATTGGTCCTCGATCAGAGCATCATTGATGAGATTGAACTATACCATTGCATAGATCTCATCAAATATATGAGAATCGACTATTGGATCGTCAAAATCGGACTCAAAATGACTTCGGAAGATCGATCCGAATCTCGTCCATCGAGGATAACTTTTTATATTACTACATGTAACATACAATAGAAAAATGTCCTTAATCACCTCAAACTGATTGCTTACATCAGCAACATCATTATTGTAAATTATTAAATATAGTATTGCATGTAAGACTTAGTTGCCATGTGTCCAACCCACCCACCATGCCTCCAATCACACAATATCACTCAAGATTTGACCCTCCCATTACTATCCACCTCACTATAGTTGCCACATCAGATTTCCATCCAATGATACCATGTTTCTATTAAAAATGTCTTTATTTTATTCTTTCTAGCTTTCTATTGTTCTTTCTGTAAGGGCATTTAAGTCCATTCACCTTACTTATTATAAATATCTTGGCAAGCTTTCATTGTGACTGAAAATTCCTCTTTTACAATTCTTCTTGGTATCAGAGCCCTAGAGGAACCATTGACAGCCCCTCCTTAGGTTTTCCTCTTTAGTTTGGGATCTTGAAGCACCACCGCCTCTCTTCTCCTCCCATCTTTTCTTTGGATCTAGAGACCAAGCAAACTTAGCACATTAGCTTCAATAGAGGGCTTCCCCTTCGGGGGTTTTATTCTTCTATAGTTATTTCCTTTGGCCCAAGTACCCTAATCGCGTGCTACGATAGGTCTGTTTTTTGCGATAAGCCTGTGGGGTAGGGTCTGTTATGCAACTAATGAGATAGGGCTGTTGGTTTTGTGGTAAGTGTTATGTGTTGTGCGGCAATGCTGTGTATTATTCTGTGCATCTATTTTTTCTTTGCGATTGGCTGCCATGTGTGTTGTGTGTTGCTCTGTGGATTTGTTTTTGTGATTGGCTACCATGCGATAATGTTGCTTTGCCCATCTTGATGATCACACATTGGATTTAGATTGGTGAGAGACCTCCCTTCAAGACAAATCTTCAATGATATGCTTTGTTCTTCGACTTTGTGGAAGACTTCTACTATTTTTTACTTGAGGCTGCTGTGAGTTCAAGTTTTTTGCCTCAATTTCTTCCTTTTCTCCAGATTTCTAGTGTTCTCTTGGTTCTCGTACTTTAAGTGTATGTTGATTTGATCGAACACGAAATAGTCTTCCTACATTTGATTACTGGTTTACTGTTTTCTATCCATTTGATTTTGAGAATTATGGCATCGAATCAAGAAAACAAGGAATCAAATACTACTTTTGGGCAAAACTCCTCAACCCAACGTATTACTAGTGCTCTATTGGATGGTCGACATTTTCAATTTTGGTCTCAATCTATGAGACTCTATGTTGAATAATTTGGTTTATTATACTTTTTTTAGTCTTTTGTCCTTTTTAGTCTTTTCCATATTTTAGACTATGAAATTCCCCTTTAAAGCCTAATTAAGACTAATCAATAAAAAACTTCTTTTTCTTTCTCAATTTTAACTTGGTATCAGAGCTAGGTTCTCTCTACCTCCATCGCCCCCCACTCCTTTCTTCTGCTACAAACTCTATCGCCCTCCTCTTCCTCAAATCTATACTCTACACCTCTCGTCTTCGATACATATCACCCCTACAGGGGTCCTTTTTCACTCCCCACCCTAATCGCATCATGCGATAGGGTCTTGAGGATTGTTTGAATCCCTACGGCAATAGTGTAGCCACCATCAAGGGCTGTGGCAACAATAGGTTTGCTAGTTGGTGACTATTAGGTTTAACAATGGCATCTTGGACCTCCACAGAGGCTTGCAATAATAGCAGCTTGGCTGTTTGCTAAAGACTAAGGTAGGCGACACAGGTTTGGACCTTCACAAGGGCTGGCAATCACAGCAAAGTCTTGTTTGGAGCCTGTGCTCACAGCAGGGGTGCTGGTTGAGGGCTGTACTCAAACCATGTATTGTTGTTTGGGGCTGGCAATCACAACAAATTGCTGGTTTGGAGCCTGCGATCACATCAGGGGTGCTGGTTGAGGACTGTACTCATAGCAGTGTTGTTGTTTGGGGCTACACTCATAGCAGTGTGGCTGTTTGACGATTGTAACAACATCAAGTGGTTGTTTGAAGCTTACGGCAGTGACAAACTGATTCTTAGTGCCCTACGATTGAGTTAATGCTTGCTCGGGTCACCTACAACCGTGTTTAATCACCTTCCACGCCTCCTACGATCGTGTATTGTCACTTTTAGGGTGCTACGATCATTTTTTTATCCTTGTGATTCGTCCCCTCTTCTTATTTTAACTCTCTTCAAACCAAAGCACACCGACTCTTTGATGGCCTTCGAGACGTCCTCTTCCTCGATTACCAGTAATAGTGATAGATCAAATGGTCTTCCCTCTCATTCAACTGACTTTCCAGGCATCCAAATTATCACCGTCAAATTAGATGGTCCCAATTATCTTCTTTGGGCACGATTGATTGAAATGTTCACTAGTGGAAAAGGAAAGATCGCTTACCTCACAGGGGCAAACAAACAACCTACACTGATCGACACTACTTACTCCAACTGATTTGCTAATGATTCTATAGTCCGTTCTTGGTTAGTTACATCTATGTAACCGTACATTGTGATAAGTTTTATGTTCTCCACGACAGCAAAATAGACATGGGATTTCACAAAAAGCATCTACTCGCAACGTCAAAACAATATCTGCATTTTAACTTAGAGCATGAGATTTTCCGCCTTTCTTAAGGTGACTCTTTAGTCACCACCTATATATCACAACTACGTGCTCGATGGGAAGAGTTTACTTTTTATTCCTTGTCCTATGCGGAAGGACAATTTTGATGAGGGATTATATGCGTCAATTCGGAATAAGAATCGAGTTTTTCAATTTTTAGCCGGTTCTGGGATGAGTTTGAGTATGCGAGAGTTCATTTATTGGGTATGGATCCATTTACGTCCCTACAAACTGCATATTCTTATGTCTTGGCTAATGAGAGTCGTAGCACAACTGCCCTACATCATTCTTCAGGAGACCAATCGGCCATCCTTGCTCGCCTACCTTCTCCACAGCCTCCTAGTGGGTCTCTACCTACACGTCAGCGACATAAATGTGATCATTGTGGGAAGTTGAATAACGTGAAGGCCCGTTGTTATGTGCTTCATGGTTGTCCTAATCAGCAACATCAACTATCTCCCCAATCTTTAACTCATGTAGTCTCTTAGTCGACTATTGATCCAGCACCTCCTTCAGCTACTAACACCTCCTTGGATACAGTATCTCTATCTTAGGCTGAGTTTGACAAGTTTAGGAAATTCTTCAATCAGATAGAGACTTCATCTCAGTCGATCTCTACTTTTGCTCACTCAGGTACCCTTCATCTACACACAGTGTTTCCACCATTTCCTCACCATGGATCATTGATTTTTGTGTCTTAGATAATATGACCGGTACATGCTTTCTATTCCAAACCTATAGTGTTTGTTCTAGTCATTACAAGGTTTGCCTTGCTGATGGTTTTTTGTCTTCTATAGCTGATTAAGGTCAATCTTCTATTACACTTTCTTTATCCTTAACTAATATACTGCATGTTCATCAATTTACTACTAATTTTATATCTATTAATAACATTACCAAAAATTTGAATTGTATTGTAACTTTTTATCCCTCTCATTGTGTCTTTCAAGATCGGGGTCGAAGAGGACGATTGGCACTGGACGTGAAGCGAATGGCTTGTATCTCTTGGACGCACCCAGTTCCCCTAGCACTCATTATGTTTCTCAGCTTAGTAGTAGTATTCAGTCTAATAAAGCACTTGTAATGAGTTGGCATTTACACTTAGATCATATTTTCTTTAGATATTTGAAACACATGTTCCCTGTTTTATTTAATAATAACAATTTACTTGATTTTTCATGTGAAACTTGTCAATTAACTAAACATGTACGTTCTCATTATCCTATTAGTATGAATACTATTGCACCTGCTATGTTTGACCTAATTCACTCTAATGGGTGGGGTCTTTCCCCTATCACATCCACTCTCAGTTTTCGCTATTTTGTCTTATTCATCGATGACCACAATTGTATCACTTGGGTCTATCTTATGAAACACAAGAGTGAAATATATGGGATCTTCAAGCAATTTCTTGCTATGATTCATACCCAATTTGATTGTATCGTCAAAACAATCTGTTCTAATCATGGTACTGAGTAAACCTATAGTAAGCTTTTGAAGCTTTGTTTAGAGTCTGGCACTGAGCATCAAATGTCCAGTGTTAAGACTCCTCAACAGAATGGTCAAATCAGAAAGGAAAAATCGCCATATCTGGAATTAGCCCATACCCTCTCTATTGGCATGAATGTGTCACAATCCTATTGGGCTGATACAATTTTTATTGTTGTTTACATTATTAATCGAACCACCTCCCGAGTTCTTTAGTTTGCCACCCCCCTCTCAACTTCATCCAGATCGTCCTTTGTTTCCACTTCCTCCATGCATGTTTGGGTGCATCTGCTTTGTTCAAATTCTTGACCAAGCTTATACTAAACTTGACCCAAAAGCCGTAAAATGTATCTTTTTGGATTATTCATCTACTCAGAAAGGATACTGTTGTTATCATCCTCCTTCTCGAAGGCGTTTCATTTCTCGAGATGTTTCATTTTTTTTAGTATGCCTTATACTACAATGGGTCAGTTGACATTCAGTACGAGTGGTTTCCTCTAGATTCCCCTGATGATGATCTTTCTCCCTTATTATTTCCTCTTCCCATACCTGTTCCTCCTTCTCCACCCACTGTCAGCTCGTCACCTCCTTCATTGTAGGTTTACTCTCGGCAACCACGCAATACTACCATCACTTCTATGTCAGACCAGCTCCTCCTCCTACTGTCCCTTGTGATGATCATCCTATCGTCAAGCGCACTTATACTTGTCCCAATTCTAATTATATATTTGATTCTACTCACTCATCCTCCTATTAGAGTTTTCTTGCTTCTATTTCTACTATTTTTCATCCTAATACTGTTGCAGATGCTATTACCCATTCTGAGTGACGAGCAACTATGATTGATGAGCTAAATACTCTTGAAAAGACTCAGACTTGGGAACTTGTTCCTCTTCCGCCTGGAAGAAAGGTTGTGGGATGTCGCAGGATTTTCACCTTTAAATATAATCCTGATAGTTCTATTGCTCGTTATAAGGCACGTTTAGTGGCAAAGGAATATGCTTAGACTTATGGGATTGATTATCAGGAAACATTTGCTCCGATTGCCAAGATGACTACCATTCGAGTTCTCTTTTCTATCGTCGCAATTAGAGGGTGACCTCTCTTTTAGTTAGATGCAAAAATGCATTTTTCTCAATGGTGATCTTCAGGAAAAAGTCTATATGGTCCAACCTCCTGGTTTTCTCACACCTACTTCTCTTGTACATTTCTGTCTTCTTCGTTGCTCTTTCTATGAACTGAAGCAACCTCCTCGCGTATGGTCTGAGCACTTTACTAAGGCAATGCATCAATGTGATTTCTATCAGAGTTTTGCTGATCACACTCTTTTCTTACGTCACTCTAATGGCAAAACTATCACTCTAATTGTTTATATGGATGATATTGTCCTTACTGGAGATGATAGTACTAGCATTACCGGGGTAAAATCCTACTTAGGACGTCAATTTGAGGTTAAGGACCTTGGCCATCTTCACTATTTTTTGGGTATTGAGGTTGCGCAGTCCCATTCTGATATATTTATCTCTCAGCGTAAATATGTCATTGATTTACTTAGTGACTCCGGTCAGCTAGGTTCTCATCTTGTTGATACTCCTATTGAACAGAATCATAGGTTGGGTGATTCTAAAGGAGAGTGTTTGTCGGATATTGGTCAGTATCAACGTTTTATGGGAAAATTGATCTACTTGTCTATGACTCGCCCCGACATTGCCTATGTTGTTAGTGTCGTAAATCATTTTATGTACTTGCCTCGAACATCTCATCTTACTACTGTCTATCATATTCTTAGATATCTTAGGGATGTCCTAGTCAAGGTATTTTGTTTAGTAATCATGGTCATTTTCGCGTTGAGGCATGGATAAACACAAATTATGTTAGGTCAGTGACTGATAGACAATCCACTTCTGGGTACTATACTAAAGTTGATGGCAACTTGGTAACCTAGCGTAGTAAGAAGCAGAATGTGGTTTCTTGGTCCAGTGCTGAGTCAGAATACAGAGCTATGGCACTTGGAGTGTGTGAATTGTTGTGGATCAAGACCTTACCAGCTGATTAATGTCATTTCGTAACAGCCCCATTTTCAATATATTGTGATAATAAATCAACCAATAACGTAGCAGCAAATCCGGTTCAACGTGACAGAACGAAGCATATCCAAGTTGATCGACATTTCATTAGAGAGAAGATTATTCCTGGGCAGATTTGTACTCCATTTGTTCCTACATCTCAGCAACTCGTCGATATTCTTACTAAAAGTGTTAGCAAAACTACCTTTGAAGGTGACTTGTCCAAGTTGGGCATTGTTGATTATTGGAAATATTAGAATAGATAGTTAGTTCTAGTTTGTTTTATATGAATTTATTTATATTATTCTTGTATAAGGGCATTTATGTCCATTCCCTTATTATGTGTTATAAATATATACCAAGCTCTCATTATGAGACTTGTGATTTTTTCTTCTAAAATTCTTCTTGGTATCAGAGCCAAAAAGAAAAAACCCAATCACCATCTTCTAATTCACATGCTGCAATAGAGATTTGCACAGTGATCAATAATTTTTTTTTTTTCTCTCTATTTTCTCTACGTTAGTATTACCCTTTGGCAATCAGCCTTGTGTTGTTGGGTGCTTGTCTATTAGCCCCAAAAGTTTCTTGCGATCAGCCTTTAGGATCTTACAATACCCTGCGACTGTAGCAGTAGGTCTGAATCCCATCTACGATCAGACCTACAAGCCTTAAAGCTCTCTACGACAGCATCAGGAGGTTTCTCCAGGCCTGTTTCCCACCTGCGATCAGATCTGGATGATCTACAGTGACCTGCGACAGCAACAATAAGTTCCTACTTGAGTTACGATTCAACCTTCATTCTCTAGAGTGCCTGCGATCGGGTCTAGATAACCTAAAAGTACCTGCGACAGCAACAGTAGGTTATTGGCTGAGTTGCGATTCCATCTACTGTGATCTAGAGGTTCGTTTATGACTTTCGATCAGTCCTACAAGGTCTGATCTGCTCCACGACACTTCTATAACACACAGTCAGCCCTACTTCATCTCTTAGCTGTGTTGCGATTTCATCTACCTTGGACTACAGGTCTATATTTGACTTTCCATCAGCTATACAAGATCTGATTTTGCTCTACGATACTTCTACAGCACAGAGTCTACCCTAGAACACTTCTTAGGGTATATACAGCCCTGCGACAGTGACTATTTTGGTTGGTTTAATCTCACGACAATGGTATTTGGTCGGTTCAATCTTATAACAACAGTAGGAGTGGGTTCTAGTGTTGCCGACAGCAATTAATAAGATTATTTGGCCTTAATCAGTACTGACACGTGAGATCTCTCTTCAATCCAAATACAGTAGTAATAGTGTGCAATGACTACGACTCACGAGACTAAGGATTCTACCACCACTCTTGGGGCCAATTTCTCCGTCCAGCGTATCACCAATGCGCCACTAGATGGTCGTAACTTTCAGAGTTGGTCTCGATCTGTACGACTTTATTTGGGTAGTCGGGGAAAATCTGGTTGGCTGTTAGGTAGTATTCCTAAGCCACCCCCCATTGATCCCAAATTTGAACAATGGGAAATTGATAATTGCACTATTCTTGGTTGGTTATTCAATTCCATGGAGCAACGCATCTACACTATGTTTATGTATCATGAGACTGTCTCTTCTTTGTGGTCAGCTCTTACTCAAACATATGCACATGCTCGCAATGACTCAAGGATTTATGAACTTTACCGTGATATTGCTCAAGCATCCCAAGGAAATCAGAGTGTTGCAGATTATTTTGGATTTCTTCAGTCCCGTTGGGAGGAGCTCTCGCACTATGAGTCCATGGCCGAGTTATCTGCAGAGGCAGCTGAACATGTGGTCAAGAGGATTGCTCGGCATCAGACATACCAGTTCCTCATGGGTTTACGCCCTGAATTTGAGGCATTGCGGACCCAAATTCTTAATACCACTCCTCTACCTTCATTATTTGAGATATTCGCGACTGTTGATAGCGATGAGCGTCGTCGCCGTGTCATTCCCTCTCAGACTCAGGTTCCTGTCACTATCTCAGCTCCAGATACAGATCAGATGGCTCTTGCAGCCAACTTGGGTTTTTCTAATTCCCGTACTTTAGGATCTGGGAATCGAGGCCGTGGGAGTCGTGGGCGTGGTAAAGGAAATAGTCTTACATGTAGTCATTGTGGGAAGATTGGCCATGAGAAGGCTCGTTGCTTTCAACTCTATCCCCACTTGTTGAGATCTTCTGGGGGACAGCCCCGTGCTGCTGTTGTGGAATCTACCTCTGTTGATCATGCTTCCCTGGGTACTATTGATTTGCAACATCTTCAGACACAGATTACAGCTATTGTACGGGATCAGCTTCAGGCTCAGATTCCCTCATCCTCGACAGTTGCATCCACTCCTCCAGGTACTTCTTCTGCATTTCATGCCACTCAGTCTAGCTCTGCTCCTCTGACCTGGGTCATTGATTCTGGTGCCTCTGATCACATGACCGGTGAGTCCAATCATTTTATTTCTTCTATTTTTCCTACTACTCATAAGGAGGTTCGCCTTGCTGATGGGTCTCTTACTCCTGTTCACAGTAAGGGTTCTATATCTCTAACTCCTGGTTTTCCTCTCGATTCTGTTCTCCATGTTCCACACTTATCTCTTAACCTTCTATCTGTGAGTAGTATTACAAAATCGCTTAATTGTTCTGTAACATTTTTTCCTACTCACTGTGTCTTTCAGGACCTGACTTCGAGGAGGACTTTTGGCAAGGGATATGAGAGGGATGGGTTGTACCTGTTTGAAGCTCCACCTACTGCTGCCCCAGTTTCTGTGTTCCCACTCACTGGAACTCATACTTTTTCTTCTCAGACTTTAGACTTATGGCATGCTCGCTTAGGACATGCTAATTTTCAGCACTTATGTTCTTTATTTCCTGCTTTAAAACAATCTTGTAGTGGACACAAATTTCAATGCTCTGTGTGTGAGCTTTCTAAACATACACGTGCCTCTTATATTCCTCGCATGCATAGAGTTAATGCTATTTTTGATTTGGTTCATTCTGATGTGTGGGGGCCTTCCCCTGTTACTGCTTTTAATGGTCATAAATATTATGTTACATTTATTGATGACTATTCTCGTTGTACTTGGGTTTATTTAATGCGTTCTCGTTCTGAAGTCTTACCTATTTTTGTTAATTTCCTTAAAATGATTCAAACTCAATACAACATTACAGTCAAATCTCTTAGAACAGATAATGGTGGGGAATATATTTCTGATGGGATTCGCTCCCATCTTCATGAGCGTGGTATGCTTCATCAGTTATCATGTCCCTACACTCCTGAGCAAAATGGGGTGGCGGAACGTAAGAATCGTCACCTCATGAACATAGTCCGTTGCCTTCTGCGAGGGATGCATGTTCCCAAGTCCTATTGGAATATGGCCGTTCTTACTGCTGCTTTCCTCCTGAATCGTGTTCCGAGCCGTACTTTAGGGGGACAAGTACCTCTTCATGTTCTTCGACCTGATAGCACTCTCTTCCCTATTACACCTCGTGTTTTTGGGTGTACTTGTTTTGTTCAGGATAGAACTCCTCATCGTACCAAATTAGATGATAAAGCTACTTGTTGTGTCTTCTTGGGTTACTCTTCTATGTCAAAGGGGTATCGGTGCTATGATCCCCTTTCTCATCGTATTATTCATTCCCTGGATGTTACCTTTTTTGAAAATGTCCCATATTTTCGTACTTCACCTTCTTTGCAGGACTCTTCTTCTTTACAGGATTCTTCTCCAACAGTGCTACCATCTCCAGTTTTCTCTCCATCTTCATCTTCACCGCCGCCGCTGCAAGTTTACTCTCGTCGCCCTCCCCCCTCTCAACCTTTGCCAACTTCCTCCTTGGACTCAGGTATATCCTCTTCTACATTTACGCCTGTTCCTTCTATTTCTGACTCTCACTTACCAATTGCACTACGCAAAGGTAAGCGAGGGTGTGTTACTAATCACCCTATCGCCCAGTTTGTTTCTTATCAGGGTCTTTCTTCTTCCTATCGAGCCTATCTTTCCACTACTGACTCTATTCGGGTTCCCCGGTCTGTATCTGAGGCTTTACGTGATCCTATGTGGACTAGAGCCATGACTACTGAGATGGATGCATTGCAGAAGAATCACACCTGGGATCTTGTTTCTCTTCCTTCTGGGGAGCAGACTGTTGGTTGTAAATGGGTTTTCACAGTTAAGTATCTTGCAGATGGTACTGTTGATCGCTACAAAGCTCGACTTGTCGCTAAGGGATTTACGCAGACTCCGGGAAAGGACTTTGGCGCCACATTTGCCCCTGTAGCCAAACTGTCTACTGTCCGTCTACTTATCTCTTTAACAGCCTGTCACTCATGGCCTCTTCACCAGCTTGATGTGAAGAATGCATTTTTAAATGGTGATCTGACAGAGGTTATTTATATGGACCCCCCTCCTGGCTTTCGTTTTCAGGGGGAGTATTCTGGGAAAGTATGTCGTCTTCTTAAATCTCTATATGGCCTAAAGCAATCTCCGCGAGCCTGGTTCCAGCGTTTCTCTGAGGTCATCTTATCTATGGGATTTTCCAGATGTCACTCAGACCATACTTGCTTTATTCGACGAGGAGCAGATGGTGGCAATACCATTGTCTTGGTTTATGTAGATGATATTATAGTAACTGGAAATGATGCAAAGTGGATTGACATGGTTAAGAGGCAGTTAGGTAGTGTTTTTGAGATTAAAGACTTAGGTCCCCTCAAGTATTTTTTGGGGTTAGAAATAGCCCGCTCACGCCGTGGTATTTCGTTATCTCAACGTAAATACACTTTGGATCTTCTTCAGGACACTGGTATGCTTGGTTGTCGTCCTGCATCTTCTCCAATGGATCAAAATCATCGCCTTCATGCTGAATCTGGGGAACTTTTATCTGATATTTCATCTTACCAGAGACTCGTAGGCCGTTTAATTTATTTGACTAATACTAGACCGGATTTGACCTTCGCAGTTAGTGTAGTCAGTCAGTTTATGCATGCTCCACGTACCTCACATCTTGATGCAGTGTATCGTATCCTTCGCTACTTGAAGTCTCGTCCCGGTCTAGGCTTATTTTATTCATCTACTGCTCAGCCACATCTATCATGTTTCACTGATGCTAATTATGCGGGTTCTCTTACAGATAGGAGATCTACATCTGGTTTCTGTACTTTCTATGGCAGTAATCTTATTTCATGGAAAAGTAAGAAACAGAGTGTGGTTTCTCGTTCCTCTGCTGAAGCTGAGTATCGTGCTATGGCTCTAGGCACATGTGAGCTTCTTTGGCTTAGATCTTTGTTAACAGAGTTGGGATTTCCTACCGTTGGTTCCTCGTCGCTGTTCTGTGACAACAAATCTTCTATCATGCTTGCATCTGACTCAGTCCTTCACGAAAGAACTAAGCACATTGAGGTTGATGTTCACTTTCTTAGGGAGAAAGTTCGGTCTGGTGTACTTAAGACAATCTTTGTTTCTTCCCCAGATCAACTAGCAGATATGCTTACAAAGTCTGCTGGACCTTCAGTCATAAATTCTCATCTTGCCAAGCTGGGCCTAGTTGATATATTTGCCCCAGCTTGAGGGGGAGTATTGGAAATATTAGAATAGATAGTTAGTTCTAGTTTGTTTTATATGAATTTATTTATATTATTCTTGTATAAGGGCATTTATGTCCATTCCCTTATTATGTGTTATAAATATATACCAAGCTCTCATTATGAGACTTGTGATTTTTTCTTCTAAAATTCTTCTTTGATATCCATGCACCAACTTGAAGGAGAGTGTTGAATAATTCTGGTTTATTATACTTTTTTAGTCTTTTGTCCTTTTTACTCTTTTCTATTTATTAGACTATGAAATTCCTCTTTAAAGTCTAATTAGGGCTAATCAATAAAAAACTTCCTTTTTTTCTCAATTTGGGACGTAGAGGCAAATCTGGATGGCTTTTGGACACTGCTAATAAGCCCCCCACTACTGATCTCAAATTTGAATAATGGGAGATCAACAATTGCACTATTTTTGGATGGTTGTTTAATTCCATGGAACAGCATACATATACTATCTTTATGTACCATGAGACTTTCATCTTTGTGGCCAGTTCTCACTCAGACTTATGCGCATGCTAGGAATCATTCGAGGATTTGTGAACTCTATTAAGAGATTGCCTAAGCTACTAAGGGACTTAGAATATAGCTAATTGTTTCGGATTTCTTCAGTCTCGATGGGAGGAGATCTATCATTATGAGTCTATGGTTGAACTGCCTGCGGAGGCAGTCGAGTATGTGATTAAGAAGATTACTCGACAGCAGACATATCAGTTTCTCATAGGCTTATGCCCTGAATTTGAGGTATTATGGACCCAGATTCTTAACACATCTCCTTTACCTTCCTTATTTGACACTATTGCGACTATTGATAGTGATGAGCGTCGTCGTCATCATGTAATTCAGTCTCACACTCAGACTCAGACTCTTGGGATTTTTTCTACTCTAATGATAGATCAGATGGCTCTAGCAACCAATTCGAGTTTCTCTGATTTTTGTGCCCAAGGATCTAAAAGTCATGGCTGAGGGCACCATGGTTGTGGTCAAGGGAGTAGTCTTATTTACAATCATTGTGAGAAGACTGGCAATGAGAAGGTTCGATGCTTTTAACTCTATCCTCATTTTTTGAGATCTACTACCACTCCTTTGTTGGAGCATTTTGCTCCCCGTGTTACCGCTATGGATTCCTCACATGTTCCCCCTACTGACTTTCCTGTCTCTCTTGACACTTTTGATTTATAACAGCTTCAGACCCAGAATGCCACCATTGTTCGGAATCAGATTCATACTCATAATCGATCATCTACAACTATGACCTTAGTTACCATGCCCTCCAGGTTCATCTTCTGCATTTCATATCACCCAATCAGGTCTTACTCCCCTAACATGGCTTATTAATTCTAGTGCCTCTGATCACATGACCGATGAATCTAGTCACTTTACTTCATCTATTTTTCTTACTACTCATAAGGAGATTTGCCTCGCTGATGGGCCCCTTACTCCTATACATAACAATGGTACCATGCCGTTATACTTTGATATTTTTCCTGATTCTATGCTTCATGTTCCTCACCTATCCTTTAATCTTTTTTCTGTGAGTAGTATTACTAAATCCCTAGATTGCTCAATGACCTTCTTTCCTACTCATTGTATTTTTCAGGACCTAACTTCAAAGAAGGTTTTTGGCAAGGGGTATGAGCGGGATGGATTGTACCTGTTTGGATCTCCACCTACTAATGCTCCGGCTTCTGTGCTACCCTCCTCTGGGAGTTGTACTTTTTCTTCCTAGTCTTCAAATTTGTGGCATGCTCACATAGGACATACTAATTTTCAGCACCTATGTTTTTTAGTTCCTTCTTTAAAAACTTCTTGTAGTGGATATAAGTTTCAATACTCTGTGTGTGAGCTTTCTAAACATACATGTACTTATATCACTCGTATGCATCGATTTAATACAATATTTGATTTAGTTCATTTTGATGTGTGAAGGCCTCCTACTATTGCTACTTTTACTGGTTATCGGTATTATGTTATATGTATAGATGACTATTCTCGTTGTACTTGAGTCTATTTAATGTGATCGCGTTCTAAAGTGCTTATTTTTGTTAATTTTCTTAAAATGATTCAGACACAATACAACATCACTGTAAAAACTCTTCGGTCTGATAATGGGGGAGAATATATTTCTGATGGGATTCGCTCTCACCTTCATGAACATAGTACGCTTCACCAGTTGACCTGTCTCTATACTCCTGAGCAGAACGGGGTGGCAGAATGCAAGAATCGTCACCTTATGAACATTGTCTACTGCTTTCTTCGAGGAATGCATGTTCCTAAGTTATATGGAACATGGCGGTCTTCATTGCGATTTTTTTCTCAACCGTGTTCCGAGTCACACCTTAAAGGGACAGGTGCCTCTTTATGTTCTTCACCCTAATAATACCATGTGAGCTCATTTGACTTTGATCTTTACTAGCGGAGTTAGGATTTTCTATTTTTGGTTCTTCCACTTTGTTTTGAGACAACAAGTCTACTATTACGCTTGCTCCTAACTTTGTGTTTCACAAGAGAACTAAGCATATAGAAGTTGATGTTCACTTTCTCAAGGAGAAAGTTCAATCTAGTGCCTTTCAGACAGAATTCTTATCTTCTTCAGATCAGCTTGCAGGCATACTTATGAAGTCTGTTGGTCCTTATGTCACCAACTCTCATCTTGTCAAGCTGGGCTTAGTTGATATATTTACACCAACTTGAGGGGGAGTATTGGAAATATGTCTATTTTATTCTTCTATTCTTCTCTATGAAAGGGCATTTATGTCTATTCATCTTGATTATTATAAATACCTTGCCAAGCTCTAATTGAGACTTGAAAATTCTTCCATCTCTAGCTAAGAGACAAGTGTCAAATTAACCCCAACGCACTACCCCTAGTTAGAACTTAACTCAACTATGGTTGCTTTTAAACTTAAACCAATTCCAACCAACCATTAACTAGGGTGAAATTCTAACTAATCTCAGTTAACTAACTTGACCCTAGTTAGGTTATCTTCATCCATGATTGGATCTCAACCCAATCCATATGATCCAATGTAAGCATGTCTTATAACTTGACCCCCTCTACTTATAGTCCATATGGCGCCATATTGCCACCTCAACTCATATTTCTCCTCATTATATAAAACTTAGGTGAATCTCTAAGTTTTTACTCATTCATACCTTCTCCATTGCATAAGTATCTCTAGAGACCTCTCATCCCTCAATTACCTTCCCAAATCTCCATAACTCAAGTCTAGTAGATCTGAACTATTCTACAGCTCATCTCCAACACCATTAAGAAATTCTAAATGTTTCTTGAAGAAAATCCAGCAACCTTCTTGGAAGAAGACTACTCTTTATACCACCTAAATTGGAATCTCTAGAGGAAGTCATTTTCAGTAGTCATCAAGATGAATAATGTTGCACACCTCCATAATCTTTTCTCTATTCAACCTTCTATCAATTAATCCTTAGTCTTATAATTTTTGCACCACATTGTTCATTAGATTCCCCCTTCACCAAGAAATTTTAGCTTCAACACATCATATTAGTCTCCCCTCAATCACTCTTGAAGAAAGACATCCACGCAAGCCTTAGGTAGCTTAAAGGAAGATATATTTAAATATATTCTAATACAAACTAGGGTTGCAATTTGGTCCTGTTCAAACCAAGAACCAAACCAAACCAATAGCTTTAAGGTGGTTTGATTTGGTTTGGAACAAGTTGCAGTTCAGTTTCGAGCTACGAAAATGGAGAACCAATCAATTTGGTTCGGTTCTCGGATAAGCTTGTATAGAACCGAACCCCTATGCAATAAATATATATATATATATATGAATTATTTTAGGAGTTAGGACATAGATTAGTGATTTGTATGGACAAACTAATGACTTTTTATGGATAGATTAGTGATTATTGTATAAAATTTTATGTTTATTATATGTTTGTTTTTTCATTAAAAAATATTACTTAGAATTTATAGAATATTGACAATCCGTAGAACCGAACCAAACCAAACCAACTTTAGTTCGGTTTGGTTCCAATGGAATTTGGTTCGGTTATGGTTCACATTTAGTGGAACCAACCAATGTCGATTTGGTTCCAATTTTACCTTAAACCGAACCAACTTGCACCCCTAATACAAACCATGGTCATTCATATTTAATAGTCTTGTATGTTTTCAAGCCCAAAAAGAACTCAAAGGAGTGGAACCGGAGCACGAAACCGAAGCCGAAGAATAGGACTTTTGTGAGTTGTGCTTGCGATTTGAGAAGGTGTAGGCCATCTGACATGTTTCTTAAATGCTTGCGTTGCTGATTTTTAAAGCAAATCATTTCCAATATCTAAATTGTTTTCAAAATTAACTTCATACAACTTCTTTAATATAGTTCTTTACATGGGGATCCCATGTGAAAAAATGCATTCGATATGTACCTACTGAAATAGTTCTGATAAGTTTGGTCTGACTGACCGATTGTACTAGAAATTTTGAAAATAAAAAAGAAAATTGGTGCAAATGATAAAAGATAAAATCAATTTTTAACATGGTTCATTTGCAAAACGATTAAAAACAATTCCATAAACAAAAGATGATGAAAATAAACGATAAAAACTCACTTTCATCTATCAAAACACTTAATTATACCAAATAATGGTAAAAAAATCATACTTTAATGAATAATGTCTCCTCACAAATGGATCAAAACACGATCGTTTGATGAATCTCTAAAGAAAAATCGATTGGTCATGTGGATTTGATTGAACTTTGATAAGGTTTTTCTCTATGGACGTTTCAGTAGGGCTTGACATGCTTTGAATCAGTAGGAGGGAAAATTTGTGTTTGTCCAGTGAGTTTTAGGTGGGGTATGCAGTAAAACATAATAAAACCCAAAAGGGTATTTACATACTTACACATTATTGACATTTAACGTTTAAGTGGGTGTGGCAAGCAAAAAATTGGATGTAAATAGCACGCCCCATTTTGTAATGGTATTGGAGGAGACAGACGTCTTGTTGAAGACATTTTGAGAACATACAAAACTTAAAACCTTGATCACATAACACAATGTCTAGGAATTTTTTTGTGGATTTCGACTACTCAAGAAGTTTAGCATCATACTGAATGGTGACATTATAGCAACATAAAAATAAAATAAGAAACTATGTAAAAGAACCAAAGAAAAGGTAATAAGAATTTTCTTCAACTTCAAAGATATATCAACAATTCTTATGATAAAAGGATAGAAACTCCACCTGGGCATCTTCAAACGTCGACATATAACCAAAGGATATTCTGATAGCTCCTGTAGGTTTTCCCTTTAATATGTCACTATCGTCCCAGCAAACATGCCCAGCCTAAATGTACAGGGAGTACAATAATAATAATGTAAACTATATTCTTCTTTCACTTGCAAATGCAACCAAAGCCCAACACAATGAAATTACGAAAACGTTATGAGGTTGAAGTCAGATCAAGATAACATACCTCAAAGTTGGAAAGAAGATCCAAATGAGACAAACCAAGATGTTTTGAGCATGCACCAGGATTGCAAAAGCATCCTGTCTACATAAAAAGAATAAGGCAATAATCAAAATGTCACCATGCCAACAAGAACAGAATGCATACCATCTATAATTTCTTCTCTGGTTTTCTCAAATCAACAATTAGCATTTTGCTTTTTCTTACAAAAACTACAGTCTAAATTAAGCACCAAAGACCTACATGTGAACATTTTATTATCTGTTTAGTTTGTTGGTGACATCGTGATAAGAAGTGAAATTCAACATACCTCTTGGACGAAGCAAGAAAGAAAGCTCACTGATTTTATTTGAATAGCATCATGCAGTTGGTATTTATTCTTCATCAATTCTATCATATTTGCATGGTCCTTGGGGGATTTCCCCCCTAACAATGTGAGAATTGGGGGTTGAGAGGGAGGAAGAGGATCATCTTTATCTTCCCTTTTAAGTTTATCTTCAAGAACCTAGAGGAGGAATGCCTGAGGCATCTGGATGTGTTTTGGGGAAAAACTTTTTCAAGGGTGGTGATGGTTCAATTACTCGAAACTTGAAGAGTAGTCCAGCAGTGCATGGAAACTTTGTTGTTACTATCCCGGATACAATTGTTGAAAAAGGGGATGCACCATGTCGAAGATTAAGGGGCACATGGATGTTATCGCAATGGATGCAGTGTTTTTTTCTATTCAAATGCAACCATGCGGAAGATTGTGAGACGGTCCATAATTTGGAGATTTGGACAATTGGAGAGCGCCCTCTTGTTCTTCAGATCTGAAATCCAGATATGAAAAAAAGAAGAGAGCTGATCAAAATCATTCCAGTTTGGGTTACGTTACAACAACATCAGTTGTTAAGTATGGAACTTCCCTGTCACTATTTGAGATCACTTGGACTATTATGGACATCAAGAAAATGTACCTACTTTGGTTGAGTGGCTACTTGCCCTGAAAGGGAAAGTATTAAAGATTGTCCTAAATGTCCAAGAAGTATGGTATAATTATGCTAAATGCATTATGTTGGAGAATACAAAGGGCTAAAAGGTCAATATTTGAAGATCAACGTAGATCATTGTTGGAGGTTTGCAAGGTGATTAACCATATTATAATAGACTGGGCTTTAGTCTTTTAAGGAATTTAGTGACATTAAGTTAGAAGAATTTTATTGTAATTTGAATGATCTACTATTTTTAGCTAATTCCAATAGTTACCTAGAAATTCTCCTTCTATAATGGAATACTTCTCTTCTTTAATTAACTTACCATCAATGTTTGGTTAAATCCAACATGCACCATATATCAGGTATCACAAAACCGCATATAACCTAGTTTTAGGGCAAATCATGCACACAGATTATAAAAACCAGCCTTCAGTACATCTTTTCTTCAAAACTATGGCAAGGATTCCTTTAACTAACCTAGTAAGGAGACAGATGCACATTTCACTAGAAAATTGTAAGTGGTTATCTTCTAGCAAAAGCTCTCAGTCCACTTCAAATTAAGTCCAAAATGCAGTGCCTCATAAAAAAATAAAAAAATATGTACGAGTTAAAGAGTTCTTGTAAGAGTGGACGGATATCTGTCATTGTCACATCTACACAACATAATCGCATCTACAATTGCCAAAGGTGGTTCCTGAGCTTCACCTATAGCTGATATAATCCCAAAAAAATACCAAAAGATCTGGAGAATGGAGTGGCATCCTCCTTTTAGAGAATTTTTGAGTTTCTCAAACATGTTTATTATTGCAGACCTGTTGGCCCCATTATTAGTTTACTAGAACCTACTAAAGGACTAGGTGTGAAGCTCTTTAATGATGCATTTGCAATACCTTGATGGAAAGTTGTCTGGATTTAGAAGCCAAGCTAAGAGTTTACCAAATCTTCTGGTACAAATCTTGAGTCATCTCAAATTCATGGTAGATCACTGCTCTAAAAATGATATGGTCGATCAAGAATGTGATAAAGAATTCACATGGCCAATCGCAAATAGTCGGGAAAAGGGCTAGATAATGATAATGAAGGCAGCTACGAAACTTCTCCTCAGAAGGATAGATGGGGAAATTCAGGTGAAAGCAATGACATGAGAGATGAGTGATGATGATGGTGATAAAGTATATACATAAATTTAAGGATGAATTTTTTTCTTATAAAAAAGAAAACTTTATCAAATAAAACAAAACATAAAAGCACAAATTAGGAAAGGCGTTCTAAATAAAGTGGATTATGCATGAATCATTTAATTAGAAAGTTCCTAAATGAACAACATTTAAATAGAAAAATTAGCATTTTCAAGTACTTACTCGTAGTTGAATTCCAGATAAAGAAGCCAATTTTTCCACCTCACGGTATCCAACCCAAGAGCCATCTAAGCGTTTCAAATTGAATGCTATTGTAGGACCCATATCATGAAATGATGCCTTAAAAGAAAAAAGTTCAACAATATCAGAAATTTTCTACTGGGAAGACTACAAGAGATGCATAGAAAAAACATGAAGCTACACAGTGACCGAATAATTTTTTGGTAGTTACAGAAAATTGATTAATTAAAAGCATGAAATTCTGTATATAAAAGTTTATACGTCAATGAATGTAAAAACGTTGGAAAGTGGGAGGATGCTCTTACTTGGGGTTGGCAAATAATTCATGGAAAACATGGAAGAATAAAGAGCAAAATTCTTCGGATAACCCAATCACTCGCCTAAAATGATGGAGACATCATGGTCCCATAGGCCAACTTCAATTTTATTAGGATGTTAGGTTTTACTCTATTGTGCTAGTGGGAGGATGCCCTTACTTAGGGTTGGCAAATAATTCATGGAAAACATTGAAGAATAAAGAGCAAAATTCTTCAGATAACCCAATCACTCGCCAAAAATGATGGAAACATCCTGGTCCCATGGACCAATTTCAATTTTATTAGGATGTTAGGCTTTACTCTATTATGCTAGTAGGGTTAATGCAGAACGCCAATCAAGTCAACAGTCAAGAGTTCTGACGAAAAATTTGTAATTATTTAGGTTTTCACTTAATTTGGACTAGATTTATCATTTTATCGTTCGGGATTATTTTAGATTAGTTGTTTTTTTAATTTTGAGTTGTTTTAGGACTTTTTTTTTTTTTTTTGGCTTATTTTGATGTTTTTTATTGACTGATGGTCTTAGTATAATATTTAAGGGCAATTTAGTAACTTTAGTCTATCTTTTATTGAAGTTTATTAGGGTTGGAAAATTAGGAGAGAGAAAATTACGAAATTAGGGTATTTATTTGGTATTTTAGTTTGATTAGGATTCTTAGCTTTATTTTCTTTATATATAGGTTGTATTAAGATTTTTTTTTAATGAAGAATGATATGAATAAATAGAGGTTGAGCTTTGATTTTCCCAACAATGGGTGGTGTGGTGTGATCCCATTTTGGAGTAAGTCCAAGATCACACTTTTTTTTTCTAATCTTTATTTTTTCTTTTTATTATATTCTCTTAACTTTCTTGATTTTCTTGAAATCTTGAATTCTTGAATCCATTAAGAATCCTTTTTTCTTGATTTTCTTTTAATCCTTGTTGTTCTATTGTTCTTGATTTTCTTGACTCTTGATTTCTTAAGGTCTTTAATCTTGATTTCTTGAAAATCAAGAAATAATGAAAAAAAATTTGAAAGATAATGGAAAAGATAGGACCTTGAAATCACACTATGGTTTATTGGAATCACACCAAGAATGGTGGGATTCTCTTTACTCCATGATTTCTATTGATTTACATTTTTTATAAGTTAAATTTTATTGATGTGAGGACAAGAAATCCTCAGAAAAAATACAGATAACCATCTTTCACCACTAACAATATCCCACCTAAATCTTAAAAAAAGAACCTTCTAAACTCCTTAAATTGCTTACACAAACAAACAAAAAAAAAAAAACAATAAACCAAAAACATTAAGAATGAGTTCTTGCAATGAGCTCTCTTTCCCATCAAAAGTGTGCCAATTTCTCTCCTTCCACAACCCCTAACAAATTGCAAAGGGCGTGAGTTTCCAAAGAGTCTTCAACTACTAGAAAAAGAGGTATACTTCCAGCCCACAAAAAAATGATAACCGACTACGGGTGACATCAAGGAACCTTAAACAATGAGAGAAAAAAGGACCACACCCTGAAAGCCAACCCACAATGATTAAGAAGATAATCCACTGATTCCTCACTCGCTTTACACAAATAACAATAATCAACAAGGATAAGGCCCTTATGTCTTAGAAAGTAAATGTATATTGATTTACCACGACATTCTTATAGGTCGTCTCAAGCCTCTAATATTTTGAGAAATTTTGAATTGAATTATGTCTCCATAACTAGGAGCAAGTACTCGCTAGGATGCATAAATGGAATAAAAAAATTGTTAATTTCAAATTATATTATTTGTATTTATTGAAAATGAGATATAGCATTTGTGGAAAGCTTATCATAGCTTCTTGGGAAAAATGATTCAACACCAGAAGAAAAAAGAAAAAAAAAACTATCCAAATTTCAGTTACAAAGCTTACCTTCACATTATTTCTTCCATAAAGTATGCAAACATTAGCTCCATTTCCGTGCCTCAAAGCCAAAAGTGTATTCCTTGTATATGTGGCAAGCGATGTTGTATGCCTTAAAAAAATAAGATACAGTTTATGTCACGCTTTTGATTAAAAGATTCATGATTTTTACTATTATAATGAGAGAATGCAGAGTAGAAGTGGTTCGACACAAAATTTTGGATCCCACAAATGTCCCCACCTTTATATTTAAACTTAATATAATTAGGGTTATTTTTGTCAAAAACAAATAAAATTGTCGTCAACGATCCTAGAATCATGTTGGTGAGTTTTCAAAATTACAAAAAAAATATCTTTTTCATTGTGTAATATTCACAAATCCTTTAATCAATGTTTTAAATTACAGGCAAGCCTTTTCATACATGTGTGTTGGCACATGCCACCTTGTAGTTAACTTAAAAGCATCAAAGTATAAAAACTTCTCGCACAATCCTTGCATTAGATAATCAAGATGGATAGAAAAAATGAAGGTATGCAGACATGCAACCTCCTCTATTTTTGTTGATTCCTAAAAAGATACATATTTGATAGACATAATTTGATATAAAAAAATATTTGGCAACAGAAATAAACCAAATGCGCCTCATTTGCATATACTATCATTCCCCAATTCAAATAATGGTCGTGATTCCTAAAAAATTGAATTTCCATCACAATTAAGCTTAAAAGAAAAGCTATTTCAAACCATGGTGTGATCCAAATTGGAATTTGTTTTACTGACTACTTTCAATAGACTTTTAATCTTCAGTACCTTAAAGGTATTATGTAATGTCTTGAACATTTATTACACATTAGGAGGAATTGTAGTTAATATTGGAATTGATTTTGTAGAAGGATTTAGGGGGATAAGTACATAGCAATTGAAAAACATAGTCTTAAGTTATAAATATATGAAAATCAGAGTTCAAACGAAGAATTAGTATATGCCTCGATAAACATGCAAATAATCCATTGAAATATGAGTGTTTTATATAAGTTGTTTCAGCAAAATCCGAGGAAACCATTAGATTCATATCGAAAAATTATCCAAAATTTATTTAAGTTTGTGTAAATCGGAGTCTCGAGCGCTAAGTTATTAGAGAAAGAAAACAATTATAGGACCATTTTGTCCCCGGTATCATATAAATACCAAACTTAAGAGAGAAACTCATATTTCTTCTTCTTTCTTCTCTAATGTAGAACACCCAAACCCTAAACCTTCAAACACATTAAAGCGAGAACCGAGAATCCATCAAGAAGAGAAAAAGTTTCGCATTGTCGAGATCTTCACTCTAAAACGAAGAACTTGTGTTGGGACGAAGAGCAAAATTGGGGTCTTTAGCAATGAGCGTGTTTGGAAGCCATTCTTAACAAAATCACATTGTAGAATACACAAAACAAGTAACAAATCTACCCTTCTACCTTTTAGTTGCTAGTTTTTAAAGAAACGTGAAATTATCAAAGATGTTTTGTTCAAGTTTCTTATTAAGGGTTGATTCACTTTAAATCATGCATGTTTAGGTATTTGATATCCGTAAGATTTATTTCTACTTAAGTTAAACAAATTTATTTTACATTACCTTAGAAGTTTTAGAGAAGAAAATAGCATAAAACAAGTTCGGATGAAATTTTTGGGGAAAAACCGAGAAGAAACTCCAAAGAACGCATGTCTCACCTCCGATCGCTATATTAGTATTGTGATCGCTATAATAGCGACTTCTAATCGCTATATTAGTGTCAGACACATTTTCAGCATAGTGTTAGAAACATTTCTGCAATCCAAAAACAAATTACGATTTTCTGTGCCTAAAATATATTTTTGCCTTCCCCCCCTGATTTTGAGTATTTCTTTGAAATAAAATCCCTTATTTTAGACAATGTCTTATAAATATTAGAACTTCCATTTCTAGGAGTCTATTTTCCACTTTGAAGAAATTTCAAAAATGAAATTTTGACACTAAGCCAAATTTTCACAGCTTTACATCCTTACTACTTTATCACAAGTTTTTGAGCTTTCTTCTCAACCAAGACCACCATGTGGAATAGATTGATATCTTAAAATCATAAATGTTTGAGCATGGTTTGATAAGTTCAGTTCTGTTGTGCTAACCTATGGTTTCGTACGTTCCAAGTCTGATCACTATGTTTTTGTTCGTCGGTCTTCTGTTAGGGTTATTGTGCTAATAGTATACGTGGATGATATTATTATTCCTTTAAGTGACTCAAGAGGTATCTCAGACTTGAAGATCTATTTGTCTAAGCAAACCCACACTAAAGATTTTGGTCTTTTCCGCTACTTTCATGGAATTGAGGTTACTTGTTCCAAAAATGGAATAAGCTTGTCTCAACGGAAGTATGTTCTTGATTTACTGTCTGAGACGAGTACATTAGACCCTAAGCTAGTTGATATTCCTATGGATCCCACCACTAAGCTTGATGTTGAACAAGGGAAGATTTATCTAGATGCAAGTCGTTATTGTAGATTACTTGCTAAATTAATTTATCTAACTACAGAGGTCAATTTAGAAAAGTTGTTGAGGGATTTCCTTTGGAATGACAAGGAAGGGTAGGAGAAAATTTCATTTACTGAGGTGGAATATAATTTATTACCCAAAACAGAACGGGGGTTTGGGGATAAAAGGTTTGAGAAGGACAAATGCACTTTTGGGTAAATGGCTTTGGAGATTTGGGGAAAAAAAAAGTTTGTAGCAAAGGGTAATAACATCAAAGTATGGAGAAAAAAGATTTGGATGAGACAGTGGGGATGCCAATTGCACATATGGTTGTAGTGTTTGAAAGGAGATTTTAAAATTATCTCAAGATTTTAATAATCTGAGATTAGTTTTAAAGAAGGAAAAGGTGATAGGGTAAGATTTTGGGAAGACAAGTGGTGTGGCAATCTCTTTCTGGCTCTTCGATATCCAACTCTCTATGTTATCTCTTTGAAGAAGCTCTCAACGGTGCATGATTGTCTAATTCTTGATGGGAAAGATCTTTCTTGGGACCTAGATTTTAGGAGAAATTTGAACAACGGGGACGAGTCAATGAGGTAGCATCACTTCTTGATCTCATTAACTCTATCCATTTTGTTGAGAATGAGGATGATCGAAGAGAGTAACTTGTAAGTAGGGATAAAAATTCATTGTCAACGAGCTGATTGGTTTCTCTCAAAGTGCTTTTATCAAAGGCCGACATATCCTTGATGGAGTGTTGATTGCCAACGAATGCATTCACTCACGGTTGAAAAACAAGAAGCTAGGTCTGGTATGCAAAGTAGCCTTGGAGAAGGCGTATGACCGTGTAAATTGGAATTTCGTCAAATATATGTTGGGAAGAATGGGGTTCCGTTCTCGATGGATTCAGTGGTTATGAAATGCATTTCCACTCCGTATTTTTTAGTACTAGTGAATGGCTCTCCTCATGGTTACTTCAAAAGCTCCAGAGGATTGAGACAAGGAGATCTGTTATCTCCTTTTCCTTTCATCATAATAGCAGAGGCTCTAGGCCAGATGATAGATAGAACAGTTGACATGGCGATCTAGGAGGGTTTGCAATGGTGATGGAAAGGCATGTGGTCTCTCATTTCAGTTCACGGATGACACACTTATACTTTTGGATGCTTCTTGGGACCAAGCTAGGAAGTTGGGAGCTATATTATGTTGCTACGAGGTGATTTCAGGGATTCAATAAATTTAAGTAAGAGTAGAGTGTTTGCGATTGGCGAGATCCATATTCTGCCTTTGGTGGCAGCCTCGTTGGGTTGTCAGTAGAAAGCTTACCAACCTCCTACCTAGGACTTCCGTTGGGTGCATCATTTAGAAGTGTGTTGATCTAGGATCCAGTGGTGGAGAAAATTAGTAAGCGGTTAGAAGCATGGCAGACTAATTTCCTATCTAAAGGAGGTAAATTGACCCCCATTAAAAGTGTACTTTCGTCCATCCCAATCTACTTAACGAAAAGGTTGTTCCGGAATCAAATTGCTAGTTACATTTCTAGCAACTCAATGTTTCATGAGAAGACCAAACACATCGAGGTTGATTATCACTTTATTAGCGACATGGTGTTGGCGAAACAAATATCTACTCCTTACATCAATATGAAAATCAGTAGGGAAATGTGTTCACAAAGTCATTGTCTTGAGGTTACTTTCTTAATTGTTGTACCAAGCTAGGCATGTCTAATTTGTATGCTCATGTTAAAGTTCTTATTTTATATTATTATCTTTTATTCACTGTATGTCATGGACCCATAACTTAAGCCCAACACTATGTGACTATTTTATATATAAATAGTGAGGGCCAAACCCTAGAGTGTGTATCAAACTCACCTTCATCTCTCTTTCTCTCTAAACCCTAACTTTTATCTTCTCACAAAAACTAACATAATAAGATTTTAGGCTTGCTAAGGGTCATTTTGCTCAAATGGCTTACCACATCAACAAATCCAACACCACTATCCTCTAAGTTTCATTGAAAAACTCGGATTCAAAAAAAAAAAAAAAAAACAATTTCTTTAGAGCTTGATCCAAGGTTTTGAAAATGGACAGCTACTGAACTTCCTCGTAACTCCCAAACTTGCAATTGAAATTCAACGGTGAAAAATAACTTTTTTTGGAATTTTTTTTCTAAGTTCATAGAATTTTGTCCTCTACAACATTGAAGCATTGGATCATGTTTTTGGATGGCACAAGATGAGCCCAAGGACTCTTAGTAAGGGTGAAATCCTTACTAACTTCGTAAGGCTAGTTGGACTCAAAATAAATGGTACACAACCCTAGTACAGATTCATCATAAAATTTGGCTCCTCAAATCTTCTAGATTAGGAAAAAATTTGGCTCCTCAACCATCTTTTAATCATCCACATACCGAGCTATTGCAGATATAGTTAGAGTACTGATTATTTTGAAGCCATGATGGATGGAAGCTATGCTCAAGAACGATTGGGTGCCATCCTCAAATGACTCCTCAATACCTCCTCTTCTCCTAACGAAATCAATGTCAGCTATGGATGCAGCCACTGTCCCTGGAAAGAATCACACTGGTGAACCCAACCATAATGGTATCATATAAATCTGAAATGCTAAAAAAGAAAGCTAATTACCAACCTCCACTGAAGTACGTCTTCCTTAGCAACCCAGCTGCTTCTGTGGTTTTAAATTAATAAAAACAATTTTAAAGAAATGCAGACAATTCTTAAATTATAGAAAATAGGAAACACTAAAATAAATAATTAAACCAACAGAATGTAAACAAAACTTAATTGTGAAGTGAATTTCCAGATTAAGCGATTACTAATGTATAAAATCAAATATCCTCAAATCACTGGGTTTTTGTTATTTCACTTCTTTTATGGATGACTTTTCTAGAATGATTATAGTTGTACCACTTGATGAAAATTTGAAATTCGCTATTAGTTTGTGACTCTCTAAATGGAAATTAAAAAATAATAATAATAATAATTAGTTTAAAGCATCCTTACATGTAATGTGTACTGATAATGCTGGAGAATTTTCATCTACACTTCTCCAATCATTCTTTCTAAGCACAGCATTTTGCTTCATACATCAGGTGCACAGACACCAAGACAACAGTGGCTAAGTAAGATCCAGCACCTACTGGAAACTAGTCAAGCCTTTCTAGTTCAAACAAAGATCCATAAATCCTTTTCAGGGTGTACCATATTAACAGCACGTTACCCGATAACCTGTCTATCTTTTGCAGTAATTTATGGAAAAACTCCCTTCTTGATTGGGAGCTGGTGGTGGTGGCTTCCCAGCTACCTAATCCCAATTCGAGAAAAACTTTCAAAAATATTTCATTCTTGAAAGACTTCCCAAAATTTGGTGACTTATATCTTGGAACTCTCGAATTTTCTCTTAAAATCTCTTTTCCTCTTCCCTTAAATGGAGAAGGGGGATATTTATAGAACAGTGGCCTCTGATAGAAATCCCCTTTAAGCAATGAGGGACCATTCAAGGACCGGGATTTTTTATTATAGCTGAGATTTGGGGTCTATGAGACTCATTTGGGTAGATTTATGGGTGTTTAGGGTTGATTTGCGATCATTGATAGGTTTTAAGGTGGATTCATTCAGAATGTTCTCTCAAAGAGACAAATCCCTTTGAGAATAATTGAAAAAATCAGCCAGTCAGAGGGCCCCACTGTCTGCCAGTTGGCCATGCTTGGTAAGGCACTTCTTTTCAGGTTCAGAACAGCTACCCTAGGGTTCTGAGTTGGGGGTTTTGCAATCTTTCCAAAGGTTTCAAAAGGTCAATGCCCATCCAGAAAAGGGTCTTGAAATTTTTCAAGACAAAGGGAATTCAGAGAAGAAAAAAAAATCTTCTTGAGAGCCTTGGTCATCATTGGGGACACCACCACCAAGGGAAATGTTGGCAGCCACCAGATTTCAGGCCAGGTTACTTGCACCCAGCATTTGTGCTTACTGCACCCACCTCAATCACATTTTGGAGTGACATGTAGAAGAAAATGGGTGCACTGAGCATAAAGGTGGTGCAAATATAACAGCCCTTACACAAAATCAAGTAAGAAACCCTTTAACACTTTATGCTCCTGGAAATTCTCTCTAGTCATCCTTGCCTGAAATCGTTAACTTGGGATTTCAATACAAAAGAAAACTAGGATCAATCTTTGTTAAAGACTACGAATTAGCCTCTATTTGCTTCTGGTACAATGTTATAATTAGAATAAACTCGGAAGAATTACAAACACATGTTGCACAGTAGATGGCATAAAAAAATGACTTAAGAATGGAAGTATCTGAAAAACTCTTTTGAAATGTAATTTATCAACACAGAAAAAGGGGGAAGTTCTGTAATATAATAAAATGAGCAAGTATGCAAACTTTTTGTAATTGCAAATATCTTAAAACCACGTACTTGCAGACCAGATTATGAAATTGCATTAACTTTTAAAAACAACCACATAAAAAAGAAAATTCAAGCAATTGACAAGAAGTTGCATACCAGTTCGAACGATAAGAGCACCAAGCCCAGTTGGATAGCCAAATATCTAAAATTAAAATTAAAATAAAAAGTGAAGGCAAATGTTGACAAGTAAACAGGCAGTCTCTTACAACTTCGCTTGAAAACCAAGTAAGTGTATGTTGATACCTTATAGAATGAGATGGCAACAAAGTCAGCAGGAAATCTAGCTAGATCCGGTGGTTGTGTTGCACATCCTTTTGCAGCATCAATCAAGACCATCCAGCGACCTCTGCTTCTCACACATTAAAAATGGGAAAAGGACTCGACATAAATCTGATGGATGATAGAGCGTATAACATTCTCGAAAATGACTAAGAGTTTCTATGAATATGATTCAGATATAGCGTATAACATTTCAATTCATGTATCTCTCCACTGGAATGGTGAGACTCAATTCAACTACTTTTTTTTTCCTCCAAAAAGAGATGTAGAAATGGTTGCTACATATCTAGTAATTAGATACTTCTAGTTTTGTTATTTTCTTTTATTTTTTAAATTTGATAAATGTACTGTAAAGTCCCATAATTTATTATGATCATTATCTAATTTTAATTGTAATTAATTTTATTTCTTTAGCCTTATTTATTTTGATTTGCTAAGTTTAGCATGAACATTAATGTGGTTTAGTGGTTAAAAGAGTGGAAAACATACTCTAAACAAAGGTCCAAATTACAAAGGTTAGTTTTTATGTGTATATATATGGGTCTAGGGGCATTTTATATATTTCCACATTAAAAACTCTTCATAAAAGCTTTTTTAGATGGCCTTCAAAGAGAGTTATGGGATTTACTATTTTTCTCTCATTCTTTTTCTTTCTTTTTGTTCTGGAGCATTAGGGCTTTGGATTGGAGGCCACCCTAGAGCTAGGATTTGCTATTAGAAAACTTTGGAGAGGTTTTAGAAGTTGGAGCAAGAAGAGTATACCTTTCCAATCATCTTCTCTCTTACATGTCTTACTTTCTTCTTAAAAGAGACAAGTGAAATCTCTCTTCATGTTTCCCTTTGATTCCTTGCATGTTATCGGGCTGGATTCGTCCTTTTGTTTGCATAAAACATGTTGGAATCCAACTGATTAGGGGGCTGTTTTGCCTATTAGACTCCAATCAATTAGGGGGTTGTTTTGCCTATTAGATTCTAATCAATTAGGGTTGGTTTTGCACATTATAAATCTTAATTGAGTAAGGGTTATTTTGTATGTTAAGTTCCAATAAATTAAGGGACTGTTTTGCATGTATAACTACTAATCAATCAAGGGGCTGTTTTGCATATACATAAATCCTTATTTTATTTCACTAATTAGGATTAGGATTATGTTTACAATGTAGAACTTTAAATAGTGATTTTATGACATTATTGCTATTTATTCTAATGATTATGAATCATGATAAGTATATGGTTTCGAGTATTATTTCATGCTAATCTTAATGTGTAACTCTTTTATGTAAAACACATAAAACGCAGGGAATTGTGAGTCATTGGGTACTGTTCCAATGGGATGGGTTAGTCAAACTAGATTGGTTTAGTGATAATGTGTTGTCATTAGAGGATATCTTAGAGTTAGTATACTCTTATCCCTCTTTGGTTGTTGGATGGACAAGGTCAATTCGAATTACATTTCGTACGGTATTCAAACTGACATGGTTACATTTCGTACGGTGCCACCAGTATGAATGAGTTCAAACTTGTTTGTTATAGTTGGATCTAGATGATCACTGTCTGAATCTAGGTGTAGTTTTTGAAACCGATCACCAGATTCGATCGTCCAATTGAACCAAAGGAATCTTGTTTTGTTGTGGTCTGGTCTTTGAGTAGTTTGGGTGCGCCATCGAACACATAACCAAGTGGAAGATGTGTCTTCCTATGGATTGATGGCTAGTGTTTTAAATAGAGAACGCCATTCATTTAATTGTATTAGAAGATCATACATCTTCTACAGGTCTATGAACTTCAGTATCTAGTCATGTAGTCAAGTTAAACATAGGATGTTTTAGATCAATGGTGATAAATTAAACTTAACTAATGTACCCACATAAGTTATTCATTTATTGATACTTTGTACAATGACATTATACTATCATGTTTTGCATCATTGGTGTAGGTTGAGTAGTTAGTAGCTTGCGAGTTGTTGGCTCACCCTTGTTTTCTACATATTTTCAGGTGTAGTACGTGGACAGGACTGGGGTGGTGAAGCAGCTTAGTAGATTTGTTTATTTCAGTAATTCTATCTGCCTATTTTACTTTAGAGAGAGGTCGTGAGGATCTCGGTGAAATTCTCTTTTTAGTACTCTCTAGCTTGTGACAGATTGATCAAATAAATTATCTTGATTCATTACAATGTTTAGATTTTGGGTTACTTCTTATTATTGGGAAACAGTTAGCTAGTTGTTGTTTTATTTCCAATTGCATAAATTTTGCAGTTATTGTGATATTATATGCCTGAGATATGTTCTCAGTGTCATCCCTTGAAATCTGTATCCAAATCTAGATGATTTTGAGCATTCAGATTTGGGGACGTGACATATGCTGACAAGTACATGTTACAAATCTATGTCAACGATGGTTAATATAGAAATTCATTATCAGCGAAGTGCTTGATCTCTTCAAAAGGTTGGGTACTAAAAATGGTGAGGTTAGGAACTAAAGAAGATGGAAAAATCTCATTGCCCACTCTAGTAGATTGTTGTTGCTGTGTTGCAACATCTCATTGCATCAAGTCGAAACTGCCAAATCTGGCCCAACGAAAGCTTCACAAACTCTATTGGAAACCCTGCCCTGCCTACCAATATTTTAAATACTATATAATGAAAAATATGCAACATAACTAATCAATCTATATACCTGGAATATGGTGAGCCTTCCAAGACTCTTTCAGAATCTTCCTTGATAATCTTAACCAAGTCAAGGTTAAATTTTGTACCAGAGAAATTGCACTCTGAAGGGAAGGCAAATAAGTTGTAAACATTACCTGCAATCAATGAACACAGGACAAAATTGGTTTAATTCTCATGAATTATTGTACAAAATACTCTTGCTGCAACAGTACTCTTCTTATTTGCAACCTCCATCACGTAAAAATGATAAAAACAAACACCAAATAATATGTGCAATTGCTTTTGATTATAACACTCTTTACTCTTCAAGTAATAACAGTGTTATTAGAACTTCTCTCACAGAATCTACAAAGTAGAGATGGATCAACTCAAACCATACCATCAAAGAGAGTAAGAACCAAATTTGATCAAGGAACACAGAGAAAAAAACAGATCTGTTTGCAGGATCAAATGGATGATATCGTAATTTATAAGTTCAAAAATTATTGATCTAGGTAGAAGGACACGGCACTTATATCTTGGGTAACTTGTGGAATTTATTTTATGCAAGTAGCATATTTCATGAAGTTCAAAGATATCGATTTTGTAAGTCCTGACTTTTTCTATCCATTTGAGCAGCTTTTTCTATACGTTCATATGACAAGAGTATTAAATTTCAACATATTTCTCGAAATATTCCATTTCCGCAAGGTTCAACATGAAATATAGCAAATTTTGTTATTTTTTTATTAGTTCCTCTTATGTATATATTTAAGTGGAAATCACTATTTAATTCATGGAATATTTTGGTGGCTAAAATAATCAAATTTTAGAATTAAAACATCCGATTTCAGTGGAAATATTTTGACAATAATATTTTCAATCGAATACTCTTTGTTTAAAATATTATTGTCAAAATATTGATAAAATTTATAAAAATAAAAGACTTATAAATTACTTATACAATTATTGTTATTAGGTAGATACCCGAGAATCTGTTTTCACAAAATAATCAACAAGAAACGATTCAAAATAAGTAAAATCAGAACTAGTTAGAAATCCAAACCGAACAAAGTAGAGATTGAATGAGGCTTGTGCTGAACACAATCTTAAGACAATTTTGTTTAATCATTTTTTATTTTGTTTTCACAGATTAAAATGAATCACCAAGAAAAATCAGAGCAATTTAATGACTCGGATTTCAAGCGTTGGCAACAGAAAATGTTGTTCTACTTAACAACATTAAATTTAGCCAAATTCCTTCAAGAAGATGCTTATGTTCTTAAAGAAAACGAATCAGATAGTACAACTGTTGCTACTATTGAAGAATGGAAACATTTTGATTTCCTATGCAGGAATTATATCCTCAACGGATTGGATAACACCATGTACAACATATATAGTCTAATTGCCACTGCAAAAGAACTGTGGGAATCCTTAGACAAAAAATATAAAACAGAAGATGTCGGACAGAAAAAGTTTGTAATTGGCAGGTTCTTAGATTTTAAAATGTTGGATTCCAAAACGGTGATAAATCAAGTCCAAGAACTTCAGATTATCTTGAATGAAATTCATACAAAAGGCATGTTTATTAGTGAATTCTTTCAAGAGACATCAGTAATTGAAAAATTACCGTCATCTTGGAAAGATTTTAAAAATTATTTGAAGCACAAACGCAAAGAGATGAAGTTCGAAAACTTGATAGTGTGGTTGAGGATTGAGGAAAACAACAGAATAAGTGAGAAGGGGGTTAAGAATAACTACTTCGAGTCCAAGGAAAATATGATGGAAGATAAAAGGCCAAATCAAATTTTAAAAAGAGGAAATTCTCCACTCAGGGTCCTAAAGGTAAAGACTTTAAAAGATTCAAGGGAAACTGTTTTTTTTTGCAAAAAACCTAGACATTGAGCCAAGGACTACCGCAAACGCAAGGACCAGAATTCATCAAAGACCAAACATATTCACGCCCAATTGATTGAAGTACAGAATCTTGTTGCAGTTGTTTCTGACATCAACCTCTTTGCGGTTGTCTCTAAAGTAAATTTAGTCGGAAATACCAAAGAATGGTGAGTAGACACAGGGGCTACTCGACATATATGTTCTAACAAGAATTTATTTTCAGAATATATTAAAATGAAACAAAAATGAACAACTCTTTATAGGCAACAATTCAACATCAAGAATTGAAGATCAAGGGAAGGTGGGTGCTGAAATTTACTTCAGGGAAGAATCTTACTTTGACTGATGTGTTGTACGGACCCGACCTCCAAAAAAATCTTATATCCGGATCTTTACTTAGTAAGGAGGGTTTCTGATCGGTATTTGGATCTGAAAATTTTGTACTTATTAAGAATGGGATCTATGTGGGGCAAAGGGTATTTGACTGATGGTCTGTTTAAGATGAATGTAATGACGATTGTACCCAAAATTTCTAATATGAATAAAGTGAATTCTTCCATTTATATGCTTGAGTCTTTCAATGTGTGGCATGATAGATTAGATCATGTGAATTTTAATACTTTGTGAAGGTTAATAAATTTAGATTTATTGCTTAAATTTCATATTGACCAAAATCTATATGTGAAACATGTGTGGATGCCAAATTGACCAAAACACCCTTTCATTTTGTGGAAAGGAACACTAAACCTCTAAAGTTAATTCATTGTGATATCTGTGATTTAAAGTTTGTGCAAACAAGAGATGAGAAGAAGTATTTCATTACTTTTATTGATGATTGCACCAGATATTGTTATGTGTATTTACTAAGGAGTAAAGATGAAATCTTAAAAATATTTAAACATTACAAGAATGAACTTGAAAATCAACTTAGTAAAAAGATAAAGATAGTAAGAAGCGATAGAGGAGGTAAATATGAAGCACTCATTGTTAAGTTCTATTTAGAACATGATATTATTCACCAAACTACCGTTCCTTATTCACCACAATCTAATAGTGTTGCTGAACGCAAAAATTGAATCACATTCTTAACAAAATGCACCACAAGAAATTAGACCAAACTCCATATGAATTATGTAAAGATCGATGACCATCTTATAAATATTTAAAAGTGTTGGGGTGTTTAGTTAAAGTAATGGTTTCTAACCCTAAAAAGGTTAAAATAGGACCAAAAACCATTGATTGTATATTCATTGGTTATGCACATAACAGTAGTGCATATCGATTCCTTGTGCACAAATCTGACATTCTTGACATTCATGTTAATACCATTATTGAGTCAAGAAATACTTCGTTTTTTTAGAATATTTTTCCTTGTAAAAATGTGCAAGAAAATAAGTTCTCATAAAAAAACTAATGATATTACGATTACTAGTTCACAAGGCAATATAGACCAAAAATCTATAGGAAATGAGGATGAACCTAGCACAATAAGAGAGCTAAAGTGACAAAGTCATTTGGTCCTGATTTTCTAAATTTTTTGTAAGAAAATGAACCTCAAACCTTAAAGGAAGCCATGTCTACACCTAAAGCACCTTATTGGAAAAAGGCTGTGAATGGCGAAACTGATTTAATTTTGCAAAATCATACTTGGGAATTGGTGGATCTTCCACCAGGCAACAAACCTATAGGTTGCAAATGGATCTTCAAAAAGAAGATGAAACTTGATGATATCATAGACAAGGACAAGGCAAAACTTATCGCAAAACTTATCGCCAAAGGGTTCAAACAAAAAAAAAAGGTTTGGACTATTTTGACACATATTCACCAATTACAAAAATAACATTCATTCGCATGTTGATAGCTATTGCAATATTGCATAAGCTAAAAATACATCAAATGGAAGTTAAAACAGCTTTTTTAAATGATGAATTAAATGAAAATATTTACATAAAACAACCAAAAGGTTTAATTGTCAAAGGATAGGAAAAAAAAGTGTGCAAACTTGTTAAATCACTTTATGGATTGAAACACGCACCTAAACAATGGCATGAAAAATTTGACATTGTAATGTTGTCAAATAGTTTCAAAATTAATGAATGTAACAAATATGTATACCTTAAGAGCATTGAAGATGCTTATGTTATTGTTTGCCTTTATGTTGATGATAGGTTAATTTTAGGAACTAACAAAAATATCATCAAGTCAACAAAGAAAATGTTGACTGATAAGCTTAAAATGAAAGACTTAGGTATTGCTGATGTTATACTAGGAATAAAAATTAGTAGAACATCAAAAGGATTTGTATTATCTCAATTACATTATATTGAGACAATACTTAAGAAATTTAATTAATTTAATTGTAGTCATGTTAAAACACCAGTAGAAGTTAATTTTTATTTAAAGAAAAATACCGGTAAGAGTACCTCTCAATTAGAGTGCTCTCGTATAATTGGCAGTTTAATATATCTCATGAACTACACAAGGCTAGACATTGCTTGCTTAGTTAGTAAACTGAGTAGACATACAAGTAATCCAATATCAGATCACTTGAAGGCATTAGTCAAGGTTTTAAGATACTTAAAATTTACTCTAGACTATGGGTTGCACTACACTAGGTATCCAACGGTACTTGAAGGATATTGTAATGCCAATTGGATATCAAATTCTGAAGAATCAAAATACACTAGTAAATATATATTTACACTTGGAGTGTAGCTATTTCTTGGAAATCTTCTAAGCAGACATGTATAGCCCGATCCATCATGGAATCAGAATTTATAGCTTTAGATAAAGCAAGAGAAGAAGCTGAGTGGCTTCGACATTTTTTAGAGGATATTCTATTATGACCAAAACCCGTGCCTGCCATCTATGTACATTGTGATAATCAAGCAGCGATAACAAGAGCACAAAATAATATGTATAATGGTAAGTCTCGACATATTCGTCGTAAACACAATACTGTTAAGCAGTTGCTCTCAAATAAAGTTATTTCCATTGATTATGTAAAATATAAGGACAACCTCGCGGATCCGCTTACCAAAGGTTTAACAAGAGAGCAAATATACTGCAAATCGAGGGGAATGAGATTAAAGCTTACACAAAAGGATCATCTCAATGGCAACCCAACCTAATTGACTGGAGATCCCAAGATCTAGGTTCAACGGGACAACTAGTTGTGTGTGACTCACCAGTAACACTGAGGAGATAAACCCACCTACCCACTCCTATGATGTAACAGTACTACTTGTAACGATTTTTAGGGTAAGCTTTGCTTTTAATGATGCCTGTAACTTGATTCACAAGTGGGGTACAACATGGTACTCTTAATAGAAACCACCTATGTGAATGTGAACTTGGCCCGCTTTCATGAGAATTTATAAAGGCTAAAATTCTCTATAATACTCATGAATCCAGGATTGTTCAGGGCCAAAATGAACACAACTATGAGAACCGACTATGTCAGGAAAGGAACTATGTGAATTCTGTTATCTTAATTTACACTTAAGGTTGAGCAGTTCAAGACATCGTAATCACTATTTAGTTAGTAAATCCTATAGTTTTTACGAGGGAAGATTCAAAGCCACAAGCTACCTATCTCAATGTAGTATCTTTCCTATTCATACTCTTTTTGTTTTGTTTTGTTTTATCGTCATTTAGTTATTGTCATTTTCATTCATGTAGGGGATTGTTGGAAAAATCTGCAGAAATTTGCAGATTTCTATGACCAAGTGGGTCACTTTGAGCTATGATTTAAGTAGGACCCACACTTTTTTTGAGGCGAGACCACTTGAAAACTTATCTTTCTCTTTAAAGAGATAAATTTCATTTATTAAGTTATCGAAAATCCATTTTGGGTGAATGAGAAATCAGCTCCAAACAACCCCTACTAGTCATGATTTGTTAGTATATGGTTTATAGAACTATTGAGTTTGTTAGTGGAACTCTTTAGTCCCACATCAGATAGGAATAAGAAATTTGTCTAGTTCTTATATAGAATTTCTCATATCACTTAAGTGAATATGAAAGAAAGACTTGGGCAAGCCCATGCACGCGCAAGAGTCCCATGGGCTTAAGAAAGATTTAAACCACTGATCCAAAAAATCCTTAATGCGTGCGCGTGCACATGATGCCCGCATATGGGGGTGCAAATTTTGATAATTTGGCTTCACGTGGATGTGCGCGTCGGGCCCTTTTGCTAATTTAAGTGTTGGGCTTGGGCTTAGGCTTAATCTAAATCTTATTTTCGAGTTTTCTTTTGAAATGGCGCACCCCTTAATTCCTATCTCACTTTCTATGGTGTCTGTTCGTCCAGAAAGGTTGTCTTCAAAAAGACCTCTCTTGGGTTCTTGGGTTGTGGGTTGTGGGTTGTCTCTTAAGAGACCATATCTCTTAGAAACCTTGTCTTTTTCAAGAGACACCATGTCTCTTCTTTTTCAATAAATAGGTCATTTCGACCTTGGTTGTTATTCATTTGATTTTCTCTTTTCTCTTGTTTTACTTGCATTCTGAATTTCTCGTCTGCATTCCTTGAAAGTACAAACTTAGCGTTCGGTCCGCTAGATGTGCAGATTGAAGTACTGCCTCTGCACGTGTGATAGTTGTATCCTGGGAGACAATTGTTCATAGATCCGTAGGCACCAAATTGTGGGAACAAAATTGTCTTAAGGACATTGTGTTCAACACAAACCTCGATCAAATTGTAATTTGTTCGGTTTGGATTTCTAACCAGTTCTGATTTTACTTATTTTGAATTGTTTCTTGTTGATTATTTTGTGAAAACAACACTTAAATCAGCAAAAAGGCCCAACACACGCACCCACGTGAAGCCAAATTTTTGAATTTGCAACCCCCTCCCCTACTCATGCGCACATCATGTGCACGCACACGCATTAAGGATTTTTTGGACCAATGATTTTAAATCTTTCTTGAGCCCATGGGTCCCTTACGCATGCTTACCCAAGTCTCCCTCTCATATTCACTTAAGTGATATGAAAAGTTCTATATAAGAACTAGACAAATTTCTTATTCCTATTCAATGTGAGACTAAAGAGTTTCACTAACAAACTCAATAGTTCTACAAACCATGGCTAGTAGGGGTCGTTTAGAGCCGATTTCTCATTCACCCCAAAGGGATTTTCAACAACTTAATAAATGAAATTATTCTCTTCAAAGAAAATGATAAGTTTCCAAGTGGTCCCGCCTCAAACAAAGTGTGGGTTCCACTTAAATCATACCTCAAAGTGACCCATCTGGTCACTGAAATCTACAAATTTCTACAGATTTTTCCAACAATCCCTCACATGAATGAAAATGACGACAACTAAATGACGATAAAACAAAACAAAAAGAATACAAATAGAAAAGCAACTACATCTGGATAAATAGCTTGTGGCTTTGAACCTTCCCTAGTTAAAATAGGATTTACTAGCTAAACAGTGAATTGCAAACAACAACAAATATTTAATTATTATTATTATTATTATTATTCTATAAATTAGAATTAACTAGGTATCTGTATCATCTTATTTGGATATATTTTAAGCATATTAGTATATTATGTAAGCACACACAAGAGTCATCCATCTTCTTTTTAGTTGGATACATTAGTAACTTATTCATGCATATTTTTTTCTAAGCAAGTAAGGATTAGTGGTCCATAGGGGTGAAGGAAGGTTCAATAGGTTTTGAACCCAATGTTTGGTATCAACACTCTACAAGCCTTACCAACTTAGCTGAGTGGCACTTTCCTGTTACACTCTATGTATTTGTCCTAGTATTGTGAAATAAGTTCAAGGAATTGGGCAACTGATGTTAAACCAATAGATACATATTTAGTAATTGTATATTGTCAGATATTACAATATCCATATATCATATTTTTATGGCTATAGTTCAATTTTACATACACCTAACATTAAGGTAACTTTCAATTTTCCCAGAAATGCAAATATTTTGTAGAGAAATATTGATCATTGTCAAAATCAATATTAAGGGCATTTTTATTAAAATTGTAGAAAACTCTTAAGATAAAAAAAGAAAACACACTCGTAAGCCATTAATTAAAATAGACAAACACATATAGTACAGAAATAGAAATCAATAGCATCCGACTACACATTGGCACAAGTGTTTAAGAGCCCTAGAGCAAAAGATAACTATAATCTAAATGGAAATCATATCGAGTCCCCGCACCTACGACTTTAACCGATATGCTTGTTTGTGGTGACAGGGAGTATCGCAGGGATTAGTCCCACTTCCAAAGAGGGTGGGGACACGTTGTCGCATTAAAAGGAAAAAAATATATATCTACATGGAAATGAGAAAAATACTATCTAATAAACACCTTAACCTATAAAACATTTTTTTTTATAAGTGAAAATTTATTAATGAAGAATAACCTATAGAACATTTGCTTGAATGAATAAACTACTGTGTACCACATTCATGTACTACTATATATTTTTTATTTTTAAATATTATGCATAAATTATTAATATATCCAACTAATTATAACATGGATGATTGCAGTGTGTGCTAATATGCTTAGAATACATCATGATCAAAGTAAGATGATATATACATATTTGACTGATTATACCTCTTTTCTATAGATGAATGAATATTATGTGTAATTTAAAAGTCCTTTCCAGAAATAATTTAAATTTTCGCTATTTTTATAATTTCATAAATATTTTTAGAATAATTCTTCCAAAAAGACTATTTCCATTGAATTTACTAATCAAAATATTTCCATCCAATTTTTTTTCTTATACCTGAAAAACTTTGTAGTCTCTGAATATTTTACGAAGTGGTTGCATAAAAATAAAATAAAAAGTAAATGACCATTAAATTTCTATTGATCCTTGTGTGGAAATGGAAATATTTCAGCATATTAGGTGAAAACATGTTGAAATTTAATACTAGCTAATATTTATACATCATGAAAACAGTAACCCAAACAGATTTCTTACAAATCCATGTCTTGGATATGATTATATTACCACATCACCCAATAAGATGATCCCGTACAATTATCCACATCAAGATATCATTGAAACAATTCCAAAATTAATATGTTAAAAACTAGTTTTCTAACGAGTTCCTGCTCATTGTCACATGAAAGACCAAATGTAATTGGCATACCTAATGAATTAACTTCAGACACTTGTTCCAAGGATCTAGCTTCATTTCTTCTTTGTACAGGGTATTGTGATACCTTAATAGAAGATACATTGCTTCTAGGATGTTCACTATGATGCTCAACCTCTTCAATATCAATTGCAAAAGCCACAGCTTTTTGCCTGAGAGCATATCTAGATATTCTTAAAGATAAACAGGGTTGCATCACTAATAATCCAGGATGAAAAAATAAAAACTTAAGATAACCTAGGACATGAAAAGATAGTGAATCGTAGAAAGATAGCTTATCCATCCAAGTAACTACAAGGTTTTTACCAGAAGCTCAAATCTAGGAAATCTTGGCAAAGTAGCGTATACATCCATATAGCTATTATAAGGTTTTTATTAGAAACATAGCTACAAGGTCTTTATTAGAAACGTTAAACATAAAAGAATATTATGATTCTCATGAATATATCATTTATTGCGAGAAAACGGTTTTCTTACTAATTTGGTCTCGAGTCATTTTAGCACACTGTAATACTTTTCAGCATGTGAGTTGCAAGTGAAAGGATACTTAAAGTTAGAACAAGAAAACAGAATTTGATTAGTTCAACTTCTAAGAAATTGGAATGACTAGAAATTGTTGGGAAAAAAACTCACAGTGAGTTGTCTCTTGTATTGATCATCATCTCAAAAATAAGTCGCTTCAAACATCTGCACCCATGTGAAATTTTGGCCTGAAGTACAGTTTAATTGGACAATGCAGAGCTTTCAACTTCAAGTCGTGTCAATGGGTTCAGAATAGACTGAATTTTTGCGACAATGGTTTCCAGGGAATGGACAACTCATTGGATGGCTAGATCGGCCAACATAATCTCTACGCGTCCATGAGTAGAAAGTGAGTGTAGATTAAAGTAACTTCTAAAATAAAGGGTTGGAATTAGAAGTATTGAGTGGATGAGGATTAGCATTTTGGACTGCTATTGTGGCTCAAACTTATCGCAGTTCTCTACATAGAGAGCCTTTTTTTTGTTTGATATCCCACCTTCCTGTAAGTTGTTTTCTGCTGCATTTCTTTGGTCCTTGTACCAATGTTGCCAGAACCAACGGACTCTATATCACGAGGAGTGGGACTGGACACAAATCAGGGTTCAAGTCATTGGACCATAGATTCAGAAAAGATTATATATATATATATATATATATGGGAAATGTTCAGCAACAAACATTTTGGCAAAACATTTTTCAAAACATGGGTTAGAGGTTTTGGAATGGGCTGATTTTTGGTGAGGATGATCTCCACGGTGAGGAGATCATCATCACCACAAATCAGCCCATTCCAAAACTTCTAACCCCATCAAAAATGGTTTACAAAGAATGGACGGTCCACGATTCTTCTACTTGTAAACTGGGGCTAGAAGTTTTGGAATGGGCTGATTTTTGGTGAGGATGATCTCCTCACCGTAGAGATCATCCTCACCAAAAATCAGCCCATTCCAAGACCTCTAACCCATGTTTTGAAAAATGTTTTGCCAAAATGTTTGTTGCTGAACGGGACCCCATATATATATATATATATATATATATATATATATATATATATATGAACAAATAAAAATCCTCATAAATTAAGAAAAACGTGAATAAAATTCACAAGAGAAGAATATAGTAAATCTTCAATATTTGTTTAGATAAAATCAGAAGATTATACATATCTTCTGATTTTTAGTAAACATACATAATATGTAGTGCACTGCTAGATATCAACAAGTATGCAATAAAAAAGTTCTATGGTATTTTGAGTGCCTAACCATTTATTCAGCACGTTGAGTTAAAGATCAGTTTTTTTTGTTTACTGAGCTATAACACTACTGTTTAAGTCAAAGTTGGGCAACTAACGAGTGGCCAAGATGACAAGAGGATAAGGTTGTTTAAAGGGTGTTCAGTTAGGATTTGGGGGGAATTTTTGGACTACTAGTGTAACTGAAATTTCCTCAGAAGTTTCTCATGTTGATAGTTCATGATGCAGTACTGCACCTCGCATTAGTTCATTTCTGCATAAGTTCTCTCCATAGAAAGAGACTTTGATATATTTTCAGATCACTCCCTCTAACCTGCTCCTCAGGTGCTAAAACAATAACAGAAGCAAGCAGACAAAAACAATAGAAATAGGGGAAGTCAGATTCTATAAATAGTTCAACTTTAACTGCGATTTTATGGAGCAAATGATCTCAGATAGCATCTGAAACCCCCATCATTCTTAATAAAAGCTAGAGGAAAACAAGAGTCTAGATATCAGGATTGCCTCAATCAGAGTTCATATGACAAAAGTTACACTTATTTTCATGTGGATGTCCTATGATTACTAAAGTCGTGCAAATTCTCCTGAACAGCATGGATATGCATGTGGATCTTCCTGGATCACAATCTTAATTTAGCACCTCATCCATATGAGTCATATTACCAAAATTGGACTGCATATATCATGTGTTAGTCATGATTATCTAACAAATCCTTTGTTTCTAAGGTATCACTCCATAGTTATAGTTTTCGGTGGACGAGCTCATCTCATTGATGGGAATGACATATAAGAGGTATATGGTGCTTCTAGGATACACACAACATTATGGAATAAAATCTCAACAAGAGAACTATCTAAAATCTAAATGAATAGATAATAAAGTAGCAAACCATAATCAAAACATTCATATATTACACCGTTAGGATACTCTCTGATTCCAAGGACACTATTGTGATTCTCCATTGTGTACATGAAACAACTCTCTTCACTCCAAGGGAAGGCCTCCCCAACTAGCTTCAACGCTGCTGTCGCCCCAGAAGTGAATATGCATTTGTAGTCTTTTGGGGATGCATTACAATAATCAAGTACCTGGCTCAAAACAGGCCATCCAGCGAAGGAAGGAAAACAACAATAAATAGAGAAACAGAATGATACTTAAACCAATATGCCAAAAGGCCCAGACCTAATGGAAAGTGTCAAATTTAAGCCCTTAACCACTTAAGCAAATAACAAACTACCACGCTCCGCAGCCAATGTCTAGGGTAGCTTTTACTCTAGGCAAGGCACTTTCTCAGGATTTTCCTCTGGTAGCCCATAGTCCTCGAACACTTCTTGGATCTTTTCTCAGGGTTTTACCCCCTAGTTTCTCCGTGACTAGAACCCAAGACGTGAGGTTGGCTCTAATACCAAATATTAGGTACCAAAACCAGTACGCAAAAGACCTAGACTTGTTGGAATAGAAGTGAATATGCATTTGTAGTCTTTTGGGAATCATCACAACTAGCTCAAAACAGGCCATTCAGCGAGGGAAGGTAAACAACAATAAATAGAGAAACAAAACGTTAGGTAATTAAACCAATATGCCAAAAGGCTTAGACCTATTGGAAAGTGTCAAATTTAAGCCCTTAACCATTTAAACACATAACAAACTACCACGCTCCACAACCAACGTTCAAGGTGGCTTTCACTCTAGACCCCAACCTGAACCATTCTTAAGACCACCAAGCCCTCTCCAATGAGTTATACAATAGAAGCTTTCAATGTACACTTGGGGACAAATCTTTCACTCACAAAGAAGTGGCATTTGGGCAGGGCATTTTTAGGGGGTTTTCTTTCATTAGCCCAGAGTCCTCAAACACGTGTCGGGTCTTTTATCAGGTTTATTTGATACCAATTATTAGGTACAAAACCAATACCCAAAAGACCTACTAGACCTGCTAGAACGTGTCAAATTTAAACCCTTGACCACTTAAGCATGTAACACAAACATCAAACATGCATTTCATGAATCAACATGTACTAATAATAATGCTAATGGTATAAAATATTACATAAAATGATCCCATGTACCAAAGGACTTATTTACCTGTTGACGGGCCGCTCCTATGATGCTAGAAGTATCCGACGCAGAGTCACTTTGGCTATCTAATATTTTACCAAAGCTAAACTAAGGAAGCCCAAAACTGATTAAATTCCATCAAATCATAACTAATTTACTCTAATTACATATATATATATATATATATATATATATATATATATATATATATATATATATATATATATATATATAGATATATAGGGTCCCGTTCGGCACCCTACTATTTACCCTACATTTTGCCCAACGTGTTTTGTCCTACATGGGTTAGAAGTTTTGGAATAGACTAATTTTTGGTGAGGATGATCTCTATGGTGAGGAGATCATCATCACCAAAAATCAGCCCATTCCAAACTTCTAACCCCATCAAAAATGGTTTACAAAAAATGGACGGTCCACGATTTTTCAACTTGTAAACATGGGGCTAGAAATTTCAGAATGGGCTGATTTTTGGTGAGGAGGATCTTCTAACAGTAGAGATCATCCTCACCAAAAATCAGCCCATTCCAAAACTTCTAATCCATGTAGGGAAAAAGTAGGGCAAATAGTAGGGTGCCGAACATTTCCCATATATATATATATGGGAACATCAAGGGACATACGAAAAAACATATGTAAAAACAATGTAACATTAATAAATTTTCAAAATATGGGTTAGAAGTTTCGGATTGAACTGATTTTTTGTGAGGATGATCTCTATGATGGGAAGATCATCCAAAAAAAAAAATCAGTCCAATCTGAAACTTCTAACCCCATTTAAAGTGATTTAGAATGTAGACCGTCCATTTTTTGCCAATAATTTGTACATCACTTTTGATGGATTTAGAAGTTTCAGAATGAGCTGATTTTTTGTGAGGATGATCTTCTCATCATAGTGACCATCCTCGCAAAAAATCAGCTCAATCCAAAACCTCTAAACCATATATATATATGAAGATATTTGGAATGGATACGAGGGTTTCCGTAAACATTAGTAGTAAGGTCTTTAAGTATCATTTCCATCTGAAGTTCGGAGTATAGAGTTGCCCCAGCATGATCCAAGTAAACAAGCCCTATTTTGAAGATTTTTCAAATTTTTTGTGAGAAAAATCAAAAATAGAATTTAAATTAAACTGATGGAAAAAAAAAAAACCAAAGATGATATGATAAAAGAATCAGACCATCCAATCTCTTGAATTCAGAAGCTCGGATGTCATCTATGTTCTTCGGAGCTTTGGGGTATCCATAATCTTCGCCGAATTCGTTCAGAAATTTCTCCTTTTCTTCGCCCATTTACTTCTCCAAGATGTTAGGAGTTCTCTGCGTGAAATACTAATTGAGTTAGATCGCGCACGAACAAGAGACAGCGGTCTCACGATTGGCGGCGTGGTAGATAGAGCATAACATGGGTCGGACATGACCCGGAATCGAGTGATCTGAAAATTAAATTTAGCGGTTTGGATATTGGACTGGATCCAAATATAAAAAATGGGTTAAATATGGTTTAATGGTTCTTCAACCGACCCGACTTTGTGTTGGATGTCGATCAAGCTGTAGATCCAACCTGGATCCGAATACTGTATTGCTTGTTTGGTTTGCAACTTGTAAAGGTTACAAAGATAATATATACCTTATAATAAAAAAAGGAAACGTAAACGATCAATTTCTTTTTCTTCTTAACAATCAATTTCTTTTCTAATTATGAACAAAGGACTAAACTATTTTCATTGTATCCAAGTTGCTTTCAATTTTTTTTATTTCTATTTTGAAACAAACGGTTAAGATGACGCAAATCCAACGATCCATTTATATTTAAAAAAAAAAAAACTTGCTTTCTTCCTACAAGCTTAAGAAAGATATGGCACTCAATTCTCTTTCTTTTTTCTACTGTTCAATAGCTCACACGTAGAGGTTTTGCTGCCTGGAGGTTGAAGATGAAAGGTTTTAGAAGAAGTCAAGAATTTTGCCATTGAAAACATCGTTTCAAAATTCGTTTAAGACTAAGACAAATCGTTCTAAGTCATCTCGATATCAAGCATGGACGAGACGAACAGACAAGTAAATGTATCGAAGGAAATTTAATACCCGATGTTCATTTTTCTCATTATTAAACAAGACATCTCAAACGTATTGGAAAACTTGTCCTAAATGACTCGGTACCTGGGATGGACAAGACAAGCCATGAAACCTAATATTAAAACCATGGTTCAAGATTGTATATTTTGGAGACAAATCAAGGGTTTTATTGGCTAGAGGTTGAAGATGACATATTTTAGGATAAAAATCAAGGGTTTTACAAGATAAAAGTTGATTATTCATCTTTTTTCCTCCCTTATGTCTCTAAGCTAAGGTTTGAAGATGACTTATTTTGAAAGGGATCTGGAAATCATAATCAATCATCTTCAATTCTTGATTATGGAATTAATCATCTCTATATTTAATTTCCTTGCATGAACTTGAAAGACATGTCTTGGAGGAACACTAAAATTAGTAACATTATTCACATAAAGTCCATTTATGCACTTATTCACATAAATATATATATATTATATTCCTCACTCTTATATAGGCGTTGGTGATTAGAGGTAGCACTAATGAAGCTAATTTATCATGGCAATAAGATGTGTGTATCCAATGCATAGGAAAGACCAAGGTTGGATTTAAAGGACTTGATCACTTATCACATGTCATTGCAATGTAATGCAACATCAAGACAACGTTATCAAAATTCAACGGTTTATATCTAAATCCTATGATTTTAAATAAAATATTAGCTTAAACGATTAAAATCTTGTGCCAGAATCTCTTTAAATAAAAATTCTATCATTCTTTTGTGAATCTTAAGATTATTATTTGAACCTTACAGTCTTGAATGGGGGTGTCAATGGGTTAGTTCCTACGGAACTTAGAACCATAACCACTATATTTAATTCAGTTTCGGTTCTTGTCGGTTCCAAAATAAATGGAACCGGATCCAGAACCGCCAAAAAACATAGGTACCCATTGTTTCCGGTTATCAAGAATCGAAGGAGGAAAAAAAAATTCAAATCATAATAAAACTTTTTTCCTTCAAAAAAATTAACATATTTTAGTACAAAATTATTAACTTGGTTGTAATTTGTTATATTAAAGATACAAATTAATGATTTTTTTAAAAAAAATAAAATTTTATTTTAGTTAAAAGTAATAAAGTTTTAGAAGATATAGCTTCTTTTAGCTCTAATTGATCATTTATATGAAAAATTGAAGAATTTTACATAACAAACATTAATTTTGATATAAGAGAATACCTTAAATCATCTATAGTATAAAAATAAATGACAAAATAAATCACTTCTGGGTACCCGTGGGATAGAATCTAATAGTATCGATTCTTATCGGTTTTGTTTCATTTTAGACCTGGATATAATTGGTTCCAATAAAAAGGGAATCGAAACCGGGGTTTTAGGTTCTGGTTTGGTTTCAGTTAAATGGGTATCCAAGGACACCCCTAGTCTTGAGACATTTTTTCCCTTTCTTCCTTCCTAAACGGCTTAAATAATGTGCATGTGCATCCCTGAAATTTTAAAATTTAAGAACTAATACTATCAATGAAATAAGAAAGCGTGTTCAATCATCGATAAAGTAGTGTTATTGTGGACCATGATCGTTCTTATTATTTTTTTTCTACTTTCTTAGTAAAAGAACCTTGGCACTTTTTTACAAAATAAATGTCAATTTGGGGATTTTCTGAGGGATCGAGTCGCCACCTAGTTTAAGTCTAGGAACAAAAATAATTCCAATATGGAATTAGGTTGATCCACGAGTAAGAGAAGTGGGCAAGAGGTCGAGTTACGGGTTTCGAAAAGTGCTACGCAGCACAAAACTCGCCTAATTGAGATGATCGGTCTCTAATATGATTCAAAAGATCCTAAGATCAGCTAGAGAAGACTAAGGTCAAGCTAATATACTTAGGTCAAAAAAACGGGAAGATCTAAGTTAAGGTCAAAATTCAAGGGTTTGAGTGCGATCGTCATCATCTTATGTCGAATTAGTTAATCAAAATCATCATCATTTTATATCGAGTTAATCAAAATCCAATTTTATAGGTAGAATTTAAAAAATAAAAAATTATCCCTTTTCAAACCATATTGTGAAATTTAGAAAAGTCATGTATGATTTCCAATTAATTTTATTGAACCCACGTGGCATGCATCGACAAATTGATTTACAAATTAATGCATAAGATCGATGAATTTATTCGTGAACTACATTTTTTTGAAAAAAAAGAAAGTTGATTTATGCCACACACACCAAATCTGCAAGTCAACGCATTGGCCAAATTAAATAAATTCAACTTTAGACATATGGGCACAAAAATTAATGAGTCAATTCGATACCTCATTTTGGGAAATATAAAATTCAATGTTAGTCCCATGTACACAAAAAAAGCAATGAATCAACTCTATGACCGGATTTCACACGAATTATCCATATCAAATATATTCAAAATACCTCCTAAAATAGTGAGTTGACTCAGCTATGTTTTGTGTTAAAGAAATCAATTCTTGGTGCACTCTGTAGACACCCCATTTTTGCATCCGCCTGATTAATCAACTCGTCAACCCGATCGCAAGGATTCCCAATGATGGATGTGTATTCCATTGCTTTACTTTGTTACCAGATTTGTTTCAGAAATCCAGATGAGGTATCTCGAATTGACAAAACCTTAGAAACCACGCTACACTAGGAAAGTACGACCCCAGAAACATAGAAATCATCATCTTGCAGACCAAAAAGAAGCTTCACGATAAAAATCACTAAAAATTACCAAATTACCAAAATACCCCTGACATCAAAACAACCCTAGAGCCTACGTTACGCTTAGGAAAACTCTCTCAAACACATAAAACAACAAATCGAAACCAAATAAATCATTTTCCCAATTTTAACAGGATTTGACAAAATTACGAAAATGCCCCTCGTAAAGTTCACAATCATTTCACATAAAAATGTTCATAAATGACACAAACCAACATTCTCATTGAATTCCTTACGAAAAATCGATTCTAAAACATCCTAGAACATTAAAAACCGACTTAAAACGTGAAAAGTCCTCTCCGGGGGCAAAACGGTAATTTCACAATTTTCATGATAAAAAATTCCGAAATTAATAAATAAAATATTAAATAATTAAATTAAAACATTAATGAAATTAATTTAAAATTTTGAACTTAAAAAATCGATTAATCGGACTCTCAGGCAAAATTGTTGAGGGTTCGTGGGATATTTCTTTAAGGACCCCTCCATTTGGGGGTCCAAAGAATTAAAGAAATAATGGAAGGGGGTTCTCAAAAAATTAAAAGTAAATCAAGCAAGACTGAATTCAAGGTATTAAAGTCAATCAAGTGAGACTGAAGTCAAAATTAAAGTCAATTAAGCAAGACTAAAGTCAAGATATTGAAAGTCAATCAATTAAGACTAAAGTCAAAACATTAAAAGTCAATCAAATAAGACCAAAAGTCATAATAGAATTATAATTGATTAATAACTCTATCTAATAGAGTTCTAACTTAAAAATAATTCTACCTAAAACAATTCTAATTAAAACACAATTTTACCAAAAACAAGTCAAATTAAAACACAACTCTAATTAAAAGATCTCTAATTAAACACTGACTCTATCCAAATCAACCCCTAAAAAACATCTATAAATAGAGGTGCTCACACCCTATTTTGGTATCAAATTATAAACCCTAAGAGAAGTAGGTCTAGAAGCTCCCCTAGCCCCCCATAAACCCTAGTTTTGGAGCCTCAACTCCTTACCTAACATCCCCCCTTCAATTTTAGTCTAGAAAACACCCAAAAGCCTTCTAAAAACACCCCCAAATCCGCAACGAATTTGAAGAGTTCAGATTCAAAAATAAGGAGATACCTTGCCTCGGAGATCCAAAGACAAATCCGGAAACAGAACGAAGCAAGGGAGCACGGTACAAGGAGCTCTTTTTGTCAGATCTGAGGGAACAAAGTCCTTGCATCGAAAAGGTATTTTTTTTTAATTTATTTTTTATCTAGGTTTTAGCAATGTAATTTACTTGGGAATTTAGTAGAGACCGGCTTTGGCCGGGCGGGGTTGGTGCCTAACACCTTCCAATCCCGTAACATGATCCCCGAACTCAGTTTTTTTTTGTTTTAGATTAGTTTTTATCCGTTTAGAGTCATTGATCGGTTCCTAGACCGTAATAACTAGGTGGCGACTCCCAAACCTCAAGGGTCAAAAGCGGGTCCGCGCACCCCGCGGATCGAGGGCGCTTTCACACTCACACCCACGAAAAGGAAAATTCAGCGAGTTTCTTGAGTGTGTTTTACAAAGGAAAAAAATCATTTTTTTACCCCTCCCACATGCTCTAAAATCAATGAGTTCAATAGCCAAATAAAAAAATCATTTTTCTAACCCATCTCACGTGCACTAAAATCAGTGGATCGACTCACTATATTAAAAAAAAATCTTTTCAATTGAATCAAACCTAAAATTCCTATGAATTGATGGCTTATGATCTAATCAAAATAGACTACATCTCAAGCCACATCGGAAAAGGAATCAAACAAGTAATGAAACTGTGAGCACAAGAGTTCACATAGCCCGCACATAAGGCAAGCTCATTAAAAAACATGAAATCGCCTTACTCTAATAAGGGGGGGGGGGATGGTTGCTATCTAATTCCTTCAAAATTTTCTTTTGGAAATATCCTTAATTCAATGCATTTTCAAAGATTTCGAACGGTTCAACAAAATTAAAAATGTTATGGCTCTCGTTATCACATTGAAAGCGCTCTCGATCCGCAGGGTGCGCAGATACGCTTTTGATTTTTAAGGTTTGGGAGTCACCACCTAGTTATTACGGTCTAGGAATCGAACATTGACTCTAAAAGGCAAATAACACTAATCTACGAAAGAAAATACGGGTCCGGGGATCACGTTACAGGGTTGGAAGGTGTTAGGCACCAATCCCGCCCAGCAAACATCGATCTCTATTTTTCTCAAATAAAACTACATGGCTAAAAGACTTAAATAAATAATAAAATAATAAGAATGAAAAATACCTAGATAATCACAACGATAGTTCCCTCAAAGCTGGCGGAGAGATTCCTTGCTTGTGATTCTTTGCTTTATTTCCTTTACTGGATCTGCTTCAGATCTCCAAGATAAAGTATCTTCTCCTTATATCTAAGTGCTTTCTAATTTTTGATGGATTTCTAGGTATTTTTGAAGGGTTTCTGGGTATTTTTTTTAGCAAAAGTTGGGGTTTTGTGATAGTTAAGGGGTTAGGACTTCAAAATTAGGGTTTTGGGAAGGTTGGGGAACCTCCTTAACCTTTTTTTTTCAGGATTTTCTTTTTGATACGAAAATAGGTTGTAGAGACCCTTAGTTATAGATTTTTTAAGAGTTTTTTAGATAGAGTTAGAGTTATATTATGTTTCTTTTAAATAGTTTTAGAGTTTAATTAGAATTTTTTTAGATAGTTTTAGAGTTTAATTATGTTTCTTTTAAATAGTTTTAGAGTTTAATTAGAATTTTTTTAGATAGTTTTAGAGTTTAATTAGAATTCTATTAGGATTAGGGTTTGACTTTGGTCTTATTAGATTGATTAGGGTTTTGACTTAAGTCCTACTTGATTTTAGGATTTTGACTTAAGTCCTACGTGATTTACTTGATTTTAAGATTTTGACTTAAGTCTTACTTGATTGACTTTAATTTTAATTAAGATTTCACTTTACATTAATTAATTTTTTAATTATTAATTTTAAAATTTTTAATTACTAAAATTGTAAAATTATTGTTTTGCCTGCGTTTTAAATCGTTTTTCAATGTTCCAAGATGTTTTGAAATTGATTTTTCGTAAAAAATACAATGACAATATTGGTTTGTGTCATTTATAAAATTTTGTATACGAAATGGTATTGAACTTTATGAGGGGCATTTTCGTAATTTTTTCAAATTTTGTGGAAATTGGCGAAATGATTTATTTGATTTCAATTTGTTGTTTTATGTATTTGAAAGGGTTTTCCTATGCATAATGTAGGCTCTAGGGATGTTTTGTGGTTAGGGATATTTTGATAATTTGGTTATTTTTTAGTGATTTTTATCGTGAAACTTCTTTTTGTCTGAAAAATGATGTTCTTTATGTTTTTGGGGTTATATTTTCCTAGCGTAGCGTGGTTTCTAAAGTTTTGTTAGTTTGAGATACTTCATCTGAATTTCTGAAACATATCTAGTAACCAAATAGAGCATTGCAATAAACATCCATCATTGGAAATCATCGCGATCGGATTGACAAGTTGATTAATCAGGCGAGTGCAAAAATGGGATGTCTACACACATTTAAACGAAAAGGAGTGCAAGGTGAGAAGGATTCACAGAAGATCGCACATGTAAGAAGGGAGATACAAGGGAGGAAAATCGATATGGCTACTATAACGTGAAAAAGAATAAATAAATGAGGGAGATAAAGTCAATTCGAGGTAGGAAGCCATTCTAGAGATCCACAAGACTTCGTCCAAGCTATCTACACCTTGAGGTCAGGAAATAAGGTAGATAACAAGGTTTAGCATATTAACGAGGAAGATGATGTCCAAGAGAAGGACAAAGTCCAAGTTGAAGAAATTGTAAAATTTCTTAAGGAGAAGGAGAAAGATTTGGAGAAACGTCCCATTGTTCCACCAATTCCAAAAGTTTCATTTTTCCATCACCTTAGAAACAATAAAAAGAATAAGCAATTCAAGGGTGTCCTCAAAGTTTTTCAAAATATGCACATCAATATTCCATTCTTAGATGTTATTAAACAAATATATTCTTATGCAAAATTCCTTAAAGATTTGACCACAGCTAAGAGGAAAACACAATTTCCTCGGGAAGCCATTATGGTAGTCCAAGCTTCGTCTGTCATCCTGCAAATTGTTGTATTAAAATTTAAAGATCCTAAATATCCAATAATTTTCATTCATATTGAAAATCAAGTGGTTGAAAAATATCTCTTAGACTTAGGGGAAGTGTAAATATTTTACCTTACTTGATTTATAAACAACTAGGCTTGGGGGTGTTGAAACCCATCAATATCACGTTGAGCTTAGCCGATAGGTCCATTAAGGTTTTCAAATGGATAATTGAAGATGTGATAGTAAAAGTCAAGGATTTCAATTTTTCAATTGACTTTGTTGTCTTAGACATAGAGCCAATTATTAATCTGCATGGTCATGTTCCTATAATCTTAGGACGTCCATTTTTAACAACTTTTGATGCAATCATTCATTATAGAAACGATATTATGACTTTAGCATTCAGAGATATGAAAGTTAAATTGAACGTCTTTCACAATTTTCAAGGAATTGATGTAGATGATGATATAGAGGAAGTGAACATGTTGGATATGGTAATCAATCGAATGTTTCATGATTTAGGGTATTTTGATCCCCTAAAAAGATGTTTGACCCATCTTGATCAAGATTTTGACATAGAAGAGTCCATAAAAGAATTCAATGCTTTGCTTGAGTCAATTCCTTACTTAGACTCTACACGTTGGCACGCAAAAGTCGAAAGTCTTCGTGTTCATACTTTCACTCTTGTTCCTTTGCAAATCGATCTTCCCAAATTAGAACTCAAAATGCTTCTAGAAACTTTGAGATACTCATTTCTTGGCAAAAATTAAATTTTTCCTGTGATAATTTTTTTTCACCTTAGTGTAGTCTAGGAGGAAAAATTGTTAAAAGTTCTAAGAAAACATCAAAATGCTATTGATTGGAACATAGTTGACATTAAAGGAATTGATGTGCCTATACCTATATCAGAGTCGAATTTCTTAATTCAGTAGAACCATTTCAATCAAGTGTTAGGTGGTCCTACCAACTAACTCTGTTGGTCAAAAGATGGCGGCCTATGCTCAACAAATATGTTCACTCTGTTAAAGATCTTGCATAGTATTTTCCTGTGAAATTTATATCCTTGAGCATGCAATACCATTAAATCAGCATCATACCAATATGATTTGTTGTATTATGTGGCTCAAGGTTATCTAAAGTGTTTATCGACGATCATCTTTTAGAACATCATCTTGTCGACATATTTGAAGTCCAAGAAGAGTCTCGGCTTTGGACATCTCTTCTCTCGTCTCACCCTCGAGTGTCATCTTGGTGTTCCAGCAAAGATTTTTGGTGACTCCAATCTATCCAGCATGCTCATACCGACCATTGGCACTTTTGTTCTACCTCAACCACATCCATCCCCTTCGGACGAGGAACCCTCACCTTCTATGGATGCTCCGATGCCTCCACTTGATGATTTTGACCAAGAATTCGACATCAAGGCTCGTTTGTCAACTGTGAGCGTCAGTAGCAAACTTTTGATAAGCAACAACATTTGATTCTCCAGTCTTAAGAGCGCTTGAAACAATCTACTATACATATCAAGTCGCGTATGAAGAAAGTTCAACAATACCACTGTCATCTCGTTCAGTCTTGCAGCCCTATGGCCCCTCTCTTAAAGATAACCTCGCTCCCTCGAGTGACTCCAATGGTGTTTAGGTTTCATTTGTATTTCTTAAGACATTTTTTTTTTATGTTCTAGTGTGTTGTCTGTCTGTTTAAGTCATGTACTTTATCATTTTTTGGGCTCGTGGACCTACCACAAATTTTAGACTATCTTGTATCATTGACTCTCATTTTGTAATCTAAACAGTTATGTATTTCTTTAGTATAATATTTTGCCTTTTTTTTTTGTCTCATGTACTCCTGATTGTCTATTTACATATATTTTATTATTTTTTTTGCTTACATTTATAGGTTTCAACACTGGTTCATTGAGTTATATATTTTTGTTTCATTTATCATATCTTGTCTTTGTTTTATCGTTATATTATTTTTGGCATGTCTCTGTTTGCTTCCATCATGCATCTTGATATGATAATTATATTTGAAGAAATGTGAAGACTCCGATAAAATCGCTTATTCCCAACTACCTTGACAAAATATTTCAAATGTGTGTACACAAAACCTAAAAGGTAATGAGACCACCTAGACCATTCTCCAACACCTATATGATTTTTAGGTCAGCTCATATCGGTAAAACCATCTTTTTTTCGATTTGTTCTTTCATCAAAATTTTTGGGAGCCAAAAATAACTTATGGGAGTCAAAATGGCCAAAAGGGAATTTTGGTAATCTTACCACCCTGAGGGGATCTTATGTTGGCAAGAACTTCAAAATCCCTTAACTGTTTGATCGTTGAACCTCCTGAGAGCTCAAAATGGCCTAAAAGGATATTTTAGTAATTAAATTAGGGACCCCTGGAAGTAAGCACCCATGTTACACCATGGCCGCCAGTAGAGTTACTCCGACAGTTTGAAAATTTTAAAATATGATCGTTGGAATTATCGACGCCATCGTAAGTATAATTTGTGCCTCAAATTTTAAAATAAGAAGAAGTTTTCTTCTCAAATCATAGGTTTATATTTAGCCTAGAGAAAAATTTGAATTGTAAGGTTTTGAGGTGAACCATAAACCTCATTTGTTAGTAGAGCCAAAGACCTTAGAGTATGATGCTTGGTAGTCGATGTAGGTAACTTGTCAAACTACTATAAATCTTGCATCTCTTTTACGATTATGTTTTATACCTTATTTTGAATGTCAGGATTTGCATATCAAGTATTTTGGTAAAATGTTTACATCATATTTTAGAGTTGTATATTTTGCCATAAATAACTCAATTTGAACTTGTGCATCTCTGAGTACTAACTTGCTTTAGCATAATCTTGAGACCTAAGTTAGTTTCTTGGTAACTGAATTTATCTAGGTTCCTTGATATCATCAATTGATTTACCTAGATAAGCTAGAGATTTAAAATGATTTTTTATTTTACCTATTCACCCCCCTCTAGGTCTAGACATGATGCAAAGCTCGGAATTTCAAACTTAATCTCTCCTCATTATGCCATTTGAAAGTTAAAAAAAAAAAAACTATATTACATTGCTAGAAATTAAAAGTACATTAAAGTTAAGAAAATGGATAAATAAAAGGGGGAGTTGAGGGTTCAACTACATAAAAATATAAAATGGTGTTCTACAACCCCACTTTAGACTTTTTCTCTTATTCTTTTTTCATCTTTTTTTTTTTTTTTGCTCTAGGCTTCTAGGAAGGACAAGAAATAAATGGACATAATTTTGACTCTCAGAATGGTTTCAAAAAGTAGTTTGACAGAATTTTGGGACTCCAAGCTTGCTTCTTGTATTTGTCTTGAAAGGGTCTCTATTTATAGGCTCAAAAAAGACCCTTGGGGATATAAGTTTTCAATTTTCTTAACTTCAAAATATTCTCAAGAATACCTTAATGAATTGATTAAAATTCCCTTAATAAACTTGTCTTTGATAGTTTTTGCACTTCCTTGAGTCGTACCAATCATGATCATCAAAGTATACAAATGTCAAAGCACTCAAAGTTCTAGAGAATTCTAATTGAGGGATAGAAGTGACCAAGTCCCTTGAATCTAATCAATCTCTAAAAAGACTATTATCAATGACATATAATTTTCAATAAGAATTTTGGTCATTTAGGACAATTACACAAGCTAGACTCTTAACAACTAGAGGGTAAAAATGTACAAGGCCTAGAAGTTCTAGAGATTTCTTGTGAGTGGGCAAAAAAGTAAAGATTCTTTAAACTTAGTCAATTTGCAAGGAATTTAGGATACTAGATCTTGAATTAAGGATCAAAATGATGGGCTAAAGGTCAATTTATCTTAATTGGGTCTCAACAAAAGGAAGGCAAGTAGGTAATTGACTATTTACAGGCACCAAGAATGACCATGGGTCAAGATTAAGAGAACAAGGCAATTCCTTAAAAACCAACATTGCAAAAGTAGTGAAAGCTTAATGCATAGGAAAATTTGGAATTTGATTGGATTTTCTTGAAGAATGACATTAAGAGAAGGTTTAAATAATAATTTCCTTAAGCACTAAGTACAAAAATCCCCATTAAATCAGTGTAACCGAATGGTCCTTGGATGAGGAGTGAACTAAGAAAAAATACAAGGGTCGTTGGGTGAGCCAATGACCAAGCAAAAGGTACTCTAGTCTATGGGTCAGGTGAGAATTAGGCTAAAAATGGCCTGTTTCATAGGTCACCCACAACTTGATTGAAATCCATCTTTAAAGGGCCTTTTGAGGCCTAAAACTCTCTTTTGGTGGGTTATGAAACCCTTTTGAAAAGGGTAATTATAAAAGCACCCCACGAATTAATAAGGGCAACCCACACCATAGCCAAATTGTTTTGTCTTATATGGGTTAAAAGTTTTGAAATGAGCTGGTTTTTGGTGAGGATGATCTCTATGATGAGAAGATCATCCTTACAAAAAATCAACCTATTCCGAATCTTCTAACCCTATCAAAATTTATTTACAAAAAAATGGACAATTTATGGTTTTTGAACTTATTTTGATGGGGTTAAAAGTTTCGGAAGGAACTGATATTTGGTGAGGATGATCTCTTCATCATAAGACAAAAAAATCGGTTGTGGTGTGAACGCCCCTTATTAATTCGTGGGGTGCCTTTATAATTACCCTTTTGAAAAACTCTTTGGGTCAAGCCCATTTTCAAAATGTTTTGGGACTCTCGAACTTGACCTAGAAAAAATAAGGTGTCTACACCAATGTTGTAAAAAATATTGAAAAAATGCACAACAACTTAGTAATGGTGTAAAAATAATTAGTTTTAAACATCTGAGTTGTAGTATATATAACACGTCCCTATATATATAATTGTAGGGCCTACTTTTCTACATTTGTGTGGGGATAGACATCCCGCTACATTTGTGTGGGAAAAACATCCTCTCCAACTTGTAATTTTTTAGAGCCCACTTTATTTTATATCCTATTCACCCCTGTAATTTTACTATATTTTCTCTTTTACCCCTTTAATCATAATTTTTTTTATAATACCCTTTCAACTTTTTTTTTTTCATTTTTACCCCCTTAACCCTGAAGAAGTCGCCCTTGTCGTAGGTACATGCAAACTCTAGTATATATATAGGATCAGGTTTAAAAACCAATAACATCGCCAACGTGTTTTATCCCATATGGGTTATAAGTTTCAAAATAGGTTATGAAGATGATCTCTATGGTAAGGAAATTATCATCACAAAACTAATTAATGTCTCAAAACACTGATTTATCTACATTGTTCCCAAGCATTTATCTTAGGTTTTTACCCTATTTCTCTACATTAAGTAAATAATCATGTTAAACCTCGAAATATCACGTTGCTTGTTTTTTCATGATAGTTAGGCTTAATTGCACATAAATAAATACATTTGTAAAAAAAGACCTTGATTATGTGTGTTCACTATGCATGTCAAAGATTAGACCATCAAATTGGGCCCTGAAATCGGATAAACAACTTTGCATCATAAGCTAGAGAATCAATCAAGAAACCTGGCCAAACCTTAAGACCCAAGGTCTCACCTTGACTATTACGTGGTGGACATCGGTTGAAGCGCTTTAATTCTTCGTGGTCTTGCTCCACAAGGTGATCTTATCTGCAATAGTGATAACGGCTCGAAATGGATCCTTCTAGAGCATCAAATTTCTATAAATAGAGCCCTTTCTCCAATGAGAAAGGGCCCCTTATTCTTTTAACCGAAGGTCCTTGGTCTTTTATCTTATTTTCTATTTTTAGCTTAGGTTTTCCATTAAAATTCTGTAATTCTTGTAAGTGAGAGAGTGAAAAGAGATTGTAATTACTTGTATCTAATGAAGTAAGGCCTTTTCTTCTCCGTCTATCTTTTTCTATCACTTGCAATGACCTTAGGTTAATCTTCCCTCCATTGGAAAGTGGAAAAGCCTAGAGTAAAACTACTTTATTGTATTTAGTTTCTTTACCTCTTAATTTCGTTTAATGTTTATAAGTTATCTTCAAGGCTTGTTCACTCATTGATTAAGGCTATAAATGAACTCTTACACATTTTATATTTAACCTAATTGTTTCATACTTAGATTATATCAAAATGTAACATGCTTAATCGAGATATTTGGTAGTAAGAGATTCACATATTAGAGAGTGGAGGAACTCTACTTTAGTATTTTTTAAATCTGATTTTATTTTGCTAAATCTTCTGATCTAAAGAGTTAATGTCAAACCATTATGATTGAGTTATAAAGAGGTTAGAAGCTAGCTTTTGGTTTAATAGCTACTCTAAGTGAATCCCTTTCCAATGATATTTCCTTTTATAATTTTCGATTTATTTTATTCTCTATTAGTTTAATTTCTAGCAAGTTTTATTTTTTTTCGTAACTTCAAAAACACAAAAACAGATTTATTTGTTGGCTTAGATTAATTTTGTAATCTTAGCTTGATTTTGCCCCATTTTTCTTAGGTTCGATCCTTTACTTGCCCCACAAGTCAAGGGAATTTGCATTATATTAACTTATATGGTAAAAACAGTGATAGTCTCATAAAAAACATTAGCCCATTTGAAATTTCTAGCCACATCAAAATTGGTTTACAAATTAACAGTAAAAATTGACAATTCTCAATTCTTCAACTTGTAAACTGGGGGGGTTAGATATTTTAGAATGGGCTGATTTTTTGTGAGGACGATCTCCTTACCATAGAGATCATCCTCACAAAAATACAGCTCATTCTAAAACCTTTAGCTCATATAGGAAAAACCATGTTGGCTATGTTATTTACTTTTGAACCCCATCCACATGCATACATATATATATATGATTCAAGGGACAAAAAGTATGACAACGGTTTTTTTTTTCCCGTATATGGACTACAAATTTTAGAATGGACTAATTTTTCTATGAGGATGATTTCCTCACCAAAAATCAGTCCAATCCAAAACTTCATAACCTCATCAAAAGTGGTTTACAAAAAAAAATTGATGGTCTACAATTCTTCAACTTGTAAATTAGGGTTAGAAGTTTCAAAATGGGCTAATTTTTTTTAGCCCATTCTTCAACACACACACACCTATGTATATGGAAGGATCAACAAACCACTAAAAAAACCCATGCTTTTTGACGTATATGGGTTGGAAACTTCATAATGGGCTGATTTTTTGTGAGGATATCTATGGGGAGGACATCATCCTCACAAAAAATGAGTCAATACCGAAACTTTTAGCCCCATTTTACAAGTTAAAACCATGGACCATACTTCTTTTTGTAAACCATTTTTTTTTTTTTGCGGTTAGAAGTTTTAGAATGACTGATTTTTTTAGGATAATCTCTATGTTGAGGATATCATTCTTATAAAAAATCAGCCCATTCTAAAACATGCAACTTTGGCGATCCATATAGTTTTAGCCAAAGTTATATGGGTTTTTTTTTCACTGGCGATCCATATAGGATAGTGTTCAAGAGCAAAGTTTTAGCCAAAGTGTTTTAATCAGGTTAGAACTTTCGGATTGGGATGATTTTTGGTGAGGATGATCTCCTCACCATAGAGATCATCCTCACAAAAATTCAGCTTATTCTAAGACTTTTAGCTCATATAAGACAAAAACTTTGTCTCTTGAACCCAACCCACATATGTATATAGGAAAGCATTAAAAATGCCCTAAGAAAGCCAAACATTGTGCCAAACATATTTCAAACTATGGGCTAGAAGTTTTGGAATGATCTATTTTTTGTGAGGAGATCTTCCTAAAAAAAATCTGCCCATTTTGAAACTTCTAACCCTAGTTTACAAATTGAAGAAACGTGGACTGTCAATTATTGGTAAACCACTTTTTATGGGCATAGAAGTTTCAGTATGGATTGATTTTTTATAAAGATGATATCCTCACCATAGAGATCATACTCACAAAAAATCAGCCCATTATGAAATTTTTAACCCATATTTTGAAAAAAATATTTGGCACAATGTTTGGCTCTATTTAGTGCCTCCGAACGTTCTCCATATATGGTGGTGTTCAGGGGCACTAAAGATAGCCAAACATTTTTTCAATGTATAGATTAGAAGTTTCAGACTGGGCTGATTTTTTTTGTAAGGATGATCTCTATAATAAGGAGATCACTAACAAAAAAAATCATCCCAATCCAAAACTTCTAACCCCATCAAAAGTGGTTTACAAAAATCGGATGGTCTACGATTCTTCAACTTGTAAACTAGGGTTGGAGGTTTTAGAATGAAATGATTTTTGGTGATGATATTGTCTTCACCATATAGATCATTTTCACTAAAAACCAGCCCATTCCAAAACTTTTAACCCATATTTTGAAAAATGTTTAACATGATGTTTGGCTCTCTTTAGGGCCTTCGAATGCTTCATATATACATATAGTAGGTTCAACAGTCAAATTCCTAACCAAAATCCTGGACAAAGTTTTGTCTTATATAGGCTAAAAGTTTTGGAATGGGCTGATTTTTTTTGTGAGGGTGGTCTCCTCACCATAGGGTTTATCCTTACAAAAAATCAGCCAATTATGAAACTTTTAGCCCATATAGGACAAAACACCTTGGGTAGGAATTAGACTAGGATTTTGGCAAAAGAACACTCAGAGGCCCCAAATAGAGCCAAACATTGTGTTAAACATTTTTTCAATGTATGACTTAAACATTTTGGAATGGGCTACTTTTTTGTAATAATAATCTTTATGATGAGGAGATCATCCTCATCAAAAATCAGCTCATTCTGAAACTTCTAACCCCTTCAAAAGTGATTTACAAAAAACGGATGGTCCAAGATTCTTCAACTTTTAAATTAGGGTTAGAAGTTTCAAAATGAGATGATTTTTGGTAAAGGTGATCTCGTCATCATAAAGATCATCCTCACAAAAAATTAGCCCATTCTAAAACTTCTAACCCCTATTTTGAAAAATATTTGGCATAATGTTGAGCTCTTTTTAGGGCCTCCGAATGCTTCCTTTTATATATATATATATATATATGGGAGCGGTTCGGCAACCCTAAAGTTTGCCAAGTTTGGTGCCAAACATTTTTTGTAAATCACTTTTGATGGGATTAGAAGTTTTGGAATAGGCTGATTTTTTGTGAGGATGATCTCTACGATGAAGAGATCATCCTCACAAAAAATCAGCTCATTTTGAAACTTCTAACCCTAGTTTACAAGTTGAAGAATCGTGGACCATCCAATTTTTGTAAATCACTTTTGATGGGGTTAGAAGTTTTGGAATAGACTGATTTTTAGTGAGGATGATCTCCTCATCATAGAGATCATCTCACAAAAAATCAGCTCATTCCAAAGCTTCTAACCCATATTTTGAAAAATGTTTGGCACCAAACTTGGCAAATTTTGGGGCTACTAAACCGTCCCATATATATATATATATATTGGTGGGGTTCCGTAGACACATAAAGCTACTCATAAAGCTATACAACGTTTTTGTCTTATATAGTTAAAAACGTTCGAAATGGGCTGATTTTTTGTGACGGTGATCTCTGTGGTGAGGGGATCATCCTTGCAAAAAATCATTCCATTCCAAAACTTCTAACCCTATCAAAAGTGATTTACAAAAATTGGACGGTCTAAAATTGTTCAATTTGTAAACATGGGGCTAGAGGTTTCATAACGGGCTGATTTTTGGCAAGGATGATCTCCTCACCATAGAGATCATCCTCACAAAAAATCAGCCCATTCCAAACATTTTTGCCCATATAAGACAAAACACATTGTATCTTTATGAGTAGTTTTATGTGTATACGGATCCTAATCCTATATATATATATATATATATATATAGGGTCAGGTTCAAAGGACAACCATTTCTACACACATATAGACAACGTGTTTTGTCTTATATGGGCAAAAATGTTTGGAATGGACTGATTTTTTGTGAGGATGATCTCTGTGATGAGGGGATCATCCTGGCAAAAAATCATCCCATTCCAAAACTTGTAACCCCATCAAAATTGATTTACAAAAATTGGACGGTCTATAATTTTTCAACAAAAATTGGACGGTTTAGAAGTTTCATAATGAGCTGATTTTTGGCAAGGATGATCTCCTCATCACAGAGATCATCCTCACAAAAAATCAGTCCATTCCAAATATTTTTGCCCATATAAAACAAAACACGTTGTCTATATGTGTGTAGAAATGGTTGTTCTTTGAACCTGACCCATATATATATATATATATATATATATATATATATATATATATATAGCGTTCAATGGCCAACTTTTTGGCAAACTTTTGGCAAAACATTTTTCAAAACATGAGTTAGAAGTTTTGGAATGGGCTGATTTTTAGTGAGGATGATCTCTACGGTGAGGAGATCATCCTCACCAAAAATCAGCCCATTCCAAAACTTCTAACCCATGTTTATAAGTTGAAAAATCGTGGACTGTCCATTTTTTGTAAACTGTTTTTGATGAGGTTAGAAGTTTTGGAATGGGTTGATTTTGGTGATGATGATCTCCTCACCGTAGAGATCATCCTCACCAAAAATCAGCTCATTCCAAAACTTCTAACTCATGTTTTGAAAAATATTTGCCAAAAAGTTTGTTAAAAAGTTTGCCATTGAACGTGACCCATATATATATATATATATATATATATATATATATATGGGGGGCGTTCAAGGGCCAACTTTTTAGCAAACTTTTTGGCAAAACATTTTTCAAAACATGGGTTAGAGGTTTTGGAATGGGCTGATTTTTGGTGATGATGATCTCCTCACCATAGGAGATCATCATCACCAAAAATCAGCCCATTTCAAAACTTCTAACCTCATCAAAAACAGTTTATAAAAAATGGACGGTCCACGATTTTTCAACAACTGTAAACATGGGTTAGAAGTTTTGTAATGGGCTGATTTTTGGTGAGGATGATCTCCTCGTCGTAGAGATCATTCTCACCAAAAATCAGCCCATTCCAAAACCTCTAACTTATGTTTTGAAAAATGTTTTGCCAAAAAGTTTGCTAAAAAGTTGGCCCTTGAACGCCACCCTATATATATATATATATGGGAAATGTTCAGCACCCTAAGTTTTACCACACACTTTAACAAACGTTATTTGTCCTACATGGGTTAGAAGTTTTGGAATGAGCTGATTTTTGGTGAGGATGATCTCTATGATTAGAAGATCATCCTCCCCAAAAATCAGCCCATTCCTAAATGTTTAGCCCCATGTTTACACGTTGAAAAATCGTGGACCGTCCATTTTTTGTAAATAAATTTTGATGGGGTTAGAAGTTTTGGAATGAGCTGATTTTGGTGAGGATGATCTCCTCACCATAGAGATCATCCTCACCAAAAATCAGCTCATTCCGAAACTTCTAACCCATGTAAGACAAAATGCGTTTGTTAAAGTGTGTGGTAAAACTTAGGGTGCCGAACGGGACCCTATATATATATATATATATATATATATATATATATATATATATATATATATATATATATATATATATATATATATATATATGGGAAATGTTCAGCAACAAACATTTTGACAAACATTTTGGCAAAATATTTTTCAAAATATGGGTTAGAGGCTTTGGAATGGGCTGATTTTTGGTGAGGAAGATCTCTACGGTGAGGAGATCATCATCACCAAAAATCAGCCCATTCTAAAACTTCTAACCCATCAAAAATGGTTTACAAAAATGGACGGTCCACGATTTTTCAACTTGTAAACATGGGGCTAGAAGTTTTGGAATGGGCTGATTTTTTGTGATGATGATCTCCTCACTGTAGAGATCATCCTCACCAAAAATCAGCCCATTCCAAACCTCTAACCCATGTTTTGAAAATGTTTTGCCAAAATGTTTGTCAAAATGTTTGTTGCTGAAAGGGACCTATATATATATATATATATATATATATATATATAGGGAGTGGTTCGGCAGCCCTAAAGTTTGCCAAGTTTGGTGCTAAACATTTTTTGTAAATCACTTTTGATAAATCAGCCTATTCCAAAACTTCTAATCCCATCAAAAGTGATTTACAAAAATTGGATGGCCCACGATTCTTCAACTTGTAAACTAGGGTTAGAAGTTCAAAATTAGCTGATTTTTTGTGAGGATGATCTCTTCATCGTAGAGATCATCCTCACAAAAAATCAGCTCATTCCAAAGCTTCTAAACCATATTTTGAAAAATGTTTGCACCAAACTTGGCAAACTTTAGGGCTGTTGAACCGTCCCCATAGAGAGAGAGAGAGAGAGAGAGAGAGAGAGAGAGAAAGAAAGAGAGAGAAATTCAGTTATATAGACAAAAGACCCTATCTTTGTGGACCTCATGTCAACGTACCTCCCAAATACACCATCAGATACCGCATGCATATTAAGTATGGAATTTTATGAACTCCCAAAAACATAGAATTGAAAAAAGAAATTTTTTTTCATCGTTGGATATAAATTTTAAATCTAAGAGTTCAATGGCCGTCCATTTTTAAACTTAAGATCTGACTAAAAAAAAAACTTTTTTTGGGAATTTTTGTTCTCAAACCCAATCTACACTACAAATAAGAGGGCAAAGTTGTCATTTGGATCAATACTTTCTCTTTTTCTCTTCGTTATTTTGACAAAATCCTAGACAACATTCTAGACAAAACATTGTCTTATTATGAGTTAAAGTTTCGGAATGAGCTGATTTTTTGTAAAGATGATTTCTACCGTGAGAAACCCATCCTCACAAAAATCCAGTAAATTCTGAAATTTCTAACCATAGTTTATAAGTTGAAGAATCGTGAACCGTCAGCTTTTTTACTGTTAGTTTATAACCACTTTTCAAGGGGTTAGAAGTTTTAAAATTGACTGATTTTTTGTGAGGATGATCTATTCACTATAGAGATCCTCCTCACAAAAAATCAGCTCATTCCAAAAAAATTTAGCCATATAAGACAAAACTTTATCTAGAATGTTATTAGACAAAATGAGCTCATTTCAACGTTTTTGTCTTATATGGTTAAAAAGGTTCGGATGATCTTTGTCGTGCAAAAAATCATTCCATTCAAAAACTTCTAACCCCATCAAAATTGATTTACAAAAAATGGACGGTCTAAAATTGTTCAACTTGTGAACATGGGGTTTGAAGTTTCATAATGGGCTGATTTTTGGCTAGGATGATCTCTTCATCATATAAATCATCCTCACAAAAAATCAGTTCATTCCAAATATTTTTGCCCATATAAGACAAAACACGTTATAGTTTTATGAGTAGATTTATGTGTATACGGATCCTACTCCTATATATATATATAATTCGGAGGCCCTAAAGAGAGCCAAAATGTTTGTTGCTGAACGGACCCTATATATATAGGGTCCCGTTCAGCAACAAACATTTTAACAAACATTTTGGCAAAACATTTTTCAAAACATGGGTTAGAGGTTTTGGAATGGGCTGATTTTTGGTGAGGATGATCTCTACGGTGAGGAGATTATCATCACCGAAAATCAGCCCATTCCAAAACTTCTAACCCCATCAAAAATGATTTACAAAAAATGGACGGTCCACAATTTTTCAACTTGTAAACTGGGGCTAGAAGTTTTGGAATGGGCTGATTTTTGGTGAGGATGATCTCCTCACCGTAGAGATCATCCTCACAAAAAATCAGCCCATTCCAAATCCTCTAACCCATGTTTTGAAAAATGTTTTGCCAAAATGTTTGTCAAAATGTTTGTTGCTGAACATTTCCCATATATATATATATATATATATATAGGGTCCCGTTCAGCAACAAACATTTTGGCAAAACATGGGTTAGAGGTTTTGGAATGGGCTGATTTTTGGTGAGGATGATCTCTACGGTGAGGAGATCATCCTCACCAAAAATCAGCCCATTCCAAAACTTCTAGCCCCATGTTTACAAGTTGAAAAATCATGAACCGTCAATTTTTTTAAACCATTTTTGATGGGGTTAGAAGTTTTGAAATGGGCTGATTTTTGGTGATGATAATCTCCTCATCGTAGAGATCCTCCTTACCAAAAATCAGCCTATTCCAAAACCTCTAACCCATGTTTTGAAAAATGTTTTGCCAAAATGTTTGTTGCTAAACATTTCATATATATATATATATATATATATGGCGTTCCTACGATCCCCATTGCGACCCGCATTGCGACACACCATTTGTCTTATATGGGAAAAAATGTTTGGAATGGGCTGATTTTTTGTGAGGACGATCTTTGTGATGAGGGGATCATCCTGACAAAAAATCATCCCATTCCAAAACTTCTAACCCCATCAAAATTGATTTACAAAAATTGGACGGTTTACAATTTTTCAACTTGTAAACATGGGGCTAGAAGTTTCATAATGAGCTGATTTTTGGCAAGGATGATCTCCTCACCATAGAGATCATCCTCACAAAAAATCAGCCCATTCCAAACATTTTTGCCCATATAAGACAAAATGGTGTGTCGCAATGGGGGTTGTAATGGGGGTCTATGGAACCCGACCGTATATATATATATATATATTATATATATATATATATATATATATATAATATATAGATATTTTTTCAATATATGAGTTAGAAGTTGTAGAATGGGTTAAAAGTTTTGGAATGGGCTGATTTTTTGAGAGGATGATTTCTATGATGAGCAAATCATCCTCACCAAAAGTTAGCCCATTCCAAAATTTCTAATCCCATCAAAAGTTATTTACAAAAATCAGATGGTCCACGATTCTTCAACTTATAAACTAAGGTTAGAAATCATCCTCACCAAAAATCAGTCCATTCCGAAACTTCTAACCCTTACTTTGAAAAATGTTTGGCTCTCTTAAGGCCTCCGAATAAATATATATATATGGATCAGGATCTGTGTACACATATTACTTATGTATCGACAACGTGTTTTGTCTTATATGGGCTAAAAATTTCGGATTGATCTGATTTTTGGTGAGGAAGATCTCTATGATGAGGAGATCATTCTCACCAAAAATCAACTCAATCTGAAACTTTTAACCTCATCAAAAGTGGTTTACAAAAAATGGACGGTCCACTATTCTTCAACTCATAAATATGATTTAGGGTTTCTTTACATAGAGAGGAAAGAGAGGGAGCTAATTTAGTCACCGTTGATTAGAGAGAGAGGAAGGGTTCATCGCCTGAGAGATGAGGGTGAGAAAGAAGTCGTGAACGAGAAAGACGATTTCTTTTACGTGTTGTAGTCGCCCAAATCAAGTTGTAGGGAAACGAAGAAGACGATTGGAGATACGAGGACTCACTGTCTACTATCGAGAAAGAGAGGGAGAATACTCATCGATGAGTCACCATCTGTTGTCAAGAGAGAGAAGGAATATGAGTTAGAGAGAGAAAGAGAGATGAGGAAAAAGCCGTGACCTTCGTTTCCAACAAAGATAAGAAGAAGAGGAAGAAAACGAGCAGGGATGTAAAAATAATTTTGCAAATATTATTTTGTATCTGTAAGTTTACAATCGATCTCATAGGCAGATCTGTGTTTAATCCGACGCTCGAAATGATTTATAGAGATATAAGTGAAAATGAGTGTACATGGAGCACAACCCGATATATATCGGGGTGGCGTTTGGTAGCCAACATTAGGGAGTCAACATGTTTGTCCTATGTGGCCTAAAAGTTTTTGATTGAGCTGATTTTTTGTGAGGATAGTCTCTATGGTGAGAAGATCATCCTCACCAAAAATCAGTCCAATCTAAAGTTTCTAAGTCCATCAAAAGTGGTTTACAAATTTTCAGTAAAAATCAACCTCAACAATTTGTAAACCATTTTTGACGGGGTTACAACTTTTAGATTGAGCTGATTTTTGTGTGACGATCCTCTCACCATAGATATCATCCTCACACAAAATCAACCCAATCCAAAACTTTTAAACCACATAGGACAAACGTGTTGGCTCGCTAATGTTAGTTGTCGAACCTAACCCTATACATACGAGGAGCGTTCAGATGCCTTAAAGTGAGCCAAACATTGTGCTAACTATTTTTAAATATATGAGTTAGAACTTTCGGAATGGGCTGATTTTTTGTGAGGATGGTCCTATGGTAAGGAGATCTTCCTCTAAAAAAATCAGCCTATTATGAAACTTCTAGCCCCAATTTACAACTTGAAGACCCGTGAATGGTTAAGTATTTGTAAACCACTTTTGATGGGGTCAAAAGTTTTACAATGAGCTAATTTTTTGTGTGGATGATCTCTAGGGTTCGCTCTCTAACGTTAGTTGCATAATGCCACCCGTATGGGCTATATGGCCTAAAAGTTTCAAATTGGGCTGATTTTTTGTGAGGATGATCTCCATCAAAATGATTTAGAATTGTAGACCATCGAATTTTTACTGAAAATTTATAAATTCCTCTTGATGGATTTAGAAGTTTCTGATTGAACTGATTTTTTTAAGATGATCTCCTCACCATAAAGATCTTCCTCACGAAATATCAGCTAAATAAAAAACTTTAAGACATATAGGACAAATGTGTTGGCTTCCGAATGTTGGCTTGTTGGACACCACCCATATGGGTTGGGTTCGGCAGCCAACGTTAGGGAACCAACATGGAGACAACAAGCATGTCCTATATGGCTTAAAAGTTTTGATTTGGATTGACTTTTTGTGAGGGTGATCTCCAGCATGAGGAGATCATCCTCACAAAAAATCAGCCCAATCTGAAATTTTTAAGCCCTTCAAAAATGGTTTGGAATTGTAGATTGTCATTTTTTTACCGAAAATTGATAAATCCATTCTGATGGATTTAGAAGTTTCAGATTGAGTTGAAATTATATATATATAATATATTGTGATTATCCTCACAAAAAATCAGTTAAACCCAAAACTTTTAAGTCATATAGGACAAATGTGTCGGCTCCCCAATGTCGGTTGTCGAATGCCACCCTATATATAGGGTCATGTTGCAATAAATATATATGTATATATATATTAGAGTTCACTCGTGCCTACGACATGGGCATCCTCTCTCGAGTTAAGAAGGGTAAAAGTGAAAAAAAAAAGTTGGTTGGTGTATAGGTGGCAATCTTAACACGACTAGAAAAATTCAAAATTAGTGGGTTTGAGTCAAGCCTAATTAGGTTTGGGATATTATTGAAAATTTTTAAGGTTAAAAGGGTAAAAGATGAAATCAATAAAGTAGATTAAAGAGGTAAAAGAGGAAATATAGTAAGGTTATAAGTAGTGAAAAGTAAAGAAAATAAAGTGGGTCCCACAAAAATATAGTTTAATGGGATAGTTAAAGGGATAAAAGTGAAAAAAATAAAGTTTGAAGGGTATTATTAAAAAAAATTGAAGTTAAAGGGGGTAAAAGAGGAAATATAATAAAGTTAAATGAATGAAAATAAAGTTTAAGGGTTAAAGAGAAAAAATAATAAAGTGATTAAAGTGGAAGATCCCACACAAGAGTTTGTGTCAAACCACTGTAGAAACTCAATTGTATTTTATTATATAGATATATAAGGAAGCATTTGAAGGCTCCAAAGAGAGCCAAACATTTTTCAAGATAGGGTTAGAAGTTTCGAAATGGGCTATTTTTTGTGAGGAAGATCTCTATGGTGAAGAGATCATCCTCACCAACAATAAGCTCATTCCAAAACTTTTAACCGTAGTTTACAAGTTGAAGTATCGTGGGCCGTCTGATTTTTGTAAATCACTTTTTATGGTGTTAGAATTTTTGGGATGGGCTGATTTTTGGTGAGGATGATCTCTTCATCATAGAGATCATCTTCACAAAACATCCCATTCCTAAACTTCTAACCCATACATTGAAAAAATGTTCAATAAACAATTTTAGGAGGACAACATTAGGAGACAAAATTTATTCTATATGACTTATAAGTTTCGGATTAGGCTGATTTTTTGTGAGGATGATTTCTTTGATGAACACATCATCCTCACAAAAAATAAGCCCAATCTGAAACTTCTAACCCCATCAAAAGTGGTCTACAAAATTGAAGGATTGTTAGTCGTTAATTTTTAGATCACTTTTGATGAGGTTAGAAGTTTTGGATGGGGCTGTTTTTTTTTTAGGATAATCTCCTCACCATAAAGATCATCCTGACAAAAACTCAGCACAATCCGAATCTTTTAAGCTATGTAGGATAAGTTTTGTCTCCCAACGTTGTCCCCTAAGATTGTCTAACAAACGCTCCCCTATATGTATATGGTCATGTTTAGCAGCCGTGTTTTGCCTTATATGGGTTCAAAGTTTCAAAATGGGCTGATTTTTGGCAAGGATGTACTCCATGGTGAGGAGATCATCCTCAGAAAAAATCGACCCCTCACTTTACAAGTTGAGGAATCGTGGACCATCCATTTCTTTGTAAACAACTTTTAATGGGTTAGAAGTTTCGCAATGAGCTTTTTTTAGTAATATTGATTTCCCTTGAAATGGCTGATTTTTTACGGGGATTATCACTATGGTTAGGGGATCAACCACACAAAAAATCAACTCATTCCGAAATTTCTAACCCCAATTCACAAGTTGAAGAATCGTGGACCGTCCATTTCTTTGTAAACCACTTTTGATGGGTTAGAAGTCTCGGAATGAGCTGATTTTTTGTGAGATTGATCTTCTTATCTTAGAGATCATCCTTATAAAAGACCAGCCTATTTTGAAACTTCTAACTAGGGCTTAAAATGGGTCAGGTTCAAGCTGGGTATGTGTTTACCCATATCCATATCTTGATTTGTATTTGGGTCCAAATCTGGACTGGATCCGACTTGAACTCTATCAGTTCAAACCATATCCAATTTCTTTTACTTTTATTAAACCCATATCTAAATCCAATCCAACTAAAGTAATTGATTTGGATCGGTCTGGTCGGATACTTTCAAATTATTACAAAGTAATTTATTAAAAAATATATCTTAAATGTAATTTGAACCGAAAACATCTCCGCTTTCGAAAAGAAGCTTTGACCACTACACGTAATACTCATATGTTGATGAATGATTGACTAAAAAATATAAAAATATGACATACAATATACAAAATAATATATCATTTGGATATAAGCGGATATAGGGATGGATTCATATCTGACCCATATCCAACTCGGGTCAAGGGACATCAATCCATATTTTACTTCAGATATACTAGAAGAAATTAAATCCACTAAAAATCGGATTCGTATCACTCGGATTTCTGATAGATCCAACCCATTTTAAACCCACTTCTAACCCATATAGGATTAAAATGTACTGGCTAAATGAGAATCTGTACCACATAACAAACCAGTTTATAACAAAATAAAAATTTGTAGGTGGTGTGGGGGGATGCTCTTGTGCACTGCCACGAAACAAACAAGGTTTGGTTGTGTAGGATACCAACTCAAAAAAAAACCATCACCACGCCACCCACGTGCCTAATGCCTTCAGTCCACCTGCACAATGCCACACAAGGGTCCCACCCTCGAGGCACAACATCAGACCGAGACGTCCACATGCCATCAAAGCAAAAGACAACGCAAAGGTGTCCATGGATGAACTCACGACAAGGGGGAAGGGCCCGTTGGAAGAGGATCCTTATCAATCAGCGCCACTGATGATTGTAAAGCGTGGCCACTACGTACAGCCACGAAAAAGGGTGAGACTGATGCTTGGAGGAAGCCACATGGCAGTGGATGCTGAGGAGAAAAACTATAAATAGAGGGGAGAGGCAAGGAGTCCGTCAGAAAAGCAAGCCTCATCAACCATCAGACACAATTGTTATTCGTATATATCTATCCATTTTTGAATTTTGGCCAAGCAATTTTACTTGGTTAGAGCAAATCTGAATATTCAATGTAACTGATACACTTAAAAAATTAAGAAAGTAATTCAATGATAAGAAATGGCCAGTTAATGGATTGAGCAACTGATATTATAGGATACAAAAAACTATTACAAGACTCAATTTGCATAATAAGTTCTATTCCTCTTTGACGCACTCCATAAATAAAAATGCCCATTACGTATTGAAGAGCTTCCGGAAAGGTCCATCCTTACGATCTTTAGCAGCCTCGGTTAAAGCAAGGAATCTTTTGAAACCAGTAGTGGCAGCACCACGTCCAAGAGCAGCTGCACGCGTGAGCACATCCTCTCGGGAGGCTGCAACCATTGCTCCTCCTGCTGAAGCAGAAGCAGCATTGGAAGTTGTTGGGGCTGAAAGCACAACTGATGATGATGTCACCATAGCAGAAGGTTGAGTCACCCCTGCTGCTGCTGGCCTGTGCTTGTTGAAATCATCCAATATACTTTGCTGCTCTGCTTTCTTCAGGCCCTGCACATGTTTCACTCCAATCGATATAGAAAACAAGGAAAATACATACAAGATACATGTCAATCAAGTAAAAAAAAATCATGCTTGAATCATGCATGGGAATATAACAGCAAGCTTTGAGCAAATTAGCCTTCTATAGTTTCTGAACTGAACTTCTTTACCAAATTGGAAAATCAGTGCCCATATCAAATTGTGAATCTGGGTGGAACCATGGTTTAAAAATCTCGTTTTGATTCTATGCTTCGATTTTTTTGAAAACCAAAATGATACCAAAACATTTATTTTAGGTTTTAAAAGAAGCCTTTTTACAAAAGGTTGTGGTCAAAGGGCATGTAATCAGGTTAAAAGCATTTGATGTCTCAAATATTTATCAAAATGGGGGAGGATGTTTATTTAAATAACCCAGTCTTCCATAGAAGACCAAGTTCAAGGGCATATGTTCGATCAAAAGAGTTAGATTCTTCAGAAAATAAGAGAAAAACAAAATGAAAGAAGTAGAAGAAGAAAAGCCACCGCCTTGAATGTCGTTACTAACTGGTGTCTCTCTCTCCTCTCTTCCTTTCATTCTTCTCTGATTTCCCAATAAAATCACCAAAACATTCTATATTTCGTTTTCAGTGTTGTTTCGTCTCGGGTCACTGGAAAACCGATACATTTCGTACAAAACATTGCGAAACGGAACGATATTTGGAACCATGGGGCCATGGCATTTTAAATTCAAAAAAATCCATAGATAAGGAAAAAAGAGAAGGTGCCAGCTAGTAAAGTCAGCGTGTGATGATATCATAGACTTGGGTTCATTTCCCACTATCACCGAGTTACTGATCTCATTAAAAAACATGCTTACCAATATTATTTTATTTTTCTAAAAAGGGCAAGAAAAAAACTTTAAAAAAATTGAGAGATTACAAATGTTACCTTGAGCTCGAGAATCCGTTGGAACTCCAAAGGTGTTCCCTCAGGAAGCAGTGCTCGGTATGTATCCCCCACAGAATCAATAGGAGACAAAATAACCTGTACACATAAATAAGTATTTCATATATTAACTCAAGCAGGTACTTTCCAAACCAACACCCACCCCTGATTTAATCCCTCACCTTCAGCAGTGCTTCAGCTTTGCTCATCTCACGGCTGACAAATTTTGAATAGTTAGCAGCACCTGATGTCTGTCTTAAAGAAATATGGGGCGTAAGATAAATGTAATTATATTAGTTTAATAAAAGAATCATGAAGCTAAAATTTTGAAGTCATGAAGTCCCGAAAGCACACATAGGGTGCAGGATTCCACTCAAGCTAGCATATGGTTCACATGCTTTTTCTTGATTTTTCAAAATAGACTTAATGTGATTTGGGACATAGCCATGCAAATGAAACCAATGATCAGTCATTCTAAATGAAGCCATATTATCCACTGAGTTATTCTATTGTAAGATAATCACTGCAACATCAGTCAATTTTAACATTTCTAACCCCAAGAGAAGTGTTGTAAAGGTAAAATATGGCATGTTCAAACAGTTAATCCAGGTCAACTTTTTTAAATGGTAGCAATGTCTAAATGGACAGAATTTTCCCAATGACGATCATAATGGTGAGAAAAACATACTTTACAATTGGATCATATAATCTACATGCACCCCACAAGTGAGTGAAAATAGGGAGCAAGAACAGAAAATATAGACTAATTCTCTCTCTCTCTGATGGGGACATCGGAGTGTTGAAAGGGCAGAAGAGTCATTTTATTAGTCTTATGTAGTTGAAAGTCTTTTCTTTTAATGTGCAGGGGTATTTTAGTCTTTCTAGATTCTATTAATATAAATAAAAGAATTCCAGGAGTCATGAGAATTAATTCATGATCTCCAGTTTCTCTTATTCTTCTTTCCTCCTTTTCTACACATCTCTTCTTTCCTCAATCCAATCTCTTTCTATTGTAGTTTTTCCACTTGGTATCAGAGCCTAAAGAAAATCAGAGGGACCACAAATAGATAAAAAAATTCAAAAAAGGTGCCGCTGTAGTCCTGACATCAGCCCTATGGCTGCTGACATCAACAGCCAAGAAAAACCCTAAGTTGGGTTTTTGACCTAGGGTTAGAGAAGGGAATTTTTCTGGTTTTTTGGCGATTTAAAAAAAAATTGAAGTCATTTGAAGAGTTTTTTGGAGGTTCGATTGTTTTTCATGTTTTTTGGAGTTTTTGATTCGATGGTTGGTTGTGATCTGTAGAGATGATTTCGATGGCCTGGATCAGAAGTTCTGACTCGTCTCAAATTGCGAAACAGAACCTAGCTTGTTTCACTTGATTTGGAGATCAAATGAGTTGTTGGTGAATAAAACACCAACCTATGTTTACAGCCCAACCAGAAAATCAGCCCCATTTCTTGGTAACATTCAAAATATTTCGCTGTGTATGTTATGTTCATATTGTGGGTCCCCATCGTACCAAGTTAGATTCCAAAGCTCTGAAGTGCATTTTCCTCGGGTATCCTTCACTCCAAAAGGGTACAAATGTTATCATCCTCCTTCTCGACGTCGTTTGGTTTCCACAGATGTTACTTTTTGTGAGTCAATTCCTTTCTTCTCCACAGGTAGTCCTACATCTCTTCAGGGGAAGAGTAATCGTAATAGTACCAACACCATTTGTGAAAAGAGGTTTCCTGAAATTCCTCTGCTTGTGCCTTTATCCTTTGATATGTCCTCATTCGTTGATATTCTAGATAATATTGTTACTACTCATGATGGTAGTGTTGGAAGAAAGGGGGAGCTTAAAGTCTATGGCCGAAAACCTTATAATTTGGAGAAAAGAACTGTAGCTGATAACAATCCAAGCCAAGTCAACTCTGTGTATCCAGTTAATCTCATTCCTCCTAATAGTGATCCTCCTTCCGATAATACTCTTTGTGTAGATGTTTCTAAACTTCCTATCGCTCTTAATTAAGAGAAAAAACCTATGCAAAATATCACATTTCGAAATATTTTTTGTATAAGGCATTGTCCCCCTTATACAATTTCTTTATTACTTCATTAGCTTCTGTGTCTATTCCTTCTTCTGTTGCAGATGCTCTGAAACATAAAAAATGGAGGGAAGCTATACAAGTAGATCTACCAAAAGGGAAGGTACCCGTGGGATGTAAGTAGATGTATAATGTGAAATACAAGCCAAATGATGTAGTTGAAAGGTACAAGGCTAGAATAGTTGTTAAGGGATATGCTCAGACTTATGGTATTGACTACAAGAAAACATTTGCTCTTGTAGCCAAATTAAATTCTACAAGAGTTTTATTATCCTTAGCAGCAAATCAGGGATAGCCCTTATATCAGCTTAACGTAAAAACTGCATTCCTTCATGGAGACTTAAAAGAAGTGTATATGATGCCTCCACTGGGATTTCAACTATCAAAAGAAGAAAACAAAGTGTGTAAGTTAAGAAAATCTTTATATGGCTTGAAACAATCTCCCAGAGCATAGTTTGAAAGATTTAGTGGAGCAATGTTGAATCTGAAGTATGCACAAAGTTGGGCTGGCCATACTTTATTTGTTATACATACATGAGGCAACACCATTGTTCTTATTGTCTATGTAGATGATATTGTTGTGACTGAGAACAATGAAGAAGAAATTGAACGGTTGAAGAAGCATTTGGCAAGTGAGTTTGAAATCAATGATTTGAGACAGTTAAAGTATATTTTGGGCATAGAAGTGCCTAGATCTTGTGAGGGAATATTTATTTCTTAAAGGAAATGTGTTAGATTTTCTTCAGGAGACAGGAAAGTTGGGGATAAAACCAATAGATAGTCTTATAGAGGTCAACAATAAGCTGGGTAAACAAAGTGGTGAGCCTCAACAAGATGTTGGTATGTTTCAACGCCTGGTTGAGTGATTGATTTATCTTTCCCTCACTCGTCCAGATATTGTATATGTAGTTAGTGTTATTAGTCAATATATACACACTCCTCACACCCAACACCCAGAAGCTGCATATCATATTGAGGTATCTCAAATCTTCTCCTGGTAGGGGTCTGTTATTTAAGAAGAATGGCCATAAGAGGATAGAGTATTTTACTGATGCAAACTGGGGAGGATCTCTAGATGATAGTAGATCGACATCGAGATATTGTACTTTTGTAGGTGATATCCTAGTACTATGGACAAGTAAAAACGAAACATGTAGTAGCTCGGTCAAGTGCAAAGGCGGAATTCAAGTCTATGGCTCATGGAGTATGTGAAATGTTGTGGCTAAAGAGTCTCCTTCAAGAACTTGGCTTTCTTGTGAAAGATTCAATGAGGTTATACTATGATAACAAAGCAACAAATCACAATCCTGTTCAACACGATAGAAGCAAGCATATGCAAGTTGATCGACATCTTATTAGAGATAATACTATATCTAGGGTCATGCAACCCATTTGTAAGGACAAAAAATCAACTACAGATATCTTCACCAAGGGAGTTAACAGTATTCATCTTCATGGTTTTTTATGCAAGTTGGGCATGGTAGACATTTATGCACCAACTTGAGGGGAAGTGTTGAAAGGGTAGAATAGTCATTTTATTATTCTTATGTAGTTGAAAGTATTTTCTTTTAATGTGTAAGGGTATTTTAGTCCTTATAGATTCTATTAATATAAATAAAAGAATTCCAGGAGTCATGAGAATTAATTCATGATCTCCAGTTTCTCTTATTCTTTTTTTCTCCTTTTCTACACATCTCCTCTTCTTTCCTCAATCTAATCTCTTTCTATTGTAGTTTTTCCACTAAAGATCGTGTGCCTATCCTATTTGGGCAATATATTAATTTTTGTCATAGGTAAATGCTTGATTAGTGGTTAGTGACAAGTAATATGGTTAGTGGTTAGCAGAATAAGTATGGGTTCAAGGGGGTTTGAACGTAGGGTGTAGGAACAACTCTCCACATGTCTTACAACTTATAGCTAAGTGTTACTTCTTATTTTTGAGCCATATTTTAGTTTTAGGATTTTATTTTAGTTAGTGGGCTTTAGGCCTATTTTATGTTTTTTGAGTCCTTTGTTTTAAACCGTAATTGCAAAATGTTGTAATTAAACACCGCAAACCAAACCCTTTTGGGTTAATCCTAAATTTTTACAGTAATAAAAATCCTTAACCCAATCCCAAATAAGATTCCCCAACCCCGCATTTCATCTTCCCTCCGTCCTCTCTCATTATAGTTTAATATTAGAAAGTCAGATTAAAAATCACACTTTTTCAAGTGATACCCATTAGAATCATTCTAAAACAAAACATAAGTGCCTCCAAACATTGAATTTTATACACAAAAAATGCTAGAAGTAAAACCTGCAAGTCATTAAATGAATCTTAAAAATTCTATATCATAGTAACATGAATTTCAGAATGCTTCCATCTTGCAGAGAATGAAAACATTATGAATCCACAACAATTCGCACCAACATCAATCAAATGTGTCAAATGAAGTGAATTTTGATACTTTCACTGGTGTTCATCACAAAAGTAGTTAGAGGAATAATAATTTTCATGAACCATGGAGAGGGTAGGTTTTAGCCGCTGTCACACCTCATGCACAGGAGGAAAATTATTGTGAAACCCAAACATTCGTCTTTGGTCATTCTAGATCCTTCAGGTTTTCAATCAATATCCAATAGTATATCAGATTAGGGTTTTATGTTGTGTTCTTGAAGGCTAGTAGCCAACTTTCCAAAAAAATTGCCTAGACAAGATATGCCTCATTCACAAGATAGAACACCTGTTGATATGATCTTTTTTTGGAACGGGGAGTGTGTGTGAGTTGTTTATTTCAATAATAGGTTGCATCCAATAGGCTGCATCCTTTTCTATTTATTTTTTTATTTTATATATATATCTAGGGAAGAAAGGTGCACAATCTCGTGAAATGCTTTTGAATATATTGAAGAAATCATATTACAAACCCTTCAAGTAGGCATCCCAGTTAATTAATCCATTTGGATCAATGCCACATAGAGTATTCATTGACCAGCATACCCTTCTTTAGCCGACTACTACACTCCTTAGGACCCGGTTGGTCCTTAAGATTTGCAAATGTCAACCTCTCTCAAGGTTTATGGTAGACTGAGAAGCAACAAGGTAATTTGAAAGCATGGGTCTACATTCCCACTATAGTCTTCATTGGGTAATCATACCCCATGCCTTTACCCTAGACCAACCATAAGATTTAAGGACCTTTTGTTTAGATGGGATTTGATGTGCATGGAACCTAGGAAGTTGGTCATTTCTCCTCTGTATATTGTATTATGGAGATCTTCTCAATCTCCTGCTTTCTCACCTTTTTTTTTCATAAATTGCATCATATACATCAAAAAAAGGTTGTGTTGAAATGCCAACTTAGCTAAGTTGGTAAGATGCATGGAGTGTTGTTCCCACAACCTAGGTTCAAACCCCCTTGTACTCCATTTCACTTGCTAACCACTAACCTTTTACATTTAAAATAAATAAATAGCTAAAAGTGTAGTGGTGCAAAATGCGAATTCCAAACCAATTCAATCATTATAAAGTAACAACAAAAAAGGAAATCAAAATATCATAAGTAAAGGTTCATTTAATGAATTAAATGGACTAAAATAACACATGGAAGGAGGGGATTATTTCTTTCATCAAAGAACCAAACCATGAGGATAAAGAAGAGAATATGGAATTGACGGTCCATCTCGATGAGGTAGTATAATCTGTGCGGGGGAAATACCATATACGTTTATTCTATGCATCTTTACATTAGGAAATCCCATCAAAATGGGGCAGCTTTTATAGTTTGTGATTTGATTTCACTGTTATTCTATGCATCTTTGTGATTTTACGTAGCTAAATTACAACTTTTTACTAGGTTCTGATTCTGAACTAATATTGTCATGCATTGCACCAATTTTTTAAGTAATTTCACCAATCAAGACATACCTTACTAAAATTTATAGCAAATCATACTACCTGGTATCTCTAACAAGTAACAACAAAAGAGTGATCTTTTATTTCTTTACACCCACCAAATAAAAACAGTAGAATTTGCAGTTCTCTTCAGGCGCTTGTCTACTGGTCATCCAAAAGAGAATCAGTGATTTTATGCAGGTTAATATGATGAAAATGGTGCTTTAAGGATATGAGGTTACGGCTCACAAGGATTGATGCAATATTCCCGAATTGAATGATGTGAATGTTTGCCATTTCTGTTCCATCTACACTTAACGTAGGATATTTTGCTATATCAATGCAACCACGATGAACTATAAGATTACAAATATTTGTATGGATGTGCATCCATTTACCTTTCTTCCAAGAGAAGGAATGTCCAGAAGGATTGTCTTTACAGCCTGAGTATCCAACAGCATCTGCAATGAAGAAAGAACAATGCAAGAAATTAGCTCCATATTACATAAATCAATAAATTGATAGTCCTGACTAACTAAGTTGCTCAAGCGATAAAATAAGTAGAGACCAGATAATAATCCCATAGAAGTTGTAGAACATTAAAGTTTTGGATTGTCCTGGCATAGTAGCCTATTCAACAATATTTCAAAGACAAAGAGGGTTGGATGAATGGAGTAAAAGCATTGCACTACCTATAGAAGAATAAAGGGGGCATAAATTGTTGTACCAATTATAAAGGTATTAACTCGTAAGGCAAACCATGAAACTATGGGACATAATGAATCAATGATTGAATAAAGGTTAAGACAAAAGGCTAGAGAAAGATTATGGTAGGCTCAATGGGGAGTCTTGAGTCTTTACTCCTAGTCGTGTTCGTTTCTCATTGCATGAAGACATCACTTGTTTCTGTGGATATGGCAGGCACAATGGGAGAGTAGTCCGTTCGCAGTTGCACCGTCAGCCAAGGCCTCTCGGTGTTGAAGTTGGTTATTGGAAGAAGGGTGACAATGATCGTCCTGAGTTGACTGATACGGAGAACCAAAAAGAAGAGGCTCAAAGAGAGAATCATCCAAAAATTCTTCAATCTCTCCAAGGAGGACAGTGTTTGAAAGTCAGTAAGCACTTACCACCGAACCTTCACAATTAAATCATTTAAGAAATGCCCCTACACAGATAAAAAGATTGGTAACTCGATTGACTATGTCAAGGAAATGAGAGAGGTTTGTAAAAAAATTAAAAAATAAAAATATTGCGAAGGACAAGTCAGAGGAAACAGAGTATCAAAAGCTCCTTGTCACCTAGTTGAAGGAGCAGTAAAAACTGGCTTAGATCCCTCAACGAAATTTTTATAATTTTTTCAAAGAAAACATATGATAAAGTACATAGGAAATTATTTTGGTGGGTATTGAGAAAGAAGTAAGCCTCAAAGGGATATGTTAACATAATTAAGGACATGTATCAAAGGATTGTGAGAGCAAATGGAAAGGATATAATGAGTTCCTAATTAAAATTGATTAACATCAAGGATCAGTTTTTGAGTGCTTACTTGTTTACTCTAGTTATACATAAGTAACTACCCATATTCAAGAGCACGGAATGAAACTATAAACAAGTAGGCCCAACAAGTAGAGGCTAAAAAGTCATAGAGCACCAATAGCAAGCTTACCCACTTCCCGAAGCATAACCACCTAAAGTGCTTCGGTCCTGTGATTGGAGATTGGCTTTGGGTACATACTTGTTTATATATATATATATAGCTACTCATATTCAAAAGCATGTATCGAGGATCAGTTTTGAGTTTATTTTTTTACTCTAGTCATAGATAAGTAACAATTCATATTCCAGAGCACATACGTTGGTCTATGTAGATGAACTATAAGTTGATTAAGCTAAAGAGAGAGTCAATGCAAACCTAGAATTATGGAGAGGGATGTCCGAATTCAAGGGGATATATAATAAGTAGAACCAAAAAAGAGTATGTAGAGTGTAATTCAGTATTATCACCCTTCAATAAGTATGTCAAGTAACAAATAATGTTCCAGAAATATTTTGAAGAGACCATTTTCATTACCTCAGATCCATCATACGTAAGGACAGAGAGATTGAGGAAGATGTTACTTATAAAATCAGAGTTATATGGTTAAAGTGAAGGTGAAGTGCTATGTGAGAAACACATAAATAAAATTTGAATGAAATTTTTACAAAAGGACATTAAGACCAACTACACTTGATGGAGCTAAATGCAGGGCAATCAAGAAGCATCATGTTAATGATTGAACGTAGGAATGATAAATTTGGGGGTCCAATTCAAACTAATTGGCAAAGAGTGGAGAGGCCCAGGAGCTTATAAGGAGAGAGATAAGGCAATGAGTGTCCGATGTGGAACTAACTCAACACGCCCCCATACGTGTGGGCGTCCGGCCCAAAACACATGAAGATATGAACTGGGTGACGTGGAGGAGAGAAAGGCCTGCTCTTATACCGTGATAAATTTGAGGGTTCAACTCAAAACCAATTGGCAATGAGTGGAGAGCCCTAAGAGCTTATAAGGAGAGAGACAAGGCAATTAATGTCCAATGTGGAAACTAAACTCAATAGTAAAGACAAACATGTTGAGATGGATGATTAGGAGTAATAAACATTATTTTTTTACATTAAAATGTAAGAGTAGCACCAATATAAGAGTAAGAAAAAGTACTGAAATGGTTTGGGAGCGAGAAGAAGTTTTGGGAGAGCGAGTGTTCCACAATGGAAGACACAACACTAGATATAATTGAATGGAGGAACATTTTTCGTTAAACAAACCCCCAAAGTTTTGGGATAAGGCTTCAATGATGACGAATCAATGGAAATATGTTCCGACACCTTAGTTATTGTTCATTTCATTATTGGAAGATCTATAGCCTAAGACTTCAAGTATTGAATAGTGTTCCATATGCATACATGTCGTGCTACTCATCTAAGAAATGTCGTAAATAATAAAAATGATAATAATCAATCCAAATAAATGAACTTAACATCTAGTGGACAAAGAATTTTCTGCTCTTTTTTTTAACATAGCAGATGGGACATACAAGAACGACTGATTAGATCACTTAACTGATTCCTTTCACATGCTTACCATGAGCATTGTATTAAAATTTGATATAATAATGAAATATTTTCATTCCATGGGAACCCAAGTGAAGATTATTGGAAAATTACTATTTCAACTTTTTTCCCATTGCATTTAATAACTTGAATGAAAATTAGTAAAGACAGTAAATAAAACATGCAATGGGGATCCTAGTACATATAATTTTAAATAGTAAAGAGTAGGGGAAATTGACTTTGTTGGAGGAAAAGAATGGATGGTTGGTGGAAGGAGTTCGACTTTGTTGGGGGCCCCAAGATTGTTTTCAAGCGGAAACTTAAGGCTCTTAAAAGAAAAAAATCAAAGCTTGGGATGTTGAGGTTTTTAGGAGAGTTGACATTAAAAAAAGAGAGATTTTAGGAGAAATTGATATTTTGGACAAAAGGGAGGAATGGCAAAGACTATCGTTGGAGGAAAAGATTAAGAGAATAAATCTTAGAGGGGAGTTCCAAAAGGTTTCATTGTTAGAAGAGGTGAGTTGGAGGCAAAACTCTAGGTGAAATGGTTCAAAGAGGGTGATAATAATACCAATTTTTTCACAAGATTGCCAATGCTCGAAGAGGTTTAATAACATAAGACAGGTGGTTATCAATGGGAAAAATATTGAGGGGGAAGACAGGATTAAGGATGTGATAGTGGACTGTTATAAAAATCTTCATGAGGAAAATCACGATCTTCACCCCCTCCCTGAGCTTTTGGAGTTTGATTCTATTTTTATGGACCATCAAGTGTTGCTCGAGAGACCGTTTGAGTTGGATGAGGTTAGAAAAGTTGTGGGTGATTTGAGTGGGGACAAAGCCCCATGGCCAGATGGATTCACGTTGGGTTTTTTCAAATCTTGTTGGGATAAAATTGGCCTTGATCTTTTCAAAGTATTTAAAAACCTTCAAGTGTCAAACTTTTTGGACTTGGGGCTAAATAACTATTTTTTGGTTTTAATCCTGAAAAAAGAAGGGGCCGAAGACTTAGTAGGTATAAGACCGATAAGCTTGGTTAACTCTACTTACCAAATTATTGATAAGGTTCTAGCATCCAGATTAAAAGAAGTAATCTCTACAGTTATAGGTTTGGAGCAAGGAGCTTTTATTAAAGGTAGACAAATTTTGGATGAGGTGTTTGTTGCAAACGAGTTAATTGATTCGAGATTTGAAAGAGGGGGTTTTGGGGCAAGTATATAAAATTGACATTCATAAATCTTATGATCATGTGAATTGGGAGTTCTTGAAGTTTCTTATGTATTGCATGGATTTTGAAGATAAATGGATCGGGTGGATTATGAAATGTGTGTCGTCAACCTCCTTCTCAATTCTAGTTAATGGTAGTCCGACTGGACACTTTATGAGTTCAAGAAGCTTGAGACAAGGGGATCCGTTGTCTCCGTTATTGTTCGCCGTAGTGGGTGAGGCCTTGAGTAGATTAATTAATTAAGAGAGCAATGATGTTGGGGGGGGGGGGGGGGGGGGGAGAATTAGAAGGGTTTCGTGCTAAAATCAAGGTTTGCTCATCTTCAATTTGCTGACGACACTCTCGTCTTTTTGGGGGCACTCAACCAAGTGAGATTCCTTAGGAGTTTACTCTATTGTTTTGAGATGATTTCAGGTCTTCAGATAAACTTTAGAAAAAGCAAGCTTTTGGGGTGGGCTATGTTCCTTAGATCCATAAGTGAGTTACTATGTTTGGGTGCCAAGTGGATTGTTTTCCGTCTTCCTATTTAGGTCTTCTTCTAGGGGCTGTTTACAGAAATAAGGCAATTTGGGATTCGGTGTTGGAAAAAATGGTAAAACGGCTTGGCTCTTGGAAATCTAGGTATCTATCTAAAAGAAAGACGTAAATTGACTCTTATTAGAACACTGGAAACATTATGGTTTATCATTTGTCTTTGTTCTCTATCTCTAAAAGTGTGGAGGTAATAATGGAAAGGTTGGTCAAAGAATTTTTGTGGAACGACAACAAAGAGAAAAAGAAATTTCATTTGGTCAATTGGAAGGTGGTGTGTGCTCTTAGAAAGAATGGTGGGTTGGGTACAAAAGGTTTTAGGATGTCCAATAAGATGTTGTTAGGAAAATGGTTGTGGTGCTTTGGGGAGGAGAAGAATCGTATGTAGAGGAAAATCATCAAGAATAAATTTGGTGAGAAAATGCTAGGGTGAGAGTGTGGTGAAGTGAAGTTTTCAAATGGATGCAGGGCGTGGAAAGGTATTACAAAAGGGTATGAAGAGTTTTGAAAGTGGATTGTGTTTAGAGTAGGAAGAGGAGATAACGTTAGGTTTTGGGAAGACATTTGATGTAGTGAGACAGTTTTATCCCGACAATTTCCATCGATTTATGAGTTGTCCTCAAAGAAACACTTGCCCATCTCAGATCTCTTGATTCGTTCTGGTTGCGGTATCTCTTGGGACCTCGGTCTTAAAAGGGCTCTTAACGATTGGGAGATCCATGAGTTAGTCGACCTATCTTTGATTCTGGATCTTCATTGCATGAAGTCTTCTGGGAGCGATTATTGGGAATGAACTTGCAGCAAATACAAAAGGTTTTCAATAAGGTCTTTTCGAGCCAATCTAAAGCCTCAAAGCTTAGCTACATTTCCTTTTAAAGTAATTTAGGGTTCTAAGGTTCCTTCCAAAATCTTATTATTTGCTTGATTACGGTTTCAAACAAATTATTAACATTAGACCATCTTATCTCTAGGAGTTTCATTACCCCCAAATATATGTTGTTTGTGTCGGGCAAATGGGCAATTTCATTGGACATTTGTTAATTCATTGTCCATATGCTTTTAAAATTTGGCCTCATTTCTTTTGTTTGTTCAACTTGGTGTGGGTTTTTACCTTTTCATCGATTTAAGGTTTTTTGGAGATATGGTCTTAATGTCTTCACTGGTAGGAAAAAGATTCTCTGGGCTTTGCTCCCTTTTGCTATTTGCTAGAGCATATGGAAGGAGAGAAATAGGAGAATTTTCTTGGACATGGAGAGCTCTTTTCATGAGATGATTTTGACGGTGCTTGATCTTTTGTTTCATTGGTGCAAGTTGAATGAAGCCTTAAAGGGGTGTTTTTTGAGGGGTTTGTTTATAAGTTGGATTTCGTGTTCTTTGTAGTTTTGTTCATTTGCTTTCCGCTTTCTTCTTGTTGGTTTTCTCTTCTTTGTATTTGTGGTTGGTCTCCTCGACCTCCTTCTAGTTTTATGAATATATTTGTTTGCCTATAAAAAAACAAAGCCTAATTTGTTTAAATAAAAAATAAAAAAGAAATTACAAGACTTGAAGGTCATAGAGTTGTGTAGCTATGATCTAATGTCATAAGGCAATTGTTTTATCTTTAGTATACTTCATGACATGATAAATATAACATTTAAATATCAAAGCCTAACACTAAAATAGCCATGTCGGCATGTGATCCAGCTTTTCATACTCTTAATGGTTGTTTGTCTTGGAGTTTAGTATCTAATTGATCAAAACCAACATACTAATCGATCGGATATGAATCCCGATAGATCAGAGAATCTTCGTTAGTCGCCGTTTCTTTTTTATTTAGTTGTTTTTGGTCATTTGGCCCCATATAGTTTGTAACTTAGGATTTCCAACCTATTCAGTATTAAATGAAATGTAATAGGAAGCTGAACCAACTAAGCTCACTTCCTTTTCCATCATCTTCTCTCCTTCATCGTGTTCTCCTCCATTCTTATTCTGCAATTCTCTAAATCCCTTTCTACTAGTTACAACATAAAAGGTTAACATGGTATCAGAGCATGGTCGTTTGTCTAATCAAGGGAATATATGGGGACTTGTCAAACCCTAGAGCCACCACATAGATCAGAGAGGATGTAGTGGATGTTGCAATTTAGTCTTGCACAAGTAGTCAAACCCTAACTATTCAGGATGAAATTCTTCCCCTCAAAATTGTTAAGGTTAATCCAAACAAGCAGAATGAGCATCGATAGCTCAGTGATGTACGCTTCCCGTCCTACTTCTAATGATAGACAGAAAAGGTGGGAGAGGGGCTGAGGGATGGCCAAAGGTACAGAAACAACAACTGACCTCCGCATTTGTATTTCGGGCAAGAATGAGATTTGTCCATTCCTACTAAAGGAGTGCTCACATTTTTTTTCTTATGGGGGTATATGCATTCCACCAGATGGAAGCAGACCTGGATGGAGAGCAAGCACAAAAACCGCACAAACAAATGTGAGTAGGAACCAGCCCCGGTAAAACACTTACATTTTTTATATAGGGGGGGGGGGGGGCTCCTATCTACCCTCTTTTTCCCTGGACCATAGCCATGCTTTGGGCTTATTAGAGGTATCTAGTGTCATTCCTCTTTCAGATCCACTATTAGAGATTATTTCACTACCACATAGCACTTACGCTGGCCATAACACTCAGTTATGCATCATCACTGTAAAGCATGATAAGACAAACTATTTGGAGTGGAAGACTTCCGTTGAGATGCATATTGGATGATGAGTTTATGATAAATATCTCAATGGACAACTTCACAAATCACTTATGAAAGATAAATCCTAAAAGAAGCGGCATAGGGAGAACCTTAAAGTGAGTTCGTAGCTTATATACTTTATGCAACCATAGATCAGCAAATACATCTTTCTCAAAAGTGATTTGGGTTGTTCGTTTCACTGTTATTCACAAGTGGGAAACTTTGCAAAGTAAACTTCGAGAGTTAGAACAAAAGCTGCCCGGCATTCTACAAGGGAAAAGGATTTTGACGTTCAAAATAGTATGAGGCAGGAAATAGACCACTATGAGGACTTCAGCTCACTGTGTTATAGAATGACTTATCACCACTCTGAAATCGAGTACTGTAAGATTTTTTGGCACCTCGCAGGGTAAAATCCTACCTTCATGAATGCAATAGTACAAATTTTGAGGCGACAATTGGCACCTACCATTCTTGCATAGATATATGTATATGTCCAAGGGGAAGGCAGTAGGTGTATTGCTATCAGAGTTTTGTTACAGCCATGTCCTCTATTTCCCAAACACATGAGAAAAACACATTTTAAGTATGGTTAATGTTTAAAATTTCATCTAGAATGTTTGGTTTGGTTAAAAATTGAGAATAATGCCCAAGAGAAATAAAAAAATTCATGAGATAATGGAAAAATGACAGCACAAATCAAACTAATGACGGACCTGATGCAATGCATAAAAAAAACTTTAAATGTGATTTTAAAACAATTAAGTGCCCTTTAGAACCAATTATTCAATAAAAATCACACTTTTCACACTATTACACTAATCGATAAGCACCAAGGCACTAAGAATACAAAAAAGTTAGGTTGCAACTAATATGTTTAATGCATAGATAAATAAGAAATGCCCGTCCCCCAGTGGATAAGTCGTATGAATTTTAACAGGATGATTATGGTGTCAATTTCCACTAGATAATCAAAATATTTGATTTTGATGTGTTCCACATGGTGTTTGGTGGAGAGATATTTTAATTATAAATAAATGGTTTCTATTCATAAAGCATAAATATTTGGCGCCCCAAAGATTTGGTGATCCTCCTAGGAAATGCCATTTGGACCCACTTCTTGGTGGAACTACATTCCAAAAATCTGTAATATTGATGAATTCCATCCTTAAATTATTTTTAATTACCACTAATTTTATACATTGATGTCCAACCATTGGATTCTAACATCTTGCCTTCAGATTCTATTCCCTCAAGTTATTGTTCTTTATAATGTCTCAATTTGTCTTGAGATATAGTCAACACAAACCGAAACATTCCAATACAAAAGGTGACATAATTTGACTTGTTTTGTTTCAACAATAACAAAGTATGAGATGCATAGGTTGAGACAAACCCAAACAAAACAAAATTTTGAACCATGAGTGTAGCTACTACCTGTTGAGCTCCGGTTTCTGATATGTGCTTGCATTTGTAAATGTTGAGGTAGAAGCGAGGGCCAAGAGATGCTGCAAGCTGCGTTAAACAATTCAGATACAAGAAATAAGGAATAAGTTATTTATATAGTAAGGGTTGACGTATGTTATTTAGATGTTGAGGGGGTCATTTGTAATTATTATTATTCAAATATATAAGATAGAGAGAAAATCCGATCAACCCTAATCTCATCACCTTTCCTCTCTATTTTCTCTTCTCTCTTCTTCCTTCTTCTGATCTGCAACTTGCTTTAATAAAAAAGAACAAAAAAAAAGGTGTGTGTGTCTCCTAAGACTGCATTTTCAATGTCTTTTTAAGTAAAGTGTAAGCCTTGGGGGAAAAAGAGCTTCTCCTTAAAGCCTCAAGAAATTTATGAGAACTTCACGCTAAGGTGAGTCCCTAGGCATAAACCTCCTACGGTAGGGAGACGAATTAATCTCTACGTTCATCTTAGCCAAATCTTTTATCAGCTCTATATCATAATTTTACAGTTATTTATGTGCTTCATAGTCCTAGAATTTTAATTTCCTTCTAATTCAAGACTCACCATGTGAACTTTGTTTAACATGTTTTGAAACTAACCATTCCACCCTTCTTAATTTCCTTATCAACTACCAAGACACTTTGATCTCACTCTTAACATACCTAACTTGATCTATGTTTTGTTCATTTTTTGCACGTTTCTAATTTTTTTTTTCTAAAACCCTAAAAATCATTAACCATATGAACCAAGTAACAATACAAGTTTAGGTTCTTAGTGCTTTAGCCACTAAAAAAAATGTATTTTCAACTAATTTTCACCAAAAAGAAAGCATAATAATGTGAGACACACATCACTTCTGTATAACTACCTTGTCTAAGAAAAAGTGGAAGTAAATGGGGGATAGTAGGAGTCCAAGTACAGGAATACTGCTGGTAAGAATTGAGTTTATGCTATTGACATACCTGCAAGAACATTGAATTAGTTATTACACAATCACATTCAGATATGTGAGGACAATAATACAAGGGATTACCACCACTAAAAGTAAAACAAGATTATAAGTTCATAATGCCACTTACTCCGATTGGTCACCAACACTTTCCAGTGTGCCCCAAGGAACTCGTGTCATTGCAGCCATTTCAGTATCAAATTTGGTTTCCAAACCATGAACTAAAGTCATTAGTGCTTTTGTGATTACAGCTGAGAATTCATCCTGCACAGAAGCAAAGATTTCATGGATATGAATTGAAGAAATGTAACGTAATTTTGTTAGAGAGCTTCTATTGGAACACCAACTTTTACTAATGCCACCTCATGATGTGTGCTAATTCTTTTGTGATTTACATATGAATTGGGGTGGCATTAGCAAAAGTTGGTGTGGCAATAGAATCTCTCCTTTGTTGATACTATGAAATAGTTAAATTACCTGCACTTCTGTCATGTTCACCTTGTCCGCAAATTGAGAATCAATTATTTTTTCAACATTTTCTGCCAGTTCACCAGACTATGAAAGAGCAAGGCCAGGTTACACAACATGAAGGTCAGTCATCCTATAGCTTAAATTCAATAACATGTCAAAAAGTTATCTAACACAAATAATTAGTTCTGCAGATATGGTTAAACCTGTGCGCATTTAATTCACTCATTATAACGAATTTATTAATACAGGAGACCATAAAAGCTACAGCTAACAACTTCCAGTAAAACTTGAGAACTCGATTGAACCTAACTTACATCATATAAACACAGTTACCAAGTTTTGAACTACATGCATGAGTTCTGTAAGATGGCAAGTTGGAATTACTTGTATGCAGAAGGATATACTAAGGTGTTTTTTATTTGGGTTGGGCTCTGTTAACTCATCAAGAATGACTCATGAGGAAACACATGAGCTCAACCATGTAAACATAAAATCCAACGTCCAAGATTTATACGTATATCCACAACACATATCTTGGAGATACTTATCGAGGATAAATCTCAACCATTGGATTTTGTATCTAAATGGTTGTGATTATGTGTATTTTCCATGAGTCATTCTTCATGAGTTACTGGATCCTGACCCTTTTTTTTTATCAGTAAATAGATTTATTTTGAAGAGAAGGCACAAGAACCACACTGTAGAAGGGAATATGGAGAAAATAGTGGCATTATCTCCCAACATGTGTAATAGTATTAAATTTTGATACTTTTATCCTTCATTAAGGGCACATGTGCCTTTCTTCAAAGTCTAAATAAAAGAGGTGGTGTCTGGGTACAGGCAGGGTACCATAGTCACCGAACTCAATTACTCCACAAGTACTACATGAAATTATAAGAAACTAGAGGGTTTTCTTGTCTCTTCAAGATTTACATAATGATATGCTGCATAGTGATCTTCATCATTGTTGACATAGGTAGTTCATATTGTTCATCTTGGGAAGAGGAAATTGTTGACATAGGTAGGTCATATTGTTCATCTTGGGAAGAGGAAACATGTTCCAGGCAGACCTTAGAACGATTAGTTTCCAGAATTTTTGCCTAGAATCTTATGGATGTTTGGTCAATTTTCACATTTAATGGAAATTCAGATTGATCAGCCACTACAAATCATTCTCTTGGGTATTGCTAGACATATTGTTTCATGAATCATACCATCTATGGCATTGTCCAAACCTATGTGGCTAAGAAATGGAATCTCTTGAAAAGAACAAAATTTTCCTTCACAAAATCACTCCACAATTGATCAACTTAAGTTGCATTTACAAAGAGTGTTTTCGAACAAAGGACTGGGACCCTTGACGTATTTCTTGGGTATGGAGGTTGACGTAACGGAAACATGTGAATCAATTGATTCGAAAAAAATGAGAATTTGTGTTCAATGGAACACACAATATCAATTTAATCAATAGATTCAATTAATAAACAAGCAATAGCTTGGAAGAAAATAAAGCATAAAGGTAAAAAGTAATTAAGAGAGAAGATAATTGAATTGATATGTTTGAATTTTTGAATTTCAATTTTGAAGTTCCTTATATAGATAAGTTCATCATAACAACTTCAAAACCTTCTAAAATACTATAAAGTAACTTTCTAACCTATATATAACATAATACTCACGTTCTAAACCTATTAAAACTCAACTTGGACTCTTCTAAACAATTCTAATTGTAGTCTAAATAATAAAAACGAATTTAAAATAAAATAGAAACTAACAAGGAATTGTACTCCTAGAATAACTATGAAATAAAAATTCTACTAGAACTAGAAAATATAAATCCTACTAAAACTAGAAAATAGAAACAAATCCTAATAAAATTAAGAAACTACTAAGATTCTAACTAGATTATAGGTGTCCTACATCAGAGGTAGCTTACTCTGAGATGCTTAAGTATGGATCCATTGATATTCTTCAACAACTCCCAATTGATGATGTAATCCCTTCAATATCCCCATGGCTACCACAAAATCCAGGGTTGCCCCATTTAACTAACATTTGACCTAATCTCACAATGCAGTTGGAGTGGTCTGCCAATTTATCATGCCCCTCTACCCCACTTAAAGGCATACTTTGATAAATTAAATACGTTCTATGTTGAGGAATATTGTATCACCTTCATATCTTTTTTTAATAAGTAAATCACCTTTATACGTATATCTATTATGATGTTGATTGGGCAAGGTGTCAAAGAGCCATTCAACATCAAGCTATTACACACTTGTTGGTGGCAACCTAGTCACGCAGAGAAGCAAGAAACAACTAGTTTGTTCCAAGCCCAATGTAAAGGTTGAACATCAAGCCATGGCTCTACCAACATGCCAATTGATACGACTCAAAACAATTTATGGCAATCTACACTTGCTACACATTGAAATTTTCTTTCATAGCCAGGCTACCATTTTATTGTTTTCAATATAGTGTTTATGAGTAGTGCACAAAGCATATAATGGTTGAATGTCACTTCGTGACAACAAAGCACTTGGTGAGATTTTAACTCCAAACATAAAATCCAATGAACAAGTTGCTGATCTCCTCACTAAGGTTGATACAAGACAACTTAGATCTTATCGATTCTAGGTTTCTTTTACTTTAAGAAGAGTAGGGAAAGGCTAATTAGGTGGTTCAAAAAGAAAATTTATAGAAAGGGTATCAATTGGTCATTGTGAAGGTTTCAACTATCCCAATTGGCTATTTGTTAAAGAAATAAATGCAAAGTTTTGCAATTAGGGACATGAAATAAACATTCAACAAAAAAACCAACAGTAATAATAGCAATTATCCCTAAAGGAGTATTTGTTGGACTAATATGAAGGGTTTAGGATTGATTTAGGTATAGTTAATAGGATATAAGGTAGCTTTGGAAAAGGAATTAATGGAATTGGGTGTTTAAGGTTTAGGGAGGATTGGATGTTCTTGATGGGGTTAGAGGATTCTTGATGGGTTTTTAATAGATTCTTGATGGGATAAAACCAGAGGAAGAAAAAAACAGAAGAACAAGATTAAGAAGGAGATGACAGATTTACCATGAAATGGCACAAAGGATTTTACATGGTATCTCTAAGTTGAATTCCCCCAAACTCAAACAATGGAAAACAAAAACTTTTGTTTAAAATTAAGTATTCATTCATTGTCTAATAATAATTTCTTATAATGGTTTCAATAACACTTAAGACTTCCAATTTAACCTTTCCTAGTACTCCCAGGTAGTTACCCAAAATAGTAAAATTTCTAATTTGGCAATAACTCTTATACTAACCTTAAAATACGTAATAATAAACTTTTTTTTTTTATTATTATTATTATAAGTAAAGATGAAAATTTATATAAAAGAAGTACAACTCAAAATAAGTTAAAACAAATGTAAAGAAAGGACTCTTATATCCTAGAATTTGTCCAACCCAATAATTACAAAATTGCTATTGGTGCATGTGATTGTTGGCTTGATTTGTAACCCACATTAATCGATGGTCCTCAAGCCAATCAATCTATACATCTAACCAAGTTGGGTACTCTAGGCGTACATGCTCCAGCTTGAAAGGAGCTGGAAAAGAATATAAAAGGGACTAATTGTATGTAAGAGGTTGTAGTAAAAAGTACACAAATTATTCTTACATTTTCCTATTTTTCCTTTCATAAAGTCTTATGAGTATTCTCATAATATAATAAAAAGGTGTGTTTGAGCACAAGGACCACAACCCTTGTCTGTTACCATTCTTCTCTGTTTTTCTTTTATTTCTCCATTTTAAAGCTCTAATGGTTTGTCTTTCAAGGTCCGCCACATGTTTAAGTGAACCAAGTACATAGATAAGATCAATTGATTTCATCATTGAACTTGTAATAATAACACATTATCTAAACGCAAATTATAATATATTTATTATTTACTAATCTAATTTAATATTTATCTATAAGTTAGCAACCCACACAAGTTGTTTTAACCCTTCTTGGAGCGCATGTTTTCACTTAAACTCTCCCAAAAGCAAGTAAGTGAGGAAAAGATGAAGATAAATTCTTTTAAGTATTGAAAAATAGTAGATAGTAGTAGCCTAATTTTGTTATTTCTATGTTTCTTTTTCTGTGTAAGGACATTTATGTCCATTCACCTATGTAAGAGCATTTTTGTCCATTCACCTTTTTTATTATTATATATATATCTGCCAAGCTCTTAATTAGAGACTTGACAATTCTACAATTCTTCTTGGTATCAGAGCCATTAGAATTCCTCTTTTGGTTCTCCTTCGATCTCCTTCATCTTTTTTTATCACATGTTGCGATAACTCTCTGCGCTGTGTTTCATGCCCTGTATTGTTCATCGTTAGTCTATTGGCTAGATTGTTGGGTCCCTTTTTTATCTGCAATAGCAGCACTGCAGCCTGTGGAGGCGTGCAACAGCACCTAGGGTGCTTTTAGAGACCTACGACAATGAGGCAACCTCTTTGGAAGGTCTACAGGACTTGTGACAGCAATTATAGTGCTGTGTGTGATCAATGACAGCAACTACGACTTCCTGGCTTTGATTCTTGACAGTTAGAACGCAGACGAACCAGCCATAACCACCGTCTTCTCCGGTCGGCGATCGTTCAGGATTTTTTATCGGTTCGGATATTATCGGATATCCGATATTTTTTTCGGATTCGAATTCGGATATAGCACTACGACTTCCTGGCTTTGATTCTCGACAGTTAGAACGCAGACGAACCAGCCATAACCACTGTCTTCTCCGGTGGGCGATCGTTCAGGATTTTTTATCGGTTCGGATATTATCGGATATTCGATATTTTTTTCGGATTCGAATTCGGATATAGAACTATCCAATCGGATAGCTATCCGTTGACAGCCCTAGGTGACCCTCCTTATTTTCGACTGTACGAGATCTCCCTTCAATCCACAAGTTACGTCATTTCTTGTTTAGTATAAACCATGACATCTATTCACGAGATAAATGACTCCCACACTGCTCTTGGGGGAAATTCTTCTGCACAACGGATTACTACTGCTCTGTTAGATAGTCGTAACTTTCAGTCCTGGTCTCGGTCTGTGCAACTTTATTTGGGTAGTAGAGGTAAATCCGGTTGGTTATTGGGCACCATCCCTAAGCCACCCCCCACTGATCCTAAATTTGAACAATGGGAAATCGATAACTGTACCATTCTTGGATGGTTATTTAACTCTATGGAACAGCGCATCTATACCATGTGCATGTACCATGAGACTCTCTTCTTTGTGGTCAACCCTCACTCAGACATATGCGCATGCTACGAATGACTCGAGGATTTATGAACTATATCGGGATATTGCTCAAGCTACCCAAGGCACTCAGAGTGTGGCAGATTACTTTGGTTTCCTTCAGTCCCGTTGGGAGGAGCTCTCGCACTATGAGTCTATGGCTGAGTTGTCTGCAGAAGCAGCTGGGTATGTGGTTAAGCGGATTGATCGACATCAGACATATCAATTCTTCATGGGTCTACGTCCTGAGTTTGAAGTACTTCGGACACAGATTCTTAACACCACTCCTTTACCATCTTTATTTGAGACATTTGCGACCATTGATAGTGATGAGCGTCGTCGCCGTGTAGCTTCTTCTCAGACTCAAGTCCCTAGGATTATCTCTGCCCCAGCTATAGATCAGATGGCTCTAGCAGCCAATTCAGGGTTCTCTGATTCTTGTACTCAAGGACATGACAGTCGAGCCCGTGGAGGCCGTGGACGTGGTAAAGGGAGTGGCCTTACTTGCAGCCATTGTGGGAAGGTTGGACATGAGAAGATCTGTTGCTTTCAGCTTTATCCCCACCTTTTGAGATCTTCTGTGGGACAGCCTTCTCCTCGTGCTGCTACTGTAGAGTCTGCATCAGTTTCTCAAGCTACTCTTGGCACTATCGATTTGCAACATTTCCAAACTCAGATTGCAGCCATTGTACGGGATCAGATCCAGGCTCACACTTCTTCATCCTCGACTGTTGCGTCGGTTATTACACCTCAAGGTACATCCTCTGCACTTCATGCTACTCAGTCTGGCTCTGCTCCACTGACATGGGTAATTGATTCTGGCGCCTCTGATCATATGACTGGTAAGTCTAGTCATTTTACATCCTCTATTTTCCCTACTACTCATAGGGAGGTTCGTCTTGCTGATGGGTCCCTCACACCTATCCACAGCATGGGTACTATCTCATTATTGCCTAATTTTTCTCTTGATTCCGTGCTTCATGTCCCTCACCTATCTCTTAACCTTTTATCTGTGAATAGCATTACTAAATCTTTAAATTGTTCCGTAATATTTTTTCCTACTCTATATTTTTCAGGACCTGACTTCGAGGAGGATTTTTGCAAAGGGTATGAGAAGGATGGGTCGTACATATTTGGATCTCAATCGATTGCGGCTCCAGCTTCTGTGCTTCCATCGTCTGGGAGCCACATTTTTTCATCTCAGTCTTTAGATTTATGGCATGCTCGCTTAGGACATGCCAATTTTCAGCACTTGTAGTGGGCACAAATTTCAGTGTTCTGTGTGTGAACTCTCTAAACACACTCGTACCTCGTATGCATCAGTTTAATGCAATATTTGATTTAGTTCATTCTGATGTTTGGGGGCCTTCCCCTGTTACTGCATTTAATAGTCATAGATACTATGTTACATTTATAAATGATTATTCTCGTTGCACTTGGGTTTATTTGATGCGTTCTCATTCTGAGGTGCTTCCTATTTTTGTTAATTTTCTTAAGATAATTCAAACTCAGTACAACATCACTGTTAAATCTCTCAGGTCAGATAATGGGGGGGAATATATTTTGGATGGGATTCGTTCCCATCTTCATGAGAATGGTATGCTCCATCAGTTGACATGTCCATACACTCCTGAGCAGAATGGGGTGGCAGAACGTAAAAATCGTCATCTCATGAATATAGTCAGGTGTCTTCTTCGAGGCATGCATGTTCCTAAGGCATATTGGAATATGGCAGTTCTAACTGCGGCTTTTCTTATTAACCGTGTTCCGAATCGCACCTTAGGAGGATAGGTACCTCTTCATGTTCTTCAACCCGACCGCACTCTCTTCCCCATTACTCCTAGAGTCTTTGGGTGCACATGCTTTGTTCAAGATAGGACTCCCACTCGTACTAAATTAGATGATAAAGCCATTCGGTGCGTCTTCTTGAGTTATTCCACTATGTCCAAGGGGTATCGGTGTTATGATCCGGTTTCTCACCGTGTCATACATTCTCTTGATGCTACATTCTTTGAAAATATTCCATATTTTCGTACTACTTCTACTTTGCAGGAACCTTTTTCTTCGCAGGACCCATCACCTATAGTGCTACCCTCTCCGATCTTTCCTTCACCTCCGTCGGAGTTTCAGGTCTACACTCGTCGCCCTCGTCCATCTCCACCTTTGCCAACCTTCTCCTTGGACTCAGGTATATCATCTCCTACTCTTACACCTATACCTGCTCCTATTCCTTTTGTTTCTGACTCTCACTTACCTATTGCTCTTCGCAAAGGTAAACGAGGGTGTGTTACTGATCATCCCATTGTCCAGTTTGTCTCCTATCAGGGTCTTTCTCCTTCTTATCAGGCCTACCTTACTCTTATTGATTCTATTCGAGTTCCTCGGTCTGTATCAGAGGCTTTGCAAGATCCTCAGTGGACTAGAGCTATGACTGTTGAGATGGATGCTTTGCAGAAAAATAATACCTGGGAACTTGTTACCCTTCCATCTGGGGAGTGAACTGTTGGTTGTAAATGGGTCTTTACGGTGATATACCTCGCAGATGGCACTGTTGATCGGTATAAGGCGTGACTACTTGCTAAGGGGTTTACGCAGACTCCAGGGAAGGATTCTAGTGCCACATTTGCTCCTGTTGCCAAACTTTCCACTGTTCGTCTTCTTATCTCTTTAGCTGCTTGTCACTCATGGCCTCTTCATCAACTCGATGTGAAGAACACTTTCTTGAACGGTGATTTGACTGAAGTTATATATATGGACCCTCCTCCTGGGTTTCGTCTTCAGGGGGAATATTATGGGAAGGTATGCCGTTTTCTCAAGTCTCTGTATGGTCTGAAACAGTCCCCGCGAGCTTGGTTTCAGCGTTTTTCAGAATTTATTTTGTCTATGGAGTTTACCAGATGCCACTCAGATCATACTTATTTTGTTCATCGAGGATTGGATGGTCGATGTACCATTGTTCTACTATATGTAGATGATATTATCTTGACAAGAGATGATGCCCAGTGGATTGACAGGGTGAAGATGATATTGGGTCGTGTTTTTGAGGTTAAGGACTTGGGTCCTCTCAAGTACTTCTTGGGGATAGAAGTAGCTTGCTCTCGACGAGGTATTTCACTATCTCAGTGCAAATACACATTGGACCTTCTTCAGGATACTGGTATGCTTGGTTGTCGTCCTGCCTCTTCTCCTATGGATCAGAATCATCGACTTCATATCAAATCTGGTGATCTATTATCTGATCCGACTTCTTATCAGAGATTTGTTGGTCGTCTGATTTATTTGACTAATACTAGACCGGATTTGACCTTTGCGGTTAGTGTAGTCAGTCAGTTTATGCATGCTCTGTGTACATCTCACCTTGAGACCGTTCATCGTATTCTTCGCTACTTAAAGTCACGTCCTGGCCTTGGGCTTTTCTACTCATCCACTGCTCAACCACATTTGTCATGTTTCACTGATGCTGATTATGCGGGCTCTCTTACAGATAGGAGATCTACCTCTAGTTTCTGTACATTCCATGGAGGTAACCTTATCTCATGGAAAAGTATGAAACAGAGTGTGGTCTCTCGTTCTTCTGCTGAAACTGAGTATCGTGCTATGGCTCTTGGGACATGTGAGCTTCTCTGGCTTCGGTCTTTACTAACAGAATTGGGATTTCCTCTTTCTGGTTCTTCCTCGTTGTTCTGCGACAAAAAGTCCGCTATCATGCTTGCTTTTGACTCAGTTCTTCATGAACGAACTAAGCATATAGAGGTTGATGTTCACTTTCTCAGGGAGAAAGTTCGATCTAGTGCCCTTCAGACAGTCTTTGTATCTTCTTCAGATCAACTCGCCGACATGTTTACAAAGTCTGTTGGTCCTTCTATCTCTAACTTTCATCTTATCAAGCTAGGTTTAGTTGATATATTTGTTCCAGCTTGAGGGGGAGTATTGGAAAATAGTAGATAGTAGTAGCTTAATTTTGTTATTTCTATGTTTCTTTTTCTGTGTAAGGGCATTTATGTCCATTCACCTATGTAAGGGCATTTTTGTCCATTCACCTTAATTTATTATTATATATATCTGCCAAGCTCTTAATTAGAGACTTGACAATTCTACAATTCTACAATTCTTCTTTAAGCACTTCTCATTTATTTTACATTTTCTGAGCATGAATAGAGAAATTGTTTGAAATATTATACATGAATGTTGCATTGCCAAGTCATAAATATACACATTTAGCTAAAATTTGTGCGTGTATTTTTACATCATGATAAATGTAATTAAACTCCATTATTATACTCTACAATTTAAACAGTTTGTTCACAAGACAAACAAGAAAAGTGTTGAGAGTTTCAAAACTAACTAGAAATAAGATAACGTCTATAATGTAGAAGTACCGATATTGAACATTGTATCATGTTTATACCAGTACTCTTAGCATAAACATCTGCGTATAATTAGGAGACTCCCATTTTGGAAAAATAAAAAATAAAAAATAGAATGATTAAGAATTCAAATTATTTCTTGATAGTTCTCCTACACCAATTATTATATTAGTTTGTCTCATTTTTCTTAAAACTCAATCAGTGTTACCTATCTGAATGATTCAAATTTTCAAATCCATATTTTGCATAAATAACTTAGTAGTCAATCCGATATACAAAGTAGAGAAACCATTAGCCAATGATCTCTGCGAAATAATATTAGTCTAAAAACCAACTTACTGTTTTATGGCAATATTCCGCTGTATTCACGATGTAACAAATCACCCTCTCATCCCTGTCAGATGTCTGCTAGGTGTTGTTGGATATATAGAGATGAGAAATGCAGAAAAATCAGTGGACTGATTGGAAGAATATATTACTCCTAGCTTCATTACATGCAAAGGAAAAAAAATTATTATTTTGAAGACCTTGATTTGTCCATCTGTACCAGTGGCAGTAGCAACAATCCCCACTCCACCTTTAGGCAATCTTGCAAAAAGTTTTGTAGCATATGCTTTGAGAATTCTTTGAAACACCTAAATGATGGAAATGAGTATAAGTGTCATTCTGTGGTGACCATATAAAACATTTTTAACAGGAGAGAAGCAAAAGAGCAGGATAACCATAAAATATAGGGAAAATTACTTAAAGGACCCTGGTGGAGGGATTTCTTTCTAATAGTCCCTAAGTTTAGGGCTTTTCTTAATAGTCCATTGAGTAAAACTTTTCTTTCTAATCAGTTCCTAAACCTCACTCTTCACATTTGTCACGATTGAAACACTGAATGTGCCAAGTTTTTAGTCAAACTTTCCTAGTATTTTAGTTGGAAAAAATGGAAATGGGTTTTACCAGTGTCGGGTTCGCCAATTTTTATTGTCGAGTTCCACAATTTTAAAAATTGTCATGTTCAACAATAAAAAATGTAGAACTCAACAATAAAAGTGGTGAGCTCGCCAATAATAAGATGTGAGCTCGACGATAAAAATGTTGAGCTTGACAATAAATAAAAAGTGGTGAGCTCAACAATAATGAAGGACCATTAAGAAATAAATTTTTTACTAAATGGACTATCAAGCTAGCGTCCGAAATTCAAGGACAAAGCATAAAAAATCAGATTGCCGTTTTGTTTCAAGCTGGAATTAGTTGATGTTTATTCTCCAGCTTGAGGGGGAGTGTTAGTATCTAAGTATAATTGTGTATGAGGGCATTATGGTTATTTCATCTTTTAAATGTAATCTAAAAGAAATAGAGGGGAAACATGACTAATCGATCCCCTCTCTTGCTCTTTCTCTCCTAACTTATTTTCTTCTCTTTTCTTCCTTTCTTTCTATACAATGAAAAGAATTTACGACTACTGATAACAGGGAAATTTTCCGGGAACCTCATACTATTCCATGGTTTTAAAGATAGAAATAAACAACAAAGTTCATATTTACTGGATCTTAAGTTGTCACGAGACCTATATAGATACAAGGACAAAAAGAAATAAAAACATGACACCTAACCTGACCTATGAACAATAAAATCCCAAATCCTGTATTTATTTTTTTTTTTTTTGATAATCCAAAAATAATAAAAAATTATTAAGGGAGGACAAGATGTCCTCAAAAGGAAAAATACATAGCTAAATCCTCTTGTCAATTACAAAGTCCCTAAAAGGACAATCCTCGAACGAGAAACCTCTAAACTCCCTATTTTGTTTGCATCAATGGTACATAAAACCTAAAATACCAAAAATGGTTTCCTAAAAAGTCTGCTCCTTTCCGTCAAATATCCTCATGGTTCTTTCCTTCCAAAGACCCCAACGGATGGAAAGGGGGGCAAGTTCCACAAAAATCTTTCTCTACCAACCATTGCCAAGCCTTTAACTTTGAAAAACACTAAGAACCGATCTAGGGAAGCACTAATGCACATGAAGCGGGACAGAACATAAAACCATGCAGAATAGGAAAAGTCACAATGAAGAATCAAATGATCCATGATTCCCTGTTGGCTTTACACATGAAACAAAAGTCCACAAAGATAACTCCCCTACCCCAAAGATTTTTACCAGTGAGAAATTTTATCATCATGATCAAATTCAATGTTCAATAAAAGAAAAACTATTTTAAAGGCATAATGTCAAACCATGCCACCAACAAACATGATTAGTCTTAGAGCGTGAGCTTTTAGAATGTACCTTGAATAAATTAAATAATGCCTCACTCTTTGTCAAAGCACTACATCGCTTTAAACTTCTCCTTATTATCAAAAACACCTATATAACAGATAGACAATGAGTATAAGCAACAAATGAGGGAGAAAAACGTTGAAACTTACTAAAATGGTAATCTAATAACATTTGGAGGACCATACAACACTCTCAAGATCTATGCCTCAAAATAGGTATTAAAATTTCAATTTTGATGTCTATTTTGGTTAACCATGAAATATAAATATTTCTCTGAAATTTCGATTAATTTGGAAATAAACTCAATTTTCAAGGAAATGATGGAAATCCATAGTATATAAACATATATTTTAAATTATAGGAAATGATAAAAACAAACATGAAAATATACTAAGCCATCAAACTACAATAAACAACTATTTGGGTTTTGAAAATGAAAGATCAAAAATTCCAATTGTGTTAACACTAGTATTTGACATCCCAATAACTATGTTAATGTTATAACATGTAAACAAACAAATTATCAAGCACCACATTGAGGCATTATTGTATATTTATTTTCGAAGTATTTAAAAATATAGATCCCATTAATTAGAACATGTGCATTTATGAGCTTGCTAATATGCTTAGAATACATTTTAAAAAAAAAAGATCTATGTGTAGGAGAATCAGGAAATCTGATCTCATAGAATCAGGAAAATCGGATATTCTTCTTGATTATTTTTGAACACTCTTGACTTTCTAGAATATTCCTGTAATCTTCTACAATAAGATAGTTGGTTTATTATTCTAGATTATTTTTGAATTTCTAGATTATTCTTGTAATAGGATAGTTGGTCTATAAATACTACTATTGGGGCATTTGTAATGATCATCCAAGAATTCTCAATAAATTCAGTTTTTCTACATGGTATCAGAGCACTAGGTTCTGATCTAGGGATTACCTATGGCGGGCCAAAATCCGTGGAAGACGGCTTTAACTGGTGCGACCAGCAAGGACTCAGCGGTATCAGGTGAAAGCACCGCAAGTTCGAACCTGAACTCCTCCATCTCATTCAATGGTTCGGAGGGGTCCACAAATTCGTTCCAATTGAATATCCATCGTCTAAATGGAAAAAACTACACGGAATGGTCGCAAATCGTTCGTTTGATTTTGGAAGGCAAAGGGAAGCTTGGATATCTGACAGGAGAAGTGACAAAACCTGCAAATGTAGATTCGACTCTCAAGACCTGGAAATCAGAAAATTCTTTAATTATTGCGTGGTTGGTGAACTCAATGGAACCCGCAATTGGCAAGCCCTTCATGTTCCTGTCGACAGCCAAAGATGTTTGGGAAGCAGTCAGGGATACGTATTCCGATCTAGAAAATTCTTCGCAGATTTTTGGTTTAAAATCCAAACTTTGGCACGCGAAACAGGGTGACCGAGATGTAACCTCCTACTACAACGAGTTGATGACATTATGGCAGGAGTTAGACCTCTGTTATGATGATGTCTGGGAATGCACGAATAATAGTGTCCGGTTCATGAAACGACAGGAGAATGATCGTGTATTTATGTTCTTTGTAGGACTTAACAAAGAGTTAGACGAGGTGCAGGGCCGAATTTTAGGGAAAACTCCTCTACCAACAATTCGTGAGGCCTTCTCAGATGTTCGGAGAGAAGAAGCACGGCAGAGTGTGATGCTTAACAACAAATCGGTTCCTAGTACTACTAACTCGAATGTAGAAAGTTTTGCCCATATAACTCAAGGTTTTCAGGAGGAGGTGAAGAAGGATGGTAAGCGTTTTGAACAGTCGTGGTGTGATCACTGCAAACCTCCGTGGCACACATGAGAAACCTGCTGGAAAATTCATGACAAGCCTCAAAACTGGAAGAAGAAGTCTGGTGGAGAGGGGCGTGCACTTCAGGCTAGTATCTCGGATCAAGAGTAGCAGTCTTCTTCAAGTTCGTTTCCTTTCACCAAGGAGCAGATAGACCAACTGTACAAGTTTCTCGAGTCTCAGAAAAATCCTTCTTATTCTTTGGCTCAAAAAGGTAATTACCTGAAAACAACTCTCATTGGTGTCAACCCTGATCGCACCTAGATCATCGATTCAGGTGTAACCGATCATATGACAGGGTTGTCAAATCTTTTTTCTTCGTATACTCCTTGTGCAGGTAATCAAAAAATTAAGATTGCAGATGGCTCTCTTTCAGCCATTGCAGGAAAAGGTTTTATTATAATATCTCCATCACTCTCTTCACGATGTTCTTCACGTTCCCAAACTTTCTTGTAATCTTTTGTCTGTTAGTAAGCTAACCCGTGATCTAAACTGTCAAACTAATTTTTTCCCAACTCATTGTGTGTTCCAGGATTTGACCTTGGGGAGGATGATTAGCAGTGCTAAACAGAGTGGAAGACTCTACTTCCTTGATGATGGATCTGAATCGAGGCGACAATCTCAACAAATAAGTTCCTGCTTTGAATCTATTTCTGTTTCCAATAATAATATTATGTTATGGCATTTAAGATTAGATCATCTAAATTTCAAATATTTAAAACATTTATTTCCTAAGTTGTTTGGCAATAAAGATCCATTTATGTTTCATTGTGAAATATGTGAATTTGCAAAACACCACCGTACATCTTTTCCTTCACAACCATATAAACCATCAAAACCTTTCACTATTATTCATAGTGATGTTTGGGGTCCTAATAAGATAAGTACACCTTCTAACAAGAGATGGTTCATCACATTTATAGATGATCATACTCGACTCTGCTGGGTGTAAGAAAAATCAGAGGCCGAATGCGTTTTTAAAAATTTTTACAATATAGTGCAAACTCAATTTCAAACTAACATACAAGTTTTCATGAGTGATAATGGGAGAGAGTCTTTTAACATGACCTTAGGAAATTTTCTTCTTGAAAGAGGAATAATTCATCATAGTTCTTGCATCGATACACCCCAACAGAATGGTGTTGCAGAAAGAAAAAATAAACATCTGTTGGAGGTGGCTCGCGCGTTACTTTTTGCAAGTAAAGTTCCCAAGTATCTGTGGGGAGAGGCTGTTTTAACTGTTGCGTACTTAATAAACAGAATGCCCTCCAAAGTTTTACAATTTCGAACTCCTTTACAAGTTTTCACAAATTATTTTCCAACTGCTAGACTTTCTGCTGATTTACCTCTAAAAATATTTGGTTGAACGGTTTTTGTTCAATAACATCGAAAAATTGGAAAACTTGAGCCCCGAGCTATAAAATGTGTCTTCATTCTCCCCAACTCAGAAAGGCTATAAATGTTTTGACCCGATATCGAAAAAATGTTTTGTCACAATGGATATTACATTTTTTGAAAAGCAACCATATTTTAAGGATATTTATCTTCAGGGGAGATTTTTAAGGAAGATTCATTTAACTCGGGCAATGTTTTTCTCTCAGATGATGTGTTTCTCAGAGGCATTGCCAGCTAGGAAGACCATTGTGGGTTGTAAATGGGTCTTCACTGTGAAGTACAACTCTGATGGTTCAGTGGAAAGATACAAGGCTAGGTTAGTGACAAAGGGATTCACCCAGACATATGGCATTGATTATTCAGAGACTTTTGCTCATGTTGCAAAATTAAACACGGTGAGAGTACTTTTGTCTATTGCTGCTAATCTGGACTAGCCCTTGCAACAACTAGATGTGAAGAATGCCTTCTCAATGGTGACTTGGAGGAAGAAGTGTACATGGATAGTCCGCCGGGCTTTGATGAGAAGTTTGGCTCAAGAGTATGCAAACTAAAAAAGTCCCTGTATGGTCTCAAACAGTCTCCAAGGGCTTGATTTGAGAAATTCACACAGTTTATCAGAAAACAAGGATATTCTCAGAAAACAAGGATATTCTCAAGAACAAGCTGATCATACCTTGTTTTTCAAGTTCTCTCATGAAGGAAAGATTGTTGTGCTAATAGTTTATGTTGATGATATTATTCTCACAGGTGATGATGTGATCGAAATAGAGAGACTGAAGAAGAACCTTGCATTAGAATTCGAGATCAAGGATTTGGGAGCGCTAAGATATTTCCTTGGCATGAAAGTTGCTCGTTCAAGGAAAGGAATCGTTGTCTCTCAGCGAAAGTATATTCTTGATCTTTTGAAGGAAACCGGGTTGAATGGTTGCAAACCGGCTGAGACTCCCATGGATCCCAATGTAAAGCTTTGAGAAGAGGGAAGCGTTCCTGTTGATACTGGTAGATACTAGAGATTGGTTGGAAAACTAATCTATTTATCTCATACTCAACCGGATATTGCCTTCTCTGTTAGTGTTGTTAGTCAATTTATGTACGCACCTTATGAAGAATACCTCGAGACGGTCTACCAAATTTTGAGATATTTAAAGTCTACTCCTAGAAAATGTTTGTTTTTCAAAAAACAAATCAAAGGAGTGTTGAGTATTTACTAATGCAGATTAGGCAGGTTCGGTGAATGACAGGAGATCTACTTCAGGGTATTGCACTTTTGTGTGGGGAAACTTGGTTACCTGGCGAAGCAAGAAGCAAAATGTTGTTGCCAGAAGTAGCGCAGAGGCTAAGTTTAGAGCAATGGCTCAAGAGATCTGTGAGGTATTGTGGATATACAGAATCCTTGAAGAACTCAAGATGACTGTAGAACTTCCTCTGAAGCTGTACTGCGACAACAAGGCTGCAATAAGTATTGCTCACAATCCTGTCCAGCATGATAGAACGAAGCACATTGAGATTGATCGACATTTCATTAAGGAAAAAATTGAAGCTGGAACTGTTTGCTTGCTGTTTATGCCTTCTAGTCAGTAAACAGCCGACATCTTGACTAAGGGGCTTGCTAGACCTAACTTTGAACATCTGATAAGCAAGTTAGGCATGATTGACATCTATGCACCAACTTGAGGGGGAGTGTAGGAGAATCAGGAAATCTGATCTCATAGAATCAGGAAAATAGGATATTTTTCTTGATTATTCTTGATCACTCTTGACTTTCTAGAATATTCCTGTAATCTTCTACAATAGGATATTTGGTTTATTATTCTAGATTATTCTTGTAATAGGATAGTTGGTCTATAAATACCACTATTGGGGCATTTGTAATGATCATCCAAGAATTCTCAATAAATTCAGTTTTTCTACACTATGTAGATATCTAACCAATCATAATTCATTTCACCAATGAAGAATTATGATTTTACCTATCGTAATTTTATAAATTTTACCAATAATTACAGAATATTTTTACAAGAATAATATTTCAATAGAATTTTATTGTACATTGAAGTATTTCTACTGAAACTTGAATTTTATAACTGAAATGCTAAAATTCCGGTCGAAACTTACTGGTTCATCAGAATACTCGTAAAATGAATTTCCATTGTAATATATAAAAAAGAACACATTGGTTCAATTTTGTACCGAGCCTTATGAAAATAGAAATATTTCGTCAAATTTCACAGAAATGAAAAAATCTAATGATAGGCCCCAAAAACTATAATTTATAGCTCCCACTCACCTATTATAATTGATTAACACGGTACAAAAGATGCTTTTATCTTTTAACAGAAAGGAAGTTCAAGAAGTGTCACTTAACTAAGTGGTAAGACTTATGGAGATTGTTCCCAGGTCCTAATTTCAAACCCCTTGAACCCATACTTCTTATGCTAACTATTAACAATTAACAATATTCTTGTACTAACCAAGCATTTACCAATAAAAATAAAAATAAAACATGAAATGAAGTTCAGTCAAAGCTGGAAATGAACTAACAAAGAGTTGAGAATTATGATAAAACAAATAGCCAAAAAGTAACAACCTAGTGCAAACAAGTTATATAAAACAAAGTTTCTCTAAAACCAAAGTTATAAGTTCTTTCAGATTGCTGTAAATGATGTATAAAATAGAAATAACCGTTTGAATTAATGGAATGGCAGAATAAATACAGGGAAAATATATAAAAATTATGAAATAGTTCTTTTTTTAAAGAATAAAACGATCATTCTTCAGAAATTAAAGAAAATAATCCCTATATGACACATTTAAGCTTCTAGAGTACATAAAAAAATTATGTGAGTATAAAACTAAATGCAGCTTTCAGGCAAGCCACGGATATTGGCAGAAGAGCAAGCTTCTCATCATTATAAAGGTAGCTGATAATTAGGATCAGTAAGACTATTATTATTATTATTATTATTATTATTATTAGGCAAATTTCATGAATAAAGCAGAGGACCATTGGCAGAGCTACAAAAATATTGCCTTTCTTATCTCCCATTTGTTCATCAAAAGTAGAATGACACAAAAGAAGAAAACAAACTAAACTTTAAGAAATTTTTACCAAGCTCAAACAGAGAACTTGACAGAAGGGCAGGGAGGAAGACAGAAGCACAGAACGAGAAAAGAGAGAAGAATAAAAAGAAGTTAGGTGATTTCTCAACCAAATTCAGACTTCTTCTTTTCTTTATATTTTTCTTCTCCCCGACCCCTTTCTTTCTTTTTTCTATTATGTTGACGAGCTTATTGCAACCTTAGACTTTGACATCATGTGCTGCCAATTATTGGTGAGTAGATCAATTCAGCAACAAATTCATGAAAAAACAAATCTCACATCAGAAAAAAGTTGTCTTCAAAATCTGCAACTTGAAGATGCCGACTACTTAGTAGTTGAAGTCTATGGATGTTGATGCCATATACCAAGGTTCATTCCCATTGTTACCAAGTACTTATCTCATTAAAAAAAAATTCTTATGTCACGGGGATGTTAGCATTCTTCACCAAATTCACTTTCAAATAATACCCTTGTCCATTTTGTCTTTTAGTGAAAAAAAACAAGGGTATGTTGGTCTTTTGCATAATAAATGCTAGTTTACATAAACAGTCTCCTGACTTGAGTATCCTTCCCACATTAAATAGAACGAACACAATATAAAGAAAAGAGTGCAGAAACAGAACCAACGAAAAAGACTACTCAATTGAATCACCTGCATACTGCTCGATAAAATATTCGTCTGACTTCCCTCCTCAGTATCCCAAGTTTCTTCCTGTTGTGGGATATTGGTTAAATGATGCATTAATGTATACAAAAAGTAGAAATAAGAGATAATGTTCAGATCCAAAAAGATACCTGAACAAGTTTCTCAAGGTTCTCCATTAGAGTTTTCTCCTCTAGTTCTACATACACTGTCAGATGAGGCTCAAAGCAAGATGAAATAATCCCACGGAAGTTGAACTGTCAAATCAATGAGCACAGCTACTCTTAATGACATATCATTTAGTAGCTTAAAATGACCAAATTAATAGATGAAATCTAAGGTACCACACAAGTAGACCAAAAGGACAATATACCCACAACAACGTAATAGCACGCAAGTACAGGTCAGGCCCATCCTCAGATAGCTTTCACATAGGAGAGCTAGAGATGTACTAGAGTGTCCACAAACAATGGATCCAGATCTCGTGCTTGTGGCCTAAGTGTACCATATAACATAGGTAATTGTCCATAGCGAAACACTTTCCTTACTAACATAGTAAGATTTTTAGCCTTACCAAGGGTCATCTTGCTCAAATGGATTACCACATCAGCAATCCAACACCACAGCCCTCTTAATTTCATTGAAAAACTAAGATCCCAAAAAAATATTCTTTTGAGCTTGATCCAAGGTTTTGAAAATGGATGGCTGCTACTGAACTTCCACATAACTCCCAAACTTAAAATTAAAATTCAATGGTGAAAAATAACTTTTTTCAGATTTGTTGTTTCAAAGTTCATAGAATTTTATCCTTCACAACCCTGAAGCATTGGATCATGTTTTTGGATGCCACAAGGTGGTTCCAAGGACCCTTAGTAAGGGTGAAATCCTTACTAACTTAGTAAGGTCAATCAGACTCTTGTCCATATGGTCCATCAAACTAGAACCTTGAGGTCATTTAAAAAAAATTAATGTGTGAGTTCAAACATTAGAAAACAGACCCCAGCTCCAGGTACTGATAAATCTTTATGCCCGTCCATTTCCTGCCATTAAAAGATGCAACAAGATGTATAAAATATTAAAAATATATTTAATGACCTAACAAAACAACATTTTGTCAAATGTTCGGAACAATTTTTAATACATACTTCAGTGCTACTTTCATGATTTGAAGCAAGCTTTTTTTCATACTTCTTTCGAATATCAGATACAGTCTGACTATTACTCTCCCCTTTATGCATTTCTTTGATGTCACTCTCAGTTTCTTTATTCCATGTTCCTCCACTGAATTTCTCAGCCAATTCCTCCTCAAACTCGAGAGTCCTTTGCAGTGCCTGCAAATGGTGGCCATCAAACACAACGAAAGTAGTAGATGGCATGTTAGTGGGCTTCAACAGTCAAAAAGCTTTCATTTGGAATGTTTGAGATGTCTAAATGTTTCTTGAGGTGGAATATCGTGAGCTTCACTTACAAGAAGAAAAGTCAAAAAAAGAAAGAAAATGATAAATAAATATATCTAATGCATATATAATAATAAAGAAACTGAGTAATGCTCGAATGAATACATAGTAATAGCGAAATGGACATTCAGATAAAATGTACGCTCTAATTAAGATTATCCAACTCCAATCTTAATTAAATCGTAACTCTTGATCAAAGTGTCTGCTTCACTACTACTATACATGCATTTCGAGTATTTCGTGAAGATCTTTTGGGTATTTCGTGAAGATCAAAATGAGTTGAGTGAGCACACAATTAGATAGATTTTAATGAAATACTCGAAAAGCATATAATAATTGAGAAACGAACACTCTTATCAAAATTTACATTCTTATTAAGATTGGAGTTGGAATCTTAATCAAAGTGTAACTTTTGATCTGAGTGTCCTTTCCGCTATTATTACATATAAATTTGGGGTATCTCGTGGTGATCAATCTAGTGGTGAGCTCAACACTTTAACAAGTGTTATCCTAAATGACGCCTTCTGCACATCAACATTCGTTGTTAAAGTTGTCATCATTGTCGGACTTGCAACTGTTGCTGCAACCAAAAGATCATCACTGCCATCATCAACCAATGCAGGTGTAGCAATTCTTGTTGACATTCTATAACCACCACTATACAAGTATAGTGGCAACTCGAATAACCACCACTATACAAGTATCGTTGCCTGAATATTTCTCTGTTATTTAAAGATTTTGACCTTAGGGTTCCACCTAAACCTTAACTCTCCCATCAGACACGAAGTTGTAGACAACCTCTACTCAAGTGGGTAAAACATGTAACTCATATTCATGAGGAACATGATTCTCAACTATGTTTGCTAACTCAGTCGTTATGGTTAAGGACCCCTTCATCTTTGCTGATTTTTTCTTGTTTAATGAATCCTCAACTTTGTAAGGGAAAAAAAATCATAAAGAACATAATCATTTTCTCCGACTATACATTAGTATAAAAGAAAAATTATTTTTCTTATTATAAATCAATCCTGCTGGAAGCGGCCTATATCAAACTTTGGCTTATCAAGATGGTAAGATGAAAGGATTTAATCATAAAATAAAGAAAATGAGATTCACTCGCCACTGGAATATACTTTTGAGATTGTCCAAACGCAAAACAATTACCAGCAATAATGTCCCAACATCTGGCTTGTCCTTGAGATTATCAAGGATGTCCACGAGTTGTGTCCTGAAAATATAGAAGCAAACAATTCAGTGTAAAATTCTGGTGGAAAATTTAGGTAAACCTACATGTTAGGAACCAATTATTAAATCCTCCTTGACATGGATTATCACGATACGATGAGTGGCCATTCAAAAAAAATAGTAAAAATCTTTTTAATCTCATTAAGATATTATCCTTAATCTATAAAAGCATCCATGTTAGCTTTTTTTTTATAGGTTAAAGATTTTATAAATGAGAAAATAATGAGGGAGATCGAGATGACCAGTGATGCAGGACCGTGAATGTTACCCTAGGATGATAAATCTGAGATCAAACTAAATTAGCATAAGCAATAAAAGTATAAATCATGAGCTCATACATTCATGGATATGCAAGAGAATCCAAGCGATAATCAAAACAGTCCTAAAGTTTGTCAAAATCCCACAGTAATAACTATTCAAGTACTAACAATAGGTTCCAATGGAAGACAAGTTTTCTACTAAACTAGAGTTTCAATTAGATGTTCAAAATCGATTTCTAGGCTCAATTTCAATGCAAAAAAATCCAAATAAGTAGTGCCGATTTGTTGGGCAGCAAGTTAACAAGGTTTGGAGATGTTGTAGGCTAAAAAAACGGAAGGTGATTAGATTTTTGGGTAATTTGGAACAATGCGGTTCGAGTAAGGAAGGATTAGGTTGGGTTTTTATGAGTACAAGGGTTACATTTCAAAGGATGAAGGAATATCGATGGGGTTTAGGGTTATAGAATGAATTGGCTAGGGTTTATGGATGTTTTAGATGTTTAAAACAGAAATTTAAGAAAGAAAATGAGAAAGAAGATGTTAAGAAAATAGTAAATACCAACCTTGATAGAAAAATTCATAGAGAAAACAAATGTTACCTTCGACCCACTCCAAAATGGCTTTACACCACACTATTAATGGGAATATCATAGCTCCAATCTCAATTTTATTCATCGTTGAAGAAAATTACAGCAATAAACAAGTATTTATAATGTTCTCTAAACCGTAAATCTAATTTCAACCATCCAACTAATATAATGAGATCCAATGGTTGTAAATAAAACTTAAACAACTTAAATAAAAGAAACCAAAAATAGCATCTATGTCCCAATCCCGTAACTTTATTGCCCTTGAATTTTCAGCCTATGATAACTCTTTAAAATATCATTATAAAGTTACCAAGTTGACCCTAAACACCTATACTAACATCATAGGCTAATAAAACATGAAAATACACCAAATACTCTTACTAAACACTAAAATAGACTCTCTTCGACATAGACTTAATAAAAACATGAAATATGATGACCCAATGAAAAGGATTCATGAAATGGTGCTCGTCCATAAATGTCATATCCTCACTCCGTCCATCCACGACTCCTCTGGATATCATTTACTCCTCTGGAACACTCTGAATGGTATGCTCGTAATGTCCTCATCAACCAACCCACTAGAAGATCCCCAATGAAGGAAAACTACTACGTAGAGACTAAATTACAAAACCACTCCCACCTAACCAGAAAATCTTCAAAAAAACCCTTAAATTCCTCAAAGACTTTACCCCATAAAACAACAAACCCAAAATCGAATAAACCAACTCATGAATTGATTGCTCCTTCTCCGTCAAATACACAGGCGTCCCTTTCCTTCCAAAGACCCCAACCAATTGCAAATGGGAAAAGGTTCCATAAAATTCTTTTGGAAGCTGAAAATGAGAAGCCCCAAGCAACAAAGAATGGAACAAAGGCCGAACAAATAAAGGAAAACAACCAACCAATCCAAACAAGGATATAAAACAAGACCAAATCTTCTGAGCAATGAATAAGAATATGAATCCACCAACTCCCCATTCACGTTGCGCACATGACAAAAGTTTGATGAATGATATCCTCTACTAATGATCTGTTCCAAAGTAGCTATTTTTCCAAACTCTGTTGAGCAATGAATAAGAATATGAATCCGTCGACTAGCAATTCTCATTGCACATGTGACAAAAGTTTGGTGAAAGATATCCTCTAATAATAAAGAATGAAACCTTCATATTCCAGATGGTCGCCGCTGAAAATTAAGGCAAGGAAGACTGTATAAACGAACGGAAAAAAGACCACACAGGATGCTTACATTCCCTTTTTAGAAGTGTTTGCCAATAATTTGCATTACTTGTGAAGTTTCCTAGCAGTAATAAATATAATGGACGCCTTGAATTTAAAGTGGCTTTAATTGTTTGAATTACATGCAAACAATTTAATCATCAAAACAATCCGACAACTCAGATTATCTAAGAAATAAACAAATTTGAATTTGGAGACAAACCTTGTTAACCTACAAAACTGGATACAGAGCAAATATGCAACATGCCATGACGGGGGGAAAATTTTCCAGATCTCCTCATTTGTTCGCAGACGGCGCTTGATCCATGCATATCTCCGCTCGGTTTTGTCTAATTTTGCGAGTTCTAATACAGTACAAGGAGATCAATAAATATCAAGCCAATAAGAGAAAATGATATGCACACTTAACAACAATTGATAAACTAAGATGTGGAAAGAAACATTTATCACACAAACCAGCTCCTTCGAAAATCTGTTGATACGAAGTAAGTTCTCTGCTGCAAAAGTTTTTTACCAACTCTTCCCTCACAGATGGCTCCAAAGCATCAACAACTAGGCAAGCATCAGATAACTGCTGCAATAAATGAGTTTCCTCGGTCTCTTTTCCAGTACCTAAGCTGCCAAAACAAGATTCATTTATAGTAAAAGACATTTTTCTCACTAAGAACTCCTACAACACGATAAGAACAAACAGTGGTATATAAGCAAAAGGATTTTCTTTCGTTTTTTTTTTTTTTTTGCTAAGCAAGATATACCTTTAGGCAGTATAATTGAAGTGCCTATTGAGAAACTGCTCACATATGTGATTCTGTGTAGCATGATGAATCCTAGAAGTAGTTTAAATCAGGGGTCTAAATGATAAATGAGTCAGAAAATTGTCATGATGCCGGCACAAAAGAAAGACCATATGGTGTGTCAATCACGAATTTCTTCTTACTTCACAACAATATGTGATAGATTTGCTTCTCGTTTTTTTGGATAGGTTAAGTGTGTAATTGATCAAATGGTTAGGAACATCCAATTCACTTCGGTAAATTTTGGCATAAGAGAACTCCCAGCAATTTTTATAAAAACCATTGAGCAACCATCCCAACCCAGAGCTTCATCTCCTTCCATACCTCTAATGGCTTCCAATACCTCCTTTACCTTGAAGGGTCTCTCCAACTTCAGCCAACCCTTTGGACTTGTGCCAATACCATGGCTGTTAAAAGCGGGGCCTAAGAGGCGAAGCGGCCGCTTAGACTACTTAGGCGCCCAACGCTTTAAGGGGTTTCTTAGAATATATGTTATTTTAAAAGGTACACACCTGACGGCTGATCCTCCTCTCTCTTTGTTTGCTATGGTAATTATCATCCTGCTCCATTGACCAAAGACTCAAGAATAGACCCTCAAGATATGTTTCCTTCAAGAAATGCCATTAATGATCTCAATTTCTCCCACAACCTTAGTGTTATTTGAGACTTTTGAATTAGCACCCACTTCAAATGGCTTTGAAGTAGTAGAGAGGTGTCTCGAACACTATTTCTCGAGAAATCTCTTTTCACTCTGGGGCAAATGCTTTTGTTACAACTTCATAATTTTAGGACGTATTTCAACAATCTCTTTCCCAAAATCCTTTTTCCAAGTCTTATGGAAAGGATCTTTAAGTCCATTTTTTTCTATATCATGACTCCCAACCCCCCCCCCCCCCCACCCCCACCCACACGCACACAAAAGTCAATTTTGAAGTATTTACCATAAAAAAAATGAATATATATATATCAAATACCAGTTTAAATTTATAAAGTTTGTATGGATAGAAACTAAGCTATCATGATGTATAAATCGCATATAAAAATGACTCATCCAAGATTATTGAATGAGAAACCTTAAAAAAAAATAGAAATGCATATCATAACTTTCATCATCATTATATACCTTATCCTAGCTAAATCAAACAAATAGATAACAGAAAAAATATATTAACTACATCATTAGCACGATATGTATGGAATGAAATACACGAGCAGTGGATATGGGAAAATAGTAGTGCGTCAAATTTCTCATTAAAATACCTTGAGAAATCTGAAAATACATGAGACTTGAGTATTTGTTTGATGTTCTTGAACTTCTCTCTGAGTTCAGTAATCTTCGGAACATCCCTATAGGCTTCAAAATGACTGCATAATTGATTTACAGCCTAGAAAGAATAAATTTTGATCAATATTCAGTAACCATAAGAACCACACATGATACACATATTTTCCAACAATGTGACATTAGTTTCAAAAAAACCTTAAATTAAAACAGAGAAAGTCAGAGAACTGAGAATAGTTCAGGCCATAATGAATACAAAAATAAAAAAAAAGGCAAAGAAGATTGTGAAGATTTAAACAATTCCCTCTTCTCAACGGACATACTAATGGGTATACCATTCCTCAGAAAAGTAGCATGCCACATGTTTGACATAGATGTGGAATGAAAACCTAATAAATGATCTTTAGTATTTATGTATTTTTCTTGTTCACTCCCTTTACCATTGCTTTTTTCCAATTACTTTTCTTTTTTTGATAAATACCAAAAAAAAAAAAAAAACTTCCTACACCACGGAACTGTGCTAAAATCAAAAGAAAATATAATATATTACACAATAATATGGAAAACGTAATCAAACACCAAGTCAGCTCAAAGAAGTTTCTTATATGATATGGCTAATTTGGTTCAGCAGTGGGGTAACATGAACAATCTAACAAGGACACAAAACAAGTGTCTTGTGTTTGACACTTGTGAAGTAGAGCTAAAATATCCAACAAGTCAACAGCCTGTACAATAATTCAATGATTAAAAAAATTTAACAAAAGAAACAGTTGTGAGTGCTGTAAAGTCAAAAGTAACTATCAAATTCTAAAAAGATAAAATATAACTTGAAAGATTCTCTCCCAATATCCCCAATTTATAGACAGACTACTTGCATTTTTCCTTGATCTTTCTTGATCATTATGATCATCGCATCTTATCCCAAATAATATGGTGGCAAACATGAACCATACTTCATTATTCAATTCTATGTAGATTTATATCTTCGGTTACGGCATGTTTCTTCAGATTTTTTTCTTGTTACTTCAATCCACAACATTTTCAACTTTCTTATTGCCTTGTTAGAGTCCTCAACTTGCATCAAAGTGCTCCTTTTCATTGGTACAATTATAAATCTTCCATCTCAATTTCCATTCGATTAGTTTATCTCTTTTTGACTATCCTAGTCCCACAGCCCATCCTTCTCAACATAATCATCTCTACAATGCACATTAAGTGAAAGTGCTGTTTCGTAGAATAGCTGTCACATAATACTTCAGAGGTGCATCTATACTTTAGCTACCCAGCACTAATCATTTCCTAACTAGTCTCTCCACCTTTATGGATAATTGAAATTTAAAAAAAAAAAATACTGAACTGCTAATGTTAATGTGTTAATAATATAGTGCCATTAAACAAGGTATGTGCCACTAAAGTGGCCTTCTTTGTTTCAGTTGCAACTCGAGTCATCCTTATGATCATTATATGATTTTCTTATAGAAAATAAATAACTTAAAAAGTTTTTTTTTCTTCGGTTTTTTCTTCAGAGAGCAGGGGGTGGGGGAAGCTAACAAAAGAAGCCTTGGACTTCAAATTTAAAACAAATATAAGTTGTTTATGTTTATACAAAAACTGTAGCTTTGATAGTCCCTAATAGTGACACATAAGTCGTACGTTTACATTCTAATAACCATTAAAATACCTCCAACTGTGCTGCTGCCTCTTTATATTGCCTTTTTGAAGCCATTACTTGAAGTTGCTCAACAGCCGATACTGCCATTGTAAACAAAAAGGTATTACAAGTAACACAAATTTGTACACAAGAATAGCTTTAGTTAAATTGTATCATCGCTGAAATGCCAAAAGCATGTTCTATTCATATTCATATTAGAACCATGAGAAATGAGAACGTGTAAAATGATCCCAAATCTTTAATCACTACTGGCTTAAATCTACATGACCAACAGAACAAATGCACCCACCCCCAAGCCCACTTTCCACACCCACGTGCATTAAGTCACACTACACTCAACAAGATCATCCAAATATATCAAAATGGCCATTGTAATTGTTCCTCCATTCAATTACATATAGAGACACATTTGTTTGTTATTGAAAGTGTCTTGTACGAAGTGATTACAAATAAAAGACTAACCTAGCATAGTAAGACGATGAAGAGCTGTGATTGTTGTTGTTATATGCTTCTTTGCAAAGTCCAACTTCTTTATGTCACGACAAATTTCTTGAACCATTGTTTCGCTTTGCTCAGCCTTGGTTTTTATCTCTCGGATCTTGTGCATGAGTTCCTATACAGCAAATAAAACAAAGTTCCAAAACAAGGAAGAAACTTCATCATGCTCATCAAGTATCTAATACATACCACAGTGATAAGTTGGATCCAGTCACTAAGATTTAAAATCTCGCCTTGAGCCAATGTTTCACCCAAGAGAAAAACTGAGACTCTCTCGATCAAACCTTTTGAGATGAAACATTCAGTGTTTTGATCAAGAAACTTTTAGGGTCAATATTTCATTCTAGTCTTGACCGAAACTGGAATCTATAAACATTCCAAGATGGTACGAAACTTTGAACAATGCCAGTCATTGAGTCACACTACAATGTTGTAAACAAAATTATAATTTATGCCTTCAAAATTGGGGCAAAATGCAGAACACTGCATTTGTTGTTTATCAACAAAAAATTAGTTACATTTAATGTTCATGTTTAATAAACAAACCTCAACAGCATGTGTTGCCGCGACAAGATCTTCCTTGGCTTTGGTACCTGAATTACTCTGGAAGTAAAAAATATTTACCCATCAAAACACTAGGAAAGCTATAAATCGACTAGGTATGTGTCTGATTTCTGGACCAATTCCTCTAAACTATAAGTATAATAATATGAAGTTACAATGGTGAGATATATCCGAGGTCAAAAATCACACATATCAAATGATCATAACCACAAAATTCTGTTTACACTTTTTTTTTTAAATCATAACCACAAAATCTGTTTACTCTTTTTGACCTCTCGAGGATATCAGTATAGTTTTAATAGAAAACAAGATAAAGGAAAGTTACTTGAGAGGGTTTAGGAATTTACAACTATCAAAGATGGAAAAGAGAGTAGTAGTGCACTTTGGTGCAAGTAAAAAAGCCTCTAAAATGGCAAGAGGAAAACGGAAAATGAGGTGGATCGAGGAAGGGGAAAAAAACCATTAAGATGCCTTTCTTGAAGATAATTGTGCAAGATAGAGATGAATGGAAACAAGGTATTAAATTTCGTTTTCAGTGTCTATTTCAATCATCCTGGAAATGGAATATTTCATGGAAATATTTCAATCGGTGTTAATAAAAAATTTGGAAAATGTTATGGAAATGATAGAAATATTGAAACTAAAGGAAATGATAAAATAGGCATTAAGATACATTCATTAAATCATCAAAATACAATAAACAGCCATATGGAATGTAGGAATGAGGATAAACAACATTCTTATACACTTATACGCAAGTAGTTAATAACCTGACAGTGAAAAAATAATATTGCTCTATATGGAAATAAAAATATAATATCACATTAACCTCATAAAGCTTAATATGTAAAACACGTGTTTAAATGAAGAAAATGTTATTTTGGGCTTGCTATTTTCTGGGGAAAGGGCTTTAAAGAATTTAAGGGTATCTTTTTTGAGGATTTGTTGTTAGATGGGAGTGCATTTGTAATTTGAAAGTAAGCTAGTGGGTTGATCATTTTCTTTTTTCCTCTTTTGATAAGTTTTTGTAAATAGGGGCCTACTTGTCCACATTTTTCTGTTCAATAAAATTTTAACTTATTTATTGCATTCACATGTTATTATATATTTTATTTTTAAAGCGTATAAAGAAATTACTAATGTTTATACTTAGTAAAGAATGCTACTATTAGCACACCAAATTTTACTTATAACACAACCAATCCATATGTAAACATCTGTTTTATTTCAAAAGATTTTGGTGTGTTGCAAGTAAAAGTTGGTGTGGAAATAGAATTTCTCTCATTAAAGCATGGATGATTGTGTGTGGTTATAAGCATGATCGGGTGTGCCTATTAGGATGATTGTGTGTGCTTATATGAACATACTGATATGTTTAAAATGCAACAAAATAAGATTATATACATACCTACCTAACCATAATTCAATTATTTAATAAATGAATATTATGTGAAATTTTTTTATTAATCACTATTATTATTATGTGTAAGTTACAAGTACTTTCTACAAGTAATTTATAAAATTTTATGAAGTTTTTTAATATTTTTACTCAAAAAATAATATTTCAGTTAAACTTTACCATTCATCTAAATATTTTCACCGAAATATTACATTTTTATATATAAAATTTGATTATCTTGGTCAAAATTTACAATGAATGGTGGTTTCCACTGACATATATATATAAAGAAATTATCAGCTAAATTTAGTTTCACATCTGTGGAAATGGAAATATTTTGGTATATTTTGTGAAAATATGTCAAAATTTAGTAGGAAAATCCAGGAGTGACTTTAAAATTGACATCGTTTCACACTTTGCTGACGTGGATGTGTGTACAACATCAAGATACGAGTGAAAAGCATATATGGTTCTGTGTGCACCTCCACATCAGAAAAGTGTGAAACGATGTCAATTTTAAAGTCACTGCAGCACAACTCAATTTAGTATAATGGAAAAACAGCATTCATATTACCAACCCCAGTAATTAGGAATTTAGGACAAATCAACAACAATGATGATGATAATCCAAGAAAAATGCTATAAATTGGATGCTTGAAAGCCATCCAATCAGGTCAAACTTTCAGTGCAAAAATCTTCAGATTGAAACACAGCAGAAAAAATATAAAAGCAATATCCACATTAAACCACCAGTGCAATAAAGCTATATAAGGAGGAATAGGAATTAGAGAGTAGCGAAAGATGATGCACTTCAATTTCCAAAACTTCTGAATAACAGCATACAAGACTCATAACTGGACGAGCAATAAAGACAGGCCAATACCTGTTGGCGAACAGCTGCCAATATTCCTGCATCCACACGCCGAATTTCACCCTGTATCTTTTGCATAAGTGGCTCCACACCAGATAAGGATGCTTCTGGATATCGACCATGTTTCACAAAATCAATTCAGTGAGAAGTGATAAATAGATTAGAGAAACAGTATGTAAACATATAATTCTCAAGGTTCAAGAGATTAAATGTCGAGTGGCACATAAAAAATCGTTGAATACCAAGAAATTCAACCAACTGATCAGAATTCAAAGGGAGGTATGTTGGAAGAAAATGCATGAACATTTGAATAACAGTTTGCACATAGATTGTTTCAAATTAAACCCACGAATATATAAGGTGTACAATTCACATCCATGCACGCCATCCTTTCATGATGAACATTGTGTACAAGTACAAACAGATACACACTCATTGAGTATAATGCATATGTAAGATACACCCAACAAACTGACAGAGGTTTGATGAGGAAAGTTTTCATTAATACAGGCAAGGGAATCAAAATTCAACATGGCTATCTACAGACATCATATACCTAAGACAAAAGAATTCATATGTTTAATCTTGTATTGCTACTTCAACCAAAAATGAAAGAACTCATAACCTATGATATCTTACAATGAGGAAAGTGGGAACAAATAAACTAAAGAACCATATCAAATTTAAGTTAGAATCTCTTAACCTGTTGGGAACATCTGGTTGATGTATTCCAAGGCATTGGACTTGTCCATTGCTTGTGAAACCAGAACTAAGTATTAGTTTTTACTCAGTTAACCTATAACAACATTTCAGAAACAAATCAGACAAGGAAGAAGATCATATTACTTTGTCAAAATGAGTTAAGAGATTAGCTTAGCTCTCATTCAACAAAAATTACAAGATCTCCAAATGATCCCAGAACTAAAATGAAAGAAGGTACCACTAGGGCTGGTAAGGAGTTGGATTTTAACTGCTACCCGATCCATTCCAATGCGAAAAAAAAAATTAGGATTTGGATTTTAACCGCTACCCAATCCGAAAAAATTTACAAAGACTAAGCATTATTTTTTAAAACAAAAAGTAATTCAAATCTCTGCAAAAAAAAAAAAAAAAAGAACAGAGATTCCACGAACAACTTTCTGTTTGTTACAAAGACATTAAAATGAGTCATTCTCAACTCCATCCAACCCACCATTCTCAGTTGAGAGAGATTGGAATCGGCGTAGTTAGGACTGAGAGAGATCGGAATAGGAGACACACGCACTCTGTCAACAGATACTAATCGTCATGATATAGGCATATCCAAATTTGAATACCAAAAGAAAATTCAGTATCCAAATCTGACAGATATTCAAAATCAATATCCGATAAACTTTTCAGATATCCAATTTGGATTCAAATAAAAATAAAAGTTTGATTTTTCTTTTTTCCTCAAACCCATGAAATCATGAAAATTCATAAACAAAATTGTTGATTTGAATCTGAGCTTACAGAAGAGGGTGGAAGCAACTTTTCCAATTGGATTGTCTCCAAAAATTAATTTCAATTTCGATGTCACTTGCGTTTCCCAAAAGAAATCTTGATTTTTTTCAACTCAAAACATCTTCAACTGCGTCAAAAAAAAGAAAAAAAAAAAAAAAAAACCCTAGATTTTTTCTCAAACCATTCATCTTCAACTTTCAAAACTCAATGTAATATAGGGATTTTTGACAAGTATAGAATGATAAAGTTTTGAGTAGAAAAAAACAATGATTTTTTGTTTTTTTTTTTTTGGCATTGAGGTTGAAGATCTGAGAGAAGGAGAAGACAAATCTAGGGTTTTTTTGCCTCGAGGCTGAAGATGTGTGTGAGAGAAGAGAAAATGGAGGATTACCTGACTGGTTCATTGGAGAATATCGCCACCGCCGTTGATTCTTGAGAGTGAAGCCAAGAGACTAATGAGCAACTTCTCTTAAAATCAGCGAAGAAAAATGATAGTGCTATTATTGGCACCCAACGTTTACTTATTACATCCCATTTTCTTAAACCATTTGTTACACCCTAATTAAGTATTAAAACACACCATTCAAACATTACAAAAATTTGTTTCAAAGTCAATATTACCTCAGCATTTTACCACATACAAACAATTTTTACAATTAGGATTAGGCTCAAATATTATTCTAAATCTAACAAATAGAAATCTAAACAAAAAAGAGATTTTCTATTGGCAGTTCAACTTTTCTTTATTCTAACCATTTACTTATCTTTTTGGGATTTCTCCCAAAACATGCTCAACTTATGTCCAAATTTCGGTTTCGATACACTATTCATTTTATTTCCCAAAAACATGCATTTCGAATGAATTCATCACTTTTATAATCAATGAATTTGTTGATATAACTGTAAATTTATAGATATTAAAAATGACGAACTTCCAAGTTCATAGGTTATAATAATGACGTATGCATGTACCTAACTCGGAATTTAGTCATATTCAATGCACAAAATGGAGATACACCTTATCTATTTTAATTTTAATAAATAAAAGTTGAGGTGCCAATAGCAACTCTAAAAAGAGGGAGAGAAAGAGAGAGAATTGTTATTGGCACTCCCAACTTTGCTTATTACATGCCAATTTCTTTTTAAAACACACATTCAAACACAACAAAACCTTGGCTCAAGTTATTATCTCAACATTACAAAGCATTATAACATATTCAAACAACTTCAAGAGTTGTTTAGGCTCATCAACAACTCATCTAAAATCTTAAATCTAGCAAATATTATTATTAAATAATAGTATATAAAAAAAAAAAAAGGGAGAGAGAGAGGCCTACCTGAAAGTGTGATTTATGCACATTGCAATATGGGCCTCCATTTTGATGAATATTTGAAATGCCCCTATTTTTCAAACTGGGTGGCATACTCCTTGGACTCTATCTTCTTTAAAAGAAAAAAAAAATAGTTTTGATATTATATCTCCTTAAACATTCGAACCTTAGTAACTGTAGACACATGGATTTTGAGGTTTACGAACTACCTTCTTCTTTAGGGATTTCGGGTTCTTCGAACTCGCCACAATTTTACCCCCCCCCCTCTTTTTTTCCTCACAAGATAAACCCACATAGAAACCTGAGGATCTCCACATTTTTACAAAGAGAAACACAGAAAACCATTATTTTTCTCTTTTGATTTCAAGACACTTTGTCAAGGTGTGTGTAGATGCAAAAACTTGCACTACCTCGAGATCATCATTGATTGATCAATTTATTCCTCCTGTGTTCTTAGTTGTGCCTACAACAGCACTTCTCCAACGCCCAATTTAGAACCTTAGTACAAAAGAAAATAATGTAGAGTTTAGAATGGGAAATTTCATACCTTTTAGTGCCTCTTTCCATGCATTTATAAAGGTAAAACCCTAGAATCCCTTTTGATCATCTTTCCAATTTTGTCATTATCCATTTTAGTAAGTTGACCTTGATTAGGAATGTACCTGATCGATATCCTTTCCTTATTCAACCCTGCCTTTTTGAGATTTTCTTTTAATAAAGATTCCAATTACATTTAGCCACGCCCAATCCTTGATTTTGTTTGGATTTGAGTTGATTAAGCAATTCTACCACGTAATCTTAACCCAATATTCCCCCCATCAACCGAGACCCAAACTCATGGTTAGTTTGCCACTGAGCTTGTCCTTAGATCAGTTGACTCAAATCTCCATGTCTAACCTCGAATTCCTAGGTTCCACATGTCACCCATTGGTACCTAGCGAAAAATATCCTCCACAATATTCCCTCTCAGAGATTTGGACTTTTAGTCCAAGCGCCCAAGAATAAATGAATGATACCATGTGACACGTAGCCTTTCACTACTAGACCACGTCTCCCCTTGAATTCTCATTACAAAATCTAAGGTTCGTTCAGTAATGTTCATGTCACGCGTCATTCGACCATTTCACCTTCGAAAGCATGATGAGTATGATTGCCTTGATTTTCAATATTATTTTAATCGTTGATCTCGTTGCATACCTTGATGTATTTTTCCTTATAAATAACTTTTCCATTTTCCTTTTTTTTTTGTCATTTTCTTTTATTATCCATATAATCTTTTTTGTAGTAATAAAAAAGTTATTTTACAACCCTTAGCAGCCAACATTGGTTTCACCATGAACCAAAGCTTCTAACCCAATAGATTTTATCCCCAATGGTCTGGCTTAGTTCCCTTATGAACTAAGTCTTGAACAAAATAAATGAATTGACCTCAAATGCTTGGATTTGGTTCCTTTACGAACTAAGTTCTAAACAAAACAAAACGAACCAACCCCCAATGGTCAGACTTGATTCCAACAGATGAACCAACGCTTAAATTTTCAAAGACCCAACCCCCTACGATCAAGTTTGGTTACCTCACGAATGTAGGATTTTTGTTGTATACTGGTCCCCAATGATCGAGTTTTCCTCCATTAATGAGCCAAGACTTCTTGATGTAAACCGACCCCAAATCGACCGAGTTTTGGTTCCCTTTATGAGCCAAAACTGCTGATGTAAATCGACCCCAAACCAACTGGGCTTGGCTCCCCTTTATGAGTCAAGACTTTTTGTAGTATGTCGACCCCCAACGATCGGGCTTGGCTCCCTTAATGAGCCAAGACTTCTTGATGTAAACCAACCCCAAATCGGTTGGGCTTGACTCCTCTTTATGAGCCAAGACTTTTCAATGTAAATCGACTAGGCTTGACTCCCTTTTATGAGCAAAGGCTTTTCGTAATATATCGACCATTAATGGTCAGGCTTAACCCCCTTAATGAGCTAACACTTCTCGATGTAAATCGACCCCAAAGCGATAGGCTTAGCTCCCTTTTGTGAGCCAAGACTTTTCGATACAAACCGACCCCAAATTTGTCAGGCTTGGATCCCCCTTATGAGTCAAGGATTTTCCTAGTATACCAACCCCCAATACTTGGGCTTGACTTCTTAATAAGCCAAAAATTCTCAATGTAAATTGATCAAAATTCAATCGGGCTTGACTCTCCTTATGAGCCAAGGTTTTTACTATAAATTGACCCCATACTTCGGTGTAGACACCTCAATTTGAACGGATCCCTACTCGAAAGGGCTCAAAAATATCGATTTTCCAAATAAATGGGCCAACGGGCTTTAAGGGCTCAAGTCATTGAAAAGTGACACCTCCAACCCACACCTCCTCCTAACCTACCATCATCATACCTCCCCCTAATCTACCATCATCATTTCCTATAAACCCATCTCTACAACCTAAACCTACACCCATCCTCTCAAATTAAACACTCATTATCTCTCATCAATTCATCTAAACCTCTAATCTCCACACATCTTGTCACATATCACTATCTCCCTCACCCTCCCAAAATCTAATTAAAACTCACTCCCCTTAACTCACCAAACACTCAACCACCATCTTACACCCTCTATTCTCTTAAGTCAAATACCACTTAATCAATCAACCACCTTCTTAAATACCCATCATCTCACCTCACCAAACACTTCACGAAAATGGTTTGGATAATATCCAAACCATTTGGATCAAAACACAACCCATTTACTTTCATTACATAATTACCCCTCTCCGAACTCCTAATTTCATACCCCCCACCTTTAAAACATGTGCCATTCTCTATTCTCCCACACTTTACCCCATTATATCCCCAAAATATTTTTCCAACACCTATAAATACCCCTTTCCTCTCCTAAAAATGGTTACCTAATTCTCATCACAAAAATCTTACCAATTCTCATTTACCAAGTCTCACAAAAATACATAATCAATCCAATTATCTCATCATCTCTTCTATACTCTTTCAATTACACAAGAAAAAATTGACATTTTCCTAAATCACTAAGGATTCAAGAAAACATAGAAGAAGAAGAAAAGAGAAGCTTCAAGGTGGGTTCAAGGCAATCCCCCCTATCTCTCTCTCTCTCTCTCTACCCTTTCCACCTTCCTCTTCTATTATCCCCCTCCTCTCTTTATTTTTATTTTAGAAGGACTTAAGATGCAATGATCCCCCTCCCTTATCTTCGGTAGATCGGACTTTGGTCTGGTTGAAAGTATAAGGGTTGTAATCCATTTTGAAAACAAAATTGATTTTAATCCCTCAATTGTTTTGAGGCAATTGGTGTTCGAGTTCTTCTCAACTCATGAGAATGAGTCCATAACCATAGCCAATATTTTTCATATCATACTTAGCTCCCAAGGCAAATGATTCAAAGGATCATCTCCTTCAATGGGATGATTCTACAATCAAGCTAAAAGCAAATCCCTACTAAGGGTACAAGATATCGACACGTTGCACTTTACTTTTATTTTGCATTTTCAATTAAAAATGATCGAGTTGAGTTGAGGTTACCACCACATAGTGGGGAGTAAAAGGTGCCTAACACCTTTTCTTTTCTCCAACCGAGCTACTTACCCCGATCTCAAGGTTGATCGGTACTTTATCTATTGAGAGTTCCTACGTGCCAAAACGACACACTTTTCAAAAAATGTGCATCGGGTGACCATTCACACCCTCTTACAATATGAATGGTAGCAACTCCAAATCTTAGTAGATGTGGCCATCGTAATCGAGAACCACGTATCTATAGTCGGGCTTGACTTCCCTTATAAGCCAAGACTTTTGTTGTAAATCAATTCCATACAGTTGGGTTTGGCTCTTCTTATGATCCAAGGCTTTTGTTATAAATTGACCTCATACAATTGGGTTTTGCCTCTCCTTATGAACCAAGACTTTTGTTATAAACTAACGCCATATGATCGGGCTTGATTCCCCTTATCAACCAAGGATTTTGCTGCAAATCAACCCCATATGGTTAGACTTGGCTCCCCTTATGAACCTGAAAATGCCACGAAAAAAAGTTTTTAGAATAAAAAAAGTATAATGAATAAATTGGAGGATTTTTAGAGATAAGGAGTCGTCACCTAATTTAGGTCTAGGAACCATAGATAACTCCAAAATAGATCATGATCGGTCTACGAGTAAGAAATTAGGATAAGGGGTCGAGTTACGAGTTTCAAAAAGTGTTAGGCACCAAACCCGCTCGATCGAAATGATTGGTCTTTACTACATCTAAAACTATCCTAAGGTTAAAGGGGAACGAATACAACAAAAGTATGCAAAGCTATCCTAGGGTCCCACCATCATCATTATCATAGTATGCACATGTTGACTATTGAATTTGATGGTTTGGATCTTTGAAATCATGATTTTTCAATATATTTTCCCAATAATGTGAAATATTTCGAAAGATGAAGGAAAATGATGATTTAATTTGAAAACCAACCTTTCAAGGGTTCACGTGGCAAAATTTTATCAAATGGATTAAATACTTATCAATATGAATTGCAAAAAAAAGAATTTATCGCAATATCCACTATAGGCCATAAATAATTCCAATTGACTTGAATTTCACAAATATAAAAATTGACAATTTAGTTCAAGCCTCACTATGATAATCTACCATCATCAAGGCCACTTTAAATTCTTGTGACTAATCAAATCCTAAAGCTCTAGAAAATTACATTTCTTTAGCCAAATCTTATTATACCCTATCTAATTGATTCGAGAATATTTCAAAAGGTTAGGTGCTAAGAAAAACGTGATTAAAAGAGAATGTTATGAGGGCCCACATTGTTGAACTTCATCACCGTAAATAAACATTCCAAAATATGTGCCCAAGCAATCATATGTCATATGAGATCAGAACCAGCATTAGTTACATGAATCACTTTTCAAACGTAACATGATCTATGCCATAAAGATATGGAACCCATGGCTAAGTCAAATCTGAACTATCCATGTGATCAAGTTAATTTGAAATCACTTAATAATATCTCAAAATCTTGAATCTCCAATTTATAATGTAGGATTTATTACAACATAAACCTTGTGCAATAAAAGTGCTACAAAACTTGAATGCCCACCATGAAGTCTACAAACCAAAGGGTTGCATACATATATATATATATGAAAATAAAGATGCAATGCCCACTATTCTCCTATTCTCACCACAAGTTTAAAATTTGATTGAGCCTAATCCTAATCATAGTGACATGTAAGGAGAATCCATCGTTTATTTGGTAAAGATATCTCAATAATGATTTTTTTTTCTTTTGAAAACTAATTCAGATCCAACGAAATTGATTGGATTTTCATCAATCCACACTCAAACGTTAATGAAAAAACCAACAACATCTATTTGAAACTTATAAGTAAATTATGACACATGCCTGTACTAATCCGAGCCTATAAAAATATGAAGAATTGTCTGATAAAATCGACGACCATTTTCAGAATGATAAATCCAATGAGCTTTTACTTTGGGTCAAGTTGCTAACTTCCCAAATTAGCTATATAGAAGACTTGTTCCAATATTCAGATATATCCTTCGACCTACAACTTGTATGATCAGCAGAAATTGATTTTAAAAGCATTGTGTGTATGGTAACTATGGAAGTTCCTTTAGAGATATAGGAGAATATTTGATGATGAAGTCGATAACTTCCGTTATTAAAGTCACCACTTATGATTTTTTTTTCTTGACCAATAAGAATAACCTATTTGAGAGCTTTAGAAGTAGATAAATCTTGAAGAAAAAGTGTAAAAAAATTGTTATATGGGAGCATGCTTGAGAAGGGGATAAACAGGTAGAGAAAAAGATGAACTGAGAGAGAAAATTATGAATGAATAAGGGATTTTGAGGATTGAAACAAAGATGAAGAAGATGGTGTGAGGATGAACAACGTTGAGTTGTTGGGGCTAGAAAAGAAGGAAGAAATAATGCTGATTTTAATGGAGGTACATCATCAAAGAAGACAAAAGAGGAGGATGGTAGTTGTTGGTTGCATAAATTGAAGTGATAAATGATGATGAAGGTGGAAAAATATGAGGACGTCAATGGTGCTGAGGATGGAGTGGATGATGGAGGTGAAGGTATGGTGAAAAAGAAACGAAGAAGATGGAGGTGGGACATTAAAGAAGCGGCTATTGTGAGGGAGATGAAGATGGTGAATGAAAGTTTCTATTACATTAGAGGTGCTATTACAATGGAACGAATGAGAGTATTGATAGAACGAAGACAATGATAACGATGCTACTAGTATGGATGAAAATCAGGGAAGGGTGATTAAGGAAGAAAGATCTTGGAGAGGCTATTGTAGGTTCGTGCCCTCATTTTTTCTTCTCCCTTTTCAGATCTCTTGCTCTAAGATTTTATTTTTTTTATTTCAAGAAGCCTTGATTTTATAAAGGAGGAGAGGAATTACAGTTTGAGATAAACTTTCTTTGTCTTTTTCTTTGTCTCTCTTTCTCTGCTTGACTGAACCAACCAAATAGGATGAGATTAAGTCTTTATGGGAAATCTATTCTATGTCGCGTTTCAGTCAAACTAGTGTAACTGTGTGAGATCCTCTTTTATTAGAAATACATAGGTATTGATCCCATGCATCTCACGTGTATAGTAACAAATCTCCTCTTTTATTTTGATTAGTCCATTTGAAAATTAAATTTTTTTTCAAGTTGATATATTAATTAAAGTTGATTAAGTGAAGATTGAGCGATTTAAATTTCATCTTGATTGACAAATTAATTTTAATTTGATTAAAGTTTCAGATTTATTAATTGATCAGATGATTTTAATGATCATCGATTGGTCGAAAAAAAATATTAATCAAGGTTTATAATTTATTGGTTAAAATTAAATTCACGGGTTATGATTGATTGATTTGTTATTTTAAATTTTGCATTAGTCTCAATTAATTGACTTGATTTTTTTTATTTTAACATTCCATTTTAATTGGGGTATATTAAATAGAATTTTAATTTTTACTGAAAAAAATTCAATACCTAATTTTAAATTTTTTAAGATTTTTTTTATTTCAAGTGAAAATTTTGATTTTTTCGATTATTCCATCAGTTTATGTGAGAAATTCTTTATCACTTCACGTAATTCGAGAGTGTCATTCTATGTACTGAAAATCGTTATTTTATGTGATCATTTTTCGTCATTTCATACTAAAAAATTCGTTATTTCATGTGAGGTTTTCCTATTATATCATGTGAAATTTTGTTGTCTTTTTAAATATGGGGGTCTTTAACTTTAATTGATTTTTTGTGCGAGTATTATTGAAAGATTTATTTTTTGTCTCAAAATTTATGTTTTTTTAGGAATTGAGATTTTTAAGAGTTAAACATTAGAGGTATTTTGGTTAGTTTTCCAATTCTTCATAAATTTATCCGTTTTTACTGATTTTAGTATCGTTAAACTTAAAATCTCATTCAGAGAATAATAACAGTACTTTCAAGATGTTTTGGAGATGTAGGACTCACGAGGGGCATTTTCATCATTTTGTTAATTTATGTAAAATTTGACAAACAATTTCTTTTGGGTTGTAATATGATTCTTTCTAAGTTTCAATGTCTCATTTTTCTAGCGTTGTGAGGTCTCTAAGTCATTGAAATACGCAACGATCCTAAGCATACATACTTGTTAAGTCGAGTATAAAATGACAATGATCCTAAGTGTGTGTAATTTCTAAGTTAAGCGGTCCGAGAAGATAAAGAATGTAATAGAAACAATAAAAATTTTAGGGACTAGGAAAGAAAATAGGAAAGGGTCTCTCGAAAGCTTTCACTTTTTGCATGTATTATGTATTCATTATTAGAGATACACAACAACCGGATGAGGAGTTGTTGAATGGAGCGATCGTAAAATGAGGTGTCTACAAAATCAATGTTTTTGCTGTAAATCGACCATGTACGATCGGACTTGACTTCCCTTATGAGCTAAGGATTTTATTATAAAATGACCCTATACCATGGATTTTTGCGCTAAGTAGTCCTGCATGATCGACTTAGGATATAGATTAGATTCCTTAAATAAGTTAGGTGTGACATTAAGTGGTCCTGCATGACCGACTTAAGATGTGGACTAGACTCCCCTAATGAATCGGGTGTGATGTTAAGTGGTCCCGTATGATCGACTTAATATGTGAATTGGACTCCCCGAATAGATCGGGTGTTGCACTAAGTGGTCCGTACGACCAACTTAAGATGTAGACCAGACTCCCCGAATGAGTCGGGTGTAGAGCTAAGTGGTCTTGCAAAACCGACTTAGGATGTGGACCAGACTCCTTAAATGAGTTGGATGTTGTGTTAAGTGGTCTTGCACGCCCGACTTAGGATGTAAACTTGATTTCCCAAATGAGTCGGGTGTAGCGTTAAGTTTTCTGCAACCTATAACTCTTAAGTCATATAAACAAAAGCAATAACAATATTATAAATCAACAAGGCAATGTATTCTCAATCTATTGTTATCGATTTGTGTCCTTGCTTATAGTAACATAATTTGACCAAATCGTTTTATAAATTGATCTCACAAATCAAACTCACTCGACTCGATGAGTTGGGATTGGTTGTCCATTAAAAAATTGCCCCTCTAAAATGGACCCTTACTTACGCCATATTATTCGATGTGTCATAATTGAATTGGACTTAATCCATTAAGTTCTTTGACTCAGACGAATTCTTAATTATTTGACGAAGTCCCTTTGACTCGATCAAATCTTTGAACTATAAACTTAATAGCTTTATTTATTGGAGTCCCTTGACTCATTGAGTTCATAATTAATAAATTCAATTCTTTGAATCGACAGAGTCTACTGACTCAGTTGAGTTCCCAAATAATAAATTTTACTCAATTCGATGAAATTCATTTTCTTGAGTGAGTTTATGTCTAATAAAATTGTGTTCCTCGACTCGATCGGGTCATCAAGTGAAAAATTGGATTCAGACTGAATCCCCATTACTTGGTAAAGTCATCAATTGCTCAATTTCAATTGACTTATTATATCAATTGGGCAAAAACCAAAATTAAATTTGATCCGACTAGTCAAGTTTGAGGGAATTTCATCTTATCAGATTGACACCTACCAATTTTGTCTTGTATACTCTTACCAGGTTTACTATTGGAGGATTCAATGAACATCAAAGTTGATGCACATGTGAAACATCAATATATTCTTCTCATGTGCATCTTGAAACTTTTCCCAAAATGTTTAGTTCCACCAACATCAAAGATTGATGTTCATGGATGGCAACTAACTTATCCTTATTATTCTATATTATCATGAATTTTTAATTTGTATCTCGAGAAAATTAAATAGTGAAATTTTGAGAAAATGTTGAAAGAGGGACTTAGGATAAAATACTTGAATTTTGTTATGTCATTTTTTATTAAAATCTAATTTCATCATTGGATTCAAAATGGTCGAAAATATACTTTAACTTGGAAGCATGCTCAAATTTGAATTTGGACGAAAATGTTACAAAATCATTGATTTCCATGTCAGGTGAGACCTAAGAAGATGAATTTTTGTTAGAATAAGAATTAATAAAAATTAATTGCAATATTAGGTCCGTAACAAAAAATTATAAAGAATGGAGTATTTATTCGTCAATTTTCGAGTCTAGAAAATCGAGTTATCATCAAAATAAAAATAAATGAGAAAATACCAACTTTGCCCCTCAAGTCTTTATGTAAAAGAAACTTAAGTTTCTTTTATTTCATTCTCTTATCTCTAAACTAACCAAAACCCAATCAATCAAACCACCAAGGGTTTCAATCCTCTTCGCCTTAAGATCCATCGTGAACGAGATATTGTTGAGCCTTGACAAAGAAGAGAAAGTTGTCGGCGTCGACAAGCTCTACATTTTCACGGTCCTTGATCTTCATTTATTTTTCTTTTGTCCCATTTTTCATAAAAAAATTAACGAATGGATTTCGACACATTCCACTTGGACTTTTATCTTCGTAGAGGAAGATTCGCCATCTATCGTGGAAAGGAAAGAGAGTGTCATCATCAAGGTCTTTGCAGCTATAGATCGTTTCACACCCAAGATCACCCAATCTCGATTTTCATGCCGCTTCTTCACCTTCGATCAGCCATCGAAAACGATCCGAGGTAGGATGTATTCCCTTCTACCCTCTAGTTATATGAAATTTTCATAGAAAATCCATTGAAATCTTTGACACTGTTGTTTTTTTCAATTCTCGATTACTTCGTTAATTTCGTATATTTTGGAGAATTGAATCAAAATTGTTATTTGTTTCATATGATGTATTTTTCAAATTCATGATTTGATCACATCGATTTGTATGGTGTTGCTTGTATATCTATGATCTAAATTGTATTTGTGGAGATTTTGTTTGAATTTAAGATAAAAATACGATGAATGTTGAAGAAATAGAGTTCTGGTTTGTGTCTAGCGGTGACACCATTTTTGTTACCTCTAGAAATCAATTTCTACCATCGCCAAATTTTACACTAACAATGGCACTGCCAAACATACAGGCAGTGGTACCGTCAGAAATAGCTTTCTACCACTGTCAACATTGTTTGCTCACTATGTATTCCAATTATTTTTTCAGCTTTATATTTAATTTTTTTACTTTTCATTTACTTTAAGTTCTTTAATAAAATTAAAGTTTTACCCCAATTTGAAAACTTTGGAAATGGTTCTAAAATTCAAATCTCATCGTATCAAAATTTTATTTTTGGTTTAAAGAATAAAATATAAATTACGACGTTTTTTAAAAATTCGATATCTTTATTATTCCCTTGAATGAGGTTATAAAATTTACATGGAATTTTCCATGTTATCGAGAGCTTCCATTTACAAAATAATCATTTTCAATTTAAACAATTTTGAAAAATCACTTTTTTAACACTTAGTCAAATTTTAACAATTTTTTCAAAATTTACGTCTTATGATTTTATCGTATTTTTTCGAGTCTTTTTATGCTCTATGGATCTTGAATAACTTTAAAAGCAAAAATATTTTGATAGATATGTAGGAAGCTAGACAATGAATTGACTAATTGATTAATGGATAGATATAGAAAATATATATTTTCGACTAATTGATGGGACAATGCCTCCAATCTTATACAGTGGCCATGCCACGTAAGACATGATAGATAGATAGATGGATGTATGTCTCACCTTCCCATGATCACGTGAGATATGAAAGATGGATGGATGGAGTGATAGATGTCACTGGAGAGTACTATCGAACCTTACTTGTATTTTCGATAAAAAGAAACTAGTATATATATTACAAAATAAAAATTATTTTGTTTACTAGTAAAGGATTGTAGAAAACCTAGAAAGAGTAATGCGTTATTATATTTCTAGAAGTGACGGGTCAATCTATGCTCTTTGATAGTATGAGATTCTTTAAAACGTGGTATAACTTGTGAGATTCAATAATTTCTATTCTTTTTTCCTAGGAAACTTTGTCTGTAAAAGCGATCTCTGTATAGTGTAGAGGTAGTCGGGGTTTGTATGTATTACCTCTTGATAAGCTTCGACACAAGGGATCTCCTCTGCTAGTTAGTGATCACTATTAGTCTGTAGTCGTCAAACGATCAACCTTACTGTTAGATGAATGGTCCACCTTACTGTTAGATAAACTCAGTATTGGGTTCTTGGTCAATGATTAGTCAAAGCTAGATAAATAATCATCCAACTGTGGTATGCTAGACATGCCACAAAATCAGATTATAACGATGGGATTCCATGTTAGATTTGAAGTATGGAATATCGAATTGCCATAATCGAGGCGATTATATCAGTGTGTTCATCTGTTCTCTTATCGACTATACCGTTGTGTTTGTATTCTATAATTTTCCTTTCTTTTGTGATATTAATAGATGATTTACCATTTAAAAGTAGTGTAGACACCTCGCTTTGAACGGGCCCTCACTCGAAAGGGCCCAAAAATAGCAATGCTCCAATAAAGAATTAGCCAACGGGCCTCGATGGCCCGAATCATCGAAACATGACATTTTTGTCAAAATCCAAGCCTCTAACACCTCTCAATGGGTTAGTAGGTCCACCAAAAGGATTCGGCTATCTCCCTTCTACCTCGATCCACTCAAAATACCGATTTTCGACAAAATAGGCCAACGGGCCTCTGATGCCCGAAACATTTAAAAATGGCATTTTGGATTGAACCAAGGCCCTAAGACCTCCTAATGGTCTAAGGGACCCACAAGAAGGGTTATGACCCATCCCACACGTGTTCAACATCTAACCCACATCATCTCTCTCCAAAATCACCTCAACCCATACCCTACCCTAACCTAACCTATCCTTATTCTCTAACCACCAACATCACAACCCATACTCAACATACACTAACACACAATCACTCTCTAACATCAACAACCACCCAAATCACAACCCATATCTACACCCATCATTTTCCTTAAAACACTCCCACAAAATCACCCCCACCCATACCTTCTTCATCATCAATCAACTGACCCACACCCTTCTCTCTAATCAAACAACCACCATCAATCAATCAACCAATCTCATCACTTCATTCTCTCATCACAAATGCCACATGGCATCATCCTCTCTCTCCTCCCAAAAACCAATTTAACAACCTCTTACACAACCCATTCCCCTAAATCTACACACTTCATATCATCAACCAACCTAACACTCATTCTCTAAACAACCCTCTTACACCGCCACTCCTCCCATCAACCATCACTCATCTCACCCTACCAAACACTCTACCCAAATGGATTTGGGTAGGATCCAAACCATTTGGGTCAAAACCTCACCCATTTTCATCCTTTACACAAATACCCTCACTTGTATTCCAAATTTCAAACCTTTCATCTCTAAAACCCATACCATTATCACTCATTTCAAAATTTGACCCCATTATACCCCAAACCTCCTCCCAACTCCTATAAATACCCCTCCCTTCCTCCCAAAAAGGGTGACCAAGTATTACCAAGGTTACCAAGTCTCCTTAGAAAAAAATCTACTCGCCCCTCTTCTACTCTACTACTCTCTCATACCACCCTCTAAAAGGTAACTTCACTCACATACTTCACTAAAGACCTAAGAAGATTTAGAAGAAGAAGAAAGAAGAGGAAAGAAGCTTTAAGGTGGGTTCTAAACTTCCCCTTTCCCTCTCTCTCTCTAACCTTCTCCTTTTCCCTCTCCTAACATCCCCCTCTTCTATTTTATTTTACCTTTTTAATGATTTGACCCCTAGGCTAAATGTTCATAAGGGTCATTTCCATCAATGAAATGACCCTATGATCAAGTCGAAAATGAGTTCCTATCAAGGGTACAAGCACTTCCACGTGGCACTCTATTTTCTAATATTTTGTCAAAATCAAAACAACCAAGTTGTATAGAGGTTACCGTCATTTGACGGGGAGAAAAGGGTGCCTAACACCTTCCCTTTTCTCCAACCGAGCCGCTTGCCCGAATCTCTAGGTTGGATTAGTTCCCTATCCGTTGCGAGTCACTAACGCTAAAAAATGGCAATTTTTTGAAAATGAGCACCGGGTGACCATTCACACCCATTCACAATTTGAATAGTGGCGACTCCAAATCGTAGTATATGTGGTCATCGTAATGATGAAAACCACGTAGCTACAGCTGGCGACTCCACTGGGGACTTTAGGCTCATCCCTCGCGAGTAACTCGATCATTTGAAAAAAAAATAGATTTTTAGTTTTCTAATGTTGTTTCTTTTTGTTGTGTGTATTTTATTTTGCTTTTGATGTCATTCTTATGTCCACAATTGTAATATTTACTTACACTCTTGTTTATGATATTTGTAAGGGGTCGATGAAAAATAATGAATGAAAATGCACATGTGCACTTGCGAGCATAGCCCCACTTCCAAGCCACCCCACCCTCACTATACATAAGCCCCGATGCTTAGTAGTTCCACGGCTTGAGATCGTTATTTCAAGTGTCGGGAATGAACACATTAAACCCGATCACCAACCAACGACGTGTGTACTTCGGTATGCACCGAGGTTTGAAGATTGGGTACCCTTGAAACCACCTATTAAACCCATGCATGTGCCCGGCTAGATGAGTTAGGACACAAATTTAACGTTACATTGACCCCCAAAGCAATGTTGTATGTGATTATTGTGGTCGGGCCTCGAAGCCCAAGTTGTAAGCCCAAAGGAGGCAATTAGATTGTAGGTTTATTTTGTTCTCTTTTATCTCCCCTTAGGTAAAAGGGAAGAAATTCATGTCGCATCATGCTCAAAACAAAAAAAATAAAAAAAAAGAAGTGAGCCAAAAGATCAAAAAACAGTGAGGGAATATTGAAAACAGGGGCAAAAAGAAACAGTTCTGTGAAATTCCAGAAACTGGATTTCATTCTGGTCCGTGCCCATGACATGGATAGACTAAAATGTGTGTCATCCATGTTGGTAACACGGTTAAGACAATGGACGCCTCATCCGTGTTTTAGACACGGTTGAAATAGAGAATGTCTCATCCGTGCCCAAAACACGGATAACAAAAAAATAAATTACATCCGTTCCATTAACACGGACTAGAGTAAACTCGACGCTACTGAATGAACTCGACAGTCCATTTTTGAAGGGGCCCGCTCACTATTGATCAAACGGTGACGGTACCCTTAGGAAAATCCTAAGTTTTGGGACAAATTGACTAAAATGGATTTTGGCAATCAATGTTTTCAAATATATATATATATAAAAGAGTGGAGGAATTTGCGAATTTGCCAACTCGAGACAATTTTGTGAGCTGGGTCCCCACTTGTATCCATTTAAACCAGGCCCACAACCCGTACCCATCTAAACTGGGTCCACGACCCAGATCTATTCAACTGGGTTGCGACCCAGATCCATTTTCAACTGGGTCCACGACCCAGATCCATTCCCAATTGGGCTACGATCCAGATCCATTCTCAACTGGGTTGCGACCCAGATCCAGTTCCGACTGGGTCCACGACCCAGATATATCCAATTGGGTTGTGACCCAGATCCATTTCAAACTGGGTTACGACCCAGATCCAATCCAACTGAGTTACGACCCAGATCCATTCCCAACTGGGTCTACGATCTAGATCCAATCCAATTGTATCCACGACCCAAATCCAATCCAACTGGGTTAAGACCCAAATCCATTTTTCAACTAGGTTGCGACCTAGATCTATTTTCAACTGGGTCCACGACCCAGATCCATTTTCAAACTGGGTTATGACCCAGATCCAATCCAACTGGGTTACGACCCAGATCCATTCCTAAATGGGTTGCGACCCAGATCCATTTCCAACTGGGTTCACGACCCAAATTCAATTCAACTAAGACCCAGATCCATTTGTCAATTGGGACCACGACCCAGGTCCATTTCCAATGGGCCACGACCCAAATCCAGTTCAACTGGGCCCACGACCCAAATCCAATCCAACTGGGTCCACGACCCAGATCTGATCCCACTGGGTCCACGACCTAGATCCAACTCATTTCAACTGGGTTTACAACCCAGATTTCCTTTCAACTGGATCAGCAACCCAGATCCAGATCCAATTTCGAACCAAGTCCACGATCTAACAAAGATAACAACCAATCAATCAACTCGAATGCATTCAACATTCTCAAAAAAAAAAAAAAACAAACAAAATTTAAAAAAAAATACCAATTGAGTCCTTGATCAAAGTCGGTGCCTAGAAAGATCTTACCCTGTTGATACGAGGGGGATAGACTACGTCTATTCAGGGAACAAGGTGATTTAAGAGTGCCATTGTGCGCCGCCTCTTCCTTGGAGATTTGCCTGGCCGACGATGATTTCAGAGAATTGAATTGGAGGATACTAAAAACATGGGTTATTCCAAATCGATTTATCTCAAAAATTACTTCTTCCAAATGTTTTCCCGACTCCGTGTTGATGCCAACTCCGTGCTGATGAAATTACTTTTTTAAATGTTTTCCCGACTCCGCGTCGATGCCGACTCCGTGTCGATGCCAGTTCCGTGTTGATTCCCACTCCGTGTTGATGCCGACTCCGTGTCGATACCAGTTCCGTGCTGATGAAGTTATTTTTCAAAATATTTTCCCGACTCCGTGTCGATGCCAGCTCCGTGCTGATGAAATTATTTTTCAAAATGTTTTCCCGACTCCGTGTCGATGCCAGCTTCGTGCTGCTGAAATTATTTTTCAAAATATTTTCCCGATTCCGTGTCGATGCCAGCTCCGTGCTGATGAAATTACCTTTTCAAAATGTTCTTCCGACTCCGTGTCGATGCCAGCTCCGTGCTGATGAAATTACCTTTCTTAAAATGTTTTACCGACTCTGTGTCGATGCTAGTTCCGTGTTGATGCCAACTCCGTGTTGATGCCGACTCCGTGTCGATACTAGCTCCGCGCTGAGTTAGTTCCATTTTTAAAAATATTTTACCGACTCCATGTCGATGCCAGCTCCGGGCTGATGTAATTCTTTTTATTTTACCAACTCCGCGTTGATGCCAGCTCCGCGTCGAGAGATTATTTTTCCGTTAAAACTCACAATAAACAACTTTACCTGATCTAATAAAACATCATGCATCTTCATTTTCTGTAAACAAGATAGTAATACTTGGTCTTCTGTACCCACAGGTGGCCAAGTGAAAGAAATACAAGCAGCCAGAAATGCCTCCCTATTTTCTCAGATCATCTACCGTCGCCATGAGTTCTTCCGAACCAACACAACCTCCAGTGACCGAAGCATTAGGTATCGACCCACAGATAACAACACTGCTAAAGATAATTGAGAGGTAAGAAAAGATAGTAAGTACCGTGTTAGCCAATGCCAGCATCCTACAAGCTCAAACGATACAGCAGCACGCATCAGGGTCGAATCAAGAGTTACTCGAGCAACCTCTGCAGGGACCACAGACTACAATGCCACCTGCAGTGCCTGAATACCAGGGGCCTCCATTCTATATTCCACAAAATCGATCACCCCCAGTGGTCATTCCTGACGATGAATGTGAGTACAGAGCTACGGAAGCCAAAAGCGCAATAGATGAAAAACTGGCTCAGCAGATCGAATCTCTACAGGAAGAGATGAGGAAGATGAAAGGCCTCAACACTATGAGCGGAACCCGATTCAAGGATTTGTGCTTCTACCCTAATGCTCAACTACCGGCCAAGTTCAAATGCTCGGAGTTTGAAAAATATAACAGAGTAGGGTGTCCGCTGTCGCATCTGAAGTTGTATTGTGGTTCCATGTGCCAGTACGGCGATGATGATAGGTTGTTGGTACAGTTATTTCAAAGGAGCTTAATCGGGCCGGCGTTCAAATGGTTTTCTGGACTAGATCACTCACTCATTACGAACTGTCAAGACTTAGCCAAAATGTTTTGACAAAATTATCGGTTCAATACTGATGTGGGACTAGATCGAAATGACATGGCTAAAATGACAAGGAAGCAGAGGGAAACGGTGAAAGAGTATGCACAGAGATGGCGAGAATCTGCCTCACAAGTAAGGCCCGCAATGACAGAGCAAGAGATGAACACTACGTTTATCTCTACACTAGGGCATGCCTTCTATACTCATCTGGTGGGGCACACCACAGGCACATTCTCGAACCTGGTACAAGTGGCTGATCGGGTCGAAGATGGGATCCGAACTGGTCTAATATTTGACTTCACGTGTCTAGGGACAACAACAGGAATCCCTCCTCAGAGAAAGCCAGTGCCCATGGGAAGGAAGAAGGAAGAAACATAGGTCAACAACGTACAGCCAAATCGACCCTTCTTCATCCCTTCACCAGTACCGAGACTATAAGCACCGACAACTTCATGAGCACCCGCACCGCCAACATGGAACCCTCCTCTTCAAAACCAATTCAGGGCAAATCCTCCACCGGTGGCACAGCAGGCACCACTATACGGACAGAACCAGCAGGCACGACCCAACAGAGTGAATAGAGTATTTACCAGGTTACCCATGACATTATCAAAATTACTGCCAATCTTACTCAGGGGTGAGCATCTTACAAAACGCCCGCCAAATCCCGAGGCTACCAAAGGACCAGGATACAACCCCAATTTATTCTGCGAATTCCACATGGGTGCACCAGGGCACTCTACAGACCAATGCTGGCAGCTCAAGCATCAAGTACAGAACCTAATTGATAAAAAGGCTCTTATCCTAGATGGGCCTGCCAACCCGCCCCAACAACAAAATATCAATCAAAACCCCCTACTTACTCAAAATGGAGAGGGGAGTGGGCATAGGGTAAATGTCGTCTGCGGAGAGCTCAACTTCAATCCTTCGGATTTGGTAGCACCAGTAAGGGCAAAAATTAGGGTCCACTTAACTCAGGAGTCAAAGGTATCATCAGTTAACACGGTCAACCACTACACAACCAATCCACCTCCAAATCCACAATTGCCTCTCAGAATGACCGATCTTACCATCCATCCCACTCATCAAAATGCTGCTACCCGACCACCTCTAGTCATACCTTGCGGATCATCCAACCATCAAAGTTCAACCCGACCTCCCCTTATTATACTATGCACACCACCATATTCTCAAGGATCAACTCGATCCCCCCTTTACGTACCATACGCTCCATCCCCACGTCCACCACTTGTCATTCCATACACCATCATGACCTTCAAATCGTAGCCACCACCCCTCATCCTCAATATGAAACCCGATCCGCCCCCCCATAATCATACGCTCACCTAAACCATTCCCCTATAGCTCCAAACAAGCAGTTCCCTGGAGCTATGAGACCACTATCACCACAACCACGGGGGTCGAAACAGTGAAAGAAACAATAGTGGCGGATATCGACCATATGACAAAGGTAGGAAAATGCTAAAAATTACCAAAAAATGGGGAAAACATCGGGGAAAAAACAAGAGAGATAGCAAAAGAGGGGGCAGACGAAGAAAAAAGGCAAGCTAAGGGAAAAGGTAAGTTGTATAAGGAGGAGAAGATGGAAGAAAAGGTGAAAGTGACAGACAAGGAAGCTGCAGACTTCGTTAAGCTCATTTTCAAGAGCGAACATAATATAGTAGACAGATTGAACAAACAGCCAGCTCAAATCAGTATCCTGGGACTGATGCAAAAATCGGAAGAGTACCGAGAGGCACTACTGAGAGTTCTGGGGAAATCACATGTACCTTCGACTACGACACCGGCACAGTTGGAACAAACAGTCGGCCAGATCATGGCCTCCAATCCTATTATTTTCATAGAGAATGAATTCACACCTAAGGGAATGGGGTACGTCGAACCACTAAACATTATGGTCATATGTAAGGGCATGATGGTTGCCAGAGTACTGATTGATAATGGCTCAGCACTTAATGTCTGTATGCTCGAAACCTTCCAGAAACTCAACACTGATTGGTCATATGTGAAACCCAATAACAAGGTTGTCCGAGGCTTCGACAGTTCGAGAAGGGATTCCATGGGAGAGGTGGATTTACCTATCACGATAGGTCCTTGCACCTTCGAAATAACATTTGAAGTCATGAAAATACCAACGACATTCAACCTGTTACTACGCAGACCTTGGATCCATATTGCCGGAGCTGTACCTTCCTCATTACACCAAAGAATCAAATTTATCATGGGGCAGAGGATGATATCAGTATTGGCAGAGAACCTTATTCCAGCTGGGAGAGCTCCATATGTGCCATTCATTGATATTGAGATGATAAAGGACAATGCACTTTACCATTCATACCAATTCGCTGCTGTCAATCACATCGAGAAGGGGAAAGAGAAGGTGAGGGCAAAGCTATCAAGAATAAACCTGATGATTGGTCGGGTTATGAAAAGATCGGGATATCGACCCAAGCAAGGGTTGGGGCCGGGAGGAAGAGGAAGAGCTACACCGGTCGAAGCAAGGAAGCATACTCCTTACTTTGGTCTAGGGTTTAGACCCACAAAGAGGGATATTGCAGAAATGAATGACAAGAAAAAGGAGCTTCGGTTAGCAAGAAAGCAAAATCGTGAGACAAACATATGGAATTTGGGCCGAGTCCCTCACATCAGTGTTAGCTTCCCGAAGTCCCATATCAGACCTGACAGCTTATCAGAACCACATTGGCAAAAAAATCAAAAAGGGTAAATCCCAAACCAGTGCACATTCAAGAAGACCCAATCGCAGAGTCCCAATCATCATTCGAAGAAGGCATTGATGTTTTATTCAATGGGGATTCTGATGAAAGTCCATCAGAGATTACTCAAAAATCCACTAAAGTGGAGGTCACTACCAACCAAGAGAACAACTCACCATTTTCATCAGGCATTGACTGGGCATTAGTCGTCATCCCGCCGAGCTTGGGAGGGACTATGCCCCAACCTGACAACAATCAATCGAAGATTATGGTCATCTCCAAACCACCAACCAAATCATCCAACGAATCACTTGCCCATCTCATCCGCCCCCTCAGAAAATGGGAGACATTGCACAACTGGGAAGAATTCCCGTTAACTCTTGAGGCTGTTGAGGCCTAAAAAAAAAAACGTTGTTAGGCGACATCAATTTGCCCGAGGATCATAACGAGCCCGAGTCCTCGGGTAAAAACTATTTTGGGGGCTCCCTATCTTTATTAACAAGTTTGCATGATTGTTCTTCTCATTTCAGGTATCTAGAAAATCATAAAAAAACAAATATTTCTCAAAAGGCAAAAAAATCAAAAATTTCTCAAAAACCAAAAAAATCAAAAAGCTTTCAAAATCGCAAAAAAATAGATATTTTTCAAAAACCAAAAAAAGAGTTTTCAAAGGATCTGTCTCTATTAAATGAGTACTCAGATAAAACAGAATTTGAAAGGGACGAGTATGATTTCGATCTTGAACTCGACTTCGACCTCATGAGGATAGAAGAAGAGTCTGAGGACGAAATGGAATACCCACCTAAAGAAATCAAAAACTTGGTAGAACGTCACGAGAGAGGTGTTCAGCCAAACATCGAGGATACAGACTCAGTTAATCTTGGTACCAAAGAGGACCGACGAATTGTCAAGATTGGAGCTTTATTAATGCCACAACAGAAAGAAGAAATGGTCGAATTCTTATGAAATTATCAAGACGTCTTCGCATGGTCATACAGAGATATGCCGGGGTTAGATACGGATCTCGTTGTACACAAGCTACCCATCGCGTCAGGAAGTATGCCAATCAAGCAAAAATTGAGAAGACTAAAGCCAGAATGGACCCTCAAGGTCAAAGATGAGGTCATGAAGCAATTTGAAGTAGGATTTCTTGCAGTTTCTACGTACCCGGAATGGCTAGCAAACATCATCCCAATACTAAAGAAGGACGAGAAAGTACGCATGTGTGTTGACTATCGAGACTTGAACAAGGCCAGTCCTAAGGATGATTTTCCACTTCCACACATCGACACTCTAGTCGATAGTACAGCAGGGCACGGCATGTTCTCGTTCATGGATGACTTCTCGGGCTATAACCAGATAAAAATGGCAGAAAAAGACCAAGAAAAGACAGAGTTCATCACACCATGGGGTACTTTCCACTACAAAGTCATGCCATTTTAGCTGAAGAACGCGGGGGCGACTTACCAACGGGCAATGACCACCTTATTCCATGATATGATCCATAAGGAAATGAAGGTCTACGTAGATGACATGATTGCTAAATCCGGCATAAAAGAAGACCATCTGGTAAATCTCAAGAAATTATTTGACAGGCTCAGAAAGTACAGTCTAAGTCTCAATCCGGCCAAATGCGTGTTCGGGGCAACATCGGGCAAGCTACTGGGATTCATAGTCAGTAGAAGGGGCATTGAAATAGATCTGGCAAAGACTAAATATATCCTCGAAATAAAGGCACCCGTTACAGAAAAAGACGTTAGGGGCTTTCTGGGGAGAATACAGTATATTAGTCGATTTATAGTACAATTGACGCCTATCTGTGAACCAGTATTCAGGCTACTGAGGAAAGATAAGCCGAAGAAGTGGAACAAAGACTGTTAGGAAGCATTCGACAAAATCAAGCAATATCTGCCCAATCCACCAATCTTAGTCCCTCCTACGCCAGGGCGACCTCTGCTGATGTACATCTCAGTGCAAGAAACATCTATGGGATGTGTGCTAGGGCAATATGATGAATCGGGATGAAAGGAACAGGCCATCTACTATCTCAGCAAGAAATTCACTGATTACGAAGCAAAATACTCAACACTTGAAAAGACATGTTGTGCATTAGTTTAGGCATCTCAACGACTGCATCATTATTTGCTCAGCTACTCGACTATGTTTATCGCCAGGATGGACCCCCTGAAGTACCTATTCGAAAAACCAGCACTAACAGGCCGTACAGCGAAATGGCAGTTATTGTTATCAGAATACGACATCACCTATGTCACCCAAAAAGCCATCAAAGGGCAAGCCATCGTTGACCACCTCGTCGAACACCCATTGCCTGATTATGAGCCGTTAAAGACAAACTTCCCGGATGAAGCCATACTATTCGCCGAGATGGAAAACAATGATGACGACGAAGAACCAGGCTGGAAAATGTACTTCGACAGAGCGGCTAATCAGAAAGGAAATGGGATAGGGGCAGTCTTGATCAAACCAGACGGGTCCCACATACCAATCGCAATCAGGTTAAAATTCCAATGCTCTAACAATGAGGCTGAGTACGAAGCATGTATAGCAGGGTTGAAAGCAGCATTGAATCTTGAGGTCGATGAGATCGATGTTTTCGGGGATTCATACCTAGTAGTCTATCAGACGACTGGAGAATGGAAAACTCGAGAACAGAGACTGGTCCCTTACCACGAGTATCTAAAGGAAGTAAGCTCACACTTTGACAAAATCTCATTCACATACATGCCAAGAGCTAAGAACCAGTTCGCCGACGCACTAGCTACACTTGCTTCCATGATTAGTATTTCAGAGGATATGGTCGTCGACCCCATTGAGATTGGAATTCAAGACGAGCTAGCCTATTGTTTACCCGTCGAAGTAGAAGAACCCGAAGAAAAGCCTTGGTACTCGGACATCAGGGCATATCTTGAGGATCGAACCCTTCCCCCAGACGCAACGTCAAATGATCGCAGAACCATTCAAAAATTGGCAGGGCAATTTTTCATCAACAATGGCATTCTGTACAAAAAATCACATCACGAGGTCTTACTCCGATGCATTGTAGAAGCAGAAGCAAAATGATTAATCGAGACTGTACATGGGGGAGTCTGTGGACCTCACATGAATGGCCACATGCTAGCAAAGAAGATCATGCGGATGGGGTACTATTGGTCGACAATGAAAAGTGACTGCTATCAGCATGTTCGCAAATGCCATCTATGCCAACAAGATCAATGCTCCACCATCAAAGTTGCATAACATGACTACGCCTTGGCCTTTTTCGCTCTAGGGAATGGATGTCATCGGGCCAATCTCACCAAAAGCTGCAAATGGGCATCGCTTCATTCTAGTGGCTATCGATTACTTCACCAAATGGGTAGAAGCTACTTCATACGCCAACGTCACTAAAAGTAATGTCCTGAAGTTTGTCAAGAACAACATTGTCTGCAGATATGGGCTTCCTAGCGGATTAATAACGGATAATGCCAAGAACTTCAAGAACGGAGACATGGTCAAGATGTGCGAAGATTTCCAGATCACTCATCACAACTCTGTATCCTACAGGCCTAAGATGAACGGAGCAATCGAGGCAGCTAACAAGAATATCAAGAAAATTATCGAGAAGATGGTAGTTACGTACAGAGATTGGCACGACATGTTGCCTTTTGCACTTCACGCCTATCGAACCTCGTTCAGAACTTCGCTTGGGGCAACTCCATATTCATTGGTCTACGGAATGGAAGCAGTCATACCCGTAGAGGTTGAGATTCCCTCCCTCCGGATATTAAAAGAAGCAGAGTTGGACGAAACAGAATGGATTCAAGCCCGGTTTGATCAACTGAATCTGATAGAGGAGAAACGTCTTGCAGCCATCTGCCACGGACAGATCTATTAGCGACGAATAACTCATGCTTACAACAAGAAAGTCAAGCCCAGAGATTTCTCACCAGGAGACCTTGTGCTAAAGAAAATTCTGCCAATCCAAGAAGACGCTAGAGGAAAATTCAGACCAAACTATGAAGGACCATTCATCGTGAAGAAGGCGATGACTGGAGGAGCTCTGATTCTCACGGAGATGGACGGACAAATATTCCCGCAACTGATCAATGCTGACACTATCAAAAAATACTATGCCTGAAATCTGATCCTGAGACGAAGAAAAGCCATCTTTGCTATCCTAAACAAACTATCCAACCCTAGTCAGCCCTTTTGAGCCATCACGTTCATTTATCAAAAATTGGGGCAAGTCAACAAAAAAAAAGGAGGGAAAGACAAAAGAAAATCAAAGCAAAAACGTCAAGATACTCCTGGCCAGCATGAGGATAAACTATGAACGGCTAAAAATACAAAAAAATCAAAAAAGTCAAAAACTCGGACACTTGATCTGAGCTTGACCCAAATCTCCAGCCTAAACAAGTTCGAGAGACGCTGGGAGGAGACACAGATCACCTTTTCGAAACAAAAATAGATGAGTCCCATGTTTAAACCACTCTAATATATCCAGACCTTAATCTTTTTTTTATCCTTTCACTACCATTAGCACAAGCCAACATTTCGTCCTAACAAAAGTCCTTTTTGATCAGGGAAAGTTCTAGGGCAACACAATGACAATGGCAGCACCAATGATCTTGCGACTTGATACGGATCTCCAAAGTCTAATTAGTCGTTGGAAGACTCGAGAGGGGAATCTAGGACGGATATTAGAAAAAAAAGAGTACTCGAAGTGTAGAGTAGCCGATCTTGCGGCTCAACTTGAGTTGCCGAACCACGAATAGTCGTCAGAAAACTCGAGAGGGGAATCCAGATCTATTACTCAAGAAAGAGTGCTACTACAAGAGTAGAGTCGCCGATCTCGCAGCTCAACTTGAGTCACCAAGCCACAAAGACACAGAGACTCCGAATAGAATTGAAATGTAGAAATCCAAAAATATGAGCGTAGTCTGAAAGGGCATAGTGAAAATCCGCAAGGACGCTATGAGTAAAAGAATCAGACTATGGCAAGATCAATACCACCGGCACGATGAAAATCCCAAAAAGGACGTCGATGCACAAAAATGTGAAAACCGGGTCTGGTGAAAACCGTAACTAGCACCAGGGGCAATAAGGGTTAACAAAAAAAAACTACTCCTAGCCCGCAAGAGTATAAACTGTGAACGGCGAAATCTTTGCCAAAAACCCGTGACCTAAACAGATAACAACCTTCCAAATACTAGGGCACTGGGGATGACTCTAAAGGAACCAAAAGATAATTGATACTTGTGTTCCCTATGTTTGGCAAAAGCACCGAAATCATCATAACTAAAGATTTTACAAACTCTGAATTTATCGTACTTATTTGATAAAGACATTTCACAAAATTACATGTCAAAATTACTATTTTGGCCAATGACGACAAATCTAGGATGTATTCAACAAAACTTCGAGTTTTCAAGAACAATAGATATACCTGAGGCCAAGTAAGTACAAAACCTATTTTCTTTGCATTAATCTTTCAACGTTTTTGCATACATCCAGTAAATGACAAGAAAATACAAAAGTGAGAATATAGCGCAATCGGTCAAACATCATGGTGAGAAATGAAAAAAGAGTCAAGGCGCTCCTCCAAAGCATGAATCCGGGTAGCTTGACTCATCATCACTTTCTCAGCATCTGAAGCATCCCGACTTACTAAATAGGCCGCAAAGTCCTCAAAATGAGGACACTGGACAAGTCGATCCCTCAACTCAGCAACTTCAGCTCGAAGCCTAGCCACTTCACTACCATCACTACATCCAGATTGGGCAAGGGCAGATGTCAGTCGAGCAATCTCTTTCTGCATCTTCTTCTCGGACTTGAGCCAAATAGCCTGAATTCGACAATGATCAGTCTGAGACTCTTCAACTCGATCTCAGTAATCAAAGAAGGAAGAAGCACCAGGGCGTGTTCGGGGAACTATCGACACCGAGGGTCTCCCGGATACGAGCTCTTGAACCCAATGCAAGTATGCCGGGAACTGGTGTGCTGCAAAGATGGGTCGACTCAGAACCTCAACCTGACCCCATTCTTTTACGAGTCGACTCAAAAGTGCAGTCGACAATGGACCAACCAGCTCATTAAAATTCTCAGGGATGAGCACACCTTGGTCATAACCGAATTGACAAAGAACCCGGAGTGGTACATAATGGGTTACCCCGTGAAGGCCAATCAAAACGAGAAAACGGGCACCGTCAATGGCTATCACGGGAAACCCTCGAGGTTGGAAGGCCCCAACCCACCTCACTTCTTCGTCATCAAGGTTGTCGACGAAAGAATACCATTCTTCTTTGCCACCCGAGATGAAGGGAGCGACTCGCCTCGACATCATGAGCACAAGGTCAACATTAACGCAAAAGGGGCGATTAACCACTTCAGTTGAAGCCAGATGATCCATAAACCATAGCTACAATAACGGGAGTATTCTAAACTTTGGAAACTAGCAAATTCAAATGTAAAAACTAAGCTAAGCTCGGAATTTACCTGCAGAAGTGGAGCACACCCTCGGAAAACTCGATCATGACCGAAAGAGCAAGCCGTGAGAGACTATAACATCTCGCTCAAAAGCATCGGTGACAATCGGCGTCCCTCCCGGACTTGTTGAACCACGTGAATAAGAGAAAGATCTATGATGTCTCCGCCACCCGGAAATAAGAGTTGACTCACCACCATCAAAGTGAGGGCGTTAAAATGAATTAAAGGTTTCAAGGGATCCGTGAGGCGTTCAATCAAAAAAGACTTGCACATTGTCTTCAAAATCGATCCGCCATCTGGAATCTTCAAAATTTTGCGATTTATCCCCAAAAAATCGGAAGCCTCATTTCGGAATCCATCACGCAATGGTGGAATCACAATGGGGCCCGATATGTCAAGTCCCAACAACACTTCAAATTCCTCGATGGTGGGAGTCATTTCATGCACCCCAAACCGAAAAAGATTAAGCTCGGGAATCCAATACCCCAACATGGCCTCAATCAAGCTCTATTGCAATGAAACCTTGGGCAAAGAAAGAGTGAACCCCAACTTATTCAAGCACCATCGAGCTTTATCATCATTATCCATGCTATCTATCCAACTACTCAAGAAAGAATCAACAACGCCATACCTTTTCAAGTTGGGAAGAGTAGATGACACCTCCATAGAGCTTGAGAGGGAGCTTTGGGGAAGAAGAAGAGTAAAAAATCGGCCAAAAGTGAAAAGGGGAAGTAAAAAACGTGAAAGTGAAATGTTAGGGCAAAGTGAAATTGAATAAGGGAATCATACTGGTCCGTGCCCAAAACACGGATACAATAAAAAATAGCTTATCCGTGCCAATAACACGGATGAAGCAAAATACGACTCATCCGTGCCTAAGACACGAATAAAACACAAAACACTCTATCCGTGTTCCTGGCACGGATGAAAACTGGAAAAAGCAATCCGTGTTGAGAACACGGACCAGAACATTTTAAGCTTGGGATCCTAGGTCATTTGAGGTTTTGATAATTCCGGCTTGCGTAATGATTATCTCAGGGTTCAATCACATAAAATGATAGAAATTCCTACATGCCCAGTAAACGTGTTCAAAACTCCCAAAATTTCTCAAGATATATATCGGGCACATAAGAACTCGTCAAGATCATATTGGGCCAAATCAGACCTCGAAGGATCACCTCACTCACCGTGAATCCTAAAAGACTCACACCACTCAAAGAGTTCGCTTGAAGGGTCCTTGGGACCCTAACCCGCCCATAAACTCACCGATACTCAAAAGGGTACAGAAAGCCCCAATGATCGATATCACACCTGAGAAGTTCGAAGGAACCGCACATGTAGTCATACAACAAATGCAAAGAATGATAAACATACCAGCATATGTATATATATAAGTAAAATGTTTACAAATAGGTCTGAGTCTAATATAAGAATGTCTACATATGTTGCAAGGTACAATAAGATTAGATAGAGGGGGGAGCATCATCCCGGGCACTCTGAGTCTCTGGGATCGCTCCAGAAGAAGATCCGGCCACTACACCCAAGCCAGACACCCCGGAAGAAGGTAGACCGTGCATCCGCAGTCGTCCCTCCGAATCCGTGAAGAAAAGCTCGGCATCCAGGGCAGCATCCTGCTCTGTAGTCTTCGCAAGATCAGCACCTGGAACGGAGGGTCCAGTGGAGGGGGAGGCCTGAAAATAAAATAGAGCAGATTAAAATACAGGCAGTGATACAAGCAACAAACAACTGAAATGCATATACTTACCCTAGGAGGTGTCGGAGGACGCGCAGAGGTGCTCGCTCCGTCTCGACGTCGATAGTAATCCTGAGAAAATCATGAAAAAATCAATCAGAACGGATGAAAATACATGCTACGGTCTACATAAGAAAGAGAAAAAGAAACAAATAACGACATACCATCTTAGCCTGGAAACGAGACTCCTGCATGGCTGCCTCCAGCTCTAGCTCTTGGATGCAAGTTGCCTGAGCCTCAAGGTGAGCCTCCTGTTCCTCGAGCCGAGCAGCCTACTCTTCCACCTCAGTCCTAGAGGCCCTCCACCTGTTCTCCATCTCCACTGCCCTCGTCGCCTGGGCCTCGATCACATCGTAGCCCTCTCGAAGACGACGAAGATCATCAGCCTGAAAACAAGAAAATCAACCAAGTAAGAATGATAAAAAGTAGAAAAGTCTAAAAGAAAGAAGGCAATGACATAGTACAAACCGTGATAGCATGCTCTTGCAGCAAGGCCTCTCCTATCTCTGTGATCTCGGCTCGGGCGGTGACAGCATGCATAATGCACCCAATAGAGGCCTCTCGGAACCATGCCTGGTAGTCACCCCCTCTCACCAGCCCAGCAGCATCTACACCCCTTGCCTGGGCAAGATACTCATCCACCATCATCGCACCCGAGATAGGCTCAGGTGGAGCGACAGGGATGCGAAGGCTCCCGTCGTGCTGGAAAAATAAGCGCTCCCCTAGATAAAATGTATATCTCTGCTCGCCGATGAAGTAGGGGTAGCGCTGTAATCTGGTGTTACGCCTATAGGCGTTCCTCACCTCCTGCCTCCCGCTAACAGTCCGGGGAAGGTCTCGCAAAGTAACGGATAAGATCTGCAAAATAGATAGTCAGATAATGAATATGGACAGTGTCAAGATCAGACAGAAGGAAAGGGTTAGATCACGTAGGTCTCGAAGCCGGCACCGATCAATGTGGGCCCGGGCACTCCTAGGGCTGCTCCTAATGGCCCTAGCATCTCTGGTGGCCCAAAATGCCCCCAAGGGGTAACCCTCGTCAGGGTGGCGACGAGTGGGCAGGTAAAATGGAAAGTACACATGAACAAAAACCTGGAAGAAAAATCGTAAAGTGTCAAACAGTGAATGAGATGTCAAGAAGAAAATCGAGGAGATCTATTTACCTCAACAAAATGCCAGAAGAATCGAGTGGAGATGCCAGCTCCATGAGGCGCAGTGATGCCCGCCACTACTTGATCAAGTCCGGCCAGAATGGTACCATAAATGAGACTACCCCAATCAAAATCGCCAATGTGGTCGATATCACGCATGACAGAGAGGAATGTGGTGGAAACTGAAGAATCGTCCTCTAGGAAGAAACAACTGCCGATGAGAAGGAGAAAGCAGATCCAAAAAATGATGTCGAAATCACGGTCACCGAAGCAGGCCGATCTCTCTCTATAAGTGGGCGGAGCTCCATCCTCTCCCTCAATCAACAGTAGACCCATCAAGACCTCTGTACTGATACGCCCTTGCTTCCCTACCATGGAGGCAGGGACTCTGGTGATGCCTAATAGCTCGCCCACCTCCTGGATGGATAGCATAGTCAAAGGCAGAGGCTCTCCATCCATAGCAATGCCCGTAATCGCCACAAAATCCGAAGGCCTGATGCCTACCTCCACCTCTGGCATATGGAATGAGTAGGTTGCTGGAAACCATCTCTCTACCATGGCTAAAAAAAGGGGTCGATCCGCCTTAAAAGATGGTATCTGCAAGAAAGCGCCAAAGCCCACGGTGGCGAACTACGTCTGAATATCATCCGAGAATAATGCGTCAGTAGCCAAAAATGCACTCCACCTACCTCTGAAGCTAGCAGAGGGATAAGTGGTAGGGATGTCCAATCGCACGAGCATCGATACGTGCCTTCCCAAGCCACGAAGAAGAGAGGTATCTGGGACCCTCTCGCTTTCCTTCGCAGGGATCTCCACCCTGGGAACCTCCTTACCGACTCTACCGGCACCTACAGTCCTATCCGCCAGGCCTCGGCCACCACGTCGACCTCTACCACCACTACCGCTCGGCAGGTCCTCAGCTGGACCACTATGAGAAGAACTGGCCTCATCTGCCCTACTACCGGACGAAGAACTAGCTACCGACGCTGAATTAGGCTTACGTGAAGGTTGTCTCGGCCAACCATACTCTGTGGCCACACCGGACCCCAAAGCAAAGCGGGTCCGAGTCCTGGGCCTCGCTTCCTCCTCCTCATCCGAAGAATGGCGTGCTACTCGAGTCCATCGCTCTCTACCCATCTACAAGCCACCAAGTGGTCAAATCAACAACATGAAATCCTACGGCCACGCATCACGATGAAACCGACCCAGTTAAAACCCAATTAACCTAATCGACCCAGTCAACCTATTAAACCCACCTCAGTCAAACACAGTCAACTTAGTCAAACCTATTCAATCTGAGTCAAACCTAGTCAACTCAGTCAAACCTATCCAAGCTAAGTCAAGCTTAACCCATCTAAGTCAAAACCCAACCAACCTAGTCAACTCGAGTCAAGTCAACTCAGTTGAGCCAAGTCAACTCAATCAACTCAAGTCAAATCCAACCAACTCGAGTCAAACCTAATCAAACCTATCCAATCCCAATCAACTCAAGTCGAACCTACCAAATTCGGTTAAAACCCAGTCAACCCAAGTCAAAGCCTAACCCAACCCAGTCAACTCAAGTTAAAACCTAGCCCAACCCAGTCAACTCGCTCAATTCAGTCAACCGAAGCTAACCTACCCTGAGTCAATCCAGTCAACTCAATCAGCCCAGTCCACCCATTAAATCTAGTCAAACCCAGTTCAAACCTACTCAAATCCCTCATGTCCAACCAAGCCCACGACCGTGACAAGCCGATCAATCATTCAAAAGGGAGAAAGAATAAGCAAGCCGGAACATCCACAAGTAAGCAGGCAAAAGGGAAGCAAAGATAAAACGAAAAGGACACGATAAACAAACAGCATGCCAAAAAGAGGAAAAGAGAGGAAGAATCAATCCGTATAAGCCCCTCCAACAACAGTCCAACCCAGTCCCACAACAGTGGACTTTAGTCGTTCCCAATCCCTACCAAGAACTGTCCCTTAAATTCAACCACAAACACATACTCCAAATAACCTCTAAACAGTCTTCCGCCCAAACCAATCTTAATCCAACCCTAACATCACTACTCTCCATCAAAAACTCCAAAAACAGCCCCAAAGCCTAGCCCAAACAACAAAGTTCTCATAACCCATGACCACCTTAAGAAGCCAACTCAATCAGCCCCCAAGCAATCTTCAAACCATGACATTATCACTCATGACAGCACCTAAACCACCCCGATCCTTCGACCATCAACCCATCATCAGAAAATGCCCACTCAAACAGTCCAATCCAACCCTCGCAACTCCCACCGAAATAACCTCTTTAACCACATGCATCTCAACCAAACCCATGCCATCAGCCCACTTCACCCAAAACACCTCGCCCGAACTCATGACATACCATACCAAGTCCGCCACCCAAATTGGTACTCGCCACTCCATCCCCAACAACCCATTAGAGACCATGCATCGTCCTTGATTCCCAAGCTTCTTGGGAGATTCTCATACAAAATAAACCCCCAGCCCCTCACAGTTTTACATCCAAACAGGCCATGCATTCACATCCAATCAAGTAATGGCAAAGAAGCAAGCAAAATAAGATGGCAATAACCGATAACATGTGTTCGAAACATGATAAATTTCATCCCACGTACTCAAAGAACCATGCAAAAAGCAATAAAATAATAAAGAAATAAAAAACAGAGAAAGGGGTGCCTATGTCCAAGATAAATCGAAATCATCATCATTACTTAACTAGGCAAATCAATGGCAAGACAAGAGGAACGCAATGAATGTAAAACTCACCTCAAACGCGTAACCCCCCAAAGAATTTCTCGAGGTTTCGGGTCGCTGCTACGAACGTTCAAATGCAACCAACGAGCGCTCCGAATCGCTCCAACACTCCACTAAATGCCCAAATCAGTGAAGTTAATAAGAAAATGAAGAGGCAAAAAGAAAAATCGCCAAAGTCACCAGAGAGAAAGAAAAACAGGAAGAAATCGAAGAAGAAGGAGAAAATGAAGGGGCGCGCAGGCTTTAACCGTTTGAAATTCGTACTGGTCCGTGTCACCAGTACGAATAAGACCTAAATAGCGCCATCCGTGTCATTAGTACGGATAAAGAAAATTTGGTTGGAACCGTTCCCCAAACACGGATAAAATAGAATCGAAAGCCATCCATGTCTTAAACATGGATGAAAGTGAATTAAAAACTATCCGTGCCTCAAGAACGGATCAGTCAAAATCAAAAATAAAAAAAATCGAAAAACAAACAAAAATCAAATGAAAAAAAAAAAAATTAAAAACCCTTTTTAAGTTGAGCTTTGTCAAAACACGATCGAAGGAATAATCGATTTTCAGAACTCATCAAATCTTCATCAAATCCAAGGTCTCACACGAGCTCCGTGCCATCGAGACCAAGGAATTAATAAGGTAACTATGTCAGACCCCGTGCTTGAGTAACCATCTTCTACAAAAGGCATCAATTCAACCGGTAATTTGAAGTCGTGTTTTGTAAAATTTCGTCGAGCCCGTACAAATAGGGGTTTAGTCTATTCTTTGCAGTTCTTTGCACGCAATTCCTGCAAAGAAGGGCAGCTGTAGACACCTCGATTTGAACGGGCCCTCACTCGAAAGGGTCCAAAAATAGCAATGCTCCAATAAAGAATTGGCCAACGGGCCTCGATGGCCCGAATCATCGAAACATGACATTTTTGCCAAAATCCAAGTCTCTAACACCTCTCAATGGGTTAGTAGGTCCACCAAAAGGATTCGGCTATCTCCCTTCTACCCCGATCCACTCAAAACACTGATTTTTGACAAAATAGGCCAACGGGCCTCTGAGGCCCAAAACATTTAAAAATGGCATTTTGGATTGAACCAAGGCCCTAAGACCTCCCAATGGTCTAAGGGACCCACAAGAAGGGTTGTGACTCATCCCACATGTGTTCAACATCACGACTCCGCCTTTGTATTCGAGAATGATCGAACGCTCGATGAAATCCTTCAAACGGGCCTAAAAGGCCCGATTCGCCAACACGTGGCATTTTTTATCAAATCAATAGTTTCAAAAATACAAAAAAATTAAAAAATAAAAAATGTGAGACTTGGGATACCTACCCCTCATCGATCTTCCACCACTCCGCCTCGAAATTTGCAAATACCCTAAACCCACATAAGGCCCACAAGCCCTCAACTCTTTCCTAAATCCATTTCTTACCTTACCCCTAACCCAAAATTAATCCTATATTACCTAAACCCTAACACCTACCCTCCCTCAAATATCCAACCCAAAAACAAATCCTAACCAAGTCAAAATAACCCACAACCCTTCTAAACCCAAGCCCAACACTTAAAAGTCCACTAACTATTACCCATATCCAACTCATTACCTAACCTATTACCTACATCAACCAATCAACCCCTCAACATCAAAAGATGACACATGTCATCACCACCCTTCACCTCCCTCATCTAATCACCCACCCCTATCACCATTCTCTAAACAACTCATCTAACCCACATCATCTCTCTCCAAAATCACCTCAACCCATACCCTACCCTAACCTAACCTATCCTCATTCTCTAACCACCAACATCACAACCCATACTCAACATACACTAACACACAATCACTCTCTAACATCAACAACCACCCACATCACAACCCATATCTACACCCATCATTTTCCTTAAAACACTCCTACAAAATCACCTCCACCCATACCTTCTTCATCATCAACCAACTAACCCAGACCCTTCTCTCTAATCAAACAACCATCATCAACCAATCAACCAATCTCATCACTTCATCCTCTCATCACAAATGCCACATGGCATCATCCTCTCTCTCCTCCCAAAAATTAATTTAACAACCTCTTACACAACTCATTCCCCTAAATCTACACACCTCACCTCATCAACCAACCTAACACTCCTTCTCTAAATAACCCTCTTACACTCCCACTTCTCCCATCAACCATCACTCATCTCACCCTACCAAACACTCTACCCAAATGGATTTGGGTAGGATCCAAACCATTTGGGTCAAAACCTCACCCATTTTCATCCTTTACACAAATACCCTCACTTGTATTCCAAATTTCAAACCTTCCATCTCTAAAGCCCATGCCATTATCACTCATTTCAAAATTTGACCCCATTATACCCCAAACCTCCTCCCAACTCCTATAAATACCCCTCCCCTCCTCCCAAAAATGGTGACTAAGTATTACCAAGGTTACCAAGTCTCCTTAAAAAAAAATCTACTCACTCCTCTTCTACTCTACTACTCTCTCATACCACCCTCTAAAAGGTAACTTCACTCACATACTTCACTAAGGATCTAAGAAGATTTAGAAGAAGAAGAAAGAAGAGGAAAGAAGCTTCAAGGTGGGTTCTAAACTTTCCCCTTCCCTCTCTCTCTCTAACCTTCTCCTCTTCCCTCTCCTAACATCCCCTCTTATATTTTATTTTACCTTTTTAATGATTGGACCCCTAGGCTAAAGGTTCATAAGGGTCATTTCCACCAATGAAATGACCCTATGATTAAGCTGAAATGAGTTCCTATCAAGGGTACAAGCACTTCCACATGGCACTCTATTTTTTAATATTTTGTCAAAATCAAAACAATCGAGTTGTGTAGAGGTTACCGTCATTTGGCGGGGAGAAAATGGTGCCTAACACCTTTCCTTTTCTCCAACAGAGCCGCTTGCCCGAATCTCTAGGTTGGATTAGTTCCCTATCCGTTGCGAGTCACTAACGCTAAAAAATGGTAATTTTCCGAAAATGAGCACCGGGTGACCATTCACACCCATTCACAATTTGAATGGTGACGACTCCAAATCGTAGTATATGTGGTCATCGTAATGATGAAAATCACGTAGCTATAGGTAGTATGAATTATTTTAAATGATATAAATGATGGATTGAAATTTATATCAATTGTTTATTGATTATGCTTAAATATTTATCCTATGTTATATTATAAATACCTGCATTATTTAACTGTTTAGTTAATTACTCGTACATGTATGATTCGTAGTTAGAATGTCGTTAATCCTGTTGAGTACATTCCTCCGTTACTCACTCTATCCTACATTTCAGATTATTTACTTGTTGAGGAGCCAACACGCGATGAGTCACTCAAGGAGGCCCCTCTTGAAGATTATGCTAATGATTTGCAGCCTTCACCAGCTTGAGGATTTTCTTAGTAGTGTAGTGGTTATGTTTTAATCCATATTGTGGGACTTGATGTATTTTGAGAAGTTGTATTTGGGAGATTGTTATCATGTGATTTGATTATAGATTATGGATTTGATGTAGTTGATTGATGATGATTAGTTTTCATTGTGCTCTGACTTTTAGTTTATCAGATATTCGTTTCCGCTGTGTATATTTTCATTTTGTAAGTATTATTGTCTATAATTGTTCTACCAGGTTGTGTGTGTGTTTATCTCATATCTTGATATTTTGACTGATGAATCCTCAAGATTTGTGTTGAAATTTGGGGGCGTGATATATTTTATGTTTCCTTTTACTACCATAGCAACATATGATTTCAATATATCATAATTTAATGTGTATAGATGCATCACGTTTAAATCTTGCATTTTTATCTCTAGTTATTGAAATGGAATGGGTGGACCAACCATGACCATAACTTTATCTTGTGCATTCAAGATGCTTGATCTCTTAGATTTATAAAGCTTTAGAGTTGTAGACCTCCATGTATGCATCACATAAGCCTACTTTTATTAATGTATGCCTGGCATTATCATTGCTTTTAAAGCTACTCATCAGCATCACTCGTTATGGTTGTCATTAACCAACAATATTCTCCATGATTGTCATTAATCCTTGCTTTTATGTCCTTCAAGGCATAAATCTCGTCTTTATGCTTACCCCCTAGTGGCACTTAATCATTAACACACCTAACCTTTAGTGATGAGCACGGTTGCAATGATGAATCCTTTTGTCGCAGTGCTACTATAATCCTATATGATATGCACCAATATCAACACAACACATAAATCACTTATCTTGGACTCATCATCCAACCTCAAAGGTTTACCATTGTCAGAACCCCCAAAATGTAATACAAATTGAATTCCAATAGTTTTCCATACTTAATTTTATCAATATAGATATGCAAAATTGAGATTTACACAATCCAAACCATCAAAATATCAAATCTAAAAACTACCATCTACTCCTCAACAATGACAAATCACAAATTTTAAAGTTGACCTAGTTATGGCTTGTTGATTTTGGTCATTTTTACTTGCAAGTTTCCTACATACGTCGTCAAATTGTAGATGCAAAAACTTGTACTACCTCGATATCTTTATTGATTGATTGATTTCTTCCTCCTATGCTCCTAGGTGTGCCTGCAACAACAACTCTATGACGCCCAAGTTAGTATTTTAGTATAAAAGATTTGGGTTAATTAAGCCATTCTGGCACGTAATCTTGTCTCAATATTTTCCTGATCAACTGAGACTCGAACCCATGGTTGATTTGCCACTGATCTTACCCTCGGATCAATTGGCTCCGATTTCGATACCTAACCCGAATCCCTAGGTTCCACGTGTCACCCATTGATACCTAATGAATAATATCTTTCATAGTGCGTAGGCATTGTAACCAATGAATCAATCAAAAGTGGATATTTGATTGTATCTTTTATCATTCGATCTAAGTGAATTGTTGTAGGGAAATGCTAGTATTCGTATCATTCCCATTTCTTTTGAATCAAATGACAAGAGGATAAAGGATTGAGTAATTTGTTTAACCAATCTCTTGCTTAAGATTTAATAAGGTTACTTGCTTATTGTTTTGTTTCTCCCAGCCTTTTTTTTTATAAATTTTTTATTCTTTTGCACACAGTTGAGATGAGTTGAAACATCACTTTCATGGACATTGCATTAAGTTCTTATGCATCTTACAGTCATTGGGTTGTTAAATTAACTACTCCAATGGGATTCATCTATTACTTCTTTTAAGCTCATCATTAAATGCAATTTCTTACACCTAGTTTAGAATAGAGTTGAATGACTATGAATGTGTTGCATAAACGAACTTAATGAATCGACATTAGTTTTTGAATTTTTCAATTCAATCATCTTAAAATCTCGATGTTGCAAATATTAGATTTGTGTGATGTTTTCTTAGTCTTAAAATCAGTTTTTTTTTATTTATTATTAATTCAATACTAAAAAAAAAAATAGATTTTTGAGGACTAATGTTGGTGCTAAAGTTTGAATTGATTTGGATGTCATAAAAATCATTTTTTTATTGAATTGATGTTGTAAAAAATTTTGGGACTTTTTAAAAGTACAAAACTAGAATTTTTTTTACAACTTTTTAGTAATATTAAAAAAAGCTAGATTTTAGGGATTCGTTTTGTGGCCTAATTAAATAGATTTAGGGGTTGGGTTTGTGGCCCAAAAAGGCAGATTTTTGGACTTGTTCGATGCTACAACACTGTGACTTTAAAGACTATTTTGGTGTTACAAAAAGTAGAATTTGTTCATCGGTTTGGTGTTAAAAAATTGAATTCTTTTTTTAGGGGGGGGGGGGTTGGGGTGTAACTATTTTGATGATACTAAGTTTTTTGAACTTTTTTTTAATTGTATAAAAAAATCATTTTGGAAAGGTTTTGTACCAAAAAAATTGTTTTTTGGAAAATGGTTTGGTGTTACAAAATTGGAATTTCACTAGACTATTTTAGTGGTATAAAAGCACATGCTTGTGATTGTATTCGTACCTATCTTGGAAATTGTTTTAGAATTATTTATGAGTTGAATTGATGTAGTATTGTTTACAAAAGGTTATTTCTTTTTTTTAGTTGTTATGACAACTCAAAAAGTGCGTCAAGATTGGCAATACATTAATTTGGGAGTGATCTGATTTAGAATTCATGCAAAGGGTAAGTTTCATTAAGCAATTGTAATACCATGAACAATTATTATGGATATCAAGAAATGAAGTCAATTATGTTGACTTGTTTTCCTATTAAATTTTAAAAAAATATTATAAATCAATTATAATATTTTCAATGTAAAATAAGGATCTGTTAGAAGGAGAATTTCATTAATGAAATATATAATTTGAGAAACTTTACCATGATTATGATCAGAGAATTATAATATTTAGTCAATGTAGATAAAACTCAAAATTTTATAGGAAGCTCTATTGGTCAAATGGGTGTTATCATTAAGTTCAAAAGAATAAAAAAACATAATTTATACAATTAGCATGCTGAAATCCGAATTTAGTAAGATAAATTACGAAAATATTAATTTTATCAAGATAATTTATGCTTTAAGGGGTATTTTGATTAATAGAGTAAAATCGATGAGAAATTTCGAAAATTTGAGATACACAGTTTGAATTGGTCTAATGCAACGACATAACGAAGAAAAGAAAAATATTATTTAATTATTTTTTTTATTATTAAAATATTAAAATAAATAATCTATTTTATAAAAATGGGTCTAAGTATTGTTATTTATAAAAGAGGGGTTGATTTGAAATTAAGGAAGTGTTAATAGGATAATATATAATTAATATTATTATATTATAAATTTGTGGGTTGTAAAAAGTCGGCTATGCAGGTGATACAATTTATATATTTTATATATTATATATTATTATTTTAATATTATATTATATTATATAAGATATGTAACTTAATGTGTTTGCATTATTTGTACGAGAATAAAAAATATAGACGAGTCGATTTTAGGTTTAAACTTGAGTGAGTATATATACATAGTTTTTTTTTTTGATTTAAACATATTTCATATACAAAGAATGACTCGACATTGAAGGTTAAAATATTCAGGACATCGAGATTAACAGTCACCAAAATATTTTGTTGAATCATCGAGAAAATTACTTAAAAAAATTATTAGAATCTCGTGGAAACGAGTAAAAGTCAACTGCAAAAGTATGAAATTTATAATTTCAAATTCATAGTATAATTTTCAATAAAATCTATTTTATTTATGTTTTGGTAGTTAGTTTCAAATTTATTATGATTTAAATTTAAAATTCATGAATAAAAATGTAAAATAATTCGTTTTATATGTTTTATATGATATTTTAATGTCGCGGAATAAAAAAAAGGAATTTGAGTGCGTTTAACCAAAAAATAAATTTGAAACAAATTAATTTTCATAGAGTATTCATTTAAAAAACTGTTAAGACACTATTTTGAAAGTATGTTATTATTGGATAATAATTTATAATAAAAAAATGAAATGTTTAAACGTAAATTGGAATAAAAGTCTCGATTGATTAGAATCAAGAATGATATTTCCAATTGGTTGGAATCGAGAATAAGATTCTCGATTGTATGTGCTTGTGTTGAGGAATTTCCAGCTTTAGAATGCTTTTGATCACTTTGTAATAGATGCATGGGATGCAATTAACATACTGCTTTATGATTTACAATTTTTTATATATAGTTTCATGTTTATAATTCTAAAATATCTAGGAAGGTTATCACACTTGCAAATTTATTTTAACTGAATTTTGATAAATATATATTATTGTTTTTGTTATTTATTAAAGAAATAATGAATGTTTATATAATTAATTGGTAACTTTTTTTGGAAGTAACCAATAAATTTAAAATAATAAGGATTTGATATTCTCTTCGATAGTATGAGATACCACTTGAGAATACCATTGTATCTACTATTCGAAAAATTACTATCTTATCTTTATTAAAAAATAATAAATTGTACTGTAAATGTGATTTGTAATTGACTATATTGATTGAGGACACATGCATACCATGGAGGTAGATGGAGCTGACCTATCAAATGATTATTTATAATTTAAAGTAGTCAAATGATTGATCTCCGTTAAGGATAAACGATCAACTCAAGTAAAAAAATACAGTCATCCAATTATAGTAAATTGCCAGATCGACAATAAATCAGGAATTAATGGTAAGTTCCACATTGGTGAAGTACTAGATCATCGATATATAGATTGATACTTTTGTATCAGTTGTGTACCTCGTCATTACCAATATTGATATACTAATGACATGTTCTTATTTTTTTTTTATAATATTAGAGATATTTCATTACTATTTTATTAATGATTAACATGTTTTGTAATATCCCGAGTTTTTGATCGTATTTCGAGAAAAAATAAATAGTGGAATTTTGAGAAAATTTTGAAAGTAGGAATTAGGGTAAAATTTTAGGAAATTTTTTGATTATTTTTAATGAAATCTGACCACACAATTAGATTCAAAATGGTCGAAAAATATACTTTAACCTGTAAGCACGCTCAAAATGCGAGTCCGAAAGAAAAAATTACAAAATTCACAATTTTCGAGTCAGACAAGGCTAAAAAGATAAATTTTTCTAGACAAAAAATCTATAGAATCCAATTAAACCATTGGATCCGTAACGAAAAATTATAGAAAATGAAATATTTACTCGTCATTTTTGAAGTCCAAAAAGTCAAATTATCGTAAAAAAACGAAAACAACTTCGATTTTTTGGTCAGACCGGACTGAAAAAATGAATTTTTGTTCAAGTGAGAATTTGTAAAATCCGACCACTCCATGAGATTTACAATAAAAAATTATAGAAAGATGAGTATTCACTCATCAATTTCGAAGTCTAGAAAATCGGGTTATTGTCAAATGAAATAACTTTGAAAATACCGTGTACATCCCAATATTTTTATATATAAAAGAAATTCTAATTTTTTATTATTATTCATTGTCTACCAAATTTGTTAACCAACAACATCAACGTTTAAGGAAAATTAGTTTTAACCAACTTAGAGTTGTAGATTCATCGCGAACGAGTTTCCGTCGACACTCGACGAAGAAAGGAAAAATGTCCGCAACGTTGAACTTTACAAATCTGCTCATCTCTTTTTCTTTTTCTCTTCTCTTTCTCTGTATTTCATCAAAAATCAATTGTAACATATACGAGAGTTTCAATTTTTCAACCTCTGATTTCATCGATTTGGAGTCTAAACTGTCCTCCACCGTAAAAGAAAAAAATGATAGCGTTGTCGAGATCTTCGAAACCACTGGGTCTGATTAAAAAATTAGTCATCTCCATATCATATCTGCCTTGAGTTCTACGCTGATTATTTTGATTTTTGCGCACGTTCTTCAATTATATCGCAAAGAGATTGGTAGGGATTTATGATTCTTACTAGTAATCATAGATTTCGAAAATGCATTTAGGATTTTTATAAATCTTTCGATTTAATTTTAAAATGTGGAATTTTTGTCCTTTATTTCAAATTCATGTGAAATATATGTGTTTGATGTATTTAATTATGTTTTATAATAAATTATACATTTTCGCCAGTTTGGTTCCTTACATTCGTTCGGACTTCATGTTGACTCAAATTTTATAATTTTTCTATTTAAATGACAAAAATGAATTTTTAAAAATTGAAAGATGATTTGATATTTAATACATTGATATGAAATCGATAAATATAAAACATCTTGAAAAGTGTGAAAATCGAAAAAAGGAAAAAAGGGAAAATGGGATGAAACGATAAAATATCAAAATCACACTCTAGGGCTGATGTCTACATTTACATTGTGATATTATATGTGGGTCGATGAATATATATCTAGGATTAATTTATTTTCTGTTGTCACGAAGTGATTTGCATGTTTATTTACGATTATACGTTGTGTACTATTATTTAATTTAGGCCTGTTGGCCACAATTGCATGGTAAGAAATTAGATATCTATTCTCAATTCTGTAATACTAATTTCTTGTTTGTTTTCAAAGAAGAATGATATATATATATCATCCGAAGTGATATTGTAAATCTTCAAGTTTTGATTCGTATCTCGAGGAAATAAATAGTGAAAATTTGAGACAATTCTGAAAGTTGGAATTAGGATAAAACTTTAGGATATTTTTGATTATTTTTAATGAAATTTGACCTTACCATTAGATTTAAAATGATCAAAAAATATACTTTAGCCTGTAAGCACGCTTAAATACGAGTCCGAACAGAAAAATTGTAAAATCTTCGATTAGCGAGTCGGACCAAACTAAAATAATGACATTTTACTAGAAAAAGAATTGTTAAGATTTAATCATACCATTGGATTCGTAATAAAAAATTATAGAAAATGAACTATTTACTTGTCATTTTTGGAGCCTAGAAAGTCGAATTATCGTTAAAAATAAAAACGACGTCAATATTAGGGTCCATCGGGTCAAAAAAGTAAATTATTTTTAGAGACATAATTTATATAATTTGACTATACCATTAGATCCAAAACGAAAAATTAGATGGAATAAAGTATTCATTCGTCACTTTTGGAGCCCGGACGGTCAAGTTATCGTCGAACGAAATAATAGGTAAAATATCGATTTCGTCCCATATTTATATAAATAATTTTTTTAAATAAAAAACTATTCATCGTCATTCTAACCAACCCAAAACAAACCGAAATTTTTTTAAAAAAATTTGGTTGTTTTTTTCAAATCTTCAAACTTCGATTAGCTGCGAACGATCCGTCTTTGACTTTCGATGCAGAAGGGAAAAACGTCTGCTGTGTCATTCTCTATCAAACCCACCCAATTGCCTTTCGTTTTATCTTCCTTTTCACCCCGTATCATCAAAAATCAGCCGTAAATAATACGGGATTTTTGAAACTTCGACCCTAGATTTCATATATTTTGAGGCAAAACTGTATTCCGTCGTAGAAGGGAGAAATGACGGCATCGAGATATTTGAAACCACTAGGTCAAATTAAAAAATTAGCCACCTCGAATTTTGATTTGTTTCGATTTTCGTGCCGATCGTCTCAATTTCTACTCACGTGTTTCAATTCTTTTGCAAAGAGATTGTAAGGACTCTCAGTTTTTATTGATAACCATAGATTGTAAAAACTGTATTTAGGATTTTTATCAAAAATTTGTATTGGGTTTAAAAATTGTAAAATTCTCTTTGTTATTTTAAATTCTTGCTAGAACTTGCATATTTGATATGTTTAATTGTATTTTATAATAAATTATACGTGGGTAGGATATGTCACCAGGTTATTCCGTTAGTTGGGTCTTGTGCACCGCTCGAACATCGTTTTGATCTAAATTTTGTAATTTTTTCAATGTTATTGAAAAAAATGAATTTCATAGTTGAAAAAATTATTTAATATTCAATGAACTCATATTGAGTTGATGAATATCAGAGAGTGAATATTTTTTTCTTCGAAAAATTGAGAACTATAAAAATTGGAAAAAGGGAATAAAGAGATGAAATGGTAAAAAATTAGAATCACACCCGAGGGGTGATGTTTGCATTTTACATCCGAAAATATGGGATGTCACACCCTGTGCACATGCCAAACTGGGCCTGTGATAAGCTGGGATAGCGATGTGGTAGCAGTGCTACACATGATAGGCTCCATGAACTGACAGGTGGCTACGGGTAGGAAATATGGCCAATGAGTAATTACCACGTATGAGTTTGGTTGTCCCTACCGTACATCCCAAGATAGTATACCACTCCGGATGATATGACGCACTATCCCTTCAAGCATTCACAGACTCTTTAACAGCTCACAAAATAGCTATATATATATATATATATATATATATATATATATATATCAACTTTGTATTGTTAATTTCTCTTTTGTTTGCAAATGAAAATAATATATATATATATATTATTTTCATTTGCAAACAAAAGAGAAATTAACAATACAAAGTTGATAATGGATATCCAGTTTCTTACCATGCAACTGTAGCCACATAGCCTAAATAAATAATAGAACAGAAAAGTAAACAGTGCAACGCGCTAACAGAAAGTAAATAAACATACAACCAATAACATTATCCCTGGATATCTGTTTACCAACCTACACACAACTCACACCAAATTACCAAAATACCCTAACATCAAAACATCATTAGAGCCCCCTTTATACTTAGGAAAATCCATTCGAACACATAAAATAACAAAATAAAATCAAATAAACCATTTCGTCAATTTTCAACAAATTTGACAAAATTACGAAAATGCCTCTCATAGGGTTTACAATCATTTCTTACTAAAAAATTCATAAATGACACAAACCCATAATCCCATTGAATTCCTTACGAAAAATCAATTCCAAAATATCCCAGAACATGGAAAAATGACTTGAACCACAAAAATTCTCTTTAGGGGCAAAATGATAATTTTTCAATTTTAAAAATTTTAAATTTCGAAATTAATAAATAAAACATAATTAACGTAAAGTTAAATCTTAATAAAATTAATTTAAAAATCTGAACCAAGAAAATTAATCAATCAAGCCCTGAGGCAAAATTTTTGATGGTTGCCCACTTATTTAAGTGGAGCCCCTTGATATTTATTAAAAGACCTTTTCATCTGGGAGTCCACATAATTAAAGATACAATTAGGGAGTTTCCCCAAAAACTTAAAAATATATTCTTTCATTGTACGCAAGATTTAAAAACCTAATTTAAAAGACCAAGTCAATCTCATTTGACTTAAGTCAAAATCCTAATTAAAATCCTAATCTAAAGAAACCTAGTAAATCAAATAAGACTTAAGTCAAAATCCTAATTCACCTTATATAAAAGAAACTTAATTAAATTCTAATTCTTCTAAAAAATCTATAAATACGAGCCTTCACAACCCAATTTTGCAGGTCAAATAAATCCTATACAAAGTAGGTCAAAAAGTCTCCCTAGCCTTCTCCAAACCCTAATTTTGAAGCCCTAACTCCCTACCTATCATTCAAACCCCAGCTTTTACTCAAAAAATACTAAAAAACCTTTCAAAAATACCCAAAAACCCTTCAAAACATAGAAAATACTCAGATCTAATAAGAAGATACATCAACTTGGAGATCTGAAGTAGATCCAGTGACGGAAGAAAAATAAGGAAACTCGTATAAGGACGCTCTCCACTAGTACTGAGGGAACAAATCGTTGCGATCATCTAGGTATACTTTTTTTACTTTTTTTTAATTTGTTTTATTTATTTATTTTAGGTATTTTAGCAATGTAATCCTTTTTTAAAAAATAGTAAAGATCGACGTTTGCCGGGCGGGGTTGATGCCTAACACCTTCCAATCCCGTAACGTGATCCCCGGACCATAGTTTCTTTTTATTCATAGATTAGTTGTTTTTATCTGTTAGAGTCAATATTCGGTTCCTAGATCGTAATAACTAGGTGGCGACTCCCAAACCTCAAAAATCAAAAGCGGATCCGCACACCCCGCGGATCGAGGGCGCTTTCAGTGTGATTGAGAGAATGGTTTTTAAGAATGATGGGTAAGAGATGCAGAGAGTGTTGGTGTTCCCACCCTTTTCTCTCTAGATGTACCAAGTTGCTGTTTGATACTCTGTTTTCACCATTAAAAAAAAATTGATTTTTATCGTATCTTGGGTAATCTCGGTGAGTTTTTAATGCCAAGTTGGGCACTCCCAAAAAGTCCTCACAGCAATTGGGAAGAATCTTCATCATCTTCGGCTACTTTTAATTACATTCACTTTGCATATAAGAAGGTTGTTCGAATTGTCATGGATGGGATAGGAGACCCTTCTAAGTAGAAGGCACCTATGAAATTGGTAACAATGTGCTAACTTAGCAAGCTTCTGTTTTGATGATTATCAAAATAGAGGAATTTATTCTTCTTTATCATCTCATGAGTCGATGTATGCATATATATATATCGTGGTTATTTATTCTTCTCTATCATCTCATGATTGGTAAAAATATATGCATATATATTGTGTGTGTTGGCAGCAGCTTTTTTTTAAATAAAAAAAATGTTGTAAGTGTAGCTTTTGATTTATATATTTTTAAAAATAAAATAAAATTGAGTGGGCTAGTCTTACTAGCTTAGTAATATTTCTTTCTCACAAAGAGTCATTGACCTCGTCACGTGGCACCCAAAAAGGTGACTTGCTTATGGCGGATACGAACTTAAAAAAAAAGGAATTTCAAGAAAATTTCAAATCTTAATGCGTTAGTAGAGATAACCTAAGTTCCCATTGAGAAACTTGTTGAGTAATAAATTCAAAAATGCAAAAAAAAAAAAAAAAAATTAATTAAAAAAATTATATCAAAACGTTCCATCTCCACAACTATCATTCTATCCTCAATTTAATATTTTTTGAAATCTCGATTTGTTTTGGGCCACCCAAAACGATTTTTGATTGGACCATATATTAAAAAATAATCCTTTTATTTTTGTTAAAAAATAAATAAATTTTTTTTGCATCAATTTCACCGATTGGCCAATGATTGATTATTTTTGTGCTATAATTTTTTGCCTATTTGATATGCCATGATTCTAATTGTTAGATATTTTGATGCGCATGTCCAATCAGATATCATATCTAATTTGGCCCAAGGGCCCACCCTATTTTGTACACACCACTAGCACGTTTAAATTACACTACATTGCATGCTTGCATGTCTCTTATAGCCAACGTGACACTAGTACATGGTCCGGTCTTCTCGTAAGACGCGATGTCATTCATGAAAATCACAACGCCAGTCATGTACCTTTATGGTATATAAAACTGGGGTATCAGTACCGTTTGATCAGGTGACTTTGAAAGGTATATCGATGCACTTACGCTAGAGCAACTTGAGTATTTGTCCTATTGTATGCCGTAAAGTCACATGTCCCAATTGCCAACGTAGTTCTAGTACGTGGTCGGTCCCCTTGTGAGATGCTAAACCATTTATGAAGGCTACAACCCTATACTCGTACCTATACGATATATCAAAGTTAATCTAAGTTACACCAATTGCACTTCTTGGTCAAAATCAGTGCCTAAGCGAGATCTTACCCTGCTATACCTCGTGTACTAGGGGGATAGATGACTTCTATTATAGACGAGAAGTGACTTATGAGTGCCTTTACTCAACATCGTACGCCACCTCTCAACTGGGGATCAAACTGGCTATTTTCGACTTCAGAGATTTGGGTTGGAGGCTTAGATTATCACTTTGAATACTTATACGGTATATCAAACTAAGTCACCATGTACCGTATGATTGAGTACGCTCGAGAGGTATATAGGTGCACTTGGACAAAGGTAGCCAGATAAATTGCATTGCACGTAATAAACCTAGAGTCTAGGAGCTTCTAATAGGTAACGACTTGATCCGACTATGGGTGTTCCCAGGTTGCTCTATTTAATCCAACCAACAAGTAAGTGGACGGACTGGTCTAGACCGTTCAAACTAAACCTGCAATATCAATTCGACCCAATCTGTGAAATGTACCGAACAATTTGAACCAATTGGCCCAATCGACAAATGGATCAAGCTGATCAATACCAAATCGGTTGGACCAATTGGTTTTACTTTCAAAGATCTAGACAAATTCATAAAAAAAAGATTCGATCTTAGGGTCAAATTAATTTGTATGATCAGAGGTTCTATCCTAATCAGGGGTAGACCCGTGACAAACCTTTCTCACCTTCTTGGTCATTATAGACTTATAATGCATATGGATTCGATATTTTCCACCGGACTTGGGCTAATTTACATCAAAATTTTAATCATGTGGTTAAGAGTCAAACCTTCAGAATCAATGGTTAATTTTGATTCATTTCTGATCAAGTAATAATTGCTCCTAGATATTCTAAACCCTTGTCTATGCCATTTTGGGTCTGTCAAAAGAGTTGTCTAGCCAAAATACCAATGTCAAATCCAAGTAGTCTACCCTTGCACCACAATATTATGCCTATCTACCCAGAAGGACCTCCCTACTTTGTAGATAAACGTCCCTGAGTTTTCTTTTAGTTTCAGTTCAGTTTTCACCAGTTTTTAAATTTAGTTGGTCATTTCAGTTATGTTAAATTTTGAGTTTTAGTCGAGTTTGTTAGTCTATCTTTTTTTTTATTCCAATAAAACAAAGAAGCTTCTGATTATCATGCGTGTAATAACGATTTGAGTATAATATCAAACATGAAGAATGATTCAGAACTCACTAATCGAACTTGATAGATATTAGAATTAAATAGTATACTTAAGAAGTGTAAATTGGTATTACATTATCCTCAGGGGGAATATGAGAGAATAATAAACTTACTTTAGAAATTTAACAACGTTCCTACATGGCCTCAAGGCATAAAATTGAGGGTGAACTTCAAAATTAAAGATTATTGATCAAGAATGATGTAGTTGAAACCATCGACAAAGGTGCTAAAATCCATAAAAAGGGATCCATCATATTTTTCACTAGAGAAAGAAGAGTTCTCATTCGTAAAAGAATATGAGATTTTCTTTGAACTTTGAAAATGGTTGAACTAGTCAATGTCAAATACAAAGAAATCAATCACACTTAATTCCGTAGAAAAAGACCGAAGATTACTCATTCTCAGAAGAAGACCGAAGATTACTCCTTTTTATAAGAAGATCGAAGATTATTCATTCTCAAAATAAGACCTTACTCGACAGAGCAATCAAGACATCCTGGTCCTATAACTTTGACCAAATTAAATAGTATTTCATCAAAGGAAACTTTCTTTGGTCGAACAATTTTTCTATCTTTCCAAGAAAAAGATAACCTTTGTTAGCCCCTCGCAATCTCTAAAAAAATCAATAGCCTTTTTCCTTCTAAACCACACCGACTGACCTTGGGAGAGAAGTCTAGTATGAATTAAGTTTTAACCTGATCCCAAAAGAGAAAAGAAAGATTTGGGGTACGTAGGCAACCTGAGAAGTTGCTTCAGTCCTTATCATGCAAAAAAAAAGTGTATTCTCTTAAGAAAAGTGTCATCCAAAAGTAACATCCCCTATTGAATTGTTCAAAGGAAAATAATGTCAAACTAGGGGTATTAGAAATATAGAATCAAAAGAATTGACAAAAAATAAAAGAATGATAAACTAGGGGCATTAGAAAAAAAAGAATCAAAAAAATTTATAGAAAAGAAAAGAATGTCAAACTAGGGGCATTAAAAAAAAGAGAATTAAAAGAATCGACAAAAAAGAGAGAATATCAAACTAGGGGCATTTTGGGAAGTTGAGCCTTATACATTTTTCTTTCTAAACCATGTCCTAAGCCAACCTATTAAGTCTTCCTGAATGCTAATTGATTCGGTTAAGGTGCAGGGAACCAAGAAGTTGTCGAGTTGAATATTCAAAATCATCAAGAAAAAAAAGAAGCCTATTAAGTTGAAAACTTGAAAGAGTGACTTAGGCAAAAGTTAGGGCATAACTATAAAAAAAAAAGTCTGCTAGGTTGAAAACTTGAAAAGGCGACATCGGAAAAAAAAATCAAGGCATCCTTAGAAAAAGAAAATCAAAACCCGTTAGGTTGAAAACCTAAGAAAGCAACCTAGGCAAAAACTAGGGAACAAAAAAAAAAAGAAGAAGAAAAAAAGATCTCACTGAAAAGAAAAATTTTGAATAAATTTGTCGAGTTAAGTATTCAAGATCATCAAGAAAAAAGAGAAACCCGCTAAGTTGAAAATTCGAAAGGGCGACTTAGGAAAAAATTATGGCATAGCCATAAAAAAAAGTCTACTAGGTTGAAAACCTGAAAAATGACCTCCGCAAAGATCAAGACATTCTCAGAAAAAGAAAAACAAAACCCGCTAGGTTGAAAATTGGAAAAAGTGATCTAGACAAAAGTTAGGGCATCAAAAAAGGAAAATGAAAGATCCCATCAAGAAGAAAAATTCAGAAGAAAGTTTACTAGAAGATGTAGAAAATTATTCAAGCTGCAACATTCGTTTTTCAATCAATAGTTCACATCAGACAAGACAATGTTGAAGTTGATGAAACTCGAAAGTCATCTTGAGCATATCAGATCTTTAAGAGTGTTTACATGTCCAAGTGTTCGCTAAAGGAAAGTGCAGAACCATCGACTATTTTGAAGAGAAAGATCTTTTATTCTAATAATTATCAAGATTTTAAGTCCAGCTCAAGCATTTTTTAAAAGAAATTTAAAAGAAAGTGATCAATTCCTTATTGCATATATGATAATCTTAAGAGTTTTGAAAATTTAAAGGAATGTCGATTCTTCTTTCTGTCATATATCAGAGTCCATAGCTTCTCGTTTATATTTTTCAAATGCAATCCATTCTATCAGGTTCATAGTCAAGTTCCAGTAAACTAAGGGCATTTTTGTGATTCCAAAGTTTTCATTCTTATTCACATGATCAAAAAGGAAAAATCTTAGCCAAAAGTCTAAAAGTCTAGCGAAGTCCAATGATAATTATGAATGTAGATGCATGTTAAGCCAATAAGGACCCAATCTCCCAATTTCCCAATCTTTGAGCTCGATAATACCGAATTTTTAACAAACCTTAATCTGAAAAGCGTGGTTCCAATATGTTCAAGTCCGAGAAACGAGATTCCAACTTTGGTAAGATTTTTAAAGTACCTACAAACCTTAGCCCGAGAATCGTGGCTTAGTAAGTTCGAGTCCGAGAAACAAGACTCCAACTTTAGTAAGATTTTTTAAGTTCTTGCAAATTTAAGCCTGAGAAACATGACTTCATTAAGTTCGAGTCCGAGAAACGAGACTCCAACTTTAATAGGATTTTTTTAAAGTTCTTGCAAATCTAAGCCCGAGAAGCATGGCTCTAGTAAGTTCGAGTCCGAAAAATGAGACTCCAACTTTGGTAGGATTTTTTAAGTTCCTAACCTTAGCCCAAGAAGTGTAGCTCCTGTAAGTTCGACTAACTTTGGTAGGATTTTAAGTTCCTGCAAACCTTAGCCTGAGAAGCGTGGTTTCAGTAAGTTTGAGTTCGAGAAACGATACTCCAATTTTAGTAGGATTTTTTAAGTTCCTACAAATCTAAGCCCGAGAAGCTTGGCTCCAGTAAGTTCGAGTCCGAGAAATGAAGCTCCAACTTTGGTAAGATTTTTTGAGTTCTTACAAACCTTAGCCCGAGAAACGTGGCTGCAGTCCGAGAAATGAGACTCCAACTTGAATAGGATTTTTTAAGTTCCTATACAGCTTAGCTCGAGAAACATGACTCTAATAAGTTTGAGTCCGAGAAACGAAACTCCAACTTGAATAGGATTTTTTAAGTTTCTACAAACCTTACTTTGGAATAGTAGTTCTAATAAGTTTGAGTCCGATAAACGAGACTCAAACTTTTTTTTGAACTCTAAAAAAGAATTTTGATAGGATTTAATGAAGTTTCTACATTACCTGATTCTAATAATGTTATGACTTTAATTACCTCGTTGTTCAACCTTGCCATAATTGCATGATTATTTTCATTACATAAAAGTGCATTTCAATTAGAATCATTATTATTAGTGGGAGAAGATCTCTAGGACTTGACACTTTTTTAATCGATGAGAGTTTATTATCAATGATCCGATAGAATACTCCGTAGGCATTACACCATTGCACACACGTGCACTTTTACATTAATCAAGGAGAATTTTCTAAAATTTAAAGATCTGACACCGTCAATGAGAGTTTGCACTCGAGGACCTGACAACTTTTTAGTTCGGGAAAAATTTTACCCTCAGAGATCTGAATGTCTTGACGAATTGCTAAATCAGGCTGCAAAATGAATTGTCATTAGCTTTGGCATTCAGGTATCGCACTATCTACCATAGTAGATTTTTTATCTAGTTTTCTTCAACCCTTAGCCAAAGAGGGGCATTTGTAGACACGCTATTTTTGCATATGCCTGATTAATCAACTTGTCAACCCTATTGCAACGGTTCCCAATGATGGATTAATATTCTAATGTTTTTTATTTGTTATTAGACACGTTTCAGAAATTCGGATGAGCTATTTCAAGCAAACAAAACTTTAGAAATCACGCTACATTAGGAAAATATGACTCAAAATATAGAAATCATTATTTTGAGACAAAAATAAACTTTACGAGCAAAATCACTAAAAAATGATAAAATTATCAAAATACCCCTGACATCAATACATCCTTAGAGCCTACATTACGATTAGGAAAACCTTTTCGAATACATAAAATAATAAATTAAAATCAAATAAACTGTTTCGCCAATTTTTACCAAATTAAACAAAATTACAAAAATACCTCTCATAGGGTCCACGATCATTTCCCGCTAAACTCATACTGTTAAAACTGATACCCTCATTGAATTCCTTAAAAAAATGATTTCAAAACATTCCAAAACATCAAAAAACAACTTCTCAATTCAAAAGCCCTCTTTGAGGGCAAAACTATAATTTTTCAAATCCTAAAAATTAAAAATCTAAAACTAATAATTAAAACATTAATTAACATAAAGTGAAATATTAATAAATCATATTAAAAATTTTAAACAAATAAAACTAATTAATCAAGCCCACGGGCCAAATTTTAAGTGGTAGTCTACTTACTTAAGTGGGACCCACATAATATTTTATTAAAAGACCCCTCCATCTAGAGTCCCAAAAAATTAAAAATATAATTAGGGGGTTCTCCAAAAACTTAAAAATCTTCATTGTACATAAGAATTAAAACCCTAATTAAATAACTTAACTTTATCTTGAAGAAGCCTAGTCAAAATGAAAAATTCTCAAAAAGCTCTATAAAAATGAACTTCCACAACCTAATTTCGTAGGTTAAGAAAAATCTTAGGAAAGAGAGGTAAAAAACTCTCTCAAGCCTTACCAAAATTCTAAATCTAAAGCCCAAAATCTCTACCTAACACCTAAACCCCATTTTTTACTAAAAAAACACCTAGAAATCCTCAAAAAACACTTAGAAACCCTAAAAAAAACCTAGAAAAGCCAGAAAATATTTCGATTTATGAGGAATACTTCATCTCGAATATCAAAAACGGATCTAGTGACGAAGGAAAAAATAAGAAGACTCACACAAAGAAAGCTCTCTACCAGATTCTGAAGGAATCAACCGTCACAATCACTTAGGTAACAAAGGTAATATTTTGTTTTGATTTTTTAGGTCATTATTTTGTAATGTAATTTTTTTGGAAAAGTATAGATTGACGTTCATTGGACGTGATTGTTGCCTAACACCTTTCGATCCCGTAATGTGATCCCCAGATTTTTTTTTCGTAGATTAGTATATTTTCCTGATTTAGAATCATGATCCAGTTCTTAGACCGTAAAACTAGGTGGGGACTCTCAAACACAAAAAAATAGATCCGAACACGTGGATCGTGGGCATTTTCACCTAGGCATGAAATGATTAGCAACATACCATATAGTTGTGGATTGTTATGCAAAAATAATTAGATTTGGTACACTAGGGCAAATAGAGTTCAAGTTCAAGGGATTTCAAAATCGAGTAGTCTGAATGATAGAACCTCCAAAAAGTAGAGTAGGTTTGGGTAGTATATATGGTATGATGACTATCGTTAGTGAAGTAAAGAACGAATCACTAAAGGTAGAAGCAATTCGAATGGTGTATGAGTTCCCGGATGTGTTTCTTGAAAAATTATTCGGATTACCCCCAATTAGGGAATATAAGTTCTCAATTGAATTGATTCCAGGAACTAGACCTATATCGGTTCCACCTTATCGAATGGTTCCAACCAAAATGAAAGAGTTGAAGAGTCAATTGGAAGAATTGACGGGACTAGGTTTTATTCATCAGAGTAGTTCGCCTTGGGGTGCTCTAGTTTTACTCGTGAAGAAGAAATATGGGTCAATGAGGTTATGCATTGATTATCAAAAATTTAATTAGGTAACTATAAAGAATAAGTATCCGCTTCCTAGGATCGATGATTTGTTTGACCGACTAAGAGGTATTAAACACTTCTTAAAAATCGATCTAAGATCTAGATACCATTAGTTGAGGATCAAGGAGGATCATATTTCTAAGGTAGGATTCATGACACAATTAGGGCACTTTGAGTACCTAGTAATGCCGTTTGGTTTGACTAATGTGCCTACGGTATTTATGGACCTTATATATCGGGTATTTTGGGATCATCTGAATTATTTTATTATCATTTTCATTGATGACATTTTGATTTACTCAAGGACAGAAGAAGAGCATTAGGACCACCTAAATATCACACTTCACATATTGCGCAAAGAGAAGTTTTATGCGAAATTCTATAAGTGGGAAGTTTGATTGGATGAGGTGAAATTCTTGGGATATATGGTTTCTAAGGATGGGATATCTGTGGACCCATCAAAGATTGAAGCATTTATTAACTAGCAAAGACCAACTACAATAACTAAGACCAGGAGTTTTCTTGGACTTGCAAGATACTATTTAAGATTTGTAGAAGGATTCTCAAAAATAACTTTGTCATTAATGAAATTACCTCAAAAGGGGTCAAATTTGAATGGACAAATAGTTGTGAAGTAGCATTCCAGGAGTTGAAGACTCGACTGACCATGACACCAATTTTGATAATGCTTATGATAGGAAAAAAGTATATCATCTATGCAGATGCCTCTCACACGGGACTTGGTTGTGTATTACGAGATGGTTGGGTGATTGCTTATGCATCAAGACAATTGAAGATCTACGAGAAGAATTATTCGACTAATGATTTAGAGTTGGAAGTTATGGTCTATGCACTTAAGGTTTGGAGACATTATTTGTATGGGGAGACATTTGAAGTGTATTCAGATCACAAAAGCCTTAAATATTTATTTTCACATAAAGATTTGAACATGAGTCAAAAACGATAAATAGAGTACTTAAAGGATTATGATTTCACATTACATTACCATTTCAGTGAGGCTAATGTGGTTGCAGACACATTAAGTCACAAGAGAGATGGCATGTTTGCTCACATAAGGATAGAAGAGTGGAGAATGATAGAAATGACTACTACTTTTGCATTCAACGTTCCCTTAGAAGAAGATGAATAGAGGACTAATGTAGCTCAGATGAGGGTACAACCCCAAATTATTGCAATAGTTATTGAAGCACAAAAGGTGGATAAAGAATAGAAAATGTATCAGGAGAAACTAAGGATATTGATGATCACAGTTGGAGGGTAGATGATAATGGTAACATAAGGTTCAACAAAAAACTTTGGGTTCCTCGTAACAACTCACTAAGGGCAAATATCATGAATAAAGCTTATAAGTCACACTTTGCCATTCATCCATGTAGTACCAAGACATGAAAATAAATTTTTGGTGGCTAGGAATGAAGAAACACATTCCTTAGTATGTTAGTCAATGTATGACCTATCAGCAAGTAAAAATTGAGCATAGGAAACCAACAGGATTGTTGTAGCCACTTCCTATTTTAGAGAGAAAATGGGAACATGTGACCATGGATTTTGTTTGTGGGTTATCGAAGGCCAGTGATCGGTGTGATATGGGGATTGTGGATAGACTTACTAAATCTACGTACTTTCTTCCTATTAAGAAGGCTTACACCTAAGATAAATTGAGCATAATTTATATTTTAGAGATAATAAAGTTACATGGAGTTCCAATTTCAATTGTATTAGATAGGGATGCATGTTTCACATCCCAATTCTGGCAAAGTTTTAAAGTTGTCTTTGGTACTAAGTTGAAGATGAGTACAACGTTCCACCTACAAACGGATGGGTAATCAGAATGGGTTATTCATATATTATAGGATATGTTAAGGGTTTGTGTGCTAAATTTAAGAGGTAATGGGAAGAATCATTTGGCATTAGTTGAATTTACCTACAACAATAGTTATCAATCCAGCATAGGAATGGCACCATTTATCGCATTGTATGGTAGACCATAGAGATCACTAAATTGTTATGTAAAAGTTGGGGAAAATATTGTTTTGGGAACTGACATAGTTTTAGAAACCACTGAGAAGATTAGAAACATCTGAGAGAGAGATTGCAGATTGCACAAAGAAGACAAAAAAGTTATGTAGACCATCGTAGACAACCGTTGGAATTTGTAATGAATGGTTTTGTGTTCTTGAGGGTATCTCCGAAAAAAAAGAATAATTGGTTCAACATAAAGGGTAAACTGGAGCTAAGATATGTAGGACCATTTGAGATCATAGAAGGATTGGCACGGTTGCAAACAAGTTAGTTTTACCAGATCAGTTGGAGATGATTCACAATGTCTTTTATGCCTCAATGTTGAGGAAATATGAACCAGATTAGTCTCATGTCATAGATTAGCAATCTCTAAATTTAGAAGAAGATATATCATATGAAGAGGGGAAAGTATAAATTATTTATCGTAAGGAGAAAATGTTGGGATTATGATGTAGACACCCCATTTTTGCAACCACCCGACTTGGCGATCTATCACCCGGTTACTGTGGATTCCTAATGATGAGCGCAAAGAATTCAAAATCTTATGAGAGGTCTTCTTCCAATTTCCTCTGTCTTCTAATTTCACTATCTTCTTTTTCTTTGCCACGAAATATAGAATTACACACGCTTATGATCACTACACTTTTCACCTGACTTAACAAGTACGTACCCTTAGGTTTGTTATACAGTTCGATAACTTAGAGACTTCGCTACGCTAGAAAAATATCACCTCGAGATTTAGAAATAATCACATTGGGACTGAAAAAAACCTTACGCCAAAATTCATAAAAATCTGCAAAAATCGATACAATGATAAAATACCCTTCATGAATTTTGAACCTCCGAAAAGTATTGAAAGTACCTTTATTACCTTTAGAATATGATTTCGAGTCTAACGAGACCCAAATCGACGAAAATGGAGAAATTTATGAAAAAATGACAAAATAACCAAAACGACCCTTGATGTCTAACTTGTACATAGAGACCTTGACTCGTAGGAAAATTGAAATAAAACAACCAACTTGAAAAATTTTAAATTTAAACGATCAACCTGAAAACTTTAAATCAATATTCAATCCAAAATTTAATCAACCCATCAACATTTAAATCAAAATCCAATCAATCAATTAACATTGAAATTAAAATCCAATTTACCAATTAATATTAGAATTAAAATCCATTCGATCAACCTACTAAAAATAAAATCGACCATTCAACATTCAAATTAAAATTAAATCAACCGAGTAACATGGAAATTAAAATCCGATCAACCCATTAACATTAAAGTTAAAATCCAATCAAGTAATCAAATTCAAATCAAAGTTCAATCAACCAATCGAACGAAAATTTTAATTTAATCAACCAATCAAGATCGAAGAATAAAACACAATTAACCTATCAAATTAAATTTTAACTTAATCAGACCAAAATTAAAAATCAAAATTAATCATCAATGATCCACCAACGTGCCACGGGTTGCGAAGCATGGGGCTATGGTCCCTTTTCTTTTCTTCCATTTAAATTCAAGTAGAGAGAGAGAGTCTCTCTTTGGTTCGGTCAAAGAAGAAACAAACAAAAAAGGAAAAGCATCAAAAAGAAAATAAAGAGAACAAATAAAAGAAAAAATGGAAACTAATGTGTATATAAAGAGCATCCCATGTTCTCTTGAAATGAGGAAGAAAAGATGACATTTTTGAAAGAGAAAAATTGGGTTTTCTCTCTCATTCATGTTGGTTGTAAAAAAGCTCTCCTCTTGGACAACAACCCAAAAGAAAAAGGAGAGGAAGAAGAGAAAAAAGAAGTAGAAAAGGGAAGAGAAGAGAAGAAGGAACTCACATCCTTCTTCTCCAAACTCACGACCTCACTCCTCCATCCATTCTTTTCCTTCTTAGCTACTAAAACAATTCAAAAACCAGCCCCTTCTCAGCCACTATAACCAGTCGAAAACCAGTCCATCTCAGCTCTTAAACAGTCCCAAAACCAGCCCCATCTCAGTCCTCAAACAGTCCCAAAACCAGCCCCTTCTTAGTCACGTAAACAATCCCAAAACCAGCCCCTTCTCAGCCACTAAAACCAGTCCAAAACCAGTCCCATCTTAGCTCTTTAACCAGCCCCTTCTCAACCACCAAAATCAATCCAAAACTAGCCCCATCTCAGCTCTTTAACCAGTCCCAAAACCAGCTCCATCTAAGCTCTTTAACCAATCCAAAACTACCTCCATTTCAGCCTTTAAATCGATTCCAAAATCGTCCCCATTTCAGCAACTTGAACAATCCCAAACCACTCTCACTTTAGCCATTAAAACCATCCCAAAAATACCTTGATTTCACAACGTTTCATTTTAAACCTCGACAAGGACGATCCAAGTTTCAATTTTGGAAGGGATCCAAGCAACCAAAATTGTTCAGTGAAGGTAAGTTGTTTCATTTAATCTTGATTTCTTAGTTTTTTTATATTCACTCGAATTGACTCGTTGATTTTTGTGTACGTGGCATTAATAACAGTCATTGATTTTTCAAAGTATTAGTGGATCGATTCATTAACTTTTGGTATTGATAGATTGATCAATTTAATTTTTTACGTAAAGTTAATTGGCTAACTCACTGATTTTTTGTGTACATAGGACGTTTAAAATCAATTTCTTCAATAAAATGGGTGTGAGTCAACTCACTGATTTTTGTGTACAAAGAAAGTTTTAAAATCAATTTTTTCAATAAAATGGGTGTGACTCACGAATTTTATGTACATAGGAGGTTTAAAATCAATTTTTTCAATAAAATATGTGTGAGTCAACTCACTAATTTTTGTGCATATAGGAAGTTTAAAATCAATTCTTTCAATAAAATGGGCGTGAGTCAACTCACTAACTTTTGTGTACATAGAAAATTTAAAATTGAGTTTTTTCCATAAAATTGTCACATGAGTCGACTCATTGATTTATTTGCATAGGAAGTTTAAAATAGATTTTTTCTTTATAAAACCTGCATGTGAGTTGACTCATTTATTTTTTAGCACATGGAGGTATTCAAATTAAATTTATTTCTTACTAAAATAAATCCCAATCAATTCATTAATTATTGGTGCCACGTAAGCATTATCAATCGTGGGATTCCACTATATGAAATTCGAAGAATTCATGTGACAAAAATAAGTTTTGAAAAAAATCTTAGTTTACCAGTTTTGGAGATTCATGTAAATTCAGACTTTTCGTTGATTTAGTGACTTTCCTAAAATCATAATTTTCTATTCTAAAAAATTAATATTTGTAAATTGTTAATTTGGGAAATCTAACATTAATAACTTTCTATTTTGGAAAATCATTTTTACAAATTTCTAATTTGGGACTCATCATATTTGAAATTTTCTATTTTGGAAAGTTTATTTTTCAAGTTTCTTATTTGGGATCTCATCATGCATTCCTAAACTTCTAATTTAGGAAATTTCACATTTCTAGTTTAGAGACTTCATAGATGGTCAAATTAGAAATTTCATATTCATAATTTTCTAACTTAGAAAATTTTCATAAATTCCTATTTTAATTAATTGAAAAAATATTTGCATATGTGGGTTTAGATTGAAATATTGCCACGTGAGCTTTGGAACGTAGGTTAGAATTAAAGTTTTTTCAAATATTTCAATTTTTATGCGGAATTCGAGAAATCATGTAATATTTGGGAGAATATTGACCGTAAGATTCGTTTAGCACATCTGATATAAATTGATTATTATGGACCATATCTTAACTCTAGTCTTTACCCATTGACCGTAGGACAATTTAATATCATAATAGAGACCGATCATTTCGATCGGGCGGGTTCGGTGCTTAACACCTTACGGAACCTGTAATATGACCCCTTACCAATTTTTCTTGCTCGTGGACCAACCTGGTCCATTTTGGAGTTATGTATGGTTCCTAGACCTAAACTAGGTGGCGACTCCCAATTTTCATAAAATTCTCCATTTACCAATCAGACCCTTATTCACTATTTAGTGGAAAACGGGTAGAGACGATTTCAGTGGTGACTCTATTGGGGATTTTATGTTCAAACTTGACCCGATCCAAGACTATCCCTAGGTTGATTCTTCACTCAAGTCAACCTAGTTGATTCCAAGAGACTTTTATAATAGGTTAGATTTTATGGGTATGTGATCATATGTAATTGATTGATAATTTTTGTCATTGGCTACTTCTTGTGATTGGCTATTTCTTATGATTGGATTGGATAAATACATATGGTTTGTATGATTAAATATTCACAAAAACTTCCCGGGCGCACTTTGTCCTTTCGCACACACTTACGAATATGCATACTCATATATGCATCATGACGTGTCCTTATAAACCCCGTAGCCGGATCCAAACTAACCTGGTCATTCGGGTCACGGGGGATGACAGTGACTGCTACAACTTCAATACAATACCTTCGAGTATATCAAACTGAAGTATCACGTACTGGTTGACCAAGTGAAACTAGGATGGTATATCGATGTTTCAGGCTGAAGCAACCTAAGCTTTGTCCTAACCTAGCCTCAATCATATAATGAGCTTAGAACCTTGAACTTAAGTGCGGTCCCATTAGGCCATGACTCGAATCGACTATGAGTGCTCCCGGGTTGCTTTATCTAATCTAACTAACAGGTAAGTGGGCGGATCGATCTAGACCGTTCAAATTAAACCCATAAAATTGATTCGACTCAATAAACTCAATTGGTAAACAAAAAAGATACTGATCATTGTAAACCAACTAAACTAGTTGACCCAATTGGCAAATGGATCTAACCAGCCAACACTAAACCAGTTGGACCAATTATTTTTAGGTTCAAAGACTCAACCTAATTTGTATCAAGAAGATCCAATCAAATGGTCAAACTAACTAATTTGACCTAAGGTTCAACCCCAACCAGGGGTAGACCCGTGACTAACCTTTCTCACCCTTGTGGTCTCTATAGACTTATAATGCATTTGGACTTGATTGTTTACAACCAGAACTTGGGCAAATTTATGTCAAAATTTTAATCATGTGGTTAAGAGTCAAACCTTTAAAGTTAATGGTTAATCTTGGTTTTTTTCGATCAGGTAATAATTGCTCCTAAATGTTCTAAACCACCATATGTGCCACTTTGGGTTTGTGAAAAGAATCATCTTGCCGAAGTGACATCATCAAATCCAAGTATTTAATCCTTGCCACAAAAAGAAACAAGTGCCATGGATGAAACATCACTTTGTCAGATTTTGAAATCTTTTCAAGTACAGATTATTGCTTCTGTTCAGACACAAATTAAGGCCCTGAAAACTGAAAAGAAAAAAGATAAAGTTATATAACCTCGGGCTATGTTTAACATCGTCGAAAATCTTGGAGATAATCAATTACCCGTCGACCCTGTCTTAACTCATTGAATAACTCAGGTAGAACCTATATTGAAGAATATCGAGGACCCCGACGATCTTGCCCTTGGATTAGGGGCAATGATGTTGTTTTCCATGGTTTGTCTGTGGTCGTTGTAAAAACTTGATGTAGAGATTTTCAGATGAACAAATATTTAAAATAAAATTTTGGGATGTCGAATTCGTTCCACAGGGACAGTTGGGATTCACTTAAAATTCGATTTGAAAACAAAATAGATTTGTTGCACAAATAAGATGGAAATTAACTTGCAATTGAAATAAAAACAGAAAATAGAGATTGAAAACCTAAGAAAGAGGGCTTTTAGAAGTCAATTCAGCCATTGCAACCCATTCATAAAGTAGACTAATTCTAAGAATAACTCAATCCATGTACCAAGTCATTGCTCATGGATCGGAAGGTGGAGCAGTTTAATCATTGAAGGTAACCGAAAGTTATTCATGAAAATCCAGGTTTGATTGAGATTGCCAAACTTATATTTAAACTCTTCACAGAGCATAACCGTTCTTGAACTTATCTAAGTAATGGCTATCAAAGTTCGAATTAGAAATATAAGCTAGATTATCTAATCATAGGAGAATTCTCAGAATAATTAACATACAAACAAAATAAGGAATTAAAACTACATTAGAAGGATGAACTTGCTTCAGCATCCTTGATCTCTCTAAGGAGGATCTAGCCACTTATAACAACATAAAGAAGACAATAGATGGAGAAAAGAATGTAAAACAGAGCTGTACTTTTGATTCCTTCTTTAAATGGTTCTCCCAAGAATTACAAAAGGAACTAAAGAAACAATTGATCCTCTCACTACTACAAAAACTCTCTCTAAAAGAAAAATCAGGAAAAATGCAGAGAAATTAGGGAGAAGAAGAGGGTCAAGAGGGATCCCTTCTTTGAAATCAACTATCTAATTTATAACATTCGTAATCGGATTATTGGGTCAATTTCTCGGATGATTTGATTCGAAATAACCATTTACTTACAACGACCAAAGTATCTGGAACATCTCGTGCAAATCTCGAGGAAAAATTCCTCGAGATCACCACAGAGCATTAGAGCCCTACCGCAGTGCAGTGACGTGGCAACGAAATTTTTTGAGATTTTGTTGGATGCTCCGTTTTTGCTCGCACATTGTAACCGACTTTGTTTCATGATTTGATAACTTCTACGTGCACTTTATTCATCTGTAATTAACAATAAAATCTCATTAGCTCTCTAGATTTGGAGAAATATATAAATTTGTAATTATTTAAAGGGACTAACATTTAAAATGTGATAGAATTGATGATATTATGGTCCCAAAATCACATTATTGGGACCTTATCACACCCTTAAACCTCAATTTTGCTAGTCCCGGACATAACTTCTCTTTCGTGAGGTTCCCGACTGCATTTAGCTTATCAGTAAGCCCTTAAACCCTTAGGTTACTACTAGTGAATGAGGTTGACTCGTGAGGGTTTGCAGTGAATATACCCATAAAATTCTAACACTTTACAAATATTAAAATCAAAATCGAAGTATGTAAAGTGAATGTAACGAAATTTCATAAATCTGTCAAAGGTCATTTACATTTTAACAAAGTTCTAAGTTTTTTATTCCTCATTTTAGAAAATTTCAAAGATAACTTGAGTGTTTGTGCGTTTTTCTGATTTTTTTCTTTTTAAAAGTAACATCTTTTTTAGGAACAAGATTTTATTTCCTAATTGCTAAGAATGGTCGGTTCTACCTAAGTTCTAACTCGAAACTAAATATCTTGTCTGGGATTGTGAAAGGTGTGGATGTTCACTTTAATACCTCTAAGGGGCTTTATCTGTGATATTCCAGTTTACTCACGTTTTTACCATTGATAGCTTTCACCCTACTGCACTATTTGGTCTCATTGGACTCTTTTCATTTTTTACAGTTCTAACCATCTTTGACATCTTTCTCGTATTTTTCTGCTTATTTTTTTGATTTTATCATACTTCACCATTTTCTGGTGTTCTTTTTACAAAAAGCAGGTAGCCCTTTTCAAGATACCCAGTCTAATCCTATGGTGCTGTCCAAGTGATACTAGCTTCAGTTCTATTTTTCTTCTAACTAGCCAACTAAAGGACAAAGAAGTCATAGTTCACTAGACTAGGTTTCCCCTAACATTCTAGACAGAGAAGAGGGTAAACTTTTGTTTCATAAAATCTTATCTTTCCAAGTATTCAATCAGAAGTGAATTTTTAAAATAATTCTTTCATGATTTTCTTAATGAGAAATAACCAAAAAGAACTTATGATCAAAATTTAGGACATGAGCCTGAGATTTGAAATTCATATGTAAATAGTACATAAAAAGAATTTGAAGAAAATATTTTGCCAGTGTTAAATATTTTTAAATTTTTTTCATGAAATTAAACTAGCAATGAAATAAACTACCAATGAAATGCAATGCAATTGTGAGCTAACCTAATACCCCCAAACCTAAATGACATATTGTCCTCAATATGCACGCAGTAGGAAAAATAAAAAGGTTAGATAACACCTGAAATGGATTGGGCATTAATGTGCAAAGTCTTATTACAACTAATCTGAAAAGAATGAAAGTTATAACAATGATAATTTTCGAAGCAGTTTTTTTTTTGCAGAAAAGAAATCCTTCCTAAAATACAAAAACAACCTAATTAAGAAATTAAAAACATCCTAATCTAAAATTTAAACCTATCTTAATCCGAACATTCAGTAGCCTATGCCTTCTTCTCCTCAATATATACCAACATCTGTTGCTATTACTTAATTAACAATTACTGACTAGGCTACATTCCTAGTGGTGTTGATTGATTGGTTTGGTTGAAAGTGGACTTTGAAGAAAAAGATAGTGAGAAAGGGATTAAGGTTGAAGGTTTTTTTTTTTTTTTTTAAATAGAGTTGTTTCCTAACTACACTACTTATTAAAATAAAAACACATAGGTTGCCTCCCAAGCAGTGCTAAGTTTAACGTCTACAGCCGGACCTATCAAAAGGTTCGAATCCTAGGAATTTTCCTAACATTCATTTTGACGGACACAACGATCAACTTTCCACCCCAATTGATAGGCAGACATATTTTTACCATCGTTAGGATATGAAAATAATTTTTTAAAATGATCAACAACCTTCGTTTGTCCTCAGTTCTTAGTGTCATCACCTTTTCAAAATGAGTTTCAATCATCATATTCCCAAAGAAAATGAAAGTTATAAGACATGAAGGGTTTTTACATTCTTGTGAAAGGATGGGTTGAATGGGATACGAAGTTGGATCAGTAGTGGTCGGAATTGGTGTGACTAACAAATTAGAGTTGATCTTTGATTCCTTCTGGACAACAGTCTCCTCTGCTGGTGGATCAATTTTCTTAGTCAAATTTGTACAATCAACTTGCTCATTGGGAATTTGAAATATAGGTTGGCTCTCAAGGGTTATCTCATTTGAAAATTGACCATTTTCTTTCTTCTAAGGGCACAATAAACGGACCTAGTTGGACTTTTATCATTGCTTTAGTGGAACTGTAACCTCATTGGTTTGTGTTTGAACTTCCATTGAGATGAGGTTATCAGTTATTGATAGACAATCATCAAAATCTTCAAAAGAATTGAATTGGTCACTAAGGGTATTTTGAAAGAATAGTGGATTTTCTGGGATTGAGACATCCTCATTTTCAGATTTATCAAATTTCCCTTCTTCTAAGGATAACTTTAGGTGACTCAATTGAGTTCCTATGTTGACTAAGGTTTGACCCATGTCCTATTGTTGTTGATGATTTAACAACTGTTGTTAATGATTTAACAACATTTGTTGATGGAGTTGTTGTTGTTGGATTAACTGCTGTTGTTGGATTAACAACTTAGTCATCAAGGATTCTAATGAGGACGATTGAGGAGAAGACAAATATGAATGAGTGGATGTTGGCTCAGGCTCTGTGCTCTATAATCGGAGAAATGTTAAGAATCATAGGATTGTTGGAAAATTATGATTGGATTCATTATCGAGGTGTCATGTATATAAAATCCCCCTGATTACCAAAATGACTACTCTAAGTGAACTCGTTCAGACATGGTATGAAATCTGAGGGAAACCATATATCTACGTGGTATGGTTGGTTGAACGAACTGGGTGTTGGCATCCAATATGAGTTTTGATAATGATGCATATTAGCCTGCATAACACGAAGCATAGGCATACTCGGACAATGCTCGGGAGAATGACCATAATTATCACATAAGACACACGGGATCCAAGATTCTCTCCTAAACTCCATGACGATGTAAATTTGCTCGGGGTTCTGTATCTATACACTATTGATCTGCACACAAGAGGGGGAGGAATTCATACGTGAACACTGGGTTCTTAAGACTAGATAGCTCCTAATTGGTTCAAAGGATTAATCAAAGCCTCCAACCCAAATCTCTGAAATCGAAAACAGCCAGTTTAATTCCCAGGGGAGAGGTGGCGCATGATGCTAAGAAAGGGCACTCTTAGATCACCTCTAATCTAGAATAGACGTGTGTCTATCCCTCGAATACACGTTGTATTGCAGGGTAGGATTGCGCTTAGGCACTGTTCACGATCAAGAAGTGCAGTTGGTACAACTTTTGATTAACTTTGCTTAATGAGCTCGGCGAGACCTAGAGTTAAGTCTAACCAATTTTAATTAATTAAGTGGTTGTGAATTCGATTTCCTAGAAGGGTAAGATATCAGTGATGAAATCCGATTCTTATCTTATGGTGCCATCCTCGCAAGGGTGCCCTTATTACTATGTGTGAATCCAAGGTGTACAGATTAGTCATTCAAAATCAATACAGAAACTCATTAGCAAAAGATGCGTGAGTGTTTCGAAAATTTACCTCCCGTTCTAGACGGGGGATGATCGAGCTGAGTCTACTCGGGCTACCAACACCAAATTTGGTGTACAAACCCGAGGGGCTGAGATAGTTTCGTCCCACAATCGTTTGTCTGTAAATCTATTACAATCCGAGCCCTCTCGGATGAAATTAAAAAGTAATACAAATTCAAGTTCCTAATACAAATTATTTTCTAAAAAAATAAAATGAAAAGAAAATTGGAAGTTGCTGTCTTCTCGGTGAGGGAACCAATTCAGTGGATAAAAGTTCCACGTGTCGTTTTTAGTCGAGTCCTTCACCTGAAAATAACACAATTATTCCAATTAGAATGCTAAGGCAAAAACCAATATGCCCATTAAAATGTCCATTATATGAGAAACTTGCTCAACAAAAATCAACAAAAATTATTACCACGTCACCACAGAGTACTAGGAGGCTACCGCTGAGCGGTGAAATTTTGATGAAAATTGGTTTTTCAAATTGGAATTGGCTTCTGATATCCTGAGGATTGTAATGAAAATATTTTCAAAATTGTTTATGTTCTTTTAGCTTCTATTTCAATCAAAACAAGTTCGATTTTGTTTCGAAAACTATTACGGACTTATTTCCGAATTGAAAATGAATCAACTCGCTATCCTCGGCAGCGGCGCCAATTTGGTCGTTGTAAAAACTTGATGTAGATATTTGCAGATGAGAAAATATTTAAAATAAAACTTTGGGAAGTCGAATTCATCCACAGGGACAGTTGGGATTCACTTAAAATTCGATTTGAAAACAAAACAGAGTTTAAAAACAGATTGGTTTAAAAAGAAAACAGATTTGTTGCACAAATAAGAGGGAAATTAACTTGCAATTGAAATAAAAACAGAAAATAAAGACTGAAAACCTAAGAAAGAGGGCTTAGAGAAGTCAATTCAGCCCTTGCAACCCATCCATAATGTAGACTAATTCTAAGAATAACTCAATCCATGTAGCAAGTCATTGCTCATAGATCGGAAGGTGGAGCAGTTTAATCATTGAAGGTAACCAAAAGTTATTCATGAAAATCTAGATTTAATTGAGATTGCCTAACTTATATTTAGCCTCTTCACAGAGCATAGCCATTCTTGAACTTATCTAAGTAATGGCTATCAAAGTTTGAATCAGAAATATAAGCTAGATTATCTAATCATAGGAGAATTCTCAGAATAATTAACATGTAAGCAAAATAAGGAATTAAAATTACATTAGAGGGATGAACTTGCTTCGGCATCCTTGATCTCTCTAAGGAGGATCTTGCTACTCATTACAAGGTTCATAGTTGCAGCAATAACAACATAAAGAAGACAATAGATGGAGAAAAGAATGTAAAACAGAGCTGTACTTTTGATTCCTTTTTTAAATGGTTCTCCCAAGAATTACAAAAATAACTAAAGAAGAAAAACTAAAGAAACAATTGATCCTCTCACTACTACAAAAATTCTCTCTAAAAGAAAAATCAGGAAAAATACAGAGAAATTAGGGAGAAGTAGAGGGTCAAGAGGGACCCCTTCTTTGAAATCAACCCTCTAATTTATAACATTTGTAATCGGATTATTGGGTCAACTTCTCGGATGATTTGATTCGAAAGAACCATTCAGTTACAACGACCTAAATATCTGAAACATCTCGTGCAAATCTCGAGAAAAAATTTATCGAGATCATCACGGAGTATTAGAGCCCTACCGCGATGCGGTGACGTGGTATCGAAATTCTTCGAGATTTTGTTGGATGCTCCCTTTTTACTCATATATTGTAACTGATTTCATTTTGTGATTTGATAACTTCCACTTGCGTTTTATTCATCTGTAATTAGCAATAAAATCTCATAAGCTCTCTTAATTTGGAGAAATAAATAAATTTGAATTATTTAAAGGGACTAACATTTAAAATGTGATAGAATTGGTGAAATTATGGTCCCAAAATCACATTATTGGGACCTTATCAGTCTGTTAGAGAAGTTCACAATGCCAAACATGGAGAAATTTGATGGGATTGGATTCCCCAAGACTCACTTGAAAGTATATGTTGGCATCATGTAATCTCAAGGTTTGAATGAAGAACATATAACACAACTTTTTCAAAGAACCCTTACAGGTCCTGCCTTATGCTAGTTAATTTCATTGGACTCATCTCAGGTTAGAACATGTCATGAATTAATGAACGAGTTTATTGGTCGATACTCATTCAATACGGACATCGATCTCACAACAAGAGATTCTAAAACGACTAAGTAAAAGCCCGGGGAAACCTTCATTGAGTTCATAGCTCGATGGAGATAAAATCGTTCAATCATGAGACCTACCTCAGGAAAAAGAACAAATCAAGATCATCCTTAGGAATCGCACTCCAGACTATGCCAAGTACTTGATGCTTCAATACCTTTCTACTTTTTAATCACTCCTTGAGGCTAGAAACCAAGTTGAGGATGCCTACTTTTCGGGACTTTTTAGTAATTCGTTTGAGTCAAAATCCAAAAATTTTAAATTTAGTGTCAATTCCTTACAAGTAGCCAACACCTCTTTCACCCTACCTTCTCAAGTCACTCAGTTCTCACAAGCTAAGCCTAGGAGACAATTCTCCAATCTTGGAATGTCCCTTAGTGTTGTCTATCAAAAATTGATGAAAAAGATATTGCTAACACTATTGCAACCTAAGCTCCTACCTAATCCTCTCCCTCCAAACTTGGATAATGGGTAATTTTTTGAATTCCATCAGATGCTCGGTCATGTTCTTTATAGGTGCATTACCCTCCTCTGTGCTATTCAAGATCTTTTTGAGCAAGGAAAAGTCATCATACCTGCTCCTTCCGCACCCAATGTTAAAACTAACCCTTTATCTACCTTTTAAAATCAATCCCTTCCTACTCTAAACCTAATATCCATGTCCAAACTCGAATTAGTTGGCCCAGTTTCTTTCATTCACTCGATTGGTCTTATTAGTGTATCCTTACCATACCAGAATGAGCCCATTTACCTTAAGGTAGTGACATAACTGAAAAATAAAGAAAGTATTGAAGTAATAGGTTATTCAACATCAAACAGGCTTGAATCGGAACATGAAGAGGTGGCAAAATGGACGAGCCCAAATCATCCCTCGTGAAGATATCCAAAGTGGCATAGACCTTAGCATTGTGTACCTCTATTCAGAATGATATCCCTGCTTCGTGTTTTCTTTTTAGTTTCAGTCGCGTCAGTCTTTAATTTCAGTTGGTTATGTTAGGTTGTTTGTTTAATTTTGAGTTTTAGTCGAGTTTATCAATCTACATTTTTGTAAATCCAATAATAAAGAAGCTTTTGATTATCATGCGTGCAATAATAATGTGAACATAAAATCTAACACAAGGAATGACTCAGAGCTCACTAATCGAACTTGATAATTATTGGAATTAAAGAGTCCACTCAAGAAGTGTAAATTGGTACTACATTATCCTCAAGAGAATATGAGAGAATAATAAACTTACATGAGATATTCAACAATGTTCCTGCATGGTCTCATGAGGATATATTGATAGATTGCATCAAAATAGATCAAGGCATAAAGTCGAGGGTGAACTTTAAAGTCAAAGATCATCAAGAATGATGCAGTTGAAACCATCGACAAGGTGCTAAGATCCGCAAGGAGGGATCTATCATATTTTTTCACTAGAGAGATAAGAGTTCTCATTAACAAAAGAATATGAGATTTCTTTCAGAGTTCGAAAAGTGAATGAGTCAATGTTAAATATAAAAAACTCAATCACACTCAATTTCGTAGAAGAAGACTGAAGATTTCTCACTCTAAAAAGAAGACCTTACTCGACAAAGCAATCAAGACATTGAGTTCTTAGAACCTTGAACAAATCAATTAGTATTTCACCAAAGGAGGCCTTCTTTGGCCGAACCATTCTCTTATCTTACCGAGAAAAATACAACCATCTTTAGCCCCTCGCAGCCTAAAAAAATAAAAATCAATAGCCTCTTTTTTCCAAACCACACCAACTAACCTTGGGAGGGAAGTCTAGTATGAACTACGTTTTGACCTGATCCCAAAGAGAAAAGAAAGATTTGGGGTACGTAGGCAACCTGAGAAGTTACTTGAGGCCCGGTTACAAAGAAAAATAAAATATATATTCTCTTAAGGAAAGTATCTTCCAAAAAAAAATCTCCTATTGAAAAATATAACAGAAAAGAAAAGAATACCTAACTGGGGGCATTTGAAAATAAAGATATTCAAAAGAGTTGACGAAAAAAGGAGAATATCAAACTAGGGGTATTTTGGAAAGTTGAACCTTATATCTTTTCTTTCTAAATCATGTCTTAAGCCCACCTTCTAAGTCCTCCCGAATGTTAATTGATTCAGGTAGGGTCTAGGGAACTAAGAGGTTGTCGAATTGAGTATCTGAGAACATAAAAAAAAAGTCCACTAATTTGAAATCCTGAAAATGCGACTTAGGCAAAAGTTAAGGTATAACAAAAAAAATGAGAGCCTGCTTGGTTGAAAACCTGAAAAGGTGACCTAGGCAAAAATCAAGGCCTCATCAGAAAAAGAAAGACAAAGCCCTCTAAATAAAAACCTGAAGAGACAATCTAGGCAAAAACTTGGATACCAAAAAGGAAAAGAAAGATTCCACCAAGAAGAAAAATTCAGAAGAAAACTTACACAGAAACTAGGAAATGTAGAAAGTCTTTCAAGTCAGAGTATTTGTTTTTCAGTTGAGAACTCACATTTGAACCAAATACACTATAAGTCTATAGAGACCACATGGGTGAGAGAGGTTAATCATGGGTCTACCCCTGACTGGGGTTGAACCTTAGGTCTGACTATTTAGTTTGACCTCCTGATTGCATCTTCTTAACACATATTAGGTTGAGTCTTTGAACCTAAAAACCAATTGGTCCAACCGATTTGGTGTTGGTTGGATAGATCCACTTGCTAATTGGGCCAACTGGTTAAATTGGTTTACAATGATCAGTATCCTTTTTGCTTACCAATTGAGTTTATTGGGTCAAACCGATATTGCGGGTTTAATTTGAACCGTCTGGACCGGTCTGCCTACTTACATGTTGGTTAGATTAGATAGAGCAACCCGGGAGCACTCATAGTCGATTCGAGTCGTGGCCTAATGGGACCGAACTTAAGTTCAAGGTTTTAAGCTTATTATATGATTGAGACTAGGTTAGGACAAAGCTTAGGTTACTTCAGTTTGAAACGCTGATATACTATCCTACTTTCACTTGGTCAACTAGTACATGGTGTTCCAATTTGATATATAAAAGCGCCCTCGATCCGCGGGGTGCGCGGATCCGCTTTTGACCCTTGAGGTTTGGGAGTCGCCACCTAGTTATTACGGTCTAGGAACCGATCAATGACTCTAAACGGATAAAAACTAATCTAAAACCACAAAAAAACTGAATTCGGGGATCATGTTACGGGATTGGAAGGTGTTAGGCACCAACCCCGCCCGGCCAAAGCCGGTCTCTACTAAATTCCCAAGTAAATTACATTGCTAAAACCTAGATAAAAATGAACAAAAATAAAAATTTACCTTTCCGATGGCAAGGACTTGGTTCCCTCAGATCTGACAAAAAGAGCTCCTTGTACCGTGCTCCCTTGCTTCGTTCTGTCTCCGGATTTGACTTCGGATCTCCTAGATCAAGGTATCTCCTTGTTTTTAGATCTGAACTCTTCAAGTTTGTTGCGGATTTGGGGGTGTTTTTGGAGGGCTTTTAGGTGTTTTCTAGACTAAAATTGAAGGAGGGATGTTAGGTAAGGAGTTGGGGCTCCAAAACTAGGGTTTATGGGGGCTAGGGGAGCTTCTAGACCTACTTCTCTTAGGGTTTATGATTTGATACGAAAATAGGGTGTGAGCACCTCTATTTATAGATGTTTTTAGGGGTTGATTTGGGTAGAGTTAGTGTTTAATTAGAGATCTTTTAATTAGAGTTGTGTTTTAGTTTGACTTGTTTTAGGTAGAATTATTTTTAAGTTAGAACTCTATTAGATAGAGTTATTATTTAATTAGAATTCTATTATGACTTTTGGTCTTATTTGATTGACTTTTAATGTTTTGACTTTAGTCTTAATTGATTGACTTTCAATATCTTGACTTCAGTCTTGCTTAATTGACTTTAATTTTGACTTCAGTCTCACTTGATTGACTTTAATACCTTGACTTTAGTCTTGCTTGATTTACTTTTGGTTTTTGGAGAACCCCTTCCATTATTTCTTTAATTCTTCGGACCCTCAAATGGAGGGGTCCTTAAAGAAATATCCCACGAACCCTCAACAATTTTGCCTGAGAGTCCGATTAATCGATTTTTTAGGTTCAAAATTTTAAATTAATTTCATTAATGTTTAAATTTAATTATTTAATGTTTTATTTATTAATTTCGAATTTTTTAATCATGAAAATTGTGAAATTACCGTTTTGCCCCCGAAGAGGACTTTTCACGTTTTAAGTCAGTTTTTAATGTTCTAGGATGTTTTAGAATCGGTTTTTCGTAAGGAATTCAATGAGAATGTTGGTTTGTGTCATTTATGAAATTTTTTGTGTGAAATGATTATGAACTTTATGAGGGGCATTTTCGTAATTTTGTCAAATTCTGTTAAAATTGGTGAAATGATTTATTTGATTTCGATTTATTATTTTATGTGTTCGAGAGAGTTTTCCTAAGCGTAACGTAGGCTCTAGGGTCGTTTTGAGGTTAGGGGTATTTTGGTAATTTAATCATTTTTAGTGATTTTTATCGTGAAGCTTCTTTTTGGTCTGCAAGATGATGATTTCTATGTTTCTGGGGTTGTATTTTCCTAGCGTAGCGTGGTTTCTAAGGTTTTGTCAATTCGAGATACCTCATCTGGATTTCTGAAACATATCTGGTAACAAAATAAAGCAACGGAATACACATCCATCATTGGGAATCCTTGCGATCGGGTTGACGAGTTGATTAATCAGGCGGATGCAAAAATGGGGTGTCTACAGATGCCCCTCTTTGGCAGAGGGTTGAAGCAAACTAGATAGCAAATCTATTTTGGTAGATAGTGCGATATCTGAATGCCAAAGCTAGTGACAGTTCATTTTGCAGCCTGATTTAGCAATTCGTCAGGGTGTTCGGATCCTTGAGAATAAAGCTCTCCCCAAATCAAAAGGTTGTCAGGTCCTTGAGCGCAAACTCTCACTGACGGTGTCAGATCCTTGAATTTTAGAGAATTCCCCCTGACTAAAAGTGCAAATGTGCAAGTGTGTGCACTGTGTGAAACTGAGTAAAACCTGAGCATAAATTTAGCATAATCTGAGTATAAACTGAGCATAATTTGAATATAAACTGAGCATAATTTGAATATAATCTGAACATAGTTCCTGAGCATAGTTCCGAGAAAACCCTCGGCGGTATCTGAGCATAGTTCCGAGAAAACCCTCGGCGGCATCTGAGCATAGTTCCGATAAAACCCTCGGCGGTATCTGAGCATAGTTCCGAGAAAACCCTCGGCGGTATCTGAGCATAATTCCGAGAAAAAACCCTCGGCGGTATCTGAGCATAGTTCCAAGATAACCCTTGGCGGTATCTGAGCATAGTTCCGAGAAAACCCTCGGCGGTATCTGAGCATAGTTCCAAGATAACCCTTGGCGGTATCTGAGCATAGTTCCGAGAAAACCCTCGACGGTATCTGAGCATAATTCCGAGAAAACCCTCGGCGGTATCTGAGCATAGTTCCGAGAAAACCCTCGGCGGTATCTGAGCATAGTTCCGAGAAAACCCTCGGCGGAATCTGAGCATAATTCCGAGAAAACCCTCGGCAGTATCTGAGCATAGTTCCGAGAAAACCCTCGGCGTATCTGAGCATAGTTCCGAGAAAACCCTCGGCGGTATCTGAGCATAATTCCGAGAAAAACCCTCGGCGGTATCTGAGCATAGTTCCAAGATAACCCTTGGCGGTATCTGAGCATAGTTCCGAGAAAACCCTCGGCGGTATCTGAGCATAATTCCGAGAAAACCCTCGGCGGTATCTGAGCATAGTTCCGAGAAAACCCTCGGCGGTATCTGAGCATAGTTCCGAGAAAACCCTCGGCGGTATCTGAGCATAATTCCGAGAAAAACCCTCGGCGGTATCTGAGCATAGTTCCAAGATAACCCTTGGCGGTATCTGAGCATAGTTCCGAGAAAACCCTCGGCGGTATCTGAGCATAATTCCGAGAAAACCCTCGGCGGTATCTGAGCATAGTTCCGAGAAAACCCTCGGCGGTATCTGAGCATAGTTTCGAGAAAACCCTCGGCGGTATCTGAGCATAATTCCGAGAAAAACCCTCGGTGGTATCTGAGTAAAATCCAAGATAACCCTTGGCGGCATCTGAGCAAAATCCAAGATAACCCTTGGCGGAGACTGAGCAAAATCCAAGATAACCCTTGGCGGAAACTGAGCAAAATCCAAGATAACCCTTGGCGGCAACTGAGCAAAATCCAAGATAACCCTTGGCGGAGACTGAGCAAAATCCAAGATAACCCTTGGCGGAGACTGAGCAAAATCCAAGATAACCCTTGGCGGCAACTGAGCAAAATCCAAGATAACCCTTGGCGGAGACTGAGCAAAATCCAAGATAACCCTTGGCGGCAACTGAGCAAATCCAAGATAACCCTTGGCGGAAACTGAGCAAAATCCAAGTTAACCCTTGGCGGCAACTGAGCAAAATCCAAGATAACCCTTGGCGGCAACTGAGCAAAATCCAAGATAACCCTTGGCGGAGACTGAGCAAAATCCAAGTTAACCCTTGGCGGAGACTGAGCAAAATCCAAGATAACCCTTGGCGGCAACTGAGCAAAATCGAAGATAACCCTTGGCGGAGACTGAGCAAAATCCAAGATAACCCTTGGCGGAGACTGAGCAAAATCCAAGTTAACCCTTGGCGGAGACTGAGCAAAATCCAAGATAACCCTTGGCGGCAACTGAGCAAAATCCAAGATAACCCTTGGCGGCAACTGAGCAAAATCCAAGATAATCCTTGGCGGAGACTGAGCAAAATCCAAGTTAACCCTTGGCGGCAACTGAGCAAAATCCAAGATAACCCTTGGCGGCAACTGAGCAAAATCCAAGATAACCCTTGGCAGAGATTGAGCAAAATCCAAGTTAACCCTTGGCGGCATCTGAGCAAAATCCAAGATAACCCTTGGCGGAGACTGAGCAAAATCCAAGATAACCCTTGGCGGAGACTGAGCAAAATCCAAGTTAACCCTTGGCGGCAACTGAGCAAAATCCAAGATAACCCTTGGCGGAGATTGAGCAAAATCCAAGATAACCCTTGGCGGCAACTGAGCAAAATCCAAGATAACCCTTGGCGGAGACTGAGCAAAATCCAAGATAACCCTTGGCGAAGACTGAGCAAATCCAAGATAACCCTTGGCGGAGACTGAGCAAAATCCAAGATAACCCTTGGCGGCAACTGAGCAAAATCCAAGATAACCCTTGGCGGAGACTGAGCAAAATCGAAGATAACCCTTGGCGGAGACTGAGCAAAATCCAAGATAACCCTTGGCGGCAACTGAGCAAAATCCAAGATAACCCTTGGCGGAGACTGAGCAAAATCCAAGATAACCCTTGGCGGAGACTGAGCAAAATCCAAGATAACCCTTGGCGGCGACTGAGCAAAATCCAAGATAACCCTTGGCGGAGACTGAGCAAAATCCAAGATAACCCTTGGCGGAGACTGAGCAAAATCCAAGATAACCCTTGGCGGCATCTGAGTAAAATCCAAGATAACCCTTGGCGGAAACTGAGCAAAATCCAAGATAACCCTTGGCGGCAACTGAGCAAAATCCAAGATAACCCTTGGCGGAGACTGAGCAAAACTGGCAAAGGAATGAATGAATTTTGGAGAAAACTGATTAGAACGAATCGGAGAACGAATAAATCTGGAAGATAATGAATCCGGAAGAGAAATGATTGATTCCAAGAATGATTGAATCTGGAAGGAATCTGGATAACGAAAGAATGTTATATCTCCTATGTGAGATCCAATATGCTTTTGTTTGAACCTCAAGGATTTAAAAAAAGTTTTATGAATTTAAAACCTGAGTTTTATTTCTCTTGAACCTCAAAAGTTTTTTCGAAAGAACTGTTATCAAGAGGGTTACCTTATTTTGGGGTTCCTATTATTTTTTTAGGATTAACATTGCTCGAAGACAAAATGCCCCTAGTTTGACAATGACCATGGCCTTGAAAATAATTGAACAGATCATAAAAAAATGCCCCTAGTATAAGGGGGAAAAGTTACATTAACAAAAGAAGGAAAATGCCCCTTGTATGAAGGTTTGAAATAATTGATTACCACAAGCGCAATAAAGACTTAACTTTTAATTTTGATTAATTTTATTGAAGGTTTTGAGTCAGGCTCAAGAGTACAAAATTATTTCCTTCGAGACTCATCATAGAATTCACCCTTATCTCCCTTGGTTCACTTGGGGTAGTAAACATTTTCAGATCGATCATAGATAAGATACTTGTGGCTTCTGAGTCTATGCCTGGTTTAGGTTAAGTATTGAACTTGATTATTCGGACTTCTGATGTTTCAGCTCGGACCGCTCTCAGCTTGGGATCTTTTCTATTTTTCTTTGTTGCTCTAACTTTTGCCTAGATCGCCTTTTCAGGTTTTCAATCTAGCGAGCTTGCTCTAGCTTTTGCCTAGATCGCCTTTTCAGGTTTTCGATCTAGCGAGCTTTTTTTTCTTCTTGGCTCTGATGTTGCCAAAGTTGTCCTTTCAGATTTTCAACCTTGCGAGCTTGCCTTAATTTTTGCCTAAGTCGCCCTTTTCGGGTTTTCAACTTAGCAGGTCTTTTCACTTATCTTTTTCTTCTCCTTTGAACTTCTAGAATTTACTGCCTGAATCATGCCCCCTCTTGATTTTCAACCACTCGGTACTTGAGGACTGAGGACTTTATAGGTAGGCTTGGGACTGGGTAAAAAGAAAGGAATTTTGAGGCTCAAAAACCCAAATGCCCCTTGTGTGGTATTTCTTTAAATTATTTCTTTTTTTCTTAAATTTTCTTCCCCATTTTGAATTTTTTTTTTCTTTTGAATTTTTTTCATTTCTTATTGTGTGGGGAAATAGATTTTTTTTTTTTGATGTGTGGTCGGGCCTGAAGTAATTTCTCAGGTTGCCTACGTACCCCAACATTTTGGGAAAGACCAAACCAAAACGTAGTTCAAATTTTCCCTCTCCTAGGTTAGGTGATCGGGCTGAGAAAGAAAAAGGCATAATTTTTTTTTTTTGAAAAGGCTGCAAAGGCTGAGAAATGAGATAAAAAAACTGTGTAGCAAGGAAATTGATTCGGCCAAAGATGGCCTCTTTTAAATGTAGTACCGTTTGATTTGGTCAAGGTTGGTTGGTTCTGGTAACTCGATTCCATCATAATTTTGAAGTCTGACAGCTTTTCCTGGTAATATTTCTTTGACGATGAACGGACCTCCCCAATTTGGTTTGAACTTTCCCCCGGGATCAAAAATAGGTGCCCTGTTCTCTTTGAGTACTAAATCCCCGACTTGTAAATGACGGGCTTGATTTTCTTGTCAAACGCACGGGCGACTCTCTTGTCTTCTTTTTATAAAGCTTGTACGTGATACAACGCTCTCAGTCTTTTTCTCGATCAAATTCAACTCTTCATACCGTTGGCGAACCCAGTTTGCTTCTGACAACTGACTTTCTAACAAAACCCTGAGAGACGGAATCTCCATTTCAACTGGCAAGACTGCTTCCATGCCATACACTAAGGAGTAGGGAGTAGCTCCAGTGGAGGATCGAATTGAGGTTCGATATGTCCATAGCGCAAATGGTAGTTTTTCTGACCAATCTCGATGTGATTGACACATTTTTCTAAGGATAGTCTTGAGACTCTTATTAACTTCTTCAACCGTTCCATTGATTTGATGACGGTAGGGGGATGATTTGTGATTCCGGATCTTAACTTTAAAACCCAGAGTAGTGATTTATTTTGAAGTACGACCCATTATCAGATATCAATTAAAAGGTATCCCCATATCGACTGATAATATATGATTTGCAACTTAAGATGTAGTGAGGATAGCACTGATACATTTTATAACATCTTCTTTAATTCCATTGATATAGACGAGTATCTAGTCCATGTTGAGCAACACTCAAGCTTGTACCTAACATACCCTCATATGATCACACGAACAAGTCTTTTGAAATTTCTGAGAAAATTCATTATCCCCTTGTGTTCCTCTAAGATAAGATGGTTTCTATTTGAATCTCTTTAGGAATTTATTTCTGTTCCGAGGTCAATAACCTTTGCTTTCTTGAGTCCGACTCTTATCTTCTTGTCTTTGAAGCTAGATTATTAGTTAATTCGTTAATGCACTCGAGGTATTCAAAAATTTATCCAATCAAATTCAGAAGGGACGATAAACACCTCTATAGACTCGACGAACTAACTTGACTCAATAAGAAAGAGTAGACTCAATCTAAGGAAGACATGATCTTGCTAGAAAAAAGGACTCGAGCTAACCCAAATGACTCATGAAAACTCAAGACTACCCAAAACGGGCCTGATGAGAACTGAGACATTGCTTACAACCGGTAGGATTGAAGCACTATGATTTTCAAAGAATAACTAGATGATGTTGAGAAATTTTGAGGTCATTTCTGACTGTTGACTTGATATTGACGTTTATTCTAACTAACCGGATTTACAACCTTATCCTGACGATGGACGATTGAGCTTAGATACAATGATAACCCTTAAACCTCTTTGAAGGTGAATTTAACCAATTTCAGTGTCACCCCCTTGATAACATTTTAAATGAACCTGAGATTTTATTGAATTTTGTGCACCAATCCATTGAAAAGTTCATCCATTTAATGATTATTCAGAAGAAAAATATTGATAAATAATGTTTTCATTGAATAATAACTTCAAACATATTTCAATAATTTTTCATGCAAATATATATCTTTTGTAAATCATTTTTCCTTCATTTTCTTTTCTTTTGGAAAACATTTTCTTCTGGAAAACATTTTTTTCTTTGAAAAATAATTTTTATTTGGAAAACATTTTCTCTTGAAAATATTTCTAGAAAACATTTTTTTCTTAGAAAACATTTTTTCTAGAGAATAACACTTTTTCTGGAAAACACTTCTTTGGGAAAACATTTTGTCCTAGAAAATACTTTCTTTTTCTTCTTAGAAAATACTTCTTTTTCTTCTTTGAAAATTCGATTTCCATTTAACTGGCCCGGTCCATCATGATTGTTGGATCGGGATGGACTGGGTCATTATTGTAAAAGAATGGATTTTTTTTATTGGATCGGTGCACCCATTTTACTTTTCAAAAGCAACATTTTTATCCTTGAGATCAATTATGCACTCGGATTTCATCATTCACATCATTCACATGCATTCATCAATCACATGCATTCATTCAATAAACAACCCGGGAACACCCACGATAAGTTCGAGTCGTGACCTACTGGGAATGTTTCTAGACTCTAGGCTTACTATGTGCAATGCATTTTTATCTGGCCATTCTTGCCCAAGCACACCTATATACCTTTCGATACGTGGTGACTTGGTTTGATATACCGTATAGGTGATAATCTAAAACCTCAATTCACTTCTCTGAAGCCAAAAACAGCCAGTTTGATCTCCAGTTGAGAGGTGGCGCACAATGCTGAGCAAGGGCCCACTTAAATACCTCTCGTCTAGAATAGACATAGTCTATCCCCCTCGTACAGTAGGGTACAGCGGGGCAAGATCTTGCTTAGGCACCGGTTTTGACCAAGAAGTGCAATTGATATACTTAGATTACCTTTTATACCTACGGGTACGAGTCAAGAGTTGTAGCTTTCATAAATGGTTTGGCATCCCACGAGAGGACCGACCACGTACTAGTACTACGTTGGCAATCGGGACATGTGACTGTGTGGCTTACAATAGGATAAAGGCTCAGGTCACCCCAGCATGGGTGCATCAATATGTCTCTCAGAATCACCTGATCAGACGGTGTTGATGCCCCAGTTCGATATACCCTAAGGTACGTGACTGGAGTTGTGGGTTTCATGAATGACGTCGCATCTCCGAAGAGACCGGGCCACGCACTAGTGCCACGTTGGCTAAATGGGACGTGTAAGTGAGTAAAGCGGTAAACGTGCATGTGGTGTGTGCAAAGTAAGGTGGGGTGTGCCCGGGGCCTTTTCAAACAAATGGGCCCATGGCTCAATCAAGCCAATCAAGAGAGGATATTAAATCATACAAGTGCAAGCAAACATCGATCAGGAACATACTCATATGGTTTAATTCAAGCTTTAAACGTGCACATCTCTAGCATTCATCAATTAGCAAATCAATTAATAAATAAGGGCCTATAATAATTAATTAGATCTAATCATCGCAATAGGCACAATTTTTATAATTTTTAAAGTCCAATCAATGATCACTTTTAGGTGATCCAAAATAAATCGAGATTCCAATAGGTGTTACATTGATGATAGAATGACAATGGTTGAGATGAGCTCACTCTCAAGAACATTAATTGTGCCAACATTAGATAAATTCAGATTTTCTGTGAATTAGGAAAATACAATCTGAACTTGCATCGATGATATCTAAGGCTCTCGATAACGAAATCAAGTGAACTCAAGTTCTAAATTAATCTACTCGATGAGATCTACATTTTAGTAATAGGTGTCCAGACTTAGTTCTCACCAGAATGTTCTGTAAAAACGTTTTAACGTTTCTGTCCCAACTTTCATTCAGAAAAAATTCCAGATTTACAGATTGAACTTGCATCGATGATATCTAAGGCTTCCGATAACGAAATTGAGTGAACTCAAGTTCTAAATTAATCTACTCGATGAGATTTACGTTTTATTAACAGATTCCCAGATTTAATTCTCAATAGAATGTTCTGTAAAAAAGTTTTAACATTGCTGTCCCAACTTTCATTCAGAAATAATTCCAGATTTACAGATTGAACTTGCATCGATGATATCTAAGGCTTCTGATAACGAAATTGAGTGAACTCAAGTTCTAAATTAATCTACTCGATGAGATCTACGTTTTATTAAGAGGTTCCCAGACTTAATTCTTACTAGAATATTCTGTAAAAAAATTTTAACGTTGCTGTCCCAACTTTCATTCAGAAATAATTCCAGATTTACAGATTGAACTTGCATCGGTGATATCTAAGGCTTCCGATAACGAAATTGAGTGAACTCAGATTCTAAATTAATCTACTCGACGAGATCTATGTTTTATTAAGAGGCTCTCAGACTTAATTTTCACTAGAATATTCTCTAAAAACGTTTTAATATTTCTGTCCAACCTTCATCATTCCATCAATTTGAATCTTTCATTATTTATGGGTCATCAAAAAGTGATCCTTAATTGAAAAAAAAAAAAAAAAAATGCAATACCCAAAAGCATCTACAATCAAGACAAAAAAAAATAAATAAACAGAAAAAATAAATAAAATAAATCCAACTAAATAATAAAAAAAACTAGGTCATCTTGGCAATGCTCCCATACTTGGGGTTTTTCAAGTTTGATCCTCAATAGTCCCCAGCGGAGTCGCCACTGAAAGCGCCCTCGATCCGCGGGGTGCGCGGATCCGCTTTTGACCCTTGAGGTTTGGGAGTCGCCACCTAGTTATTACGGTCTAGGAATCGATCAATGACTCTAAACGGATAAAAACTAATCTAAAACCAAAAAAACTGAATTCGGGGATCATGTTACGGGATTGGAAGGTGTTAGGCACCAACCCCGCCCGGCCAAAGTCGGTCTCTACTAAATTCCCAAGTAAATTACATTGCTAAAACCTAGATAAAAATGAACAAAAATAAAAATTTACCTTTCCGATGGCAAGGACTTGGTTCCCTCAGATCTGACAAAAAGAGCTCCTTGTACCGTGCTCCCTTGCTTCGTTCTGTCTCCGGATTTGACTTCGGATCTCCTAGATCAAGGTATCTCCTTGTTTTTAGATCTGAACTCTTCAAGTTTGTTGCGGATTTGGGGGTGTTTTTGGAGGGCTTTTAGGTGTTTTCTAGACTAAAATTGAAGGAGGGATGTTAGGTAAGGAGTTGGGGCTCCAAAACTAGGGTTTATGGGGGGCTAGGGGAGCTTCTAGACCTACTTCTCTTAGGGTTTATGATTTGATACGAAAATAGGGTGTGAGCACCTCTATTTATAGATGTTTTTAGGGGTTGATTTGGGTAGAGTTAGTGTTTAATTAGAGATCTTTTAATTAGAGTTGTGTTTTAGTTTGACTTTTTTTAGGTAGAATTATTTTTAAGTTAGAACTCTATTAGATAGAGTTATTATTTAATTAGAATTCTATTATGACTTTTGGTCTTATTTGATTGACTTTTAATGTTTTGACTTTAGTCTTAATTGATTGACTTTTAATATCTTGACTTCAGTCTTGCTTAATTGACTTTAATTTTGACTTCAGTCTCACTTGATTGACTTTAATACCTTGACTTTAGTCTTGCTTGATTTACTTTTGGTTTTTGGAGAACCCCTTCCATTATTTCTTTAATTCTTCGGACCCCCAAATGGAGGGGTCCTTAAAGAAATATCCCACGAACCCTCAACAATTTTGCCTGAGAGTCCGATTAATCGATTTTTTAGGTTCAAAATTTTAAATTAATTTCATTAATGTTTAAATTTAATTATTTAATGTTTTATTTATTAATTTCGAATTTTTTAATCATGAAAATTGTGAAATTACCGTTTTGCCCCCGAAGAGGACTTTTCACGTTTTAAGTCAGTTTTTAATGTTCTAGGATGTTTTAGAATCGGTTTTTCGTAAGGAATTCAATGAGAATGTTGGTTTGTGTCATTTATGAAATTTTTTGTGTGAAATGATTATGAACTTTATGAGGGGCATTTTCGTAATTTTGTCAAATTCTGTTAAAATTGGTGAAATGATTTATTTGATTTCGATTTGTTATTTTATGTGTTCGAGAGAGTTTTCCTAAGCGTAACGTAGGCTCTAGGGTCGTTTTGAGGTTAGGGGTATTTTGGTAATTTAATCATTTTTAGTGATTTTTATCGTGAAGCTTCTTTTTGGTCTGCAAGATGATGATTTCTATGTTTCTGGGGTTGTATTTTCCTAGCGTAGCGTGGTTTCTAAGGTTTTGTCAATTCGAGATACCTCATCTGGATTTCTGAAACATATCTGGTAACAAAATAAAGCAACGGAATACACATCCATCATTGGGAATCCTTGCGATCGGGTTGACGAGTTGATTAATCAGGCGGATGCAAAAATGGGGTGTCTACAGATGCCCCTCTTTGGCAGAGGGTTGAAGCAAACTAGATAGCAAATCTATTTTGGTAGATAGTGCGATATCTGAATGCCAAAGCTAGTGACAGTTCATTTTGCAGCCTGATTTAGCAATTCGTCAGGGTGTTCGGATCCTTGAGAATAAAGCTCTCCCCAAATCAAAAGGTTGTCAGGTCCTTGAGCGCAAACTCTCACTGACGGTGTCAGATCCTTGAATTTTAGAGAATTCCCCCTGACTAAAAGTGCAAATGTGCAAGTGTGTGCACTGTGTGAAACTGAGTAAAACCTGAGCATAAATTTAGCATAATCTGAGTATAAACTGAGCATAATTTGAATATAAACTGAGCATAATTTGAATATAATCTGAACATAGTTCCTGAGCATAGTTCCGAGAAAACCCTCGGCGGTATCTGAGCATAGTTCCGAGAAAACCCTCGGCGGCATCTGAGCATAGTTCCGATAAAACCCTCGGCGGTATCTGAGCATAGTTCCGAGAAAACCCTCGGCGGTATCTGAGCATAATTCCGAGAAAAACCCTCGGCGGTATCTGAGCATAGTTCCAAGATAACCCTTGGCGGTATCTGAGCATAGTTCCGAGAAAACCCTCGGCGGTATCTGAGCATAGTTCCAAGATAACCCTTGGCGGTATCTGAGCATAGTTCCGAGAAAACCCTCGACGGTATCTGAGCATAATTCCGAGAAAACCCTCGGCGGTATCTGAGCATAGTTCCGAGAAAACCCTCGGCGGTATCTGAGCATAGTTCCGAGAAAACCCTCGGCGGAATCTGAGCATAATTCCGAGAAAACCCTCGGCAGTATCTGAGCATAGTTCCGAGAAAACCCTCGGCGTATCTGAGCATAGTTCCGAGAAAACCCTCGGCGGTATCTGAGCATAATTCCGAGAAAAACCCTCGGCGGTATCTGAGCATAGTTCCAAGATAACCCTTGGCGGTATCTGAGCATAGTTCCGAGAAAACCCTCGGCGGTATCTGAGCATAATTCCGAGAAAACCCTCGGCGGTATCTGAGCATAGTTCCGAGAAAACCCTCGGCGGTATCTGAGCATAGTTCCGAGAAAACCCTCGGCGGTATCTGAGCATAATTCCGAGAAAAACCCTCGGCGGTATCTGAGCATAGTTCCAAGATAACCCTTGGCGGTATCTGAGCATAGTTCCGAGAAAACCCTCGGCGGTATCTGAGCATAATTCCGAGAAAACCCTCGGCGGTATCTGAGCATAGTTCCGAGAAAACCCTCGGCGGTATCTGAGCATAGTTTCGAGAAAACCCTCGGCGGTATCTGAGCATAATTCCGAGAAAAACCCTCGGTGGTATCTGAGTAAAATCCAAGATAACCCTTGGCGGCATCTGAGCAAAATCCAAGATAACCCTTGGCGGAGACTGAGCAAAATCCAAGATAACCCTTGGCGGAAACTGAGCAAAATCCAAGATAACCCTTGGCGGCAACTGAGCAAAATCCAAGATAACCCTTGGCGGAGACTGAGCAAAATCCAAGATAACCCTTGGCGGAGACTGAGCAAAATCCAAGATAACCCTTGGCGGCAACTGAGCAAAATCCAAGATAACCCTTGGCGGAGACTGAGCAAAATCCAAGATAACCCTTGGCGGCAACTGAGCAAAATCCAAGATAACCCTTGGCGGAAACTGAGCAAAATCCAAGTTAACCCTTGGCGGCAACTGAGCAAAATCCAAGATAACCCTTGGCGGCAACTGAGCAAAATCCAAGATAACCCTTGGCGGAGACTGAGCAAAATCCAAGTTAACCCTTGGCGGAGACTGAGCAAAATCCAAGATAACCCTTGGCGGCAACTGAGCAAAATCGAAGATAACCCTTGGCGGAGACTGAGCAAAATCCAAGATAACCCTTGGCGGAGACTGAGCAAAATCCAAGTTAACCCTTGGCGGAGACTGAGCAAAATCCAAGATAACCCTTGGCGGCAACTGAGCAAAATCCAAGATAACCCTTGGCGGCAACTGAGCAAAATCCAAGATAATCCTTGGCGGAGACTGAGCAAAATCCAAGTTAACCCTTGGCGGCAACTGAGCAAAATCCAAGATAACCCTTGGCGGCAACTGAGCAAAATCCAAGATAACCCTTGGCAGAGATTGAGCAAAATCCAAGTTAACCCTTGGCGGCATCTGAGCAAAATCCAAGATAACCCTTGGCGGAGACTGAGCAAAATCCAAGATAACCCTTGGCGGAGACTGAGCAAAATCCAAGTTAACCCTTGGCGGCAACTGAGCAAAATCCAAGATAACCCTTGGCGGAGATTGAGCAAAATCCAAGATAACCCTTGGCGGCAACTGAGCAAAATCCAAGATAACCCTTGGCGGAGACTGAGCAAAATCCAAGATAACCCTTGGCGAAGACTGAGCAAAATCCAAGATAACCCTTGGCGGAGACTGAGCAAAATCCAAGATAACCCTTGGCGGCAACTGAGCAAAATCCAAGATAACCCTTGGCGGAGACTGAGCAAAATCGAAGATAACCCTTGGCGGAGACTGAGCAAAATCCAAGATAACCCTTGGCGGCAACTGAGCAAAATCCAAGATAACCCTTGGCGGAGACTGAGCAAAATCCAAGATAACCCTTGGCGGAGACTGAGCAAAATCCAAGATAACCCTTGGCGGCGACTGAGCAAAATCCAAGATAACCCTTGGCGGAGACTGAGCAAAATCCAAGATAACCCTTGGCGGAGACTGAGCAAAATCCAAGATAACCCTTGGCGGCATCTGAGTAAAATCCAAGATAACCCTTGGCGGAAACTGAGCAAAATCCAAGATAACCCTTGGCGGCAACTGAGCAAAATCCAAGATAACCCTTGGCGGAGACTGAGCAAAACTGGCAAAGGAATGAATGAATTTTGGAGAAAACTGATTAGAACGAATCGGAGAACGAATAAATCTGGAAGATAATGAATCCGGAAGAGAAATGATTGATTCCAAGAATGATTGAATCTGGAAAGGAATCTGGATAACGAAAGAATGTTATATCTCCTATGTGAGATCCAATATGCTTTTGTTTGAACCTCAAGGATTTATAAAAAAGTTTTATGAATTTAAAACCTGAGTTTTTATTTCTCTTGAACCTCAAAAGTTTTTTCGAAAGAACTGTTATCAAGAGGGTTACCTTATTTTGGGGTTCCTATTATTTTTTTAGGATTAACATTGCTCGAAGACAAAATGCCCCTAGTTTGACAATGACCATGGCCTTGAAAATAATTGAACAGATCATAAAAAAATGCCCCTAGTATAAGGGGGAAAAGTTACATTAACAAAAGAAGGAAAATGCCCCTTGTATGAAGGTTTGAAATAATTGATTACCACAAGCGCAATAAAGACTTAACTTTTAATTTTGATTAATTTTATTGAAGGTTTTGAGTCAGGCTCAAGAGTACAAAATTATTTCCTTTCGAGACTCATCATAGAATTCACCCTTATCTCCCTTGGTTCACTTGGGGTAGTAAACATTTTCAGATCGATCATAGATAAGATACTTGTGGCTTCTGAGTCTATGCCTGGTTTAGGTTAAGTATTGAACTTGATTATTCGGACTTCTGATGTTTCAGCTCGGACCGCTCTCAGCTTGGGATCTTTTTCTATTTTTCTTTGTTGCTCTAACTTTTGCCTAGATCGCCTTTTCAGGTTTTCAATCTAGCGAGCTTGCTCTAGCTTTTGCCTAGATCGCCTTTTCAGGTTTTCGATCTAGCGAGCTTTTTTTTCTTCTTGGCTCTGATTGTTGCCAAAGTTGTCCTTTCAGATTTTCAACCTTGCGAGCTTGCCTTAATTTTTGCCTAAGTCGCCCTTTTCGGGTTTTCAACTTAGCAGGTCTTTTCACTTATCTTTTTCTTCTCCTTTGAACTTCTAGAATTTACTGCCTGATCATGCTTTGCCACCCTCCTTGACTTTTCACACGGTACTTAGGAGGACTTTTATAGGTAGGCTTGGGACTGGGTAAAAAGAAAGGAATTTTGAGGCTCAAAAACCCAAATGCCCCTTGTGTGGTATTTCCTTTTAAATTATTTCTTTTTCTTTAAATTTTCTTCCCCATTTTGAATTTTTTTTTTCTTTTGAATTTTTTTCATTTCTTATTGTGTGGGGAAATAGATTTTTTTTATTGATGTGGTCGGGCCTGAAGTAATTTCTCAGGTTGCCTACGTACCCCAACATTTTGGGATCAGACCAAAACGTAGTTCAAATTTTCCCTCTCCTAGGTTAGGTGATCGGGCTGAGAAAGAAAAAGGCATAATTTTTTTTTTTTGAAAAGGCTGCAAAGGGCTGAGAAATGAGATAAAAAACTGTGTAGCAAGGAAATTGATTCGGCCAAAGATGGCCTCTTTAAATGTAGTACCGTTTGATTTGGTCAAGGTTGGTTGGTTCTGGTAACTCGATTCCATCATAATTTTGAAGTCTGACAGCTTTTCCTGGTAATATTTCTTTGACGATGAACGGACCTCCCCAATTTGGTTTGAACTTTCCCCCGGGATCAAAAATAGGTGCCCTGTTCTCTTTGAGTACTAAATCCCCGACTTGTAAATGACGGGCTTGATTTTCTTGTCAAACGCACGGGCGACTCTTCTTTGATAAGCTTGTACGTGATACAACGCTCTCAGTCATTTTTTCTCGATCAAATTCAACTCTTCATACCGTTGGCGAACCCAGTTTGCTTCTGACAACTGACTTTCTAACAAAACCCTGAGAGACGGAATCTCCATTTCAACTGGCAAGACTGCTTCCATGCCATACACTAAGGAGTAGGGAGTAGCTCCAGTGGAGGATCGAATTGAGGTTCGATATGTCCATAGCGCAAATGGTAGTTTTTCTGACCAATCTCGATGTGATTGACACATTTTTCTAAGGATAGTCTTGAGACTCTTATTAACTTCTTCAACCGTTCCATTGATTTGATGACGGTAGGGGGATGATTTGTGATTCCGGATCTTTAACTTTAAACCCAGAGTAGTGATTTATGTTTGAAGTACGACCCATTATCAGATATCAATTAAAAGGTATCCCCATATCGACTGATAATATATGATTTGCAACTTAAGATGTAGTGAGGATAGCACTGATACATTTTATAACATCTTCTTTAATTCCATTGATATAGACGAGTATCTAGTCCATGTTGAGCAACACTCAAGCTTGTACCTAACATACCCTCATATGATCACACGAATAAGTCTTTTGAAATTTCTGAGAAAATTCATTATCCCCTTGTGTTCCTCTTAAGATAAGATGGTTTCTATTTGAATCTCTTTAGGAATTTATTTCTGTTCCGAGGTCAATAACCTTTGCTTTCTTGAGTCCGACTCTTATCTTCTTGTCTTTGAAGCTAGATTATTAGTTAATTCGTTAATGCACTCGAGGTATTCAAAAATTTATCCAATCAAATTCAGAAGGGACGATAAACACCTCTATAGACTCGACGAACTAACTTGACTCAATAAGAAAGAGTAGACTCAATCTAAGGAAGACATGATCTTGCTAGAAAAAAGGACTCGAGCTAACCCAAATGACTCATGAAAACTCAAGACTACCCAAAACGGGCCTGATGAGAACTGAGACATTGCTTACAACCGGTAGGATTGAAGCACTATGATTTTCAAAGAATAACTAGATGATGTTGAGAAATTTTGAGGTCATTTCTGACTGTTGACTTGATATTGACGTTTATTCTAACTAACCGGATTTACAACCTTATCCTGACGATGGACGATTGAGCTTAGATACAATGATAACCCTTAAACCTCTTTGAAGGTGAATTTAACCAATTTCAGTGTCACCCCCTTGATAACATTTTAAATGAACCTTGAGATTTTATTGAATTTTGTGCACCAATCCATTGAAAAGTTCATCCATTTAATGATTATTCAGAAGAAAAATATTGATAAATAATGTTTTCATTGAATAATAACTTCAAACATATTTCAATAATTTTTCATGCAAATATATATCTTTTGTAAATCATTTTTCCTTCATTTTCTTTTCTTTTGGAAAACATTTTCTTCTGGAAAACATTTTTTCTTTGAAAAATAATTTTTATTTGGAAAACATTTTCTCTTGGAAAATATTTCTAGAAAACATTTTTTTCTTAGAAAACATTTTTTCTAGAGAATAACACTTTTTCTGGAAAACACTTCTTTTGGGAAACATTTTGTCCTAGAAAATACTTTCTTTTTCTTCTTAGAAAATACTTTCTTTTTCTTCTTTGAAAATTCGATTTCCATTTAACTGGCCCGGTCCATCATGATTGTTGGATCGGGATGGACTGGGTCATTATTGTAAAAGAATGGATTTTTTTTATTGGATCGGTGCACCCATTTTACTTTTCAAAAGCAACATTTTTATCCTTGAGATCAATTATGCACTCGGATTTCATCATTCACATCATTCACATGCATTCATCAATCACATGCATTCATTCAATAAACAACCCGGGAACACCCACGATAAGTTCGAGTCGTGACCTACTGGGAATGTTTCTAGACTCTAGGCTTACTATGTGCAATGCATTTTTATCTGGCCATTCTTGCCCAAGCACACCTATATACCTTTCGATACGTGGTGACTTGGTTTGATATACCGTATAGGTGATAATCTAAAACCTCAATTCACTTCTCTGAAGCCAAAAACAGCCAGTTTGATCTCCAGTTGAGAGGTGGCGCACAATGCTGAGCAAGGGCCCACTTAAATACCTCTCGTCTAGAATAGACATAGTCTATCCCCCTCGTACAGTAGGGTACAGCGGGGCAAGATCTTGCTTAGGCACCGATTTTGACCAAGAAGTGCAATTGATATACTTAGATTACCTTTTATACCTACGGGTACGAGTCAAGAGTTGTAGCTTTCATAAATGGTTTGGCATCCCACGAGAGGACCGACCACGTACTAGTACTACGTTGGCAATCGGGACATGTGACTGTGTGGCTTACAATAGGATAAAGGCTCAGGTCACCCCAGCATGGGTGCATCAATATGTCTCTCAGAATCACCTGATCAGACGGTGTTGATGCCCCAGTTCGATATACCCTAAGGTACGTGACTGGAGTTGTGGGTTTCATGAATGACGTCGCATCTCCGAAGAGACCGGGCCACGCACTAGTGCCACGTTGGCTAAATGGGACGTGTAAGTGAGTAAAGCGGTAAACGTGCATGTGGTGTGTGCAAAGTAAGGTGGGGTGTGCCCGGGGCCTTTTCAAACAAATGGGCCCATGGCTCAATCAAGCCAATCAAGAGAGGATATTAAATCATACAAGTGCAAGCAAACATCGATCAGGAACATACTCATATGGTTTAATTCAAGCTTTAAACGTGCACATCTCTAGCATTCATCAATTAGCAAATCAATTAATAAATAAGGGCCTATAATAATTAATTAGATCTAATCATCGCAATAGGCACAATTTTTATAATTTTTAAAGTCCAATCAATGATCACTTTTAGGTGATCCAAAATAAATCGAGATTCCAATAGGTGTTACATTGATGATAGAATGACAATGGTTGAGATGAGCTCACTCTCAAGAACATTAATTGTGCCAACATTAGATAAATTCAGATTTTCTGTGAATTAGGAAAATATAATCTGAACTTGCATCGATGATATCTAAGGCTCTCGATAACGAAATCAAGTGAACTCAAGTTCTAAATTAATCTACTCGATGAGATCTACATTTTAGTAATAGGTGTCCAGACTTAGTTCTCACCAGAATGTTCTGTAAAAACGTTTTAACGTTGCTGTCCCAACTTTCATTCAGAAAAAATTCCAGATTTACAGATTGAACTTGCATCGATGATATCTAAGGCTTCCGATAACGAAATTGAGTGAACTCAAGTTCTAAATTAATCTACTCGATGAGATTTAAGTTTTATTAACAGATTCCCAGATTTAATTCTCACTAGAATGTTCTGTAAAAAAGTTTTAACATTGCTGTCCCAACTTTCATTCAGAAATAATTCCAGATTTACATATTGAACTTGCATCGATGATATCTAAGGCTTCTGATAACGAAATTGAGTGAACTCAAGTTCTAAATTAATCTACTCGATGAGATCTACGTTTTATTAATAGGTTCCCAGACTTAATTCTTACTAGAATATTCTGTAAAAAAATTTTAACGTTGCTGTCCCAACTTTCATTCAGAAATAATTCCAGATTTACAGATTGAACTTGCATCGGTGATATCTAAGGCTTCCGATAACGAAATTGAGTGAACTCAGATTCTAAATTAATCTACTCGACGAGATCTATGTTTATTAAGAGGCTCTCAGACTTAATTTTCACTAGAATATTCTCTAAAAACGTTTTAATATTTCTGTCCAACCTTCATCATTCCATCAATTTGAATCTTTCATTATTTATGGGTCATCAAAAAGTGATCCTTAATTGAAAAAAAAAAAAAAAAATGCAATACCCAAAAGCATCTACAATCAAGACAAAAAAAAATAAATAAACAGAAAAAATAAATAAAATAAATCCAACTAAATAATAAAAAAAAACTAGGTCATCTTGGCAATGCTCCCATACTTGGGGTTTTTCAAGTTTGATCCTCAATAGTCCCCAGCGGAGTCGCCACTGAAAGCGCCCTCGATCCGCGGGGTGCGCGGATCCGCTTTTGACCCTTGAGGTTTGGGAGTCGCCACCTAGTTATTACGGTCTAGGAATCGATCAATGACTCTAAACGGATAAAAACTAATCTAAAACCACAAAAAACTGAATTCGGGGATCATGTTACGGGATTGGAAGGTGTTAGGCACCAACCCCGCCCGGCCAAAGTCGGTCTCTACTAAATTCCCAAGTAAATTACATTGCTAAAACCTAGATAAAAATGAACAAAAATAAAAATTTACCTTTCCGATGGCAAGGACTTGGTTCCCTCAGATCTGACAAAAAGAGCTCCTTGTACCGTGCTCCCTTGCTTCGTTCTGTCTCCGGATTTGACTTCGGATCTCCTAGATCAAGGTATCTCCTTGTTTTTAGATCTGAACTCTTCAAGTTTGTTGCGGATTTGGGGGTGTTTTTGGAGGGCTTTTAGGTGTTTTCTAGACTAAAATTGAAGGAGGGATGTTAGGTAAGGAGTTGGGGCTCCAAAACTAGGGTTTATGGGGGGCTAGGGGAGCTTCTAGACCTACTTCTCTTAGGGTTTATGATTTGATACGAAAATAGGGTGTGAGCACCTCTATTTATAGATGTTTTTAGGGGTTGATTTGGGTAGAGTTAGTGTTTAATTAGAGATCTTTTAATTAGAGTTGTGTTTTAGTTTGACTTGTTTTAGGTAGAATTATTTTTAAGTTAGAACTCTATTAGATAGAGTTATTATTTAATTAGAATTCTATTATGACTTTTGGTCTTATTTGATTGACTTTTAATGTTTTGACTTTAGTCTTAATTGATTGACTTTCAATATCTTGACTTCAGTCTTGCTTAATTGACTTTAATTTTGACTTCAGTCTCACTTGATTGACTTTAATACCTTGACTTTAGTCTTGCTTGATTTACTTTTGGTTTTTGGAGAACCCCTTCCATTATTTCTTTAATTCTTCGGACCCTCAAATGGAGGGGTCCTTAAAGAAATATCCCACGAACCCTCAACAATTTTGCCTGAGAGTCCGATTAATCGATTTTTTAGGTTCAAAATTTTAAATTAATTTCATTAATGTTTAAATTTAATTATTTAATGTTTTATTTATTAATTTCGAATTTTTTAATCATGAAAATTGTGAAATTACCGTTTTGCCCCCGAAGAGGACTTTTCACGTTTTAAGTCAGTTTTTAATGTTCTAGGATGTTTTAGAATCGGTTTTTCGTAAGGAATTCAATGAGAATGTTGGTTTGTGTCATTTATGAAATTTTTTGTGTGAAATGATTATGAACTTTATGAGGGGCATTTTCGTAATTTTGTCAAATTCTGTTAAAATTGGTGAAATGATTTATTTGATTTCGATTTATTATTTTATGTGTTCGAGAGAGTTTTCCTAAGCGTAACGTAGGCTCTAGGGTCGTTTTGAGGTTAGGGGTATTTTGGTAATTTATCATTTTTAGTGATTTTTATCGTGAAGCTTCTTTTTGGTCTGCAAGATGATGATTTCTATGTTTCTGGGGTTGTATTTTCCTAGCGTAGCGTGGTTTCTAAGGTTTTGTCAATTCGAGATACCTCATCTGGATTTCTGAAACATATCTGGTAACAAAATAAAGCAACGGAATACACATCCATCATTGGGAATCCTTGCGATCGGGTTGACGAGTTGATTAATCAGGCGGATGCAAAAATGGGGTGTCTACAGATGCCCCTCTTTGGCAGAGGGTTGAAGCAAACTAGATAGCAAATCTATTTTGGTAGATAGTGCGATATCTGAATGCCAAAGCTAGTGACAGTTCATTTTGCAGCCTGATTTAGCAATTCGTCAGGGTGTTCGGATCCTTGAGAATAAAGCTCTCCCCAAATCAAAAGGTTGTCAGGTCCTTGAGCGCAAACTCTCACTGACGGTGTCAGATCCTTGAATTTTAGAGAATTCCCCCTGACTAAAAAGTGCAAATGTGCAAGTGTGTGCACTGTGTGAAACTGAGTAAAACCTGAGCATAAATTTAGCATAATCTGAGTATAAACTGAGCATAATTTGAATATAAACTGAGCATAATTTGAATATAATCTGAACATAGTTCCTGAGCATAGTTCCGAGAAAACCCTCGGCGGTATCTGAGCATAGTTCCGAGAAAACCCTCGGCGGCATCTGAGCATAGTTCCGATAAAACCCTCGGCGGTATCTGAGCATAGTTCCGAGAAAACCCTCGGCGGTATCTGAGCATAATTCCGAGAAAAACCCTCGGCGGTATCTGAGCATAGTTCCAAGATAACCCTTGGCGGTATCTGAGCATAGTTCCGAGAAAACCCTCGGCGGTATCTGAGCATAGTTCCAAGATAACCCTTGGCGGTATCTGAGCATAGTTCCGAGAAAACCCTCGACGGTATCTGAGCATAATTCCGAGAAAACCCTCGGCGGTATCTGAGCATAGTTCCGAGAAAACCCTCGGCGGTATCTGAGCATAGTTCCGAGAAAACCCTCGGCGGAATCTGAGCATAATTCCGAGAAAACCCTCGGCGGTATCTGAGCATAGTTCCGAGAAAACCCTCGGCGTATCTGAGCATAGTTCCGAGAAAACCCTCGGCGGTATCTGAGCATAATTCCGAGAAAACCCTCGGCGGTATCTGAGCATAGTTCCAAGATAACCCTTGGCGGTATCTGAGCATAGTTCCGAGAAAACCCTCGGCGGTATCTGAGCATAATTCCGAGAAAACCCTCGGCGGTATCTGAGCATAGTTCCGAGAAAACCCTCGGCGGTATCTGAGCATAGTTCCGAGAAAACCCTCGGCGGTATCTGAGCATAATTCCGAGAAAAACCCTCGGCGGTATCTGAGCATAGTTCCAAGATAACCCTTGGCGGTATCTGAGCATAGTTCCGAGAAAACCCTCGGCGGTATCTGAGCATAATTCCGAGAAAACCCTCGGCGGTATCTGAGCATAGTTCCGAAGAAAACCCTCGGCGGTATCTGAGCATAGTTTCGAGAAAACCCTCGGCGGTATCTGAGCATAATTCCGAGAAAAACCCTCGGTGGTATCTGAGTAAAATCCAAGATAACCCTTGGCGGCATCTGAGCAAAATCCAAGATAACCCTTGGCGGAGACTGAGCAAAATCCAAGATAACCCTTGGCGGAAACTGAGCAAAATCCAAGATAACCCTTGGCGGCAACTGAGCAAAATCCAAGATAACCCTTGGCGGAGACTGAGCAAAATCCAAGATAACCCTTGGCGGAGACTGAGCAAAATCCAAGATAACCCTTGGCGGCAACTGAGCAAAATCCAAGATAACCCTTGGCGGAGACTGAGCAAAATCCAAGATAACCCTTGGCGGCAACTGAGCAAAATCCAAGATAACCCTTGGCGGAAACTGAGCAAAATCCAAGTTAACCCTTGGCGGCAACTGAGCAAAATCCAAGATAACCCTTGGCGGCAACTGAGCAAAATCCAAGATAACCCTTGGCGGAGACTGAGCAAAATCCAAGTTAACCCTTGGCGGAGACTGAGCAAAATCCAAGATAACCCTTGGCGGCAACTGAGCAAAATCGAAGATAACCCTTGGCGGAGACTGAGCAAAATCCAAGATAACCCTTGGCGGAGACTGAGCAAAATCCAAGTTAACCCTTGGCGGAGACTGAGCAAAATCCAAGATAACCCTTGGCGGCAACTGAGCAAAATCCAAGATAACCCTTGGCGGCAACTGAGCAAAATCCAAGATAATCCTTGGCGGAGACTGAGCAAAATCCAAGTTAACCCTTGGCGGCAACTGAGCAAAATCCAAGATAACCCTTGGCGGCAACTGAGCAAAATCCAAGATAACCCTTGGCAGAGATTGAGCAAAATCCAAGTTAACCCTTGGCGGCATCTGAGCAAAATCCAAGATAACCCTTGGCGGAGACTGAGCAAAATCCAAGATAACCCTTGGCGGAGACTGAGCAAAATCCAAGTTAACCCTTGGCGGAGATTGAGCAAAATCCAAGATAACCCTTGGCGGCAACTGAGCAAAATCCAAGATAACCCTTGGCGGAGACTGAGCAAAATCCAAGATAACCCTTGGCGAAGACTGAGCAAAATCCAAGATAACCCTTGGCGGAGACTGAGCAAAATCCAAGATAACCCTTGGCGGCAACTGAGCAAAATCCAAGATAACCCTTGGCGGAGACTGAGCAAAATCGAAGATAACCCTTGGCGGAGACTGAGCAAAATCCAAGATAACCCTTGGCGGCAACTGAGCAAAATCCAAGATAACCCTTGGCGGAGACTGAGCAAAATCCAAGATAACCCTTGGCGGAGACTGAGCAAAATCCAAGATAACCCTTGGCGGCGACTGAGCAAAATCCAAGATAACCCTTGGCGGAGACTGAGCAAAATCCAAGATAACCCTTGGCGGAGACTGAGCAAAATCCAAGATAACCCTTGGCGGCATCTGAGTAAAATCCAAGATAACCCTTGGCGGAAACTGAGCAAAATCCAAGATAACCCTTGGCGGCAACTGAGCAAAATCCAAGATAACCCTTGGCGGAGACTGAGCAAAACTGGCAAAGGAATGAATGAATTTTGGAGAAAACTGATTAGAACGAATCGGAGAACGAATAAATCTGGAAGATAATGAATCCGGAAGAGAAATGATTGATTCCAAGAATGATTGAATCTGGAAAGGAATCTGGATAACGAAAGAATGTTATATCTCCTATGTGAGATCCAATATCATTGGGAATCCTTGCGATCGGGTTGACGAGTTGATTAATCAGGCGGATGCAAAAATGGGGTGTCTACAATATACCCGAAGATATTGTATCGAAGTTGTAGTATTCACTGTCATCCCCCGTGTCCCGAAGGACCAGGTTAACTTGGATCCCGCTACAGGATTTATAAGGACATATCATGATGCAAATATGATTATGCATGCTCGTGAGTGTGTGCGAAGGAATAAAGTGCACCTAGGGCGATTTCGAAAAAATCCAACCATACATGCCACATACATTCACCAATCAATCAATTACATCCAATCACACACTAATAAAGAAATGATAAAATCTAACATAATCTAAGAGTCTTTTTAAGTCAACTAGGTTGATTCGAACAAAAAGTCAACCGAAGGATAATCTTGGATCGAGTCAATTTTGACCCTGAAATCCCCAGTGGAGTTGTTACTAAAATCACCTTGACCATTACTTCACTAATTAGTAAATACGGTCCGATTAGTAAATTGAGAATTTTTAGAAAATAGCGTGTCGCCACCTAGTTTAGGTTTATGAACCATAGATAACTCCAAAATGGATCAGATTGGTCCACGAGTAAGAGAAATGGGCAAAGGGTTAGATTATGGGTTTCGGAAGGGATTAGATACTGGTCCCATCTGATCAAGATGATCGGTCTCTACTATGATCTAAAAATATCCTATGGTCAACGGGCAGACACTAAAGTCAAGCTAGGGTCCCATCATCATCAATTAATATCGAATGTGTTAAACGAATCTTACGACCAATATTTTCTCAAATATTATATAATTTCTCAAATTTTGCACAAAATGAAAATATTTGAAAAAGCCTTAATTCTAGCCTATGCTCCTAAGTTCACGTGGTAATATTTCAATTAAAACTCACATACGCAAATACTTTTCCAATTAATTAAAATATGAATTTATTAAAAATTTCTAAGTTAGAAAATATAAATATGAAATTTCTAATTTGAAAATCTATGGAGTTTCTAAATTAGGAATATAAAATTTTTCACATTAGAAATCTATAAGTGCATAATGAATCCCCACATTAGAAATTTATAAGAATACATTTTCCAAAATAGAACTTTGAAAATGTAATGAGTTATCAAATTAGAAATTTATAAAAATGAATTTTCCAAAATAAGAATTCCAAATATGAAATTTTCATAATTAGGAATTTACAAACATGTAGTAACTCAACAAATTGGCAAAATACAATATCACTCTAAACCAACGAATTAACGACAACATCAATATCATGTAACTATCAAATCAAGACAATTATGCACATACATAAATCTTGAAATTAGCAACATTCAAAATCATGTAAAATCTTTAAGTTATGAACATAGCAACAACTTTACGAATTGGAGACTCTCACATGTTAAATTTCTAAGTTGGGAATCTCATGACTACACAGCAAATTAGTGAATTGATAATTCACACACGTGGAATTCTCGAATCAAAGTGTTATGAACATGCAACAAATCAGCGAATCACAAATCTACACGTAGGTAAAATTTAAAATCCAAAAATTAGGAACACATGGTAAAGCAGCACATCATCGATTCATACATGTGTGTAAAATTTGCGAATCAGAAAAATTAAGGATACGTGGCGAATCAATAGATCAAAATATATATATATATATATATATATATATATATGATAACCCTTAGAACAATTTAGAACATGTGATAACCCTTATGAACACATTAGTGAACGTTGGACAATCGACATAAAGTATTTGAAAGCACCCTCGATCCGTGGGGTGTGTGGATCCGCTTTTGACCCTTGAGGTTTGGGAGTCGCCACCTAATTATTACGGTCTAAGAACCGAATACTGACTCTAAGCAGATAAAAAATTAATCTACTAAAGAAAAATTGAATCCGGGGATTACATTACGGGGTTGGAAGGTGTTAGGCACCAACCCCGCCCGGCCAATGCCAGTCTCTACTTATCTCAAATAAGATTACATTCCTAACAATAAAACCTAGATAGAAAAGTAACAGAAATTTTACCTTTGATACGCAAAGATCTTGTTCCCTCAGATCCGACAAAAACTGCTCCTTGTACCGTACTCCTTGCTTTGTTCTATCTCCGGATCTGATTTCTGATCTCCGAGGCAAAGTATCTCTTTCTTGGATCTGGATTCTTTGAATTCGTTATGGATTTTGGGGTGTTTTTGAAGGGCTTCTACGTGTTTTTCAAGCTAAAATTGAAGTATGGGTGTTAGGTAAGGAGTTGGGGCTCCAAAACTAGGGTTTATGGGAGGCTTCTTGACCTTCTTCTCTTACGTTTATGATTTGATACAAAAATAGGGTGTGAGGACCCCTATTTATAGATTTTTTTTAAAGGTTGATTTAGATAAAATTAGTGTTTAATTATAATTCTTTTAGTTAGAGTTGTATTTTAGTTAGAATTGTTTTAGGTAGAGTTGTATTTTAATTAGAATTGTTTTAGGTAGAGTTATATTTTAGTTAGAACTCTATTAAATAGAGCTATTATTTAATTAGAACTCTATTAGGATTTTAACTTTTGGTCTTATTTGATTGACTTTAATACCTTGACTTTAGTCTTAATTGATTGACTTTAAGATTTTGACTTTAGTCTTACTTAATTGACTTTAATTTTGAATTTAGTTTTACCTGATTGACTTTAATACCTTGATTTTAGTCTTGCTTGGTTGACTTTAATTTTTTGGAGAACCCCCTCTATTATATCTTTAATTCTTTGGACCCCCAAATGGAGGGGGTCCTTGAATAAATATCTTGGTAACCCTTAACAATTTTGCTTGAGAGCCTGATTGATCGATTTTTTTAGTTTAAAATTTTAAATTAATTTTTCTAATATTTCATTTTAATTATTTAATATTTTATTTATTAATTTTGAAATTCTTAATTATGAAAATTATGAAATTACCGTTTTATCCCCGGAGAGGACTTTTCGCGTTTTAAGTTGTTTTTTAATGTTCTAAGATATTTTAGAATCGATTTTTTGTAAGGAATTCAATGGAAATATTGGTTTGTGTCATTTATGAAGTTTTTTGTGTGAAATGATCGTGAACTTTATGAGGGGTAATTTAGTCAAATTCTGTGAAAATTGGAGAAATAATTTATTTGATTTCGATTTGTTATTTTATGTGTTTGAATGAGTTTTCCTAAGTGTAACGTAGGCTCTAGGGATATTTTAAGGTTAGGGGTATTTTGATAATTTGATAATTTTTTAATGATTTTTATCGTAAAACTTCTTTTTATCTGAAGAATGATGATTTCTAAGCTTTTGGGTTATATTTTCCTAGCGTAGCGTGGTTTCTATAGTTTTGTCAGTTCGAGATACCTCATCCGGATTTCTGAAACATATCTGGTAACAAAATAAACCATTGGAATAAACATCCATCATTGGGAATCATTGCATCGAGTTGACGAGTTGATTAATCAGGCGAGTGTAAAAATGGGGTGAGTACAGATGCCCCTCTTTGGCAGAGAGTTGAAGCAAACTAGATAGCAAATCTATTTTGGTAGATAGTGCGATATCCGAATGCCAAAGCTAGTGACAGTTCATTTTGCAGCCTGATTTAGCAATTCGTCGAGGTGTTCGGATCCTTGAGGGTAAAGCTCTCCCCAAATTAAAAGGTTGTCAGGTCATCGAGTGAGAACTCTCACTGATAGTGTCAGATCCTTGAATTTTAAAAAATTTCCCTTAACTAATGTAACAACTGTGCAAGTGTGTGAACTTAAAATCTGAGATAAATTTCAAAGAGTTTGAGTAAAATCTGAGCATAAAGTGAATATAAATTAGGCATAAACTGCGCATAATCTGAGCATAGACTGAGCATAAACTAGCATAACTGAGCATAATCTGAGCATAAACTGAACATAAACTGAGCATAAATGAGCATAGACTGAGCATAAACTGAGCATAATTGAGTATAATCTGAGCATAATTTGAACATAAACTGAGCATAATTTGAACATAAACTGAGCATAAATTGAGCATAATTCCGAGAAAACCCTCGGTAGTAACTGAGCATAATTCCGAGAAAACCCTCGGCGGCATTTAAGCATAATTCCGAGAAAACCCTCAGCGGCATCTGAGCATAGTTTCGAGAAAACCCTCGGTGGTAACTGAGTATAATTTCGAGAAAACCCTCGGTGGCATCTGAGCATAATTCTGAGAAAACCCTCGGCGGTATCTGAGCATAGTTCCGAGAAAATCCTCGGCAGCATCTAAACATAATTCCAAGAAAGCCCTCGATGGCATCTGAGCATAGTTCCTAGAAAATCCTCGATTGCATCTGAGCAAAATTTTGAGAAAATCCTCGACGACATCTGAGCATAGTTCCGAGAAAATCCTCGATGGCATATGAGCATAATTTCGAGAAAATCCTCGACGGTAGCTGAGCATAATTCCGAGAAAGCCCTCGGTGACATCTAAGCATAGTTCCGAGAAAACCCTCGGCGGCATCTAAGCATAGTTCCGAGAAAATCCTCGATGGCATCTGAGCATAATTTCGAGAAAATCCTCAGCGGTAGCTGAGCATAATTCCGAGAAAGCCCTCGGTGACATCTGAGCATAGTTCCGAGAAAACCCTCGGCGGCATCTGAGCATAATTTCGAGAAAGCCCTCGGCAGCATCTGAGCATAGTTCCGAGAAAACCCTCGATGACATTTGAGCATAATTCTGAGAAAGCCCTCGACGGCATCTGAACATAATTCCTAGAAAACCCTCGGTGGCATCTAGGCATAATTTTGAGAAAACCCTCGGCGGCATTTGGGCATAATTTCGAGAAAGCCCTCGGCGACATCTGAGCATAATTCTGAGAAAGTCCTCGGTGGCATCTGAGCATAATTCCGAGAAAACCCTCGACGGTATCTGGCTGAGTAAAATTGAGACTAAAGAAATAAATCTGGGAAAGAATGATTAAAAATGAATCTGGAAAAGAGGGGTTGAATCTGGAAATGAATAGATTTGGGACAGAAGGAATGCCCTATCTCCTATGTGAGATCCAAAATACTTTTGTTTGAACCTCAAGGATTTATCCAAAAGTTTTATGAATTTAAAACCTGAGTTTTTATTTCTTTTGAACCTCAAGAGTTTTTCGAAAAACTGTTATCAAGAGGGTAACCTTAAGTTTGGGGTTCTCATTATCTTTTAGGATTAACATTGCTCAAAAATAAAATGCCCCTAGTTTGACAATGAACATGGCATTGAAGATAATTGAACACATCATGCAAAAATTAAAAAAAATGCCCCTAGTATAAGGGGGAAAAGTTACATTAAAGAAGAAATAAAATGTCTTTTTTATGAAGGTTTGAAATATTTGATTACTACAAGCGCAATAAAGACTCAACTTTTAATTTTTATTAATTTTATTGAAGGTTTTGAGTCAGGCTCAAAAGAACAAAATTATTTCCTTTCGATACTTATCATAGAATTCACCCTTATCTCCCTTGGTTCACTTGGAAAAGTAAAAAATTTCAGATTGATCGTAGACAAGATACTTGTGGCTTCCGAGTCTGTGCCTGATTTAAGCTAAGTATTGAACTTGATTACTCGAACTTCTCGGACCGCTTTTAGCTTTTAACTCCCCGAAGATTTTCTTCTATTTTTCTTTGTTGCTCTAACTTTTGCTTAGATTACCTTTTCAGGTTTTCAATCTAGCGAGCTTGCTATAACTTTTGCCTAGATCGCCTTTTTAGGTTTTCGATCTAAGGAGCTTTTTCTTTTTTTTTTGGCTGTGATTGTTGCCAAGGTTGTCCTTTCAGATTTTCAAATTTGCGAGCTTGCCTTAATTTTTGCCTAAATCGCCCTTTTCGGATTTTCAACTTAGCAGGCTTCATCATTTTTTATCTTTTTCTTCTCCTCTGAACTTCTAGAGTTACTGTCTGATCATGCTTTGCTATCTTCCTTGGCTTTTCGTATGGTACTTAGGAGAACTTTTATAGATAAGCTTAGGACTGGGTATAAAAAGAAAGGAATTTTGAGGCTCAAAAACCTAAATGCCCCTTGTGTGGCATGTGTGGCATTTCATTTAAATTTTTTTTTCAAATTTTCTTCCCCATTTTGGATGATATTTCTTTTTCTTTTAAATTTTTTTTAGATTTTTTCTTTGTCGAGGAATCTATTCTTTTATTTTGATGTGGTCGGGCCTGAAATATCTTCTCAGGTTGCATACGTATCTCAGATTTTTGGGATCAAACCAAAACGTAGTTCAAATCTTCCCTTCCCTAGGTTAGGTGATCGGGCTGAGAAAGAAAAAGACATAATTTTTTTTTGAAAAGGCTGCAAAGGGGTTGAGAAAGGATACATTGAAATGGGTAACTGGGTAATATGAGGATTGATTCGGCCAAAGATGGCCTCCTAAATGTAGTACCGTTTGATTTGGTCAAGGTTGGTTGGTTCTGGTAATTCGATTCCATCATGATCTTGAAGCCTGACAGCTTTTCCTGGTAATATTTCCTTGACGATGAACGGACCTCCCCAATTTGGTTTGAACTTCCCTCTAGGGTCAAAGATAGGTGTTCGATTCTCTTTGAGTACTAAATCCCCGACTTGTAAGTAACAGGCCTTGATCTTTTTGTCAAACGTACGGACGACTCTTCTTTGATAAGCTTACACGTGATATAACGCTCTGAGTCATTTTTATTCGATCAAATTCAATTCTTTATACCGTTAGCAAACCCAATCTGCTTCTGACAACTGACTTTCTACCAAGACCCTAAGAGATGAAATTTCCATTTCAACTGGCAAGACTGCTTCCATGCCATACACTAAGGAGTAGGGAGTAGCTCCAGTAGAAGATCGAATTGAAGTTCGATATGCCCATAGTGCAAATGACAGTTTTTCTGACCAATCTCGATGTGATTGACACATTGTCCTGATGATAGTCTTAAGATTCTTGTTAGCTGTTTCGACTGCTCCATTAGTCTGAGGACGGTAAGGGGATGATTTGTGGTGTGAGATTTTGAACTTTGAATACAATGTAATAACCTCAGCTTTGAAGTGTGACCCGTTATCAGAGATCAACTCCGAAGGTATCCCGTATCGACTGATGAGGTTTGTTTGGATAAACTTTGCAACTCGAGACGTAGTGAGGACAACATAAGAGGCAGCTTCGACCCACTTGGTAAAATAATCGATAGCGACTAGAATGTATTGATGCCTTAGGCGATATTTTACCAATAATGTCAATTCCCCAAACTGAGAATGGCCATGGTGAAGTCAGACCAACTAATTGAGATGGTGGCACATGTATAAGGTTCGCATGTATTTGACATTTATGACAGGTTTTGACCATGTGATGACAATCTGTTTCCATCGTGGGCCAGTAGTATCCTTATCTCATAATTTTCTTAGCTAACATTTTTCCACTCATGTATGGGCCACATTTTCTTGAATGTAGTTCAACCATTATCTGTTCAGTTTGATCTTCATCAACACACGACAAATGAATCCCATCATAAGACCTTTTGTATAAACTTCCTCCGCACATGATGAATTGATATGCTAATCTTAGTAGGATTTGTCGTTCCTTCCTCGATGCTTCTTTTGAGAATTCTTGTTTTTTCAACACTCTCTTTATATCTGTGTACCATGACTTTCCATCGGGTAGTCGAGTAGCAATGTTGATCTGATGGCAGTATGCGGGTTTGTCTTTGACTTCAACAGTGATCAGCCTCAATTCCATGCCAGGGGGTAAATGAATAATTGAAGATAAAGTTGCTAAGGAGTCAGCAAATCTGTTATCCTCCCTTGACAAGTGTTGGAACAGGATAACTTTAAATTTACTGACTAAGTTTAACAAATACTCATGATAAGGTTCCAACTTTTCATCCCTGGTCTTCCATTCTTCCAATGACTGATGTATGACCAAGGCTGGATCCCCAAAAACTTCAATTTCTGTAATGCCCAGGTTCAAAACAGCTTCAAGCCCCGTGATGCATGCCTCGTATTCAGCCGTGTTATTAGTATTCGAAAAGGTTAATTTAATAGCGATAGGAATGTGACATCCTTCCAGAGAAAACAGGACTGCCCCTATTCCATACCCATTTTGATTGGCGGCTCCATCAAAGTACAACTGCCATGTTTGGTTCTACGGTTCTTCTTTAACGTGTAAGATGTTCTCATCTGGGAATTGATCGACATGCCTTATTCCTTCTACTACAGGGTGATTTGCTAAGTATTCTGCTATAACTCTCCCCTTAATAGATTTTTGTGTAACATGCGTGATGTCAAACTCTGATAGCAACAATAACCATCGCGCGGTTCTCCCTGTCAACACCAGCTTCTCAAAAAGATAATTGAGAGGATCTATCCAAGATAACAGGATAATTGAATGAGACAGCATATAGTATCGGAGTCTCTGAGTAGCATATACCAGTGCTAAGCAAGTTTTTTCGAGAGCCGAATATTTTCGTTCATACTCGAACATCTTTTTGCTGATGTAGTATATAGCCCTTTCTTTGCGAGTATCTTTGTCATACTGTGCAAGCATGCATCCCATAGCTTCTTCTGTGACTGACAGACAAAGAAGAAGTGGTTCACCCGGTGTAGGTGGAACCAAAATAGGTGGGTTTAAGAGATACTCCTTGACTTGGTCGAAAGCCTTTTGACATTGCTCATTCCAAACTGTTGGTTCATTCTTCTTGAGAAGCTTGAAAATAGGTTCACAGACGTTGGTGAGTTGAGCGATGAATCTGCTAACATATTGGATTCTACCCAGAAAATCTCGAATCTGCTTTTCAGTCTCAGGCGGTGGCATTTCTTGGATAGCTTTAATCTTCACAGGGTCTACTTCGATCCCTCTTTGACTGACCACAAATCCCAACAGTTTTCCAGAAGTTACTTCAAATACGCATTTTTGTTGGTTGAGGCGGAGTTGGTACTTTTGAATCCTTGTGAGAAACTTTTCTAACGCAGTAACGTACCCCAGTCGTTCCTTAGATTTGACTATCATATCATCTATATAGACTTCGACATCCTTGTGTATCATGTCATGTAGTAAAGTCGTGGCTGCTCTTTGATAGGTAGCTCCAGCGTTCTTCAAACCAAAAGGCACAACCTTATAGCAAAAGATTCCCTACTGTGTGATGAACTACATTTTTTGCATATCTCGAGGATCCATTTTTATCTGATTGTACCCTGCAAATCCATCCATGAAGGACAACAAAGCGTGCCCTGTTGTACTATTTACTAGGACATCTATGTGTGGTAAATGAAAATTATCTTTTGGACTTGCTTTGTTTAGGTCTCTAAAGTCCACACACATCCTGACTTTTCCATCCTTTTTTGACACCGGGACGACTTTGGCAATCCACTCAGGGTATTCTACTACTTCCAAAAATCTAGCGTTAATCTGCTTCGTAACTTCTTCTTTAATTTTCAAAGTCCATTCCGACTTTATACGTCGAAGTTTCTATTTGATTGGTCGAGCATCAGGATATAACGAAATCCGATGTTGAACAATATCTGTGCTTACTCTCGGCATATCCTTGTAAGACCACGCGAACACGTCTTTAAACTTTCTGAGCAAGTCTACTATCCCTTTGCGTTCATTGGGAGATAAAGTGACCCCAATTTGAATTTCTTGAGGACTTTCTTTTGTTCCGAGGTTGATAACCCCTACTTCCTCTATTAGAGGTTGAGCCCGATGTTTATTTTCTTGTTCAAGTAATTTGATTATTTCAGGAGGAGGTTCTTCGTCAGAAGATTCTCCCTCCGAAGCCAGATTATTAGTTAAATTATCATTGCGCTCGGGGTAATCAAAAATTTCTTTCATTTCATTGAAAAGAGATGGGGTAACATGACTCATTGCAGACTTGACAGACTCACTTGACTCAGTAGGAAAAATAGACTCACTAGAAATAACAGACTCAGTAGAAATAACTAACTTATTCGACTTAACAGAAATAAATGACTCAACTGGCATGTCAGACTGAACAAGACTAACAGGACTGACAGACCCAGCCTTGACGTGCAACACATGACTAATTACACGATAGTTAGAGAGAACTCCAACATCAGTTTGATTACAGACTGAGGATTTGGGATCGCCTTTTCAACTGACAACACTAGGACACTGTGATCTTCAATGAATAGCTGATCAATGTTGAAGGAGTCCAGATCGGGCTGCCAGTCTTCAACTTTCTTTTCTTTAACTTCTGTGCTTACTTCATTTTCAGGCCATTCCATACCAAAGAAGATTTCAAACCCCGGCAGACGAGTGTCTGTGATGTGATTAATGAATGGCTCTAGGAACCCACAGTAACAGAAGTCTTCTCCCTCTTGGTATTATCATAAGCCCTAATACCTTGATTAGTGGGTTTGAGGTCTTCAGCCTTAAACCCGAGACAAGTAGCAGTCTTCAAAGGGCAGACATTCAGTGCACTCCCATTATCGATCAAAACTAGAGGTACCCTCATCCCGTTACAGTCAACTGTAATGTGCAACGGCTTAGTATGGCTTGCCCCTTCTTTTGGGAGATCTGAGTCCGAGAAGGATAGGATATTCTCCACGTAAGTTCCCCTTACTATACTGGCCAACTGATCTGGAGAAGTATCGAGAGAGACTTGGGCTGTATTTAGTGCTTTGAGAACAACCTCCCTATGAGCAGTGGAAGCCATCAGTAAACCCCATACTGAGATATTGGCCCCTGATTTCTTCAACTGCTTGATCACGGAGTTATTTTCTTCGATGCTTTCCTTGATGGGATCTTTTCCTTCTTTTCTTGCCAGGGCTGCAGGATTATCAACACAGAGTTCTTGTGACTTAAAAACTCTTCCCCCTCGAGTCATATGTCTAACTTCATCACAAGAGAGGGAAAAAGGCTCATCCTCTTCAGTCAACAAGTATGAATCTTCATCTATCAAAGGTACAGGGCTTTTCAGGTTCATTTGAGCCAACAGGTAACTAGTGAATGCGGGACTACTGTAGTGAGGTGGGGATAAATAATATGTATCATCCGAGGTTAGATCAAATGGTTCATCGTTCGTAGTGAAGGGGGTAACTAGGCAGTTTGACTTGGATTGAATGGATAAGAGAGACGGGGTCGAATGGCAATGGGGTGTGAGAAACCATGTTCAGGGTTGGTGGATGTTGATAGGTAGGTAGTGGATTAGTGACATTTGGTGGGCTAGGGATTGTGATATTTTTGTTGTCAATAAGGTTTTGAATGGCATGACGCAAGGTGATACATCGATCCGTGTGATGGCCAGGGTTTTGATGGAACTCACAGAACAAGTTAGAATTGTGTCCAGCTGGCAAGGGATTAGGTAAAGGTCGGGGTTGGATAGGGGTAAAAAGCTCTTTTTTCATCAATTTGTGAAGCGCTACAGTGAGACTTATCCCTAGATTGGTAAACTGTCACGGAGTTCGAGGTTGACTTGGGTGAACTTAGTTATTAGTCCGGGCTGGGGGTTGAGCTGGGGTAACTGAGGTATTGGCGATGTAAGTATGGTTGATATTGGGTTTGGGAACATATGGTTTCTTAGGCTTGTTATCTGAGGGGTCAGAAAGAATCCCAGAGGCAAATGCATCCTCGAGTTGGCTTTCGACTTGTAATAAGGACTCAAAGGTAGGAAGATATTGGGCCACTAGGTGCTGAGCATATCCTTGTGAGAGGTTCTTTAGGATAATTGCTACTTGTTCACTTTCCGAAGGTCTATCCCACATTTGAGTAGCCTTGGCCCTCCAGCGACCAATGAAATCGGTGAATGTCTTCCTATTTTTTTTGTTTAGTTGCTTCCAAATCCCTTCTTGAAGTCTCAATCTCGGTACTGTATTTATACTGATACCAGAAGGCCTTTGACATGTTCTCCCATGTACCCACAGTAACTGGATCTTGAGACATTAGCCAACGCAGTGCTGATCCTGATAAAGTTCTTTGGAACAATAACGTCATCTGTTCATCGTTGAGCCCCATAGTGCGTATGTTGGTAACATACACCTTAAGATGTGTTTTTGCACATCCTGTCCCACTGAACTTGTCCATTTCAGGCATCACAAACTTTTCTGGCAAATGGATCCTAGGGATGCGGTTCAGAGCTTCAATGCCTGCTGCAATTTCATCGATACCCTTTATACTTTTCATAGCTGACTCCAATTGAGACATTCTGTTAGATAACGCTGGATTTTCATCAACATACTCTTCGTCTCCGTCGAGTTCGAAGACTTCACGTGGACGTTTCTAACACTTCCACTTTGCCTTTTATATTGTTGATATCATTGGCAAAGGCTGCCAAGATCTTACGGATCTCTATGAGCTCAGATTCTGAAGCTATTTTTGCTTGTTGACTTGGTGCTGTGGTTCGTTCTAACCGACTGGACTTACGACTCCAACTAGGAGGTGGACGCTTGATTTTAGGCACAATGATAATCCTTTATGATCCCATCAAAGGTAGATTTAATCAATTTCAGTATTACCCCCTTGATAACATTTTAAAGAATCATTTTATTGAGGTTTGTGCACCAATCCATTAATTAATCCATTCACACAACGAGCATTCAAAGAAGAAATAAATATTTATTTGAAAGAAAAAAATAGTTTTATTGAAAATGATTGACAAAGAAATGTTCTCATTAAAAACATCTTTCAACAAATTTGACTTGAACTATTTTTACATGGACGCTTGGCTTTGTCTTAATGGTCATCAGGATTGCTGTCAGGCTTGACCCTCTTGGCTCTAACAACTGGCTCTTTGAATTCTACTGGTCCGTCTGGATACCCTAAGGTGCGCTTGTTCTAAGCTTTCTCAATGAGGTGTACTAACTTTTCAGTCAAAGGCTCAGGGAGAAAGAAAGCTTTGTGCTGAGGTAAAGATAACTCTATAGGTACGTCGAACTGTTCTGGGATCAGATTAGGATGGTAAAAAGATGTTTCTTCAAAACCAATCAGATGGACATAGTAGGATCCTTTGGTTCCTAGAATAGGGGGATCAGTCATCCACCAAGGGCACCTAAAATCGATATGACAGGCAAGGCGAGAGTCTGACCATTTGCTCAAAGCTTTGACTGAGTTGTGACGTACTAACAGGATTCTCTTGGAAAAGTGTTCTGGCCCATATTCGAGGTTTGATGGAGCATCTACGATTTTGAGACAATCACAAAGTCACATATAGAGTAAGTAGGGGCTTCCTTTGAAGCTTTCCCGCTCACCATTTTTTATGGCATCTAATCCTGAGAAAGTTTCAACTAGGATGAGAGGTACCGGGTTGGCTTTCCTTTAGAGTTGAGAGGCTATATCTATGAAAGACTCAGGGATAGTTTGGCCATCACTATTAGAGTTCAGTATGTATTGGTCTAGGATTCCTAAACATAATCGATAGTCTCTAGTGGCTCGCCAGGCTTCGAGTTATACATTGATAGGATGACTGCGGGAGCGATACGGGCCCAATAAAGGTAGTAAGTCCAATTTCCCGTTATGAACTAAGGGCTTGACTTCTTCCTTGGAAAGGTTCAATCTTGTGGCGAGGTCACCAAAATATCTGGTCTTCAATGAGGGCCTGACTAGAGGTCTTGAAGTGGATATCCTCATGATGCCACAATAATCCTCGTGAGTGGGGCATAAGTGCATATATCCCATATGGAATATGTGAAGATAGGGGTTCCATCACTTAGCCATAGCATGTAAGAGGTTCTAGTCTATCTCAAATTCGTAGAAGTAGAGAGCACTCCTCAACATGAATCTCCCAAAATTGATCTTCTCTATAGGGTGTATTCCTATGACGGTTGTTTTGACTAACTGATCGATTGGGTTATCGCTTGCGACTAACATCCTGGTTCGACACAAAAGAGTATTTTAGTACTTTTCCAAGGTCCATGTAAAATATCAATTTTCTTTTAGAAAATCTTGTTCTTATGGAAAACATTTTTTGGAAAATATTTTTTCTAGAGAACACTTCTTTTGAAAAACATTCTTTTTTGGAAAATATTTTCCTTTTCTTATTTGAAAATTTGATTTTCATTTTAATTTAAATGGCCCGGTCCATCATGATTGTTGGATCGAGATGGACTGGGTCATTATTGAATTTTTGCAAGAAATGGATTTTTTATCGGGTTGGTGCATCCATTTTAATTTTCAAAAATAACATTTTTGATTCTTGAGGACAATCATACACTCTGATCTCATCATTCACATCATTCACATACACTCATCAATCAAAAGGTTTCATTCAATAAACAACTTGGGAACACCCACGATAAATTCGAGTCGTGACCTACGGGAAAGGTTTTTAGACTCTAAGCTTACTACGTGCAATGCATTTTTATCTGGCCACCCTTGCCGAAGCACACCTATATATCTCTCGATACGTGGTGACTTGGTTTGATATACCATATAGGTGATAATCTAAAACCTCACTCACTTCTCTGAAGCCAAAAACAGCTAGTTTGATCTCCAGTTGAGAGGTGGAGCATAATGCTAAGCAAGGGCCCACTTAAATACCTCTCGTCTAGAATAGACGTAGTCTATCCCCCTCGTACAGTAGGGTACAGCGGGGCAAGATCTCACTTAGGCACCGATTTTGACCAAGAAGTGCAATTGATATACTTAGATTATCTTTTACATACCTATGGGTACGAGTCAAGAGTTGTAGCTTTCATAAATGGTTTGGCATCCCACGAGGGGACCGACCACGTACTAGTACTACGTTGGCAATCGGGACATGTGACTGTGTGGCTCATAATAGGTCAAAGGCTCAGGTCGCTCCAGCCTGGGTGCATCAATATATCTCTCAGAATTACCTGATCAGACGATATTGATGCCCCAGTTTGATATACCCTAAGGTACGGGATTGGAGTTGTGATTTTCATGAATGACGTCGCATCTCCGAAGAGACCGGGCCATGCATTAGTGCCACGTTGGCTATATGGGACGTGTAAGTGTGCAAAATAGTAAACGTGCATGTGGTGTGTGCAAAATAGGGTGGGGTGTGCCCGGGGCCTTTTTCAAACACATAGGTCCAAGGGCTTAATTGAACCGTACAAGCAAACGTATTAAACCATACAGGTAAAGGCATACATCGATCAGTAACATATTCATATGGTTCTATTTAAGATTTAAACATGCACATCACCTTCATACATCAATCATGACAAATTAATTAATGAATATGGCATAGGATAATGAATTAGATCCGATCATTGCAATAAGCATAATTTTGTAATTTTTATAATCCAAACAAGGGTCATTTTGGGTGATCCAAACCAAATTGAGATTCCGAATAATTTTGTACCAAGAATGGGGATGATAATTGTTGAAATAGAAAACCATGATCATCCTTAAACAAATTGAAATTATATATATTTTAATTTTTTTAAAATCGATTTAAAAAAAAAAAAAAACAAAAGGGAACTTACACAAAAATTTTTTTTGAAGTGATTTATCTTATGATCCGATGATTTTTACCCTTAGAAATTTCGAAACATAAGAAAAAACGAGAAGAGTCCAAACTCCAAAGTTTCTCTATTCAAATGATCCTTAAATCAGACCAACGTGGAATGGTTTACAAATATGATATCTGATATAAGAGACTCAAGAAAAAATTTCGGTGAATGTTCAATTGATCGAAGGGTGGGAACAAGAAAATATAAAGGTCTTGATGGACAATGCATCATCATAGTTGATTTCCAATCACCAAATCAACCAGATTGATTTTGAAGATGCTGAATTAGCGGTAAGAAATATTCCTGCCATCCTCTCATCGTCAACACCTTCAACAACAGATCGAGATTCTTTGCAAATTCTAAGAGTTCAAAATTCCAGAATCTAATTCCGTGAAAACAGATCTATCAAGTTCACTCCAATAAAATTCCTAAGCTTCTCCAAACAATTGTTTATAAACAACCAAAAGAAAAACGAAACCAAAAATTCAACACTTCTGTGTTGGCGCTGGGTTCATGTTCGAGAGTTCCATATATGTTGTGATTCTGACAAAATCGATGAACCAAGATCTTGGTTTTTGGTTTTGAATTAATCTACCCATCTTTAAATCAAAAGAAATCGAGACTCTCACGGAAAATCGGAAGATTTTTAAAATTATCTGATTAGAGAAAAAAAACTTGAAAATTTCTGTAAAAGAAAAAAACTTTTAAAGAGAGAACCGATCTACATGTCTCGTTCTTACAAGATCCAATCATCTTCTTGGGAATTCTCGCCAATCCAAGTCAGCACGAACTCTACACTCTATAGCCGAGAGCGACATCGATTTTCATAGGAAATCTTTCAAAACCGATTAGACTTCGAGATGGTCACTGTTTTGCAGCTCCATACCTCTTCATTGTAAGGAACTGATCAAGTTGATCAATATTGGCTGGATTGAAAGGCCAAAACCGATCGATCTCTGGTTCTTTTTAGTTGAGGAAGATGAGTTTAACAGAGGAATTCGATTGAAGAAGAAGAGTATAACAGAGGAAGAGTAAAACAAAAAAAAACTTATTTTAAAATGGGGTTTAAGATAAAATAAAAAAATTTTACTCAATGCACCCAAATCCCATTGTTTTAACCATTACTGTTGCCAACAGTATACCGGATTTTTTTTGTTTTTTGTTTTTTTTTTTAAATTCTTGCTGTCAATGGACATCACAGTTCTTTTGTCAAAACAAATTGATTGTAAAAAATAAAAGAAAAGGTCACACACCTACAAAAATAAAAAAAATAAAAAAAATAAAAATCGTCCAAGAATAGATCATCGCAAAAAAAAAAAATGGCAATCTCTCTACTTCAACAATCATTAATCCATTCTTAATAACACCAACTTTTAAGATTTTACGTCATTTAGGATCACCCTAAAGAAACCTCGTTTAAACCACAAAGATAATGTTTGATAGAACCATAAGAATAATATGCCAAAATATCAGATATTCAAAATCCAGACGCACAATCAATAATCGAACAATAAAAGATAAATAAACAAATAAACAAACAACATAAACTGAACTAAAAAAATAAAAATAAAAACTAGGTTAATCTGGCAATGTTCCCATACTTGGGATTTTTCAAGTCTGATCCTCAATGTCCCTAGCGGAGTCGCCACTGAAAGCGCCCTCGATCCGCGGGGTGAGCGGATCTGCTTTTGACCCTTGAGGTTTGGGAGTCGCCACCTAGTTATTACGGTCTAGGAACCGAATACTGACTCTAAGCAGATAAAAAATTAATCTACTAAAGAAAAACTGAATCCGGGGATCACATTACGAGGTTGGAAGGTGTTAGGCACCAACCCCGCCCGGTCAATGCCGGTCTCTACTTATCCCAAATAAGATTACATTACTAACAATAAAACCTAGATAGAAAAATAATAGAAATTTTACCTTTGATACGCAAAGATCTTGTTCCCTCAGATCCGATAAAAATTGCTCCTTGTACGTACTCCTTGCTTCGTTCTATCTCTGGATCTGATTTCTGATCTCTGAGGCAAGGTATCTCTTTCTTGGATCTGGATTCTTTCAATTCGTTATGGATTTTGGGGTGTTTTTCAAGGACTTCTACGTGTTTTTCAAGCTAAAATTGAAGTATGGGTGTTAGGTAAGGAGTTGGGACTCCAAAACTAGGGTTTATGGGAGGCTTCTTGACCTACTTCTCTTAGGTTTATGATTTGATACGAAAATAGGGTGTGAGGACCCCTATTTATAGATTTTTTTTAAGGGTTGATTTAGATAGAATTAGTATTTAATTAGAATTCTTTTAGTTAGAGTTGTATTTTAGTTAGAGTTGTATTTTAGGTAGAGTTGTATTTTAATTAGAATTGTTTTAGGTAGAGTTATATTTTAGTTAGAACTCTATTAAATAGAGTTATTATTTAATTAGAACTCTATTAGGATTTTAACTTTTAGTCTTATTTGATTGACTTTAATACCTTGACTTTAGTCTTACTTGATTGACTTTAAGATTTTGACTTTAGTCTTGCTTAATTGACTTTAATTTTGAATTTAGTCTTACTTGATTGACTTTAATACCTTGACTTTAGTCTTGCTTGGTTGACTTTAATTTTTTGGAGAACCCCCTCTATTATATCTTTAATTCTTTGGACCCCCAAATGGAGGGGGTCCTTGAATATATATCTTGGCAACCCTCAACAATTTTACCTGAGAGCCTGATTGATTTATTTTTTTTGTTTAAAATTTTAAATTAATTTTTCTAATGTTTCACTTTAATTATTTAATATTTTATTTATTAATTTTAAAATTTTTAATTATGAAAATTGTGAAATTACCATTTTACCCCCGGAGAGGACTTTTCGCGTTTTAAGTCGATTTTTAATGTTCTAAGATGTTTTAGAATCGATTTTTCGTAAGGAATTCAATGGAAATATTGGTTTGTGTTATTTATGAAGTTTTTTGTGTGAAATGATCGTGAACTTTATGAGGGGTAATTTTGTCGAATTCTGTGAAAATTGGTGGAATAATTTATTTGATTTCGATTTGTTATTTTATGTGTTTGAATAGGTTTTCCTAAGCGTTATGTAGGCTCTAGGGATATTTTAAGGTTAGGGGTATTTTGGTAATTTGGTAATTTTTTAGTGATTTTTATCGTGAAACTTCTTTTTGTCTGAAAAATGATGATTTCTAAGCTTCTGGGATTATATTTTTCTAGCGTAGCGTGGTTTCTACAGTTTTGTCAGTTCGAGATACCTCATCCGAATTTCTGAAACATATCTGGTAAAAAAATAAAGTATTGGAATAAACATCCATCATTGGGAATCATTGCGATCGGGTTGTCGAGTTGATTAATCAGGCTAGTGCAAAAATGGGGTGTCTACAGTACCCAACGATAAGAGGGGGAGGAAGACAAATAAATATATAAATAACGTTAGAAAATCAGACTTACCTCTGATTCGAATGATAACTACCTTTTATTCCTGCAGATGCAACTCGAATTAGTGAATAAAAAAATGTCGAACCAACCTTGACTACTGCTGTGTCCAAGAGAGTAGAAACATAGGTCGATGGTTGTTGTTGTACTCTAGGGAAGAGGAAAGTGGATCTATGACAGTTGTTGTTATGCATAATAGAAGGAAAGAAAATAACGTGGCTGTGTTGCTATCATGTAGACGAAGAGAAAAGCTGAGAGAGGGATAGGCATGCTGGGGCGTTGTTAAAGATGTGAAGGAGATGAAGGCAGCAAGGGGGTGTTCTGGAATGAGGATGTTGAAGGTTTAATGGAGAAGAAGTAGGGGACAGCAAGGGGGCGGTAATGGACTGTGTGTGTTACAGGTTTAATGGAGAAAAATAGGGAACAACAAGGGGCTGTAATGGATTGTGGGTGCTACAGGTTTAATGGAGAAAAAGAGGGGATAGCATGGGCGCTGTAATGGATTGTGGGATTGAAGGTTTAATGGAAAAGAAGAGGGGACAGCAAGGGGGTTGTGGGTGTTGCATGTTTAATGGAGAAGAAGAGGGGCCAGCAAAGGAGAAGAAAAAGTCCCTGAGAGAGGGAGCCGTGGGTCTATTTTTCTGGAGAGAAGAAGTTCTCTTCTTCTTCAAAACGTGGTCCTCCCCACCATGAGAGAAGAAATTCTCTCCCTTATTTTTTTTAACCTCCTCCTCTAAAGAACGTGAGAAGTAGAGCTTTTGTTTCCAAATTTTCCTTCTTTACACGTTTTTCTCTTTTTTCTTTTTTGTTTCTTTCTTTTCTTTTAAGAGAGTGAGAACGGTGAGTCCACGCTATATCCAACTTGATAGTTCTCCTTAGACTAAGTGGTGATTGATCAAATTTTATTATTTTTTCCTCGATTTTCAATGTGATTAAATTTTTATTTTTGTTTTCAATGTTTAAATTTTGATTTGATTGGTTAATTGATTTTAATTTTGGTATTTTATGAAATTTGAATTTGAATTTGATCTTGAATCTTAATTTGTTGGTTAATTTCAATTTGATTGGCTGATATAATTTTAATTCAATTGGTCGATTGATTTTAGCTTCAATTTGATTAGTCAATTTAATTTTAATTTTAATGTTAATTGGTCGATTAGATTTTAATTTGAATTCGATTGATCGATTAAATTTCAATTTTCATTTGATTGGTTAGTTGCATTTTTTATTTTTTTTATTGGTTAATCGAATTTTAATTTGAATACTGATTAGTCGATTGTATTTTTTTTTTTAATTGGTTGATCGAATTTTCATTTGAATGTTGATTGGTCAATTTTATTTTTGGTTGGTTAATAGATTGGATTTTAATTCGAATGTTAATTGGTTGATTTGGATTAGAATTTAAATGTTGATGGGTTGATTAAATTTCGGATTGAATTTGATTCAAAGCTTTCAAGTTGATCATTTGAATTTTAATTTTCGTTTCGATTTAAAATTTTCAAGTTAGTTGTTTTATTTCGGTTTTCCTAAGAGTCAAGGTCTCTATGTACAAGTTGGACATCAAGGGACGTTTCGATCATTTTATGATTTTTTCATAAATTTCTTCGTTTTCGTCGATTTGGGTCCTGTTAGACACGAAATCATATTCTAAATGTAATGAGGGTACTTTCGAGACTTTTTGGGGATTCGAAATTTATAAGTGGTATTTTCATCATTTTATTTATTTTTATCCATTTTTGTTAATTTCTGCGTGAAATTTCTTTTAATCCTAACGTGATTATTTCTCAGTCTTGAGGTCATATTTTCCTAGCGTAACGAGGTCTCTATGTTATCAAAATGTGTAGTAAACCTAAGCGCACGTGCTTGCTAAGTCAGGTGGAAAATGTAGCAATCCTAAGCATGTGTAATTCTATGTCACATGACCAGGAAAAATAAGAGAATATAATTAGAAGATAGAGAAAATTGGAAGGGTGCTTCTGACAAGCTTTCGAGTTCTCTGCGTTCATCATTAGGAATCCACAGTAATTGGGTGACGGATCGCCAAGTCAGGGGGATGTTAAAATAAGGTGTGTACAGCATGACTCCAGTAAGTTCGAGTCCGAGAAACGAGACTCCAACTTTTAAATAGGATTTTTAAGTTCCTAAAAATCTCGGCCCAAGAAGTGTGGCTCCAGCAAGTTCGAGTCCAAGAAACGAGACTCCAACTTTTGATTATGATTTTTTAAGTTCTTACAAATCTCAGTCCAAAAAGAGTAGCTCCAGTAAGTTCGAGTTCGAGAAATGATACTCCAACTTTAATAGGATTTTCTAAGTTCCTGTAAATTATATCTCGAGCTTGAGAAATGAGACTCCAATTTTAATAGGATTTTTTAAGTTCCTACAAATTTTAGCCCAAAAAACGTGGCTCTAATAAGCTCGAGTCCGATAAGCGAGACTCAAACTTTTTCGAACTCTAAAAAAGAATTTCGATAGGATTTAATAAAGTTCCTACATCACCTGATTCTGATAATGTTATGATTATAATTATCTCGTTGTTTAAACTTGTCATAATTCAATATCATATGAGTGTTTTCATTGCATATGTGCATTTCAATTTGAATCATTATTGTCGGCGAGAAAAGATCTCTAAGACCTGACATTTGTTGTTATCAAGGAGAGTTTATTCTCAATGATTCGATGAACTATTCCGTAAGTTTCATACCATTGCACACACGTGCACTTTTGCATAAGTCAAGGAGAATTCTAAAAAATTCAAGGATCTGACACCTTTCAGTTCGAGGAGAGTTTCATCCTCAAGAATCCGGACGCCCTGACAAACCACCAAATTAGGCTGAAGAAATGAAATGACATTGACTTTGACATTCATATGTCGCACTATCTACCAAAGTAGATTTGTCATCTAGTTTGCTTCCATCCTTTGTCAAAGAGGGGCATCTGTAGACACCTCATTTTTGCATCCGCCTGACTTGGCAATCCATCACCCGGTTATTGTGGATTCCTAACGATGAGGGCAAATAATTCAAAATCTTGTGAGAGACCTTCTTCCAATTCTCTCTGTCTTCTAATTCCACTATCTTTCTTTTCCTTACCACGTAACATAGAATTACGCACGCTTGGGATCACTACACTTTTCACTAGACTTACCAAGCACGTACACTTAGGTTCGTTACACAGTTTGATAACTTAGAGACCTTGCTACACTAAGAAAATATGACCTTGAGATTTAAAAATAATCAAGTTGGAACTGAAAAAAACCTCACGCCAAAATTCGTAAAAATCTGAAAAAATTGATAAAATGACGTAAATACCCCTCATGAATTTCGGACCTCTGAAAAGTATTGAAAGTACCTTCATTGTCTTTAGAATATAATGTTGAGTCTAATGGGACCCAAATTGACGAAAATGGAGAAATTTATGAAAAAATCACAAAATGACCAAAACGCCCCTTGATGTCCAATTTGTACATAGAAACCTTGACTCTTAGGAAAATCGAAATAAAATAACCAACTTGAAAAAATTTAAATCAAAACAAAAATTAAATTTAAAACGATCAACTTGAAAACTTTAAATCAATATTCAATCTAAAATTTAATCAACCCATCTACATTTAAATCAAAATCCAATCAATCGATTAACATTGAAATTAAAATCCAATTGATCAACCAACCAAAAATAAAATCGACCAATCAACATTCAGATTAAAATTAAATCAACCGAGTAACATTGAAATTAAAATCCAATCAACCCATTAACATTAAAGTTAAAATCCAATTAAGTAATCAAATTCAAATCAAAGTTCAATCAACCAATCGAACTAAAATTTTAATTTAATCAATCAATCAAGATCAAAGAGTAAAACACAATTAACCCATCAAATTAAATTTTAACTTAATCAAATAAAAAATAAAAATCGTAAGTTAATCATTAATGATTCACCAACGTGCCATGGGTTGCGAAGCATGGGATTATGGTCCATTTTCTTTTCTTCCATTTAAATTCAAGTAGAAAGAGAGAGTCTCTCTTTGGTTCGGTCAAAGAAGAAACAAAAAAAAAAAAAAAGAAACAAACAAAAAAGGAAAAACATCAAAAAGGAAAAAAAGAGAAAGAAAAAAAGAAAAAAATAGAAACTAATGTGTTTATAAAGAGAATCCCATGTTCTCTTGAAAAGAGAAGGAAAAGGTGACGTTTTTTAAATAGGAAAATTGGATTCTCTCTTTCTTTCTCATTCACGTTGGTTGTAAAGAAGCTCTCCTCTTGAACAACAATCCAAAAAAAAAGAGGAAAAAGAGAAGAAAGAACTCACCTCCTTTTTCTCCAAACTTCCATCCATTCTTCTCTTTCTTAGTCACTAAAACAGTCCAAAAATCAGCCCCTTCTCAGCCACTAAAACCAGTCCCAACTCAACTCTTAAATAGTCTCAAAACCAGTCCCATCTCAACCCTTAAATAGTCTCAAAACCAGCCTCTTCTCAGTCACTTAAACAGTCCCAAAACCAGCTCCTTCTCAGCTACTAAAACCATCCCAAAACCAACCCCATCTCAGCTTTTTAACCAGTCCAAAACCACCCCCATTTCAACCCTTAAACTGGTCCCAAAATCGCTCCCATTTTAGTGACTAAAACAGTCCCAAACCACTTCCGTTTTAGCCATTAAAACCATCACAAAAACACCTTGTTCTTACAACGTCTCATTTCAAACCTCGACAAGGACCATCCTAATTTCAATTTTTGAAGGGATCCGAGCAACCGAATTTGTTCGGTGAAGGTAAGTTGTTTCATTTATTCTTGATTTCTTAGTTTTTTTATATACACCCAAATTGACTCGTCGATTTTTATGCACGTGGCACTAATAACGGTCCTTGATTTTACAAAGTATTAGTGGATCGATTCACTGACTTGCATGTGGCACTAATAACGGTCCTTGATTTTTTAAATTATTAGTTGATTGATTTACTGACTTTTGGTATTGATAGATTGATCCAATTAATTTTTTCCATAAAGTTAATGGCCCAACTCCTTGATTTTTTGTGTACATAGGACATTTAAAATTGATTTTTTCAATAAAATGGGTGTAAGTCAACTCACTAGTTTAAAATCGATTTTTTCAATAAAATGGGCTTGAGTCAACTCACTGATTTTTTTTGTGTCCATAGGAAGTTTAAAATTGATTTTTTCAATAAAATGGACGGGAGTCAATCACTGATTTTTACGTACAAAGGAGGTTTAAAATCGATTTTTTCAATAAAATGGGTGTGAGTCAACTCATTGATTTTTTTGCATATAGGAGGTTTAAAATCGATTTTTTCAATAAAATGGGCGTGAGTCGACTCACTGATTTTTGTTGACATAGGAGGTTTAAAATTAATTTTATTTCTTATTAAAATAAATCATAATCAATTCATTGATTATTGGTGCCACGTAAGCATTATCAATCGTGGGACTCCACTATGCGAAATTCGAAGAATTCATGTGACAAAAGTAAGTTTTGAAAAAAATCCTAGTATGCCAAATTTGAAGATTCATGTAAATTCAGACTTTTCGTTAATTTAGTGACTTTCCTAAAATCATAATTTTCTATTCAAGAAAATTAATATTTGTAAATTGTTAATTTGGAAAATCTAACATTCATAACTTTCTATTTTGGAAAATCATTTTTATAAATTTCTAATTTGGGAAGTTTATTTTTCAAGTTTCTAATTTGGGAGCTTATCATGCATTCATAAACTTCTAATTTATGAGATTTCAAATTTCTAGTTTAGAGACTCCATAGATGGCCAAATTAGAAATTTCATATTCACAATTTTCTAACTTTGGACTTTCATAAATTCTTATTTTAATTAATTGGGAAAGTATTTGTGTATGTGGATTTTGATTGAAATATTTCCACGTGAACTTTGGAGCGTAGGATAGAATTAAGCCTTTTTCAAATATTTTCATTTTTGTGCAAAATTCGAGAAATCATATAATTTTGGAAAAATATTGACCGTAAGATTCATTTAGCACATCCGATATAAATTGATGATGATGGGACCATATCTTAATTCTAGTTTTTACCCATTGACCGTGGGACAATTTTGGATCGTAGTAGAGACCGATAATCTCGATCGGGTGGATTTGGTGCCTAACACCTTCCGAAACCTGTAATCTAACCCCTTACCCATTTGTTTTGCTCGTGGAAGAACCCAATCCATTCTAGAGTTATTTATGGTTCTTAGACCTAAATTAGGTGGCAACTCCCAGTTTTCATAAAATCTCCAATTTACCAATTGGACCCTCATTCACTATTTAGTGAAAAACGGGTAGAGGTGATGTAATACCCCGAATTTTCAACTCATATCTCGAGAAATTAAATGGTGAGATTTGGAGAAAAATATCGAAGGAGAGACTTAGAGTAAATACTCGAATATTGTTATGATTAATTTTAAGAAAATCGACTTCGCTATTAGATTCAAAAGGATCGGAATATATACATTAGCCTGTAAGCAAGTTCAAATTCGAGTTCGGATGAAAAAGTTATAAATCTTCGAATTTCACGTTAAGTGGGACCCAAAATAGTGGAACTTCGTTAGAGTGAGAATCAAAAAGATTTGATGACACCGTTAGGTCCGCAATGAAAAATTATTCAAAATGGTATACTCACTTGTCAATTTTCGAGTCCGAATAGTTAAGTTACGATCGAAACTAGAAATGATGAAAAAATTACAAGTATGCCCTCAACTTTGTTATAAAAGAAATCTGATTTCATTCATTTCTCTTCTTCTCCAAAGAACCAAATGACAACCACTGTTCAACCCAAGGGTTTCGACCCATTTCCATCAAGTTCTAGCGCGATCGAGACCAAGTTGAACCTCGAGGGAGAAGGCAAAGTTGTCGGCCACGACGAGAACTACAACCTCACCATCTTTGGTTGTCCATTCTCGTTCGTTTTCCCCATCCTCCATCAAAAACCAGCAGTAGGGGTGTTGATCTTACCCATTTGGAGTTCCACCTAGCTTGAAGAAGAGTGATCCATCGAGGGTGTCGTAACTAACCCGACCGTTGGGCCCCGAAATCGTTTCAACCTCGAGTCCTTGCTGCCAACCTTTGATTTTTGAGTTAGTTAAATGTGTCCGATAACCACAACCAAGTAAGGAACTTTCAATTCTTGTTAATAACTTTAGATTTTCAAAATGTGCATTTAGGTTTTGAAACAAAACTTATTGTTTGTATTTAAATTGTAGAAATTTGGTATTTGATTTCAAAGTCATGGTAGAATTAGATGCTTTGATTATTTTTTATCAAGTTTTAACCATAAACTCGTGGGTGGATCGAATGATTTGAAGAACGAAAGAAGAATCCAAAAATTTGATCGAAAAGAATCCAAAAATTGCGAAGGGTTCAGTTCTGTCGGTAGGACCGTCGGTCCCACTGATACCCACCGATGAGCATTCTATCGGTTCCACTGACAGAATGAAGCTTCTACCGCTGATAATTTTTTTCTGTCGGCAGGAACCATCGGTTCCACTAACAAAACAAGCTTCTGCCGCCGACAACATATTTTTGAGTCCGAAACAGACTCTGACTCTTGGCTTGACTCCCCCATTGCCTATACTTGATTTCCCATCCTTTATTTCATTAAAAACAGTTAAGTTACTTTAAGTTATTTAATGAAATTAAGGTTTTACCCCTCATTTCGGAACAATGAGAATGGTTTTGAGATCCGAATCTCAAAGGATCAAATTTTCAATTTTGTTTTTAAGAACAAAACGTAAATTTCGACTTTTTCGAAAAATTTTAAAATGTAATAACTTTCGCATTACTTTGAATTAGGTTTCAAAAACTATATGGTGTTAAATCTCATGATCAAGACTTTCATTTCGAAAAATCCTTTGTCAATTTCGAGAACTTCAAAAAATTGAGTTTCCAACACTTAGCCAAATTTTTACCAGCTTTTACCATTTTGGCCAGCTTAGGTATCGTGTATCACGGGACCTCATTTTGAAGAAACCTTGATGATTTTCAATTGAAAACTCAAAAATGACTTTGAAAGATTGAAAATGAATGATTTGATTCGAAAAGACGAAAAGTAAAAGTACCGAAAGAATGGGGAAAGGGAAGAAACGGTAAAATGCCAAAATCACACCCGAGGGGTGATGTCTGCCTTTTACATTGTATGTTGTGTGTAGGTTGGTAAAAGGATATCCAGGTTATTAATGAAAGGGTTGCATGTTTATTTAAGATTATGTTAGCGCATGCGCTGAGTACTATTTTTATTTTAGGTCGGGTGGCAACAGTTGCATGGTAAGAACTGGATATCCATTCTCAACCCTGTTCTGTTAATTTCTCTTTTGTTTTAAATGAAAAAAAAAACAATATATATATATATACGTAGCTATTTTGTGAGTTGTTAAAGGATTTGTGAATGCCTGAAGGGATAGTGTGTCACATCATCCGGAAGGGTGCACTATCCTGGGATGTACGGTAGGGACCACCAAGCTCATACGTGGTATGGGACTCATATGAGAGTGGAGTCACAACTGGAATCCGGGTCCATTCCTTTCTTATCTTTACCAGTTAACGTGTATTGTAAAAGTGGTCGTATACGAGTAGAGTACTATTTTGGGAATCACATGCACGCCTGATAGGCATAGACGAAGATGATTGGTCAGTGATCACTAACACTCTAGTAGTAGTCAAACGTTCTGACAAATTGAAAAAAGACCCATTGCTTACGGTCACGTCAAATGGCCTGCCTGAGCCGGATAAGTGGCCTCGCAAGCGTGGTAGGCACGACCAACCACAAAATCAGGAACTAAAAGACAGATTTACGTAGTAACATCATGTCCCGACTGGGAGTGATCCAGTCGTGAATCCCAACGCTCAAATTCCATTACTCCACCACTTGTATTATGCATCTGTTGTTATATTTCGAATTATAAACTGTAAAGCATGTCTATTATTTTAGTGTTGTCAATTGTATTTACATAAAAGGACAAATGTATAATGAGGATGAATGATTGATGTTATGTATAACTTTTAAACTGTTTAGTTGCTTATCCCTGGCCGTATGTACCAATTAATCATACTTTCAATTGTAAAACTTGCATGTTTTGAAACAATGCAGTATGATTATTAGGTGAGGTTATTAGTAGGAATTGTTTGTGGACCTATGGGTAACCATTGTTACTCACCATTTCCTTCCATTTTTTTTATTTGCAGAGCCGATATTTGGGGAGGCGAGTGTTGAGCCATCAATCGAGGAACATCTGGTTGGTCAGATCGACGATCGGTGTCCATTTCTCGGTGAGTATTGGGGTTACTTCCCTTAGGAGTTGTTCGTCCTAGGAAGTGTACATAGTGTTTTGGACCGAGTGCTAGGACATGTTAGAGTGAGGATGGACTTTTGTAATCATGTATATCGCTAAACTTCCGCACTCTGATCTATTTACATGTTGGATGTAATTAGTCTTCCGCTGTTATTTCTGTATCTACATCTTTATATACAGGTTTTGTGTTCCGTTGAATGCTAACATATACAAAGGAGGCCATGCCGAAATTTCGAGGTGCCACCTAGTACCTTGAGATTTGGCAGTGGGATTTGTGTTAGTGTTTGGCGGGGCATCACAGGTGATTTCACATGAGTTATCCCATTAGTGAAAGTTCTTTGGAGGCATCACTGTATCGAAAAAGCAACTTGGGAAAAGGAAGCGGAGATGCAAACACAATTTCTAGAATTATTTTCAAATTGAGGTACGTTATAGTTTCGAGGATGAAATTTCCTTTATTTTTACCAGTGAACTTGTAATGTAAAGGGACTCGTATACGAATGGTTTGTATATTTGGGAATCAAATGCACGCCTGATAGGTATAGACGAAGATGATTAGTCAGTGATCACTAATAATCTATAGTAATTGAACATTTTGACACATAAAAAAAAGACTCATTGCTTACGGTCACGTCAAACGGCCAGCACGAGCCAGATAAATGATTTCGCAAGTGTGGTAAACAGTGACCAGCCACAAAATCAGGAATTAATACGTTATTATGAAATATCATGTCCTGACTGAGAACGAACCAGTTGTGAATCCCAACTCTCTAATTCCACTACTCCACCATTGTGTATTATGTATTTGTTGCCTTATTTGGATATATAAAATGAAATGTATGTTTAATGTTTCCATTTGGTCAATTAGATTTGTATAAAAAAAATACTATAGTGGGTACTGTTGATTGATGTAATGTGAGTTTTAAAATATATAGTTGCTCATCCCTGGCTATATGTACCAGTTAATTGTAGTTTCTTTTGTAAAATTTTTCATATTTTAAAATGATTCAGTATGTTTATTCATTCATGTTAGGAGAGGTTATTGGCAGAAATTTTTTGCTTCCCTGTTGGGTAACCATTGTTAATCACCCTTTCTTTCTCCATTTTTTTAGTTTCAGATTCAAAGCTTGGCGAGGTAGGTATAGAGCACGAGTGAGGATCATCTGGTGGGTCACATAGATAATCAGAGTCCGTCACCTGGTGAGTATTGGGGCTATACTCCCTAGTGGTGTTAGTTCGTTCAGGTAGTCTTATACTGAGCATTAAGACTTTTGCTAGAGTGAGGAATGTTTATATAATCCTATATTTTATTTATCCTTACGCACTTTGATCTATCATACGTTATTAGATGTATATAAGCTTCCACTAATATTATATTTTATATGTATATATGCAGGATAATGTGTGTCATTTATCAGGTACAAGTTGAATGCCTTGGAAAGCTAACATAAATAAAGGAGACCATACCGAAATTTTGAAGCGCCATCTTGTGCCTCAAGATCTGACATGGGATTTTATTTTAGTGTTTGGCAGGACACCACAGATAGTATCAGAGTATAGCATTAGATGCATATGAGATACAGATCTGCTGTATTTTGGAGAATTGGTTGATACCACAGATATTAGAGCGATAATCATAGAGTGTCGCTTGGAATTCGGTATCCGAGCTCCTTAGTAGTTCCGTATTGGAATTATGAGTTCTTCTATGTCTTGAAGTCTATAGAGCCTAGTAAGCCTAGGATATGATTCTAGGTTTGTTTTGATAGTAATGGAAATGGAGTCCATTACTAAGTTCCAGGCTACGATAGCAATTCATAGTTACGTAAGAACAATTTTGGCCTTATTCTAATAAGTGTCTTGTTACGGATAAACACAAGTGAGAGTAGACGAGGCAAATACAGAAACGTAACAGGGATGAGACATATTCTGGATCAAGCCACTGACCTGATAACACAGCTAATGTCATTCATAGGACAGATGGCCAAGTCTAATGTCAAGTTGAGAAAGGAAACATAAATAATACAACCACCACCACCTCGAAGTCAAATGTAAGGAAGGCAATTAGTATCTAATAAGAGACAAACAATTACAAAACTAGCAAATTCATAGGAAAAATAACTATACATGAGGAGTGAGATGATAGGATGTAAAAATTTTATAAGAAACAACAATATATACTACTAAATCAGTTGAAAAAAAGAGTCGTGGTATGTTATGAATGTGGCAAATCGAGACATAAAGGAGAGCAAGATTCGGATCGACGTTAACCAATTAAGGATGTGTGGCTCAAAAAAGTGCTAGACAAATCAATTCAGGGAACAAGAAGGCCACCAGATTTCAATAAAGTTGATAATGTATTCGTGCCATCCCGAACAGACAAGACTAACGATATGAAGCGAGAAATGGTACAAGACTTACCACAATTGCAAGGTGCACCACTAAATCTAAGAAATGAGGGATCGCTGGACTTCTTCACAAGAGGCAAATACTATTCCATTTTCGGGACCACTTCCACAGGTCATGCTTTTGAAGAATGAGAGAATTTCCTAGCCCAAAAGATAGGTAAATCTAGGGATGTTGTAGAATTTCCAACAATTACGTCTATTGAGATTTTGGGGTTTTTCCGATTCGATTGAGATCAATGAGTGGGTTTTGAAGACCTGAAAGATTTTGAGTGTCATGTAATGCCCGAGAGATCAATGGGTAACAGTGACTACATTCTAGTTGGACAGGGATGCCAGTCATTAGTCATGTTTTGAGATGAATGTATTGGGAGATGGATTGTTTGAGTAGGTAGACTTCTAGAGGATGTTTGTTGATAGATTTATATCTGAGACTACTCGAGAAATCAAGCACAAGGAGTTTTTGGGATTAGTGCAAGGTAATCTATCGATTATAGACTATGGTATGATGTTGACTAGGTTGTCACGATATGCGCTCGAGCTTATCCTGATAGATTTGTAGAAGGCTCATAGATTCTTTAGAGGATTATAATCCTACCTACGGGCTACGAGGTCAATGATTGAGACTACCAATTATAGAGATACGATGAATCGAGCTTAGAGGGTAGAACGAGGTGAGATGGAGTTATAGACCTACATGGGGCAAATTAGACTACCTTAGATTTCTTTTCTTCCTAGATCAGATTCAGACAAGAGGCCGATGTATTCAAGGTCAATCTCCCTCGGATCAGTGTATCCACAATATAGAACTCCTCCACTACTGAGTTGTAGAGTTTTCCCATCACCGAGTTATAGAATAATTGAAACTCCAATGATGCCAACAGGGTAAAAGGAACCAACATGGCAGGTTCAGAGCCTATAGACCCTAGTCTACCAACTGCCCACTTCACAAAAATCTATAAAAACAGGATCATTGACATGTTACATGTATGGTCAAGTGGAACATATCAGGAGAGAGTGCCCTCTATCACAGTCACGAATAAGGGTTGTGACCCAAGAAAAAGTACCTATCTCCGATAAAGTTTTGGAAGGTACAGTTTTTAATTATAATGTTAGAACGTGGAGTTCTATTCAATACTGGTTCCTCTAGATCATATAATTTTGTTAAGATTTTGCACACTTGCTAGAACTAGAAACTATTGACATGGGTTGAGTAATGAAATCATCTACACCACAGGGAGATTATGATTGATAAAAATTTATTGAGGTAATATGGGACAAAGAGTGTTAATGAAATAGGTATGGCAAGGTAGAGTAGAAAATGAAATATTGTATTAAATATAAAGATAGTGGTGTATTGGGAATGGAGATTTTAATGCAGTTTGCGAATTTAGTGTTAGTAGACATTTATATTATAGTAGGGGTATATTAAGTGTGGATGTTGTGTATTATTTTATTAAGAAGTATTAAATAGTGTGAAATAGTAGTGATGTGTTTGCGATAAGTCTATGTATTGAGGAGTAATAGTCATAGTAAGTATGAATAAAATATAATAGACGGTGAAATTGGTGAGAGGAGTAAAGATAAAGAATAGAGAATATGTGAAATATTGTTGTTGATAGATATTGGTGGGGAAGTGATATAATGTGAGTTAATTGTTGTCTTAGGGTTATAAAAATAATGAATTAGTTGGAATATGAGAGTGATTAATTGATGGATGTATTGGATTGATGAAAAATAAGTGACATAAGATTTATGAATTGAAAATGAGATTGGACTAAAACCGAGAATATATGATAATTAAGGGTAAGTATCGTTTATTATACATGTTGTGTAGTGACGACGAAGTTTGATAAGGTATGATTTCAATTTTGAGGATGAAATTTTTATTAAGGGGGGAGAATGTAAAACCCTGAGTTTTCGATTCGTATCTCGAGAAAAAATAAATAGTGAAATTTTGAGAAAATCTTGAAAGTGGGACTTAGGGTAAAACTGTAAGATTTTATTATGATCATTTTTAATGAAATCTGACCTCATCATTGGATTCAAAATGGTCAGAAAACATACTTTAACCTATAAGCTAAAATGCGAGTCCAAACAGAAAAATTACAAAATCCTCAATTACCGAGTCTGACCAAGTTAAAATAATGACTTTTTGTTAGAGTAAGAATTGTTAAGTTTCGATCATACCATTAGGTTCGTAACGAAAATTATAGAAAATAAATTATTTACTTGTCATTTTTGAACTCCAAAAAGTAGAATTATTGTCAAAAATGAAAACGACGTCAATTTTAGGGTTCCATCGGGCCAAAATAGTAAATTTTTGTTAAAGATATAATTTATAGAATTTAAACACACCATTAGATCCGAAATGAAAAATTAGATAAAAAGAGTATTCATTTGTCACTTTTGGAGTCTGAACGATCAAGTTATCGTTGAACGAAATAATAAGTAAATACCGATTTCGTCCTGCATTTATATAAATAATTTTTTCTTAAATAAAAAATTATTCATCGTCATTCTAAACAGCCCAAAACCAGTCGGACTTTTTTAAATAAATTTTGATTTTTTCTTTCGATTTTCAAACTCCAATTCGCCGCGACCGTCTTTGACCTCCAACACAAAAGAAAAAAATGTCTGCAGCATCATTCTCTATCAAACCTACACAATTTTCTTTCGATTTCTCTCATTTTTCACCCCTTATCATCAAAAAATAGTTGTATATAATACGAGGGGTTTCGAAACTTCGATCCTAGATTTCGTCTATTTTGAGGCCAAATCGTCTTTCGTCGCAGAAAGGAAAAAAAGGACGATGGCATCGAGATCTTCGAAATCATCGGGTTAGATTAAAAATCGATCACCTCGAAGTTTGATCCACCTCGATTTTTAAGTCTATCGTCTCGATTTTTGTGCACGTGCTTCAATTCTATCGTCTAGAGGTTGGTAAGGACTCTCAATTTCTATTGGTAACCATAGATTGTGAAAATTGCATTTAGAGTTTTAACGAAAGCTTGTAATCTGTTTCTAAAAATATAGAATTCTTTTTGTTATTTCAAATTCACGTTAGAACTTGCGTATTTGATATATTTAATTGTATTTTATAACAAATTATATGTGGGTAAGATATTTCGTCGGGTTATTTCTGCCAGTTGGGTTCTGTGTATTGCTCAGACCCTGTTTTTATATAAGTTTTGTAATTTTTCAATGTTATTGATAAAAAAATGAATTTCATAATTGAAAAAAAATAATTTAAAATTCAATAAGCTCATATTAAATTGATGAATATCAGAAAATGAATATCTTGTTCGACAGATTGAAAACTGAGAAAATTGACAAAAAAAAAGGAAAAGGGGATGAAATGGTAAAATGTAAGAATCACACCCGAAAGTTGACGTATAAATTTTACATTGTAATGTTGTATATAGGTTGGTGAAGGGATATCTAGGGATAATGATTGGTTGCATGTTTATTTAAATTCTGTTGGTATAGAGGCTCCAAGTTCTGTTATTTATTTTAGGCTGGGTGGCCACAGTTGCATGGTAGGAAACTGGATATCTATTCTCAATCTTGTATTGTTAATTTCTCTTTTGTTTTCAAATGAAAATAATATATATGGGTCCCGTTCAGCACCAAACATTTTGGCCATCATTTTAGCCAACCATTTTTGTCCTACATGGGTTAAAAGTTTTGGAATAGGCTGATTTTTGGTGAGGAGATCATCCTCACCAAAAATTAGCCCATTCCAAAACTTTTAGCCCCATGTTTATAAGTTGAAAAATCGTGGACCGTCCATTTTTTGTAAACCATTTTTTATGAGATTAGAAGTTTTGGAATGGGCTGATTTTTGGTGATGATGATTTCCTCACCGTAGAGATTATCCTCACCAAAAATCAGCAAATTACAAAACTTCTAACCCATGTTTTGAAAAATGTTTGCCAAAATGTTTGGTGTCGAACATTTCCCTATATATATATATATATATATATATATATATATATATATATATATATATATATATATATATATATATATATATATAGTTATTTTGTGAGTTGTTAAAGAATCTGTGAATGCTTGAAGGGATAGTGCATCATATCTTCTTGGAGTGGTGTATTATCCTAGGATGTACGGTAGGGACCACTAAGCTCATACGTGGTATGGGACACGTATGAATGCAGAGTCCGGATTTATTCTTTTCTATCTTTACCAGTGAACTTGTAATGTAAAGGTGGTCGTATACGAATGGTTTGTATATTTAAAAATCACATACACGCCTGATAGGTATAGACGAAGATGATTAGTCAGTGATCACTAACAATCTATAGTAATCGAACGTTCTATCACATCGAAAAAGAGACCCCATTGCTTACAATCACATCAAACGGTAAGCCTAAGATGGATAAATGGTTCCACAAGTGTGGTAAACAGCAACCAGCCACAAAATCAGGAACTAATACTTTATTATAAAATATCATGTCTCGACTGGAAACGATCCAGTCGTGAATCCCAACTCTTTAATTTCACTACTCCACCATTGTGTATTATGTATCTGTTGTCTTATTTTGATATATAAAATGAAATACATGTTTAATGTTTCCATTTGGTCAATTAGATTTGTATAAAAAAAATGCTATAGTGGGTACTGTTGATTGATGTAATATGAGTTTTAAAATGTTTAGTAGCTCATCTCTGGCTATATGTATTAGTTAATCGTAGTTTATTCTGTAAAACTTTGCATATTTTAAAATGATTTAGTATGTTTATTCGTTGATGTTAGGAGAGGTTATTGGCATAAATTTTTTGCTTCCCTACTGGGTAACCATTGTTATTCACCACTTTCTTCTCCATTTTTTTAGTTTCATATTAAAAGCTTGGAGAGGCAGGTATAGAGCACGAGTGAGGATCATCTGGTGGGTCAAATAGACAACCAGAGTCCGTCACCTGGTGAGTATTGGAGCTATACCCCCTAGTGGTGTTACTTCGTTCAGGTAGTATTATGGGTCTTATACTGAGCATTAAGACTTTTATTAGAGTGAGGAATATTTATATAATCCTGTATTTTATTTATCCTTCCGTACTCTCATCTATCATACGCTATTAGATGTATATAAGCTTCCGCTAATATTATATTTTGTATGTGTATATCCAGGATAATGTGTGTCATTTATCAGGTATAGGTTGAACGCTTTGGAATGTTAACATAAACAGAGGAGACTATGCCGAAATTTTGAGGCGCCCCCTTGTGCCTCGAGATCTGACATGAGGCCTTATTTTAGTGTTTGGCAGGACGTCACAATGTTAATAGAAGAGAATTTTACTTTGAAAGTATAATGAAACGATTACTTTGTTAAATGATTTGACCGATAAACAGTTATTTATTATATTTGTTTTATTTTCTTGTTTCAATTAGTCTTTATGCAAATGTTATATTATATTAAAAACCTATATGATTTAAACTCAGAATGATTATGCGTTGTATGTTGGAACTAATTGTTCGACCGGTAGATTTCCTGCTGAGTAATTCTCGTTACTCACCCTACCATTCATCTTTCAAATTTTGTAATTTTCAAGGAGACATTTATTGAAGATGAGATTTATGAGGAAACACTCGAAGTTGAGTATGTGGATGAGAAACCACCTCCGTTAGTTTGAGTGGTCTTAGAGTCCTAGTAATTGTTTATTTTTGTTTCAGATTGAAACTCTTATGTTAAGGCATTGTGTGCCAATTTATATTTAGTACCATCGTATAGTTATTTCTTGCTTCATTTAGTACGATTCTTATTTTGAGACTTAAGGATTTTTGAATCATAACTTGATTGTTATTAGCTTCTGCACTCTTAACCTTGATATTATTTATATCTTTTCGTTGCTTTATAATTGTTTATCAGGATCTATTTTTCTTATTATTATATGTTATCATGGGTTGGGATGGCTATCATTCCTTGAGATATAATATAGGAATCCTTGGGATTCGTGTTGGATTTTGCTACGTGATATGAATTTTTTTTTTCTTATTTTATTTTCAAGGGATTTATTTTTTTCTTACATTTTACTTTTTCCTTCTTTTTCACACATTTGAAAAAAAAATAGGCTACCCATTTCAAGTTACCTAGTTTAATTCAATGGTTGATGTTCAAGACATACTCAACTCAATTATAATTTTCTTCTAATAAGCCGATCAAAGGAACAAGGAAGTCAAAGTTCATCAAACCTGATTTTTCCTGATATTCTAGGAAGAAAGGAGGTAAAAGCTCACTCAATTCAATCCAAACTCTTGTTAATTTTATCAGAAGTAACTCAAAACTTAAGGTAACTTTATTCTAATATTTACCTAAGAGAACTAATAATGGGACTCGAGATCAAAGCTTTCAATAAAAGACAGATTTAAGATTCTAACCAAGTGCTTAAAGTTAAAAGCTATGATCTTGAAAATAATACAATAAACCTATTAAAATATTTTTCTTGAATTTTTTTCAAAATTTTATGAATTTTGGAATAGAAAAGAAAATAGGAATATCTTTAAGTTCAATCATTGACAAGGTTCAAAGAAAGGGTGGGCCGTTGATAAAGAATCGATTCCAAACCACAATGCTAGTAGCTAGTGGGCCTCCGCTTTTCTTTTAATGAATTTAACATGCCAGTTATTATGAACTTAAATCAAAAGGACAAAAAATGACGATTATTCTGACATTTGCCTATTTGTTCAAAAGACTAAATAGGCATGCGTGGCCTTTAGTTGTTTTTATAATATTCATTCAATCTAGCAGCATTCTTATTTTTCTTAATTTAAGGAGAGGGAGGAGACAGACTTGGACCTTACACCCCTAAACTTAAATATAACACTGTCCTCAATATTTCAACAAGAAAAATGCACATGCAAAAACTAAAATTGATAAAAGTAAATGAAGTGGGTTAGATAGTACTTAAAAAAGATCCTATAGTCCTGTTGTTACCAACACAATGTCTGGATATCACTTACCCTTGTCACAACTTTGATTATGATTATATTGTATGAAGTCGAAAGGTACTATGTTCATAACTTGGGCAAATGGTTCCTATGCTATGTTGGATAAACACACAAGACAAAATAACTATGAAAAAGAAAAGGTAGATTGCCTCATGTAGTGTTAAGTTTAATATCTTTAACCAGACTTATTGGAGTTGAGGGCTCAACTCAGAATACATGGGTTGCCTCATAAGCAACATTAAGTTTAACGTCTTCAGTCGGACTTTTGAAAAGGGGTTATCCTAAGAAATTTTCTTGTCACCAAATTTTATGAACACCTCAACTGATATTCCATCTCAGATGTTCCTTAGACAGATTTTAATTGTCCAAATGACATGAAAATTATGTTACAATACACAAATATCTTACTTATGTCTCTCTGCATTAAGGAATTCACCTCTTTGAAAAATATCAACTATCGTTTTCCCTGTGATGATGAAGATTATTGGACCGACATGGTCCTTATAACTCTGTATAATTATTGTTTTGAGGGGATACAGGCTTTGATCGATTTCTAGAGATGTTTCACTATTGTTTTTTTTTTTTTTTTGGATCGATAAGCTAAGGCTATGAAGGGCCCCACCCTGATATATTAAAAAAAGGCTAATGCCGAAAAAAACTAACATTCAAATCCTCCAAGAGGATATTATACAAATCCACAGGAACATTCGAAGAATCAAAAAATTTAAAGTATCATGAAACGCTCTCCTCCTAGCTAACCAATTGGCTGTTTTGTTAGATTCTCACCACGAAAACTCCAACTCAACTGAATTAAATGTACACATAGGGGATTTGATATCTCTTACCATATTAATAACTCTCCATGACGTATTCCATTATTCCTTGATCCTTTGGATTGTAACTAGTGAATTTGAATTAACAATTACATTCAAGTAACCTCTCATCCTCTAGTAGTTCAATCCATGAAGAATGGCCTCCATCTCTCTATATATAATATCTGTATGCATTGAAGAACCAAATCTAGTAGTAAGCAATTCTCCACTATTATTCTTTGCTATAAAACCAATTCTAGAACCATTATCTGATAACGACCCATCAGTGTTCAACTTGATCATGCCCATTGGAGGAGGTTTCCATCGAACCTCTCTGTTTTCTTTAACAACTAGCATTCCATTGCAGCCCCATGTTCGGATCAACTGAATAATAGCAGAGTTAGGCGTCTTTATTCCTTCAAGCTTTTCACAAACATCAGCTATAATCATTTGGCTAATATGTTGCACATAACTTCTTTTTCCTCGAAAATTCGTCGATTCCTTTAATGCCAATTATGATAAATGGTTGAGCAAAACAAAAGGCTCGAAACACTCGAAATATGCGCTTCGTTACCAACAAAATCAGCTTCCTCTTCTATACTGCCCACCATGTGTCTAACTATTCCAGCCCAATTTAACACTTTTTTTCAATTTTCACTCGAGTAACTACATTTGAAGAAAATGTGTTCATTGTCCTCCACATCTTACAGCACAACACAAAGCGAGAAACCATCAATAACCTTCTCTTCCTCAGGTTCTCTATTGTTAACATACTTTTATTTATCGTAAGCCAAGGAATAAAGGAATGGCGTGGAATCTTCAGGTTATTCCAAACCACCTTATGCCAATTGATCTCCGCCTCATGTCTCCGAATTGAATCCCAAGCTGAGTTTAAAGTGAAACTTCCATTCGAAGTTTCCTTCCATACTATCTTATCTTTTTCATTCGGCCATGGAAGATGTTGATTTTCAACTAGATCTATAATCTCAGTTAATCGAATCTCATCTTTGACTAGGCCCCCCCATCTATTATTCCCTGCAAAATCAGAAACCAACGCATTAACAATACTATTCATACGAACCACAAATCTTCTCCCAAATTGATCAATTAATGCGCTACCCTCTAACCACGGATCATTCCAAAATTTAACTAAGGACCCATCCCCCACTAAAAATCTAATATAATTTTTAGAAACATCTCAGACTTTCAAAATACCTCTCCAAGCCCAAAAGGAATCATTTGGAGGATTACATCTAAAAAAAACCTAATTAAGTTAAGTTTTTCATTATTGTTAGTGATTAGACTCTTAGGAGTTGGTATAAATAAAGGTTTGGAATTAGTTCTCGTTTTCTCTAAGACAAGGTTGTCTTTTGAGAATGAATCGATAGCCAATTTAGAATGAATTGCTTCTCCCTAGAGAGGTTGTTCCGAAGATTGTATTGCTAGAATTATTTCTTCTTGGAATGGATTACTCTCTTCTTTTGTGAAGAGACAGTTTGCTATCCTAGTTGTACGTCCATCTTTTCTATGATTGGGATTGTAACATGATTGATGTCTATTTGTACTTGAAATCGAAGTGAATCATCAATCATAGATGGGCAATCATGGAATTGGAATTGATCGCTAAAGGTATCCTAGAAGAGTGGTGGATTTTCTAGGATTAGGATATCCTCATTTTAAACTTGATCAAACTTCCCTTCTTCTAAGGATAAAGTTAGATGCTTTAATTGATTTTCCATATGGACAGTCTCATGTTGAAGTTGGAGAAGTTGTTGTTGTTGCTGATGTATCAACTTTATCATCATAAACTCTAATGCAATGGATGGCTGAGGGGTTGGAATAGGACAATTGTACATTGCTTGAGGCTCAACGATTTGATGATGGGTGAATGGTTGAAAGGTGAGTAAGATTATTGAAGAATCATAGGTTGGTTCAATATTGAGGTGTTGTGCATAGGAAAATTCATGTGGTTGCCGAAATAACTATCTTGAATGTATTGGTTATGCCTATATGAGAAATTTGGAGAGGAGCAATTTTCTAAATAATATGGTAGATTGAACGGTGTTGGCGTCCAATAAGGATTGTATCCATGGACAGTTTGTAACTCCTTATTTCTTAGGATGGATCAGTTTGGGTAACACTCGGCTGCGTGATCATAGCTATCATACAAAACACAAAAGGATCGTGTTCCTTTATCTACTCTTGTGGTATTATCAGACCTATGAAGTAGGTTGTAATTCGTTGGATTTTTTATAGCGTTTATCCTCTTGTTTAGATTGTTTACCTTACTCAATATGTTCGACATGACAAACTCAAAACAACACAGAGTTGATCAAACAACAAAAAGAAAAGATTGGACCTAGATAGAGTGCCTAACTCTAGACAGCTCCTAACTAGGTAGAAATAGTGTAACTAACATTTCGACTCAGTTTTATGAAAAAAGTTGGACCATTCGGATCTCCAAATCAGAGGTGGCGCGTAATGCATAAGCAATGGCACTCTTAAATCACATTACTTTCTTGAATGGACTAAGTTTATCCCCTTAAAGAGCAAGATTGTACTAGACACCAAAAATGATCAAGAAGCGCAATCAGTGCAACTTGAAACATATTTCTTCTATCAAGCTCGTGGGCCACATAGTCCAGTCTAATTAATTTTTGTTTATTTGAATTGGTGACTAGTGAGTTAATTATCCTAATTAGAGTAAGGAATTGGTAATGGCTTCCAATCCTTATCTTATTGGGTCATCCCGTGAAGAGGGGTGCACTTTACTAATTAGAAAATAAAAGTCCAAATGTGTGCAAATAGAAAGTAACAAACAAAATCAAGGAGTAGACCACTAGCAAAGGAGGCATGGGTATTGTGAAATTACCTTTTGTACTAGACAGGAGGATGTCAACTTAGGCCACCAATTCTAGATTTGGTATACGAACCTAAAGAGCCGTGACGGTTTCATCCAACTGTCGTCATTCCTTAGTATATTACAATCCAAGTCGTATTGGATAATTAAAAACTAATGAAAATTTACAATGAACTTAATACAAAGAGTATCTAAAACAGAAAATTAGACCTATCTAAAATGAAATTAAATAAAGGAAAAAACAAAAAGAATTTATATTTGCTCCTGGACTCTTAGATGATTTTTTAAGTCTTTTCCTCCAAAGAATCACAAACCTAAAAAAAGAAATAAAAGGTCAGAAACTGAACAAAAAAGAGAAATAAAAAATAAAGTCTGCTATTACAATACAGGGACTACCAGAGAGTTGCTATAAAAATTAGAGGACAAAAGTCCAAAATTTTACCGCATCGCCGTGATTACTCACAACCGCGCGGTGACGTTAGCACTTTTGGTCACCAAATTTTTACAATGACCTTCTTTTGGTTTGTTGATTGTAATGGAAATTTTTTTTTTTTTTTTGATTTTTTTGGATTATTAAAAACTAAAAATATAAAATAGAAAGAAACAAATTCACTCAAAACTGAAGTTACTAAACTTTTGCCAAGCAGCGATGCCAAAATTCTGATATGTATAGAAAGAATTTAAATTTAAAACCAAACTTGGAAGGCAAGTGAGGGTCGAACACTAAGAAAGGGGTTAGAATTAAGCAAAGAGTATGAAATTGAATCTAACCAACATGTAAAATATGTTTTTGTGTTTTTTAAGTGACTAAAAGAAAACAAAGCTTATTGAAAATTAAACTAATAGAAATTCAAGTTAAGCTAAAGACAATGGATGGAAATCACCATTAGAGAGAGGATCCATTTTGAGCCTCAATTGCATTTGCTGACATGTTTACAGCAAACTCCCAAAAAATTAGGATGATCCATTAAAATTCCACTATGGCGCGGTGATGACATCAACACTTTTAGGGCTGAATTTTGACTAGGTTTTTCCATTTGTCCTCTTGGTTGTAATGCAAAATTAGTTTCTTGATTTTGAATTCTTCTTCAATGATTTGATATTTGACCTATACAATAAACATGCGCATAATCAAATTTTTTATATATGCAATTATTTCATGTAAATAAACATTTTTAACATGGTGGAATATGCAACAAAATAATTCGAGACTTAACATAATTATTTACTTAGTATAGTAAAATAAGAATGGAAATCGAGGTAAATGTCTAAGAAAAATGCAAATAAATTAGTGTGTTGAGACACTGGTCAACCACTCAGCTTAAAAGCTTCGATTTTTCATATCTTTCAACCCAAAACCTTTATTTATTTTTTCCTTTTAGAACCATTCAACTTAAATCTCTGATTGTTCATCTTTAATACCAATTTAGATTTTTTTTTTTGGAGTTGTGGTATTTTTTTGAAACCATTGATTTTTTATTTGTTTTCCTGAAAACAACTTAGATTAAGGCTATGTTTGGATTAAGAGAAGTAGAGAAAAGAAAAACTCATTAAAAGAAGAAAATATAAGGGAAAAGAAGAGAAACTCAATTTCTCTCGACCGTGTTTGGATTGACAAGAGAGAATCTGGGACAAAATATTTAAAATAGCCTAAAAGAGATCTAGGGGCAGAGATAGAATTATAAAATATTTTAAAAGGGTTCCTCTCCATTTCTCTCATCTTTTCTCCACTTTTGAAGAGAAAATAACTCTCCTCTTCTCTCCAATTCTTCTTTCTTCTTTCCCCACTTAACAATCCAAATAAGAAAAATGATGAGAAACTCAGTTATTTTCTCTTCTCTTTTCTCCATGTCTCTCAATCCAAACACAGCGTAAAAGCTTTGAGTTTCCTGCTCCTTCAACTCAAAACCTTGATTGGTGTTCTTATCAAAAGCATTCATCTTAAATCTTCTATTTTCCCCTTCTTATTCCATCTTCAACCCATCATTTAACCACATAATCCACCTAAAAAAATGTTAGGGTTTTTTCTTTCATCGTTTGAATAATCTTATCTTGTATTGAGCCTTGAGGTTAAGTTTTAAAATTCTGACTTGGCATGAGGTTTGGAGAACAAGGGTAGAAGAAAACCTTAAAAATTTCTATCCCAAATCAACGGATGAAGATGACGGATTTTGGTATATATTTTTTAACTGATTTTAAAAAATCAGCAAACCATTCTTATGTATTTTTTTAATTGCTGATTTTTTAGAATCATCAAACCCTTCATTTCTATAGGTGTGAATTTTCTTATGTTTTTTTTTTTTTTTAAATTTCTCAAAAGTCAAAACCACTCATCTTCAAACTCCTTTTTTTTTTTTTAAGTTTACAATTTTTAATTTTTTGGGGTGTTTAGGGTTAATTTCCATGTTGTTGTTATCATTGCTCATCAGATTATGGTTGAGAGTTGCATTTTCATTGGGTTTTTGTTATGATTTGGGTTTTGGATTATAATTTTTATTGGCATTGTTAAGTGCCTAAAAGTGTGTATTTTTTCATTATTTTATAGAGTACTTAACCATATTTTCTAACTTAGAAATACGATTTCTTCATAAAATCATGCATAATAGTTAATTCATCATAAATTATATTTGATTAACTAAATTACATGTATTTTTACGAATTTTGAGGGTTTAATTATATGTCTATTTCTCACAGGCAAAAACAAATGAAAATTGAAAAATCGAAGAGTGGAAAAAGAACAAAGTCAGAAGTCAAAGGTTAAAGTCAAAGCACGGTCCAAGAGATCCAATGATTTTGAATTGACAGAATCAAGTTTTAAATCTGTCACGTCATATCGTTTTGTCCATAACTTTTGATTTACTTATCGAAAAAAAAAAAATTAGGGTTATAAAATTGATTCAGAGGAGAAACAATTTGTATTTCACAAAGAAAATATCCTTCAAACTTAGAATTGGTCAAAAATACGTAACAAGTCAGAGACTCCAAGTCTATCATGTTTCACAATTTTGAACGTAACTTTTAACTTGATTATCGAAACGGGCAAGGTCAGTGGGGTTATAACTCTAATTGAGAGGGGAACATATTTATATTTCTCGTAGAAGATCAGATTCGGGTGAAAAAGGACGAAAACGTATTGCCAAATAACACTAGGTTTTATTTATAAAAAGACCTTAACTTTTTAGTTTTTAGGTTCTCTTCTCTTTCTCTTTGATCCCTTTCTCCTCTCCTCTCCTAATATCTTTTTTTTTTTTTTTTTAGGTTTTAGTTATTATTTTATGCAAATTTGAAGACAAGTATTTTTTTCAAAACTCAGTAGAAGATAAGTTATTTTTTCATATATTTATTTGTTGATTTCTAGAGTGAATCTTGACTAATTTCTCAATGTAGGGATATTGATGAAGTCAAGGTTATTATTTATTTGTAGTTTATTCTTCTAGTTCTTGATATTTTTATTATTAAAATAGATTTATCTTCAAAATCTTGTATCTTCAATATTCTCAATTTATTTCTTCTTATTCTTCATTTCGGGGGCGATCCGTTACTATTGGATACAACCCATTATATTGGATGCCCACTGTCATGTTGAATCATTGGACGATAAAACTATTAAAGAGAAGGAAATCTTAAGTAATTTTAAATATTTAATTATTTGGTTAATTAATGTTAAATCCTCCAAATCAATTACCTTTACCAGTTTCTTGATTTGAGTTATTCAATAAGAATTTGAAAAATAAATTGATTTAAATTAATTGTCTTGACTTTATTCATTCTCCTTAGAAGTTTTTCAATTCAGACCTTTTTTAGTTAATTTAATTAGTTTTTAGTTTAGTTGTCAAAATCACACTTTTTTTTCGTTTGATTATTTGAAATCTGATATATTAGTCCCCCATTCCTTAGTAGAACGACCCTACTTGTCAATCTAAAATAGGTTTTTAATTATAATTTTATATTTTGTTCTTATCCTTTTCAGAGGCATCATTACGACAAACAATTGGCACCATTGTCAGGGATTTGCGTAATTAATTTTTTGGATCGAGAAGTATCAAGAAAATTTTCTAAATTTCTTAGTTTTTCTTTTTCTTTCTTTTTTTAAGTTTTTTATTATTATTATTTTACTTTATTTTTTATTTCATGTTTTTAAATTTTCTTTTTTCCTTGTAGGAGACAAATCTTGAACGCGGAATGAAGAAGAAGATCATATTTTCTTTAAAACCAATTTAGAAATAGATTAGGATTAATTTTTATTTAAATTTTTTTGAGCAATAATTTTTTACTCATTATTTATTTTAATTGTCCGGGAAAGCACATATTGTAATAAAATTTAGGACGGAGTGACAGTGGAACACAACTATTTCAGCCACTCAGGTTTGTACACCGAAACTAGTGTCGGTAGGTCGAATTGATTCAATAAGGCATCCCTCTTCTAAAACGGAATGTAAGAGTATCTTTTGACACCCACGCCTTCCTGTCAGTGGGTTACTGTATTGCCTTTATCTGATTATCAACTGTACACACCGGGGAGGACACATAATATAACAGGGGGGAATTCATCACCAACTCTTATCTTTCAGGTTTAATAAAAATTGACTTACATCACTCAATAACCTTAAAAATTGAAGTCATTTTATTCCTTTACATTTTCATTCTCAAATATAAAATCCTAAGTAATAATCAAATATCATTTTTCAATGTCCTATTTTACTCAAAAATCTTCATCAATGTCCTATATATGCACATGTTATGTATAACCGCAGTACCCACTAGTATATTAAAATGAACTTAAGAAAACAAAACTACTTACTTGCCATAGCAAAAGATATTGCTTAAGCATGGTTTAAAATCTCAGTTTTACGTCTCAATTCATTCATGGCCAACATCGAGTTGTATCAAACGAGTCATCCCGTCAGGTATTAGATAAATTAATAAATTTTTTTTTTTTGATAAAATAAGGTATATTCGGAAGTTCTTTGTCAAAATACGAAATCCCAATTGACTCGGCCAAATTTTACTTACACGGCTAAGATGTTCAAAATCTCAATTGTCAAATGAGACAGTGTAAGATGATTTAATTGGAAACCCATCACATGCGTGAAATCGAATCATCTCTGTCTTGGACAAGTTTTAAACATGGTTTTAAAACTCATTTTGCCATCTCGTCCATGAATGAGACCAAGTCATCTCAGATGAGTTTTCCGATACATTTGAATCATCTCATTCAACAATAAGTAAATTGAACCATGATTTTAAATCTCATCCAATACGTTTGACTTGTCTTTCCATTTCATTGATAGACGAGACATATCATACGGATTGTCTCAGTCTCGTCCATTAATGAGACCGAGTCATTTCAGATGAGGTCTCCGATATATTTGAATCATCTCGTTAATCAATAAGTAAATTGAACCATGGTTTTAAATCTCATCCAATACGTCTGACTTGTCTTTCCATTTCATTGATGGACGAGACGTATCGTACGGGTCGTCTCGGTCTCGTTAGTGGACGATATTTAAAACCATGGGTTTAAGATAGAACTAAGTGGACCCCTATAATTGGACAAGGCTTCAGCGAGAGTGATGACAATGACCATAATGATAATTATTATGATGTCGAATTATACAACACAAATCAACAGAGCAACAAGGGAGTAATAGAGAGTATGCCCTTGTGAACTTAGGAACCCAAACTAGAACATTATAGATCACATACAGACTACTGAGCTAAAGCACTTGTGCTGTAGACAAGGAGGGCTCCCCCAAGTAGAAGAGCACCAAGGGTAACAGCCCAAATCAACAAACCAGTGGTACCTGCATTTCATATATTGCAACCAAAAAAAAAAATGTTATTTCACAAGAATTAAAAAAAAAATTATAATTACAATGGAGATAATTATATTTTAGATGGATTTCTTACCACCAACGTAGACGTCACCACTTGGAGACCATTCTTCCGGTGAGTAGATTGGGCTGGATATCAAACATCACATATACATAAAGATCAGTTAATAAATCTACAAATACAATTATTTAGGTGGTTTTTTTGTTTTAGTTAAATTCATGTAAAATAGAAGTTATAATTATAGTAGTATATATATATATATGGATCCGTTGACTCCTCAAAATGACTCATGAAAAAACACATGATCCCAACCATTTAAACACAAAATCCAATGATTGAGATTTAAGAGTATCTTGAAAACACAAATCTCAGAGATACTTATCCCGAGGATAAATCTCAACCATTGGATTTTGCATTTAAAGAGTTGGTATCATATGTGTATACAGATCCTAATCCTATATATATATAGGGTCCCGTTCCCCACCCTAAGCTTTACCCTACACTTTAACAAACGTGTTTTGTCCTACATGGGTTAAAAGTTTTGGAATAGATTGATTTTTGGTGAGGATGATCTCATTTTTGGTGAGGATGATCTTTGTGGTGAGGAGATCATCCTCACCAAAAATCAGCTCATTCCAAAACTTCTAACCCCATCAAAAATGGTTTATAAAAAATGGATGGTCCACAATTTTTCAACTTGTAAACATGGGGCTAAACATTTCGGAATGGGCTGATTTTTGGGGAGGATGATCTTCTAATCATAGAGATCATCCTCACCAAAAATCAGCCCATTCCAAAACTTTTAACCCATGTAAGACAAAAACGTTTGTTAAAGTGTAGGGTAAAGCTTAGGGTGCTGAACATTTCCCATATATATATATATATATATATATATATATGAGGAATGATAACTAACAAATATATATAATGAAAAAGACGGAGTTTGTTAGTCTTTTACATAATAAATATATTTATCATGTTGGCATTGATTGTCAAAGCATTTACTACAAAATCTTTACGGAAAATGCCGAAGTAATATTAAAATTGACATTGTTTGGTACATTGCTGACATGGATGTGTCTATAGAACCATAGATGCTTTTCATCGAGATATGAGTGAGATGCATCAATGGTTTTGTGCACACCAATGTCCCAAACGATGTCAATTTCAATGTTACTCCAACACGACTCAATGTATATATATGGGTAGCATTCATTTGAAAAATTCCTAGACAAAGTATTTTGTCTTATATGGGCTAAAATTTTCGGAATGGGCTGATTTTTTGTGAGGATTATCCCTATGGTGAGGAGGCCATTCTCACATTTCTAACCCTAGTTTACAAATTGAAGAATCGTGGATCGTAAATTTTTAATAGTTAGTTTGTAATCATTTTTCATGGGGTTAGATGTTTTAGAATGGGCTGATTTTTTGTGAGGATGATCACCTCACCACGGAGATCATCCTCACAAAAAATCAGGCCATTCTAGAACTTTCAACTCATATAAGACAAAATTTTATCCAGGATTTTGGCTGTTGAACCCGAACCTAGTTATATATATATATATATATATATATATATAGAGAGAGAGAGAGAGAGAGAGAGAGAGAGAGAGAGAGAGAGGTTATATTCCCACACTAACTTTTTTTATGACACACCAAGCAAAGAAATTAAATATGGTGTTTGGGGGGGGGGGGGGGGGGGGGGGTACGAATAGCCATTTTTGTTTAATTGCCATAAACTTTTCCCATTTCTTCTCCGCAAGCCCTCCGATTTGGGTTTCTTTTTGGATGAGAAAAGCTCTTCAAGTTCTAAAAGGACTAGTTACCTAATCGGATTCAACAATCATTCCACATAAGTTCAAGAAAGGTTTTGAAAAAATTAAGGAGAATTCGAGAGGTTATATAAACAATAAACATTATTTTTGGGTTTCTTCCCCAAAAAAACCCATAATTTTCAACCTCCCTACAAACCCTATATTGTTTGTGAGATTTTAAGATTGAAAAAGATATTCAGGGGTTGAAGGATGATAATTTTATCTTGACAATGGGTTCTTGAGGAAAAATCAATGTTCATATATAGGGTTCCATGATATTTATTTTAATATAAATTTCTTGACAATGCTAGTCAAGGAAGGGATCAAAGACTATTGCTCCTATCGAGTTGTCGTTACCCATTTTTCTGGTTTTCTCATATCCATCTATCTTTCTATAGTGTCAGTGTGTAAGGTATAATTTCATTAGCTGACATATTATAAGAAAATTGGTGTGGAAATTGGGAAAATTTTGATTTCTCACCTGTATCCATCGACATTAGCACCGTATTTATTAGCAAATTGGTAAACACCCTTTCCCTGAAACAAATATTGGAAGATCATAAAACATATAAATTGATATTTAAAATTGTATAATATGCATACATCTACATGATATATATTTCTACCTTAGCCTTCCTTCCTGATGCATCGAGACCGTCCCTTAGGTTCATACCACCACCAGGTCCTGCAATAATAATAATTAATTATTTATTTATTTAAGAATAGCTACAAGACACTATTATGAAAACACAAAGCAACTTATACATTGCTTGTAGTAGGTGTTACAAATCTAGAAACCAAGTTTGGATTCAGTTCGGTTTGATTTAGACAAATCTAGAAAAGTTTTGGAAACTAAGCTAACTAACGACTATTACATGTATAAATAATTTATTATAATTATGAACATGACTCTACAAATATTCTTGATGTAATTCATGATGAAAATTTCACGAATTTAACCAAAAATAAATACTAACCATAAGGTGTGTCAGTCTTGATCTTCTTGCCACCACTGGCTTCAACTCTCAGGGAAGAAGAAGACCTTGCAAGGGAGGGTAGTCCTGTAACTCTTGATTTTTCTACAAAAGCAGCACAAGGTTTCAAACTCAGTGGTGATATCACAGAGGCTGCCATTTCTTTCAGCTTGTTTTATTTTCTTCCTCTTGATTTCTATATATCTCTCCAACTCAATTTGTTTGAACAAGAAAAGAGTGAACAAAACAATAGTAAGAGTGGCTTTCTAGATGACACGTGTAACTAATTGTGTGGCTGAATCTTGATAATGGTATTCGAACCTTATCCTTCTCCTTGTATTTTTCTGTGGGCTTTCTGTTAGAAATGAAAATATTTTGTGTGGTTATCCCACTGAGCTAAATGAGGTCCACAGAATACGGGATTTTATTCCAGAAGCTATCAAATATCAAAATGGGCTATTTTTATCTTATTTTTTCTAAATGGGAACAATATTGTGTCAAACGGTATCTTGACATGTAGTTTTAAGGCAAATTTACCAAAACATGCATATGATATCGAAAAATTATCAAAATGGTGCATTATTCATTTTAATTCCAAAAACGATAAATCAATGTTTTCAAAACTATTTTATTTTATCAAAATGAAAAATATCATTTTTATAAAATAATATGCATATCCCCTATTTAAGTAAATGTATAGAAATATAACTGTTTTAATACAAAGTGATGAATAAACTAAATCTTGAAAGGAAATATCACCGTACTAAAACAGTTATATTTCTATCCATTTATTTAAACATGGGATATGTACATTGTTTTTATAAAGAGCCATTTTTGGCATTAAACACTGTTTTTACCATTTTGGTAAAATAAAATATTTTTGAAAACGTTAAATTATTATTTTCGGAAATAAGATATACAATGTACCATTTTGTAAACAAATTAAAAAATTGTACCATTTTGGTAAACTTTCCTAGTTTTAAAACTCATATTCAAATCTATCAAGTCAAGTCATATATCTTCAACTCGGATGAGTCAAATAAAAATATTTAAATATTTTAAACTATTTTAAACATAAATAATAATGTTTTTTTTCCGCAAAATATTAAATATAATCACAAAAATTAGTTGAGTTTCTAACATAAGCCGATACATTTTAAACTGACCTGGCCAAGTTGATTATTCCACAAGACGATTTCCTAAATTGACTCGACAAATGGTTTCTATCGAGTTTTGGGGATTAAAAGTTAGTTCGAATAAACTTGGTATGTTTTCAATCCACAATATGAGTTTTAAAACTATGGTTTTTAGTAGGACTTCTTTCTAAATCCACCCTAATTATTTTGTGGTAACTTCATGGTTTGTAGTCCAATTAGGATGTGCTTGACTACCCAATTAAATGGGTTAGAATTTCATTTTTCATGGAAAATCGTATTATTCATTGTTTGATTTGATTTTTTTTCCATATAAGATAAAAATCCAGCAAAGTGAGGATTTTATTTTTCAATGGGGATAGGTGGAAAAAGGAAAGTCATCCCTAAATTCCATCTCCAACAAAATCTTAATCTTCTTTTCTTCATCTTCCCCACTACCAGCACAATGATCATCGACAAGCTTAGTTGTCGTCATCGTTGATCACTGCCGTCAACTACCCTCCATCCTTTCTTTCTCTCCTATTTGTCTCCTTCTTTCTCTTCTTCCTCCTTCCTCTACCCCCTCCCCCTGCTCCGCCTTTTCTTCTTTCCCATCACTACCATCACCACAACTATATCATAACTACCACAATCACCATCGACCATCATCATCACCATCGACCCCTTCCTTCGTTCTCTTTCCATTTTTATATATTTTTTTTATCTCGTCCTTTTCTTCTTATTTTTTCACCCCACTCCTACTCCACCCCTCTATGTTATTCTTAGATATCTATTATGTATCTCGAGAAAATTTCATTAATGATTGAGTTTGGTCATTAAAAGATATTAAAAAAAATGATTTTAAAAAATTCGACAACATTTGATTCTTTTTAAGAAAATTATCCAAAATAGACTATAAATTTGTAAACATTGGAGTCCAGGACAGACACTTTTTAAACAAAATAAATAAAAAATAAAAATAAAACATGATGTTTACGTTCTTAACTTACTATAAATACCAAACTTATTAGAAATTTATAGATTTTTTATTCTCTTCTCCAAATACAAAGGCAGATCCTAACCCTATCTTTCGTAGAGTTAGAAAAATTGATTCGAGGATTGTAGTGTGACGCCCCGCCGAACACTAACACAAATCCCCATGTCAGATTTCAAGGTACGAGGTGGCACCTCGAAATTTCGGCATGGTCTCCTCTGTTTATGTTAGCATTCCAAGGTGATTCAACCTGCACCTGATAAACGACATACAATCCTGCATATAACAAATAAAATATAATACTAGCGGAAGCCTATATACGTCTAATAATGTTCGATAGATCAGAGTGCGGAAGAAGAAAAATTATATACAAGATTATACAAAATTCCTCACTCTAACAGAATTCCTAACACTCAAGACAAATCCATAAGACTACTTGGAGAAACTGACACCACTAAGGGGTATAGTCCTAGTACTTATCAGGTGACGGACTCTAGTTGTCTATCTGACCAACCAGATGATCCTCATTCGTTTTCTACACTTGTTTCGCCAAGCTTCAGATCTGAAACTAAAAAAAATGGAGAAGGAAAGGGTGAGTAACAATGGTTACCCAGTAAGGAAGCAACAATTTCTGCCAATAACCTCTCCTAACATGAACGAATAAACATACTGAATCATTTTAAAATAAACAAAATTTTACAGAATAAACTACGATTAACTGGTACATATAGCCAGGGATGAGCAATTAAACATTTTAAAACTGACATCAGATCAATCAGCATTACTTACTATAACATTTTCTTTTTATACAAATCTAATTGATCAAATGGAAACATTAAACATGCATTTCATTTTATATATCAAAATAAGCAACAGATACATAATACACAATGGTGGAGTATTGGAATTAGAGAGTTGGGATTCACGACTGGATCGCTCCCAGTCGGGACATGATGTTACAATTTCTCTCTGGTTTTTAGTTCTTGATTTTGTGGCTGGTCGCTGTTTACCATGTTTGGTTGACCATTTATCCGGCTCAGGCTGGCCGTTTGACGTGACCGTAAGCAATGGGTCTCTTTTCGATGTGTCAGAACGTTCGACTACTATAGATTGTTAGTGATCACTGACCAATCATCTTCGTCTATGCCTATCAGGCGTACATCCACCTTTACATTACAAGTTCACTGGTAAAGATAGAGAGGAATAAACCCGGATTCCAGTTGTGACTCCACTCTCATACGCGTCCCATACCACGTATGAGCTTGGTGGTCCCTACCGTACATCCCAGGATAGTACACCACTCCGGATAATATGACGCACTATCCCTTCAGGCATTCACAAACTCTTTAACAGCTCACAAAATAGGTACATATATATATTATTTTCATTTGAAAACAAAAGAGAAATTAACAATACAAGGTTGAGAATAGATATCCAGTTTCCTACCATGCAAGTGTGGCCACCCGGCCTAAAATAAATAACATAACGGAGCGCCTCGCGCTAACAGAAATTTAAATAAACATGCAACCAAAAATATTATCCATGGATATCTGTTCACCAACCTGCACACAACACAACAACGTAAAATGCAGACATCACCCCTCGGGTGTGACTCTGACATTTTACCGTTTCATACCCTTTTTCCCTTTTTTCAATTTTTACAATTTTCAATCTCTTCAATAAAACATCCATTTTCTGATATTCATCAACTCAATATGAGTTCATTGAATATTAAATCACATTTTCCAACTAACGAATTTATTTTTATCAATAATATTGAAAAAGAAAACAAATTTTATATCAAAACGGGGTCCGAGCAGTGCACAAGACCCAATTGATGGAAATAACCCGTTAAAATACCTTACCCACGTATAATTTGTTAAAAATACAATTAAACATATCAATCATGCAATTTTTGCCGTGAATTTTTGAAATGACAAAAGAATTCTACATTTCGAAAATACATCAAATTTTTTTTTCAATAAAATCCTAAATGCAATTTTCACAATCTACGATTACTAATAGAAATTGAGAGTTCCTTACAATCACTAGGCGACGGAATTGAAGCATGTGCACGGAAATCGAGGCGATCAGCACGGAAATCGAGATGGACCGAACTTCGAAGCAGCTGATTTTTGAAACCGGCCCGGTGGTTTCGAAGATCTCGATGTGCTCGTCTCTTCTCCCTTCTACGACGAAAGGCGGTTTGACCCCGAAACCAATGAAAACCGAGGTTGAAGTTACGAAATCTCCGTATAAAAATACGGCTGATTTTTGACTATACGGGGTGAAAAAGGTGAGAAAATGAAAGGAATTTGGTTGGGTTATGTAGAGAATGAGGCTGCGGACGTTTCTCCCTTCTGCGTCGGAAGACGGTTTGACCCCGAAACGGACGAAATCTGAGGTCAAAGTTTCGAAACTTCCGTATCCAAATACGGCTGATTTTTTACGATATCGGGTAAAATAGAAAGTGAAACAAAGAAAGGTTGGGTGGGTTTTGTAGAGAACGTAGCTGCGGACATTTCTCCCTTCTGCGTCGATCGTCGACGGCGAGCCGTTTGTGAGAGATCTGGGATGGAAGATCGAAGAGAAAAAAAATTCATTTTTTTTTATATGTCTCGGCCGTATGGACGCGTTGGGGAAGATGACATATAAAAAAAAAATTAAAATTATTATTTAAATAAAATGTGGGACGAATTCGGTATTTTGTCAATTGTTTCGATCGATGATAACTTGATCATCCGGACTCCAAAACTGGCAAATGAATACTCTATTTCACCTAATTTTTCGTTCCGGATCTAATGGTGTAGTCAATTTCTATAAATTATGTCTCCATAAAAATTTTACATTTTTAGCCTGATGTGACCCCTAAACTTGATGTCGTTTTCGTTTTTGACGATAATTCGACTTCCTGATCTCCAAAAATGACAAATAAATAGTCTATGTTGAATAATTTTTTGTTATAAACCCAATGGTATGATCGAATTTTAAAAATTATTCCTCTAACAAAAAGTCACTGTTTTAGCCTGGTCCGACCCGGTAATCGAGGATTTTGCAACTTTATATTCGGACTCACATTTGAGCGTGCTTACAGGCTAAAGTATGTTTTTCGATCATTTTGAATCCAATGGTGAGGTTAGATTCCATTAAAAATGATCAGAAACATCCTAAAGTTTTATCCCTAAATCCCACTTTCAAGATTTTCTTAAAATTTCACTATTTATTTTTTTCTCGAGATACGAATTAAAAATTCGGGGTGTTACAGTAGAGTGGAATTCAAGAAGAAATATTTGTCTTGTTAAGGACTTCACATCGATTCAAGAAAATCGTGTGTTCATCAGAGAAGAAGGTTGGAAAGTGAACAAAGTTGACCTTTGGGACTAGATCTTGGAGCTATTACTTTGTAGAAGGTGCATTGAAGTAGGACCTCTTCCCTTTTTACCCTTTAGTTGTTAAGTTTTTAAGTAAAAAATCATTTTAAATCAAAGAACTAGATTTGAATTTTAATCTAAGGGCACATTCTTAAAAAACATCAATGATTAGATAGTTTCAATTCTTTAATCACGTGTTAAAAGGTAGAAAATGAGTATGTCTATTATTTATTATAACTATCAATGGTTTAGAAAACTATGGAAGGATTGTAGGTGATTTTGGGGTGAAAATGGATAAGAAGATAACAAAAAAAAATTTACACTCGATCTACCCACCTATTGTCTCGTGAAGGAATGAAATTTATGATATTTTTGGGTTCGGATGACCCAAGAAAAGCTCAATCGACCCACCACCTCGGTTGATCGACCTATTACCTCAACATCTCTTGGGTTCAGTCGATCAAACATTATGTCAATTGCCTGTCCCTATTTTCATTAAAAATGGTAAATGCCATATTTAATTTTAGTTTTTCAGGTACTTTGAGGTATTTAATGATAATAAAGGAATTCGCCTCATTTAGAAATAATAAAAATAGTTTCAAAATAAAAAACTCAAAGAATTAAAATTTAATTATTGGGTTCAAAAACAAAACACTAATTTCGACATTTTTTGCAGATTTTCAATCTCCATTATAGTTGACTTTTCCTTTAAATTAAATTTAAAAAATTATATGATGTCAGATCTCGTGATTAAGACTTTTATTTTCAAAAAACTGTTTTACGTTTGAAAAATCATATATTTGACAATTAGTCAAATTTTCATAACTTTAACTAGTTTATATTTTATTGTGTTTTTCAAGTCTTTCTACTTAACCAAGACCATCATATGGAGATGGTTGGTACCTTAAGATCACAATTTTTTTTTTTAAAAAGAATGTATTTTGATAGATACTTAGAATGGTAAATGATTTATCGATGGATTGATGAATGGATAGAGAGAATTTATGTTATCGATTGATGGATGAGACAATGACTCCAACCTTATGTAGTGGCTATGCCACATTATGCATGATAAATAGATATAATATATGAATATCTCACGTTCTCATGATCATGTGGGTTATGATTCATGGATGGATTGATTGAAGCATAGATGTCACTAAAGGGTACTACCATACCTTGTTTGTATTTTCAATAGAAAGAAACAATATGTATATACTCAATGCAAAACTAATTTTTGTTTATCAGAAAAGGGTCGTTGAAAACTTAGAATGATTAATGTGTTAATATATTTTCGGAAGTGGTGGGTCAATTTAGGATAACACTTAATGTTCTATTCTTTTTGTTAGTATGAGATATCTTAGAAAATAATACAACTCGTGAAATTAAATAGTTTCTTCGCTTTTTTCCTGGGAACATCTAAGTGTAAATATGGTCTTTGTATAGTATAGAGATAGTTGAAGTTCACATTGTACTGCTTCTTGATAGACTTAGATGTGATGAATTTTCTCTCGGGATAGTTAATGATCAGTAAGAGTCTGTAGTCATCAAAGGGTTGACTTTATCGTTAGTTGAATTTAATATTGGGTTCTTGGTCAATGACCATTTTAAGACGAATAAATGGTCACCCAACTATGGCATGTTAGACCAGCCACAAAACCAAATAAAAATGGTAGGATTTCACACCAGAGGTTGAAATAATAAATTTCTATAGTCGATGTGGATATATCGACATGTCCTTCAATTTTATTATCGATTACAAACATAATACACCAGAGAATATGGATATATGTTTTTAATTTGAAAGCATGAAAGACCTGCTATTTTTTATATGATATGATTGATAGACTATTGCGTATTATATTTGTTCAAGTTTTTTTGTTTTAATTAGTCTTTATTTGAATTATCATGATTTAAATCTCAGTATTATTATAGGTTGCATATTGTAACTAGATATTAGAATGATAGATTGTTTGTTAGGTAATTCCTCTTACTCACCCTACCATTCACCATTTCTATCTTTTTAGCTATTGAAGAGGAGATATATGAGGGGGTACCTAAGGTTGAGTATGTTGATGAGTAGCTACCTTCATCATTTTGAGTAGTATTTAAAGTTTAGGTTATTTATGTCTTCTATTTTGAGAGTATTAAGGCATTGCGTGCCAATTTATTTAGTATTTCTTACTAGCTTCATATTATGTTATTATTTTGAGTTTTATATCGTTGAGATTCATTTTGGATCTTGGATATAATTGTTATTAGCTTTCGCATTTTACTAATTAGTTGAAAATTTAATTTTCGATGCATTATAAGTCTAGAACTTGAAATGTCATCTATTATTATATGTTATCATAGGATGGGTTGTATTATCATGCCTCAAGATCTAATGGGAGAATCTTTGGGATTCGTGTTGGATTTTTGAGGTGTGACACTTTTTCTCTTCATTTGTTCTTTTTCCCCTGATATTTTTTTAGATGTCCTTAAAAAATAGAATTTAATTTTTCCATCACTACCATTTTCCCATGGATCTCAAATTTTATGGAAAGTGAATTTACATGCATCAAACAGACCATTGGTAAATGTTTTCTCTCTTTTGTCTCATGACCCCCCTTTTAAATTATGATATCAATGATTCATATTCTCGAGATCGACCTTGTCACAATCATCAATCTTGACTTCAAGATGACTTATTGAGATCAATGATACAAATTATTGAGATCGATGATTCATGATCTTAACCATTTCAATCATCAATCTCGACGATTTGAGTTCACCATTATATCGAAGAGAGGGAATGAAAGCACCCTCGATCCGTGGGGTGTGCGGATCCGCTTTTGACCTTTGAGGTTTGGGAGTCGCCACCTAGTTATTACGGTTTAAGAACCGAACTTTGACTCTAAAAGGTAAATAAACTAATCTACAAAAGGAAAATACGGGTCCGGGGATCACGTTACGAGGTTGGAAGGTGTTAGGCACCAACCCCACCCGACAAACACCGGTCTCTACTAATTCCCAAATAAACTACATCGCTAAAAGACTCAAGTAATAATAAAAAAAAATTAAGAAATTTATACCTTTCCAAAGACAACATTCTCGTTCCCTCAGATCTGATAGAGTAACTCCTTATACAGTATTTCTCGCTTCGTTCTATCTCCAGATCTGACTTCTGATCTCTGAGGCGAGGTATCTCTTCCTTAGATCTGAATTCCTCATATTTATTTATGGATTTCGAGGTATTTTTGAAGGGCTTCTAGGTGTTTTTCAAGCTAAAATCGAAGTATGGGTATTAGGTAGGGAGTTGGGACTTCAAAATTAGGGTTTATGGGAGGCTAGGGAAGCTTTTTGACCTACTTCTCTTAGGATTTTTTATTTGATACGAAAATAGGGTCTCTTATTTATAAACTTTTTTAAGTGCCTTTTAGATAGAGTTAAGGTTTAATTATAATTCTTTTAGAGAGAATTATTATTTAATTATAATTATCTTAGAAAGAGTTATTATTTAGTTAGAATTCTATTAAATAGAATTATTATTTAGTTAGGATTGCTTTAAATAGAATTATTATTTAATTAAAAATCTATTAGGGTTTTGACTTTTAGTCTCATTTGATTGACTTTAAGATTTTGACTTTAGTTTTACTTGGTTGACTTTTAATATCTTGACTTTAGTCTTACTTGATTGACTTTAATTTTGACTTTAGTCTTACTTGATTGACTTTAAGATCTTGACTTTAGTCTTACTTGATTGACTGTAATTTTTTTGGAGAACCCCCCTCTATTATATCTTTAATTCTTTGGACCCCCAAATGAAGGGGTCATTGAATAAATATCTTAGCAACCATCAACAATTTTTCCTAAGAGCCTGATTGATGGATTTTTTTGATTCAAAATTTTAAATTAATTTTATTAATATTTCACTTTAATTATTTAATATTTTATTTATTAATTTCAGAATTTTTAATTATTAAACTTGTAAAATTACCGTTTTCCCTCGGAGAGGATTTTTTGTGTTTCAAGTCGGTTTTTGATGTTCTACGATGTTTTAGAATAGATTTTTTTTAAGGAATTCGATGAAAATATTGGTTTGTTTCATTTATGAAATTATTTGTGCGGAATGGTAGTGAACTTCATGAGGGGCATTTTCGTAATTTTATCGAATTCTGTGAAAATTGGCGAAATGATTTATTTGGTTTCTATTTGTTATTTTATATGTTTGAAAGGATTTTACTAAGCGTAATGTAGGCTCTAGGAATGTTTTGAGATTAGAGGAATTTTCGTAATTTAGTCATTTTTTAGTGATTTTTATCGTAAAACTTATTTTTGTCTGAAAAATGATGATTTCCATATTTTAGGGGTTATATTTTCCTAGCGTAGTGTGGTTTTTACAATTTTGTTAGTTCGAGATATCTCATCTGAATTTCTGAAACACATCTGGTAACAAAATAAAGTATTGGAACAAACATCCATCATTGGGAACCGTTACAATCGGATTGATGAGTTGATTAATCAGGCGAATGCAAAAATGGGGAGTCTACAGATGCCCCTCTTTAGCCGAGGGCTAGATAGCAAATCTATTTTGGTAAATAGTGCGATATCCGAATGCCAAAGCTAGTAACAGTTCATTTTGCAGCCTGATTTAGCAATTCGTCGGGATGTTCAGATCCTTGAGCGTAAAACTCTCCCCGAACTAAAAGGTTCTCAGGTCATCGAACGAGAACTCTCACTGATAGTGTCAGATCCTTGAATTTGAGAAAATTCTCCTTGACTAATGTTACAACTGTGCAAGTGTGTGCACTTAAAATCTGAGATAAATTTCAAAGAGTTTAAGTTGGAACTGAGTAAAATCTGAGCAAAAAGTGAATATAAATTGAGTATAAACTGAACACAATTTGAGCATAATCTGAGCATAAACTGAGCATAATCTGAGCATAGACTAAGCATAAATTGAGCATAACTGAGCATAATTTGAGCATAAACTGAGTATAATTCTGAGAAAACTCTTGACGGTAACTGAGCATAATTCCGAGAAAACCCTCGGCGGTTACTGAGCATAATTCCGAGAAAACCCTCGACGGAAATTGAGCATAATTCTGAGAAAACCATCGGCGGTAACTAAGCATAATTTCGAGAAAACCCTCGGCGACAACTGAGCATAGTTCCGAGAAAGCCCTTGATGGCATCTGAGCATAGTTCCGAGAAAACCCTCAGCGGCATCTGAGCATTATTCCGAGAAAGCCCTCGGCGGCAACTGAGCATAATTCCGAGAAAGCCCTCGGTGGCATCTGAGCATAGTTCCAAGAAAATCTTTGGCGGCATCTGAGCATAATTTCGAGAAAGCCCTCGACGGCTTCTGAGCATAGTTCCGAGAAAGCCATCGGCGGCATCTGAGCATAGTTATGAGAAAGCCCTCGGCGGTAACTGAGCATAATTCTGAGAAAGCCCTCGGCGGCATCTGAGCATAGTTCCGAGAAAATCCTCCGCGGCATTTGAGCATAATTTCGAGAAAGCCCTCGGTGGCAATTGAGCATAATTCTGAGAAAGCCCTCGACGGCATCTGAGCATAGTTCTGAGAAAACCCTCGGCGGCATCTAAGCATTATTTCGAGAAAGCCCTCGGCGGCAACTGAGCATAATTCCGAAAAAGCCCTCGGCGGCATCTAAAGCATAGTTCAAAGAAAATCCTCGGCGGCATCTGAGCATAATTTCGATAAAGCCCTCGACGGCTTCTGAGCATAGTTCCGAGAAAGCCCTCGGCGGCATCTGAGCATAATTTTGAGAAACCCTCGACGGTAATTGAGCATAATTCTGAGAAAACCTTTGGCGGTAACTGAGCATAGTTCCGAGAAAGCCCTCGGCGGCATCTGAGCATAGTTCCAAGAAAGTCCTCGGTGGCAACTGAACATAATTTTGAGAAAACCCTCGGCGGTAACTGAGCATAATTTTGAGAAAACCCTCGGCGGTAACTGAGCATAATTTTGAGAAAACCCTCGGCGGTAACTGGGCATAATTCCAAGAAAGTCATTAGTGACATTTGAGCATAGTTCCGAGAAAGCCATCGGCGGCATCTGAGCATAGTTCTGAGAAAGCCCTCGGTGGTAACTGAGCATAATTCTGAGAAAGCCCTCGGCGACATCTGAGCATAGTTCCGAGAAAATCCTCCGTGGAATTTGAGCATAAGTTCGAGAAAGCCCTCGGTGGCAATTAAGCATAATTCTGAGAAAGCCCTCGACGACATCTGAGCAAAGTTATGAGAAAATCCTCGACGACATCTGAGCATAATTTCGAGAAAGCCCTCGGCGGCAACTAAGCATAGTTTTGAGAAAGCCCTTGACGGCAACTGAGCATAATTTCGAGAAAGCCTTCAACGGTATCTGGCTGAATAAAATTGAGAATGAAGGAATAAATCTGGAAAAGAATGATTGAAAATGAATCTGGAAAAGAGTGGTTAAATCTGGGAATGAATAGATCTGGGACAGAATAAATGCCCTATCTCCTATGTGAGATCCAAAATGCATTTGTTTGAACCTCAAGGTTTTATCCAAAAGTTTTATGAATTTAAAACCTGAGTTTTTATTTCTTTTGAACCTCAAGGGTTTTTTGAAAAATTGTTATCAAGAGGGTAACCTTAAGTTTGGGGTTCCCATTATCTTTTAGGATTAACATTGCTCAAAAACAAAATACCCCTAGTTTGATAACAAACATGACATTGGAGATAATTGAATACATCATGCAAAAAAAAAAAAATATCCCTAGTATAAAGGGGAAACTACATATTTAGAAGGAAAAGAAAATGCCCCTTGTATGAAGGTTTGAAATATTTGATTACTACAAGAACAATAAAGACTCAACTTTTAATTTTGATTAATTTTATTGAAAGTTTTCAGTCAGGCTCAAGAGAACAAAATTATTTCCTTTTGAGACTCATCATAAAATTCACCATTCTCTCCCTTGGTTCACTTGGGGAAGTAAAAATTTTCAGATTGATCGTAGACAAGATACTTGTGACTTCTGAGTTTGTGCCTGGTTTAAGTTAAGTATTGAAATTGATCATTCAGACTTCTGATGTTTCAGATCGGACCGCTCTTAGCTTTTTAATTCCCAGGGATTTTTTCTATTTTTTCTTTGTTGCTCTAACTTTTGCCTAGATCGCCTTTTCAGGTTTTCAATCTAGCGAGCTTTCTTTTTTCTTTGCTCTGATTGTTGCCAAAGTTGTCCTTTCGGATTTTCAACCTTGCGAACTTGCCTTAATTTTTTCCTAAGTCGCCCTTTTCGGATTTTCAACCTAGTAAGTTTTTTTTTTCTCTTTTTTTTCTTTTCTTCCTTATGAAATTGCTGTCTGATCATGCTTTGCTATCTTCCTTGACTTTTCGCACGGTACTTAGAAGGACTTTTATGGGTAGGCTTAGGACTGGGCATAAAAATAAATGAATTTTGAGGCTCAAAAACCTAAATGCCCCTTATGTGGCATTTCCTTTTAAATTATTTTCTTTTTCCTTGAATTTTCTTCCCCATTTTGGATGATATTTCTTTTTTCTTTTGAATTTTTTTTCTTTTTAGATTTTTTCTTTGTCGGGGAATTTATTTTTTTATTTTGATGTGGTCGGGCCTGAAGTAATTTCTTAGGTTGCCTACGTGCCCCAAAATTTTGGGATCAGACCAAAACGTAGTTTGAATTTTTCCCTCCTATGGGTTAGGTGATCGGGCTGAGAAAGAAAAAGGTATATATATTTTTTTGAAAAAGATTGCAAAGGGGTTGAGAAAGGATATATTGAACTGGGTAATATGAGAATTGATTCGGCCAAAGATGGCCTCCTTAAATGTAGTACCGTTTGATTTGGTCAAGGTTGGTTGGTTCTAGTAATTCGATTCCATCATGATCTTGAAGCCTGACAGTTTTTCTTGGTAATATTTCTTTGATGATGAACGGACCTCCCCAATTTGGTTTGAACTTCCCTCTAGGGTCAAAGATAGGTGTCCGATTATCTTTGAGTACTAAATCCCCGACTTGTAAGTGACGGGCCTTGATCTTTTTGTCAAACGCACGGACGACTCTTCTTTGATAAGCTTGCACGTGATACAAAGCTCTTAGTCATTTTTCTTCGATCAAATTTAATTCTTCATACCGTTGACGAACCCAATCTGCTTCTGACAATTGACTTTCCAACAAGACCCTGAGAGACGAAATTTTCATTTCAATTGGCAAGACTGCTTCCATGCCATACACTAAGGAGTAGGGAGTAGCTCAAGTAGAAGATCGAATTGAAGTTCGATATCCCATATTGCAAATGGCAGTTTTTCTGAGCAATCTTGATGTGATTGACACATTTTCCTGATGATAGTCTTAAGATTCTTATTAGCTGCTTCAACTGCTCCATTAGTCTGAGGGCGGTAAGGAGATGATTTGTGGTGTGAGATTTTGAACTTTGAACACAATGTAATAACCTCAGCTTTGAAGTATAACCCGTTATCAGAAATCAACTCCGAAGGTACCCCGTATCGACTAATGATGTTTGTTTGGATAAACTTTGCAACTCGAGACGCAGTGAGGACAACATAAGAGGCAGCTTCAACCCACTTAGTAAAATAATCGATAGCAACTAGAATGTATTCATGCCCGTTTGATGCCTTAGGCGATATTTTACCAATAATGTCAATTCCCCAAACTGAGAATGGCCATGGTGAAGTCTGACCAACTAATTGAGATGGTAGCACATGTATGAGATTTGCATGTATTTGACATTTGTGGCAGGTTTTGACCATGTGATGACAATCTATTTCCATCGTGGGCCAGTAGTATCCTTGTCTTATTATTTTCTTAGCTAACATTTTTCCACTCATGTGGGGGCCACATTCTCCTGAATGCAATTCAACCATTATCTATTCAGCTTGATCTTCATCGACACATGACAAATGAATCCCATCATAAGACCTTTTGTATAAATTTCCTGCGCACAGGATGAATTGAGATGCTAATCTTAATAAGGTTTGTCGTTCCTTCCTCGATGCTTCTTTCGGGAATTCTTGTTTTTCTAAGACTCTTTTTATATCTATGTACCATGGCTTTCCATCGGGTAGTTGAGTAGCAATGTTGATCTGATGGCAATATGCGGATTTGTCTTTGACTTTGACGGTGGTCGGCCTCAATTCCATGCCCTTTGACAAATGGATCATTGAAGATAGAGTGGCTAAAGAGTTAGCAAATCTATTATCTTCCCTTGACAAGTGTTGGAACAAGATAGCTTTAAACTTACTCATTAAGTTTAACAGATACTCATGATAAGGTTTTAACTTTTCATCTTTAGTCTTCCATTCTTCCAATGACTGATGTATGACCAAGGTTGAATCCCCAAAAACTTCAATTTCTATAATGCCCAGGTTCAAAGCAGCTTTGAGCCCCGCGATGCATACCTCATATTCAGTTGTGTTATTGGTGTTAGAGAAGGCTAACTTAATAGCGATCGGAATGTGGCATCCTTCCGAGGAAAATAGGACTGCCCCTATTCCATACCCATTATGATTGGCAGTTCCATCAAAGTACAACTGCCATGTTTGGTTCTGCGGTTCTTCTTCAACATGCAAGATGTTATCATCTGAGAATTGATCAACAGGTCTTATTCCTTCTGCTACAGGGTGATCTGCCAAGTATTCTGCCACAGCTCTCCCTTTGATAGATTTCTGTGTAACATGCGTGATGTCAAACTCTGATAAAAACAATAACCATCGCACGGTTCTCCTTGTCAATATTAGTTTCTCGAAGAGATACTTGAGAAGATCCATCCGAGATAATAGAATAATTGAATAAGATAGCATATAGTGCCAGAGTCTCTGAGTAGCCCATACCAGTGCTAAGAAAGTTTTTTCGAGGGCCGAATAGTTTCGTTCATACTCTAACATCTTTTTGCTGATGTAGTATATAGCCCTTTCGTTGCGAGTACTTTGTCATATTGTGTAAGCATGCATCCCATAACTTCTTCTGTGACTGACAGATAAAGAAGAAGTGGTTCACCCGGTGTAGGTGGAATCAAAATAGGTGGGTTTAAGAGATACTCATTGACTTATTCGAAAGCCTTTTGACATTGCTCATTCCAAACTGTTGGTTCATTCTTTTTGAGAAGCTTGAAAATAGGTTCGCAGACGTTGGTGAGTTGAGCGATGAATTTGCTGACATATTGGATTCTACCTAGAAAATCTCGGATTTGCTTCTCAGTCTCAGGCGGTGGCATCTCTTGGATAGCTTTAATCTTCATAGGGTTTACTTCGATCCCTCTTTGACTGACCACAAATCCCAATAATTTTCCTGAAGTTACTCCAAACGTGCATTTATGCAGGTTGAGGCGGAGTTGGTATTTTTGAATCTTTGTGAGAAATTTTTCTAATGCAGTGACGTGCCCTAGTCGTTCATTAGATTTGACTATCATATCATCTACATAGACTTCGACTTCCTTGTGTATCATGTCATGTAGTAAGGTCGTGACTGCTCTTTGATAGGTGGCTCCGGCATTCTTCAAACCAAAAGACATAACCTTATAGCAAAAGGTTCCCCACTGTGTGATGAACGACTTTTTTTGCATATCTCGAGTATCCATTTTTATCTTGTTGTACCCCAAAAAACCATCCATGAAGGACAATAAAGCGTGTCCTACTGTACTATCTACTAGAACATCTATGTGTGGTAAAGGAAAACTGTCTTTTGGGCTTGCCTTGTTTAGATCTCTAAAGTCCACTCACATTCTAACTTTTCCATCCTTTTTCGGTATTGGGACGACATTGGCAATCCACTCAGGATATTCTACTACTTCCAAAAATCCAGCGTTAATCTGCTTCATAACTTCTTCTTTAATTTTCAGAGTCCATTCCGGCTTCATACGTCGAAGTTTCTATTTGATTGGTCGAGCATCAGGATATAACGGAATCCGATGTTGAACAATGTCAGTGCTTACTCCCGGCATATCCTCGTAAGACCATGTAAATACCTCTTTGAACTTTCTGAGCAAGTCTACTATCCCTTTGCGTTCATCGGGAGATAAAGTGACCCCAATCTAAATTTCTTGAGGAATTTATTTTGTTCCGAGGTTGATAACCTCTACTTCCTCTATTAGAGGTTGAGCCCGACGTTCATCTTCTTGATCAAGTAACTTGATTATTTCAGGGGGAGGTTCTTCGTCAGAAGACTCTCCCTCGGAAGCTAGATTATTAGTTAAATTATTATGCGCTCAGGGTAATCAAAAATTTCTTTCATTTCATTAAAAAGAGATAGGGTAACAGAACTCATTGCAGACTTGACAGACTCACTTGACTCAGCAGGAAAAACAGACTCACTAGAAATAACAGACTTAGCAGAAACAACTAACTTACTTGACTCAATAGAAATAAAAGACTCAACTGGCATGTCAGACTGAACAGGACTAATGTGACAGACAGACCTAGCCTTGACGTGCAACACAGAACTAATTACATGATAGATAGAGAGACACCCAACAACGGGTTTGATTACAGACTGAGGATTTGGGATCCCTTTCTCGACTGACAACACTAGGACATTGTGATCTTCTATGAATAGCTGATCAATATTGAGGGAGTCCAGATTGAGCTGCCAGTCTTTAACTTCATTCTCTTCAACTTCTGTGCTTGCTTCCTTTTTAGGCCATTCCATGTCACAAAAGATTTTAAACCCAGGCAGACGAGTACCTGTGATGTGATCAATGAACGGCTCTGAGAACCCACAATAACGTAAGTCTTCTCCTTCTTTCATGAAATAGCCATTAAGGGTTTTACGATAGGACTTCATTTTGATGAGATCTGTGGTGCGCCTTTGCCTTTTTGCAATTGCCTTGTCCCGCTTTGTCTTCCAGTATTGGGCCCAATCTTCCTTAGTAGGCTTATATCCTAGTCCGAATATGCCAATGACTTCTTTAATCACCGGTGCCTCTTTAATCACCGGTGCCTCTTTAATACCTTGTTGCTTGCGACCTAGGCCCATACCAGGGAAAAATCTCATTTTTTTGAACATATTGGCCATATAGTAGTTAGAGGTGTTCTCAATAGGGAAATATTCCTTCATCGAGTGATCCCATTGAACTGAGCAGACCTTTTCGAATTTGAACTCGCTAAGTTCTATCCCCTGTTGTTCTGGCTGAATCTCAAGCAATGGCTCATTCTTGGCCTCAGTACTGTTTATGATTCCTATAATTTCAGCACCTCCATGAAGAGTAATCACTAGCCTATCCTTGATAAACTTGACTTTCTGGTGTAGCGTGGAAGGGATGGCTTTGATCTAGTGTAACCATGGTCTCCCTAGCAGTAAATTGAAAGAAGACTGGATATCAATAACCTGAAATTCCACAAGAAATTCAGCTATGCCTGTGGACAATCGAAGGTGCAAAATTCCCAGTACATCCCACTTGGTGTTATCATAAGCCTTGACACCTTGATTAGTGGGCTTGAGATCTTCAGCCTTAAACCCGAGACAAGTAGCCGTCTTCAAAGGGTAAACATTCAGTGCACTCCCGTTATCAATCAAAACTAGAGGTACCCTCATCCCGTTACAGTCAACTGTGATGTGCAATGGCTTAGTGTGACTTGCCCCTTCTTTTGGGAGATCTAAGTCCAAGAAGGATAGGATATTCTCCACGTAAGTTGCCCCTACTATACTGGCCAGCTGATCTGGAGAAGTATCAAGGGAGATTTGGGCTGTGTTTAGTGTTTTGAGAACAATCTTCCTATGAGCAGTAGAAGCCATGAGTAAATCCAATACTGAGATATTGGCCCTTGATTTCTTCAACTGCTTGATTACAGAGTTATCTTCTTCGATGTTTTCTTTGATAGGATCTTCTCCTTCTTTCCTTGCCAAGACTGCAGGATTATCAATGTAGAGTTCTTGTGACTTAAAAACTCTTCCTCCTTGAGTCATATGTCTAACTTCATCACAGGAGAGGGAAAAAAGCTCATCTTCTTCAGTCAACAAGTATGGATCTTCATCTGTCAAAGATATAGGATTTTTCAGGTTCATTTGAGTCAACAGGTAACTAGTGAATGCGTGACTACTATAACGAGGTGGAGATAAACAATATATATCATCCGAGGTTAGATCAAATGATTTATAGTTCGTAGTGAAAACATCATCAGTGAAAGCTATCCCGACAAAGGGGTAACTAGGCGGTTTGACTAGGATTGGATGGATAAAAGAGATGGGATAGAATAGTAATGGGGTATGGGAAATCATATTCAGGGTTGGTAGAGGTTGATAGGTAGGTAGTGGATTAGTGGTGACATTTGGTGGGCTAGGGATTGTGACCTTTTTGTTGTCAATAAGGTTTTGAATGGCATGGCGCAATGTGATACATCGATCTGTGTGATGGCCAGAGTTTTGATGGAACTCGCAGAACAAGTTAGAATTGTGTCCAGCTAGCAAGGGATTAGGCAAAGGTCGGGGTTGGATAGGGGTAAGAAGCCCTTTTTTCATCAATTTGTGAAGATCTACAGTGAAACTCATCCTTAGATTAGTAAATTGACACGGAGTTTGAGGTTGACTTGGGTGAACCTGGTTATTAGTCCGGGCTGGGGGTTGAGCTGGGGTGGCTAACGTGTTGGCTATGTAGACATGGTTGGTACTAGGTTTGGGAACATAGGGTTTCTTAGATTTGTTATCCGAGGGGTTAGAAAGAACCCTAGAGGCAAAAGCGTCCTCGAGTTGGCTTCTGACTTGTAACAAGGACTCAAAAGTAGGGAGATATTGGGCCACTAGGTGCTGAACATATCCTTGTGAGAGGTTCTTTAGGATAATCGCTACTTGTTCCTTCTCCGAAGGTCTATCCCACATTTGGGCAGTCTTGGCCCTCCAACGACCAATGAAATCAGTGAATGTCTCCCCATTTTTTTATTGAGTTGCCTCCAAATCCCTTCTTGAAGTCTCAATCTCGGTACTGTACTTATACTGATGCCAGAAGGCCTTTGACATGTTCTCCCATATACCCACAGTAACTGGATCTTGAGACATCAGCCAACGTAGAACTGCTCCTGATAAAGTTATTTGAAATAATAACGTCATATGTTCGTCGCTGAGCCGCATAGTGCGCATGTTGGTAACATACACCTTAAAATGTGTTTTCGCATACCCTGTCCCACTGAACTTGTCCATTTCAGGCATTACAAACTTTTTTGGCAAATGAATTCTAGGGATGCGGTTCAGAGCTTCAATGCCTGCTGTAATTTCATCGATACCCTTTATACTCTTCATAGCTGACTCCAATTGAGACATTCTGTTAGATAACGTCGGATTTTCATCAACATACTCTTCGTCTCCGTCGAGTTCGAAGACTTCACATGGATGTTTCTCTTCTACCTTCTTTCTTTTTGGTTCATCTAGGGGATTGCCCGTTGATTCCGAGATCTGTTCTAACACTTCCACTTTGCCTTTTATACTGTTGATATCATTGGCAAAGGCTGCCAAGATCTTACGGATCTCTGTGAGCTCAGATTCTGAAACCATCTCTGCTTGTTGATTTGGTACTGTAGCTTGTTCTAATCGACTGGACTTACGACTCCAACTAGGAGGTGGACGCTTGAGTTTGGGTGCAATGATAATCCTTTATGACCCCATCAAAGGTAGATTTAGTCAATTTCAGTATTTCCCCTTTGATAACATTTTAAGGAATCATTTTATTGAGGTTTGTGCACCAATCCATTAATTAATCCATTCACGCAATGAACATTCAAAAAGGAAATAAATATTTATTCAAAAGAAAAATAGGTTTATTGAAAATGATTGACAAATAAATATTCTTATTAAAACATCTTTCAACAAATTTGACTTGAACTAGTTTTACATGGACGCTTGGCTTTGTCTTGATGGTCATCAGGATTGCTGTAAGGCTTGATCCTCTTGGCTCTAACAACTAAATCTTTGAATTCTGCTGGTTCGTCTGGATACCCTAAGGTACGTTTGTTCCAAGCCTTCTCAATGAGATGCACTAACTTTTTAGTCAGTGGCTCGGGAGGAAAGAAAGCTTTGGGTTCAGGCAAAGAGACCTCTGTAGGTACTTCGTACTGTTCTGGGATAATATTAGGATGGTAAAAAGATGTTTCTTCTAAATCAATCAGACGGACATAGTAGGATCCTTTGGTTCCTAGAATAGGGGGATCAGTCATCCATCAAGGGCATCTTAAACCGATATGACGGGTAAGGCAAGAGTCTAACCATTTACTCCAAGCCTTGACTGAGTTGTCACGCACTAATAGGTTTCTTTTGGAGAAGTGTTCTGGCCAATACTCGAGGTTTGAAGGAACATCTACAATTTTGAGATGATCACAATGTCATATATAAAGTTGTGTGGGCTTCCTTTGAAGCTTTTCCACTCATCATTTTTTATGGCATCTAGACCTGAGAAAGTTTCAGCTAGGATGAGAGGTACTGGGTTGGCTTTATTTGAGAGTTGAGAGGCTATATCTATGAACGATTAAGGGATAGTTTGGCCATCATTATTGGAGGTCAGTACGTATTGAGCTAGGATTCCTAGGTACAATCGATAGTCTCTAGTGGCACACCAGACTTCTGGTTTTACATTGACAGGATGACTGCGGGAGCGATACGGGCCAAGTAAAGTTACTAATTCCAATCTCCCGTTATGAACTAAGGCCTTGGCTTCTTCCTTGGAAATGTTCAGTCCTATGGCGAGGTCACCAGAATATCCGGTCTTCAATGAGGGCCTGACTAGAGTTCTTGAAGTGGATATCCCCATGATGCCACAATAATCCTCGTGAGTGGGGCACAAATGCATATGCCCAATATGGAATATGTGAAGGTAGGGGTTCCAGCGCTTAGCCATAGCACGGAAGAGGTTCCAGTCTATTTAAAACTCGTGGAAGTAGAGAGCACTCCTCAACATGAATCTCCCAAAATTGATCTTCTCTATAGGGTGCATCCCTATGACGGTTGCTTTGACTAACTGGTCGATCGGGTTATTGCTTGCGATTAGCATCCTGATTTGACACAAAAGGGTATTTTAGTATTCTTCCAAGGTCCATGTAAAATATCAATTACTTTTCTTTTTATTTTCTTTTAGAAAATATTTTCTGGAAAACATTTTTTCTTGGAACACATTTTTCTAGAGAACACTCCTTTTGAAAAACACTTTTTCTGAAAAATACTTTTCCTTTGTAGACCATTTTTCTTCTTTGAAATTTTGATTTCCATTTTGATTTAAATGGCCCGGCCCATCATGATTGTTGGATCGAGATGGACTGGGTCATTATTGCATTTTTGTAAGAAATGGATTCTTTATTGGGTCGGTGCACCCATTTTAATTTCTAAAAATAAATTTTTTGATCCTTGGGGACAATCATACACTTTGATCTCATCATCCACATCATTCACATACATTCATCAATCACAAGGTCCAATAAACAACCCGGGAACACCCAATAAGTTTGAGTCGTGACCTATAAGGGAGGTTTCTAGACTCTAAGCTTACTACGTGCAATGCATTTTTATCTGGCCACCCTTGCCCAAGCACACCTATATACCTCTCGAGCGTGCTCAATCCGACTGTACGTGGTGACTTGGTTTGATATACCGTATAGGTGATAATCTAAAACTTCAACCCACTTCTCTGAAGTCAAAAAATAGCCAGTTTGATCCCCAATTGAGAGGTGGCTCATGATGCTGAGCAAGGGCCCACTTAAATACCTCTCGTCTAGAATAGATGTAGTCTATCCCCCTCGTACAATAGGGTACAGCGGGGCAGGATCTCGCTTAGGTACCGATTTTGACTAAGAAGTGCAATTGATGTACTTGGATTATCTTTTATATACCTACGGGTACGAGTCAAAAGTTGTAGCTTTCATAAATGGTTTGGCATCCCACGAGGGGACTGACCACGTACTAGTACTACGTTGGCATAAGGGACATGTGACTGTACGGCTTACAATAGGTCAAAGGTTCAGGTCGCTCTAGCCTGGATGCATCGATATACCTTTCAGAGTCACATGATCAGATGGTACTGATGCCCTAGTTTGATATACCATAAGGTACGTGACTGGAGTTGTGGTTTTCATGAATGACGTCGCATCTCCGAGGAGACCGGACCACGCACTAGTGCCACGTTGGCTATAAGGGACATGCAACGTGCAATGCAATAATATAAACGTGCTAGTGGTGTGTGAAAAATAGGTGGGGTGTGCCCGGGGCCTTTTTCAAACACATGAGTTCACGGGTCAAATTAAACCATACAACATTGATGTCATAGAGATAATAATCAAGATAGTGCACAAACCCATCATATCAAGAAAAAATAAAAATATATAAATAAAAATAAAAACATATACTCCAATCGAGATCACAACACGTTAGATAGGCAATTATGAAAATTGGTAATCGGGTTCAATTATTGAATCAAACGTGCAATCTAATCCGAATATATTTTTTTATATAGTCTAATCAAGGGTTATTTTGGGGTGACCCTAACCAAATTGATATTTCTGAGGATATTGGATTAAGAATGAAGTGACAATCGTTGGGATGAGAGGTTATGATGACCATTAAACAAATTAAAAGAGAGAAAAAGAAAAGAAAAAAAACAAATCGACTTTTATCAAGCAATAAAAATCGGTTTTTTTTATTTTTTATAAAAAAAACTTAAAAGAACACATTTTTCTTTTTTTTTTAAAAACTATTAAAAAAAAATTTAAAACAAAACCACCAATATTTGCCATGCCAAACCGTTGGCCATTAAAGGAAAAATTTAGAATCTCGATGGTATATTGGTGTGACAACATAAAAAAACTAAAACACCCAAACTAGACAGAGACTTGCATAGAATCTACTCAATCAGAATGATTCTCGAATTAGATTTCGGCCACAGAGATTTTTTTTTATTATTTTGATTTTTTCAATCATGCACTCTATCCAGTACCAAGAACAAAGAACTCATAATCTCGATGACATTCGGAATTTGCACATCAAAAACCCAACGAGCTGTGTTCTTGGTAACCACTGTACTCGAAGAAAGAAAAAAAAATTACTGGGAAGCTGCAGGATCGTCAAAAAAAAAAAAATTCTGCTATTGCAATTGGCAAACAGCACCTTCGAAGTTCGAAACCTCTCAATTGATGAAATCCAAATCTTAAAAAAAAGTATCCACAATCACTCCGAAACGTATAGAAAATTCCAACATGTTTTGGATCGGAAAAATAAGATTTGAGGAAAAGAAATTCGGATCGAAGTACCGATCGTTGATTCTGGATTAAACAATCCTAAAACTCGATCGAACGAACCAGACAGAAACAAAAAGAGAAGCTGGTTCATCATCGATATTCAAACTTCTATAAGGTACCCAAAGGAACTAATCTGGAACCCTCTTACATTCGATCTTTCTAACTCTCTCCCTTCCTTCAGACTATATCACATCAACTCACTCTGATTAATTGAATTTCCTAATGATCTGAGCCGACAGACTTCAAAATTTCCTTCGACCGAATGAAGAGAGGCCGATTTTCTCTTCAGGAAACCATTACTTTGAATCGGTTTCAAAAGGAACTGATGGTTGTATGCACTAAATCACAAGAAATCGATGATAAATAAGGAGTTTTAAATTGATCGGACTGACCTCAATCGATCGAATTGAGAGACTAGATCAGTTTCTGTTGAAAAAAAGATGAACATGGCTGAAAACCGATTAAGAAGATGGTGTGAGGGTTAAACAAAATTTTCATTTTTCTAAGGACACACCCCCTTTATTGAACACGATGGATAGTTGCTGTTGCTAACAACACACTACCAAATTGCCCTTTTTTTTCTTATTTTTTTCTGCTGTTTTTTTGCTTACTGTCAATGGACAACACAATTTCCCTAAAAAAAAATTTATTTTATTTCTTTAAAAAAAATCATACTAATCATACACTTTTTTTTTAATTAAAAAAACTAAGAAAAGAAAATGCTATCCATGGATCAATCGCACACACCCTAAAAAAAAAATTAACATAGATCTACACATGTAATAAAAAAATCAAACGTCATGGTCCAACAATCATCATATTATCTTCAATAAACCCAACCATCCTGAAACCCTGCATTATTTAGGATCACCTTAGATGACCCTTGATTAACTCACAAAAATAATATGCCGAAGCCAAATATTCAAAGTCAAAACACATGCTCAATATTCGAACCAAAAATAAAAAAACAAAGATGCAAATATAATAATAAATAAACAAATAAAAATAAATAAAAACATTCTAGGTCATTTTAGCAATGCTCCCATACTTGGGGTTTTTCAAATTTGATCCTCAATGATCCCCAACGGAGTCGCCACTGAAAGCGCCCTCGATCCACAGGGTGCGCGGATCCGCTTTTGACCTTTGAGGTTTGGGAGTCGTCACCTAGTTATTACGGTTTAGGAATCGAACTTTGACTCTAAGAGGTAAATAAACTAATCTACAAAAGGAAAATACGGGTCTGGGGATCTCGTTACGGGGTTGGAAGGTGTTAGGCACCAACCCCGCCCGAGAAACGTCGATCTCTACTAATTCTCAAATAAACTACATCGCTAAAAGACCTAAGTAATAATAAAAAAAATTAAGAAATTTATACCTTTCCGAAGACAACGTTCTCGTTCCCTCAGATCTGATAGAGTAACTCCTTGTACAGTATTCCTCGCTTCGTTCTGTCTCTGGATCTGACTTCTGATCTCCGAGACGAGGTATCTCTTCCTTAGATCTGGATTCTTCGGATTTTTTTATGGATTTCGAGGTATTTTTGAAGGGCTTCTAGGTGTTTTTCAAGCTAAAATCGAAGTATGGGTGTTAGGTAAGGAGTTGGGGCTTCAAAATTAGGGTTTATGGGAGGCTAGGGAAGCTTTTTGACCTACTTCTCTTAGGATTTTTTACTTGATACGAAAATAGAGTGTGAAGACTCTCATTTATAAACCTTTTTAAGTACCTTTTAGATAGAGTTAAGGTTTAATTATAATTCTTTTAGAGAGAATCATTGTTTAATTATAATTCTCTTAGAAAGAATTATTATTTAGTTAGAATTCTATTAAATAGAGTTATTATTTAGTTAGGATTACTTTAAATAGAATTATTATTTAATTATAACTCTATTAGAGTTTTGACTTTTAGTCACATTTGATTGACTTTAAGATTTTGACTTTAGTCTTACTAGGATGACTTTTAATATCTTGACTTTAGTCTTATTTGATTGACTTTAATTTTGACTTTAGTCTTACTTGATTGAATTTAAGATCTTGACTTTAGTCTTACTTGATTGACTTTAATTTTTTTGGAGAACCCCCCTCTATTATATCTTAAATTCTTTGGACCCCCAAATGGAGGGTCCTTGAATAAATATCTTGGCAACCATCAACAATTTTGCCTAAGAGCCTGATTGATCGATTTTTTTTGTTCAAATTTTTAAATTAATTTTATTAATATTTCACTTTAATTATTTAATATTTTATTTATGAATTTCAGAATTTTTAATTATTAAAATTGTAAAATTACCGTTTTACCTTCGGAGAGAACTTTTTGTGTTTCAAGTCGGTTTTTGATGTTCTAGGATGTTTTAGAATCGATTTTTCATGTGGAATTCAAAGAAAATATTGGTTTGTATCATTTATGAAATTTTTTGTGCTGAATGGTCCTGAACTTCATGAGGGGCATTTTCATAATTTTATCGAATTCTGTGAAAATTGATGAAATGATTTATTTGGTTTCGATTTGTTATTTTATGTGTTTGAAAGGGTTTTCCTAAGGGTAATGTAGGCTCTAAGGATGTTTTGAGATTAGGGGTATTTTTGTAATTTAGTCATTTTTAGTGATTTTTATCGTAAAACTTCTTTTTGTCTGAAAAATGATGATTTCTATATTTTTGGGGTTATATTTTCCTAGCGTAGCGTGGTTTCTACAGTTTTGTTAGTTTGAGATACCTTATCTAAATTTCTGAAATACATCTGGTAACAAAATAAAGCATTGGAATAAACATCCATCATTGGGAATCATTGCAATCGGGTTGACGAGTTGATTAATTAGGCGAATGCAAAAATGGAGTGTCTACAGGGAACATTAAGAGAAAAAGATTTTATTACTTGGAGTGCTAAAATACTGCCTCAAAACTCATCGTGCATTAGGAAAGACATCCCTACCATAGGGTTTATTAAGTAATTTTCCCTTCTTTCATCATACACCTGGTGCAATGTACGCATAACCTCTTTTATTTTTACATAACAAGACACAATGTTCACAAAGATTAGTTGGAGAGTATAAGAAAAACATTTCTAAAGCACCAAAAGAAATTTTGATTCATTGACACATAAAAAAGCCAAATGAAATGTTATTTAGGGCCTATCGATCACATGAATGCTTATCCCACCTTGGTGGATCTATATAAATAATAGATAATTTTTAACCATTGGTCTGATATTTTCTCTCATCATTAGCTTGGCTCGTCCAGTCCCTTGATGGAAAATGTTTGAATTGAATCATATAAATAACCACTAAGGCGAAGTTACCATATAAAAGCCAATAGACAATGGATAAACATTTACTCCACAGTTCATCCAAATGCTCAGTTTAATGAGGTTTTAGGTACTTGGGCTCATCCATATCATAAGTTAACATTTCCAACCATGGATTTATATCTCGATTTAATGTCTTGTCTTGTCTTGTTTATGGACGTGGCCAAGTTATTTTGGATGAGATAAACAATTTAAATCGATTTGCAATTAGTTATTAACATATATTTACATATTGTGGATGCAAAAATCCAATCCACCTTGAGATCCTAGTATGAACCAAGATCTCACAAATAATCAACAAAATAATTTAAAAAAAATGAAAAAGAAGAGAAAAACACCGAATGTTTTATGTGGTTTGACAAAGATAATTACGTCCACGAGCTCAAGGAGTTATTTCACTATAATGAATTTCTCTATTACATAATCTTTTCAAATCTCTTTTCTAAACCCTCCTTTCAAGATCATCGTTACAATGGTTTTTAACTCTTTAGATAGATAAAAACCCAAATCTCCAAAACGGAATCCTCATTAAATTATAACCGACTATCCCATCATTATCTAAATATAGTATTTATCTAGATATAAAATGTTTTCATAGGGAAAAAATATTTTATGGTTGGAATTTTTTTCTTGATTAGATAGAATATGACCTTAACAATGCTACGTGATAAGATAATACATCTCGAGATGTGTGTGTCTCGATTGAACTATCCAAATGGGCATGATCTGATCCCCCGCAATAGCCTCATCTTTAAGGTAGAGAATGATGTACTTGATATCTGCCTTTGAGAACTCTATAACTATTAGCAATCTCTCTCCAAGATGATGTGAATGGGCATTAAACTTGATTCACAAGCTTCTGAACTTATTTTGTTATTGGTTTAACACAAATATAGCCTTCCACTTGTTTCTATTTTAGCACATATGCAATTTTCACAAGGGTTAAGCTCATTCCACTAAATGGCCAAGGCCTTTTACAATTACCAACTTTCCTAAAATAAGATCAGTGATCAGTGTCTCAAAATACTAATTTATCCGCATTTTTTTCAAACACTTACTGGTGGGATTATCGTTATTCTTCCCACCGGAGTTAATATTAATCTTACTTTTACCTTACTTGTGGGGCAAGTAGGGGATCGAAAGAGGATAAAATTCAAATTAATCAAAAGGAATTAAAACTATTTTTCTTTATATTTTTGAACTTATCAAAAAAATTTAAAGTTGCTAGAAAATGAACCAAACTAAATGAAGTTAAAATCAAGTAAACTTATGAAATTAAAACACCTTTGGAAGTGGATCTACCTAGAACATGTTGATGAGCAATTCCTAGTCTCTAGCCTTTTTATAACTCTATCGTAAGGGCTTGGTATTAGCTCCTTAGATCAGAAAGTTTAGCAAATGAAATCAAATGAGGGAACATAAACAAAGTAGAATTCCTTGAACTTCCTACTACCAATTATCTAGTTTAAGCATACTTTATCTTGATCTAATCTAAGCATAAAGTATCTATATTAAGAATAAAAGGTGTAAGAAATCTTAAAGAGAATTCATAAGTATTTTAGATAAAAAAAGACATGAAACTAGAAACAACACAAGAACTTGCTCTAGACTTTTCCATTCTCTAATGGAGGGGAGCTTAGCCTAATGTCATTGCAAGAGAGGGAAGAACTTTTCTTTATTTCATGGAGAAACTTATAAATTCTTCTTCTTTTACTTCTTACAAGACTATTTAGTCAAAAAGAAAATAACTAGAAGATAAAAATACAAAAATATAAGAGAAGATGCTAAAAGCCTTAGATTAAAGGAGTCTTAGATAAGAGAACCAAGAGGGAATAAGGGTTTCTCTAGAGATTGAAGCTCTATTTATAAAGAAAAATGTGTGTAGAAGAGTCTGAAAGTAGCCTCCACTTTTCTTTGCACAAAAAGACAAAAGAGGAGAACATGAGTTAAGGATTAGAGCATTCCAAAGGATTAGGGCAATCCAAAGTGGGCCCAAATACTTTTACCTTGAGATTTTGATTTTAAAATGTTGATTTTCTACACAAGAAACACATGTAATTAGATTTATCTAGTAATGAATTTATTTATGTATAATTAAGCTTAATTAACATGCAACATAATATTTCAAGGCTTATCATGATTGTTACCTTAATATGGAGAAATAGGAAAAAAAATCAAAATAAATATTCAGGAAACGTGCGTATAATTCAGTGTTTCGAGACACTCATCACTTATCACGGATTAAGTCCTAGTTTTACTTTTATTAGTGAATAATCATATTTAGGAATTATATTATCTTTTTACTTGATTTGTCATCTTAAGTAAGTATAATTGCATGAAATAATGAATTTGTCAAAAAAATTAATTATGCATGTGTTCAAATGTATTAGCCAAAGATCAAAATGACAAAATTGAACACCAAAACACAAAATTGAAAATAAGAGAGCAAAAGAAAAACCTTAGCCAAGACCCAACCATTTATGTGCCACCTTTACCACAATGCGGCAAGCATAGCCCGCGACGAGGTAAAAATGAAAAAATTTGCCCTAATCTGCGTGAATAATTTACATATGCATGACGAAATCAATTTATGCAGCGTCTCGAAAATAATCGTTTCAAAAACCTTTATTATCACGTCCCATAACATTAAAACAAATCCCCATGTCGAATCTCGAGGTACTAAGTGGCTCTTTGAGACTTCGGCATGGTCTTCTCTATTTATGTTAACATTCCACGACACAACTACTTGTTAAACTGTACCCATAACATCCTGTGGCACCCAGCCAAATGCTAACACAAAGCCCCATGTCAGATCTCGAGGCACAAGGTGGTGCATCAAAATTTTGGCATGGTCTCCTCTTTTTATGTTAGCATTCCAATACATTCAACCTGCACCTGATAAACGACATACAATCCTGCATATATAAATACAAAATATCACAATAGCGGAAGCCTACATATATCTAATAACGTACGATAAATCAGAGTGCGGAAGAAGAAATTTATACACGGGATTATACAAAAATTTCGCACTTTAACATAAGTCCTAACATTCAGAACAAAATCTATAATACTTTTGGATAAATCGACACCACTAGGGGATATAACCCCAATACTTACCAAGTAACGGACTCTGGCTATCTATCTGACCCCACTAGATGATTCTCACTCATTTTTTACACCTACCTCGCCAAGCTTCGGATCTAAAACTAAAAAATGAAGAACGAAAGGGTGAGTAATAATGATTACCCAGTAAGGAAGAAAATAATTTTTGCCAATAAACTCTTCTAACATGAACGGATAAGCATACTAAATCATTTTAACATATGCAAAGTTTTACAGAATAAACTACGATTAACTAGTACATATAGTCATTGATGAGCAACTAAACATTTTAAAACTCACATTACATCCATCAGCAGTACTCACTATAGCATTTTCTTTTTATACAAATCTAATTGATCAAATAGAAATATTAAACATGCATTTCATTTTATATATCAAAATATGACAACAGATACATAATAGACAATGGTAGAGTAAAAAAATTAGAGAGTTGGGATTCACGACTAGATTGCTTCTAGTCGGGACATGATGTCTCATAATTAAGTAGTAGTTCCTAATTTTGTGGCTGGTCGCTCTTTACCATGCTTGCAGGACCATTTATCCGACTCAAGCTGGTCGTTTGATGTGACCGTAAGCAATGGGTCTCTTTTTTATGTGTCAGAACATTCAACTACTATAGATTGTTAGTGATTACAAACTAATCATCTTCGTCTATGCCTATCAGGCGTACATGTGATTCCCAAATATACAAACCATTCGTATACGACCACTTTTATATTACAAGTTCATTAGTAAAGATAAAGAGGAATAAACCTGGATTCCAGTTGTGACTCTACTCTTATATGTATCCCATACCACGTATGAGCTTGGTGGTCCCTACCATACATCCCAGAATAGTACACCACTCCGGATGATATGACGCACTATCCCTTCAGGCATTCATAGACTCTTTAACAACTCACAAAATAGCTACATATATATATTATTTTCATTTGAAACAAAAGAGAAATTAACAATACAAGGTTGAGAATGGATATCCAGTTTCCTATCATGCAAGTATGGCCACCCGTCCTAAAATAAATAACTGAACGGAAAAGTAAACAGCGCCTTGTGCTAACAGAAAGTAAATAAACATGCAACCAATAACATTATCCCTCGATATCCATTCACCAACCTACACACAACACAACAATGTAAAATGTAGACATCACCCCTCGGGTATGACTCTGACATTTTACCGTTTCATACCCTTTTTCCTTTTTTTGATTTTTACAGTTTTCAATATCTCAAACAAAATATCTATTTTCTGATATTCATCAACTCAATATGAGTTCATTGAATATTAAATCATTTTTTCAACTATGAAATTCATTTTTTTCAATAACATTGAAAATTTATAAAATTTAGATCAAAACGGGGTCTGAGTAGTGCATAGAACCCAACTAACGGAAATAATCCGGTGAAATATCTTACTCACGTATAATTCGTTATAAAATATAATTAATCATATCAAATATGCAAGTTCTGGCATGATTTGAAATAACCAATTGAATTCTATATTTTTGAAAACTCACCACAAATTTTTAATCAAATCCTAAATGTAATTTTCACAATATAAGATTACTAATAGAAATTGAGAGTTTCTTACTATCTTTGTGCGAAAGGATCGAAGTATGTGCACGAAAATCGAGATGGTCAACATGAAAATTGAGATGGTTTGAACTTCAATACGAATAATTTTCAAATCTAACCCGTTGGTTTCAAAGATCTCGACGTCGTTGTCCTTTTTCCCTTATGCGACGTAGGACGGTTTGATCCTGAAACGGATGAAATCCGATGTCAAAGTTTCGAAACCCCCGTATATAAATACTACTGATTTTTGACGATACAGGATGAAAAAGAAAGTGAAATGGAAAGAGGTTGGGTGGGTTTGTAGAGAACGAGGCTGATGACATTTCTCCCTTCTACGTCGATTATCGAAAGGGGGACCGTTCGTAGTGAATCTAGAGTTGAAGATCGATAAAAAATAAAAAAAAAATTCATTTAATGTCGTAGCTATTTTAACAATTTGGGGAAGATGATGAAAAAAAGAAAAAAAAAATTAAAAAATTTATTTATATAAATTTTGGGATGAAATCGATATTTTGCCTATTGTTTTGATCGACGATAACTTGACCATCCAGACTCCAAAATTGACAAATGAATACTCTATTTTATTTAATTTTTTGTTCTGAATCTAATGGTGTAGTCAATTTCTATAAATTTTAGCTCTAACAAAAATTTATATTTTTTATCCAGTGGGACCCTAAATTTGACGTCGTTTTCATTTTTTTACGATAATTTGACTTTTTATGCTTCAAAAATGATAAGTAAATAGTCCATGTTCAATAATTTTTTGTTACGAATCCAATGGTGTATCGAATCTTAATAATTTTTGTTCTACCAAAAAGTTACTATTTTAGCCTGGTCCGAATCGGTAATCAAGGATTTTGCTACTTTTCTATTCGGACTCGTACTTAAGCGTGCTTACAGACTAAAGTATGTTTTTCAATTATTTTGAATCCAATGGTAAGATCAGATTTCATTAAAAATGATCAGAAATCTCTTAAAGTTTTACCCCTAAATTCCACTTTCAAGATTTTCTCAAAATTCCACTATTTTTTTTCTCGAGATACAAATTGAAAACTTGGGGTTTTACATTCTCCCCCCTTAATAAAAAATTCATCCTCGAAATTAAAATCTTACCTTATCGAGCTTTGTCGCGATTCCACTAACACAACATGTATAATGAACAATACCTATTTTCTATTATCATCTATTCTTAATCCCAAGCCGATCTCATTTATAACTCGTAAACTTATATCTCCCATATTCTGTCAACCCAACACATTCATTAATTAATCACTCTAATTAAAACTCATGCTCCAACTGATCCATTATTTGTGTAACCCTAAGACAACAATCAATTTACCTTGTATCACTTCCCCACCAATGTCTATCAACCACAATCTTTTCACATCTTCTCTATTCTTTATCTTTACTTCTCTCACCAATTACACTATCTATTATGTTTTACTCATAATTATTATGAATATTACTCCTCAATGCATAGTCTTACCGCAACACACCACTATCTTTATATTCGTTTCTATGTTACATTTTCTACTTATTGTGATATTTCCTCAAAATCTCTATCATAACCTTTATAATTTAAAATCTTGCTCGAGGGGATAAATCCTACATCCCATCAATTCTAATTCGAGGTATATATGTACTTCCTATTCTACCTTACATCAACCAACCTACACTTCTTTAAAAACATTCAATAAATTGTCTTGCAAATTAACCACTTGTGAAGGATCTGGCAAATACTTCTTCAGCATAGACGAGTGGAACACATTGAAGACTTGCTCGAGTTGTGGTGGTAGACTCATTCTGCAAGACACACTTTCTTATTCTACCCCTAAAATTACAATTTCTACTAGATACTACTTAAATATCATTGTAATATCAATTAAACCTTATTCATTTAACTTTATCTTGCCCACATCACACATATTTTCACTTGCTACATAGTCATATTACTAGCCTTACAAATCGCACTCATCTTCTCACACTTTACAACTATTCTAACACCTATGTTTTGTAAGTTCTAAAATGATCTTCAAAAAATTTGATTATTTCTTTGCAAGGCCTCCCAATGGTATAGATAATTTCATTACTTGACCCGTGTCATTGTTTCTAGCTGTATCAAGTGTGCAAAATCTCAACAAAATTATATGATCTAGAAAAACTAGTGTTGAATATAACTCCACTTTTTAATATTATAATTAAAAGTTGTATCTTCCAAAACTTTTTCGGACACAAGTATTTTCTCCTGGGTTACAACCCTTGCTCACGACTGTGATAGAGGGCACTTTCTCCTGATATATCCCACCTGATCACATGCGTAACATGTCAACAAACTTGTTTTCGTAAGTTTCTGTGGAGTAAGTAGTTGGTAGACTGGGGTCTGTAGGTTCTGAACCTGCCTTATTGGTTCCTTTGCCCCTGTTGGCATCATTGGAGCTCCAACAACTCTATAACTCAGTGATGAGAAAACTCTGTAACTCGATAGTGGAGGAGTTCTATATTTTGGATACACTGATCTGGAGGAGATTGGCTTGGAATACATCAACCTCTTGGTCGGATCTGATATGGGAGGAAAAGAAGTTTAAGGTCGACTAATTTGCCTCCTAGAAGTCTGTAACTCCATCTTCCCTCACTCTACCCTCTAAGCTCGACTCATGATATTTCTATAATTAGTCTTAATCACCAACCTCCTGGCCCTTAGGTAGGGTTATAGTCCTCTAAAGAATCTATAGACCTTCTACAGATCTGTCAAGATAAACTCTGACGCATATCGTGACAACCTAGTGAACATCATACCATAGTCTATAATTGATAGATTATCCTGCACTAATCTCAAAAACTCCTAGTACTTGATTTTTTGAGCAGTCTCGGATATAAATCTATTAACAAACATCTTCTCGAAGTCTATCCACTTAAACAATCTGTCTCCCAATACATTCTTTTTAAAACGTTACTAATGACTAGCATCCTCATCCAATTAGAATGTAGTTACTGCCATCCACTGATTTCTCAGGCACTACATGGCACTCAAAATCTCTCAAGTCTTCAAAACCCACTCATTGACCTCAATCGGATAAAAAAACCTTTAAATCTCGGTGGATGTGATTGTTAGAAATTCTATAATCACATCCCTGGATTTACTTGTCCTTTAGGCTGGGGAATTCTCTCATTCTTCAAAGGCACGACCTGTAGTAGTAATCCATTGAGTGGAATAGTATTTGCCTCTTGCGAAGAAGTCCAGCGTTCCCTCATTTCTTGGATTTAATGGTACACTTTGCAATTGTGGTAAGTCTAGTACCATGTCTTACTTTCGATCACTAATCTTGTCTATTCGGGATGGCACAAGTACGTTATCGACTTTATTAAAATCTAGTGCTTTATTGTTTTCTGAATTGATTTATCTAGCATCTTTCAAAGTCACACATCCTTAATTGATTGACGTCGACCCGAATATTGCTCTCCTTTATGTCCCGATTTGCCATACTCATAACATACCATAACTTTTTCTTTCGACTGATTTAATAGTATATGTTGTTGTTTCTTATAAAATTCTTCCATCCATTGAGTTGGTTTGTCAATAATATCATTCCTCATGTTCCTATGAATTTGCTAGTTTTGTAATTGTTTGCCTCTTATTGGATCTTATATGTCTTTCTTCTACTAGGTTTTGAGGCGGTGCTTGTACTATCCCTATTTCTTCTTGTAGTCCTTTCTGTGATGGGATATTTACTTCTTTATCCTTTTGGGACTTATCCTTAAAATAGTGGTCGAGCCTTTCTTCTATCATTTCTAATCTTTTTGTTAGTTGACTCACCATGATCATTTGGGTTTCAAACATCTCCGATTGTCTTCTTTCCATATGCGCCTGACCCTGGGATAACTCAGAGATTACTTCTATCAACCATTCTATCTTGGTGAGTTTGCTAGACCCAGGTAGATCTTCCCCACCAGTTTGACTCTTTGTCACAGGTTTAATTGCACATCTATTACCTTAGATATTTCCTAACTTGCAAGTTCAGTAATCTTCAATTTATCATAAGCAATGCACTTCTTAGAATCACGCCAACATCATTCTCAGGGAAGCATTAACTACTAGTATAATAAGAAATCTAGTAATGAACACCATTTTCATTACTAACATAATGAACCTAGAATCTTATCCTACTTTTACTAGGCTCTATAAATTTCTAGACACGGAAGAACTCATAATTCCAATGCGGAACTACTAATGAGCTCGAATATTGGATTCCTATGACATTCTATGATTATCGTTCTAATATCTGTGGTATCAGCTAACTCCTATAAACTTAACAGATCTATATCCCATACAGATCTAATGTTATGCTCTGATACCATCTGTGGCACCCCGCCAAATGCTAACACAAAGTCCCATGTCAGATCTCGAGGCACAAGGTGGCGTCTCGAAATTTCGGCATAGTCTCATCTGTTTATGTTAGCATTCCAAGGTGTTCAACCTGCACCTGATAAACGACATACAATCCTGCATATATACATACAAAATATCACAATAGCGGAATCCTACATACATCTAATAATGTATGATAGATCAGAGTGCGGAAGAAGAAATTTATATACAGGATTATATAAAAATTTCTCACTCTAACATAAGTCCTAACGTTCAGAACAAAATTTATAATACTTTTGGACAAATCAACACCACTAGGGGCTATAACCGCAATACTCACCAAGTGACAAACTCTGGTTGTCTATCTGACCCACCAGATGATTCTCACTCGTTTTCTACACCTGTCTCGCCAAGCTTCGGATTTGAAACTAAAAAATGGAGAAGGAAAAGGTGAGTAACAATGGTTACCCAGTAAGGAAGAAAATAATTTCTACCAATAACCTCTCTTAGCATTAACGAATAAACATACTAAATCATTTTAACATATGCAAAGTTTTACAGAATAAGCTAAGATTAACTGGTACATATAGCCAGGGATGAGCAACTAAACATTTTAAAATTCACATTACATCCATCAGCAGTACTCATTATAGTATTTTTTTATACAAATCTAATTGATTAAATGGAAACATTAAACATGCATTTCATTTTATATATCAAAATAGGACAATAGATACATAATACACAGTGGTGGAGTATTGGAATTAGAGAGTTGGGATTCACGAATAGATCACTCCCAGTTGGGACATGATGTCTTATAATCAAATAGTAGTTCCAGATTTTATGGCTGGTCGTTGTTTACCACACTTGTGGGATCATTTATTCAGCTCAGACTAGCCGTTTGATATGACCATGTGGCGCCCCGCCAAACGCTAACACAAATCCCAATGCCAAATCTCAAGGTTCTAGGTGGCACCTCGAAATTTCGGCATGGCCTCCTCTGTATATGTTAGCGTTCAATAGAACACAACACCTGATAATCCAATATAATAAAACCTGTATATACATTGTATATACAGATGCAAATTGTAGACACCCCATTTTTGCATCCGCCTGATTAATCAACTCGTCAACCCGATCGCAAGGATTCCCAATGATGGATGTGTATTCCATTGCTTTACTTTGTTACCAGATGTGTTTCAGAAATCCGGATGAGGTATCTCGAACTGACAAAACCTTAGAAACCACGCTACGCTAGGAAAATACGACCCCAGAAACATAGAAATCATCATCTTGTAGACCAAAAAGAAGCTTCACGACAAAAATCACTAAAAATTGATCAAATTACCAAAATACCCCTGACATCAAAACAACCCTAGAGCCTACGTTACGCTTAGGAAAACTCTCTCGAACACATAAAATAACAAATCGGAACCAAATAAATCATTTCACCAATTTTAACAGAATTTGACAAAATTACGAAAATACCCCTCATAAAGTTCACAATAATTTCACATAAAAATTTTCATAAATGACACAAACCAACATTCTGATTGAATTCCTTACGAAAAAATGATTCTAAAACATCCTAGAACATTAAAAACCGACTTGAAACGTGAAAAGTCCTCTCCGGGGGTAAAACGGTAATTTCACAATTTTCATAATTAAAAAATTCGAAATTAATAAATAAAATATTAAATAATTAAATTTAAACATTAATGAAATTAATTTAAAATTTTGAACTTAAAAAATCGATTAATCGGACTCTCAGGCAAAATTGTTGAGGGTTCGTGGGATATTTCTTTAAGGACCCCTCCATTTGGGGGTCCAAAGAATTAAAGAAATAATGGAGGGGCCTTCTCCAAAAATTAAAAGTAAATCAAGCAAGACTAAGGTCAAGGTATTAAAGTCAATCAAGTGAGACTGAAGTCAAAATTAAAGTCAATTAAGCAAGACTAAAGTCAAGATACTTAAAGTCAATCAATTAGGACTAAAGTCAAAACATTAAAAGTCAATCAAATAAGACCAAAAGTCATAATAGAGATCTAATTAAATAATAACTCTATCTAATAGAGTTCTAACTTAAAAACAATTCTACCTAAAACAATTTGAATTAAAACACAATTCTACCTAAAACAATTCAAATTAAAACACAATTCTACCTAAAACAAGTCAAACTAAAACACAACTCTAATTAAAAGATCTCTAATTAAACACTAACTATATCCAAATCAACCCCTAAAAAATATCTATAAATAGAGGTGCTCACACCCTATTTTCGTATCAAATTATAAACCCTAAGAGAAGTAGGTCTAGAAGCTCCCCTAGCCCCCCATAAACCCTAGTTTTGGAGCCCCAACTCCTTAGCTAACATCCCTCCTTCAATTTTAGTCTAGAAAACACCCAAAAGCCTTCTAAAAACACTCTCAAATCCTCAACGAACTTGAAGAGTTTAGATTCAAAAACAAGGAGATACCTTGCCTCGGAGATCCGAAGTCAAATCCAGAAACAGAACGAAGCAAGGGAGCACGGTACAAGGAGCTCTTTTTGTCAGATCTGAGGGAACCAAGTCCTTGCCATCGGAAAGGTAGATTTTTATTTTTATTTATTTTTTATCTAGGTTTTAGCAATGTAATTTACTTGGGAATTTAGTAGAGACCGGCTTTGGCCGGGCGGGGTTGGTGCCTAACACCTTCCAATCCCGTAACATGATCCCCGAATTCAGTTTTTTTTTTTGTTTTAGTTTAGTTTTTATCCGTTTAGAGTCATTGATCGGTTCCTAGACCGTAATAACTAGGTGGCGACTCCCAAACCTCAAGGGTCAAAAGCGGATCCGCGCACCCCGCGGATCGAGGGCGCTTTCAGTGGCGACTCCACTGGGGACTATTGAGGATCAAACTTGAAAAACCCCAAGTATGGGAGCATTGCCAAGATGACCTAGATTTTTTTATTATTTAGTTGGATTTATTTTATTTATTTTTTCTATTTATTTATTTTTTGTCTTGATTGTAGATGATTTTGGGTATTGCATTTTTTTTCCAATTAAGGATCACTTTTTGATGACCCCTAAATAATGAAAGATTCAAATTGACCTATGAAAATGATGGAATGATGAAGGTTGGACAGAAATATTAAAACATTTTTAGAGAATATTTTAGTAAGAATTAAGTCTGGGAGCCTCTTAATAAAACATAGATCTCGTCGAGTAGATTAATTTAGAATCTGAGTTCACTCAATTTCGTTATCGGAAGCCTTAGATATCATCGATGCAAGTTCAATCTGTAAATCTGGAATTATTTCTGAATGAAAGTTGGGATAGCAATGTTAAAACTTTTTTAGAGAATATTCTAGTGAGAATTAAGTCTAGGAGCCTCTTAATAAAACATAGATCTCGTCGAGTAGATTAATTTAGAATCTGAGTTCACTCAATTTCGTTATCGGAAGCCTTAGATATCATCGATGCAAGTTCAATCTGTAAATCTGGAATTATTTCTGAATGAAAGTTGGGACAGCAACGTTAAAACGTTTTTACAGAACATTCTGGTGAGAACTAAGTCTGGACACCTATTAATAAAATGTAGATCTCATCGAGTAGATTAATTTAGAACTTGAGTTCACTCAATTTCGTTATCGGGAACCTTAGATATCATCGATGCAAGTTCAGATTGTATTTTCCTAATTCATAGAAAATCTGAATTTATCTAATGCTGGCACAATTAATGTTCTTGAGAGTGAGCTCATCTCAACCATTGTCATTCTATCATCAATGTAACACCTATTGGAATCTCGATTTATTTTGGATCACCCAAAAGTGACCATTGATTGGACCTTAAAAATTATGCCTATTGCAATGTTTGTTTGATCATTATCATATGCCATATTTATTGATTAATTTACCATGATCTTGCTTGAAATACATGATTGATGTTAATCGTAATGTTAATGTGCTTATGTGATGGGAATAATGTGATCTTAATTAAATATTCATATGATTTGAATGATTTTGGTTTTGATTAAATGTATGATTGGTTTGATTGGATCCATGGGCCCATTTGTTTGAAAAAGGTCCCGGGCACACCCCACCCTGTTTTGCACACACCACATGCACGTTTAATGTTTTACTCACTTACACGTCCCATTTAGCCAACGTAGCACTAGTGCGTGGCCCGGTCTCTTCGGAGATGCGACGTCATTCATGAAACCCACAACTCCAGTCACGTACCTTAAGGTATATCAAACTGGGGGCATCAATACCATCTGATCAGGTGATTCTGATAAGTATGTTGATGCACCCAGGCTGGAGCGACCTGAGCCTTTGACCTATTGTAAGCCACACAGTCACATGTCCCGATTGCCAACGTAGTACTAGTACGTGGTCGGTCCCCTCGTGGGATGCCAAACCATTTATGAAAGCTACAACTCTTGACTCGTACCCGTAGGTATAAAAGGTAATCTAAGTATATCAATTGCACTTCTTGGTCAAAACCGGTGCCTAAATAAGATCTTGCCCCGCTGTACCCTACTGTACGAGGGGGATAGACTACGTCTATTCTAGACGAGAGGTATTTAAGTGGGCCCTTGCTCAGCATTGTGCGCCACCTCTCAACTGGAGATCAAACTGGCTGTTTTTGGCTTCAGAGAAGTGAATTGAGGTTTTGGATTATCACCTATACGGTATATCAAACCAAGTCACCACGTATCGAAAGGTATATAGGTGTGCTTGGGCAAGGGTGGCCAGATAAAAATGCATTGCACGTAGTAAGCTTAGAGTCTAGAAACCTTCCCCGTAGGTCACGACTCGAACTTATCGTGGGTGTTCCCGGGTTGTTATTGAATGAATGCATGTGATTGATGAATGTTTGTGAGTGATATGAATGATGAGATCAAAGTGTATGATTGTCCTCAAGGATCAAAAATTTATTTTCGAAAATTAAAATGGGTGCACCAACTTAATAAAGAATCCATTCTTTTACAATAATGACCCAGTCCATCCCGATCCAACAGTCCTGATGGACCAGGCCATTTAAATCGAAATAGAAATCAAATTTTCAAAGAAGAAAAATAGTTTACAAAGGCAAAGTATTTCCCAGAAAAAATATTTTTCAAAAGAAGTGTTTTCCAGAAAAAACGTTATTCTATAGAAAATAATGTTTTCTAAGAAAAAGTATTTTCCAGAAAATATTTTCCATAAGAACAAGATTTTTCAAGGGAAAATGTTTTCCAAATAAAAACTATTTTTCAGAGAAAAAATATTTTCCAGAAGAAAATATTTTCCAAAAGAAAAGAAAATGAAGGAAAAATGATTTACAAAAGATATATATTTGCATGAAAAATTATTGAAATATATTTGAAGTTGTTATTCAATGAAAACATTATTTGTCAATATTTTTCAAGAGTGCAGTAAAATTATTTTTCTTCTGAATAATCATTAAATGGTTGAACATTTTAATGGATTAGTGCACAAAATTCAATAAAATCTCAGGGTTCATTTAAAATGTTATCAAGGGGGTGACACTGAAATTGGTTAAATTCACCTTCAAAGAGGTTTAAGGGTTATCATTGTATCTAAGCTCAATCGTCCATCGTCTATCTAGGGTTGTAAATCCGGTCAGTTAGAGTAAACGTCAATATCAAGTCAACAGTCAGAAATGACCTCAAATTTCTCAACATCATCCAGTTGTTCTTTGAAGATCATAGTGCCTCAATCCTGTTGGTTGTAAGCAATGTCTCAGTCCTCAGTCCTAATCAAGCCCATTGTGGGTAGTTGTATTGAGTTTTCATGAGTCATTTGGGTTAACTCGAGTCCTTTTTTCCAGCAAGGTCATGTCTTCCTTAGATTGAATCTACTCTTTCCTATTAAGTCAAGTTAGTTCGTCGAGTTTATAGAGGTGTCTGTCGCCCCTTCAGAATTGATCGTATAAAAGAAATTTTTGAATTAACGAATTAACTAATAATCTAGCTTCAAAGACAAGAAGATAAGAATCGGGCTCAAGAAAGCAAAGGTCATTGACCTCGGAACGGAAATAAATTCCTAAAGAGATTCAAATAGAAACCATCTCATCTCTAGAGGGACACAAAGGGATAATGAATTTTTTCAGAAATTTCAGAAGACTTGTTCGTGTGATCATATGAGGGTATGTTAGGTACAAGCTTGAGTGTTGTTCAACATGGACTAGATACTCGTCTATATCAATGGAATCGAAGAAGATGTTATAAAATGTACCAGTGCTATCCTCACTACACCTTGAGTTGCAAATCACATATTATCAATCGATATGGGGATACCTTTTGAATTGATTTCTAATAATGAGTCGTACTTCAAAGCATAAATCATTACTCTGTGATCAAAGTTGAAGATCCGGCATCACACATTATCTCTCTACCGTCCTCAGATTAATGAAAGGTTGAAGCAGCTAGTAAAAAAATCTCAAAACAATCATCAAGACAATGCGTCAATCACACCAGGATTGGTTAGAGAAGTTACCATTCATACTAGGGGCACATCATACTTCAATACAGTCTTCCACTGGAGCTATTCCCTACTTTCTAGTGTATGATATGGAAACAATCTTACCAGTTGAAATGTAAATTCCGTCTCTCAGGGTCTTGTTGGAAAATCATTTGTTAGAAACAGATTGGGTTCGTCAGCAGTATGAAGAATTAAACTTGATCGAAGAAAACGAGTTAAAGGCCTGTACCACGTGCAAGCTTATCTAAGAAGAGTCACCCGTGCATTTGACAAAAAGTTCAAAGCTCATCATTTACAAGTCAAAGATTTAACTATCAGACTTCAAAAAAAATTGAACACTCCTCCTCGATTATAGGAGAAAGTCTAAATTGGAAAAATTCATTCATTAAGGAAATACTGTCTGGAAAAGTCGTCAGACTTCAAGATCATGATGGAAGTGAACTACCAGAGTCAACTAGCCTTGATCGGATCAAATGGTACTACATTTAAGGAGGCCATCTTTGGCCGAATCAATTTTCCTGCTACCCAGTTCATTATCTCCTTTCTTAGCCCTTTGCAGCCTTTTCAAAAAAAAAAAAAAATGATGCCTTTTTCTTTCTCAGCCCGATCACCTAACCTAGGGGAAGGAAGTTCGAACTACGTCTTGGTCTGATCCTAAAATTCTGGGGTACGTAGGCAACTTGAGAAGTTACTTCAGGCCCGACCACATCAAAATAAAAAAAATCTATTTCCCCACACAAAAAATCAAAAAAATCAAAAAAATCAAAAAAATCAAAAAAAAATTCAAAAGAGAAAGAAATATCATCCAAAATGGGGAAGAAAATTCAAAAAAAAAAGTTTAAATGAAATGCCACACAAGGGGCATTTGGGTTTTTGAGCCTCAAAATCCCTTTCTTTTTTGTACCCAGTCCTAAGCCTACCTATAAAAGTCCTCCTAAGTACCATGTGAGAAGTCAAGGAAGATATCAAAGCATGATCAGACAGTAACTTCAGAAGTGTAGAGGAGAAAAAGAAGATAAAAAATGATGAAGCCTGCTAAGTTGAAAACCCGAAAAGGGCGACTTAGGCAAAAATTAAGGCAAGCTCGCAAGGTTGAAAATCTGAAAGGACAACTTTGGCAACAATCAGAGCAAAGAAAAAAAAAGAGCTCGCTAGATCGAAAATCTGAAAAGGCGATCTAGGCAAAAACTAGAGCAAGCTCGCTAGATTGAAAACCTGAAAAGGCGATCTAGGTAAAAGTTAGAGCAACAAAGAAAAACAGAAGAAAATCCCAAGCTGAGAGCGGTCCGAGCTGAAACATCAGAAGTCCGAATAATCAAGTTCAATACTTAGCTTAAACTAGGCATAGACTCAGAAGCCACAAGTATCTTGTCTACGATCGATCTGAAAATGTTTACTACCCCAAGTGAACCAAGGGAGATAAGGGTGAATTCTATGATGAATCTCGAAAGGAAATAATTTTGTACTCTTGAGCCTGACTCAAAACCTTCAATAAAATTAATCAAAATTAAAAGTTAAGTCTTTATTGCGCTTGTGGTAATCAATTATTTCAAACCTTCATACAAGGGGCATTTTCCTTCTTTTGTTAATGTAACTTTTCCCCCTTATACTAGGGGCATTTTTTTTTATGATCTGTTCAATTATTTTCAAGGCCATGGTCATTGTCAAACTAGGGGCACTTTGTCTTCGAGCAATGTTAATCCTAAAAAAATAATAGGAACCCCAAAGTAAGGTTACCCTCTTGATAACAGTTTTTTGAAAAACTTTTGAGGTTCAAAAGAAATAAAAACTCAGGTTTTAAATTCATAAAACTTTTTGATAAATTCTTTAGGTTCAAACAAAAGCATTTCGGATCTCACATAGGAGATATAACATTCTTCCAGTCTCCAGATTTTTTTTTTCAGATCCAATCATTCTTGGAATCGATCATTTCTCTTCCAGATTCATTATCTTCCAGATTTATTCGTTCTCTGGTTCGTTCTAATCAGATTTCTCCAAAATTCATTCATTCCTCTGCCAGTTTTGCTCAGTCTCCGCCAAGGGTTATTTTGGATTTTGATCAGTCTCCGCCAAGGGTTATCTTGGATTTTGCTCAGTCTCCGCCAAGGGTAATCTTGGATTTTGCTCAGTTGCCGCCAAGGGTTATCTTGGATTTTGCTCAGTCTCCGCCAAGGGTTATCTTGGATTTTGCTCAGATGTCGCCAAGGGTTATCTTGGATTTTGCTCAGTTTCCGCCAAGGGTTATCTTGGATTTTGCTCAGTCTCCGCCAAGGGTTATCTTGGATTTTGCTCAGTCTCCGCCAAGGGTTATCTTGGATTTTGCTCAGTTGCCGCCAAGGGTTATCTTGGATTTTGCTCAGTCTCCGCCAAGGGTTATCTTGGATTTTGTTCAGTCTCCGCCAAGGGTTATCTTGGATTTTGCTCAGTTGCCGCCAAGGGTTATCTTGGATTTTGCTCAGTTTCCGCCAAGGGTTATCTTGGATTTTGCTCAGATGCCGCCAAGGGTTATCTTGGATTTTGCCCAGTTATCGTCGAGGGTTTTCTCGAAATTTTACTCAAATTATGCCCAGTTTATGCTCAGTCTATGCTTAATTTATGCTCAGGTTTTACTCAATTTTCACAATGCACACACTTGCACATTTGCACTTTTTAGTCAGGGAGAATTCTCTAAAATTCGAGGATCTGACACTGTCAGTGAGAGTTTGCGCTCAAGGACCTGACAACCTTTTAATTCGAGGAGAGCTTTTCCCTCAAGGATCCGAATACCCTGACGAATTGCTAAATCAGGCTGCAAAATGAACTGTCACTAGCTTTGGCATTCAGATATCGCACTATCTACCAAAATAGATTTGCTATCTAGTTTGCTTCAACCCTCTGCCAAAGAGGGGCATCTGTAGACACCCCATTTTTGCATCCGCCTGATCAATCAACTCGTCAACCCGATCGCAAGGATTCCCAATTATGGATGTGTATTCCATTGCTTTACTTTGTTACCAGATGTGTTTCAGAAATCCGGATGAGGTATCTCGAACTGACAAAACCTTAGAAACCACGTTACGCTAGGAAAATACGACCCTAGAAACATAGAAATCATCATCTTGTAGACCAAAAAGAAGCTTCACGATAAAAATCACTAAAAATTGATCAAATTACCAAAATACCCCTGACATCAAAACAACCCTAGAGCCTACGTTACACTTAGGAAAACTCTCTCGAACACATAAAATAACAAATCGGAACCAAATAAATCATTTCACCAATTTTAACAGAATTTGACAAAATTACGAAAATACCCCTCATAAAGTTCACAATAATTTCACATAAAAATTTTCATAAATGACACAAACCAACATTCTGATTGAATTCCTTACGAAAAAATGATTCTAAAACATCCTAGAACATTAAAAACCGACTTGAAACGTGAAAAGTCCTCTCCGGGGGTAAAACGGTAATTTCACAATTTTCATAATTAAAAAATTCGAAATTAATAAATAAAACATTAAATAATTAAATTTAAACATTAATGAAATTAATTTAAAATTTTGAACCTAAAAAATCGATTAATCGGACTCTCAGGCAAAATTGTTGAGGGTTCGTGGGATATTTCTTTAAGGACCCCTCCATTTGGGGGTCCAAAGAATTAAAGAATTAATGGAGGGGCCTTCTCCAAAAATTAAAAGTAAATCAAGCAAGACTAAGGTCAAGGTATTAAAGTCAATCAAGTGAGACTGAAGTCAAAATTAAAGTCAATTAAGCAAGACTAAAGTCAAGATACTTAAAGTCAATCAATTAGGACTAAAGTCAAAACATTAAAAGTCAATCAAATAAGACCAAAAGTCATAATAGAGATCTAATTAAATAATAACTCTATCTAATAGAGTTCTAACTTAAAAACAATTCCACCTAAAACAATTTGAATTAAAACACAATTCTACCTAAAACAATTCAAATTAAAACACAATTCTACCTAAAACAAGTCAAACTAAAACACAACTCTAATTAAAAGATCTCTAATTAAACACTAACTATATCCAAATCAACCCCTAAAAAACATCTATAAATAGAGGTGCTCACACCCTATTTTCGTATCAAATAATAAACCCTAAGAGAAGTAGGTCTAGAAGCTCCCCTAGCCCCCCATAAACCCTAGTTTTGGAGCCCCAACTCCTTAGCTAACATCTCTCCTTCAATTTTAGTCTAGAAAACACCCAAAAGCCTTCTAAAAACATCCCCAAATCCGCAACGAACTTGAAGAGTTCAAATTCAAAAACAAGGAGATACCTTGCCTCGGAGATCCGAAGTCAAATCCGGAAGCAGAACGAAGCAAGGGAGCACGGTACAAGGAGTTCTTTTTGTCAGATCTGAGGGAACCAAGTCCTTGCCATCGGAAAGGTAAACCTTTTATTTTTATTTATTTTCTTATCTAGGTTTTAGCAATGTAATTTACTTGGGAATTTAGTAGAGACCGGCTTTGGCCGGGCGGGGTTGGTGCCTAAGCGCCCTCGATCCGCGGGGTGCGCGGATCCGCTTTTGACCCTTGAGGTTTGGGAGTCGCCACCTAGTTATTGTGGTCTAGGAACCAAACTGACTCTAACATAGATAAAAGGAACTAATCTACCATAAAAAATCTGAATTCGGGGATCAAGTTACGGGGTTGGAAGGTGTTAGGCACCAACCCCGCCCGGCCAAAGCCGGTCTCTACTAACTTCCCAAGTAAATTACATTGCTAAAACCTAGATAAAAAAAATAAATAAAAATAAAAATTTACCTTTCCGATGACAAGGACTTGGTTCCCTCAGATCTGACAAAAAGAGCTCCTTGTACCGTGCTCCCTTGCTTCGTTCTGTTTCCGGATTTGACTTCGGATCCTGAGGCAAGGTATCTCCTTATTTTTGAATCTGTACTCTTCAAGTTCGTTGCGGATTTGGGGGTGTTTTTAGAAGGCTTTTGGGTATTTTCTAGACTAAAATTGAAGGAGGGATGTTAGTTAAGGAGTTGGGGCTCCAAAACTAGGGTTTTTGGGGGGCTATGGGGGCTTCTAGACCTTCTTCTCTTAGGGTTTATAATTTTATACGAAAATAGGGTGTGAGCACCTCTATTTATAGATGTTTTTAGGGGTTGATTTGGATAGAGTTAGTGTTTAATTAGAGATCTTTTAATTAGAGTTGTGTTTTAATTTGACTTGTTTTAGGTAGAATTGTGTTTTAATTCAAATTGTTTTAGGTAGAATTGTGTTTTAATTCAAATTGTTTTAGGTAGAATTATTTTTAAGTTAGAACTCTATTAGATAGAGTTATTAATCAATTATAATTCTATTATGACTTTTGGTCTTATTTGATTGACTTTTAATGTTTTGACTTTAGTCTTAATTGATTGACTTTTAATATCTTGACTTTAGTCTTGCTTAATTGACTTTAATTTTGACTTCAGTCTCACTTGATTGACTTTAATACCTTGACCTTAGTCTTGCTTGATTTACTTTTAATTTTTGGAGAACCCCCCTCTAAAATATCTTTAATTCTTTGGACCCCCAAATGGAGGGGTCCTTAAAGAAATATCCCACGAACCCTCAACAATTTTGCCTGAGAGTCCGATTAATCGATTTTTTTGGTACAAATTTTTAAATTAATTTCATTAATGTTTAAATTTAATTATTTAATGTTTTATTTATTAATTTCGGAATTTTTTATCATGAAAATTGTGAAATTACCGTTTTGCCCCCGGAGAGGACTTTTCACGTTTTAAGTTGGTTTTTAATGTTCTAGGATGTTTTAGAATCGGTTTTTCGTAAGGAATTCAATGGAAATATTAGTTTTTGTTATTTATGAAATTTTTAGTGTGAAATGGTTGTGAACTTTATGAGGGGCATTTTCGTAATTTTGTCAAATTCTGTTAAAATTGGTGAAATGATTTATTTGGTTCCGATTTGTCATTTTATGTGTTCGAATGGGTTTTCCTAAGCGTAACGTAGGCTCTAGGGTTGTTTTGAGGTTAGGGGTATTTCGGTAATTTGGTAATTTTTAGTTATTTTTATCGTGAAGCTTCTTTTTGGTCTGCAAGATGATGATTTCTATGTTTCTGGGGTCGTACTTTCCTAGCGTAGCGTGGTTTCTAAGGTTTTGTCAATTCGAGATACCTCATCCGGATTTCTGAAACACATCTGGTAACAAAGTAAAGCAATGGAATACACATCCATCATTGGGAATCCTTGCGATCGGGTTGACGAGTTGATTAATCAGGCGGATGCAAAAATGGGGTGTCTACAGATGCCCCTCTTTGGCAGAGGGTTGAAGCAAACTAGATAGCAAATCTATTTTGGTAGATAGTGCGATATCTGAATGCCAAAGCTAGTGACAGTTCATTTTGCAGCCTGATTTAGCAATTCGTCAGGGTATTCGGATCCTTGAGGGAAAAGCTCTCCCCGAATTAAAAGGTTGTCAGGTCCTTGAGCGCAAACTCTCACTGACAGTGTCAGATCCTCGAATTTTAGAGAATTCTCCCTGACTAAAAAGTGCAAATGTGCAAGTGTGTGCATTGTGAAAATTGAGTAAAACCTGAGCATAAATTGAGCATAGACTGAGCATAAACTGGGCATAATTTGAGTAAAATTTCGAGAAAACCCTCGACGATAACTGGGCAAAATCCAAGATAACCCTTGGCGGCATCTGAGCAAAATCCAAGATAACCCTTGGCGGAAACTGAGCAAAATCCAAGATAACCGTTGGCGGCAACTGAGCAAAATCCAAGATAACCCTTGGCGGAGACTGAGCAAAATCCAAGATAACCCTTGGCGGAGACTGAGCAAAATCCAAGATAACCCTTGGCGGAGACTGAGCAAAATCCAAGATAACCCTTGGCGGCAACTGAGCAAAATCCAAGATAACCCTTGGCGGAGACTGGGAAAAATCCAAGATAACCCTTGGCGGAGACTGAGCAAAATCCAAGATAACCCTTGGCGGCAACTGAGCAAAATCCAAGATAACCCTTGGCGGAGACTGAGCAAAATCCAAGATAACCCTTGGCGGAAACTGAGCAAAATCCAAGATAACCCTTGGCGACATCTGAGCAAAATCCAAGATAACCCTTGGCGGAGACTGAGCAAAATCCAAGATAACCCTTGGCGGCAACTGAGCAAAATCCAAGATTAGCCTTCGCGGAGACTGAGCAAAATCCAAGATAACCCTTGGCGGAGACTGAGCAAAATCCAAAATAACCCTTGGCGGAGACTGAGCAAAACTGGCAGAGGAATGAATGAATTTTGGAGAAATCTGATTAGAACGAACCGGAGAACGAATAAATCTGGAAGATAATGAATCTGGAAGAGAAATGATCGATTCCAAGAATGATTGGATCTGAAAAAAAAAATCTAGAGACTGGAAGAATGTTATATCTCCTATGTGAGATCCGAAATGCTTTTGTTTGAACCTCAAGAATTTATCAAAAAGTTTTATGAATTTAAAACCTGAGTTTTTATTTCTTTTGAACCTCAAAAGTTTTTCAAAAAACTGTTATCAAGAGGGTAACCTTACTTTGGGGTTCCTATTATTTTTTTAGGATTAACATTGCTCGAAGACAAAGTGCCCCTAGTTTGACAATGACCATGGCCTTGAAAATAATTGAACAGATCATAAAAAAAAATGCCCCTAGTATAAGGGGGAAAAGTTACATTAACAAAAGAAGGAAAATGCCCCTTGTATGAAGGTTTGAAATAATTGATTACCACAAGCGCAATAAAGACTTAACTTTTAATTTTGATTAATTTTATTGAAGGTTTTGAGTCAGGCTCAAGAGTACAAAATTATTTCCTTTCGAGATTCATCATAGAATTCACCCTTATCTCCCTTGGTTCACTTGGGGTAGTAAACATTTTCAGATCGATCGTAGACAAGATACTTGTGGCTTCTGAGTCTATGCCTGGTTTAAGCTAAGTATTGAACTTGATTATTCGGACTTCTGATGTTTCAGCTCGGACCGCTCTCAGCTTGGGATTTTCTTCTGTTTTTCTTTGTTGCTCTAACTTTTGCCTAGATCGCCTTTTCAGGTTTTCAATCTAGCGAGCTTGCTCTAGTTTTTGCCTAGATCGCCTTTTCAGATTTTCGATCTAGCGAGCTCTTTTTTTTTTCTTTGCTCTGATTGTTGCCAAAGTTGTCCTTTCAGATTTTCAACCTTGCGAGCTTGCCTTAATTTTTGCCTAAGTCGCCCTTTTCGGGTTTTCAACTTAGCAGGCTTCATCATTTTTTATCTTCTTTTTCTCCTCTACACTTCTGAAGTTGCTGTCTGATCATGCTTTGTTATCTTCCTTGACTTCTCGTACGGTACTTAGGAGGACTTTTATGGGTAGGCTTAGGACTGGGTATAAAAAAAGAAAGGGATTTTGAGGCTCAAAAACCCAAATGCCCCTTGTGTGGCATTTCATTTTCTTGAATTTTCTTCCCCATTTTGGATGATATTTCTTTCTTTTTTGAATTTTTTTTTTGATTTTTTTGATTTTTTTGATTTTTTGTGTGGGGAAATAGATTTTTTTTATTTTGATGTGGTCGGGCCTGCAGCAACTTCTCAGGTTGCCTACGTACCCCAAAATTTTGGGATCAGATCAAAACGTAGTTCGAAGCTTCCCTCCCCTAGGTTAGGTGATCGGGCTGAGAAAGAAAAAAGGCATCATTCATTTTTTTTTGAAAAGGCTACAAAGGGTTGAGAAATGATATGTTGAACAGGGTAACTGGGTAATATGAGGATTGATTCGGCCAAAGATGGCCTCCTTAAATGTAGTACCGCTTGATCTGGTCAAGGTTGGTTGGTTCTGGTAGTTCACCTCCATCATGATCTTGAAGTCTGACGACTTTTCCAGACAGTACTTCCTTAATGAATGAATTTCTCCAATTGAGTTTAGACTTTCTCCTATAGTCAAGGAGGAGTGTTCAATTTTCTTTGAAGTCTGATAGTTAAATCTTTGACTTGTAAATGATGAGCTTTGACCTTCTTGTCAAATGCACAGGTGACTCTTCTTAGATAAGCTTGCACGTGGTACAGGGCTTTAACTCGTTTTCTTCGATCAAGTTTAATTCTTCATACTGCTGACGAACCTAATCTGTTTCTAACAAATGATTTTCCAATAAGACCCTGAGAGATGGAATTTTCATTTCAACTGGCAAGACTGCTTCCATGCCATACACTAAAGAGTAGGGAGTAGCTCCAATAGAGGATCGAATTAGGGTTCGATATGTCCACAGCGTGAATGATAATTTTTCTGACCAATCTCGATGTTATTGACTCAGTTTCCTGATGATAGTCTTGATACTCTTACTAACTGCTTCAACCGTTCCATTGATCTGAGGACGGTAGGAGGATGATTTGTGATTCCGGATCTTCAACTTTGAACACGGAGTAATGATTTAAGCTTTGAAGTACGACCCATTATCAGAGATCAGTTCAAAAGGTATCCCCATATCGATTGATAATATGTGATTTGCAACTCAAGATGTAGTAAGGATAGTGCTGATGTATTTTATAACATCTTCTTTGATTCCATCGATATAGACGAGTCAATATATAATCCGTGTTAGACAACACCCAAACTTGCACCTAACATATCCTCATAGGCCCACGTGAACAAGTCTTCGAAATTTCTAAGAAAATTCATTATCCCCTTGTGTTCTTCTGGAGATAAGATGGTTTCTATTTGAATCTCTTTAGGAATTTATTTCTGTTCCGAGGTCAATAACCTTTGCTTTCTTGAGCCCGACTCTTATCTTTCTTGTTCAGGAGAAAAATATATCCTTGAAGCTAGATTATTAGTTAATTCTTTAATGCGCTTGAGGTATTAAAAAATTTTCTTTATCCAATCAAATTCAGAAGGGGCGATAAACACCTCTATAGACTCGACGAACTAACTTGACTCAATTAGAAAGAGTAGACTCAATCTAATGAGGACATGACCTTGTTAGGAAAAAGGACTCGAGTTAACCCAAATGACCCATGAAAACTCAAGACTACCCAAAACGGGCTTGATTAGGATTGAGGACTGAGATATTGCTTATAATCGGTAGGATTGAAGCACTACGATCTTCGAAGAACAACTGGACGATGTTGAAAAATTTTGAGGTCATTTCTGACTGTTGATTTGATATTGACGTTTACTCTAACTGACCGGATTTACAACCCTAGCTAGACGATGGATGATTGAGCTTAGATACAATGATAACCCTTAAACCTCTTTGAAGGTGAATTTAACCAATTTCAGCGTCACCCCCTTGATAACATTTTAAATGAACCTTGAGATTTTATTGAATTTTGTGCACCAATCCATTAAAAAATTTATCCATTCAATGATTATTCAGAAGAAAAATAATTATGTTGCACTCTTGAAAAATATTGGAAAATAATGTTTTTATTTCACAAATCTGATTATATTTTTGCAACATTTTTTGGTAGTTTTCCAAGGTCCATAAAAACTTTTCATGCAAAAAATAGATCTTTTGCAAATTTTTCCTTTTTTCTTTTCTTTTGGAAAACATTTTCTTCTGGAAAACATTTTTTTTTTTTAGAAAATATTTTTTCTTAGAAAACATTTTTTCTAGAGAATAACACTTTTTCTGGAAAACACTTCTTTTGGAAAATATTTTATTCAGGAAAATATATTTTCTGAAAAATGTTTCTTCTAAAGAAGCCTTCTTTTGGAAAATAATCTCCTTTTTTTTTTTTTTGAAAAATATTTTCTTTTTCTTCTTTGAAAATTCGATTTCCATTTTGATTTAACTGGCCCGGTCCATCATGATTGTTGGATCGGGATGGACTGGGTCATTATTGTAAAAGAATGGACTCTTTACTGGGTCGGTGCACCCATTTTAATTTTCAAAAATAAAATTTCTTTGATCCTTGAGGACAATCATGCACTTTGATCTCAACATTCATATCACTCACAAACATTCATCCAACAACAGGCATTCATTCAATAAACAACCCAGGAACACCCACGATAAGTTCGAGTCGTGACCTATGGGGAAGGTTTCTAGACTCTAGGCTTACTACGTGCAATGCATTTTTATCTGGCCACCCTTGCCCAAGCACACCTATATACCTTTCGATACGTGGTGACTTGGTTTGATATACCGTATAAGTGATAATCTAAAACCTCAATTCACTTCTCTGAAGCCAAAAATAGCTAGTTTGATCTCCAGTTGAGAGGTGGCGCACAATGCTGAACAAGGGCCCACTTAAATACCTCTCTTCTAGAATAGACGTAGTCTATCCCCCTCGTACAGTAGGGTACAGCGGGGCAAGATCTTGCTTAGGCACCGGTTTTGACCAAGAAGTGCAATTGATATACTTAGATTACCTTTTATACCTACAGGTACGAGTCAAGAGTTGTAGCTTTCATAAATGGTTTGGCATCCCACGAGAGGACCGACCACGTACTAGTACTACGTTGGCAATCGGGACATGTGACTGTGTGGCTTACAATAGGACAAAGGCTCAGGTCACCCCAACATGGGTGCATCAATATGTCTCTCAGAATCACCTGATCAGACGGTGTTGATGCCCCAGTTCGTATACCCTAAGGTACGTGACTGGAGTTGTGGGTTTCATGAATGACGTCGCATCTCCGAAGAGACCGGGCCACGCACTAGTGCCACGTTGGCTAAATGGGACGTGTAAGTGAGTAAAGCGGTAAACGTGCATGTGGTGTGTGCAAAGTAAGGTGGGGTGTGCCCGGGGCCTTTTCAAACAAATGGGCCCATGGCCCAATCAAGCCAATCAAGAGAGGATATTAAATCATACAAGTGCAAGCAAACATCGATCAGGAACATACTCATATGGTTTAATTCAAGCTTTAAACGTGCACATCTCTAGCATTCATCAATTAGCAAATCAATTAATAAATAAGGGCCTATAATAATTAATTAGATCTAATCATCGCAATAGGCACAATTTTTATAATTTTTAAAGTCCAATCAATGATCACTTTTAGGTGATCCAAAATAAATCGAGATTCCAATAGGTGTTACATTGATGATAGAATGACAATGGTTAAAAGGAAATGCCACACAAGGGGCATTTGGGTTTTTGAGCCTCAAAATTCCTTTATTTTTATACCCAGTCCAAAGCCTACCCATAAAAGTCCTCCTAAGTACCGTACGAGAAGTCAAAGAAGATAACAAAGCATGATCAGACAGCAACTCCAGAAGTGCAGAGGAGAAAAAGATAAAAAAATGATGAAGCCTGCTAAGTTGAAAACCCGAAAAGGGCGACTTAGGCAAAAATTAAGGCAAGCTCGCAAGGTTGAAAATCTGAAAGGACAACTTTGGCAACAATCAGAGCAAAGAAAAAAAAGAGAAGAGCTCGCTAGATCGAAAACCTGAAAAGGCGATCTAGGCAAAAGCTAGAGCAAGCTCACTAGATTGAAAACCTGAAAAGGCGATCTAGGCAAAAGTTAAAGCAACAAAGAAAAACAGAAGAAAATCCCAAGCTGAGAGCGGTCCGAGCTGAAACATCAGAAGTCCGAATAATCAAGTTCAATACTTAGCTTAAACCGGGCATAGACTCAGAAGCCACAAGTATCTTGTCTACGATCGATCTGAAAATGTTTACTACCCCAAGTGAACCAAGGGAGATAAGGGTGAATTCTATGATGAATCTCGAAAGGAAATAATTTTGTACTCTTGAGCCTGACTCAAAACCTTCAATAAAATTAATCAAAATTAAAAGTTAAGTCTTTATTGCGCTTGTGGTAATCAATTATTTCAAACCTTCATACAAGGGACATTTTCCTTCTTTTGTTAATGTAACTTTTCCCCCTTATACTAGGGGCATTTTTTTTTATGATCTGTTCAATTATTTTCAAGGCCATGGTCATTGTCAAACTAGGGGCACTTTGTCTTCGAGCAATGTTAATCCTAAAAAAATAATAGGAACCCCAAAGTAAGGTTACCCTCTTGATAACAGTTTTTTGAAAAACTTTTGAGGTTCAAAAGAAATAAAAACTCAGGTTTTAAATTCATAAAACTTTTTGATAAATTCTTGAGGTTCAAACAAAAGCATTTCGGATCTCACATAGGAGATATAACATTCTTCCAGTCTCCAGATTTTTTTTTCAGATCCAATCATTCTTGGAATCGATCATTTCTCTTCCAGATTCATTATCTTCCAGATTTATTCGTTCTCCGGTTCGTTCTAATCAGATTTCTCCAAAATTCGTTCATTCCTCTGACAGTTTTGCTCAGTCTCCGCCAAGGGTTATCTTGGATTTTGCTCAGTCTCCGCCAAGGGTAATCTTGGATTTTGCTCAGTTGCGGCCAAGGGTTATCTTGGATTTTGCTCAGTCTCCGCCAAGGGTTATCTTGGATTTTGCTCAGATGTCGCCAAGGGTTATCTTGGATTTTGCTCAGTTTCCGCCAAGGGTTATCTTGGATTTTGCTCAGTCTCCGCCAAGGGTTATCTTGGATTTTGCTCAGTCTCCGCCAAGAGTTATCTTGGATTTTGCTCAGTTGCCGCCAAGGGTTATCTTGGATTTTGCTCAGTCTCCGCCAAGGGTTATCTTGGATTTTTCTCAGTCTCCGCAAAGGGTTATCTTGGATTTTGCTCAGTTGTCGCCAAGGGTTATCTTGGATTTTGCTCAGTCTCCGCCAAGGGTTATCTTGGATTTTGCTCAGTCTCCGCCAAGGGTTATCTTACATTTTGCTCAGTCTCCGCCAAGGGTTATCTTGGATTTTGCTCAGTTGCCGCCAAGGGTTATCTTGGATTTTGCTCAGTTGCCGCCAAGGGTTATCTTGGATTTTGCTCAGTCTCCGCCAAGGGTTATCTTGGATTTTGCTCAGTCGCCGCCAAGGGTTATCTTGGATTTTGCTCAGTCGCTGCCAAGGGTTATCTTGGATTTTGCTCAGTCTCCGCCAAGGGTTATCTTGGATTTTGCTCAGTCTCCGCCAAGGGTTATCTTGGATTTTGCTCAGTTGCCGCCAAGGGTTATCTTGGATTTTGCTCAGTCTCCGCCAAGGGTTATCTTGGATTTTGCTTAGTCTCCGCCAAGGGTTATCTTGGATTTTGCTCAGTTGCCGCCAAGGGTTATCTTGGATTTTGCTCAGTCTCCGCCAAGGGTTATCTTGGATTTTGTTCAGTGACCGCCAAGGGTTATCTTGGATTTTGCTCAGTCTCCGCCAAGGGTTATCTTGGATTTTGCTCAGTTGCCGCCAAGGGTTATCTTGGATTTTGCTCAGTCTCCGCCAAGGGTTATCTTGGATTTTTCTCAGTTGCCGCCAAGGGTTATCTTGGATTTTGCTCAATCTCCGCCAAGGGTTATCTTGGATTTTGTTCAGTCTCCGCCAAGGGTTATCTTGGATTTTGCTCAGTTGCCGCCAAGGGTTATCTTGGATTTTGCTCAGTTTCCGCCAAGGGTTATCTTGGATTTTGCTCAGATGCCGCCAAGGGTTATCTTGGATTTTGCCCAGTTATCGTCGAGGGTTTTCTCGAAATTTTACTCAAATTATGCCAAGTTTATGCTCAATCTATGCTCAATTTATGCTCAGGTTTTACTCAATTTTCACAATGCACACACTTGCACATTTGCACTTTTTAGTCAGGGAGAATTCTCTAAAATTCGAGGATCTGACACTGTCAGTGAGAGTTTGCGCTGAAGGACCTGACAACCTTTTAATTCGGGGAGAGCTTTTCCCTCAAGGATCCGAATACCCTGACGAATTGCTAAATCAGGCTGCAAAATGAACTGTCACTAGCTTTGGCATTTAGATATCGCACTATCTACCAAAATAGATTTGCTATCTAGTTTGCTTCAACCCTCTGCCAAAGAGGGGCATCTGTAGACACCCTATTTTTGCATCCGCCTGATTAATCAACTCGTCAACCCGATCGCAAGGATTCCCAATGATGGATGTGTATTCCATTGCTTTACTTTGTTACCAGATGTGTTTCAGAAATCCGGATGAGGTATCTCGAACTGACAAAACCTTAGAAACCACGCTACGCTAGGAAAATACGACCCCAGAAACATAGAAATCATCATCTTGTAGACCAAAAAGAAGCTTCACGATAAAAATAACTAAAAATTGATCAAATTACCAAAATACCCCTGACATCAAAACAACCCTAGAGCCTACGTTACGCTTAGGAAAACTCTCTCGAACACATAAAATAACAAATCGGAACCAAATAAATCATTTCACCAATTTTAACAGAATTTGACAAAATTACGAAAATACCCCTCATAAAGTTCACAATAATTTCACATAAAAATTTTCATAAATGACACAAACCAACATTCTGATTGAATTCCTTACGAAAAAATGATTCTAAAACATCCTAGAACATTAAAAACCGACTTGAAACGTGAAAAGTCCTCTCCGGGGGTAAAACGGTAATTTCACAATTTTCATAATTAAAAAATTCGAAATTAATAAATAAAATATTAAATAATTAAATTTAAACATTAATGAAATTAATTTAAAATTTTGAACATAAAAAATCGATTAATCGGACTCTCAGGCAAAATTGTTGAGGGTTCGTAGGATATTTCTTTAAGGACCCCTCCATTTGGGGGTCCAAAGAATTAAAGAAATAATGGAGGGGCCTTCTCCAAAAATTAAAAGTAAATCAAGCAAGACTAAGGTCAAGGTATTAAAGTCAATCAAGTGAGACTGAAGTCAAAATTAAAGTCAATTAAGCAAGACTAAAGTCAAGATACTTAAAGTCAATCAATTAGGACTAAAGTCAAAACATTAAAAGTCAATCAAATAAGACCAAAAGTCATAATAGAGATCTAATTAAATAATAACTCTATCTAATAGAGTTCTAACTTAAAAATAATTATACTTAAAACAATTTGAATTAAAACACAATTCTACCTAAAACAATTCAAATTAAAACACAATTCTACCTAAAACAAGTCAAACTAAAACACAACTCTAATTAAAAGATCTCTAATTAAACACTAACTCTATCCAAATCAACCCCTAAAAAGCATCTATAAATAGAGGTGCTCACACCCTATTTTCGTATCAAATCATAAACCCTAAGAGAAGTAGGTCTAGAAGCTCCCCTAGCCCCCCATAAACCCTAGTTTTGGAGCCCCAACTCCTTAGCTAACATCCCTCCTTCAATTTTAGTCTAGAAAACACCCAAAAGCCTTCTAAAAACATCCCCAAATCCGCAACGAACTTGAAGAGTTCAGATTCAAAAAACAAGGAGATACCTTGCCTCGGAGATCCGAAGTCAAATCCGGAAGCAGAACGAAGCAAGGGAGCACGGTACAAGGAGTTCTTTTTGTCAGATCTGAGGGAACCAAGTCCTTGCCATCGGAAAGGTAAACCTTTTATTTTTATTTATTTTCTTATCTAGGTTTTAGCAATGTAATTTACTTGGGAATTTAGTAGAGACCGGCTTTGGCCGGGCGGGGTTGGTGCCTAACACCTTCCAACCCCGTAACTTGATCCCCGAATTCAGTTTTTTTTAGTTTTTGATTAGTTTTTATCCGTTTAGAGTCATTGATCGGTTCCTAGTTATTAAAAGAAAAATAAAAGCAGTAGCCTCTTCTTTTTAAACCATACCGACCAACCTTGGGAGGGAATCTTAGTATGTACTACGTTTTGACCTGATCCCAAAAGGAAAAAAAAAGAAATATTTGGGGTACGTAGGCAACCTGAGAAGTTACTTCAGGCCCGGTCATTAAAAGAAAAATGTATTCTCTTAAGGAAAGTGTCATCCAAAAGAAAAATCTACTATTGAAATGTTCAAAAGAAAAGAATGCCAAACTAAGGGCATTAGAAAAAAGAATAAAAAGAATTGACAAAAAGAAAATAATGCCAAACTAGGGGCATTTAGAAAAAAAATCAAAATAATTGATAGAAAAGAGAGAATATCAAACTAGGGGAATTTTGGGAAGTTGAGCCTTATATCTTTTCTTTCTAAACCATATCCTAAGCCCACCTATTAAGTCCTCCTGAAGGCTAATTGACTCGGTTAAGGTGCAGGAAACTGAGAAGTTGTCGAGTTGGTTATACAAGATCATCAAGAAAAAAAAGAGAAGCCCGCTAAGTCGAAAACCTGAAAAGGCGGCTTAGGCAAAATTTAGGGCATAACCATAAAAAAGAAAGACTGCTAGGTTGAAAACCTGAAAAGACGACCTAGGCAAAAATCAAGGCATCATCAGAAAAAGAAAAACAAAGCCCGCTAGATTGAAAACCTAAAGAGGCGATTTAGGCAAAAATTAGGGCATCATCAAATGGGAGGAAAGGTCCCGTCAAGAAGAAAAATTCAGAAGGAAGCTTGTGCAGAAACTGCAGAACCATTCAAGTCACGATATTTGTCTTTTAGCCAAGAGCTCACATCCGACAAAGATAATATTGAAGTCTAAAAAATCAGAAGTCATCTTGAACATTGTAGGATCTTCAAAAGTATGTTTACTTGTTCAAGTGTTCGCTAATGGAAGATGTAGAATCATCAACCACTTTGAAGAGGAAGATCTTTTATTCTAATATTTATCAAGATTTTTTAAGTCCAGCTCAAGCATTTTTCAAAAGAAATTCGAAAGAAAATGATCAATTCTTTATTGCACATATGATAATCTTAAGAGTCTTAAATTTAAGAGAATGTCAGTTCTTCTATCTATCATACATCAGAGTCCATATCTTTCAAGCGTAATCCATTCCATCAGTCTCGTAGTCAAGTCCCAGTTAAAGCCAACCTTGAAACTAGGGGCATTTTTGAAGGTCATTTAATTCCAAAGTCTTTGTTCTTAATCACATGATAAAAAGAAATCATACAAAAGCTTAAAAGTCCGACGAAACCCAATGATAATTACGAATCCAGATGCATGATAAGCCAATAAAGGCCTGATCTTTCAAACTTTGAGCTCGATTTTGAATCATATAATCAATTAATAGGATTGTTTGAGTTCCTATAAATCTAAGCTCGAGAAACGTGACTTAGTAAATTCGAGTCTGAGAAACGAGACTCCAACTTGTTGAATCATAGAATGAATAGGCTTTTTGAAGTGCCTACAAACCCAAGTTCGAGTCCGAGAAACGAGACTCCAACTTGTTGAATCATAGAATGAATAGGCTTTTTGAAGTACCTACAAACCTAAGTTCGAGTCCGAGAAACGAGACTCCAACTTTTTGAATCATAGAATGAATAGGCTTTTTGAAGTGCCTACAAACCTAAGTTCGAGTCCGAGAAACGAGACTCCAACTTTTTGAATCATAGAATGAATAGGCTTTTTGAAGTGCCTATAAACCTAAGTTCGAGTCCGAGAAACGAGACTCCAACTTTTTGAATCATAGAATGAATAGGCTTTTTGAAGTGCCTATAAATCTAAGTTCGTATCCGAGAAACGAGACTCCAACTTTTTGAATAATATTTAATAGGATTGTTTAAGTTCCTATAAACCTAAGTTCGAGTCTAAGAAACGAGACTCCAACTTTTTGAATAATAAATAGGCTTTTTGAAGTGCCTATAAACCTAAGTTCGAGTCCGAGAAACGAGACTCCAACGTTTTGAACCATAGGCTTTTTGAAGTGCCTATTAACCTTAGTTCGAGTCCGAGAAATGAGACTTCAATTTTAATAGGATTGTTTAAAGTTCCTGCAAACCTTAGCCAGAGTCCGAGAAACGAGACTCCAGCTTTGTTTGAAATCATATTGAATTAATAGAATTGTTTAAGTTCCTTAGCCTGAGAAGCTTGGCTACAATAGGCTCCAGTCCGATAAATGAGACTCAAACTTTTTCGAACTCTAAAAAGAATTTCAAATAGGATTTAACGAAGTTCCTACAATGTTATAACTCCAATTACCTTTGTTAAACCTTGCTATGATTGTTTTCGTTGCATAAGTGCATCTCAATTTTGAATCATTATTGTCAGTGAGAGAAGATCTCTAGGACCTGGCACATTTTTACTCAGTTTCACACAGCATCACACCATTGCACACACGTGCACTTTTGCATTAGTCAGGGAGAATTTTCTAAAATTCGAGGATCTGACATCGTCAGTGAGAGTTCAAGCTCGAGGACCTGACAACCTTTTAGTTCGGGAAGAGTTTTACGCTCAAGGATTCGAACACCCTGACGAATTGCTAAATCAGGCTGCAAAATGAGCTGTCACTAGCTTTGGCATTCGGATATCGCACTATCTACCAAAATAGATTTGCTATCTAGTTTGCTTCAACCCTCTGCCAAAGAGGGGCATCTGTAGACACCCCATTTTTGCACTCGCCTGATTAATCAACTCGTCAACCCGATCGCAATGATTCCCAATGATGGATGTGTATTCCATTGCTTTATTTTGTTACCAGATATGTTTCAGAAATCCGGATGAGGTATCTCGAATTGACAAAACCTAAGAAACCACTCTACGCTAGGAAAATACGACCCCAGAAACATAGAAATCATCATCTTGCAAACCAAAAAGAAACTTCACGATAAAAATCACTAAAAAATTACCAAATTATCAAAATACTCCAAATCTCAAAACAACCCTAGAGCCTACGTTACGCTTAGGAAAACTCTCTCGAACACATAAAATAACAAATCGGAACCAAATAAATCATTTCACAAATTTTAACAGAATTTGACAAAATTACGAAAATACCCCTCATAAAGTTCACAATCATTTCACATAAAAATTTTCATAAATGACACAAACCAACATTCTCATTGAATTCCTTAAAAAACCGATTCTAAAACATCCTAGAACATTAAAAACCGACTTAAAACGTGAAAAGTCCTCTCCGGGGGCAAAATGGTAATTTCACAATTTTCATGATAAAAAATTTCTAAATTAATAAATAAAACATTAAAGAATTAAATTTAAACATTAATGAAATTAATTTAAAATTTTGAACCTAAAAAATCGATTAATCGGACTCTCAGGCAAAATTGTTGAGGGTTCGTGGGATATTTCTTTAAGGACCCCTCCATTTGGGGGTCCAAAGAATTAAAAATATTTTAGAGGAGGGGTTCTCCAAAAATCAAAGTAAATCAAGCAAGACTAAGGTCAAGGTATTAAAGTCAATCAAGTGAGACTGAAGTCAAAATTAAAGTCAATTAAGCAAGACTGAAGTCAAGATATTAAAAGTCAATCAATTAAGACTAAAGTCAAAACATTAAAAGTCAATCAAATAAGACCAAAAGTCATAATAGAATTCTAATTAAATAATAACTCTATCTAATAGAGTTCTAACTTAAAAACAATTCTACCTAAAACAATTCTAATTAAAACACAATTCTACTTAAAACAATTTTAACTAAAACACAACTCTAATTAAAAGAACTCTAATTAAATACTAACTCTACCCAAATCAACTCCTAAAAAAATCTATAAATAGAGGTGCTCACACCCTATTTTCGTATTAACTCATAAACCCTAAGAGAAGTAGGTCTAGAAGCTCCCCTAGCCTCCCATAAACCCTAGTTTTGGAGCCCCAACTCCTTACCTAACATCCCCCCCTTCAATTTTAGTCTAGAAAACCCCTAAAACCCCTCCAAAAACACCCCTAAATCCGCAACAAACTTGAAGAGTTCAGATTCAGAAACAAAGAGATACATTGATCTAGGAGATCCGAAGTCAAATCCGGAGACAGAACGAAGCAAGGGAGTACAGTACAAGGAATTTTTTTTGTCAGATCTGAGGGAGCAAAATCCTTGCTATCGGAAAGGTATGTATTTTTTTATATTTATTTTTATCTAGGTTTTAGCAATGTAATTTACTTGGAAAGTTAGTAGAGACCGGCTTTGGCCGGGCGGGTTGGTGCCTAACACCTTCCAACCCCGTAACTTGATCCCCGAATTCAGATTTTTTATGGTAGATTAGTTCTTTTTATCCATGTTAGAGTCAGTTTGGTTCCTAGACCACAATAACTAGGTGGCGACTCCCAAACCTCAAGGGTCAAAAGCGGATCCGCGCACCCCGCGGATAGATGGCGCTGAAAGCGCCCTCGATCCGCGGGGTGCGCGGATCCGCTTTTGACCCTTGAGGTTTGGGAGTCGCCACCTAGTTATTACGGTCTAGGAACCGATCAATGACTCTAAACGGATAAAAACTAATCTAAAACCAAAAAAAAAACTGAATTCGGGGATCATGTTACGGGATTGGAAGGTGTTAGGCACCAACCCCGCCCGGCCAAAGCCGGTCTCTACTAAATTCCCAAGTAAATTACATTGCTAAAACCTAGATAAAAAATAAATAAAATTAAAAATCTACCTTTCCGATGGCAAGGACTTGGTTCCCTCAGATCTGACAAAAAGAGCTCCTTGTACCGTGCTCCCTTGCTTCGTTCTGTTTCTGGATTTGACTTCGGATCTCCGAGGCAAGGTATCTCCTTGTTTTTGAATCTAAACTCTTCAAGTTCGTTGAGGATTTGAGGGTGTTTTTTAGAAGGCTTTTGGGTGTTTCTAGACTAAAATTGAAGGAGGGATGTTAGCTAAGGAGTTGGGGCTCCAAAACTAGGGTTTATGGGGGGCTAGGGGAGCTTCTAGACCTACTTCTCTTAGGGTTTATAATTTGATACGAAAATAGGGTGTGAGCACCTCTATTTATAGATGTTTTTTAGGGGTTGATTTGGATAGAGTTAGTGTTTAATTAGAGATCTTTTAATTAGAGTTGTGTTTTAGTTTGACTTGTTTTAGGTAGAATTGTGTTTTAATTCAAATTGTTTTAGGTAGAATTGTTTTTAAGTTAGAACTCTATTAGATAGAGTTATTATTTAATTAGATCTCTATTATGACTTTTGGTCTTATTTGATTGACTTTTAATGTTTTGACTTTAGTCTAATTGATTGACTTTAAGTATCTTGACTTTAGTCTTGCTTAATTGACTTTAATTTTGACTTCAGTCTCACTTGATTGACTTTAATACCTTGACCTTAGTCTTGCTTGATTTACTTTTAATTTTTGGAGAAGGCCCCTCCATTATTTCTTTAATTCTTTGGACCCCCAAATGGAGGGGTCCTTAAAGAAATATCCCACGAACCCTCAACAATTTTGCCTGAGAGTCCGATTAATCGATTTTTTAGGTTCAAAATTTTAAATTAATTTCATTAATGTTTAAATTTAATTATTTAATGTTTTATTTATTAATTTCGAATTTTTTAATTATGAAATTGTGAAATTACCGTTTTACCCCCGGAGAGGACTTTTCACGTTTCAAGTCGATTTTTAATGTTCTAGGATGTTTTAGAATCATTTTTTCGTAAGGAATTCAATCAGAATGTTGGTTTGTGTCATTTATGAAAATTTTTATGTGAAATATTGTGAACTTTATGAGGGGTATTTTCGTAATTTTGTCAAATTCTGTTAAAATTGGTGAAATGATTTATTTGGTTCCGATTTGTTATTTTATGTGTTCGAGAGAGTTTTCCTAAGCGTAACGTAGGCTCTAGGGTTGTTTTGATGTCAGGGGTATTTTGGTAATTTGATCAATTTTTAGTGATTTTTATCGTGAAGCTTCTTTTTGGTCTACAAGATGATGATTTCTATGTTTCTAGGGTCGTATTTTCCTAGCGTAGCGTGGTTTCTAAGGTTTTGTCAGTTCGAGATACCTCATCCGGATTTCTGAAACACATCTGGTAACAAAGTAAAGCAATGGAATACACATCCATCATTGGGAATCCTTGCGATCGGGTTGACGAGTTGATTAATCAGGCGGATGCAAAAATGTGGTGTCTACAGATGCCCCTCTTTGGCAGAGGGTTGAAGCAAACTAGATAGCAAATCTATTTTGGTAGATAGTGCGATATCTGAATGCCAAAGCTAGTGACAGTTCATTTTGCAGCCTGATTTAGCAATTCGTCAGGGTATTCGGATCCTTGAGGGAAAAGCTCTCCCCGAATTAAAAGGTTGTCAGGTCCTTGAGCGCAAACTCTCACTGATAGTGTCAGATCCTCGACTTTTAGAGAATTCTCCCTGACTAAAAAGTGCAAATGTGCAAGTGTGTGCATTGTGAAAATTGAGTAAAACCTGAGCATAAATTGAGCATAGACTGAGCATAAACTGGGCATAATTTGAGTAAAATTTCGAGAAAACCCTCGACGATAACTGGGCAAAATCCAAGATAACCCTTGGCGGCATCTGAGCAAAATCCAAGATAACCCTTGGCGGCAACTGAGCAAAATCCAAGATAACCCTTGGCGGAGACTGAACAAAATCCAAGATAACCCTTGGCGGAGACTGAGCAAAATCCAAGATAACCCTTGGCGGCAACTGAGCAAAATCAAAGATAACCCTTGGCGGAGACTGAGCAAAATCCAAGATAACCCTTGGCGGCAACTGAGCAAATCCAAGATAACCCTTGGCGGCAACTGAGCAAAATCCAAGATAACCCTTGGCGGAGACTGAGCAAAATCCAAGATAACCCTTGGCGGCAACTGAGCAAAATCCAAGATAACCCTTGGCGGAGACTGAGCAAAATCCAAGATAACCCTTGGCGGAGACTGAGCAAAATCCAAGATAACCCTTGGCGGAGACTGAGCAAAATCCAAGATAACCCTTGGCGAAGACTGAGAAAAATCCAAGATAACCCTTGGCGGAGACTGAGCAAAATCCAAGATAACCCTTGGCGGCAACTGAGCAAAATCCAAGATAACCCTTGGCGGAGACTGAGCAAAATCCAAGATAACCCTTGGCGGAGACTGAGCAAAATCCAAGATAACCCTTGGCGGAAACTGAGCAAAATCCAAGATAACCCTTGGCGACATCTGAGTAAAATCCAAGATAACCCTTGGCGGAGACTGAGCAAAATCCAAGATAACCCTTGGCGGCAACTGAGCAAAATCCAAGATTACCCTTGGCGGAGACTGAGCAAAATCCAAGATAACCCTTGGCGGAGACTGAGCAAAATCCAAAATAACCCTTGGCGGAGACTGAGCAAAACTGGCAGAGGAATGAATGAATTTTGGAGAAATCTGATTAGAACGAACCGGAGAACGAATAAATCTGGAAGATAATGAATCTGGAAGAGAAATGATCGATTCCAAGAATGATTGGATCTGAAAAAAAAATCTGGAGACTGGAAGAATGTTATATCTCCTATGTGAGATCCGAAATGCTTTTGTTTGAACCTCAAGAATTTATCAAAAAGTTTTATGAATTTAAAACCTGAGTTTTATTTCTTTTGAACCTCAAAAGTTTTTCAAAAAACTGTTATCAAGAGGGTAACCTTACTTTGGGTTCCTATTATTTTTTTAGGATTAACATTGCTCGAAACAAAGTGCCCCTAATTTGACAATGACCAGGGCCTTGAAAATAATTGAACAGATCATAAAAAAAAAATGCCCCTAGTATAAGGGGGAAAAGTTACATTAAACAAGAAGGAAAATGCCCCTTGTATGAAGGTTTGAAATAATTGATTACACAAGCGCAATAAAGACTTAACTTTTAATTTTGATTAATTTTATTGAAGGTTTTGAGTCAGGCTCAAGAGACAAAATTATTTCCTTTCGAGATTCATCATAGAATTCACCCTTATCTCCCTTGGTTCACTTGGGGTAGTAAACATTTTCAGATCGATCGTAGACAAGATACTTGTGGCTTCTGAGTCTATGCCTGGTTTAAGCTAAGTATTGAACTTGATTATTCGGACTTCTGATGTTTCAGCTCGGACCGCTCTCAGTTTGGGATTTTCTTCTATTTTTCTTTGTTGCTTTAACTTTTGCCTAGATCGCCTTTTCAGGTTTTCAATCTAGCGAGCTTGCTCTAGTTTTTGCCTAGATCGCCTTTTCAGGTTTTCGATCTAGCGAGCTCTTTTTTTTTCTTTGCTCTGATTGTGCCAAAGTTGTCCTTTCAGATTTTCAACCTTGCGAGCTTGCCTTAATTTTTGCCTAAGTCGCCTTTTCGGTTTTCAACTTAGCAGGCTTCATCATTTTTTATCTTCTTTTTCTCCTCTACACTTCTGAAGTTACTGTCTGATCATGCTTTGATATCTTCCTTGACTTCTCACATCGTACTTAGGAGGACTTTTTATAGGTAGGCTTAGGACTGGGTACAAAAAAGAAAGGGATTTTGAGGCTCAAAAACCCAAATGCCCCTTGTGTGGCATTTCATTTAAACTTTTTTTTTTGAATTTTCTTCCCCATTTTGGATGATATTTTTTTCTTTGATTTTTTTTTGATTTTTTTGATTTTTTTGATTTTTTTGATTTTTGTGTGGGGAAATAGATTTTTTTTTATTTTGATGTTGGTCGGGCCCTGAAGTAACTTCTCAAGTTGCCTACGTACCCCAGAATTTTAGGATTCAGAGACCACGACGTAGTTCGAACTTCCCTCCCCTAGGTTAGGTGATCGGGCTAGAATGAAAAAGGCATCATCATTTTTTTTTTTGTTTTTGAAAAAGGCTGCAAAGGGCTAAGAGAAAGGAGATAATGAACTAGTGGGTAGCAGGAAAATTGATTCGGCCAAAGATGGCCTCCTTAAATGTAGTACCATTTGATCCGATCAAGGCTAGTTGACTCTGGTAGTTCACTTCCATCATGATCTTGAAGTCTGACGACTTTTCCAGACAGTATTTCCTTAATGAATGAATTTTTCCAATTTAGACTTTCTCCTATAATCGAGGAGGAGTGTTCAATTTTTTTTGAAGTCTGATTAGTAAATCTTTGACTTGTAAATGATGAGCTTTGAACTTTTTGTCAAATGCACGGGTGACTCTTCTTAGATAAGCTTGCACGTGGTACAGGCCTTTTAACTCGTTTTCTTCGATCAAGTTTAATTCTTCATACTGCTGCTGACGAACCAATCTGTTTCTAACAATGATTTCCAACAAGACCCTGAGAGAACGGAATTTACATTTCAACTGGTTAAGATTGTTTCCATATCATACACTAGAAAGTAGGGAATAGCTCCAGTGGAAGACTGTATTGAAGTATGATGTGCCCCTAGTATGAATGGTAACTTCTCTAACCAATCCTGGTGTGATTGACGCATTGTCTTGATGATTGTTTTGAGATTTTTTTACTAGCTGCTTCAACCTTTCATTAATCTGAGGACGGTAGAGAGATAATGTGTGATGCCGGATCTTCAAACTTTGATCATAGAGTAATGATTTATGCTTTGAATACGACTCATTATCAGAAATCATTCAAAAGGTATCCCCATATCGTTGATAATATGTGATTTGCAACTCAGGGGTAGTGAGGATAGCACTGGTACATTTTATCACCTCTTCTTCGATTCCATTGATATAGACGAGCTCTAGTCCATGTTGAACAACACTCAAGCTTGTACCTAACATACCCTCATATGATCACACGAACAAGTCTTCTGAAATTTCTGAAAAAAAATTCATTATCCCTTTGTGTCCCTCTAGAGATGAGATGGTTTCTATTTGAATCTCTTTAGGAATTTATTTCCGTTCCGAGGTCAATGACCTTTGCTTTCTTGAGCCCGACTCTTATCTTCTTGTCTTTGAAGCTAGATTATTAGTTAATTCGTTAATTCAAAAATTTCTTTTATACGATCAATTCTGAAGGGGCGACAGACACCTCTATAAACTCGACGAACTAACTTGACTTAATAGGAAAGAGTAGATTCAATCTAAGGAAGACATGACCTTGCTGGAAAAAGGACTCGAGTTAACCCAAATGACTCATGAAAACTCAATACAACTACCCACAATGGGCTTGATTAGGACGCAGGACTGAGACATTGCTTACAACCAACAGGTTGAGGCACTATGATCTTCAAAGAACAACTGGATGATGTTGAGAAATTTGAGGTCATTTCTGACTGTTGACTTGATATTGACGTTTACTCTAACTGACCGGATTTACAACCCTAGATAGACGATGGACGATTGAGCTTAGATTACAATGATATACCCTTAAACCTCTTTGAAGGTGAATTTAACCAATTTCAGTGTCACCCCCTTGATAACATTTAAATGAACCCTGAGATTTTATTGAATTTTGTGCACTAATCCATTAAAACAATTCATTAACGTAATGATTATTCAGAAAAATAATTTTATTGTACTCTTGAAAAATATTGACAAATAATGTTTTCATTGAATAACAACTTTCCACAAACATATTTCAATAATTTTTCATGCAAAAATAGATCTTTTGTAAAAAATTTTTTTCTGAAAAATTTTTCTTCCTTCTTTTTTTTTTAAAAAAACATTTTCTTTTAGAAAACTTTTTGGGAAAGCATTTCCTTTTGGAAAATCTTATTCTTCCGGAAAATATTTTACTTTGAAAAAACATTTTTCTTCTGGAAACATTTTCTTTATTTTAAAATGGGTTTAAAATCTGAATCAGAAAAAAATTTGAATTTCATTTTGATTCAAATGGCTCAGCCCATAATGATTTGTTGGATCAGGATGGACTGGGTCATTATTATAAAAGAATGGGTTCTTTATTGGGTCGGTGCACCCATTTTAATTTTCAAAAATAAATTTTTGATCCTTGAGGACAATCCAACACTTGATCTCATCATTCACATCACTCACATACATTCATCAATCACATGCATTCATTCAATAAACAACCCGGGAACACCCACGATAAGTTCAAGTCGTGACCTACTGGGAAGGTTTCTAGACTCTAAGCTTACTACGTGCAATGCACTTTTTATCTGGCCAACCTTGCCCAAGCACACCTATATACCTTTCGATACGTAGTGACTTGGTTTGATATACCGTATAGGTGATAATCTAAAACTCAATTCACTTCTCTGAAGCCAAAAACAGCCCAGTTTGATCTCCAGTTGAGAGGTGGCGCACCACAATGCTGAGCAAGGGCCCACTTAAATACCTCTCGTCTAGAATAGACGTAGTCTATCCCCCTCGTACAGTAGGGTACAGCGGGGCAAGATCTTGCTTAGGTACCGGTTTTGACCAAGAAGTGCAATTGATATACTTAGATTACATTTTATACCTACGGGTATGAGTCAAGAGTTGTAGCTTTCATAAATGGTTGGCATCCCACGAGGGGACCGACCACGTACTAGTACTACGTTGGCAATCGGGACATGTGACTGTGTGGCTCACAATAGGTCAAAGGCTCAGGTCGCTCCAGCCTGGGTGCATCAATATACCTCTCAGAATCACCTGATCAGATGGTATTGATGCCCCAGTTCGATATACCCTAAGGTACGTGACTGGAGTTGTGGGTTTCATGAATGACGTCGCATCTCCGAAGAGACCGGGCCACGCACTAGTGCCACGTTGGCTAAATGGGACGTGTAAGTGAGTAAAGCGGTAAACGTGCATGTGTGTGGTGTGCAAAGTAAGGTGGGTGTGCCCGGGACCTTTTCAAACAAATGGGCCCATGGTCCAATCAAGCCAATCAAGAGAGGATATTAAATCATACAAGGTCATGTCTTCCTTAGATTGAATCTACTCTTTCCTATTAAGTCAAGTTAGTTCGTCGAGTTTATAGAGGTGTCTGTCGCCCCTTCAGAATTGATCGTATAAAAGAAATTTTTGAATTAACGAATTAACTAATAATCTAGCTTCAAAGACAAGAAGATAAGAGTCGGGCTCAAGAAAGCAAAGGTCATTGACCTCGGAACGGAAATAAATTCCTAAAGAGATTCAAATAGAAACCATCTCATCTCTAGAGGGACACAAGGGGATAATGAATTTTTTCAGAAATTTCAGAAGACTTGTTCGTGTGATCATATGAGGGTATGTTAGGTACAAGCTTGAGTGTTGTTCAACATGGACTAGATACTCGTCTATATCAATGGAATCGAAGAAGATGTTATAAAATGTACCAGTGCTATCCTCACTAGACCTTGAGTTGCAAATCACATATTATCAATCGATATGGGGATACCTTTTGAATTGATTTCTGATAATGAGTCGTACTTCAAAGCATAAATCATTACTCTGTGATCAAAGTTGAAGATCCGGCATCACACATTATCTCTCTACCGTCCTCAGATTAATGAAAGGTTGAAGCAGCTAGTAAAAAAATCTCAAAACAATCATCAAGACAATGCGTCAATCACACCAGGATTGGTTAGAGAAGTTACCATTCATACTAGGGGCACATCATACTTCAATACAGTCTTCCACTGGAGCTATTCCCTACTTTCTAGTGTATGATATGGAAACAATCTTACCAGTTGAAATGTAAATTCCGTCTCTCAGGGTCTTGTTGGAAAATCATTTGTTAGAAACAGATTGGGTTCGTCAGCAGTATGAAGAATTAAACTTGATCGAAGAAAACGAGTTAAAGGCCTGTACCACGTGCAAGCTTATCTAAGAAGAGTCACCCGTGCATTTGACAAAAAGTTCAAAGCTCATCATTTACAAGTCAAAGATTTAACTATCAGACTTCAAAGAAAATTGAACACTCCTCCTCGATTATAGGAGAAAGTCTAAATTGGAAAAATTCATTCATTAAGGAAATACTGTCTGGAAAAGTCGTCAGACTTCAAGATCATGATGGAAGTGAACTACCAGAGTCAACTAGCCTTGATCGGATCAAATGGTACTACATTTAAGGAGGCCATCTTTGGCCAAATCAATTTTCCTGCTACCCAGTTCATTATCTCCTTTCTTAGCCCTTTGCAGCCTTTTCAAAAAAAAAAAAAAATGATGCCTTTTTCTTTCTCAGCCCGATCACCTAACCTAGGGGAGGGAAGTTCGAACTACGTCTTGGTCTGATCCTAAAATTCTGGGGTACGTAGGCAACTTGAGAAGTTACTTCAGGCCCGACCACATCAAAATAAAAAAAATATATTTCCCCACACAAAAAATCAAAAAAATCAAAAAAATCAAAAAAATCAAAAAAATCAAAAAAATCTAAAAAAAAATTCAAAAGAGAAAGAAATATCATCCAAAATGGGGAAGAAAATTCAAAAAAAAAGTTTAAATGAAATGCCACACAAGGGGCATTTGGGGTTTTGAGCCTCAAAATCCCTTTCTTTTTTGTACCCAGTCCTAAGCCTACCTATAAAAGTCCTCCTAAGTACCATGTGAGAAGTCAAGGAAGATATCAAAGCATGATCAGACAGTAACTTCAGAAGTGTAGAGGAGAAAAAGAAGATAAAAAATGATGAAGCCTGCTAAGTTGAAAATCCGAAAAGGGCGACTTAGGCAAAAATTAAGGCAAGCTCGCAAGGTTGAAAATCTGAAAGGACAACTTTGGCAACAATCAGAGCAAAGAAAAAAAAGAGAAGAGCTCGCTAGATCGAAAACCTGAAAAGGCGATCTAGGCAAAAGCTAGAGCAAGCTCACTAGATTGAAAACCTGAAAAGGCGATCTAGGCAAAAGTTAAAGCAACAAAGAAAAACAGAAGAAAATCCCAAGCTGAGAGCGGTCCGAGCTGAAACATCAGAAGTCCGAATAATCAAGTTCAATACTTAGCTTAAACCGGGCATAGACTCAGAAGCCACAAGTATCTTGTCTACGATCGATCTGAAAATGTTTACTACCCCAAGTGAACCAAGGGAGATAAGGGTGAATTCTATGATGAATCTCGAAAGGAAATAATTTTGTACTCTTGAGCCTGACTCAAAACCTTCAATAAAATTAATCAAAATTAAAAGTTAAGTCTTTATTGCGCTTGTGGTAATCAATTATTTCAAACCTTCATACAAGGGACATTTTCCTTCTTTTGTTAATGTAACTTTTCCCCCTTATACTAGGGGCATTTTTTTTTATGATCTGTTCAATTATTTTCAAGGCCATGGTCATTGTCAAACTAGGGGCACTTTGTCTTCGAGCAATGTTAATCCTAAAAAAATAATAGGAACCCCAAAGTAAGGTTACCCTCTTGATAACAGTTTTTGAAAAACTTTTGAGGTTCAAAAGAAATAAAAACTCAGGTTTTAAATTCATAAAACTTTTTTATAAATTCTTGAGGTTCAAACAAAAGCATTACGGATCTCACATAGGAGATATAACATTCTTCCAGTCTCCAAATTTTTTTTTTCAGATCCAATCATTCTTGGAATCGATCATTTCTCTTCCAGATTCATTATCTTCCAGATTTATTCGTTCTCCGGTTCGTTCTAATCAGATTTCTCCAAAATTCATTCATTCCTCTGCCAGTTTTGCTCAGTCTCCGCCAAGGGTTATTTTGGATTTTGCTCAGTCTCCGCCAAGGGTTATCTTGGATTTTGCTCAGTCTCCGCCAAGGGTAATCTTGGATTTTGCTCAGTTGCCACCAAGGGTTATCTTGGATTTTGCTCAGTCTCCGCCAAGGGTTATCTTGGATTTTGCTCAGATGTCGCCAAGGGTTATCTTGGATTTTGCTCAGTTTCCGCCAAGGGTTATCTTCGATTTTGCTCAGTCTCCGCCAAGGGTTATCTTGGATTTTGCTCAGTTGCCGCCAAGGGTTATCTTGGATTTTGCTCAGTCTCCGCCAAGGGTTATCTTGGATTTTTCTCAGTCTCCGCCAAGGGTTATCTTGGATTTTGCTCAGTTGCCGCCAAGGGTTATCTTGGATTTTGCTCAGTCTCCGCCAAGGGTTATCTTGGATTTTGCTCAGTCTCCGTCAAGAGTTATCTTGGATTTTGCTCAGTTGCCGCCAAGGGTTATGTTGGATTTTGCTCAGTTGCCGCCAAGGGTTATCTTGGATTTTGCTCAGTCTCCGCCAAGGGTTATCTTGGATTTTGCTCAGTCGCCGCCAAGGGTTATCTTGGATTTTGCTCAGTCTCCGCCAAGGGTTATCTTGGATTTTGCTCAGTTGCCGCCAAGGGTTATCTTGGATTTTGCTCAGTCTCCGCCAAGGGTTATGTTGGATTTTGCTCAGTCTCCGCCAAGGGTTATCTTGGATTTTGCTCAGTTGCCGCCAAGGGTTATCTTGGATTTTGCTCAGTCTCCGCCAAGGGTTATCTTGGATTTTGTTCAGTTGCCGCCAAGGGTTATCTTGGATTTTGCTCAGTCTCCGCCAAGGGTTATCTTGGATTTTGCTCAGTTGCCGCCAAGGGTTATCTTGGATTTTGCTCAGTTGCCGCCAAGGGTTATCTTGGATTTTGCTCAGTCTCCGCCAAGGGTTATCTTGGATTTTGCTCAGTTGCCGCCAAGGGTTATCTTGGATTTTGCTCAGTCTCCGCCAAGGGTTATCTTGGATTTTGTTCAGTCTCCGCCAAGGGTTATCTTGGATTTTGCTCAGTTGCCGCCAACGGTTATCTTGGATTTTGCTCAGTTTCCGCCAAGGGTTATCTTGGATTTTGCTCAGATGCCGCCAAGGGTTATCTTGGATTTTGCCCAGTTATCGTCGAGGGTTTTCTCGAAATTTTACTCAAATTATGCCCAGTTTATGCTCAGTTTATGCTCAATTTATGCTCAGGTTTTACTAAATTTTCACAATGCACACACTTGCACATTTGCACTTTTTAGTCAGGGAGAATTCTCTAAAATTCGAGGATCTGACACTGTCAGTGAGAGTTTGCGCTCAAGGACCTGACAACCTTTTAATTCGAGGAGAGCTTTTCCCTCAAGGATCCGAATACCCTGACGAATTGCTAAATCAGGCTGCAAAATGAACTGTCACTAGCTTTGGCATTCAGATATCGCACTATCTACCAAAATAGATTTGCTATCTAGTTTGCTTCAACCCTCTGCCAAAGAGGGGCATCTGTAGACACCCCATTTTTGCATCTGCCTGATTAATCAACTCGTCAACCCGATCGCAAGGATTCCCAATGATGGATGTGTATTCCATTGCTTTACTTTGTTACCAGATGTGTTTCAGAAATCCGGATGAGGTATCTCGAACTGACAAAACCTTAGAAACCACGCTACGCTAGGAAAATACGACCCCAGAAACATAGAAATCATCATCTTGCAGACCAAAAAGAAGCTTCACGATAAAAATCACTAAAAATTGATCAAATTACCAAAATACCCCTGACATCAAAACAACCTAGAGCCTACGTTACGCTTAGGAAAACTCTCTCGAACACATAAAATAACAAATCGGAACCAAATAAATCATTTCACCAATTTTAACAGAATTTGACAAAATTACGAAAATGCCCCTCATAAAGTTCACAAAATTTCACATAAAAATTTTCATAAATGACACAAACCAACATTCTGATTGAATTCCTTACGAAAAAATGATTCTAAAACATCCTAGAACATTAAAAACCGACTTGAAACGTGAAAAGTCCTCTCCGGGGGTAAAACGGTAATTTCACAATTTTCATAATTAAAAAATTCGAAATTAATAAATAAAACATTAAATAATTAAATTTAAACATTAATTAAATTAATTTAAAATTTTGAACCTAAAAAATCGATTAATCGGACTCTCAAGCAAAATTGTTGAGGGTTCGTGGGATATTTCTTTAAGGACCCCTCCATTTGGGGGTCCAAAGAATTAAAGAAATAATGGAGGGGCCTTCTCCAAAAATTAAAAGTAAATCAAGCAAGACTAAGGTCAAGGTATTAAAGTCAATCAAGTGAGACTGAAGTCAAAATTAAAGTCAATTAAGCAAGACTAAAGTCAAGATATTAAAGTCAATCAATTAGGACTAAAGTCAAAACATTAAAAGTCAATCAAATAAGACCAAAAGTCATAATAGAGATCTAATTAAATAATAACTCTATCTAATAGAGTTCTAACTTAAAAACAATTCTACCTAAAACAATTTGAATTAAAACACAATTCTACCTAAAACAATTCAAATTAAAACACAATTCTACCTAAAACAAGTCAAACTAAAACACAACTCTAATTAAAAGATCTCTAATTAAACACTAACTCTATCCAAATCAACCCCTAAAAAACATCTATAAATAGAGGTGCTCACACCCTATTTTCGTATCAAATCATAAACCCTAAGAGAAGTAGGTCTAGAAGCTCCCCTAGCCCCCCATAAACCCTAGTTTTGGAGCCCCAACTCCTTAGCTAACATCCCTCCTTCAATTTTAGTCTAGAAAACACCCAAAAGCCTTCTAAAAACATCCCCAAATCCGCAACGAACTTGAAGTGTTCAGATTCAAAAAACAAGGAGATACCTTACCTCGGAGATCCGAAGTCAAATCCGGAAGCAGAACGAAGCAAGGGAGCACGGTACAAGGAGTTCTTTTTGTCAGATCTGAGGGAACCAAGTCCTTGCCATCGGAAAGGTAAACCTTTTATTTTTATTTATTTTCTTATCTAGGTTTTAGCAATGTAATTTACTTGGGAATTTAGTAGAGACCGGCTTTGGCCGGGTGGGGTTGGTGCCTAACACCTTCCAACCCCGTAACTTGATCCCCGAATTACATTTTTTTTAGTTTTAGATTAGTTTTTATCCGTTTAGAGTCATTGATCGGTTCCTAGACCGTAATAACTAGGTGGCGACTCCCAAACCTCAAGGGTCAAAAGCGGATCCGCGCACCCCGCGGATCGAGGGCGCTTTCACAAATGTAGGTAATTAACAGCGGAAGATTAATTACATCTAACATGTAAGTAGATCAGAGTGTGAAAGATTTAACAATATACAGGTTTACCAAAAAACTCTCACTCTAACATAGGCCTAAACTCTCAATTCGAAAACTACATACATCCTGGATGAAATTGACAACACTAAGGGATGTAGCCCTAGTACTCACCAGGCAATAAATCCTGATCGTCGATTTAATCGACTAGATACTCTTCAATTATTGACCCTACCCCTGCCTTGGTAACTACAAGTGCTGAAACTAAAAAAATAGGAAGGAAAGGGTGAGTAACGAAAGTTACCCAGTAAGTCCAAAACCAATTCTTACTACTAACCCTCCCTAAACATGATTGAATAAAACATACTGAACATTTTAACACATGCAAGGTTCTACAAAATAAAATACGATTAACTGGTACATATAGTCAGGGATGAGCAACTAAACAGTTTAAAATCCCATATAACATCAATCATCCATACTCATTATATATTTTCCATTTTATGCAAATACAGTTGACAACATTGAAATAATAGACATGCCTTTCAGTTTATAATTCGAAACATAACAACAGATACATGGTACTGAAATCGTCTCGACCTGTTTTTACTCAATAGTGGATAGGGGTCCGATTTATAAATGGGGGACTTTTGAGAAATGGGAGTCACCACCTAGTTTAGGTCTAGGAACCATAAATAACTCCAAATGGATATGGATCGATCCACGGATCAAAGATATGGGTAAGGGGTCAGATTACGGGTTTCGGAAGGTGTTAGGCACCGAACCCGTCCGATCAAGATGATCGGTCTCTACTACAATCCAAGATCATCCTATGGTCAACATACAGAGACTACGGTCAAGGTCACAGTCCAATCATCATCATCAATTCATGTTGGATTTTCCAACCAAATCCGAGGGCTAAAATTTATCCCAATTATCACATGATCATTCGTCGAATTCCATAAAATATGGAGGGATTTGAAAAAAACCCTGATTAGCTCCATGATTTAAGATCAATTAAGAAATTCCACCTGCAAGTATTCCTTAAGCTGTCCAAAATAGAAAATCATAAGAATATTCTAAATAGGAAGCTTACAAATAGAAACTTGTCAAATTGGGACTTATAATATTTCTTAATTAGGAACATAAAATTTCCTAAATCCGAATTCAAGAGATATATGCAGAATTCCAAAATTAGAAATTTCTTAAAAATGGAATATTCCCAAAATAAAAATTTTCAAAGATCACAATTTTGAGTTAGAAACTTCTAAATTCATAAACTTTCTAAATATGAAATTGCAAAATCATCTAAATTAGAAATTGATGAGATATGAAATTCCTAAAATAGGAATTTATAAATATTCCTTCCTTAAATAGACAATTATGCAATTTTTATATCAGAAAGTTCCAAATATGAATTTGCCAATGGGATTACAAGTAGGAGTTTCCAAATCAGGGAATTATGAAATTATGATGAGTCCTCAAATTGGAAATTAACAAAATAATAATAAAGAATTCCATATTCAACCAATCCTCGAAATAATCAAACGGACATGCATTCATGATTTTCGATCTTTCCAAAATGGTTATCATTCAATAACATGCATATCTATCAATTCAAGGAGTATGTTGATCACATGGAAAAACCTTAAAATAATACAAAGACTTGAACATCATCATAGATCATGCACATCCAACTCGATCATAATAACCGTGATAAAAAAAACCTATAATCCTACCAACATGCAAAAAAAAAAAAAAATAATAAAACAAAGAAAAAAATAAAATAAAAATAAAAACACTTAGAAACCTACATAAAAACTAAAGAATAAAAGATTCTCCTAACCTATTGACATGCAAAACAAACCCATCAATACATAAAAGAACAAATAAAACATAAAAATTATGCATGAAATAAAAATAAAAATAAAAAAATCAAACATTCTCCCAACCCAATCCATATGCAAAGCAAATATGAAGAAGCCTCTAATCCTATCAAGGAAAAAATAACAAAATAAAAAATGTCTAGAAACCTACATAAAAAATCAAGAATCGAAAAAATCTCCTAACTCATTGGCACGCATGGGTGAACGATAAAAATAAAAAAATAAAAAACAAAAACAAAAACATTTTCCTAATTCTATTGTCATGTAAAAAAAAAACCAAACAAAACATAAGCCCTATGCATCTCTCTTTATTGTAGACTATCCAAAACGTCATGTAGTATAACGAAATCCCCCCCAAAAAATAATTTTCATGACGATGTGACATCAACATTGACATGCGCCCTTAACGTGATAAAGTCATACAAAAGTAGTGAACTAAGCGACAACACACCACAACGGACGCCAAGAAAACTAAACAAAAAAATGACTTACTCACTGATTCGAGAATGTCAGATTGATTCCTTCAGATAAGATCCCAATGGCTTGTGTGCACTGCGGATGTTGCAATGATGATGTTGGAGACGGCGAATGTAATAGATGGCGATGTTGAAGACGTAGAGAAGGAGGCTTAGGCAGCAATGAGGCACTCAGGTTCAGCCAAAAATGTGGCTGTATTGGGGTGTGATACTGTGTAGAGAGGGGAACAGGGACGTGGTTATGCTGTTGGGGAAGTTGTCGGAGATGAACCGAAGACAGAGAGAGGGCTAGAGAGGTGTAGAGGGCGTGATAAAAGGGCTGGGAGTGCTGTTAGAGGTGTTGCAGGCAGAGAGTGAGGAATGAACGTTGGAGAAGAAGATGGTCTGAGAGAAGAAGGCTGAAAGAAGTGGCTGCAGCAGCCACGTTTTTTGCAGTGAGGGCTGGGTTGCAGTGGATAGATGAAGAAGAAGAGGGTAGGGAGGTTAGTAGAACGTGAGAGAGAGGTGAAGATGATGAGTTGCAGGTGTCCCGCTGTTCAACCCACAGAGAAGATGATCGCCAAAGAGAGGAGGACCGAAGAAGAAGACCTGAAGGAAGCAGAAGCAGTCCTAAGAACGTTTTCCTTTTTCTTCTTCTTCCTCACTATTCCTTCCTTCTTCCTTTCTTTGTTGCTATCCAAGAGGACGTGAGGGAGAGAGGAGGGAGATCAGAGAGATGAAAAATGTCTCTGCCCGAACGTTCAGAGGAACCAGCCTTTAAAATCATTCAAGAAGAAGAGCTCCCCTCTCGTTTTTGCCGTCCTCTTCTAAATAGAAGAGAATTTTCTATTTTTCGTTTTTTTTTTATTTCTTTCTAATTTTTTTCTTCTTTCCTTTTTTCTCTTTACGCGTCCTTCCTTTGAGAGAATGGTGGTGGAGGTGATCCCCCACTACTCGTAGCATGATAACTTCAGGTTGTGATTGGTCGATTCTAGCCTTGATTAAAATTTTGTTTTAAATTTTATTGATTTGAATTTAATTTTAATTTTATTGGTTTAATGGTTTAATTTTCGATTTGATTTTGATTATTTAATTTTGAATTGGATTTTAAATTTTTTAATCTTAAGTTTTAATTTCAAATTAAAGGTTAATTGTTTAATTTTAAGTTTTAATTTCAAATTAGAGGTTAATTGTTTAATTTTAAGTTTTAATTATTTGATTTTGAATTAGATGTTAAATTTTGATTGTTTAGCTTTGAATTGGATTTTAATTGTTTAAATTTGAATTAGATTTAAAAAAAATTTATTTTTAATTAAATTTTATTTGTTTAATTTTAAGTTTTAATTATTTAATTTTGAATTAGATGTTTAATTGTTTAAATTTTGATTTGATTTTAATTTTTCATTTGATTTTAATTTTTAATTTAAGTTTTAATTGTTTAATTTTTTATTTGATTTTAATTTTCAATTTTAAATTTTAATTGTTTAATTTTTTATTTGATTTTAATTTTTATTATATTTCTTAAGGATCGAGATTTCTAAGTTGAGTTTGGCGGTTGAGGGGCATTTCGGTCATTTTTATGATTTTTCTTAAATTTCTCTGTTTTCGTCGATTTTGGTCCCGTTAGACTCGAAATCATATTCTAAGTGCAATGGAGGTGTTTTCAAGATTTTTCAAAGCTCCAAAATTTATGAGGGGTATTTTCGTCATTTTATCGATTTTTGCGGATTTTTACGAATTCTGGCGTGAGGTTTCTTTTAGTCCCAACGTGATTATTTCTATGTTTCAAAGTCGTATTTTTCTAGCGTGGCGAGGTCTCTAAGTTATCGAACTGTGTGGCGAGCCTAAGCGTGCGTACTTGCTAAATCGGGTATAACGTGTGGCAATCCTAAGCGTGCGTAAATTTCTATGTAAAGTCGCAACGAGTAGGGGAGATGAAAAGAGTGAAAACGAAGGGAATCAGGGACAATACTCACAAGCCTTCGAGTTCTTTGCGATCATCATTAGGAATTTACGGTAACCGGGTGACGAATTGTCGAATTAGGCATATACAAAAATGGGGTGTCTACAGATGCGCCTCTTTGGCAGAGGGTGGAAGTAAACTGATGGCCAATCTATTGTGATAGATAGTGCGACATCCGAATGCCAAAGCCAGTGACAGCTCATTTTGCAGCTTGATTCGGTAATTTGTCAAAATGTCCAGATCCTTGAGGGTCAGCTCTCCTTAGACTAAAGATGTCAAATCCTTGAATTTTGAGAAATTCTCCTTGACTGATGCAAATGCATTGCAAGTGCGTGTGTGTGCAATTGTGTAGTGATGGTTTTGAAAAGGCGCATCTCCATTCAACGCATTCATGTTGGGAGGATAACAAGTTTAGCAATAGAAGACGTGTGTAAACATAAAATCTAAGCAAATCCTGAGCATAATGCGAGAAAATCCTCGTCGGCATCTGAGCATATCTGAGCATAATCCGAGAAAGCCCTCGGCGGCGTCTGAGCAAAATCTGAGCATGATCCGAGGAAAACCCTCGGCGGCATCTGAATAAAATCTGAGCATAATCCGAGAAAGACCCTCGGCGGCATCTGAGTAAAATCTGAGCATAATCCGAGAAGACCCTCGGTGGCATCTGAGCAAAATCTGAGCATAATCCGAGAAAACCCTCGGTGGCATCTTGTAGACACCCCATTTTTGTACTCGCCTGATTAATCAACTCGTCAACCCCATCGCAATGATTCCCAATGATGGATGTGTATTCCATTGCTTTATTTTGTTACCAGATATGTTTCAGAAATCCGGATGAGGTATCTCGAATTGACAAAATCTTAGAAACCACACTACGCTAGGAAAATACGACCCCAGAAACATAGAAATCATCATCTTGCAGACTAAAAAGAAGCTTCACGATAAAAATCACTAAAAATTGACCAAATTACCAAAATATCCCTTACCTCAAAACAACCCTAGAGCCTACGTTACGCTTAAGAAAACTCTCTCGAACACATAAAATAACAAATCGGAACCAAATAAATCATTTCGCCAATTTTAACAGAATTTGAAAAAATTACGAAAATGCCCCTCATAAAGTTCATGACCATTTCACACAAAAAATTTCATAAATGACACAAACTAATACTTCCATTGAATTCCTTACGAAAAATGATTCTAAAATATCCTAGAACATTAAAAATTGACTTAAAACGTGAAAAGTCTTCTCCGGGGGCAAAACGGTAATTTCACAATTTTCATAATTAAAAAATTTGAAATTAATAAATAAAATATTAAATAATTAAAGTGAAACATTAATGAATTAATTTAAAATTTTGAACCGAAGAAATCGATCAATCGGGTTTTCAAGTAAAATTTTGAGGGTTCGTGAGATATTTCTTTAAGGACCCCTCCATTTGGGGGTCAAAAGAATTAAAGATATTTTAGAGGGGGGTTCTCCCAAAATTTAAAGTCAATCAAGCAAGACTAAGGTCAAGGTATTAAAGTCAATCAAGTGAGACTAAATCAAAATTAAAGTCAATTAAGCAAGACTGAAGTCAAGATATTAAAATCAATTAATTAAGACTAAAGTCAAAACATTAAAAGTCAATCAAATAAGACCAAAAGTCATAATAGAGTTCTAATTAAATAATAACTCAATCTAATAGAGTTCTAACTTAAAAAAATTCTACCTAAAATAATTTTAATTAAAACAAAATTCTACCTAAAACAAGTCTAACTAAAACACAACTCTAATTAAAAGAACTCAAATTAAACACTAACTCTATCCAAATCAACCCCTAAAAACATCTATAAATAGAGGTGCTCACACCCTATTTTCGTATCAAATCATAAACCCTAAGAGAAGTAGGTCTAGAAGCCCCCCTAGCCTCCCATAAACCCTAGTTTTGGAATCCCAACTCCTTACCTAACATCCCTCCTTCGATTTTAGCCTAAAAAATGCCTAAAAGCCTTCCAAAAACATCCCAAAATCCATAACAAAATTGAAGAGTTCAGATCCAAAAATAAGGAGATACCTTGCCTTGGAGATCCGAAATCAAATCCGGAGACAGAACGAAGCAAGGGAGTACGGTACAAGGAGCTATTTTTGTCAGATCTGAGGGAACAAAATCCTTGCTATCGGAAAGGTATAAAAATTTTTATTTTTATTTTTATCTAGGTTTTTAGCAATGTGATTTATTTGGGACGTTAGTAGAGACCGGCTTTGGTAGGGCGGGGTTGGTGCCTAATACCTTCCAACCCCGTAACGTGATCCCCGGACTCTTTTTCTCTTTCGTAGATTAGTTTGCCTTTTTTAGAGTCAGTTTGGTTCCTAGACCTTAACAACTAGGTGGCGACTCCCAAACCTCAAGGGTCAAAAGCGGATCCGCGCACCCCGCGGATCGAGGGCGCTTTCAGTTGCGACTCCGCTGGGGACTATTGAGGATCAAACTTGAAAAACTCCAAGTATGGGAGCATTGCAAAGATGACCTAGTTTTTTTTTATTATTTAGTTGGATTTATTTTATTTATTTTTTCAGTTTATTTATTTTTTTGTCTTGATTGTAGATGATTTTTGGTATTGTATTTTTTTTTTCCAATTAAGGATCACTTTTTGATGACCCCTAAATAATGAAAGATTCAAATTGACATAAGAAAATGATGGAATGATGAAGGTTGGGATAATAATGTTCAAACGTTTTTACAAAACATTTTAGTGAGAATTAAGTCTGGAAACGTATTAATAAAACGTAGATCTCATCGAGTAGATTAATTTAGAACTTGAGTTCACTCAATTTCATTATCGGAAGCCTTAGATATCATCGATGCAAGTTCAATCTGTAAATCTGGAATTGTTGTTGAATGAAAGTTGGGACAGCAATGTTAAAACTTTTTTAAAGAATATTCTATTAAGAATTAAGTCTGGGAACCTATTAATAAAACGTAGATCCAATCGAGTAGATTAATTTAGAACCTGAGTTCACTCAATTTCATTATCGGAAGCCTTAGATATCATCGATGCAAGTTCAATTTGTAAATCTGGAATTGTTGCTGAATGAAGGTTAGGACAGTAATGTTAAAACGTTTTTACAGAATATTCTAGTGAGAATTAAGTCTAGGAACCTATTAGTAAAACGTAGATCTCATCGAGTAGATTAATTTAGAACCTGAGTTCACTCAATTTCGTTATCATAAACCTTAGATATCATCGATGTAAGTTCAATCTGTAAATTTGGAATTGTTTCTGAATGAAGGTTGGGACAGCAACGTTAAAACGTTTTTACAGAACATTCTGGTGAGAATTAAGTCTAGGCACCTCTTAATAAGATGTAGATCTCATTGGGTGGATTAATTTAGAACTTTAGTTCACTCGATTTCATTATCAGGAGCCTTAGATATCATCGATGTAAGTTTGGATTGTATTTTCCAAATTCACAGAAAATCCGAATTTATCTAATGTTAGCACAATTAATATTCCTGAGAGTGAGCTCATCTCAACCATTGTCATTCTATCATCAATGTAACATCTATTGGAATCTCGATTTATTTTGGATCACCCAAAAGTAACCCTTGATTAGACCATAGACAACAAATTTGTGGGCTTTTTTATTGTTGGATCAGATTAATTATTATTTGTGTTATATGCCCATATAATGTGCCATGATCTCTACAGATATATTTGTGATGTGTTTGCTTTCATTTTAATTTAGATGTGATGGGTTTTGTATTATTTTCTTGATCAATATTCATTTGATATCTATATGTGATGACATAATCTGGCCCATGGGCCCATGTGTTTGAAAAAGGCCCCAGGCACACCCCACCCTGTTTTGCACACACCACATGCACGTTTATTGTTTTACTCACGTACACGTCCCATATAGCCAACGTGGCACTAGTGCGTGGCCCGATCTCTTCGGAGATGCGACGTCATTCATGAAAACCACAACTCCAGTCACGTACCTTAGGGTATATCAAACTGGGGCATCAATACCGTCTGATCAGGTGATTCTGAGAGGTATATTGATGCACCCAGGCTGGAGCGACCTGAGCCTTTGACCTATTGTGAGCCACACAGTCACATGTCCCGATTGCCAACGTAGTACTAGTACGTGGTCGGTCCCCTCGTGGGATGCCAAACCATTTATGAAAGCTACAACTCTTGACTCGTACCCATAGGTATGTAAAAGATAATCTAAGTATATCTATTGCACTTCTTGGTCAAAATCGGTGCCTAAGCAAGATCTTGCCCCGCTGTACCCTACTGTACGAGGGGGATAGACTATGTCTATTCTAGACGAGAGGTATTTAAGTGGGCCTTTGCTCAGCATCGTGCGCCACCTCTCAACTGGAGATCAAACTGGCTGTTTTTTATTTTAGAGAAGTGAGTTGAGGTTTTAGATTATCACCTATACGGTATATCAAACCAAGTCACCACGTATCGAGAGGTATATAGGTGTATTTGGGCAAGGGTGGCCAGATAAAATGCATTGCACGTAGTAAGCTTAGAGTCTAGAAACCTTCCTTGTAGGTCACGACCCGCACTGACTATGGGTGTTCCCAGGTTGCTTTATTCAATCCAACCAACAGGTAAGTGGGCGGACCGATCCAGAATAATCAAATAGAACCCGCAATATCGGTCTGACCCAATCGGTGAAATGTACCGATTAATTTGAACCACTTAAACCAGTTGGCCCAATTGACAAATGGATCAAACTGATCAATACCAAATCAGTTGGACTAATTGGTTTCACTTTTAAAGATTCAACCTACTTTGTATAGAAAGATTCGATCTTAGGATCAAGTTAATTTGTCTGATCAAAGGTTCAATCCCAATCAGGGGTAGACCCGCGTCTAACCTTTCTCACTTTTTTGGTCATTATAGACTTATAGTGCATTTGGATTCGATATTTTCCACTGGACTTGGGCTATTCTATATCATAATCATGTGGTTAAGAGTCAAACCTTTAGAGTCAATGGTTAACCTTGGTTTACTTCCAATCAGGTGATAATTGGTCCTAAATGTTCTAAACCTCCATCTGTACCACTTTGGGTCCGTGAAAATAGTCGTCTTTCCAGAGTACCATTACCAAGTAGTCAGTCTTTGTCACGAGAAGAAACGAGTACCATGGATGAAGCTGCACTCCGTCAGATTTTAGAATCTTTTCAAGCCCAGATTATTGCTTCTGTCCAAACACAAATCGAATCCCTGAAAATTGAAAAGGGAAAAGATAAAGCTATAGAACCTCAGGATGTGTTTGACCTTGTTGAAAATCACGAAGATAATCAGTTACACGTCGATCCTGTCCTAGCTCATTGAATAACTCAGGTTGAAACTGCTTTGAAGAATATTAAAGACCCCGATGATCTTACTCTTGGATTAGAGACAATGACCTTGTTTCTTACGGTCCGTCTGCCATAGAAGTTCACAATGCCAGATATGGAGAAGTTTGACGGTATTGGATGCCCTAGGACTCACTTAAAAGTCTATGTCGGCATAATGCAATCTCAGGGTCTAAGTGAAGAACAGATGGCTCAACTTTTTCAAAGAACCCTTACAGGTCCTGCCCTACGCTGGTTAATGTCATTGGACTCGTCTCGGGTAAGAACATGGCATGAATTGATGAAGGAGTTTATTGGTCGGTATTCATTCAACACGGATATTGAACTTACAAGAAGAGATCTAGAAACTACTAAACAGAAACCCGGGGAAAAGTTCATTGCTCGATGGAGAGCTAAAGCCGTTCAATTGTGGGATCGACCTCAAGAGAAGGAACAAGTCAAGATTATCCTCAAGAATCTAACTCCAAATTATGTCAAGTACTTGATGCCTCGGTACCTTCCTACTTTTCAATCCCTCCTTGAGGCTGGAAATCAAGTTGAGGATGCCTATTCTTCAGGACTTTTTGGTAACTCGTCTGAGTCAAAATCCAAACATTTCAAACGTAATGTCAATTCCTTACAAGTGGCCAACACCTCCTTCGCACTATCTCCTCAAGCTACTCCGCCTTCACAAGCCAAACCTAGGAGACAATTTGCCAATCTTGGAATGTCCCTTAGTATTGCTTATCAAAAATTGATGAAAAAGGGATTGCTAACACCTTTACGACCTAAGCCTTTGCCTAATCCTCTTCCCCCAAACATGGATAATGGGCAATTTTGTGAATTCCATCAGATGCCTGGTCATGTTCTTGATAGGTGTATTACTCTCCGACATGCTATCCAAGACCTTATTGAGCAAGGAAAAGTCACCATACCCACTCCTGCTACTCCCAATGTGAAGACTAACCCTTTGCCTACCTTTCAAAATCAACCCCCTCCTACTCTGAACTTAATATCCATATCCAAATCAGAATCAGTTGACTCAGTTTCCTTTATTCACCCAATTGGTTTTAACAGTGCGTTCACTTCAAGCTAGAATGAGCTCAATTACCCTAAGGCAGTGGCAGAACTAAAGAACATAAAGATTATTGAAGCAACGGGTTGTCCAGCATATAACATACTTGAATCGGAATATGAAGAGATAGTAAAAGCAGGCAAGTTCAAGTCATCCATCGAAGATAACCGAAGTGGCATAGACCCTAGAATTGTGTCCTTCCATTCAGAATGATGTCGTTTTTTTTTAGTCTTCTTAGTTTTTTAGCTTCAGTTGCGTCAGTTTTTGAGTTCAGTTAGTCATTGTTAATTTTAGACTTTAGTCAGGTATGTCAGTCTATGTTCCTTTTTATTTTAATAAATAAAAGAAGCTTTTGATTATCTTGTGTGCAATAATGACGTGAATATAAAATCTAACATGAGAAATGACTTAAAGCTCACTAACCAAATTTGATAAATATTGGAATTAAAGAGTACACTCAAGAAGTGCAAATTGGTGATACGTTATCCTCAGGAGAACATGAGAGAATAATAAACTTACTTGAGAAATTCAACAATATTTTTGCATGGTCTCATAAGGATATATGGATAGATTACACAAAAATATAGATCAAGATATAAAGCCAAGAGTGATTTCAAGGTCAAGGATTATTAGTCAAAAATGATATATAGCTGAAAGCATCGACAAAGACGCTAAGACTTACAAGTGGATCTACCATGTTTTTCACTCAAAAGAGGAGAGTTTTCATTCGTAAGAGAATAAAAGATTTTCTCGAAGTTTTAGAAGAGTTGAATAGTCAGAAAATTCAATCATACTCGATTTCACAATAGAAGACTGAAGAATATTCATTCCCAAAAAAAAAAAAAACTTACTCGACAGAGTAATCCAGATATCGAATTACTAAAACTTTGACCAAGTCGAGCAGCATTCATCAAGGGAGTCCTTTTTTGGTCGAACCATTTTCCTGTCTTACTAAGAAAAAAAAAACCTTCTTTAGCCCCTTGCAGTCTCTAAAAAAAATCAAATAGCCTGATTCTTTCTAAACCACACCCACCAACCTTGGGAGGGAATATTAGTATGAACTACGTTTTGACCTGATCCCAAAAGAAAAAGAAATATTTGGGGTACGTAGGCAACCTGAGAAGTTACTTCAGGCCCGGTCATACAAAAAAACTATTCTCTTAAGAAAAATGTTATCCAAAAGGAAAATCCCCTATTGAAAGGTTTAAAAGAAAAGAATGCCAAACTAGGGGCACTAGAAAAAAAATCAAAAGAATTGATAAAAAAAAAATGCCAAACTAGGGGCATTAGAAAAAAAAGAGTCAAAAGAATTTACAGAAAATAATGACAAAAAAAAAGAGAATATTAGACTAGGGGCATTTTGGGAAGTCGAGCCTTTTACCTTTTCTTTCTAAACCATCTCCTAAGCCCACCTATTAAGTCCTCCTGAATGCTTATTGACTCGGTTAAGGTGCAGGGAACCAAGAAGTTGTCGAGTTAGTTATTCAAGATCATCAAGAAAAAAAAGAAAAGCCCGCTAAGTCGAAAACCCGAAAAGGCGATTTAGGCAAAATTTAGGGCATAACTATAAAAAAGAAAGCCTGCTAGGTTGAAAACCTGAAAAGGCGACCTAGGCAAAAATCAAGGCATCATTAGAAAAAGAAAAACGAAGTCCGCTAGATTGAAAACCTGAAGAGGCGATCTAGGCAAAAATTAGGGCATCATCAAATAGGAGGAAATGTCCTATCAAGAAGAAAAATTCAGAAGGAAGCTTGTGCAGAAATTAGAAAATGCAGAACCATTCAAGCCACAATATTCATTTTTCAGCCAAGAGCTCACATCCGATGAAGACAATGTTGAAGTCAAAAAAATCAGAAGTCATCTTGAACATTGTAGGATCTTCAAAAGTATGTTTACTTGTTCAAGTATTCGCTAATGGAAGATGTAGAATCATCGACCACTTTGAAGAGAAAGATATTCTATTCTAATATTTATCAAGATTTTTTAAGTCCAGCTTAAGCATTTCTAAAAAATAATGATCAATTCTTTATTGTACATATGATAATCTTAAGAGTCTTAAATTTAAGAGAATGTCAGTTCTTCTATCTGTCATACATTAGAGTCCGTATTTTTCAAGCGTAATCCATTCCATCAGTCTCGTAGTCAAGTCCCAATTAAAGTCAGCCTTTAAACTAGGGGCATTTTTGAAGGTCATTTTAATTCCAAAGTTTTTATTCTCAATCACATGATAAAAATAAAATCTTACAAAAGCTTAAAAGTCTGGCGAAGCCCAATGATAATTATGAATCCAGATGCATGATAAGCCAATAAAGGCCTGATCTTTTAAACTTTGAGATCGATTTTGAATCATAGAATGAATTAATATGATTGTTTAAATTCCTATAAATCTAAGTCCGAGAAACGTGACTTAGTAAGTTCGAGTCCGAGAAACGAGACTCCAACTTTTTAAATCATAAAATGAATAGGCTTTTTGAAGTGCCTACAAACCTAAGTTCGAGTCCAAGAAACGAGACTCCAACTTTTTGAATCATAGAATGAATAGGCTTTTTGAAGTGCCTATAAACCAAAGTTCGAGTCCGAGAAACGAGACTCCAACTTTTTGAATCATAGAATGAGTGGGCTTTTTGAAGTGCCTACAAATCTAAGTTCGAGTCCGAGAAACGAGATTCCAACTTTTTGAATCATAGAATGAGTGGGCTTTTCGAAGTGCCTACAAACCTAAGTTCGAGTCCACAAAATGAGACTCCAACTTTTTGAATCATAGAATGAATAGGCTTTTTGAAGTGCCTATAAACCTAAGTTCGATTCCGAGAAACGAGACTCCAACTTTTTGAATCATATAATGAATAGGCTTTTTGAAGTGCCCATAAACCTAAGTTCGAGTCCGAGAAACGAGACTCCAACTTCTTGAATCATAGAATGAATAGGCTTTTTGAAGTGCCTACAAACTTAAGTTCGAGTCCGAGAAACGAGACTTCAACTTTTTGAATCATAGAAGGAGTAGGTTTTTTGAAGTGCCTACAAACCTAGGTTCGAGTCCGAGAAGGTAGACTCCAACTTTTTGAATCATAGAATGAATAGGCTTTTTGAAGTGCCTACAAACCTTAGCTCGAGTCCGAGAAACGAGACTCCATGTTTAATAGGATTGTTTAAGTTCCTGTAAACCTTAGCCAGAGTCCGAGAAACGAGACTCCAGCTTTGTTTGAATCATATTGAATTAACAGGGTTGTTTAAGTTATTTAGCCCGAGAAGCTTGGCTACAATAGGCTCAAGTCTGATAAACAGACTCATACTTTTTCGAATTCTAAAAAAGAATTTCAAATAGGATTTAACGAAGTTCCTACATTGTTATGACTCCAATTACTTTATTGTTCAACCTTGCCATGATTGCTTTCATTGCATAAGCACATTTCAATTTTGAATCATTATTGTCAGTGAGAGATGATCTCTGGGACCTGACACATTTTTACTCAGTTTCACATAGTACACACACTCACACTTGCACTTTTTAGTCAAGGAGAATTCTTTAAAATTCAAGGATCTGACATTGTCAGTGAAAGCTCGCGCTTGAGGACCTGACAACATTTTTGTTCGGGGAGAGTTTTACGCTCAAGGATCTGAACACCCTGACGAATTGCTAAATCAGGCTACAAAATGAACTGTCACTAGCTTTGGCATTCGGATATCGCACTATCTACCGAAATAGATTTGCTATCTAGTTTGCTTCAACCCTCTGCCAAAGAGGGGCATCTGTAGACACCCCATTTTTGCATCCGCCTGATTAATCAACTCGTCAACCCGATCGCAATGATTCCCAATGATGGATGTGTATTCCATTGCTTTATTTTGTTACTCGATATGTTTCAGAAATCCGGATGAGGTATCTTGAATTGACAAAACCTTAGAAACCACGCTACGCTAGGAAAATACGACCCCAGAAACATAGAAATCATCATCTTGCAGACCAAAAAGAAGTTTCACGATAAAAATCACTAAAAATTGACCAAATTATCAAAATACCCCTAACCTCAAAACAACCCTAGAGCCTACGTTACGCTTAGGAAAACTCTCTCGAACACATAAAATAACAAATCGGAACCAAATAAATCATTTCGCCAATTTTAACAGAATTCAACAAAATTACGAAAATGCCCCTCATAAAGTTCATGACCATTTCACACAAAAATTTTCATAAATGACACAAACTAATACTTCCATTGAATTCCTTACGAAAAATGAAATCTAAAACATCCTAGAACATTAAAAACCGACTTAAAACGTGAAAAGTCATCTCCGGGGGTAAAACGGTAATTTCACAATTTTCACAATTAAAAATTTTGAAATTAATAAATAAAATATTACATAATTAAAGTGAAACATTAATGAAATTAATTTAAAATTTTGAACCGAAGAAATCGATCAATCGGATTTTCAAGTAAAATTGTTGAGGGTTCGTGAGATATTTCTTTAAGGACCCCTCCATTTGGGGGTCCAAAGAATTAAAGATATTTTAGAGGGGGGTTCTCCCAAAATTTAAAGTCAATCAAGCAAGACTAAGGTCAAGGTATTAAAGTCAATCAAGTGAGACTAAAGTCAAAATTAAAGTCAATTAAGCAAGACTGAAGTCAAGATATTAAAAATCAATTAATTAAGACTAAAGTCAAAACATTAAAAGTCAATCAAATAAGACCAAAAGTCATAATAGAGTTCTAATTAAATAATAACTCAATCTAATAGAGTTCTAACTTAAAAACAATTCTACCTTAAATAATTCTAATTAAAACACAATTCTACCTAAAACAAGTCTAACTAAAACACAACTCTAATTAAAAGAACTCAAATTAAACACTAACTCTATCCAAATCAACCCCTAAAAACATCTATAAATAGAGGTGCTCACACCCTATTTTCGTATCAAATCATAAACCCTAAGAGAAGTAGGTCTAGAAGCCCCCCTAGCCTCCCATAAACCCTAGTTTTGGAGCCCCAACTCCTTACCTAACATCCCTCCTTCGATTTTAGCCTAAAGAACGCCTAAAAGCCTTCCAAAAACATCCCAAAATCCGCAACAAACTTGAAGAGTTCAGATCCAAAAATAAGGAGATACCTTGCCTTGGAGATCCGAAATCAAATTCGGAGACAGAACGAAGCAAGGGAGTACGGTACAAGGAGCTATTTTTGTCAGATCTGAGGGAACAAAATCCTTGCTATCGGAAAGGTATAAAATTTTTTATTTTTATTTTTATCTAGATTTTTAGCAATGTGATTTATTTGGGACGTTAGTAGAGACCGGCTTTGGCCGGGCGGGGTTGGTACCTAACACCTTCCAACCTCGTAATGTGATCCCTGGACTCTTTTTCTCTTTCGTAGATTAGTTTGCATTTTTTAGAGTCAGTTTGGTTCCTAGACCTTAACAACTAGGTGGCGACTCCCAAACCTCAAGGGTCAAAAGCGGATCCGCGCACCCCGCGGATCGAGGGCGCTTTCACATATTATCAGTCGATATGGGATACCTTTTGAACTGATCTCTGATAATGGGTCGTACTTCAAAGCATAAATCATTACTCTACGTTTAAAGTTAAAGATCCGGAAGCACAAATCATCCCCCTACCGTCCTCAGATCAATGGAACGGTTGAAGCAGTTAGTAAGAGTCTCAAGACTATCATCGGGAAAATGTGTCAATCACATCGAGATTGGTCAGAAAAATTATCATTCACGCTATGGACATATCGAACTTCAATTCGATCCTCTACTGGAGCTACTCCCTACTCCTTAGTGTATGGCATGGAAGTAGTCTTACCAGTTGAAATGGAAATTTCGTCTCTCAGGGTCTTGTTGGAAAATCATTTGTTAGAAACAGATTGGGTTCGTCAGCAGTATGAAGAATTAAACTTGATCGAAAAAAATGAGTTAAAGCCCTGTACCATGTGCAAGCTTATCCAAGAAGAGTCACCCGTGCATTTGACAAAAAGGTCAAAGCTCATTATTTACAAGTCAAGGATTTAACTATCAGACTTCAAAGAAAATTGAACACTCCTCCTCGACTATAGGAGAAAGTCTGAACCCAATTGGAGAAATTCATTCATTAAGGAAATACTGTCTGGAAAAGTCGTTAGACTTCAAGATCATGATGGAAGTGAATTACCAGAGTCAACCAACCTTGACCGGATCAAATAGTACTACATTTAAGGAGGCCATCTTTAGCCGAATCAATTTTCCTGCTACCCAGTTCATTATCTCCTTTCTCAGCCCTTTGCAGCCTTTTAAAAAAAAATGATGCCTTTTTATTTCTCAGCCCGATCACCTAACCTAGGGGAGGGAAAATTCGAACTACGTTTTGGTCTGATCCCAAAATTCTGGGGTACGTAGGCAACCTGAGAAGTTACTTCAGGCCAGACCACATCAAAAAAAAAAAAAATATATATATATATATATATATATATATATATATATATATATAGATTCCCCAACAAAGAAAAAATCTAAAAAGAAATAATTCAAAAGAAAAAATTGTCAAAGTGGGAAAGAAAATTCAAGAAAAAAGAAAATAATTTAAAAGGAAATGTCACACAATGGGCATTTGGGTTTTTGAGCATCAAAATCCCTTTCTTTTTATACCCAGTCCTAAGCCTACCTATGAAAGTCCTCCTAAGTATCGTGCGAAAAGTCAAGGAAGATAGCAAAACATGATCAGACAGTAACTCTAGAAGTTCAGAGGAGAAAAAGAAGATAAAAAATGATAAAGCCTGCTAAGTTGAAAACCCGAAAAGGGCGACTTAGGCAAAAATTAAGGCAAGCTCGCAAGGTTGAAAATCTGAAAGGACAACTTTGGCAACAATCAGAGCCAAGAGAAAAAGAGAAGAGTTCGCTAGATCGAAAACCTGAAAAGGTGATCAAGGCAAAAACTAGAGCAAGCTCGCTAGATTGAAAACCTGAAAAGGCGATCTAGGCAAAAGTTAGAGCAACAAAGAAAAATAGAAGAAAATCCCAAGCTGAGAGCGGTCCGAGCTGAAACATCAGAAGTCCGAATAATCAAGTTCAATACTTAGCTTAAATCAGGAATAGACTCAGAAGCCACAAGTATCTTATCTATGAGCAATCTGAAAATTCTTACTTCCCCCAAGTGAATCAAGGGAGATAAGGGTGAATTCTACGATGAAACTCGAAAGGAAATAATTTTGTACTCTTGAGCCTGACTCAAAAACCTTCAATAAAATTAATCACAATTAAAAGTTGGATCTTTATTGCGCTTGTAGTAGTTAAATATTTCAAACCTTCATACAAGGGGCATTTTCTTTCTTGTAACTTTTCCCCCTTATACTAGGGGTATTTTTTTTTATGTGTTCAATTATCTTCAATGCCACGTACATTGTCAAACTAGGGGCATTTTGTCTTTAAGCAATGTTAATCCTAAAAAAAAAAATTAATAGGAACCCCAAACTTAAGGTTACCCTCTTGATAACAGTTTTTTTTTTAAAAAACTTTTGAGGTTCTAAAGAAATAAAAACTCAGGTTTTAAATTCATAAAAACTTTTTGATAAATCCTTGAGGTTCAAACAAAAGCATTTTGGATCTCACATAGGAAATATAGCATTCTTTCGTTCTCCAGATTCTTCTAAGATCCGATCATTCTTGGAATCAATCATTTCTCTTCCAGATTCATTATCTTCCAGATTTATTCGTTCTCCGGTCGTTCTAATCAGTTTTCTCCAAATTTGTTCATTCTTTCCCTAAATTCATTCATTCCTCTGCCAGTTTTGCTCAGTTTCCGCCAAGGGTTAACTTGAATTTTCTCAGTTGCCGCCAAGGGTTATCTTGGATTTTGCTCAGTTTCCGCCAAGGGTTAGCTTGGATTTTGCTCAGTTGCCGCAAAGGGTTAACTTGGATTTTGCTTAGTTTCTGCCAAGGGTTATCTTGGATTTTGCTCAGTTGCCGCCAAGGGTTATCTTGGATTTTGCTCAGTCTCCGCCAAGGGTTAACTTGGATTTTGCTCAGTTTCCGCCAAGGGTTAACTTGGATTTTGCTCAGTTGCCGCCAAGGGTTATCTTGGATTTTGCTCAGTTGCCGCCGCTCAGTTGCCACCAAGGGTTAACTTGGATTTTGCTCAGTTGCCGCCAAGGGTTATCTTGGATTTTGCTCAGTTGCCGCCAAGGGTTATCTTGGATTTTGCTCAGATGCCGCCAAGGGTTATCTTGGATTTTGCTTAGATGCCACCAAGGGTTATCTTGGATTTTGCTCAGATGCCGCCAAGGGTTATCTTGGATTTTGCTCAGTTTCTGCCAAGGGTTATCTTGGATTTTGCTCAGATGCCGCCAAGGGTTATCTTGGATTTTGCTCAGTTTCCGCTAAGGGTTATCTTGGATTTTGCTCAGTTGCCGCCAAGGGTTATCTTGGATTTTGCTCAGATTCCGCCAAGGGTTATCTTGGATTTTGCTCAGTTATCGTCGAGGGTTTTCTTGGAATTATGCTCAGTTTATGCTCAGGTTATGCTCAATTTATATTCAGATTTTACTCAGTTTCACACAGTGCACACACTTGCACATTTGCACTTTTTAGTCAGGGAGAATTCTTTAAAATTCAAGGATCTGATACTGTCGGTAATAGTTTGCACTCAAGGACCTGACAATTTTTTAATTTATGGTGAGCTTTACTCTCAAGGATCCGAACACCTTGACGAATTGCTAAATCAGGCTGCAAAATGAACTGTCACTAGCTTTGGCATTCAGATATCACACTATCTACCAAAATAGATTTGCTATCTAGTTTGCTTCAACCCTCTGCCAAAGAGGGGCATCTTGTAGACACCCCATTTTTGTACTCGCCTTATTAATCAACTCGTCAACCCGATCGCAATGATTCCCAATGATGGATGTGTATTCCATTGCTTTATTTTGTTACCAGATATGTTTCAGAAATCTGGATGAGGTATCTCGAATTGATAAAATCTTAGAAATCACACTACGCTAGGAAAATACGACCCCAGAAACATAGAAATCATCATCTTGCAGATCAAAAAGAAGTTTCACGATAAAAATCACTAAAAATTGACCAAATTATAAAAATACTCCTAACCTCAAAACAACCCTAGAGCCTACATTACGCTTAGGAAAACTCTCTCGAACACATAAAATAACAAATCGGAACCAAATAAATCATTTCGCCAATTTTAACAGAATTCGACAAAATTACGAAAATGCCCCTCATAAAGTTCATGACCATTTCACACAAAAATTTTCATAAATGACACAAACTAATACTTTCATTGAATTTCTTACGAAAAATCAATTCTAAAACATCCTAGAACATTAAAAACCGACTTAAAACGTGAAAAGTCCTCTCCGGGGGCAAAACGGTAATTTCACAATTTTCATAATTAAAAATTTTGAAATTAATAAATAAAACATTAAATAATTAAAGTGAAACATCGATGTAATTAATTTAAAATTTTGAATTAAAAAATCGATCAATCGGGCTTTCAAGTAAAATTGTTGAGGGTTCGTGAGATATTTCTTTAAAGACCCCTCCATTTGGGGGTCCAAAGAATTAAAGAAATAATGGAGGGGGGTTCTCCAAAATATAAAAGTAAATCAAGCAAGACTGAAGTCAAGGTATTAAAGTCAATCTAGTGAGACTAAAGTAAAAATTAAAATCAATTAAACAAGACTGAAGTCATGATATTAAAAGTCAATTAATTAAGACTAAAGTCAAAATATTAAAAGTCAATCAAATAAGACCAAAAGTCATAATAGAATTCTAATTAAATAATAACTCTATCTAATAGAGTTCTAACTAAAAAACAATTCTACCTAAAATAATTCTAATTAAAACACAATTCTACGTAAAATAAGTCTAACTAAAACACAACTCTAATTAAAAGAACTCTAATTAAATACTAACTCTATCCAAATCAACCCCTAAAAACATCTATAAATAGAGGTGATCACACCCGATTTTCGTATCAAATCATAAACCCTAAGAGAAGTAGGTCTAGAAGCTCCCCTAGCCTCCCATAAACCCTAGTTTTGGAGCCCCAACTCCTTACCTAACATCCCTCCTTCAATTTTAGCCTAGAAAACACCTAAAAGCCCTCCAAAACACCTCCAAATCCGTAACAAACTTAAAGAGTTTAGATCCAAAAATAAGGAGATACCTTGATCTCGGAGATCCGAAATCAAACCCGGAGACAGAACGAAGCAAGGGAGTACGGTACAAGGAGCTATTTTTGTCAGATCTGAGGGAGCAAAATCCTTGCTATCGAAAAGGTACAAAATTTTTTTTTATTTTTATTTTTATCTAGGTTTTTAGCAATGTGATTTATTTGGGAAGTTAGTAGAGATCGGCTTTGGCCGGGCGGGGTTGGTGCCTAACACCTTCCAACCCCGTAACGTGATCCCCGGACTCTTTTTCTCTTTCGTAGATTAGTTTGCTTTTTTTTAGAGTCAGTTGGTTCCTAGACCTTAACAACTAGGTGGCGACTCCCAAACCTCAAGGGTCAAAAGCAGATCCGCGCACCCCGCGGATCGAGGGTGCTTTCACATCTGAGCATAATTCGAGAAGACCCTCGGCGGCATCTGTGCAAAATCTAAGCATAATCCGAGAAGATCCTCGGCGGCATCTGAGCATAATCCGAGAAAACCCTCGGCGGCATCTAAGCAAAATCTGAGCGTAATCAGAGAAGACCCTCGGCAGGATCTGAGCAAAATCTGAGCATAATCCGAGAAAACCCTCGGCGGCATCTGATCAAAATCTAAGCATAATCCGAGAAGGCCCTCGGCGGCATCTGAGCAAAATCTGAATGTCTTACTCTACATACTCGGGGTAGAAGAGTAATGCATTATTTTTGGCAAAACAGCACTTTCAAAAAAAAATTGAATTTTATGAAGGTCCAGTCAACGTTTTAACTTTCTTTGAACCCCAGGGGTTTTGAAAAAATGTTATCAAGAGGATAACCTTTAATTTAGAGTGAACCTTATCCTTTGGGGTCAAATTTGACTTAGCTTCAAAAAATGCCCCTAGTTTGATGGGGGGTGTTGTACTGAGGATAATTGAACGTGTTTGAAAAACGGAACTACCCCTAGTGTAGGGGGAAACATACTTCTAAAGAAGAAGGAATACCCTCAATGTGAAAATTAGAAGTCTTAGATTACCTCAAGTGCAATAAGGGTTTACTCTTAATTTCAACTTTATTGGAGATCATGAGTCGGGCTCAACTGTTGGAACCAAATACCCGCTCTTAAGATTCATCTTGGAGATCACATTCTTCTCCTTTTGTTTCGCTAAGGAAAATAAAACTGTTCAGATTAATCGTAGACAAGGTACATGTGGTTTCTGAGTCATTGCTTGGTTTGAGCTGAGAATAGAGGCTTGGTCGTTCGGACTTTTGATACTCTAGATCGCCTTACTTTTCAATTCAACGAAGATTTTCTTTTATTTTTTCTTTTTGCTCTAATTTTTGCCTAGATTGCCTTTTCAGGTTTTCAATCTAGCGAGCATGCTCTAGCTTTTGCCCAAATCGCCTTTTCAGGTTTTCGATCTAGCGAGCTTACAATTTTTCTTTTTCTTTTGCACTAATTGTTGCCAAGGCCGTCCTTTCGGATTTTCAACCTCGCGAGCTTGCCTTGATTTTTGCCTAAGTCGCCCTCTCAGATTTTCAACTTAGCAGGCTTTATTTTTCCCTTTTCTTCCTTTTTGAACTTCTGGAATTACTGTCTGATCATGCTTTGTTTCCTTCCTTGACTTTTCGCACGGTACTTAGGAGGACTTTCATAGGTAAGCTTAGGACTGGGCATAAAAGAATGGATTTTAAGGCTCAAAACCCAAATGCCCCTTGTGTGGCATCTCTTTCATTTTGCTTTGAATTTTCTTCCCCATTTTGACAATATTCTTTTTTTTTATATTCTTTTTTTTGAATTTTTTTCGTAGGGGAATCTATTTTTTTTTATTTTGATGTGGTCGGGCCTGAAGTAACTTCTCAGGTTGCCTACGTACCCCAAAATTTTGGGATCAGACCAAAACGTAGTTCGAATTACATTCCCTCCCCTAGGTTGGGTGATCGGGTTAAGAAAGAAAAAAGGCAAGATTTTTATTTATCTCTTTTTTTTTAAGAGCTGCGAGGGGCTGAGAAGAGAGACATTTAACTGGGTAACAGGGAACTTGGTTCGGCCAAAGATGGCCTCCTTAGATGTAGTATCGTTTGATCTGGTCAAGGTTCGTCGGTTCTGGTAATTCAACACCATCGTGATCTTGAAGTCTGACAGCTTTCCTAGGCAGTACCTCTTTAATGATGAAGGGACCCCCCCAATTGGGCTTGAATTTGCCTCTAGGGTCGAAAATGGGTGCTCGATTCTCTTTAAGTACTAGATCCCCAATTTGCAAGTCTCGAACTTTAACTATTTTATCAAACGCTCGAGCGCCTCTTCTTTTATAAGCTTGCACGTGGTACTGGGCTCTAAGTCGTTTTTCATCAATTAAATGTAGCTCTTCATACCGGTGACAAACCCATTCTACTTCTGATAATTGACTATCCATTAGGATCCTGAGGGAAGGGATTTCCATTTCGACTGGTAAGACAGCTTCCATCTCGTACACAAGTGAATATGGGGTGGCTCCGGTGGAGGATCGTATTGAGGTGCGGTACGCCCAGAGCGCAAATGGTAATTTTTCAAACCAATCCCTGTGCGATTGACACATTTTCCTAATAATCGTCTTGAGATTCTTGTTGGCTGCTTCCACTGCTCCATTAGTTTGAGGACGGTAGGGAGATGATTTGTGATGTTGGATCTTGAATTTTGAATACAGTGTAATGACTTCAGCTTTGAAATGTGACCCATTATCCGAAATCAGTTCGGAAAGTACCCCATATCGACTGATAATATGCGCTTGGATGAACTTGGCAACTTTAGATGCGGTGAGAACGGCGTACGAAGCGGCTTCTACCCATTTTGTGAAGTAATCAATGGCCACTAGGATGTACTCATGTCCATTCGATGCTTTGGGTGTGATTTTGCCAATTATATCAATTCCCCAAACAGAGAACGGTCACGGCGAAGTCAAACCAACTAGTTGAGATGGAGGAACGTGTATGAGATTAGCCTGTATTTGACACTTATGGCAGGTCTTCACCAAATGATGGCAATCTGTTTCCATTGTCGGCCAATAATACCCTTGCCTCATGATTCGTTTAGTTAGCATTTTCCCACTCATGTGAGGTTCACAATCCCCCGAATGCAGTTCTGACATTATTCGTTCAGCTTGATTTTCATCAACACATGCCAAATGGATTCCGTCATATGATCTCTTATATAAATTCCCTACGCATAGTATGAATTGGGATGCGAATCTCTGCAGAGTTTGTCGTTCTTTCCTAGATGCTTCAACTGGAAACTCTTGTTTTTCTAGGACTTTCTTGATGTGAGTATACCATGGCTTTCCGTCAGGGAGTCGAGCAGCGATGTCGACCTGGTAGCAATATGCGGGTTTATCTTTGATTTCGATGGTGATAGGCCTTAGTTCCATGTCTGGAGGTAAATGGATCATTGAAGAGAGAGTAGCTAGGGCATTTGCGAATCTGTTATCTTCCCTGGCTAGATGTTGAAACAAGATGGTTTTGAATTTCCTCACCAGATTTAACAGATATTCATGATAAGGTTTCAGTTTCGCATCCTTGGTTTTCCACTCTTCCAATGATTGATGTATGACCAAAGCCGAATCTCCAAATACTTCAATTTCTGTTATACCCAAATTCAATGCAGCCTCAAGCCCGGCGATGCACGCTTCATATTCAGCTGTATTATTCGTATTAGAGAAAGCCAGCTTAATAGCGATTGGAATGTGGCATCTTTCGGGAGATAACAAAACCGCCCCTATTCCATACCCATTTTGATTTGCAGTTCCATCGAAGTATAGTTGCCAAACTTGGTCACATGGTTCTTCTTCGAGGTTCAAAATATTTTCATCCGGGAATTGATCGACAGGTCTTATTCCCTCTATTACGGGATGATCGGCCAAATACTCTGCTATTGTTCTTCCCTTAATAGACTTTTGTGTAACATGTGTGATATCAAATTCTGATAACAGAAGTAACCATCGTGCAGTCCTTCCTGTCAATGCTGGCTTTTCAAAAAGATATTTTAGAGGATCCATCCGGGATAACAAAATGACTGAATGGGAGAGCATGTAGTGCCGAAGCCTTTGAGTAGCCCATACTAATGCTAGGCAGGTCTTTTCAAGAGCTGAATATTTTCGTTCGTACTCTAACATCTTCTTGTTGATGTAATAGATGGCTTTCTCTTTATGATTATCTTTGTCGTACTGTGCCAACATACATCCCATAGCTTCTTCTGTGACTGACAAGTAAAGGAGAAGAGGCTCACCCGGGGTAGGTGGAACTAGAATAGGAGGATTCGCGAGATACTCCTTGACTTGATCGAAGGCTTTTTGGCATTGCTCATTCCATATTGTCGGCTCATTCTTCTTGAGAAGCTTGAATATCGGCTCACATACATTGGTGAGCTGAGCGATGAATCTGCTGACATACTGAATTCTGCCTAAGAATCCTCGAATCTGCTTTTCAGTCTTAGGTGGTACCATTTCCTGTATGGCTTTGATTTTCCCGGGGTCCACTTCGATCCCTCTTTGACTGACCACAAATCCTAGTAATTTTTCGGAAGTTACTCCGAATACGCATTTCTGTGGGTTGAGACGTAACTAGTACTTCTGAATCCTTGTGAGAAATTTTTCTAGTGCAGCGGCATGTCCCGATCGTTCCTTAGATTTGACTATCATGTCATCCACATAAACCTCAACTTCCTTGTGTATCATGTCGTGTAATAAGGTCGTAGCTGCTCTCTAATACGTGGCCCCAGCATTTTTTAAACCGAACGGCATGACTTTATAACAAAAGGTTCCCCATTGGGTGATGAATGATGTCTTTTGCATGTCGCGCGGGTCCATCTTTATCTGGTTGTATCCCGAAAAACCATCCATAAATGAGAGCATGGCATGTCCTGCAGTGTTGTCAACCAATACGTCTATGTGAGGCACTGGAAAGCTATCTTTTGGACTTGCCTTGTTTAGATCTATGAAATCCACGCACATCCTGACTTTTCCATCTTTTTTAGGAACTGGGACTACATTAGTGATCCATTCTGGGTACTCTACCACTTCCAAAAATCCGGCATTGATCTGCTTGGTGACTTCTTCTTTAATTTTCAAAGTCCATTCTGGCTTCATACGTCGGAGTTTCTACTTTACTGGTCGAGCGTCGGGATACAATGGAATCCTATGCTGAACGATGTCCGTACTCACCCCTGGCATATCCTCATACGACCACGCGAACACGTCTTTGAATTTTCTGAGCAAGTTTATTGTTCCCTCACATTCCTCGGGAGACAAGGTGACACCAATTCGAATCTCTTGAGGGTTTTCCTTAGTCCCGAGATTGACTGGTTCTGTTTCCTCCATTACAAGTTGAGCCCGACGTTCATTCTTTTGCTTAAGTAATTTGATTAGTTCGGTAGGGGTTTCTTCGTCAGAAGATTCCTCATTCGAAGCGAGATTATTAGTTAAATCATTATTGCACTCGGGGTAATCAGAAACTTCTTCTATTTCATTAAAGATGGATGGGGTGACAGGACTAACTGCGGACTCAACAGACTCAGCAAGACTAACTTGACTAGACTCAACATAAAGCAAAGGACTCATTACATGGTAATTAGAAAGTGACCCAACTGCAAGTTTGATTACAGACTGTGGGCTTTGAGCACCACCTTCGACTGATAGGACTAACACATTGACTTCTTCGAGAAACATTCGGGCGATATTAAGTGAATTGACGGTTATCTGCCAATTGTCAGCTTCTTTCAGTTCTTTAGATGCCTTATCTTCTTCCTTGTCAGGCCAACTCATCCCGAAGAAGATCTCAAACCCTGGTTGACGGGTTCCCGTGAGGTGATTAATGAAAGGTTCTGGGAAACCACAGTAAGGAAAGTCTTCTCCTACTTTCACGAAATGCCCGTTAAGGGTTTTTCGATAGGGCTTCATATTAATCAAATCGACGATATGCCCTTGACTTTTCGCATTTGCCTTATCCCTCATTATCTTCCAATATTGGGCCCAATCTTCTTTGGTAGGTTCATACCCTAATCCGAAAGTCCCAACTACTTCTTGAATGACCGGCACAGTTCTGATCCCTTGTTGTCTACGACCTAAGCCCATGCCCGGGAAGAATCTCATGTCTTTGAACATACTGGCCACACAACAGCTGAATGTGTTATCGATAGGAACAAACTCTTTTGTAGGATTATCCCATTGGACGGCATGAATCTTTTCAAATTCAAACCCACTGAATTGTATTTCTCGTTGCTCGGGTTGGATTTCGAGTGGCAACTTTTCCTTAGTTTCAATGTCGTTGACGATCCCCATGATTTCCGCGTCTCCATGAAGTGTGATTACTAAGCCGTCCTTGATAAATTTAATCTTCTGATGTAGACTAGACGGTACGACTTTGATCTGATGCAGCCATGGTCTCCCTAGTAATAAATTAAATGATGACTGGATATTTAAGACTTGGAATTCCACAGGAAAGTCTGCTATACCCGTGGAGATTCGTAGGTGCAAGGTTCCCAGTACATCTTTTTTCGTATTGTCGTAAGCTCTGACACCTTGACTAGTAGGTTTGAAGTCTTCTGCCTTGAATCCGAGACAAGTCGCGGTCTTCAAAGGACAGACATTTAGTGCACTTCCATTGTCTACCAAGACTAGAGGAATTCTCATTCCATTGCAGTCAACTGTGATATGCAACGGCTTCGTGTGGCTTGGTCCTTCTTTTGGGAGGTCTGAGTCTGAAAAAGACAGATTGTTCTCAACATGTGTTGCTCCTACTAGGTTGGCCAATTGATCTGGGGAAGTGTCGAGTGAAACTTGAGTTGCGCTTAATGCTTTAAGAACAGCTTTCCTATGAGCTGTGGAAGCAATAAGTAGACCCCAAACTGAAATGTTGGCACCTGCCCTTTTTAATTGTTTTATTACGGCGTCTTCTTCTTCAATAGTTTCCTTAACGTGGTCTACTGTTTCCTTTCTTGCCAAGGCTGCAGGGTTATCAACACTGAGTTCTGGTGGTTTAAAGACCCTTCCTCCTAGGGTTACATGTCTGACTTCATCACAAGAGAGTGAAAATGGCTCATCCTCTTCGGCCAATAAATAAGGGTCTTCACCTGTTAAGGAGGATGCACTTTCTGGGATCATTTGTGCCAAGAGGTAACTGGTGTATGATGGGCTATCGTAGCGGGGTGGGGATAAGCAGTACGTCTCGTCCTCAGCTAGGTCAAATGGCTCATGGTTTGTGGCATAGACCTCGTCAGTGAAAGCTATTCCAACGAGGGGGTAACTGGGTGCCTTGATATAGACTGGATGGATGAGGGAGACTGGGTCAAATGGTAATTGGGTTTTGGATACCATATTCAGGGTAGGAAGAGGTTGATATACGAGTAGTGGATTGGTAGTGACATTTGGTGGTGATGGAGTAGGGACGGTGATTTTTTTGGCGTCAATGAGGTTTTGGATGGCGTGGCGAAGGGTAATACATCGATCAGTATGATGACCAGGATTTTGATGGAATTCACAGAAGAGGTCAGGATTATGCGATGCCGGTAGGGGGTTTGGTAGAGGTCGCGGTTGAAGAGGGGTGAGGAGTCCTTTCTTCAATAGTTTTTGGAAAGCTACGGTGAGGGTCATTCCTAGATTCGTGAATTGTCGAAAGGGGGCCCTACCCAAATTTCCCTGATTATTGGTTCGCGCTGGGGGTTGAACTGTGATAGTGGAAGTGTTGGCTATATAGGCATGATTGATGTTGGGCTTAGGATTGGTGAAGGACTTTTTGGGTTTATTGTCGGAAGGGTTAGACAAAATCCCAGAGGCAAAAGCATCTTCGAATTGGCTTCCAGCTTGTAACAGAGATTCAAACGTGGGGAGGTATTGGGCGACCAAATGCTGAGCATACCCTTGTGTGAGGTTTTTCAGTATGATTGCTACCTGTTCCTTTTCTGATGGTCTGTCCCACATTTGTGCAGCCTTAGCCATCCAACGGCCAATGAAGTCAGTAAACGTTTCCCCATTCTTTTGTTTAGTCGATTCCAAGTCCCTCCGAGAAGTCTCAATCTCGGTGCTATATTTGTATTGATGCCAGAACGACTTTGACATATTTTCCCATGTCCCTATTGCAGCTGGATCCTGAGACATCAACCATCGTAGCGCAGATCCCGATAGAGTACGTTGGAACAACAATGTCATCTGTTCATCACTGAGGCCCATGGTGCGCATATTGGTGACATATACCTTGAGATGAGTTTTTGCACAACCCACTCCACTGAATTTCTCCATTTCTGGCATTACGAACTTCTCAAGCAAACGGATCTTAGGGATCTGATTTAGGACCTCGATGCCTGCTGCAATTTCATCAATCCCTTTAATATTTTTTAAGGCTGTTTCCAACTGAGTCATCCTGTTAGTTAGTATCAGACTTTCATAGAAGTGTTCCTCATTTCCGTCAAGCTCGTAAACATTTTCCAGGTTTCTAGCCGTGCTTCCTTCCGGTCCTTTTCTCCTCTGATCATCAAGGGGATTTCTTGCCGACTCAGAGATATGTTCTAGCACTTCTACCTTGCTCTTGATGCTGTTTATGTCCATTGCAAACACTGCTAAGATCTTGCGGATTTCTGCGAGTTCAGATTCGGAGGCCATTTCTGATGGTTCACTTGGTGCTGATGTTCGCCCCAAACGACCTGACTCTCGATCCCAACTGGGAGGTGGACGCTTAAGTTTGGGCGTAATATTATCCTGAAACCCCATCAAAGGTGAATTAATAATTGGTAAACGTTCCCTCTTGATAGCATTTTCCTTCATTATTACCTCATTTTGTAATTGATGAGATGTGTTGGTCAAGTCTGTGTCTGACGAGCTGATTTATTATCAATTAGGTCCTTGTTTATGCATTAAAGTTTGTACCAATTTCTGATTTATTTCTGTAAACAAGATAACATCAAATTCAACAAAAAGAAATGAGGAGACTCTCCTTTTATTACAAAGAATAAAATGACTCTATCTAGGACCCTACTTTTCCAAACATGTTCTTCTCTCTTTTCTGCTTCTTGAATGCTTGCTGGTCTTCTAGTTCCACAAATGATCGTTGATCCCAAGCTGTAGCTATATGTTCCACCAGTTGCCTATTCAGTTCTTTAATAGGGTATCGATTTCTCGAATGTATGGGGATCCATGAAGGGAGCCTCAATCTGTCTTGGTATCATCCTCGGGCAATAAAAAGATGTGTTCAATAATCCGGTGAGCGTTACGTGATCATATCCCTTTGAAGCAAGCACGATGCCTTCACCTGTCCTCGATTCCAATCTATCCCAATTAACATCCTGAGCAGTCAAACTTGAAAGCCAATTTCTCCAGTCTCCCACAGATGTAAAGTCCACTAATATGTCATTTTCTGTGAATTTATCCCATTTATCTTTCGTAATTCGTGGGAATTCTGCAATGCGGAGTCGAATGCACAGCCATATATAAAGTAAGTATGGGCTTCCTCTAAACCCTGCTCCTTCTGGTGCGTTCTCATTAGATAATCCCTCAAAAGTCTCGGCAAGTATTATAGGAACTGGGTTAGCCTTATTTTTGAGTTGTCCAGCAATATCCGCAAAGAAACCAGGTAACTGATGACCCATCCTGAAGGAAACCAAGAAGTATGTAGACAATACCCCCAAGCATAAGGTAAAATCTCTAGCTTTCCTATGAGATTCCGGAGCGAAATCCCCGAGATGCTCAGGTTTAGGGGTTCGGTGCACTTCTAAGAGTCTTCTCATGTTTAATGAACCATGATTGATGAATCTTCTTACTTTCTTAGGCTTAACCCCTAATCCTCTTGCGAGTTCTTCTGTATGTTGAGATGGTAATGACTGATGGGCCATTAGGCCTGATGTACTTATCCCCATGATGCTACAGAAATCCTCGTGAGTTGGACAAAGTGTGACTGACCCAAAGCGAAATATATGATAGTCCTGATCCCAGAAATTGGCTGCGGCACATAAGAGGTTCCAATTGACGTTCACTGACTTGAGGGAGAATACGCTTTGAAGTCCATATGCACCAAAATTGTACTTTTCAACAGTGGTAAATGTTTCTAAGGCTTGATCCATCAACAATCGTACATCATCATGAGCTATCTATACAAACAACTATTTTCTATTATTGACACATTAAAAGAAATCAAGTCTACTTTTTATTTGGTACGATCTTTAATGTGAGTCATTCATTTTGATTTAAAGGAAGCTTGATCTATTGAGTAAAACTGATATATAAATTTGATTGTCAGATTTGGACCCTACCCAATAGATTCAAAAGAATAATATATCACCTCATCGACATTTTATTAAACCAATTAACTCGATCGACCGATATATCGATCTAAAGATTGATTTACCAATCGGGCTAATGGGTTTAAAAAATTGGCCGGCACATCTTGTCAATTACATCCCTTGGGTTGGACCGATATTGCGGGTTTAATTTGAACGGTGTGGATCGGTCCACCCACTTTCCTTTTGGTTAAATTAAATAAAGCAACCCGGGAGCACTCTTGGTCATTTCGAGTCGTGGCCTAGTGGGACCGTACTTAAATTCGAGGCTCTAAGCTCACTATATGATTGAGGCTAGGTTAGGACAAAGCTTAGGTCACTTCAGCCCGAAACACCGATATACTATCCAAGTTTTACTTGGTCAAGCAGTACGTGGTGCTCCAGTTTGATATACCCGAAGGTATTGTACTGAAGTTGTAGCGTTCACTGTCATCCCCTGTGTCCCAAAGGACCAGGTTAGCTTGGATCTGGCTACGGGGGTATATAAGGACATGTCGTGATGCAAACATATATATGCATGCTCGTGAGTGTGTGCAAAAGGACAAAGTGCGCCCGGGGCGTTTTCGTGAATATACATCCATACAAATCACATTCATCCTATCATCAAACAAATCACAACAAGTACAATAATTGATTACATCCAATCACAACCCAATGAAAGAAAGGACAAAATCTAACCTAATCTAAGAGTCTCATTGAGTCAACTGGGTTGACTCGAGCAAAAGGTCAACCTAAGGATAGTCTTGGATCGGGTCAAGTTTGACCCTAAAGTCCCCAGTGGAGTCGCCACTGAAATCGTCTCGACCAGTTTTCACTCAATAGTGGATAGGGGTCCGATTTATAAATGAGAGACTTTTGAGAAATGGGAGTCGCCACCTAGTTTAGGTCTAGGAACCATAAATAACTCCAAATGGATATGGATCGATCCACGGATCAAAGATATGGGTAAGGGGTCAGATTACGGGTTTCGGAAGGTGTTAGGCACCGAACCCGCCCGATCAAGATGATCGGTCTCTACTACAATCCAAGATCATCCTATGGTCAACATACAGAGACTATGGTCAAGGTCACAGTCCAATCATCATTATCAATTCATGTTGGATTTTCCAACCAAATCCCAGGGCTAAAATTTATCCCAATTATCACATGATCATTCGTCGAATTCCATAAAATATGGAGGGATTTGAAAAAAACCCTGATGAGCTCCATGATTTAAGATCAATTAAGAAATTCCACCTGCAAGTATTCCTTAAGCTGTCCAAAATAGAAAATCATAAGAATATTCTAAATAGGAAGCTTACAAATAGAAACTTGTCAAATTGGGACTTATAATATTTCTTAATTAGGAACATAAAATTTCCTAAATCCGAATTCAAGAGATATATGCAAAATTCCCAAATTAGAAATTTCTTAAAAATGGAATATTCCCAAAATAAAAATTTTCAAAGATCACAATTTTGAGTTAGAAACTTCTAAATTCATAAACTTTTTAAATATGAAATTGCAAAATCATCTAAATTAGAAATTGATGAGATATGAAATTCCTAAAATAGGAATTTATAAATATTCCTTCCTTAAATAGACAATTATGCAATTTTTATATCAGAAAGTTCCAAATATGAATTTGCCAATGGGATTACAAGTAGGAGTTTCCAAATCAGGGAATTATGAATTTATGATGAGTCCTCAAATTGGAAATTAACAAAATAATAATAAAGAATTCCATATTCAACCAATCCTCGAAATAATCAAACGGACATGCATTCATGATTTTCGATCTTTCCAAAATGGTTATCATTCAATAACATGCATATCTATCAATTCAAGGAGTATGTTGATCACATGGAAAAGCCTTAAAATAATACAAAGACTTGAACATCATCATAGATCATGCACATCCAACTCGATCATAATAACCGTGATAAAAAAAACCTATAATCCTACAAACATGCAAAAAAAAATAAAAAATAAAAAGTAAAAAATAAAAATAAAAATAAAAACACTTAGAAACCTACATAAAAACTAATGAATAAAAGATTCCCCTAACCTATCGATATGCAAAACAAACCCATCAATACATAAAAAAACAAATAAAACACAAAATTTATGCATGAAATAAAAATAAAATAAAACAAAAAATCAAACATTCTCCCAACCCAATCCATATGCAAAGCAAATATGAAGAAGCCTCTAATCCTATCAAGGAAAAAATAATAAAATAAAAAATGTCTAGAAACCTACATAAAAAATCAAGAATCGAAAAAATCTCCTAACTCATTGGCACGCATGGGTGAACGATAAAAATAAAAAAATAAAAAAGAAAAACAAAAACATTTTCCTAATTCTATTGTCATGTAAAAAAAAACCAAACAAAACATAAGCCCTATGCATCTCTCTTTATTGTAGACTATCCAAAACGTCATGTAGTATAACGAAATCCCCCAAAAAAATAATTTTCTTGACGATGTGACATCAACATTGACATGCGCCCTTAACGTGATAAAGTCATACAAAAGTAGTGAACTAAGCGACAACACACCACAACGGACGCCAAGAAAACTAAACAAAAAAATGACTTACTCACTGATTCGAGAATGTCAGATTGATTCCTTCAGATAAGATCCCAATGGCTTGTGTGCACTGCGGATGTTGCAATGATGATGTTGGAGACGGCGAATGTAATAGATGGCGATGTTGAAGACGTAGAGAAGGAGGCTTAGGCAGCAATGAGGCACTCAGGTTCAGCCAAAAACGTGGTTATATTGGGGTGTGATATTGTGCAGAGAGGGGAACAGGGACGTGGTTATGCTGTTGGGGAAGTTGTCAGAGATGAACCGAAGACAGAGAGAGGGCTGGAGAGGTGTAGAGGGCGTGATAAAAGGGCTGGGAGTGCTGTTAGAGGTGTTGCAGGCAGATAGTGAGGAATGAACGTTGGAGAAGAAGATGGTCTGAGAGAAGAGGGCTGAAAGAAGTGGCTACAGTAGCCACGTTTTTTGCAGTGAGGGCTGGGTTGCAGTGGATAGATGAAGAAGAAGAGGGTAGGGAGGTTAGTAGAACGTGAGAGAGAGGTGAAGATGATGAGTTGCAGGTGTCCCGCTGTTCAGCCCACGGAGAAGATGATCGCCAAAGAGAGGAGGACCGAAGAAGAAGACCTGAAGGAAGAAGAAGCAGTCCTAAGAACGTTTTCCTTTTTCTTCTTCTTCCTCACTGTTCCTTCCTTCTTCCTTTCTTTGTTGCTATCCAAGAGGACGTGAGGGAGAGAGGAGGGAGATCAGAGAGATGAAAAATGTCTCTGCCCGAACGTTGAGAGGAACCAGCCTTTAAAATCATTCAAGAAGAAGAGCTCCCCTCTCGTTTTTGCCGTCCTCTTCTAAATAGAAGAGAATTTTTCTATTTTTCGTTTTTTTTTATTTCTTTCTAATTTTTTTTCTTCTTTCCTTTTTTCTCTTTACGCGTCCTTCCTTTGAGAGAATGGTGGTGGAGGTGATCCCCCACTACTCGTAGCATGATAACTTCGGGTTGTGATTGGTCGATTCTAGCCTTGATTAAAATTTTGTTTTAAATTTTATTGATTTGAATTTAATTTTAATTTTATTGGTTTAATGGTTTAAATTTCGATTTGATTTTGATTATTTAATTTTGAATTAGATTTTAAATTTTTTAATCTTAAGTTTTAATTTCAAATTAAAGGTTAATTGTTTAATTTTAAGTTTTAATTTCAAATTAGAGGTTAATTGTTTAATTTTAAGTTTTAATTATTTTATTTTGAATTAGATGTTAAATTTTGATTGTTTAGCTTTGAATTGGATTTTAATTGTTTAAATTTGAATTAGATTTAAAAATTTTTTATTTTGAATTAAATTTTATTTGTTTAATTTTAAGTTTTAATTATTTAATTTTGAATTAGATGTTTAATTGTTTAAATTTTGATTTGATTTTAATTTTTCATTTGATTTTAATTTTTAATTTTAAGTTTTAATTGTTTAATTTTTTATTTGATTTTAATTTTTAATTTTTAATTTTAATTGTTTAATTTTTTATTTGATTTTAATTTTTATTATATTTTCCTAAGGATCGAGATTTCTAAGTTGAGTTTGGCGGTTGAGGGGCATTTCGATCATTTTTATGATTTTTCTTAAATTTCTCTGTTTTCGTCGATTTGGGTCCCGTCAGACTCGAAATCATATTCTAAGTGCAATGGAGGTGTTTTCAAGATTTTTCGAAGGTCCAAAATTTATGAGGGGTATTTTCGTTATTTTATCGATTTTTACGGATTTTTACGAATTCTGGCGTGAGGTTTCTTTTAGTCCCAACGTGATTATTTCTATGTTTCAAAGTCGTATTTTTCTAGCATGGCGAGGTCTCTAAGTTATCGAACTGTGTGGCGAGCCTAGGCGTGCGTGCTTGCTAAATCGGGTATAACGTGTGCCGATCCTAAGCGTGCGTAAATTTCTATGTCGAGTCGCAACGAGTAAGGGAGATGAAAAGAGTGGAAACAAACGGAATCAGGGACAATACTCACAAGCCTTCGAGTTCTTTGCGATCATCATTAGGAATTTACGGTAACCGGATGACGAATTGTCGAATTAGGCATATGCAAAAATGGGGTGTCTACAGGTACAAGTGGTGGAGTAATAGAATTTGAGCGTTGGGATTCACGACTAGATCGCTCCCAGTCGGGACATGATATTCCTTAATAATATTGTAGTTCCTAATTTTGTGGCTAGTCGCTGTTTACCACGCTTGCGGGACCATTTATCTGGCTCAGGCTGACCGTAACAATGGGTCTCTTTTCGATGTATCAGAACGTTTGACTACTACTAGATTGTTAGTGATCACCTACTAATAATCTTCGTCTATGCCTATCAGGCGTGTATGTGATTCCCAAAATAACACTCCACTCGTATACGACCACCTTTACAATACACGTTCACTGGTAAAGATAAAAAAAGAATGGACCCGGATTCTAATTGTGACTCTATTCTCATACGCGTCTCATACCACGTATGAGCTTAGTAGTCCCTACCGTACATCCCAAGATAGTGCACCCCTCTGGATAATGTGACGCACTATCCCTACAGGCATTCATAGACCCTTTAAGAGCTCACAAAATAGCTACATATATATCATGTTTTTCATTTAAAAACAGAAGAGAAATTAACAGAACAGGGTTGAGAATGGATATCCAGTCCTACCATGCAACTATGACCACCCGACCTAAAAATTAATAACAGTACTCAGCGCACGCACTAACATAATCATAAATAAACATGCAACCCTTTCATTAATAACCTGGATATCCTTTCACCAACCTATACACAACATACAATGTAAAATGCAGACATCACCCCTCGGGTATGATTATGACATTTTATCGTTCATTCCCTTCTTCATTCTCTCGACATTATCATTTTTCATCTTTTCAAATCAAACCATTCATTTTTAATCTTTCAAAGTCATTTTTGATCTTTCCATCGAAAAACATCAAGGGTTATTCAAAACGATATCCTGGCGATGCACGGGATCAAAACTGTTAAAAATAAGAAAAGCTGGTGAAAATCTGGTTAAGTGTCGAAAACTAAAATTTTCAAAGTTCTCAAAATTGAAAATGGATTTTTGAAAATTAAAGTCTCGATCACGAGATTTGACACCATATAGTTTTTGTAGTCTAATTCAAAGTAATGCGAAAGTTATTACATCTTGAAAATTTATCGAAAACGTCGAAATTTACGTTTTGTTCTTGAAACCAAAATTTGGATTTTGATCCTTTGAGATTTGGCTCTCGAAACCATTCACATTGTTCCGAAATGGGGGGTAAAACCTTAATTTCATTAAAGAGCCTAAAGTAAATGAAAAGTAAATGTTTTTAATGAAATAAAGGGTGGAAAATCATGTGCAAGTCATAAGGATCACAGTCCAAGAGTTAGAGTCAGAAACTGTTTGAAAACAGTTCTGCCGACGGTAGAAGGGTGTTTTGTCAGTGGAACCGACAGTTCCTACCAACAGAAGGTAATTATCGATGGCAGAAGCTTCATTCTGTCAGTGGAACCAACAGAATGGTCATCGATGGGTGTCGGTGGGACCGACGGTCCTGTCGACAGCACTGAACTTTTTCGTGAATTTTGGGTTTTTCGATCCATTCTTTGGATCTTTGTTCCGTTCTTCAAACCCTTTGACCCACCCACGAATTTTAACATTTAAAACATAAATAAAACACATCAAACCTCTATTTCTAGCATGAATTTCAATTCAAACAAAGATTTCTACGATTTAAAACAAACAATAAGTTTTGTTAAAACAACCTAAATGCACATTTTGAAATCTAAAGTTGTTAACAAGAATTGAAAGTCCCTTACTTGGTTGTGGTTTTCGGATACGCTTAACTAACTCGAAAAATCAAAGGTTGGCAACAAGGACTCGAGGTTGAAACAATTTCGGGGCCCAACGGTCGGGTTAGTTGCGAAACCCTCGATGGAGGTGTCCTTCCTCACCCAACAACGATGGATCACTCTTCTTCAAGCTAGGTGGAACTCCAAATGAGTAAGATCAAAACCCCTACTACTGGTTTTTGATGGAGGATGGGGAAAATGAACGAGAATGGATAATCAAAGATGGTGAAGTTGTAGCTCTCGTCGTGGCCGACAACTTTCCCTTCTTCATCGAGGTTCAACTCGGCCTCAATCACGTTAGAACTTGATGGAAATGGGTCAAAACCCTTGGGTTGAAAAGTGGCTGTCGTTTGGTTCTTTGGAGAAGAAGAGAAATGAATGAAAAGAAACCACTCTCTTATAAATAAAAGGCTTGAGGGGTAAACTTGTAATTCTCTTTTCATTGTTCCTAATTTTGGCGACAATTCGGTCATTCGGACTCGAAAAATGACGAACGAGTATTTCATTTCGAATAATTTTTCACTATAGATCTAATGGTGACGTCAAATTTTCTTGATTCTCGCTCTAACAAAATTTTACTATTTTGGGTCCCACATAACACGAAATTCGAGGATTTTATAACTTTTCCATCCGAACTCGAATTCGAACCTGCTTACAGGCTAACATATATATTTCGATCATTCTGAACCTAATGGCGAAGTCAGTTTTCCTTGAAAATGAATAAAATAATATCCAAGTATATTACTCTAAGACCCTATTTAAGAATTTTCCTGAAAATATCACCATTTAATTTCTTCGAGATATGAGTTGAAAATCTAGGGTATTATAGACCGTAAGCAATGGGTATCTTTTCGATGTGTCAGAACATTCGACTAATATAGATTGTTAGTGATCACTGACTAATCATCTTCGTCTATGCCTATCAGGCGTGCATGTGATTCCCAAATATACAAACTATTCGTATACGACCACCTTTGCATTACAAGTTCACTGGTAAAGATAAAGAGGAATAAATTCGGATTCCAGTTGTGACTCAACTCTCTTACGCGTTCCATACCACGTATGAGCTTGGTGGTCCCTACCGTACATCTCAAGATAGTACGCCACTCAGGATGATATGATGTATTATCCCTTCAAGCATTCATAGACTCTTTAACAACTCAAAAATTAACTATATATATATATATATATATATATATATATATATTATTTTCATTTGAGAATAAAAGAGAAATTAACAATATAAGGTTCAGAATGGATATCCAGTTTCCTACCATACAAGTGTGGCACCTCGCCTAAAATAAATAACTGAACAGAAAAGTAAACAACGCCTCGCGCTAACAGAAAGTAAATAAACATGCAACTAATAACAGTATCCCTGAATATCCGTTCACCAACCTACACACAACACAACAATGTAAAATGCAGACATCACCCCTCGGGTGTGACTCAGACATTTTACCGTTTCATACCCTTTTTCTTTTTTTCAATTTTTAAAGTTTTCAATCTCTCAAAAAAATATCCATTTTTTGATATTCGTCAACTAAATATGAGTTCATTGAATATTAAATCATTTTTTCAACTATAAAATTCATTGTTTTTTTCAATAACATTGAAAAATTACAAAATTTAGATCAAAACGGGGTTCGAGCAATGCACAGGACCCAACTGACATAAATAACCTGGTGAAATATCCTATCCAAGTATAATTCGTTATAAAATACAATTAAATATATCAAATATGCAAGTTCTGGCATGAATTTGAAATAACCAATTGAATTCTATATTTTTGGAAATTCACCACAAATTTTTAATAAAATCCTAAATGCAATTTTCCCAATCTAAGATTACTAATAGAAATTGAGAGTTCCTTACTATCTCTGTGCGAAAGGATTGAAGTGCGTGTACGGAAATCGAGGTAATTAGCACGAAAATCTGGTGATTTGAACTTCGAGACGGCTAATTTTCAAATCTAATCTAGTGTTTTCGAATATCTCAACACCGTCGTCCTTTCTCCCTTCACGACGAAGGACGGTTTGATCCCGAAATGAATGAAATCCGAGGTCGAAGTTTCAAAACCCCCGTATATAAATACTGCTGATTTTTGACGATACGGGATGAAAAAAAAGTGAAATGGAAAGAGGTTGGGTGGGTTTTGTAGAGAACAAGGTTGCGAATGTTTCTCCCTTCTGCGTCGGTCGTCGTAAACGGATCGTTCGTAGTGAATCTGAAGTTGAAGATCAATAAAAAATAATAAAAAAATTCATTTAATGTCGTGGCTATTTCGGACGAGTTGGGGAAGATGATGAAAAAAAATAAATAAATAAAAAAATTTATTTATATAAATTTTGGGACGAAATTTGTATTTTGCCTATTGTTTCAATCGACGATAACTTGACCATCCGGACTCCAAAATTGACAAATGAGTACTCTATTTTATTTAATTTTTTGTTCCGGATCTAATGGGGTGGTGAATTTCTACAAATTTTAGCTCTAACAAAAATTTAGGCCCAATGGGACCTTAAATTTTATGTCGTTTTCATTTTTTACGATAATTTGACTTTTTGTGCTCCAAAAATGATAAGTAAATAGTCCATGTTTAATAATTTTTCGTTAAGAACCCAATGATGTAATCGAATCTTAATAATTCTTGTTCTACCAAAAAGTCACTATTTTAGCCTGGTCCGACTCAGTAATTGAGGATTTTGTAATTTTTCTATTCGGACTCGCACTTGAGCGTGCTTACAGGCTAAAGGATGTTTTTCGATCATTTTGAATCTAATGGTAAGATCATATTTAATTAAAAATGATCAGAAATGTAATAAAATTTTACCCCTAAGTTCCACTTTCAAGAATTTTTCAAAATTCCACTATTAATTTTTTTTCAAGATATGAATTGAAAACTTGGGGTTTTACATATCCTGTTTATATGTATAAACGAAAAAGGATAACAATGGAAGTCAAATGTACATCGAAGACATAAGGTAAATTAGAGTGCGAAAAGGTGTAATAATATATAGGATTTACAAAAATATCCTCCATCTAACATGAACTTGACACTCAACTCAAAATCTATATACAATCTGGATGAATTGACTTCTAGTGGATGTAGTCCTATTACTCACCAGGTAGGGGAATCTGATTGTCGATTTGACCCACCAGAAAATCCTCGCTCATTGGCTCTACGCCCACCTCATCAATTGTAGGCTCTAAGACTAAAAAAAAGAAGGAAACAGTGAGTAACAATAGTTACCAAGTAGGTCTACAAGCAATTCCTACTAAAAACCTCTCCTAACAAAGTTAATTTAATACTTACAAAGTTTTATAGAATAAACTACGAGTAATTAGTACATATAGCTAAGGATGAGCAATTAAACATTTGAAAGATTCACAACACATCAACCAACAATACTCATTATAATATTTTTTTCATATACCATTCTAATTGAAAACATTGAAATAGTAAACATGTTTTTCATTTCATAATTCAAAATAGAGCAATATATACATAATACATAATGGTGGAGTAGAGAAATTAGAGAGTTGAGATTCTATGCCTAGATTGCTCCCAATCAAGATATGATATTCCAAATACTTTACTAGTTTTTAGTTTTTGATCTTGTGGCTGGTCGCTGGATTACCATAGTTGGTTGAGCATTTATTCAATTCATGTTGGCTATTTGACGTGACCGTAAGCAATGGATCTATTTTCGATATGCCAGAACGTTTGACTACTCTATATTGTTAGTGATCACTGACCAATTATCTTCATCTATGCCTAACAAGTATGTGTGTGATTCCCATTATACATCTCCATTCGTGTACGACCACCTTTATAGTACAAGTTCACGAGTAAATATAGAGAATAATAAATCAGGATTCTAGTTATGACTTCACTCTCATAATCGTCTCATACCATATATGAGCTTTGTTTTCCCTATCATACATCCCAGGATAGTATATTACTCTAGATGATTTGACGAACTATCCCTTCTGATATCCAATTTCCTGCCATGCAATTGTGGTCACCTCGCCTAATTTAAATAATAGTACATAAATTAAATCAGCACTAATAGAAAGTAAACAAACATGTAACAGAAAGTCATTACTCTTAGATATCCGTTCACCAACCCACACATAACACAACAATGTAAAAATACAAACATCACCCATCGTGTGTGATTTTGACATTTTACCATTTCATCTACTTTTTCCAACATGTTTACTTTTCGACTTTTTGAACACAAAATTCCTCTTCCAATATTCATCAACTCAATATGAGTTCATTGAATATGAAATAATTTTTCCAAACTTTGAAATTCATTTAACAATTCAACTAAAAAATATCATAATTTAGTCCAAACGGGGTCTTGACAAATGTACGGAACCAAATTGTCAAAATTATGAAAAGCTGGTGAAAAATTGGCTAAATGTCGGAAAAGTAATTTTTCAAAGTTCTTTAAATTGAAAATGAATTTTTGGAAATGAAAGCCTTGATTAAAAGTATTAACATCACGTAATTTTTATAGCTCAATTTAAAATAACGCAAAATATATTCGGATTTGAAAATCTTACGAAAACATCAAAATTTACGTTTTGTTCTTAGAACTAAAAATTAGATTTTGATTCTTTGAGATTTAAATTTTGAAACCATTCCCATTATTTTCAAATGGGGGATAAAACCTTAATTTCATTAAAGAACTTAAACTTAAATATTTTTAATGAAATAAAGATTGGAACGTTACAAAATCTCAATTTTTTTGCCAAGAATTTTTTTGACAACAAGCTGCACAGTTTCACAAAAATTGGATTGTCATCCAATTTTTTGGGTTTTTTTGACAGTTCTTCGATACACTATCCACCCCACATATAATTTGTTATAAAATGTGATTAAAACACATCAACACATAGGTCTCACATGGATTTGAAAATGAACGCAAAGAATTCTACTATTTAAAGCACATTACAACTTTTGTTGAAAGTCTTAAATGTAATTATCACAATTTACGATTATCAATAGAAATTGAGAGTCTCCTACCAAAACTCGTGGTTGTCGAAAATGATGAGCTAGCACAAAAATCGAAGTTAGATGTGTAGAATTTGAGGTTGGGTGTGTTTGATTATGGCTATTTTGCAAAGATCTTGGAAAAGACGCTCTAATTTCCTTTTCAGATGGAAGATGAGTCTAACTCTAGCTTCAATGAAGCCCTCGAGTAGAATGTGTTGGAATCAACTCGAAGTATGTGGTTGGTTTTCAACTGAGAATAGGGAAGAAGAAAGGAAATGAAGATCGAAGATGGTAGGAATGTAGAATTCGTCAACGCCAGTAACTTCTTATTCTTTGACGAGCCTCAACGATGGCTCGTCCATGACGAATCTAGAAAAGAAGATGGATGAAACCTTTGTTTCTCAATCGACTAGAATTTTGGGTCATTGGAGAGAGAGTAAAATAAAAGAACTTTAAGTTCTTTTATTTATAAGGGTTTGAGGGCCAAATGGGTATTTTCCTAACTTGTTTCTATTGTTTACTGTATTTTGACCTTTCGAACTCAAAAATAAATTAATGAATACTCCATTATTAATAATTTTTCCTTACGGACCTAATAGTACAATTGAATTTTATTAATTTTCACTCTAATGAAAATTCACCTTTTTAGGTCTCGACTAACACAAAAATCGAAGATTTTATAACTTTTCCATTTGAACTCGAATTTAAGCGTGCTTATAGGCCAAAGTATATTTTTAAACCATTTTGAATCCAATGGAGAAGTTAGATTTTGTTAAAAATGAACAAAATAAAATCCAAGTATTTTATCCTAAGTCCCTCTTTCAAAATTTACTCAAAATTTCATTATCTGATTTCCTCGATATATAAATTAAAAACTTAGGATATTATACTTATTCCTTCAATAAATAAGACCCTTACTTATCCTCTTAGGGGCCCATTCCTTTAGCTTTCTGCCCTTGAGCCAATTTTCTTATAATTTTTCAATTTTTGTAGGTTTTAGTTATGTGAATAATGAGAGTAAGAGAGAAGAGAGGGAATGTAACTTTGATCTTTATGAATACACGTGTTCTTCTTCTTCTCTATCTTTATTTTACTCTTCTTATTATCATAGGCTAATCTCCTTCTATTAAGGAGTTGAGAAGCCTAGAATAAGTTTACTTACTTTTCTGTTATTTAGTTTTAATTCATCTATATTTTGTTTTAATGTTTATGGGTTCTCTTCAAGACTTGTCTAACTCCAATGGATTAAGACTAGAGATGAACCTTTGCACACTTTATGTTAGAGTTTGATGAACCATGCTTAAATAAGATCAAGATACTCCATGCTTAGTTTAGATATTGGGTAGTAAGAACTTCACACTATAGTGAGTGAAAGAGCCCTAACTTTGATTTTCAACTCAGATTTTCTTGTTAAACCTTACGATCCTAGGAGAAACACCATGCTTTTTTTCATTGAGATAAAAAGAGGATCAAAACTAGATTAGACTAGGTAAATGGCTCTAAGTGGACACTTCTCTCTAATGGCTTCCATTTTCATATTTTTAGTTTAATTTTTAGCACTTAATATTTATATTTTTGAGACTTACTACCAACTCAAATTGTTTTAATCTTTGGTTTTGATCCATTTCTACTTCAAGCACAATTTTACCCCTTATCCCTTATGCTTGCCAACCAAGTCAATGTAAAAATTTAATTTCTAATCAATGTTCTAACAAAATACAAAAACACAATCAAAATTTTGGCGCCACCGTCGAGAATAAGTATTGTAGTTTTGGTTTAAAGGTTTTGTATTGAAACAATTTTATATTTTATTTTCTGTCGATTCAAAAAAATATATTTTCTATTTATTTTAATCGAAATGTTAGCAGAAGAAGACTGTAAAAAAACACACTGTAAATTCATTGTTTTAACACCATAAATAGGCTACTTAAGTTTCACTGTCTTGAATGTGAACAACCTTACACCCACCTTAATAGATTTCTGACCATTTGTCAAACCTTTAGGAATCATAATTTAGATGCGAAGAGTGTTAAGCTTTAATTATTCTCATTTTCATTGGAAAATCATATAGCTACGTGGTTAAACTCTCTAGCACCCAATTCCATTGCTTCTTGAGATATTTTATCCAAAAATTATGAATGTTTTTTAGCCCATGGCATAAATTGAAAGAATGAAGGATGCCATTAGGAATTTTAGAAGACGTCCTAATAAGGAATTCTCCTAAACTTGGGAGAGATTCAATGAATTGTTGGTCAAATGACTACATCATGGCATTAACAAAACATAGTTGGTGCAAAGTTTTTATAGATGACTAACCACGAATCAACGTACCCTAGTTGAGTCCATGCACAAAGGTCAATTCATGAATTAAAATCCCAATCAAATGTACGATTTCCTGGTTGAGTTAGTAGAAAGTGCTCAAAACTTGAACATTAATAGACACCTTATTTTTGCATCCACCTAATTTGACGATCTATCACCCGATTACTATGGATTTCTAATGACGAGTGCAAAGAACTCAAAAGCTAGGAAGAGGCCTTCTTTCCAATTCCCTCCATTTTCCTCCCTGTACTTCTAATTCTACTCTCTTTTTTCTTCTTGCGACATGACATAGACGTACGCTTAAGATCACTACACCATACACTCGATTTAGCAACTATACACGATTAGGTTCGTTGTGCATTTCGATAATTTAGAGACTTTGCAACGGTAGACAAATGGGACCTTGAGATTGAGAAACAATCACATTGGGACTAAAAGAAATCTCACGTCAAAATTCACAAAAAATTTGACAAAATGACAAAAATACCCCTCATGAATTGTGGACCTCCAAAAAGTTTTGCAAGTATATTCACTGCCTTCATTTAATACTTTGAGTCTAATGGGACCCAAGTCAACGAAAACAGAAAAAATTATGAAAAATTGTAAAGATGACCAAAATGCCCCTTGATGCTCGATTTAGAAACTTCATACTTAAGGAAAATTAAAAATTTTCACATGAAATGAAGGAAAATTCGAAAATCTTTAACTTCAATAAAAAATTTAGATTGAAAATTTTTTAAATCAAAATTAAGATTAAAATTCAACCGATCAACTAAAATCAAGATTTTAAATTACTTAACCAATCAAATTCAAGTTAAGATTCAATCAACTGATCAAATCAAAATTAAAAATTCAAACAATCAATTACTTCAAAAAAATTTAAAATAAAATTAAAATTGAAATCCAAACAAGTTGAAATTAAAATTAAATCGATTAATCAAATTAAAATTCAATTGATCAATCAAATTGAAATTAAAACCAATTTCAAAATTCAAATTGCAATTCAATTGACTAATCAAAATTCGAATTAATATTTAATTGACCAATCAAATTGAAATTAATATTCAATCAACCAATTGAATCGAAATTAAAATCTAATCGACCAATCAAATTGAAGTTAACCGATCAAATGGGGACTATCAAGTTTGTGAGTAGCGTGAGATCACTGCTCCCTTTCTCTTAAAAGAAAAGAGAGAAACAAAGAAAAAAGGAAAGAGAAAAATGTGAAAAAAAAGGAAAAAAATAGAGATAAGTTATTATAAAAACTACCAACGTGGTTCTGATGGGGGAGGGGGGATGTTTTCTCTACTCTCAATCTCTCCACGTTCCCTTCTCTCATTGTTTTGAGATAGCAGAAACAAAAACAAAAAAAGAAACAAAGAATAAAGTAAGAAGAAGGAATAAGAAAAAATGTAGCCAGCCTTTTCTTTTCAACGTCCAGCAGCCAGGTACCACCATTGTTACACTCCTCTTTCAACCACCACCCCTTCTGTATTCCCTTTTCCTTCTGTTAATGCCCCAGCCACTTCTTCTTTGGGAAGGCCCCAACAACTGCATCATGAAACTCTTTTTCTTTTTCTTTGTTATAGTCCCCAAAACAACTTCATTATAGCAGCCCTCACAACAGCCACCATCTCTGTTCTCTTCTGTTGAGTATCCCAAACTAGCACAACCACACTTTGTTTTCTCTTCTTAAACCCCCCGGCCATATACGTATCCAATCTTCCATCTTATCCACAACACACCCAATAGCGCTGTCATCGTATCTCTTTCTTCTCTTCAATGCCTCTCACGTTGCTCCGAGTCTTGGTTGAAGGAATATGCATAGCAACCTCCATTCAGTCAAAGAGGTCAATTGGATTTTTCTTTTGTTTATTTTCTTATTCTTCTTTCTCCTATTTTCTTGTTTTTATTTTGTAGATGATCATTCAACCTTCATTAAAAGTGTTTATAATGTTTGTCGATTATCCATAACTTTTCGGACTCAAGAATTTTGCAACTATACATGATTTTTTTATTCATTGATTGGCTATGTGTCTATAACGTTTCAGAATTTTACACATATACAAAGTTTTGATTCACTGATTTACCACGTGTTCATGATATTTTGATTCAAGAGTCTTGCAAATATATAGATAAAAGTTTTGTTGATTTATCACATGTCTATGAAGTTTTGATTCATAAATCTTGCGCATATATAGATCAATTTTTTTTATCATTGATTTACCATGTGTTCCTAACATTAGCATTTAAGAATTTTATGTATGTGTATGAATTCTTGGTTTGTTGATTTGTTATATATTCATGATGTTCATAACTGTGAAATTTGACATACATGAATCTCCAATTCATGTATTTGCTAATATGTTAATAATTTACCAATTTTGAGATCCCTACATGTTCTTATTTTCTTGATTTGATAATGTTCCATAATAATGATTTTCGTCAATTGTGAGATCCATGTATATTCCTATTTCCCATATTTGGTAATTTCACATGGTATTGATGTTTCCTGATATGTTGATTTGTTGAGTTGTTTAGTTACCATGTGTATGTAAATTCCTAATTATGAAAATTTCAAATTAGGAATTTTTATTTTGGAAAATTCATTTTTGAAACTTTCTAATTTGGGAAGTTTGTAAAATTTTATTTTGAAAAATTCATATTCATAATTTTCAATTTTAGAAGATTCATATTTACAAATTTCTAATTTAGGAACTCGTCATATATTGAATATTTATTTTTTGAAAAGTTTATTTTTATAAATTTCTAATTTGAGAATTCATCACATGTTCTTAAATTTCTTATTTGGGTGATTTCATATTCTTAATTTAGAAACTCTATAAACTACCAATTTAGAAATTTTACATTCATAGCTTTCTAATTCAGAAAATGTGCACAAATTCCTATTATTGTTGATTTGGAAAATATTTGTATATGAGGGATTTTAATTGAGAAATATTGCCACATGAACTTTAGAACGTGGGATGAAATTAAGGCTTTTTCAAAAAAATTCATTTTGTGCGAAATTCGATAAATCATGTACATATTTGGGAAAATTTGAACGGTAAGATTCATTTAGCAAATCCAATATAAATTGATGATGATTGGACCCTAGTTTAATTTTAGTCTTTATTTGTTGAACATATGATAATTTTAAATCATAGTAGAGACTGATCATCTCGATCGGACAAGTTCAATGCCTAACACCTTTTGAAACCTGTTATCTAACCTCTTACTCATTTCTCTTATTCATGGACCAATCTAATCCATTTTGGAATTATCTATGGTTCCTAGACCTAAATTAGGTGACGACTTCTGATTCTCAAAAAATCTCCCATTTACTAATTAGATTCTTCTTCACTATTTAGTGAAAATAGGTCGAGGCAATTTCAGTGGTGACTCCATTGAGGATTTTAGGATCAAACTTGATCCGATCCAAGACTACCCCTAGGTTGACTTTTCACTCGAGTTAACCCAGTTGACTCAAAGAGACTTTTAGATTATGCTAGATTTTATCATTTCTTTCATTGATATGTAATAAGATGTGATTGATTGATTATTTCTTGTCGTTAACTACTTCTTGTGATTGAATTTGATGAATGTATATGGCTTGTATAGTTGGCTATTCTCAAAAATGCCTTGGGTGCACTTTGTCCCTTCGCATACACTCACAAGCATGCATACTCAGATTTGTATCATGATATGTCTTTATAAATCTCGTAGTCAGATCCAAGATAACATGGTCCTTCGGGACACAGGGGATGACCGTAAGCACTACAACCTTAATACAGTATCTCTAGGTATATCAAATTGAAGCATCACGTACTGCTTGACCATGTGAACTAGGATAATATATCGGTGTTTCAGACTGAAGTGACCTAAACTTTGTCCGAACCTAGCCTCAATCATATAGTGAACTTAGAAACCTGAATTTAAGTGCAGACCTATTAGGCCATGACTCAAATCGACTATGAGTACTCTCGAGTTGCTCTATTTCATCTAACCAAAAGGTAAGTGGGCGGATCAATCCACACCATTCAAATTAAACACGTAGTATCAATCCGACCCAATTGGTAAAATGCACCAAATAATTTGAAACAATTGGATTTACTTTTAAAGATTCAAATCATTTCATACAAAAAAAATTTGATCCTAGGGTCAAATTAATTTGTTTGATCAAAGATTCAACCTCAATCAGGGGTAGACTCGTGTCTAATATTTCACACCTCTGTGGTTACTATAGACTTATAGTGCATTTGGACTCGATGTTTACCACCGGACTTGGGCTAAGTGATATCAAATTTTTAATCAAGTGACTAAGAGTCAAACTTTAAAAGTCAATGATTAATCTTGGTTTACTTCTAATCAGGTAATAATTGCTCTTAAACGTTCTAAACCACCATCTGTGCCACTTTGGGTCCGTCAAAAGAGTCATCTTGCCAGAATACCATTGTCAAGCTCAAATAGTCAACTCTTGTCATAAGGAGAAACAAGTGCCATGAATGAAACAATACTCAGTTAGATTTTCGAATCCTTTCAAGCACAGATTATTGCTTCTATTCAAACACAAATTGAGGCCCTGAAGACTGAAAAGAAAAAAGATAAAACTATAGAACCGTAGACTGTGTTTGACCTCGTTGAAGACCTAGAAGATAATCAATTACCCGTCAACTCTATCTTAGTTCATCGAATAACTTAGGTTGACACTGCATTGAAGAATATTAAGGACCCCGATGATCATACCCTTGGATTAGGGGAAATGAAGTTATTCCCTACTGTTCGTCTGTCGAAGAAATTTAAATGCCAGACATGGAGAAGTTTGACGAGATTGGATGCCCTAGGACTCATTTGAAAATATATGTCGGCATCTGTAGACACCCCATTTTTGTACTCTCTTGATTAATCAACTCGTCAACCCGATTACGATGATTTTATATGATGGATGAATATTCAAATATTTTTTTGTTTGTTACTAGATATGTTTCAAAAATTCAGATGGGGTATCTCAAGGGAACGAAACTTTAGAAACTACGCTATGTTATGAAAATATAACCCAGAAACAAAGAAATCATCATTTTGCTACAAAAAGAACCTTTAAAAGAAAAAATCACCAAAAATTACCAAATTACCAAAATACCCTTAACATCAAAACATCCCAAGAGCATACACTACGCTTAGGAAAACCCTTTCGAGCACATAAAACAATAAATTAAAATTAAATAAATTATTTCACCAATTTTTATCAAATTTGATAAAATTATGAAAATACCCCTCATAAGGTCCACGACCACTTCACGCCAAAAACCCATAAATTACACAAACCGAAACTCCCATTGAATTTCTTATGAAAAACTGATTCCAAAATATTCCAAAACATCAAAAAACGAATTCAAAACGCAAAAACCCTCTTTGAGGGCAAAACGATAATTTTTCAATCCTAAAAATTCAAAAATTTAAAATTAATAATTAAAATATTAATGAACATAAAGTGAAATCTTAATAAATTAAATTTAAAATATTAAACAAATAAAATCAATTAATTAAGCCCACGAGTCAAATTTTAAGTGGTGGCCGACCTGATATTGATTAGAAGGTCCCTCCATTTGGGAACTAAAAATATAATCAGGGGATTCTCCCAAAAAACTAAAAAATATTCTTACATTGTACGTAAGAATGGAAACCCTAATTCAAAATCCTAATTAACATTATCTTAAAGAGACTTAGTCAAACTAAAAAACTCTCAAAAAACTCTATAAATAGGAGCTTCCACAAGCCAATCTCACAGGTTAAGAAAAATCTTAGAAAATAAAGGTCAAAAACTCCCCCCCAGCCTTTCCAAAATCCTAAATCTGAAGTCCCAACTCCCTCCTTAATACCTAAATCCCATTTTTTACTCAAAAAAAACCTAGAAACCCTATAAACTCTCAAAATACCCAAAAAATCATAAAATACTTAGATCTAAGAGGAGAATACTTTGTCTTAAAGATCAGAAGTGAACCTAACGACAGAGAAAAAGTATGAAAACTCATACGCAATGCAATAATTTTTAAGAAAAGTAGAGACCGATGTTTGTCAGGCGGGATCGGTGCCTAACACCTTCCGATCCAGTAACGTGATCCCCGAACCCTTTCTTTTCGTAGATTAGTACCTTTTTTCGATTATGAGTCATGTTTCAGTTCCTAGATCATTAAACTAGGTGGTGACTTTCAAATTTTAAAAAAGAGGATCCACAACCTGTAGATTGAGGGCACTTTCAGCATCATGCAGTCTTAGGGTTTGAGTAAAGAACAGATGGCTTAACTCTTCCAAAAAACCCTCACAGAACTTGCCTTACGTTGACTAATGTCACTGGACTAATCTCGTATAAGAACATGCCATGAATTATTGAAGGAGTTTATTGGGTGATATTTATTCAATATGGACATTGAACTCACGAGAAGAGATTTATAAACCACTAAGTAGAAATCCGAAGAAAACTTTATTGAATTTGTTACTCGATGGAGAGCTAAAGTTGTTCAATTGTGGGATTGACCTCAAAAGAAGGAACAAGTCATGATAATCCTCAAGAATCTCACTCCAAATTATGCCAAGTATTTTATACCTCCGTACCTTCCTACCTTTCAGTCCCTCTTTGAGGTTGGGAATCAAGTTGAAGATGCCTATTCTTTGGGACTCTTTGGTAACTCGTCTGAGTTGAAATCCAAAAATTTCAAATCAAGTGACAATTTCTTACAAGTAGCTAATACCTTTTTTGCGCTATCTCCTCAAGTCACGTAATCTTCACAAGCCAAGACTAAGAGATAATTCTCCAATCTCAGGATGTCCCTTAGTATCGCCTTTCAAAAATTAATGAAAATGAGATTATTGATACCATTGCAGCCTAAGCCTTTGCCTAATCTTCTCCATCAAACTTGAACAATGAACAATTTTGTGAATTATATCAAATGCCTGGCCATGTTCTTGATAGGTGCATTACTCCCCACCATACTATTCAAAATCTTATTGAGTAATGAAAGGTCACCATATCTGCTCCTATTGCGCCTAATGTTAAAACTAACTGTAGACACCCCATTTTTGCATCCGCCTGATTAATCAACTCGTCAACCCGATCGCAAGGATTCCCAATTATGGATGTGTATTCCATTGATTTACTTTGTTACCAGATTTTTTTCAGAAATCCAGATGAGGTATCTCGAATTAAAAAAACCTTAGAAACCACGCTACGCTAGGAAAATACGACCCCAGAAACATAGAAATCATCATCTTGCAGACCAAAAAGAAGCTTCACGATAAAAATCACTAAAAATTACCAAATTACCAAAATACCCCTAATCTCAAAACAATCCTAGAGCCTACGTTACGCTTAGGAAAACTCTCTCGAACACATAAAATAACAAATCGGAACCAAATAAATCATTTCACCAATTTTAACAGAATTTGACAAAATTACGAAAATGCCCCTCATAAAGTTCACAATCATTTCACATAAAATTTTTCATAAATGACACAAACCAACATTCTCATTGAATTCCTTACGAAAAATCGATTCTAAAACATCCTAGAACATTAAAAACCGACTTAAAACGTGAAAAGTCCTCTTCGGGGGCAAAACAGTAATTTCACAATTTTCATAATTAAAAAATTCGAAATTAATAAATAAAATATAAAATAATTAAAGTGAAATATTAATGAAATTAATTTAAAATTTGAACCTAAAAAATCGATCAATCGGACTTTCGGATAAAATTGTTGAGGGTTCGTGGGATATTTCTTTAAGGACCCCTCCATTTGGGGGTCAAAAGAATTAAAGAAATAATGGAAGGAGGTTCTCCAAAATTAAAAGTAAATCAAGCAAGACTGAAGTCAAGGTATTAAAGTCAATCAAGTGAGACTGAAGTCAAAATTAAAGTCAATTAAGCAAGACTGAAGTCAAAATATTAAAAGTCAATCAATTAAGACTAAAGTCAAAACATTAAAAGTCAATCAAATAAGACCAAAAGTCATAATAGAATTATAATTAAATAATAACTCTATCTAATAGAGTTCTAACTTAAAAATAATTCTACCTAAAATAATTTGAATTAAAACACAATTCTACCTAAAACAATTCTAATTAAAACACAATTCTACCTAAAACAAGTCAAACTAAAACACAACTCTAATTAAAAGATCTCTAATTAAACACTAACTCTATCCAAATCAACCCATAAAAACATCTATAAATAGAGGTGCTCACACCCTATTTTCGTATCAAATAATAAACCCTAAGATAAGTAGGTCTAGAAGCCCCCATAGCCCCCTATAAACCCTAGTTTTGGAGCCCCAACTCCTTACCTAACATCCCCCCTTCAATTTTAGTCTAGAAAATGCCTAAAAGCCCTCCAAAAACACCCCCAAATCCGCAACAAACTTGAAGAGTTCAGATCCAAAAGCAAGGAGATACCTCGGTCTAGGAGATCCGAAGTCAAATCCGGAAACAGAACGAAGCAAGGGAGCACGGTACAAGGAGCTCTTTTTGTCAGATCTGAGGGAACCAAGTCCTTGCCATCGGAAAGGTAAATTTTTATTTATTTTTTATCTAGGTTTTAGCAATGTAATTTACTTGGGAAGTTAGTAGAGACCGGCTTTGGCCGGGCGGGGTTGGTGCCTAACACCTTCCAATCCCGTAACATGATCCCCGAATTCAGTTTTTTTGGTTTTAGATTAGTTTTTATCCGTTTAGAGTCATTGATCGGTTCATAGACCGTAATAACTAGGTGGCGACTCCCAAACCTCAAGGGTCAAAAGCGGATCCGCGTACCTCGCGGATCGAGGGCGCTTTCACTAACCCTATGCTTACCTTTCAAAATCAACCCCCTCCTACTCTGAACCTAATATCCACATCCAAATCCGAATCAATTGACCCAGTTTTCTTTATTCACTTGATTGGTCCTAATAGTGTACCCTTACTATTCCAAGATAACCACATCTACCCTAAGATAGTGATGGAATTGAAGAACAAAGAGATTATTGAAGCAACGTATTGTTCAGCGTCTAACAGGCTCAAATCAGAAAATGAAAAGATAACGAAAGTAGACAAATTCAAGTCACCCATCAAAGATATCCAAAATGGCATAGACCCTGGTATTGTGTCTTTCCATTCAGAATGATATCCCTAATTTGAGTACTTTTTAGTTTTAGTTACGTTAGCTTCAGTTATATTAGGAGTTTTTTTATATTTTATTTTTTAGCTTTAGTCGAGTTTTGCAGTCTATGTTTTTTAATTCCAACAAATAAATAAGTTTTCTGATTATCATGTACGTAATAATGATTTGAATATAAAACATGAAAAATGAATTGGAGCTCACTAATCGAATTTGATAAATATTGGAATTAAATAATACACTCAAGAAGTGTAAATTGGCACTGCATTATCCTCAGAGGAATATGAGAAAACGATAAACTTACTCAAAAAAAATTTAGTAGTATTCCCGCATAGTCTTATGAGAATCTGTCAGTTGCCTTTTATTAGAAAAAATTATACCAAAATAGGTCAAGACACAAAGTCAAGGGTGATGTTCAAATTCAAATATTATCAATGATGCAGTTGAAACCATCAACAAAGGTGTTAAGACCCACAAAAAGGATTCGTCATACTTCGCATTTAAGAGAGAAAAGTTCTCATTCACAAACGAGTAAAAGATTTTCTCAAAATTCTAGAAGAGTTGAACAGTTGAATACAAAAAACTCTATCATACTGATTTCACAAAAGAATATTAAAAATGATTCATTCTCAAAAGAAAACTTTACTCGACAGAGCAATCAAGACATCAAGTTCCTAGAATCCTGACCAAATCAAGTAGCATTTCCCTAAGGGATGCTTTCTTTTGTCAAATAATTTTCATATCTTACTAAAAAAAAAAAATATAACCTTTTCTAGCCCTTTGCAGCCTTTGAAAAATCAATAGCCTCTTTTTTTTAATCACACCAACCAACTCTAGAAGGAAAAATTTGGTACAACCTATATTTTGACTTGATCCTAAAAGAGAAAAGAAAATTTTGGGGTACATAGGCAACCTAAGAATTTACTTCAAGCCCGGTCATGCAAAAAAAAAATATTCTTTTAAGGAAAGTATCATCTAATAGGAAAGTTTTTTATTGAAAGATAAAAATAATAATGCCAAACTAGGGGCACTAGAAAAAAATGAGAATTAAAAGAATTGATAAAAAAGAAAAGAACACCAAACTAGAGGCATGAAAAAAAGAGAATCCAAATAATTGACAGAAAAAGGAGAATATTAAACTAGGGGTATTTTGAACCTTATACCTTTTTTTTTTCTAAATCATGTCCTAAGCTCACATATTAAGTCCTCTAGAATGCTAATTGACTCGGTTAAAATGTAAGGAACTAAAAAATTATTGAGTTAAATATTCCAGATCCTTAAGAAAAAAGAGAAGCATGTTAAGTTGAAAACCTAAAAAGACGATTTAGGCAAAAGTTAGGGCATAACCATAAATAAAAAAGAAAAACATGATTGGTTGAAAACTTGAAAAGACAATCTAAGTAAAAGTCAAGGTATTCTTAGAAAAAAAAAGAAGCCCGCTAGATTGAAAACCTGAAAAGGCGATCTAAAAAAATTAGGGCAATAAAAAAAAGAAAAGAAAAACTCCCATTAGGAAGAAAAATTTAGAAGGAAGCTTACGCAAAACTAAGAAAATTATTCAAGTCACAACATTCATTGTTCAGCTAAGAGTTCACATCTAATGAAGATAATGTTAAAGTCAACAAAACTCAGAAGTTATCTTAAGCATGTTGGATCTTTAATAGTAATTTTACTTGTCCAAGTATTCGCTAAAGGAAAAGATCGAACTATCGACAATTTTGAAGAGAAGAATCTTCTATTCTAATAATTATCAAGATTTTAAGTTCAACTCAACCATTTCTCAAAAGAAATTTGAAAGAAAATGATCAATTTTTTATTGCACATATGATAATTTTAAGAGTTTTGAAAATTTAAAGGAATGTTAATTCTTTTGTCTATCATTTATGAGAGTATATGATTTCTCATCCATACTTTTCAAGTGTGATCCATTCCATCAATTTCATAGTCAAGTTCCAATTAGAAGCCAACCTTCAATTAGGAGTATTTTTGTGATTCCAAAATTTTCATTTTTAATCACACGATAAAAAAAAAATCTTACCCAAAAGTCTAAAAGTTCAACGAAGCCCAATTATAATTATGAATCTAGATGCATGATAAGCAAATAACGATCCAATCTCCCAATCTTTGAGCTTGATAATACCGAGTCTTTAACTAACCTTAGCTCAAGAAGTGTGACTCCAATAAGTTCGAGTTCGAGAAACGAGACACCAACTTTTTTGAATCATAGAATGAGTTAAAGTAGGCTTCTAATAAGTTCCTACAAACCTTAGCCTGAGAAGCGTGACTCTAATAAGTTCGAGTCTGAGAAATGAGACTCTAATTTTTTTGAATTATAGAATGAGTTAAAGTAGGATTCTAATAAGTTCCTGCACACCCAAACCTAAGAAGCGTGGCTCTAGTAAATTCAATTTCGAGAAACGAGACTTCGATATTTTGAATCGTAGAATGTGAGGATTCTAATAAGTTCCTGAAAACCTTAGGTCGAAAAATGTGGCTCCAGTTAGTTCGAGTCTGAGAAATGAGACTTCAATTTTTTTGAATCATAGAATATGAGGTAAAAAAGATTTTAATAAAGTTCTTGCAAACCTCAACCCGATAAGAGTGGCTCCAATAAGCTTAAGTCCTATAAATGAGACTCAAACTTTTTCGAATTCTAAAAAAAGAATTTTAAGTAGGATCTAACGAAGACTTTACATCACCTGATTTTGATAAAATTATGACTCTAATTATCTTGTTGTTCAAACTTGCCACAATTTCATATCATATGATTTTTTTTATTACATACGTGTACTTCAATCCTCTGCCAAATAGGGGCCTGACTTGGCTATCAATCACCTGATTTGTAATGACATTAAAATCTTAATATGTATCTTGATGAAAGAATTTTAAGTTTCTACGTTGATTCAAAAGTATGGATTCTTAATTTTTAATATTTGAAGAAAATTAACTATACCAATAGATTCAAAAGGGTCAAGAAACATACTTTAGCCTGTAAGCACGACTTAATCAGAAGTCGATCGAAAAAGTTACTAAATCCTCAAGTTTCGCATCAAGTAATTATTAAATTGGTAAACAACACTTTAGAGATATAATTTGAGGAATCCGATCATATCATTAGATTCATGTCAAAAAAACATCCGAAATAGAGTATAAGAATGTTCAAATCGACATTTAGGAAAAATAATTTTTGAAATGTCGTGTATGTCCCAACTTAAGTTATAAATATCAGTTCCTAATTAATAAAGTCTGATTTTTCTTATTCTCCTCTCCAAACAAAACTAAACCATTTTTCCTCAAGATTTGCAACTCAGATTTATGCCAAATGAGAATGATTTGAGATTTTCCATAAGAAGAAAAGTTGTTCCCTTCGTCGAGGTTTACGAGTGGACGCTAGAAACGTCGATTTTCATTGGAGGAATTTGAGATCGGTCAGAGGTGATCCTTAGACTCTGTTGAAGCGTAGAGAATAACCCAAAGTAGGTTGCCTTCCCTTCTACCTTTTAGTCATGCAATAATTTCATAAAAAATCCATGCGATCCTTAATATATCGATTGTTTCATTACATTTATACATATTTGAACGTATGGGATCATGTTTGTATAATTACTTTTTATTTATTTTAGTTCATTTGATGTATTTTATGCATTTTATGATTAATATAAGGTTTGAATCGATTTTCATTAAGTTTCGATAAAAAATAAATAATTTGGAGATAGTCTGAGCCGAAGTTAGTAATCACTGTTAGTTTATAGTTGTCAAACGGTCGACTTCACCATAAGTTGAACTCAGTATTGGATTCTTGGTCAATTGTCAGTCTGAACCAGATAAATGGTCATCCAACTATGGTATGCTAGACCAATCACAAAATAAGATTATAACGATGAGATTTCACATCGAATGAAAAGTCTGGAATAACGAATTGCCTTAGCCAAGGCGGTTATATCTGTGTGTTGCTTTGTTCTCTTATCGGTTATACCGTCGTATTCTTATTATGTATCTTTTTCTTATTTTGTAATGATAGAAATGACAGATTGAAATTACTATAACTGTTTACTGAATATACATAGACATTTATTGTATGTTACATTATGAAAAATTTACATTATTTAACTGTTCAGATGATTACTCATGCATATATGACTCGTTATTAGAACGACGTTCATCCTGTTGAGTGACATTCCCTTGTTACTCACCCTATCCTTTCCCTTACAGATTTTTCAACTTTTGAGGAGTTGACTTTGAGGAGGTCCCTAAGGAGGATCAGGTTGATGACTTGCCGTTACCATCTCTTTGAGGATTAGTACAGGAACTTAACGGTTTTTATTTATAAATAAGAAGCATGTTAGTGTAGGAATTTTTTTAATCTGATGTATTATGAGATTGAGGATTTTGACTTATATCAGTGTTTGGCAATTGCGTCTGCTTACTCTAGAATCTTCTATAGATGTTAATCAATTTTTGTTCCACTGCGTGTATTTCTTTTTTCATAAATATTATTGTTTGTGGTTGTTCTATTAGGTTGTGTGTTTGTTTACCTCACACATTGAGATTCTGACAGAGGAGTGTTCAGGATTTGTGTTGAGATTTCGGAGCGTGACAGCATGGTATCAGAGCTCAATATTAGTTCCAAATGGGACAAGAACTCTTCTGTGTTTAGAAGTCTGTTAGAGTTTAGAATGAAAATAGGATCAGGAATAATAGGAAATTCCTTAAGGATTTGAAGTACGAGACAATAGTTATTTGAGGAATTAATAGACTGAGTAGTATTACATGAAATATGTTTGAATGCATAAATGTTTGATGTGTAATTAATACTCTACCTAAAGTTTAATGAAATGTCTTTCGGATTTGGAGAAATTATAAAGATTGTTTAAATTTTAAATTTTATTAGATGGATGGTAGAAGTAGGCCAAGCAAGAGGCCTCAACCCATAGATGTAGGGACATATGAGGCTAGACAACCAACAAAAATGAAATTGAAGATGAAACCATAACTACGATGTCTTAGAATTAGAAAACAATACAAGAAAGGCAGATGAAAATGTTAGAGGATCAGGTAGTCTTGATGAAACAGTTGACCAGGATGATAGAGGGCCAAAACCAGTCTAGTGTACATACACCTAAAGCTGTTCTAGAGCACATTCTTGACTCCATAGCTGATCAGGATATACCCCCACCCCCACTAGCATAGATATTGAGAAATGTGCAGTTGGTGCGATCACCATATCAGGGTCTTGCAGGTGCTCTTCTGAGAGAATACTGGGATATGAGGCCAACCAGATTTGATGGAACTACTGATACCGCTATAGCGGAAGAATGGTTGGAGGAGTCTGATAAATATTTGTGCACTATGAAGTGTTCAGACATCCAGAAGGTCTTGTGTGCCTCTTTCATGTTTCAGAGGGGTGCAACACATTGGTGGACTTTGGTGAAAGACAACCAACTGAAGATTCAGAACAATTGGATGATCTTTCAAAGAATATTCCTAGAGAAGTATGTTCCCACTAGTTTCAAGGATAGAAAAATGATGGAATTTGATAGGTTAACACAGGATAGCATGTCTGTGGACCTATATGAGTCCCGTTTTACCCAATTGGCTCGTTATGCTCCAGAGTTAATTTTTACCAACCAGATGAAAGTCGAGAAGTTTGTTAGAGGGTTGAAAATCACCTTCAAGAGTAAAATGGTAGCTTTCGAGCTTACTAGCTACTTCGAAGTGGTCACGAGAGCCCAAAGGCTAGAGAGGGCAGATGAGGTCATCCACGAGCAGAGTACTGGGATGAGGATGGTACCCCTATCGACTAAGAGGTAAATGATTTACAGGCCTAGTAGTTTAGGACAGTAGTGGGCCAATCAACTACAAGGTCAGAGTAGTTTTTGACCCCCAGTATCTATAGGCCAGTACCTGCAGAGTACAGTAATACCAGTGCAGGACAGGGGTTAGGCTACTCGATCATAGAATTTTATGACTAGAGGCCAGGAACAGACTAGTAGGGAGGCGATCAGATGTTAAAAGTATGGCGAACTTGGACATTTGAGGAGACAGTGTCCCAAGATCCCCTAGCAAACCCATGATTCGATAACCCAGGCTAGGGTTTATGCTATGACGCAGGTCGACGCTACAACTTTAGAGGATGTTGTGGAAGGTATAATCATGTTATACAATTATTTAGTACATGTGCTGATTGATTCGGGTTCTACAAATTCATTTGTATCGTCTGGCATGGTAAAAAAGTTAGAACTCTCTACAACAGATAACAATAGGACACTTTCATTGATGATTCCCCTGAGAAACAAAACAATGCCACATCATGTATGTAATGCATGTGTTTTCAAGATAGGAGATGGATCATTTGAATTGGATTTGATAGCCTTAGAACTTCGGGATTTAGACATCATTCTATGAATAAATTGGTTAGCAACATACCACGCAGTTATAGATTGTTATGCGAAGATAGTTAGGTTTAGTGTGCCGAGACAACCAGAATTCAAGTTTAAGGGATTTCAGAACTGTGTAGTCCGAATGATAGAACCATCTCGAAATGGTGCTGATTTGGGTAGGATGTATAACATGAATGCTACCGTTAGTGAGGAGAACGAAGAATCACTAAAGATAAAGTCAATACGAGTAATTTGTGATTATCCCAATGTTTTTCTGAAAGAGTTACCTGGGTTACCCCCAATCAGGAAGATTGACTTCTCAATTGAAATGATTCCATGAACTAAACTCATATCAATTCCACCTTATCAAATGGCCCCAACAGAAATGAAGGATTGAAAAGTCAATTGGAAGAGTTGAAAGATTTGAGTTTCATTCGTCCAAGCAACTCACATTTGGGTACTCTAGTTTTGTTCATAAAGAAAAAGGATGGGTTAATGAGCTTATGTATTGACTATCGAAAACTGAACTAGGCGACTATAAAGAAGAAGTACCCACTTCCCAAGATTGTTGATCTATTTGATCAACTGAGAGGTGCCAAATACTTCTCTAAGATTGGGATATCATCAGTTGAGGATCAAAGAGGAAGATATCTCAAAGACAACATTCAAAAAATGATTAGGGCACTTTATGTACCTAATAATGCCATTCAATCTGACTAATACACCTGTATTGTTTATGGATCTTATGCAATGAGTATTTTGGGATTTTCTTAATATCTTCATTATCGTCTTCATTGACGATATTTTGATCCATTAGAAGATGAAATTTGAATATGAGGATCATTTAAATATCATATTCCACAGATTGCGCAAGGAGAAGCTGTATGCGAAATTCTCCAAGTGTGAATTCTGGTTAGATGAGGTGAAATTCTTGGGTCATGTATTTTCCATGAATGGGATATCTATGGACCCGTCGAAAATTGAAACGATCATGAACTGGCAAACACCAATTACAATTACTAAGTTCAGGAGTTTTCTTTGACTTGTGGGATATTACCGTAGGTTTATATAAGGCTTCTCCAAAATAGTTTCATCATTAACAAAGTTAACTCAGAAAAGGGTCAAATTTGAATGGACCGATAGTTGTGAAACAACATTCTAGGAGTTGATGACTCGAGTAACCACAACACTTGTGTTGATAGTCCCTAAGCCAGGAGAGAAATATGTCATCTATGCCGATGCTTCTCATACAAGACTTGGGTGTGTATTAATACAGGATAGTCAAATAATTGCTTACACATCGAGACAGTTGAAGACCCATAAGAAGAACTATCCGACTCATGATTTAAAGTTGGTAGCTATAGTGCACACACTCAAAGTTTGGAGACACTACTTGTATGGGAAGACCTTCGAAATGTATTCAGATCACAAGAGCCTCAAGTATTTGTTTTCACAAAAAGATTTGAACATGAGGCAAAGGTGATGGATGGAGTACCTGAAAGATTATGACTTCATGTTGCATTACCATCATGGTAAGGCTAATATAGTAACAGATGCTTTAAGTCGTAGGAAAGATAGGGTGTTTGCTTACATAAGAATTAAGGAATGGAAAATGCTAGAAATTACAACTGATTACGCATTCAACATTTCCTTAGAAATAGATGAACAGAAATCCTATATAGTCCAGATAAGAGTACAACCCTAGATCATTGAGAAAGTTATTGAAACCAAAAGACAAATACAAAATTAGAAGAGTATCAACAGAAAGCTGAGAATTTTAGTGATCAGAGTTGGAGAATTCATGATGATAGCAGCATAAGATTCCAAAATAAACTTTGGGTTCCTCGCGACGTTTTTTTAAAAAAGGACTTAAGGAATGAAGCCTATAAGTCATATTTTTTATTCATCTAGGGAAAACCAAGATGTATGAGGACATGAAGAGAATTTTTTGGAAGCCAAGGATGAAAAAGCATATTGCCCAGTATATGAGTCGTTGTATGACATGTTAGCATATAAAGACTGAGTATAAGAGACCTGTAAGGTTGCTGCAACCACTTCTTATTCTGGAATAGAAATGCAAGCACGTGACTATGGATGTTGTCAGTGGGTTACTGAAGGCCAGGGATGGGATTGATGTTGTATGGGTGGTTGTAGATAGGCTTACTAAATCCGTTCATTTTCTACCTATCAAAATGACCTACACTGTGGATAAGCTGAGCAAGATTTATGTCTAAAAGATTGTGAAGTTACATTTTGTCCCAGTTTCTATTGTATCTGATAGGGATCCATGTTTTACATTTCAATTATGGTAGAGTTTTCAAATTGCATTTGGTACAAAGCTGAAGATAAGTACAGTATTCCACCCACAAACTGATGGGCAATCAACGTGTTATTCAGATATTGGAAGACATGTTGAGGGCTTGTGTACTAGATTTTGGAGATAACTGGAAGAATAAATTGGCAATAGCTGAATTTTCCTATAACAATAGTTACTAATCTAGTATAAGCATGGCACCATTTGAAGCGTTATATGACAGACTGTGCAAATCGCTGAATTATTGGGAAAAAGTTGGGGATAGTATTATGTTGGAACTTGACATCGTCTCGAAGGCTATTGAGAAAATTAAGATAGTTCGAGAAAAGTTGTGGGTAGCACAGAACAGGCAGAAAAGTTATGCAGATTATCATTGACGACTGTTAGAGTTCGTGGTCAGTGATTTTGTATTTTTGAAGGTTTCTCCTAGAAAGGGAATTAGTAGGTTTGGGATTAAGGGTAAACTAAAGTCGAAGTATGCAAGACCATTTGAGATCATAGACAGAGTTGGCACGATTGCATACAAGTTGACTTTACCCACTAAATTAGAAAGGGTTCATAATGTATTTCATATATCAACATTGAAAAAGTATAAATCGGACCCATCCCATGTTATTGATTGGCAGTCCTTGAATCTAGAGGAAGACATATCGTATAAGGAAGGGTCAGTACAAATTCTTTATCATAAGGAGAAAATGTTGAAGTTACGAGCTATTCTGTTGGTTAAGGTGCTTTGGAGACATCACAATGTCAAGGAAGTGACTTAGGAGAAAGAAACGGAGATGCGTACTTAATTACTTGAATTATTCTTCAATTGAGGTATGTTTAATTTCAAGGACGAAATTCTTATTAAGGGGGGAGGATGTAATGACCTGAAAATCTTAATATGTATCTCGAGAAAAGAATTTTAAGTTTCTATATTGATTCAAAAGTATGGATCCTTAATTTTCAATATTTGAGAAAAATTAACTTCACCAATAGATTCACAAGGGTCGAGAAACATATTTTAGCCTGTAAGCACAACTTAATCAGAAGTTTATCGAAAAAATTACTAAATCTTCGAGTTTCACATCAAGTAATTACTAAATTAGTAAACGATAATTTAGAGATATAATTTGAGGAATCCAATCATACTATTAGATTCATGTCAAAAAATTACTCGAAATAGAATATAAGAATATCTAAATTGGTATTCTGGAAAAATAATTCCTGAAATGACGCGTATGTCCTAACTTAAGTTATATATATCAGTCCTTAATTACAAAATCTTTCTAAATAAAACTAAATCTTTTTTTCTCTAGATTTACAACTTAGATCTACTCCAAATGAGAATGATCCGAGCTTTGCCGTAAGAAGAAAAATTGTTCCTCTTATTGAGGATTACGCGTGGACGCTAGAAACATTGATTTTCGTCAGGAAAAAATCTTTGAGATCAGTTGGAGGTGATCCTTAGACTCCGTTGAATCGTAGAGAATAATTCGAAGTAGGTTGCCTTCTCTTCTACCTTCTAGTCATGCACTAATTTCATAAAAAATCCATGCGATCTTTGATAGATCGATTGTTTCATTACATTTATACATATTTAAACTTATTGGATCATGTTTGCATGGTTATTTTTTATTTATTTTAATTCATTTGATGTATTTTATGCATTTTATGAGTAGTATAAGGTTTGAATTAATTTTGGTCAAGCGAAAAATCAGCAATGCGAAAAAGAAAATTCAAATGTTGAGTTTAGTTTCAATTTTTTTTTGTTGCTTCCATAGAGTATATATACATATTTCCTACCTTTATTTCATTAAAAAATATTTAAGTAATTTTCAATTACTTTAAGTTTTTTAATGAAATATAGGTTTTACCCCCCATTTCGAAATGTTGGGAATAATTTTAAAATTAAAATCTCATCGTATCAAAATGTGATTTTTGTTTCAAGAACAAAATGTCAAATTCGACATTTTCGTCTGATTTTCAAAACGTGATATCTTAAGCGTTCCTTTGAATTAAGTAATAAAACTTATATGGTGTTTCTTATGTTGTTGAAGGCTTTCATGTACAAAAACCTATTTTTAATTTCGACAACTTTAAAAAATTATTTTTTTCAACACTTAACCAAATTTTCACAAATTTCTAACTTTGATCTCTTATGATTTTATCATGTTTTCTAAGTCTTTCGACTCAATCAAAGCCATTTAATGAAATTGGTTGATGCCTTATGAGTTTTGAATTACTTTAAAGGTAAAATTATTTTGATAAATATGCAAAAATTAGATTATAGATTAATCGATTTGATTGATGGATGGATAAAGAGAGCGTATGTTTTCGATTGATTGATGGGACAGTGCCTCCAGTTCTACATAGTGGCCATGCCACATAAAACATAATAGATAGATAGAGGGATGTGATGGTTGATGGATGAAAATGACATATGATTGTTACTGGAGGGCACTACCAGATCTTGTTTGTATTTTCGATTAAAAAAATGATATACTATATACAAAATAAATTATTTTGTTTACCAGAAAAGATTCGTAAAAAACCCATAAAGAAAGACTCGTTGTTGTGTATCCGAAAGCAGCGAGTCAATCTAGGATAGCGCTAGATGCGTATGTTCTTCGGTAGTATGGGATAATTTAAAGCAAATTACAATTTATGAGATTCAGAAATTTCTCTTACTTATTTCCTAGGGAACGTTGTATGTAAAGGCGGTCTCTGTATAGTATAGAAGTAGGTAAGGTTCACATGCATTACCTCTTGATAGACATCGATGCGAGAGGTCTCTTAGGCTAGTTAGTGATCATTGTTAGCTTGTAGTCATCAAACAGTCGACCTCACTGTTAGTTGAACTCAATATTGGGTTCTTGGTCAACGACCAGTCTGAACGGGATAAATGGTCGTCCAATTGTGGTATGTTAAACTGACCAAAAAATAAGATTATAACAATGGGATTCCACGTCGGATTGGAAGTCTAGAATAACGAATTGCCTTAGCTGAGACGGTTATATCGGTGTGTTATACTGCTCTCTTATCGACTATACCGTCGTGTTCTTATTATGTATCTTTTCCTTATTTTGTAATATTTGATAGATATTTTTATTTGAAAGATGCATATGTTACTTTAAATGATAGAAATGATAGATTAAAATTACTATAATTATTTGCTAAGTATACTTAGAAATTTATCGTATATTACATTATTAAAAACTTGCGTTATTTAACTGTTTAGATGATTACTCGTGCATGTATGACTCGTTGTTAGAATGGTGTTCATCCTGCTGAGTAACATTCCCTTGTTACTCACCCTATCCTTTCTCTTACAAATTTTTCAATTTTTGAGGAGTCGTTCTTTGAGAAGGTCCATAAGGAGGATCAGGTTGATGTCTTGCCGCTGCGATCTCTTTGAGGATTAGTAGAGGATCCTAACGATTTTTATTTATAGATAAGAAACATGTTAGTTTAGGAATTTTTTTAATTTGATGTATTATGAGATTGAGGATTTTGACTTATATCAGTATTTAACGATTGCTTCTGCTTACTCTAGAATCTTCTATAGATGTTAATCAATTGTTGTTCCGTTGCATGTATTACTTTTTTCATAAACATTATTGCTTGTGGTTGTTCTATCAGGTTGTGTGTTTGTGTACCTTACACCTCGAGATTCTGATTAAGGAGTCATTGGGATTCGTGTTAGGATTTCATGGCGTGACATGATTACTATGCATTTTTAATGATAACCGCAAAGAACTCAAAAGCTTGGGAGAGTTTTTCTTCTCAATTCCTTCTATTTTCCTCATCATCCTTCTAATTCTACTTTCTTCTTTCTTCTTGCTACACGACATAGAATTACGCATACTTAGGATCGTTACACCATACACTCGATTTAGTAAGTACGCATGATTAGGTACATCATGCATTTTGATAACTTAGAGACCATGCAACACTAGGAAAATTGGACATTAAGACTGAGAAACAATCGCATTGGGATTAAAAGAAATCTCATGCCAAAATTCGCAAAAATTGATAAAAATCAATAAAATGACAAAATACCCCTCATGCATTATGGACCTCTGAAAAGTCTCAAAAGTACCTTCACTGCCTTCAAAATATGATTTCGAGTCCAACAAAACCCAAATCGACGAAAACAAATAAATTTATAAAAAATTGTAAAGATGACCAAAATACCCCTTGATGCTTTATTTAGAAATCTCACACTTAGGAAAATTAAAAATTTTCACGTGAAACGAAGGAAAGTTCAAAAATCTTTAACTTCAACAAAATAAGCAACTTGAAAAATTTTTAAATCAAAATAAAAGTAAAATTCAACCGATCAACTAAAATCAAGATTTAAAATTACTTAACCTATCGAATTCAAGTTAATATTCAATTGACCGATCAAATCAAAATTAAAAATTCAAACAATAATTACTTCAAATTTTTTTTAAATCAAATTGCAATTGAAGTCCAATCAAGTTGAAATTAAAATTAAATCGATTAATCAAATTAAAATTCAATCAATCAATCAAATTGAAATTAAAATCAATTTCAAAATTCAAATTGTAAATCAATTGAATAATAAAAATTCAAATTAAAATTTAATTGATCAATCAAATTGAAATTAAAATTCTATCGATCAATCAAATCGAAATTAAAATCCAATTGACCAATCAAATTGAAATTAGCCGATCAAATGAAAAATTGAACATTAAATCGATCAAATGGGGACTATCAAGTTTACGAGTAGCGTGGGATCACCGCTCCCTTTATCTTAAAAAAAAAAAAGAGAAACAAAGAAAAAAAGAAAAGAGGAAAGAAAAAAAATAGAAATAAGTTGTTATAAAAACTACTCATGTGGTTCTCATTGGGAGACATTTTCTCTACTTTCTCATTCTCTCCACGTTCCTTTCTCTTATTGTTTTGAGACAGCAAAATCAAAAAATAAATAAATAAAAAAGAAAGGGAAACAAAGAAGAAAATAAGAAGAAGGAATAAGAAAAAAAACACAGCCCTTATCTTCTTTTCAACGTCCAGCAGCCAAGTACCACCATTGCTACTCTCCTTCTCCTTAAATCACCACCCCTTCTAAATTCAAAATGAGCCGGCTAACTGTCTCTCTGTCGAAGTTGAAGAATCCGAAGAAAAGCCTTAGTACTCGGACATCAGGGCATATCTTGAGGATCGAACGCTTTCCTCAGATGCAACGTCAAATGATCGCAAAACTATCCAGAAATTGGCAGGGCAATTCTTCATCAGCAATGGCATCCTGTACAAGAAATCACACCACGAGGTCTTACTCCGATGCGTGGCAGAAACAGAAGCAAAACGACTAATAGAGACCGTACATGGTGGAGTCTGTGGACCTCACATGAATGGTCATATGCTAGCAAAGAAGATTATGCGGATGGGATATTACTGGACAACAATAGAAAGTGACTGCTATCAACATGTTTGCAAATGCCATCTGTGCCAGATCTACGCCAACAAGATCAATGCTCTGCCTTCAGAGCTACATAATATGACCACTCCCTGGCCTTTCTCACTTTGGGGAATGGACGTCATCGGACCAATCTCACCTAAAGCAACAAATGGGCATCGCTTCATCTTAGTGGCCATCGACTACTTCACCAAGTGGGTAGAAGCTGCTTCATATGCCAACGTCACGAAAAGCAATGTCCTGAAGTTTGTCAAGAATAACATTGTCTGCAGATATGGGCTTCCTAGCGGATTAGTGACTGATAATGCCAAAAACTTCAAAAATAAGGATATGATTAAGATGTGCGAAGATTTCCAGATTACTCATCACAACTCTGTACCCTATAGACATAAGATGAATAGAGCAGTCGAGGCAGCCAACAAAAATATCAAGAAAATTATCGAAAAGATGGCAGTTACGTACAAGGATTGGCACGACATGTTGCCTTTTGCACTTCACGCCTATTGAACCTCGTTCAGAACTTCGACTGGGGCAACTCCATATTCATTGGTCTACGGAATGGAAGCAGTCTTATCCGTAGAGGTTGAGATTCCCTCCCTTCGGATCTTAAAAGAAGCAGAGTTAGATGAAACTGAGTGGATTCAAGCTCGATTTGATCAACTGAATCTAATTGAAGAGAAACGACTTGTAGCCATCTGCTACGGACAGATCTACCAATGACGAATAACTCGCGCTTACAATAAGAAAGTCAAGCCTAGAGATTTCTCGCCAGGAGACCTTATTCTGAAGAAGATTCTACCAATCCAAGAAGTCGTTAGAGGAAAATTCAGACCAAACTATGAGGGACCATTCATCGTAAAGAAGGTGATGACGGGAGGAGCTCTGATCCTTACGGAGACGGACGGACAAGTATTCCCGGAATCGATCAATGCTGACACTATCAAGAAATATTATGCCTGAAATTTGACCCTGAGATGACGAAAGGCCATCTTTGCTATCCTAAACAAACTATCTAACCCTAGTCAACCCTTTTGAGCCATCACGTTCATTTCATAACCTAAGACCGGGGTAAGTCAACAATTACAAAAAAAAAAAGAAGAAAAAAGAGACAAAAGAAAAGAAAATCAAAGAGAAAATCAAAAGTACCAAAATACTCTTGGCCCGCATGAGGATAAATTGTGAACGGCTAAAAATACAAAAAAATCAAAAAAGTTAAAAACTCAGACACTTGATTTGAGCTCGACCCAAATCTCCAGCCTAAACAAGTTAGAGAGACGCTGGGAGGAGACACAGATCACCTTTTCGAAACAAAAATATGCAAACCCCAAGTCTAAACCACTCTAACTACATTCAGACCTTAAACTTTTTAACCTTCCACTACCATGAGCCTAAGCTAACGTTTTGTCCCAACAAAAGTTCTTTTTGATCAGGGAATGTTTCAGGGTAACATAATGACAATTGCAGCATCAATGATCTTGCAACTTGGTCCGGACCTCCAAAGTCTTATTAGTCATTGGAAGACTCGAGAAGGGAATCCAGGTCTGATATTCGAAAAAAAAAGAGTACTCGAAGTGTAGAGTAGTCGATTTCGCGGCTCAACTTGAGTTGTCGAATCACGAATAGTCTTCAGCAAACTTGAGAGGGAAATCTAGATCGATTACTCAAGAAAGAGTACCACTATAAGAGTAGAGTCGCCGATTTCGCAGCTCAACTTGAGTCACCAAGCCACAGAAACACAAATACTCCGAACAAAATTGAAATGTAAAAATCCAAAAAATATGAGCATAGTTTGAAAGGGCATAGTGAAAACCTGAAAGGGCGCTATGAGTAAAAGAATCAGACTATGACAAGATCAAAACCATCGACACAATGAAAATCCCAAAAAGGGATGTCGATGCGAAGAAATGTGGAAATCAGGTCTGGTGAAAACCGTAATTGGCACCAGGGGCAATAAGGGTAAAAAAAAAAAAAACTCCTGGCCCGCAAGAGTATAAACTGTGAACGGCGAAATCCATCCAAAATCTCGAGACCCAAATAGAGGATAGCTTTCCAAATGCTAGGGCACTGGAGATGACTCTAAAGGAACCAAAAGATAATTGACACTTGTATCCCCTGTGCTTGGCAGAAGCACTAAAATCGTCATAACCAAAGATTTTACAAACGCTGAATTTATCATACTCATTTGATGAAGATATTTCACAAAATTGCATTTCAAAAACTACTATTTTGATCGATGATGAAAATCTAGGACTTATTCAAACTTCAAGTTTTCAAAGCATGAGATACACCGGAGGCCAAGTAAGTACAAAACCTATTTTCTTTGCATTAATCTTTCAACATTTCGCATACATTCAGATAATGAAGAGAAAACCCAAGAAGAGTGAATACAACGCAATTAATCAAACATCATGATGAGAAATGAAAAATGAGTCAAGGCGTTCCTCCAAAGCACGGATCTGAGCAGCCTGGCTCATCATCACGACTCACCAAATATGTTGCAAAGTCCTCGAAATGAGGATACTGGGCAAGTCAATCCCTCAACTCAGCAACTTCAGCTCGAAGCCTAGCCACTTCACCACCATCACTAGATCCAGACTGGGCAAGGGCAGATGTCAACCGAGCAATCTCTCTTTGCATCTTTTTCTCGGATTTGAGCCAAATAGCCTGAATTCGACGATGATCAGTCTGAGACTCCTCAACTTGATCTCGGTAATCAAAGAAGGATGAAGCACTAGGGCATGTTCGGGGAACTATCGACACCGAGGGTCTCCCAGATACGAGCTCTTGAATCCAATGCAAGTATGCCGGGAATTGGTGTGTTACAAAGATGTACCGACTCAGAACCTCAACCCGACCCCATTCTTTTACGAGTCGACTCAAAAGTGCAGTCGACAACGGACCAACCAACTCATTAGAATTCTCTGGGATGAGCACACCCTGGTCATAACCAAATTGACGAAGAACCTGAAGTGGTACATAATGTGTCGTCCCGTGAAGACCAATCAAGACAAGAAAACGGAAACTTTCGAATGCAATCACGGGAGACCCTCGAGGTTGGAAGGTACCAACCCACCTCACTTCATCATCATCAAGGTTACCGATAAAAGAACACCAGTCTTTTTTGCCACCCGAGACGAAGGGAGCAACTCGCCTCGACATCATAAGTACAAGGTTGGCATTAATGCAAAAGGGACGGCTAACAACTTTGGTGGATGCCAGATGATCCATAAACCAAAGCTACAATAACAGGAGCATTCTAAACCTTGAAAACTAGTAAATTCAAATTTAAATTTAAAAAGTAAGCTAAGTTCGGAATTTACCTGCAGGAGTGGAGCACACCCTCGGAAAACTCGATCACGACCGGAAGAACAAGCCGTGAGAGATTGGAACATCTCGCTCAAAAGCATCGGTGCCAACCGGTGTCCCTCCTGGACTTGTTGAATCACGTGGATAAGAGAAAGATCTATGATGTCTCCACTACCTGGAAACAGGAGTTGTCTCACCACCATCAAAGTGAGAGCATTAAAATGAATCAACGGTTTTGAGGAGTCCGTGAGGCGTTCAATCAAAAAAGACTTGGACATTGTCTTCAAAACTGATCCGCCATCCAGAATCTTCAAGAATTTGCGACTTATCCCCAAAATATCGGAAGCCTCACCTCGGAATCCATCACACAATGGTGGAATCACAACAGGGCCCGATATCTCAAGTCCCAACAAAACTTCGAACTCCTCGATAGTGGGAGTCATTTCGTGCACCCCAAACCGAAAGAGATTAAGCTCAGGGATCCAATACCCCAACATGGCCTCAATCAAGCTCCATTGCAATGGGACCTTGGGCAAAGAAAGAGTGAACCCCAACTTATTCAAACACCATGAAGCTCTATCATCATTATCCATGCCATCTATCCAACTACTCAAGAAAGAATCAACAATGCCATACCTTTTCAAGTTGGGAAGAGTAGAGGGCACCTCCATGGAGCTTGAGAAGAAGCTTGAGGGAGAAGAAGAGTAAAAATCGCCCAAAATATGAAAGAGGGAAGTAGAAAAAATGAAATGTTAGGGCAAGATGAAGTCGAAACAGGCTTAAATGGAGGATAAATCGTACTGGTCCGTGTCTTAAACACGGATGAGGGATAAATTGATCCATCCGTACCCAGAGTACTGATGAAATGAAGACAAACCTATCCGTGTTTGAAACATGGATGAAGACAAGTACAACAAATCCGTGCTTAGAACACGGTTAAAAACGAAAATGCCTTGTCCGTATTATTAACGTGGATAAAAGCTTGATAAAGCTGTCCGTGTTAAGAATACGGACCAGAATATTTTTCAGCCTTGAGGCCTGGGCCATTTGAGATTTTGATAATTCCGGACTACATGATGGTTATCTCAAGGCTCGACATCTTAAAATCACATGGAAATGAAAGAATTCCTACGTACTCGATAGATGAGCTCAAAACTCTCAAAATACATACCGGGTATGTAGGAACTTGCCAGAATCATGTTGGGCCAAATCAGTCCTCGAAGGATCACATCATGGATCCTAAATAATTCACATCACTGCACACTCAAAGGGTCCTTGGGACCCTAATCGCACCCTTTACCTACCTTCAAACTCACCAACACTCAAGAGGGCTCAAAAGCCCCAATGATCGATATCATACCCAAGAAGTTCGAATGAATTGCACATATAGTCATAATAATACAACAAATGCAATGAATAATGAGCATAAATGTACATGTATATGCAAAAGTTTGAAATGTTTACATACAATATCCAAAAACTAATATAAAACGTCTGTGTTTTTTTTACAAGGTACATCAATAATCAGATCGAAGGGGGAGCATCGTCACGGGCGCTTTGAGTCTCTGGGATTGCTCCAGAAGAAGATCCGGCCACTACACCCGAGCCAGACACCCCGGACGAAGGTAGACCGTGCATCCGCAGCTGTCCCTCCGAATCTGTGAAGAAAAGCTCAGCATCCTGCTCTGTAGTCCCCGCGAGATCAGCACCTGGGATGGAGGGTCCAGTGTAGGGGGAGGCCTGAAAATAAAACAGAACAGATTAAAATACAGGCAATGATACAGGCAGCATATGTAAGGAAGTAAACAACTGAAATGCATATACTTACCCTAGGAGGTGTCGGAGGCCGTGTAGAGGTGCTCGCTCTGTCTCGGCATCGATAGTAGTCCTGAAAAGATCATATAAGGGAATCAGTCAAAATTTAATACCATGAGCTATGATCTATGAAACAGAAAGTAAATGAAATAGAAATAACATACCATCTCAGCCTGAAAACGAGACTCGCGCATGGCCATCTCCAACTCCAGCTCCTGGATCCGGTCCGCCTACGCCTCTATGCGAACCTCCTGCTCCTCAAGCCAAGCAGCCTGTTCCTCCACCTCAGCCCTAGAGGCTCTCCACCTATTCTCCATCTCCACTGCCCTCGTTGCCTGAGCCTCGATAACGTCGTAGCCCTCTCGAAAGCGACGAAGATCATCGGCCTGAGAACAAAAACATCGATCAAGTGAGATAAGGATATAATGGAACGCAGAAAATTATAAGGAAGAGAGACAGTGATAGAATGAGTACCATGACAGCATGCTCCTGAAGAAGGACCCCTCCGATCTCGGTGATCCCGGCCCGGGCAGTGACAGCAGGCATGATGCACCCAATAGAGGCCTCTCGGAATTCTTCCTGGTAGTCACCCCCTCTCACCAGCCCAGCAGCATCTACGCCCCTCGCCTGGGCAAGATACTCTCATCCACCGTCATCGCACCCGAGATAGGCTCAGGTGGAGCGACAGGGACGCTAAGGCTCCCGTTGTGCTGGAAAAACAGACGCTCCCTTATATAGAACGTGTATCTCTGCTCGCCGATGAAGTAGGGGTAGCGCTGTCGTCTGGTGTTACGCCTATAGGCGTTCCGTACCTCCTGCCTCCCGCTAACAGTGCGGGGAAGATCTCGCAAAGTAACAGAAAATATCTGTAAAAGAGATAGTCAGATAACAGATATGGATAGCTTCAAGGTCAAACAGAAGGGAAAATGCTAGATTACTCACGTCTCGAAGTCGGCATCGATCAATGTGGGCTCGGGCACTCCTAGGACTGCTCCTGATAGCTCTAGCATCTCTCGTAGCCCAAAATGCCCCCAATGGATAACCCTCGTCTGGATGACGACGGGTGGATAGATAAAAAGGAAAGTAAACATGAACGAAAATCTGAAGAAGAAGATGAGGTTTCAGACAAGTAAACGAGAAATAGAAAGAGAATCGGAAAGAGAAATGAAATCAGAATCTAGTTTACCTCAATAAAGTGCCAGAAAAATCGAGTGGAGATGCTAGCTCCACGAGGCGTAGTGATGCCCTCCACCACTCGGTCGAGCCCTACCAAAATGGTATTGTAGATCAAACTCCCCCAATCGAAGTCTTCGATGTGATCAATGTTGTGCATGACCAAGAGAAAGGTGGTAGAAACTGAAGAATCATCCTCCAAAAAGAAGCAACTACCAATGAGGAGAAGAAAATAGATACGAAAAATGATGTCAAAGTCACGGTCACCGAAGCGGGCCGATCTCTCTCTATAAGTGGACGGAGCTCCGTCCTCTCTCTCGATTAGTAGTAAGCCCATCAGCACCTCTGAATTGATCCTCCCCATCTTCCCCACCATGGAGGCAGGGACTCTGGAGATGCCCAATAGCTCGCCCACCTCTTGGACGGTCAGCATGGTCAGGGGCAAAGGCTCTCCATCCATGGCAATGCCAGTAATAGCAACAAAATCTGAAGGCCTGATGCCTATCTCCACTTCTCGCATATGGAATGAATGGATCGCTGGAAACCATCTCTCTACCATGGCTATAAATAGAGGATGATCGGCTCTAAAAGCCGGTATCTGCAGGAAGGCTCCGAAACCCACTGTAGCAAACTGTGTCCGGATGTCGTTAGAAAATAGGGAAGCAGTGGAAAGAAATGCGCTCCATCTCCCTCTGAAGCTCGCTGACGGATATGGGGTAGGGATATCTAAACGAACAAGCATCGATACATGCCTCCCCAAGCCACGAAGCAGAGAGGTATCTGGAATCCTCTCTCTCCTCCATCGGTATCTCGACCCTAGGAACCTCTCTACCAACTCTACCAGCTCCCACGGCCCTATCTGCCTGGCCTCGACTACCACACCTGCCTCTCCCACCGCTGTTGCCTGGTAAGTCCTTAGCAAGACCGCTCTGAGAAGTGCTGGCCTCATCTGCTCTGCTCCCAGATGAGGAACCAGCTACCGATGCTGAATCAGGCCTACGCAAAGGCTGTCTCGACCAGTCGTACTCTGTGGCCACGCCAGACCCCAGGGCAAAGCGAGACGGAGTCCGGGGCCTCGCTTCCTCCTCCTCATTGGACGACTGATGCACTACTCGGCTCCTCCGCTCTCTACCCATCTACAAGTCGCCATGTGATCAATCAACAATGCAAAAATCCTATGATCACGTATCTCGATGAAGCTGTCTCAGCCAAATCTAAGTCAAACCAACCCAGTCAAATTGGAGTCAAACCCAGTTGATTCGGTCGATCCCAGTTAAAGTCTAGTCAAACCAGTCAACCAATTGACTCGATCAATCCCAGTCAACTCAAGTCAAACCCAGTCAACTCGAGTCAAACCTAGTCCATCTAAGTCAAAATCAATCTAATCTGAGTCAACCCACTCAACTTAGTCAACCAGACCAACCCAACCAAAACCTAGTCAACCCAGTTTAGCCCTAGACCAAGTCAACCCAATCAATCCAAACCCACCAACTAAGTCTAGTCGACTCAAGGTCAACTCAGTCAACCGAAGTCAATTCAACCCAGTCTAACCCCAAACCGAGTCAAACTAGTTTAAACCTAGTCAACTTAATCAAAGCCAATCAAAACCTAGTCAGATCCAATCAACCTATTCTAACCCAGTTAACCCACTTTTGACCTAGCCAAACCTAGCTGAACCCCAGTTTAAACCCAAAACAATACCCATTCGTACTCATGGACCGTCATAATCCTATCAAGAGATCATCATAAAGCAAGCATGGGTTCTCAAAGCAAAATATCCATATTTTAAAGTGAGATGAGAAACGTGAAAAGAAAACAAGCATGATCAAATAAAAAAAGGAAGAATCTGATAATTCCTAAACAGGCTAAAGCCAACCAGTCCCATACCAACCCAAAACGATCCTTAAACTACATCTCTTCCCGCCCAAAAACAATTTCCAAAATACCCCTTTCACCCATTCTATACCATCACTTCTTCACTAAACAATCCCTCAAATAAACCACCCTTCCCTACAGCTCCACAAACCACTCCAAACAACACCCAAACCGCCTCACTTTTCGCCCGAAATCCTTGATCCCGTCCATAACAGTCCAAGGCCATCCCCTCAAAACCATTCCTAAAAACTACCGTTAAAGTCTTCTCTTGAAAAATAAACTCAAAACCACCAACTGCCCCCCCTCGCTAGGCCATTTGCACACCCCCAAACTCGGTCCATCAACCACCAAACGACCGAGTTATCGTCCGTTCTATCATCAATCCATCCATCCATCCTATCACCCGTGATTTTAATCCTCAACTTATGAGCCAATCCCAAGACCCTGTCACCCCTACCAAATTTCCAAACATCCTAGGAAATTCTCACCCAAATCCACCCCCACCATTATTCATGAATCAACCAAACCATCCACGAAGACAAAGCAAAAATCCATATCCAATCAAATAATTAAAGAGAAGCAAACAAGACATGATGGCAATAACCGATAATGCTAGTTCTAAAACATGATAAAGTGCTCAAAGAATTGTGTGAACGAAAAGAACAAAAAGAATTGGCCATGTTTAAGCAAAGTTAATGTTTCTATATGAATTAAGCAAGGAAAAAAGACCAAAAATAAAAGGGAAAACTCACGGCGAAGTCGAACTCCTAACAGTTTTAAGTCGTTTCCACGAACACCCAAGCAGCCCAAATCCTCCAACGATCAATGCCAAAGGTCCAAATCAATGAAATCTATGAGAGGCAAGAAGAGAAATCCCCAAAAGTCGCCAGAGAGAAAGAAAGACCGAAGGAAAACGAAGAAGAAATCGAAAATGAAACGGCGCGCAGGCTTTAACCGTTTAAAATTCATAATGGTCCGTGCTACCAGTACGGGCAAAACAAAGTTTAGCCTATCCGTATCACAAACACAGATGAAGAAAATTCGGTTGAATCCGTGCCCCAAACACAGATGAAATGGAATCGAGAGCCATCCGTGCCTTAAACACGGATGAAAGTGAATATAGAACTATCCGTGCCTCAAGCACGGATCAGTCAAAAATAAAAAAATCAAATAAAAATCAAAAAATCAAAAACCCAAAAAGTCAAAAAAATCAGAAAAATTTCCAAAAAAAACCTTTCGAGTTATACTCAATTTTGATTTGTTAAATCACGACCGAGAAATATCCAAATTTCAAATTCACCAAATCTTCATAAAATTTAAGGTCTCATACGAGTTCCGCGCCATCGAGACCAAGGAATTAATAAGGTAACTCTATCAGACCCTGTGCTTGAGTAACCATTTCCTACAAAAGTCATCAATTCAACCGGTAATTTGAAGTCGTATTTTGCAAAATTTTATCTGGCCTGTACAAATAGGGGTTTAGTCTATTCTTTGCAGTTCTTTGCTCACAATTCCTGCAAAGAAGGGCAGCTGTAGACACCCCAATTTGAACTGACCCTCATTCGAAAGGGCCCAAAACAGTAATGTTCCAATAAATTTGACCAACGGGCTTCGATGGCTCGAATCATTGATTTTCACCAAAATCAAGGCCTCTAACACCTCTTACTGGATTAGTAGGTCCACTAAAAGGATTCGGCATGATCCCATCTACCCCGCTCCATTCAAAATACCGGTTTCCCAACAAAATAGGCCAACGGGCTTCTAAGGCCCAAAATGATAAAAAAACGGCAATTTTGAGTAAATCAAGGCCCTAAGACCTCCCAATGGTCTAGGGGACCTATAAGAAGGGTTGCAACCCATCCTACACATGTTCAAACCCACCACACCTCCTTTATATCCAAGAGAAATCGAACGATCGATGAACCTCTTCAAACGGGCCCAAAAAGCCCGATTCGTCAACACGTGGCATTTTAATCAAATCAATGATTTCAAAAATTTCAAAAAAAGTCAAAAAAATAAAAATGTGAGACTTGGGATACCTACCCTTCATCTACTTTCCGCTGCTCCACCTCGAGATCCGCAAACACCCTAAGCCCCTTCGAGGCCCACAAACCTTTATTCTTTTCCTAAAAATAACTTCTAACCTTACCCTCAACCCAAAATCAATTCCACACCACCTAAACCCTAAAGTGAACTCACCCTAGATAATCCAACCCACAAACAAACCTTATCCACATCCGAAATAACCCATAACACTCCTAAACGCAAGCCCAATACAATAAAAGCCCACTAACTATTACCCATATCACACTCATTACTTAACCCATAACTTTAACCCATTACCCATTACCCACATCAACCAATCAACCCCTCAACATCGAAAGATGACACATGTCATCACCACCATTCACCTCCCTCATCTAATCACCCACCCCCATCACTATTCTCTAAACAACTCATCTAACCCACATCACCTCTCTCCAAAATCACCTCAACCTATACCCTACCCTAACCTACCCTATCCCCATTCTCTAACATCATCAACTACTCACACCTCAACCCAGACCCTAACCCATCACCATTCTCTAACATCATCAACCACCCATATCCCTTACATATCAACCCATCACTTTCCCTTAAAACACTCCAACAAAATCACCTCAACCCATACTTCCCTCATCATCAACCAACTAACCCACACCCTTCTCTCTAATCAAACAACCACCATCAACCAATCAACCAATCTCATCACCTCATCCTCTCATCATATATGTCACATGGCATCATCCCCTCTCTCCTCCCAAAAATCAATTTAACAATCTCTTACATTCTCCTAAATCTACACACCTCATCTCATCAATCAACCTAACACTCATTCTCTAAACAACCCTCTTACACTCCCACTCCCCCCATCAACCATCACTCATCTCATCCCACCTAACACTCTACCTAAATGGATTTGGGTAGGATCCAACCCATTTGGATCTAAACCTCACCCATTTTCACTCATTACACATTTACCCTCCATTCCACTTTAAATTTTATATCTTTCACTTCAAATACCCATGCCATTCTCTATTCTCTCAACTCTTCACCCTATTATACTCCTAAACCTCCTCCAAACATCTATAAATACCTCCCCTCTCATCCCAAAAATGGTTATCAAGTTTCACACAAAAAAAAAGGAAAAAAATATTTTCTCTACTCATCTCTTCTCTACTACTCTCTCATACCACTTTCTAAAAAGGGAAAACTTCACTCTCCTACTTCACTAAGGATCTAAAAAGTATAGAAGAAGAAGAAGAAGTGAAGAAACAAGAGTGAACTTGAAGACTCAAGGTGGGTTCAAAACATCCCCTCTCTCTCTATCCTCTCCTCCTCCCTCTTCTAAAACCCCCTCCTTCCCTTTCTATTTTATTTTGAATGAATGGCTTTTAAGGCTTAGATCTACAAGGATCATCTCTATCAATGAGATGATCTTATGATCGAGCCAAAAACAAATCCCATTTAGGGTACAAATGCACCCACGTGGCACTTTTTTTTATTTATTTTAAATCAAAAGGACTGAGTTACGTAGAGGTTACCGTCACCTGGCGGGGAGAAAAGGGTGCCTAACCCCTTCCCTTTTCTCCAACCGAACCGCTTACCCGAATCTCAAGGTTCGATTACTCCTTATCCATCGTGAGTCACCAAAATGTCAAAAATGATAATTTTCTGAAAAATGTACCTCGAGTGACCATTCATACCCACTTGCAACATGAATGGTGGCGACTCCAATTCATCTTAGATGTGGTCGTCCAAACGATGAAAACTACTCATCTATATTAATAATCCATTTATACAAAATATCTTGTATATATAAATGAATAGAACAATAACAAATGCTAAAGTACAATGAACTTGATTGTAAATTAGAGTGCAAAAGGTGTAAAGAATATAAAGAATTTACAAGAATACACTCTCCTTAACATAGTTCTTGTAATATCTTGATTTTTAACTCGTATCTCGAGGAAATCAAATAGTGAAATTCTGAAAAATTCTAAAAAAGGACTTAGTGTAAAATACTTAGATTTTTTATCTATTTTTAACGAAAATTGACTTCATCATTGGATTTAAAATGGTCGAAAAAATACTTTAACCTATAAGCACGCTCGAATTCGAGTTCAAATGGAAAAATTATAAAATCCTTAAATTTTGTATCGGATGGCACCTAAAATGATGACTTTTTGTTAGAGCAAGAATTAGTACAATCCTATTGCACCATTAGGTCCGTAATGAAAAATTATTAGAATGGAATATTCATTAGTCGATATTTGAGTTTGGAAAGTCGAAATACCTCCAACGATAAAAATAAATTAATATACCAAGTATGTTCCAACTTTTTATAAAAGAATAAACCTATTCTTTTATTTCATTTATCTTCTCTCTAAATGACCAAAACTCATCCGATTGAAACCCAAGGGTTTTCTACCACCTTCTCATTAAGATCCGTCGTGAACGAGTCCGAGTTGATCATTAACGAAAGAGAGAAAGTTGTCGGTATCGACAAACTATACAACCTCACCATCCTTGATCTTTGTTTCTCTTCGTTTCTTTTCGTCCCTCATTAAAAACTAGTGAGTGGGTTTCGATACATCCCACTTAGAATTTCATCTAGCTTAAAAAAGATTTGATTTTATCATAGAAGGGAGGGAATATCGTCATCGAGAGCTTCGCAAACCTTCATTCGTTTTGCATTCAAGTCAGTTAAATCTCGAGTTTTGTACTATCAATCCTCGATTTTTGTGCTAGTTCATTACTTTCGACAACCACGAACTTTGGTAAGGGACTTTCAATTCCTATCGGTGATAGTAGATTTTGAAAACTTCATATAGGATTTTTAACAAAACTTGTAATATATTTTACAATCGTAGAATTTCTTTTCATTTATTTGAAATTCGCGCTAAGGCTAATACATTTGATGTATTTTGAGCGTATTTTAGCAAGTTATACAGGTGAGATTGTTTTATCGAATAACCATAGAGAAAACCCAAGAAATTTTTTCAAAAAATCAAATTTTCACGTTGATAGTGAGTTGTTGTCAGTGCCGCCATCAACCACAGTCAAAAATGTTTTTGGCAGAAAATCAAAATTTTATTTTGGCTTTGCACTCTCCACCACTTGTGTGTATTTTTTCACCATTTATTTCATTAAAAATATTTAAGTAAACCCCCCGTTTCGAAATAATGAGAATGGTTTCAAAATCCAAATCTCAAAAGAACAAAATCTAATTTTTGATTTCAAGAACAAAATGTAAATTTTAACGTTTTCATCAGATTTTTAAAATCAAATATCTTTTGCGTTACTTTGAATTGAATTATAAAAAATATATGATATCGAATCTTGTATTCAAGGCTTTTATTTTCGAAAATCCATTTTAAATTTCAAGAACTTTGAAAAATCGCGTTTCCGACACTTAGTCAAATTTCCACCAGTTTTTCATAATTACAACAATTTGGTTTCGCGCATTGTCGAAATCCCGTTTTAATTAAATTTTGGTAACTTTTTGATTGAATGATCAAAATGAATTTGAAAGTTTGAAAAAGAAATGTTGTGTTTAAAAAATTGAAAAGTGAAAATATCAAAAAGAATAGAAAAAAGGATGAAACTATAAATATCAAAATTACGCCCGAAAGGTGATGTCTACGTTTTACATTGTAATGCTATGTATGGGTTGATGAATGGATATAGAGTTAATTTATTTTATGTTGTCACGATGTGACTTACATATTATTTATAATTATGCGTTGTGTACTATTATTTATTTTAGGCCGATGGGCCACTAGTGTATGGTAGGAATTAGATATCCATTCTCAACCTTGTAATGTTAATTTCTCATTTATTTTTAAAGAAAAATGATATGCATATGTAATTATTTTGTGAGCTGTTAAAGTGCTTGTGAATACTTGAAAGGATAATGTGTTGAATCATCCGGAGTAATGTACTATCTTAGGATGTATGGTAGGGACAACTAAGCTCATAGGTGGTATGGGACGTGTATGAAAGTGGAGTCACAATGGGAATTTAAGATTATTCCTCTCTATCTTTACTAGTGAACTTGTAATGTAAAGGTGATCGTACACGAATGAGATTGTATAATGAGAATTACATGCACGCCTGATAGGCATAAACGAAGATGATTAATCAGTGATCACTAACAATCTAGAGTAGTCGAACGTTCTTACACATTAAAAAGAGAACCATTGCTTATTGTCACATCAATGGCCAGCTTGAGCAGGATAAATGGTCTCGCAAGTGTGATAATGCAGCTATCTGCCATAAAATCAAGAACTAATACTTTATTATTGGAACATCATGTTCTAATTGGGAGCGACCCAGTTGTAGAATCCCAATTCTCTACTTTTATTACTCAATCATTTGTATTATGTATCTATTGTTCTATTTTGAATTATAAAATGAAAAACATGTTTACTGTTTCAATGTTATAAATTAGAATGATATAAAAAATAATGATATTGTGAGAACTGCTGATTGATGGAATGTGAATATTTTAAAATGTTTAATTGTTCATCCATGACTATATCTACTAATTATTCGTAGTTTATTCTGTAAAATTTTGCATTTATTAAAATGATTCAGTATACTTATTCATTCATGTTAGGAGAGGTTGTTAGTGGGAATTGTTTGTGGACCTACTGCATTTCCTTCATATTTTTTTAGCTTTATAGCTAGTAGTTGGAAAAGCAGTTGTAGAGTCGACGAGCGAAGATTGTCTGGTGGGTCAGACCGACGACCAGAGTTTGTTGTCTGATGAATATTAGGGTTTCACCCATTAGCATTGTTAGTTTCGTCTAGGATGTATATAGATTTTGGGTCGAAAGTTAGGACTATCTTAGTTAGAGCACATTTTGTAATCCTACATATTGTTTATCACCTTTTGTACACTCATCTATTTTTACGTTGTTCGATATATGTAGTATTTCGTTGTTATCTCATGTTTGTATATTTCTATATATGATTTATGTGTATTTGGTTTATCAGGTTTGAGTGCCTTGAAATGCTAACATAAATAGAAGAAACCATGTCAGGATTTCAAGACGCCACCTAGTACATCGAGACCTGACATGGGGATTTGTGTTAGTGTTTTGGACGCGCCACAGTCTTAATACTCAACTCAAAATACTAGAGGAATTGACTTCTAGTGGGTGTAACCTTAGTGCTCAAAAGGTAACGGATTATGGTCGTCGATCTGATCCACCAGATAATCCTCGTTCGTCGGTTCTATGCCCTTCTTACCAATTATAGTTTCTAAAACTAAAAAAATGAAAAGTAAAGGTTGAATAGCAATGGTTATCCAATAGGTCCAATAACAATTCATACTAATAACCTCACCTAACATGAACGAGTAAACATACTGAATCATTTCAATGGATGCAAAATTTTAAAAAATAACTACGATTAACTGATATTTATAGCTAGGGATGAACAACTAAACAGTTAAAAAGCTCATATTGCATCAATCAGTAGTACTCATACTGTAACATTTTCTTTTATAGAATTCTACTTGACAAAATGGAAATATTAAGCATATATTTCATTTATAATTCAAAGTAAGACAACAGATACATAATACACAATGGTGGTGTACTGGAATTAAAGAGTTGGGATTCTACAACTGGATTGCTCCCAATTAGAACATGATATTCCAAATACGTTACTAGTTTTTAGTTCCTGATTTCGTGACTAGTTGCTGCCATAGTTAGTAAATTCACGATTGATTCGCGAATTAGACCTCCACTGCTCTACGAATCCACGCATCTTCATAGTTTCTACAAGTAATTTCCCCTGTCTCTATAATCTGCTACTTTGCTCTACCTCTGTCCAAAGCCCATGGCACAACAGAGTCATATATAAGGCACTTGACTGGGTACTTAAAGTTGTTATGTTTCTTAATGAGGGTAACCAAGTTTCTTGAACTTGGTTTGAAGGCGCTCGACATAGGCGTTGATGGTCCTTGTTTGCTCTATCCATGCTTAATGGTGGTCTCCAATCACCCTTCTCTCTCTTTCTCTCGGTAATCTGTGTTAATGGCGGCCAGTGGTCACTGTAGTCTCTCAGTCTCTTTTATTATGGATTGTTTACTTGTTTACTTAAGATATATTTAATTTAAGTATTGATAATTTGAGTAGTAGATTATAATTTTTAGGTCATATCATATGTTATATATATCCGAATTTTTGAAAATTTTAAAAATTGTTGGATCCGAATCATTCTCGAGCTATTTTTATATTATATTTTTATTGTCCTACTTTTTTTCGTCAAATTTTTTAGCGAACTAATGCATTGCTATTCTGAATGGTACCCGATTATCATTTTTTTCCCGTCCACCGAATTGCTAACTATGGTCGTTGCATTACCATGGTAGATTGACTATTTATTCAGCTCAAGCTAGTTGTTTGATATGATCATAAACAATAGCTTTCTTTTCGATGTGTTAGAACGTTTGAGTATTCTAGATTATTAATGTTTACTAACCAATCATTTTCGTCTATGCCTATCAGACGTACATGTGATTCCCATTATACATCTCCATTTGTGTATAACCACCTTTACAATATAAGTTCATTGGTAAAGATAGAGAGAAAAAAACCCAAATTCTAGTTGTGACTCCACTCTTATACACGTCTCAAACCACATATCAGTTTGGTTGTCCCTATCGTACATCCCAGAATAACACGTCACTCTGGATGATATGACGGAATATCCTTTAAGGTATTCACAAGCTTTTTAATAGCTCATAACATAGCTACATATATATATATATATTTGAAAATAAATGTAAGATTAACATTACATAGTTAATAATGGATATCTAATTTCTTACCATGCAACCATGGTCAATCGACTTAAATATATAACAATACATGAATTAAATTGCGCCTTACACTACAGAAAGGAAATAAACATGTTACCGAAATAATTACCCCTAGATATCCATTCATCAACCTACACACAACACAACAATGTAAAATGTAAACATCACCTGATTCTGGCATTTTACCATTTTATTCCCTTTTTTTCTGGTACTTTCACTTTTCAATCTTTACGATCACACTACTTTTTCCAGCATTTATCAAAACCGTGTAATTTATTTAGTACTAATTAAAATGAGGTTATGAAAATGCGTGAAATTGAAAATGTCCAATTCAATTATAGGGGTGGCACTGCCAGATTTGCTTGCGGCAGGTGGCAGTGGCATCGATAGAATTGGTATTCTACTCGAAAATTGGATTTTCGTCGAATTTTCAGATTCCTTCATCGGTTCTTCAATACACAATCCCACCTGTGTATAATTTAGTGTAAAATGAGATTAAAACATATTAACATGTAGGTCTCACATGAATTTAAAAATAATTACAAAGAATTCTACAATTTAAGACATAATTTTTGTTAAAATCCTAATTTAATTTTTGCATTTTACGGTTACTAATAAGAATTGAAAGTCCCCTACCAATAATCGTGGTTGTTGGAAGTGAAAAGTTAGTACGAAAGTCGATGTTGAAAATAAAGAAATCAATGTTGGATGGATTTGGATGTGAACAAACGACAATTTTATGAATATCTTGTTGACAGTGCTTACCTTCCCTTCTACATTAGAGGATGAGTTCGCCTCCAAATAGAAGAAGCCTTTAATAGAATGAGTCAAAACCTATTCACTAATTTTTTATGAGAGATGAAGAAAAATGAAGATAAACTAAGATTAAAGATGGTGAGAACGTAGAGCTTGTAGACGCTGACAAGTTTTTCTTATTCGTCGAGGCTCAACGGTGTCTCATTCATGATGAATCTAAGTGAGAAGAGGGTTGAAAACCTAGGATCGAGTCGGCTGGAGTTCTGGCATTGTTAGAGAAGAGAATGAAATAAAAGAACTTAATAGTTCTTTTATATAAAGGTTGGATGGGCATATTTGGTAATTATTAACTTATTTATATGGTTGATTGTATTTTTAGACACCCCATTTTTGCATTCGCCTAATTAATCAACTCGTCAACCTGATTGCAACGGTTCCCAATGATGGATGATTATTCCAATGCTTTATTTTGTCACTATATATGTTTTAGAAATCCGGATGAGGTATCTCGAACTGACAAAACTGTAGAACCACACTACGCCAGGAAAATCTAATCCTAAAAACATAGAAATCATCATTTTTCAAACAAAAAGAAGCTTCACGATAAAAATCACTAAAAATGACTTAATTACCAAAATACCCCTAACATCAAAACAACCTTGGAGCCTACATTACGCTTAGGAAAACCTTTCCAAACACATAAAACAACAAATCAAAATCAAATAAATCATTTCGCCAATTTTCGCAGAATTTGACAAAATTACGAAAATGCCCCTCATAAAGTTCACGACCATTCCACACAAAAAATTTCATAAATGACACAAACCAATATTTCCATTGAATTCCTTATGAAAAATCGATTCTAAAACATCCTAGAACATAAAAAATCGACTTGAAACACAAAAAGTCCTTTCCGAGGGCAAAACGATAATTTTATAATTTTTATAATTAAAAATTTTGAAATTAATAAATAAAACATTAAATAATTAAAGTGAAACATTAATAAAATTAATTTAAAAATTTAAACAAAAAAAATCAATTAATCAGGCTCTCAGGCAAAATTGTTGATGGTCGCCAAGATATTTATTCAAGGACCCCTCCATTTGGGGGTCCAAAGAATTAAAGATATAATAGAGAGGGATTTTCCAAAAAATTAAAGTCAATCAAGTAAGACTAAAGTTAAAATATTAAAGTCAATCAAGTAAGATTAAAGTCAAAATTAAAGTCAATTAAGTAAGACTAAAGTAAAGATATTAAAAGTCAACCAAGAAAGACTAAAGTCAAAATCTTAAAGTCAATCAAATAAGACCAAAAGTCAAAACCCTAATAGAGTTCTAATTAAATAATAATTCTATTTAACAATTCTTATGGCGCCTCGCCGAACGCTAACACAAATCCCCATGTCAGATCTCGAGGTATTATGTAACACCTCGAAATTTCGGCATGGTCTCCTCTGTTTATGTTAGCATTCCAAGGCGTTTAATCAGCACCTGATAAACGACATACAATCCTGCATACAGATATAAAATATAATACTAGCGGAAGCCTATATAAGTCTAATAACGTACGAAAGATCAAAGTGCGGAAGAATAACCAGGATACAGGATTATACAAAATTTCTCACTCTAACAGAAATCCTAACACTCAGAACAACATGTATAATAATCTCGGAAAAATCGACACCACTAGGGGTAATAACCCCAATACTCACCAAGTGACGAACTTTGGCTGTCTATCTAACCCACCAGATGATTCTCACTCGTGCTCTATATCTGCCTCGCCAAACTTCACATCTTAAACTAAAAAAAAAATGGAGAAAAAAAGGGTGAGTAACAATGGTTACCCAATAGGGAAACAAATAATTTCTGCCAATAACCCCTCCTAACATGAACAAATAAGCATACTGAATCATTTTAAAATAGTCAAAGTTTTACAGAAGAAATTACGATTAACTGGTACATATAGCCAGGGATGAACAATTAAACATTTTAAAACTCACATTACATCGATCAGCAGTACTCACTATAACATTATCTTTTTATACAAATCTAATTGATCAAAGGGAAATAATAAACATGGATTTCATTTTATATATCAAAATAAACAACAGATACATAATACACAATGGTGGAGTATTGGAATTAGAGTGTTGGGATTCACGACTGGATCGCTCCCAGTCGGGACATGATGTTACAATTTCTCTCTGGCTTTTAGTTCCTGATTTTGTGGTCGGTCGCTGCACTTACCACGCTTGGTTGACCATTTATCCGGCTCAGGCTGGTCGTTTGACGTGACCGTAAGCAATGGGTCTCTTTTCGATGTGTCAGAACGTTCGACTACTATAGATTGTTAGTGATCACTGACCAATCATCTTCGTCTATGCCTATCAGGCGTACATGTGATTCCCAAATATACAAACCATTCGTATACGACCACCTTTACATTACAAGTTCACTGGTAAAGATAGAGAGGAATAAACACGGATTCCAGTTGTGACTCCACTCTCATACGCGTCCCATACCACGTATGAGCTTGGTGGTCCCTACCGTACATCCCAGGATAGTACACCACTACGGATGATATGACGCACTATCCCTTCAGGCATTCACAAACTCTTTAACAGCTCACAAAATAGTTATATATATATATATATATATATTATTTTTATTTGAAAACAAAAGAGAAATTAACAATACAAGGTTGAGAATAGATATCCAGTTTCCTACCATGCAAGTGTGGCCACCCGGCCTAAAATAAATAACATAACGGAAACGTAAACAGCGCCTCGCGCTAACAGAAAGGAAATAAACATGCAACCAATAATATTATCCCTGGATATCTGTTCACCAACCTGCACACAACACAACAACGTAAAATGTAGACATCACCCCTCGGGTGTGACTCTGACATTTTACCGTTTCATACTCTTTTTCCTTTTTTTCCGATTTTTACAGTTTTCAATCTCTTCAATAAAATATCCATTTTCTGATATTCATCAAATCAAAATGAGTTCATTGAATATTAAATCACATTTTCCAACTATAGAATTTATTTCTATCAATAATATTGAAAAAGAATACAATTTTTATATCAAAACGGGGTCCGAACAGTGCACAAGACCCAATTTATGGAAATAACCTGTTATAATACTTTACCCACGTATAATTTGTTAAAAATACAATTAAACATATCAAACATGCAATTTCTGGCGTGAATTTTGAAATAAACAAAGAATTCTATATTTCGGAAATACATCCAAATTTTTCCAATAAAATCCTAAATGCAATTTTCACAATCTATGATTACTAATAGAAATTGAGAGTTCCTACAATCACTAGGCGACGGAATTGAAGCACGTGCGCGGCAATCAAGGCGAATGGCACGAAAATCGAGACGGACCAAACTTCGAAGCTGCTGATTTTCGAAACCGGCCCGGTGGTTTTGAAGATCTCGATGTGCTCGTCTCTTCTCCCTTCTACGGATAAAGACGGTTTGACCCTGAAATCGATGAAAACCGAGGTTGAAGTTACGAAAATCTCCGTATAAAAATACGACTGATTTTTGACTATACGGGGTGAAAAAGACGAGAAAACGAAAGGAATTTGATTGGGTTGTGTAGAGAATGAGGCTGCGGACGTTTCTCCCTTCTGCGTCGGAAGACGGTTTGACCCCGAAACAGACGAAATTCGAGGTCAAAGTTTCGAAATTTCCGTATCCAAATACGGCTGATTTTTGAAGATATCGGGTGAAATAGAAAGTGAAACAAAGAAAGGTTGGGTGGGTTTTGTAGAGAACGTAGCTGCGGATCTTTTTCCCTTCTGCGATGATCGTCGACGGCGAACCGTTTGCGAATGATCTGAGGTAGAACATCGGTGGAAAAAAACAATTTTTTTTTTCGCACGGCTGTATTGACGAGTTGGGGAAGATGACATATAAAAAAATTTAAATATTATTTATATTAAATTTGGGACAAATTCGGCATTTTATCAATTGTTTTGATCGACGATAACTTGATCATCCGGACTCCAAAACTAACGAATGAATACTCTATTTCACCTAATTTTTCGTTCCGGATCTAATGGTATAGTCAATTTCTAAAAATTATGTCTCCATAAAAAATTACATTTTTAGCCTGATGTGACCCCTAAACTTGATGTCGTTTTCGTTTTTGGCGATAATTCGACTTCCTGATCTCCAAAAATGACAAATAAATAGTCCATGTTGAATAATTTTTCGTTAAAAATCCAATGGTATAATCGAATTTTAAAAATTATTGCTCTAATAAAAAGTCACTATTTTAGCCTAGTCCGACCCGATAATCGAGGATTTTGCAACTTTTATATTTGGACTCGCATTTGAACGTGCTTATAGGTTAAACTATGTTTTTCGATCATTTTGAATCTAATGGTGAGGTCAGATTCCATTAAAAATGATCAGAAACATCCTAAAGTTTTACCCCTAAATCCCACTTTCAAGATTTTCTTAAAATTTCACTATTTATTTTTTCCTCGAGATACGAAATAAATTCGGGGTGTTACATTCTCCCCCCCTTAATAAAAATTTCGTCCTCGAAATTGAAATCATACTTATCAAACTTTGTCGCGATTCCACTAACACGACATGTATAATAAACACTACCTATTTTCGATTACTATCTATTCTTAGTCCCAAGTCAATCTCATTTATAGCTCGTAGACTTATATCTGCCATTTTCTGTCAACCTAACACTTTCATTAATTAATCACTCTATTTCAAACTCATACTCCAACTAATCCATTATTTGTATAATCATAAAATAATAATCAATTCACCTTGTATCACTTGCCCACCAATGTCTATCAACCACAATCCTTTCACATCTTCTTTATTCTTCATCTTTACTTCTCTCATCAATTACATCGTCTATTATGTTTTACTCATACTTGGTAGGAATATTACTCCTCAATGCATAGTCTTATCGCAAACATACAATTATCTTTATATTCAATTCAATATTACATTTTCTACTTATGGTGATATTTCCTCAAAACCTCTGTCATAACCTTTATAATTTAAAATCTTACTCGATGGGCTAAATCCTACATCTGTTTTCTCACAATTCTATTAAGTCACCATTAATACAACATTGTCACAAGATTATTCTTTCTCACATTTTATATCGACCCACCTCCTAACTTATACTCTACTAAATCTCTTTAGGATGGATGTGGGCACAGGTAGGTGGTAGCCGCTGCTTCTACAAAATCATAATCTTTACTTATAACGCTTTCATTTCGAGGAGTGAAAATGAGTCACGATCGAAGTCTCGAAGTGAGCGTTTATTTGTAGAAAGCATTGATCACATAACGAGAACGATAATAATGAATTCCTCTACTAGAAGACAATCGTGAAAGGAGAAGGCAAAAGAAGAGTTAGAACCGGCACCGATGATAGAAAGATAAAATGAAAAAGAGGATCTATCTTTTTAAAAAAGGATAATTAATTCAATAAGTCGTAAAGCAAGAGCTGTTTCATCTAATAGTTCAATCGTTAGACCTCCCAAAGTTAAGCCATTTTCAATCGAAATGAAAGATACGCGATTCCCTGCATTGATATTCGAGGAAGTAGCTCTCGACATGAAGGATATACAAGAAGCATTTGCTTATCCACTAGCATAATATACGAGTAATTGACTAGACTATTGATATAAAGACTAGCATACCAATTGAACATCACTTGTCTTTTCACACTTTACAATTATTCTAATACCTATTTTGCAAGTTCTTAAATGATCTTCCAAAAATTGTATTCTTTCTTCGCAAGGCCTCCCAATGGTATAAATAATTTCATTACTTGACCTGTGTCAGTGGTTTCTACCTCTAGCAAGTGTGCAAACTCTTCACAGAATTATATAATCTAGAGGAACCAATATTGAGTAAAACTCCACGTTCTAACATTATAGTTAGAAATTGTACCTTCCAAAACTTCGTTGGAGACAGGTACTTTCTCCTGAGTCACAATCCTTGCTCGCGACTGTGATAGAGGACATTCTTTCTTGATGTGTCCTACCTGATCACATGCGTAACAATGTCAACGATCTTGTCTTTGTAGATCTCTGTGGAGTAGGCAGTTGGTAGACTAGGGTCTATAGGCTCTGAACCTGTCTTGTTGATTCCTTTGGCCCTATTGGCATCATTGGAGCTTCAACTGCTCTCTAACTCAGTGATAAGAAACTCTACAACTCAGTAGTAGATGAGTTCTATATTCGGAGGAGATTGGCCTCGAATACATCGGTTTCTTGTCTGAATCTGATCTGGGAAGAAAAGAAATCTAAGGTCAACTCATTTGCCCCCTAGGTTTGTAACTCTATTTCCTCTCGTTTTATCCTTTAAGCTCGATTTACCATATCTCTATAATTGGTAGTCTCAATCATCGATCTATTGGCCCTTAGGTAGGGTTATAGTCTTTTAAAGAATTTACGGGCCTTCTGCAAATCTGTCAGGACAAGCTCGGGCGCATATCGTGACAACTTAGTGAACCTCATATCATAGTCGGTAATCAATAGATTACCCTGTACTAATCTCAAAAACTCCTAGTGTTTGATTTCTCGAGCAATCTCAAATATAAATCTATCAACAAATATCCTCTCGAATTCTACCCACTCAAACGATCCATCTCCCAATATATTCATCTCAAAACGTTATTAATGATTGGTATCCTCATCCAATTAGAATGTAATCACCATCATCCATTGATTTCTTGGGCACCACATGACACTCAAAATCTCTTAGGTCTTCAAAACACACTCATTGACCTCAATCGGATCGAAAAAAAAACACCCAAATCTCGGTAGACATAATCATTAAAAATTCTACAACCACACCTTATATTTATCTATCCTTTGAGTTGGGGAATTCTCTCATTATTCAAAGACACGACCTGTGGTAATGTTCCTTGAGGTAGAATAGTATTTATCTCTTGAGAATAAGTCCAGCGCTTTTTCATTTCTTAGATTTAATGGTGCACCTTACAATTGTGGTAAGTCTTGTACCATCTTTCACTTCCGATCGCTAGTTTTGTATGTTCAGGATGGCACGAATACGTTATCAACTTTAGTAAAATATGGTGGCCTTATTATCTCATACATTGGGTTGTCTAGCACCTTTCGAAGCCACACATCCTTAATCAATTGACGTTGACCTTGCTCTCATTTATGTCCCGATTTGCTACACTCATAACATACCACAACATTTTTCTTTCGATGGATTTAGTAGTATATGTTATTATTTCTTATGAAATTCTTCCATCCATTGAGTTGGTATGTCTATAATATCATTCCCCACTTATTGTTATTTTTCCTATGAATTTGTTAGTTTCGTAACTGTTTGTCGCTAATTGCCTTCCTTCCATTTGGCTTCAAGGTGGTGGTGGTTGTATTACTCATATTTCCTCTTTGAACTTGATATGAGACTTAACCATCTATCTCATTAATAACATTAATTGCGCTATTGTGTCAATGGTCTGATTTAGAATCTACCTCGTCTCTATTACGTTTCGGTCTCTACCTTGTCTATTCCTCTCGCTTGTGTTTATCCGTAACAAGGCACTTATCAGAATAAGGCCAAAACCGCTCTTACGTGACTATGAATTCCTATCATAGCTTGGAACTTAGTAATGGACTCCATTTCCATTACTAACATAACAAATCAAGAATCTTATCCTAGGCTTACTAAGCTCTATAGACTTCTAGACACGGAAGAACTCGTAATTCCAATACGGAACTACTGATGAGCTTGGATACCGAATTCCTAATGACACTCTATGATTGTCGATCTAATATCTATGGTATCAACAAATTCTCTAAAACATAGCAGATCTGTATCCCATACGGATCTAATGCTATGCTCTGATACCATCTGTGGCGCCCCGCCGAACGCTAACACAAATCCCCATGTCAGATCTCGAGGTATTATGTAATACCTCGAAATTTCGGCATGGTCTCCTCTGTTTATGTTAGCAATCCAAGGCGTTCAACCTGCACCTGATAACCGACATACAATCCTGCATACAGATATAAAATATAATACTAGCGGAAGCCTATATAAGTCTAATAACGTACGAAAGATCAGAGTGCGAAAGAATAACCAGGATACAGGATTATACAAAATTTCTCATTCTAACAGAAATCCTAACACTCAGAACAACATGTATAATACTCTCAGATAAATCGACACCACTAGGGGTAATAACCCCAATACTCACCAAGTGACGAACTCTGGCTGTCTATCTGACCCACCAGATGATTCTCACTCGTGCTCTATATCTGCCTTGCCAAACTTCATCTTAAACTAAAAAAAATGGAGAAAAAAAGGGTGAGTAACAATGGTTACCCAATAGGGAAACAAACAATTTCTGCCAATAACCCCTCCTAACATGAACGAATAAGCATACTGAATCATTTTAAAATAGTCAAAGTTTTACAGAAGAAATTACGATTAACTGGTACATATAGCCAGGGATGAACAATTAAACATTTTAAAACTCACATTACATCGATCAGCAGTACTCACTATAACATTATCTTTTTATACAAATCTAATTGATCAAAGGGAAATAATAAACATGGATTTCATTTTATATATCAAAATAAACAACAGATACATAATACACAATGGTGGAGTATTGGAATTAGAGTGTTGGGATTCACGACTGGATCGCTCCCAGTCGGGACATGATGTTACAATTTCTCTCTGGCTTTTAGTTCCTGATTTTGTGGCCGGTCGCTGCACTTACCACGCTTGGTTGACCATTTATCCGGCTCAGGCTAGCCGTTTGACGTGACCGTAAGCAATGGGTCTCTTTTCGATGTGTCAGAACGTTCGACTACTATAGATTGTTAGTGATCACTGACCAATCATCTTCGTCTATGCCTATCAGGCGTACATGTGATTCCCAAATATACAAACCATTCGTATACGACCACCTTTACATTACAAGTTCACTGGTAAAGATAGAGAGGAATAAACACGGATTCCAGTTGTGACTCCACTCTCATACGCGTCCCATACCACGTATGAGCTTGGTGGTCCCTACCGTACATCCCAGGATAGTACACCACTCCGGATGATATGACGCGCTATCCCTTCAGCATTCACAAACTCTTTAACAGCTCACAAAATAGTTACATATATATATATATATATATATATATATATATATTTTATTTTCATTTGAAAACAAAAGAGAAATTAACAATACAAGGTTGAGAATAGATATCCAGTTTCCTACCATGCAAGTGTGGCCACCCGGCCTAAAATAAATAACATAACGGAAACGTAAACAGCGCCTCGCGCTAACAGAAAGGAAATAAACATGCAACCAATAATATTATCCCTGGATATCTGTTCACCAACCTGCACACAACACAACAACGTAAAATGCAGACATCACCCCTCGGGTGTGACTCTGACATTTTACCGTTTCATACCCTTTTTCCTTTTTTTTTCGATTTTTACAGTTTTCAATCTCTTCAATAAAATATCCATTTTCTGATATTCATCAACTCAAAATGAGTTCATTGAATATTAAATCACATTTTCCAACTATAGAATTTATTTCTATCAATAATATTGAAAAAGAATACAATTTTTATATCAAAACGGGGTCCGAACAGTGCACAAGACCCAATTTATGGAAATAACCCGTTAAAATACTCTACCCACGTATAATTTGTTAAAAATACAATTAAACATATCAAACATGCAATTTCTGGCGTGAATTTTGAAATAAACAAAGAATTCTATATTTCGAAAATACATCCAAATTTTTCCAATAAAATCCTAAATGCAATTTTCACAATCTATGATTACTAATAGAAATTGAGAGTTCCTCACAATCACTAGGCGACGGAATTGAAGCACGTGCGCGGCAATCAAGGCGAATGGCACGAAAATCGAGACGGACCAAACTTCGAAGCTGCTAATTTTCGAAACCGGCCCGGTGGTTTTGAAGATCTCGATGTGCTCGTCTCTTCTCCCTTCTACGGCGAAAGACGGTTTGACCCCGAAATCGATGAAAATCGAGGTCGAAGTTACGAAAATCTCCGTATAAAAATACGACTGATTTTTGACTATACGGGGTGAAAAAGGCGAGAAAACGAAAGGAATTTGATTGGGTTGTGTAGAGAATGAGGCTGCGGACGTTTCTCCCTTCTGCGTCGGAAGACGGTTTGACCCCGAAACAGACGAAATTCGAGGTCAAAGTTTCGAAATTTCCGTATCCAAATACGGCTGATTTTTGACGATATCGGGTGAAATAGAAAGTGAAACAAAGAAAGGTTGGGTGGGTTTTGTAGAGAACGTAGCTGCGGATCTTTTTCCCTTCTGCGATGATTGTCGACGGCGAACCATTTGCGAAGGATCTGAGGTAGAACATCGGTGGAAAAAAACAATTTTTTTTTTCGCACAGCTGTATTGACGAGTTGGGGAAGATGACATATAAAAAAATTTAAATATTATTTATATTAAATTTGGGACAAATTCGGCATTTTATCAATTGTTTTGATCGACGATAACTTGATCATCCGGACTCCAAAACTGACGAATGAATACTCTATTTCGCCTAATTTTTCGTTCCGGATCTAATGGTATAGTCAATTTCTACAAATTATGTCTCCATAAAAAATATACATTTTTAGCCTGATGTGACCCCTAAACTTGATGTCGTTTTCGTTTTTGGCGATAATTCGACTTCCTGATCTCCAAAAATGACAAATAAATAGTCCATGTTGAATAATTTTTCGTTAAAAATCCAATGGTATAATCGAATTTTAAAAATTATTGCTCTAATAAAAAGTCACTATTTTAGCCTAGTCCGACCCGGTAATCGAGGATTTTGCAACTTTTATATTTGGACTCGCATTTGAACGTGCTTATAGGTTAAACTATGTTTTTCGATCATTTTGAATCTAATGGTGAGGTCAGATTCCATTAAAATGATCAGAAACATCCTAAAGTTTTACCCCTAAATCCCACTTTCAAGATTTTCTTAAAATTTCACTATTTATTTTTTCCTCGAGATACGAAATTAATTCGGGGTGTTACAATTCCGTGCACCCCACGGATCGAGGGCGCTTTCAGTGACGACTCCGCTGGTGACCTTGAGGATCAAACTTGAAAAACCCCAAGTATGGGAGCATTGCTAAAAAAAAAAATCTAGATCATTTTTATTTCTAGTTATTAGTTTGCCTGTTTATTTTGTTTTGTTTTTATCTTTCTTTTTTCATTCAATTATTGATTGTGTATTTGGATTATGGATATTCTGCTTTTGCATATTATCAATTTTTTTTATGATTCAATCAAAAGTCATTCGGAATGACTCTAAATAAAGCGAGATTTCAAAGGACTAGTCTTACTGAGGATGGAATAATGGTTATTGGACCATGATTTTTTTTACACATGTAAGTATATTTTGATTAAAAATTTAGGTGCGTGCTTGATTTGGCATTTGACAATTTTCCTTAAAAAAAAATTTCTTAAATTAATTGCTGTTAGGAACATCAACGTTTTTTTACTTGATGGTTGGTGTGCGACAACATTTTTAATTTTTTTTTAAATAATTGCTGTTAGAAACAACAACGTTTATTTATTTTGATGGCTGGTGTGCGACAACTATTTTTATTTTAAAAAAAAAAAAATTTGAGGTTCTGTCAACAACAACAACATGCTGATGTAAGGGTATGTTGTAAGTAAAATTAATGTGGCGCCCCGCCAAACACTAACACAAAACCCTATGTCAAAACTTGGGATACTAGGTGGCACCTTGAAATTTTGGCATGGTCTCCTTTGTTTATGTTAGCATTCTAAGGCGTTTCAACCTGCACCTGATAAACGACATACAATCCTGCATATATACATACAAAATATAATACTAGCGGAAGCCTATATACGTTTAATAACGTACGATAAATCAGAGTGCGGAAGAAGAAAATTTATATACAAGATTATACAGAGATTCCTCACTCTAACAAAATTCCTAACACTCAATACAGAATTCAAAATACCTCTAGACGAACAGACACCACTAGGGGATATAGCCCCAGTACTTACCAAGTGACGGACTCTGATTGTCAATCTGACCCACCAGATGATTCTCAATTGTTTTCTACACCTGCCTCGCTAAGCTTCGGATCTGAGACTAAAAAATTAGAGAAGGAAAGGGTGAGTAACAATGGTTACCCAGTAAGGAAGAAAAACAATTTCTGTCAATAACCTCTCCTAACATGAACGAATAAACATACTGAATCATTTTAAAATATGCAAAGTTTTAAAGAAGAAACTACGATTAGCTGGTATATATAGCCAGGGATGAACAACTAAACATTTTAAAACTCACATTACATCGATCAGCAGTACTCACTATAACATTCTCTTTTTATACAAATCTAATTGATCAAATGGAAACATTAAACATGGATTTCATTTTATATATCAAAATAAGACAACATATACATAACACACAATGGTGGAGTATTGGAATTAGAGAGTTGGGATTCACGACTGGATCGTTCCTAGTCGGGACATGATGTTAAAATTCTTCTCTGGCTTTTAGTTCCTGATTTTGTGGCTGGTGGCTGTTTACGACGTTTGGTTGACCATTTATCCGGCTTAGGCTGGCTGTTTGACATGACCGTAAGCAATAGGTCTCTTTTCGATGTGTCAGAACGTTCGACTATTATAGATTGTTAGTGATCACTGACTAATCATCTTCGTCTATGCCTATCAGGCGTGCATGTGATTCCCAAATATACAAACCATTCGTATACGACCACCTTTATATTACAAGTTCACTGTAAAGATAGAGAGGAATAACCCGGATTCCAGTTGTGACTCCACTATCATACGCGTCCCATACCACGTATGAGCTTGGTGGTCCATACCGTACATCCCAAGATAGTACACCACTCCGGATGATATGATGCACTATCCCTTCAGGCATTCACAAATTCTTTAACAGTTCACAAAATAACTACATATATATATTACTTTCATTTGAAAACAAAAGAGAAATTAACAATACAAGGTTGAGAATGGATATTCAATTTCCTACCATGCAAGTGTGGCCACCCGGCCTAAAATAAATAACAAAACGGAAACGTAAACAGCGCGTCGCGCTAATAGAAATTTAAATAAACATACAACCAGCAATATTATCCCTGAATATCTATTCACCAACCTACACACAACACAACAATGTAAAATGCATACATCACCCCTTGGGTGTGACTTTGATATTTTACCGTTTCATACCCTTTTTTCCTTTTTTTTTATTTTTATAATTTTCAATCTTTTCAATAAAATATCCATTTTCTGATATTCATAAACTCAATATGAGTTCATTGAATATTAAATCATATTTTTCAACTGTAGAATTTATTTCTATCAATAATATTGGAAAAGAATACAAATTTCATATCAAAACGGGGTTCAAGTAGTGCACAAGACCCAATTTATGGAAATAACCCGTTAAAATACCCTACCCACGTATAATTTGTTAAAAATACAATTAAACATGTCAAAGATGCAATTTCTGACGTGAATTTTTGAAATAACAAAAGAATTCTATATTTTGGAAATACATCCAAACTTTTCCAGATAAAATTTTAAATGCAATTTTCACAATCTACGATTACTAATAGAAATTTAGAGTTCTTTACCATCTCTATGCGAAAGGATCGAAGCACGTGTATGGAAATCGAGGCGATCAGCACGAAAATCGAGATGGATCGAGCTTCGAAGCGATTGATTTTCTAAACCGGCCCGGTGGTTTCGAAGATCTCAATGTGGTCGTCCTTTCTCCCTTCTACGACGGAGGACGGTTTGACCCCGAAATGGATGAAATCCGAGGTCGAAGTTTCAAAATTTTCGTATATACGTACGACTGATTTTTGGCCATACAGGGTGAAAAAGATGAGAAAACGGAAGGAATTTGGGTGGGTTATGTAGATGTCGAGGCTGCGAACGTTTCTCCCTTCTGCGTTGGAAGACGATTTAACCCCGAAACGGACGAAATTTGATGTCAAAGTTTCAAAATTTTCGTATTTAAATACGGCTAATTTTTGACGATATTGGATGAAAAAGAAAGTGAAATGAAAAGAGGTTGGGTGGGTTTTGTAGAGAACGTAGCTGCGGGCATTTCTCCTTTATGCGTCGATTATCGACGGCGAGCCGTTTGTGAGAGATCTGAGGTAGAAGATCGAAGAAAAAATGAATTTTTTTTTTATAAAACGGATTGGTTGTTGGACGGGTTGGAGAAGACGAAGGAATAAAAAAAAATTAAAAATTTTATTTATATAAAATTTGGGACGAATTCGATATTTTGTCAATTATTTTGATCGACGATAACTTGACCATCCGGACTCCAAAACTGACAAATGAATACTTTATTTCGTCTAATTATTCGTTCCGGATCTAATGATATAGTCAATTTCTACAAATTCTGTCTCTATCAAAAGTTTACATTTTTGACCTGAGGTGACCCCTAAACTTGATGTCGTTTTCGTTTTTGACGATAATTCGACTTTCTGGTCTCCAAAAATGACAAATAAATAGTCTATGCTCAATAATTTTTCGTTACAAATCAGATGGTGTAATCAAATCTTAATAATTATTGCTCTAGCAAAAGTCACTATTTTAGCCTGATCCGACTCGATAATCGAGGATTTTATAACTTTTATATTCGGACTCGCATTTGAGCATGCTTACAGGTAAAAGTATGTTTTTTGATCATTTTGAATCCAGTGGTGAGGTCAGATTCCATTAAAAATGATCAGAAACATTCTAAATTTTTACTCCTAAGTCCCAATTTCAAGATTTTCTTAAAATTCCACTATTTATTTTTTTCCTCGAGATACGAATTAAAAATTAGGGGTTTTACATTCTCCCCCTCTTAATAAAAATGTCGTCCTCGTAATTGAAATCATACCTTATCGAGCTTTGTCGCGATTCTACTAACACGACATGAATAATAAACAACACCTATTTGTGATTACCATCTATTCTTAATCTCAAGTCAATCTCATTTATAACTCGTAGACTTATGTCTCCCATATTTCGTCCATCCAATACATTAATTGATTAATCACTCTGTAGACACCCCATTTTTGTACTCGCCTGATTAATCAACTTGTCAACCCGATCGCAATGATTCCTAATGATGGATGTTTATTACATTGCTTTCTTTTGTTACCAGATATGTTTCAGAAATCCGGATGAGGTATCTCGAACTGACAAAACCTTAGAAACCACGCTACGCTAGGAAAATATAATCCCAAAAGCTTAGAAATCATCATCTTGCAGACAAAAAAAAGCTTCATGATAAAAATCACTAAAAAATGACCAAATGACCAAAATACCCCTAACATCAAAACAACCCTAGAGCCTACGTTACGATTAGGAAAATTCATTCAAACACATAAAATAACAAATCGAAATCAAATAAATCATTTCGCCAATTTTCACAAGATTCGAAAAAATTATGAAAATGCCCCTCATAAAGTTCACGACCATTTCATACAAAAAAAAACTTCATAAATGATAAAAACCAATATTCCTATCAAATTCCTTACGAAAAACTGATTCCAAAACATCTTGGAACATCAAAAATCGACTTAAAATGCGAAAAATCCTCTCTGGAGGGGAAATGGTAATTTCACAATTTTTATAATTAAAAATTTCAAAATTAATAAATAAAACATTAAATAATTAAAGTGAAAAATTAATGAAATTAATTTAAAAATTTGAACCAAAGACTAGTCTCCCATAAACCCTAGTTTTGGAGCCCCAACTCCTTACTTAACATCCCTTCTTCGATTTTAGCCTAAAAAAAATCTAAAAGCCCTTCAAAAACATCCCAAAAGTCTATAACAAACTCAATCAGAAAAGAGATACCTTGCCTCGGAGATCAGAAATCAAATCCAGAGATAAAACGAAGTAAGGAGTACGGTACAAGGAGCAGTTTTTATCGGATCTGAGGGAACAAGGTCTTTGCTATCGAAAAGGTATAATTTTTTATTTATTTTTATTATCTAGGTTTTTAGCAATGTAACTTATTTGGGAAATTAGTAGAGATCGGTTTTGACCGGGCGGGGTTGGTGCCTAACACCTTCCAACCCCGTAATGTGATCCTCGAATTCAGTTTTTTTTTCTGTTCTAGATTAATTTTTTATCCGTTTAGAGTCATTGATCGGTTCCTAGACTGTAATAACTAGGTGGCGACTCCCAAACCTCAAGGGTCAAAAGTGGATCTGCGCACCCCGCGGATCGAGGGCGCTTTCAGTGGTGACTCCACTAGGGATTATTGAGGATCAGACTTAAAAAGTCCCAAGTATGGGAGCATTGCTAGTAGGACCTAGTTTTTTATATTTTATTTTTAGTTATTTATTTTTTTATTTTGATTTTTATTATTCTTTTGACTCTATTGGTGATCATTGATTGAGATGTTGAATATTTTTGTTTGGCACATCTTTGTTATGGTTCAATTTAGGGTCATTCAGAATGACCCTAAGTAATGCAGGATATCAAAGGTTAATGACATAGGGAATGAACTATTTTTTTTATTTGAATTATTTTTGGGTCTGTATTATCCTTTATCTTATGGTTCAATTTTGGATACTTTGTTTTGGCATTTTTTTTTATGGTTCAATTAAAGGTCACCTTTTGATGATCCCTAAATAATGAAAGATTCAAAGTGACATAAATTGAGGATGGAATGATGGTGGTTGGGATAAGAGTTATGATATATTTAAAAAAAAAAAAAAAAAAAAAAAAAATTTGGATGATTTTTTGGCACATTACTAGGCATAGGCGGCGAGTTGTGAAAAAACATTATTGGTGAGTAATGCACTAAGAAACAAAAAAAGTGTCCTTTTTAATGTTGTTCAAGAAGATGAGAGAATTTCAAGAAAAAAAATCACAAAAAAATCACAAAAAAAATGGTTTTTACACGTGGTGTGCCGTTAGCATAAATCCGTTTCTACTGTTTCTATCTTCTTTTCCACTCATGCTGAAAAACAGCAAGCAGAGAGGACGTTTTTTTTTCTCTCTCTCTCTCTCTCTCACAAGAGATCTGGACCAACTTCTTGAATTGCCTAGTTCGATATGCGACAATTTGTTAAGAACCAAATTTTCAAGGGAATCAGCCAAAACGATGAGAAGGGAATAAAAATAAAATAAAATAAAAAATAAACAAAAGGCTCTCTATCTCTTCTGGTTTGGTCTAGACGGTTTTATAAGGTTTTTTTTGTAAGGTTTGTGCGTGGAAAGATTTGGGGATTTGTCGATCCCAAATGCTTGGATTTTAAAAGAAAAACACTCGAATAATCTCGATCGGACTGAAATCTAAAATTGAGAATTAGAAAAGAAGACAAATCATGAAGGGCTTTGACATTCTTGATGCTTTCACGATTAATCCATGTTTGTATTTTATTCTTGATCGAACCTGCAACGCGAGAAGTCTCGTGATTCTTGACTCCATGACGGAAGAATGAGTGGGGATTATGGTCTTGGGATTTGTGGAGCTTCTCGACCAGAGATTTTCAAGTTTCAACGCAGGCCTCGACAAAGAATACGTTCGAGAGATTAAAGAGGCGCCATTGATAATCCGCCTTGAGAAGCTCAGCTTCATCTTGGCCCTCATTTGATTATCTCTTCTGTTGTTTTTTAATAGTCTAGTTTTAAACCCAAATTTACAGAGAGAAGTAACCATAGAGGCATCGAAGGCTGAAAAGGAGATCGTTTATGATCAAAAGCTGTGCCAACTTCTTGATGAATATAGTCAGATATTGATCACTACGGCTAATAATGTTGGATCGAATGAATTGCAGAACATTCGACATGGTTTACGTGGAGATTCAGTTGTTCTTATGGGGAAGAACACCATGATGAAGAGGTCGATCAGGCTTCATGTTGAGAAAATAGGAAACAATGATTTTCTCATTTTGATTTCCCTCCTTGTGGAAGATGTTGTTTGCAGTGGCGTTGCAGGCAGTGAAGATGGGATATGGGAGAATGAAGTGGAGTGTATTTGGGTTGGAATTTAAATGCTATTAAGTTTTAGGAAGAGATGGGGCGCAGGTTTTGCAAGAATGAAAGCTCTGTGTGATGATTGGTGAGACCTCCCAGGCTTATGGAAATTAAGGTGAGGGTCAATCTTTTATCTGTAAGTCTTAAGGGTATTTTAAAAAGTGGGACAATGGTAAAAATTAAAGAAACAGTGACTTGAATGGTGCTGGTAGCAACATAAGGTGAGGGTCAATCTTTTACCTTTTAAGTCCATAGGTCCTGTTATCTAATTAGAGAAGTCTTAAGGGTACATTGTTAAAGTGGGACAATTAAAAAAATGACGGTGACTTGAATGTTGCTGGCAGCAACATAAACTTTTTTTTGTTTTATAATTAAAAAAAAAAAATTTGAATAGGAGCTAGCCTTACTAACTTAGTAAAGCTTCTTTGTTAGTAAGTTTTGTTGAACTCATTGTGTGTTACTTGAAATCACGATCCAATGCCATAGGCTTGTGAAAGTCGAAATTTTAAAAAACTTTCAACAGAAAATCTTCAAGAAAAATAATTAATTTTTATTTATCTAATTTTTTGTTTTTTATTTTTTATTTTTAGATTTTGAAATCGCTCATTTTCAAAACGTTGGATCAAAGCAAAAAATGTGAATTTTATTTTTAGATCCAAGCTTTTATATTAAATCTAGAAGTTTGTGACATTGGATTAGCTACGTGAAGAACCACGTTGATTTAATGACCTTTCGCAAAATTTTGAATTCTTAATGTGTTAGTCAAGCTAGGTTGGACCCCACCACGAAAAAAAAAATCATCATTCCCTATCTCCACCACTATTATTCTATCCTCGATTCAATGTTCATTGAAATCCCAAAATTTTTTTGGGGTCGTCCAAAGCGATCCTTGATTGGACCATATAAAAAAAAAGTCTCTTTTGTTTGAACTAAAAATTATGTGCTTGTTTCAATTATTAGTCCTTGTGTTGATTGCCTATCTAATGTGTTATGATCGTAATTGAGATATGTGTTTGATTGCTTATTTTTTATCTTAATGTTGATGTGATGGGATGTGATTGGATTGGTATTTGTCTTGATTAATATTCATGTGGTATCAAGGTTCTGATAATATGATCAGGCCCATGGGCTCATTTGTTTGGAAAAGGCCTCGGGCACACCCCACCCTGTTTTGCATACACCACATGCACGTTTACTGTTTTACACTTACACGTCCTATATAGTCAACGTGGCACTAGTGCGTGGCCCGATCTCTTCGGAGATGCGACGTCATTCATGAAAACCACAACTCCAGTCACGTACCTTAGGGTATATCAAACTGGTGTATCAATACCGTCCGATCAGGTGATTCTGAGAGGTATATTGATGCACCTAGGTTGGAGCGACCTGAGCCTTTGACCTATTGTAAGCCATACAGTCACATGTCCCGATTTTCAATATAGTATTAGCACGTGGTCGGTCCCCTCGTGGGATGCTAAACCATTTATGAAAGCTACAACTCTTGACTCGTACCTATAGGTATGTAAGAGATAATCTAAGTATATCAATTGCACTTCTTGGTCAAAATCGGTGCCTAAGCGAGATCTTGCCCCGCTGTACCCTACTGTACGAGGGGGATAGACTACGTCTATTTTAGACGAGAGGTATTTAAGTGGGCCCTTCCTCAGCATCGTGCGCCACCTCTTAACTGGGGATCAAACTGGCTGTTTTTGACTTCAGAGAAGTGAGTTGAGGTTTTAGATTATCACCTATACGGTATATCAAACCAAGTCACCGCGTATCGAGAGGTATATAGGTGTGCTTGGGCAAGAGTGGCCAGATAAAATGCATTGCACGTAGTAAGCTTAGAGTCTAGAAACCTTCCCTATAGGTCACGACTCGAACTTATCGTGGGTGTCCCCGGGTTGTTTATTGAATGGGACCTTGTGAGTGATGAATGTATGTAATGATGATATCAGAATGTATGTGAATGATGAGATTAGAATGTATGGTTGTCCTCAAGGATTAAAATTTTTTGTTTTACCTGATTAAAATGGGTGCACCGACCCAATAAAAATCCATTTTAAACTTAGCAATGATTCATAATGACCCTGTCCATCTTGATCCAACGATCATTATGGGTCGATCCATTTGAATCAAAATGGAATTCAAAGTAAAATATTTTCCAAAAGAGAAATGCTTTCCAAAGGTAAAATATTTTTCAGAAGAATAAGATTTTCCAAAAGGAAATGCTTTTCAAAAAAAGTTTCCTAAAAGAAAATGTTTTCCAAAAAAAAAATAAAAGGAAGACAAATATTTTTCAAAAAATAAAAAATAAACGATTTACAAAAGATTTATTTTTGCATGAAAAATTATTGAAATATGTTTGTGAAAATTATTATTCAATAAAAACATTATTTTTCAATAATTTTCAAGAGTGCAATAAAATTATTTTCCTTCTGAATAATCATTGAATGGATGAATTGTTTAATGGATTGGTGCATAGAATTCAATAAAATCTCAGAATTCATTAAAATGTTATCAAGGGGGTAACACTGAAACTGGTTAAATTCACCTTCAATGAGGTTCAAGAGTTATCATTGTACCTAAGCTCAATCGTCTATCGTCTAGCTAGGGTTACTAGTCCGGTCAGTTTGAATGAATGTCAACGCCAAATCAATCCTTTAAAATATCTCAACATTTTTCAGTTGTTCCCTCAAGATCACAATGCCTCAACCCTGTCGGTTGCAAGCAATGTCTCAGTCCTCAGTCCTAATTAAACCTAGTATGGATAGTTGTCTTGAGTTTTCATGAGTCGTTTGGGTTAGTTCGAGTCCTTTTTTTTCAGCAAAGTCATGTCTTCTTTAAATTGAGTCCACTCTTTTCCTATTGAGTCGAGTTAGTTTATCGAGTTTATAGAGGTGTCTGTCGCCCCGTCTAAATTTGATTAGATAAAGAAAATTTTTGAATATCTCGAGCGTATTAACGAATTAACTAATAATCTAACTTCAAGGATATATTTTTCTCCTGAACAAGAAGATAAGAGTCGGGCTATAGAAAGTAAAGGTCATTCCTAAAGAGATTCAAATAGAAATCATCCTATCCTTAGAAGAACACAAGGAGATAATGAATTTTCTCAGAAATTTCAAAAGACTTGTTCGTGTGGGCCTATGAAGATATGTTAGGTGCAAGCTTGGGTGTTGTCTGACACGGATTAGATATTGAATTGATAAAATGAGATCAAAGAAGATCTTATAAAATGTATCAGTGCTAAGACTTCTCAACATGGTAGAGCTCCCAGAATAGGTTATCATTATCAGATTAATGAAACAGTTGAAGCGGTATTGATCTTTGATAATGGGTCGTACATCAAAGCTTAAGTTGTTACTCTATATTCAAAGTTCAGGATCCGGCATCACAAATCATCTCCCTATGTTCTCAGACTAATGGAAAGGTTGAAGCAGTCAGTAAAAAAATCTCAAAACAATCATCAAGACAATGTGTCAATCATACCAGGATTAGTTAAAGAAGTTATCATTCACACTAGGGGCACATCATACTTCAATGCAGTCTTCTGCTAGCGTTATTCCCTGCTTTCTAGTGTATGGCATGGAAGCAGTCTTGCCAGTTGAAATGGAAATTCCGTTCCTCGGGGTCTTATTGGAAAGTCAGTTGTCAGAAGCAGACTAGGTTCGTCATTGGGTACGAAGAGCTAAACTTGATTGAAGAAAAACAACTTTGGGTGCAAACTTATCAAAGAAGAATCGCTCGCACGTTTGACAAGAAAGTTAAAGTTCGCTACTTACAAGTCAAGGATTTAACCATCAGACTTCAAAGAAAACTAAGTACTCCTCCTCGACCATAGGAGGAAGTCTGAACTTAATTGGAGAAATTCATCTATCAGTAAGAAAACACTACTTTAGAAAACCATCAGATTTCAAAAAAAATCGAGCACCTATCTTTGACCCTAGAGGGAAGTTCAAACCAAATTGGGGAGGTCCGTTCATCATCAAGGAAATATTTCCAAGAAAAACTGTCAAATTTCAAGATCATGATTGAACTACCAGAGTCAACCAACCTTGACCAGATCAAACGGTACTGCATTTAAGGAGGCCATCTTTGGCCGAATCAATTTTCCTCTTACCTAGTTCAATATCTCCTTTCTCAACCCTTTGCAGTCTTTTAAAAAAAAATGATGCCTTTTTCTTTCTCAGCCCGATCACCTAACCTAGGGGAGGGAAGATTTGAACTATATTTTGGTTTGATCCCAAAATTCTGGGGTACGTAAGCAACATGAAAAGTTACTTCAGGCCTGACCACATCAAAATAAAAAATAGATTTCCTGACAAAGAAAAAAATCGAAAAAAATTCAAAGGAAAAAAGAAATCCAAAATGGGGAAGAAAATTCAAGAAATTTTTTTAAAATGAAATGCCACACAAGGGGCATTCAGGTTTTTGAGCCTCAAAATCCCTTTCTTTTTATATCCAGTCCTAAGCTTACCTATAAAAGTCCTCCTAAGTACCGTACGAAAAGTCAGGAAAAATACAAAACGTGATCAGACAGTAATTCCATAAGAAAGAAAAGAAAAAAAAGCCTGCTAAGTTGAAAATCCGAAAAGGGCGACTTAGGCAAAAATTAAGGCAAGCTCGCAAGGTTGAAAATCTGAAAGGACAACTTTAGCAACAATTAGAGCCAAGAAAAAAAGAAGAAAAAAAAGCTCACTAGATCGAAAATCTGAAAAGGAGATCTAGACAAAAGCTAGAGCAAGCTCGATAGATTGAAAACTTGAAAAGGCGATCTAGGCAAAAGTTAGAGCAATAAAGAAAAATAGAAGAAAATTCTAAGGTGAAAGTGGTCCGAGTTGAAATATCAGAAGTTCGAATAATCAAGTTCAATACTTAGCTTAAACCAGGCATAGACTCAGAAGCCACAAGTATCTTGTCTACGATCGATCTGAAAATTCTTACTTCCCCAAGTGAACCAATGGAGAGAAGGGTGAATTCTATGATGAGTTTCAAAAGAAGATATTTTGTTCTCTTGAGCCTGACTAAAAATCTTCAATGAAATTAATCAAAATTAAAAGTTGGATCTTTATTGCGCTTGTGGTAATCAAGTATTTCAAACATTCATACAAGGGACATTTTCTTTTTCCTCTAAATATGTAGTTTCCCCCTTATACTAGGGGCATTTTTTTTAATTTTTGCATGATGTGTTCAAATATCTTCAATGCCATGTTTATTATCAAACTAGGGGCATTTTGTTTTTGAGCAATGCTAATCCTAAAAGATAATGGGAACCCCAAACTTAAGGTTACCCTCTTGATAACAGTTTTTCGAAAAACCTTTGAGGTTCAAAAGAAATAAAAACTCAGGTTTTAAATTCATAAAACTTTTTGGATAAAACCTTGAGGTTCAAACCAAAGCACTTCGGATCTCACATTTGACTGTGCCCAGAGATTAACTAATAATTCATTTACCTAAAGTAGGAGATATGACATTCTTTCCCAGATTCTTTTCCAGATCCAATCATTCTTGGATTCGATCATTTCTCTTCCAGATTCATTATTTTCCAGATTTATTCATTCTCCGATTCATTCTAATCAGTCTTCTCCAAATTCATTCATTCTTTCTCAAAATTCATTCATTCATCTGCCAGTCTTGCTCAGTTGCCGCCAAGGGTCATCATAGATTTTGCTCAGTTGCCGCCAATGGTTATCTTGAATTTTGCTCAGATGCCGTCAAGGGTTATCTTGGATTTTGCTCAGTTGCCGCCAAGGGTCATCTTGGATTTTGCTCAGTTACCGCCGAGGGTTTTTTCGGAATTATGATCAGTTTATGCTCAGATTATACTCAGTTATGCTCAGTCTATGCTCAGTTTATGCTCAGATTATGCTCAAATTATGCTCAGTTCCAACTTAAACTCTTTGAAATTTATCTTAGATTTTAAATCACACACTTGCACAGTTGTTACATCAGTCAAGGAGAATTTTCTAAAATTAAAGGATCTGACACTGTCAGTGAGAGCTCTCGCTTAAGGACCTAACAACTTTTTAGTTCGGGGAGAGTTTTATCCTCAAGGATCTGAACACCTCGACGAATTGCTAAATCGAGCTGCAAAATGAACTGTCACTAGCTTTGGCATTCAGATATCGCACTATCTACCCAAATAGATTTACTATCTAGTTTTGCTTCAACCCTCTGCCAAAGAGGGGCATCTGTAGACACCCCATTTTTGCACCCGCCTGATTAATCAACTCGTCAACCCGATCGCAATGATTCCCAATGATGGATATTTATTCCATTACTTTATTTTGTTACCAGATATGTTTTAGAAATCCGAATGAAGTATCTCGAACTGACAAAACCTTAGAAATCACGCTACGCTAGGAAAATATAATCCCAAAAGCTTAGAAATCATCATCTTGTAGATAAAAAGAAGCTTCACGATAAAAATCACTAAAAAATGACCAAATTACCAAAATACCCCTAACATCAAAAAAACCCTAGAGCCTACGTTACGATTAGGAAAACTCATTCAAACACATAAAATAACAAATCGAAATCAAATAAATCATTTCGCCAATTTTCACAAGATTCGACAAAATTACAAAAAAGCCCCTCATAAAGTTCACGACCATTTCATACAAAACAAACTTCATAAATGACAAAAACCAATATTCCCATCGAATTCCTTACGAAAAATTGATTTCAAAACATCCTGGAACATCGAAAATCGACTTAAAATGCGAAAATTCCTCTCCGGGGGTAAAACGATAATTTCACAATTTTTATAATTAAAATTTTTGAAATTAATAAATAAAATATTAAATAATTAAAGTGAAACATTAATGAAATTAATTTAAAATTTTGAATTAAAGAAATCGATCAATCAGGCTCTTAGGAAAAATTGTTGAGGGTTCGCAAGATATTTATTTAAGGACCCCACCATTTGGGGGTCCAAAGAATTAAAGATATAATAGAGGGGGGTTCTCCAAAAAATTAAAGTCAATCAAGAAAGACTAAAGTCAAGGTATTAAAGTCAATCAAGGAAGACTAAAGTCAAAATTAAAGTCAATTCAGTAAGACTAAAGTCAAAATCTTAAAGTCAATCAATTAAGACTAAAGTCAAAATATTAAAGTCAATCAAATAAGACCAAAAGTCAAAATCCTAATAGAGTTATAATTAAATAATAACTTTATAGAGTTCTAACTAAAATACAACTCTACTTAAAAACGATTCTAATTAAAATACAACTCTACCTAAAACAATTCTAACTAAAATACAACTCTAACTAAAAGAATTATAATCAAACACTAATTATAATTAAATCAACCCTTAAAAAAAATCTATAAATAGAGGTCCTCACACCCTATTTTCGTATCAAATGATAAATCCTAAGAGAAGTAGGTCTAAAAGCCTCCCTAGCCTCCCTAGCCTCCCATAAACCCTAGTTTTGGAGTCCTAACTCCTTACCTAACATCCCTTCTTCGATTTTAGCCTAAAAAAATCTAAAAGCCCTTCAAAAACACCCCAAAAGTCCATAACAAACTCGATCAGAAAAGAGATACCTTGCCTCGGAGATCAGAAATCAAATCCGGAGACAAAACGAAGTAAGGAGTATGGTACAAGAAGCAATTTTTGTCAGATTTGAGGGAACAAGGTCTTTGCTATCGAAAAGGTATAATTTTTTATTTATTTTTATTATCTAGATTTTTTAGCAATGTAACTTATTTGGAAAATTAGTAGAGATCGGCTTTGGCCGGGCGGGGTTGGTGCCTAACACCTTCCAACCCTGTAATGTGATCCTCGAATTCAGTTTTTTATTTCTGTTCTAGATTAGTTTTTTATCCGTTTAGAGTCATTGATCGGTTCGTAGACCGTAATAACTAGGTGGCGACTCCCAAACCTCAAGGGTCAAAAGCGGATCCGCGCACCCTGCGGATCGAGGGCGCTTTCACACTCTAATTCAAATTCATACTCCAACTAATCCATTATTTGTATAACCCTAAGATAATAATCAATTCACCTTATATCACTTCCTTGTTAATATCTATCAACAACAATTTCTTCAAATCTTCTCTATTCTTTATATTTACTTATCTCACCAATTACACCGTCTATTATGTTTTACTCATACCTACCATGATTATTACTCATTGCATAGACTTACCGCAAACACATCACTACTATTTGCACACAATTTAATACTCCTTAATAAAATAATATACAACCTTCACACTTATTATATCCCTACTATCTACTAACACTAAATTCGTAAACTACATTAAAATCTCTATTCCTAATATACCAATATCTTTATATTCAATGCAGTATTCCATTTCTGCTTACCGTGACATCTCCTCATAATTTTCATGATTTAAAACCTTAATCAAGAGGATAAATCTTACATCAAATAAATTGTTTCGCAACTAACCATGTGTGAAGGGCCTGACAAATTACTTCTTCAATATGGACACGTGGAACATCCGGTGAATTTGCTCAAAATTTTTTCAACTACTTCAAATGATCCCATAAGCTGCAAGTCACATGCTTTCTTTCTCTACTCCTAACATTACAGTATTGACCAGTTACTGTTTAAATATCAATTAATCCTTATTCATGTAACTTTATATTTTGCCTAAATCATACATATTTTCACTTATCATTTAATATTGACAGTACCACAATTAACCTTTACAAATCTGACAATTATCTCTCATGACTTTCAATTCATAAGCAATATTGCTATCTTACCTTCTTCATCTATTTCTCACAATTTCATTAAGTCACCATTAATGCAACCTTGTCCTTCTCGTATTTTACTTCGACCCACCTCCTAACTTATACTATACTAAATCTATTTTCTTTTACATACCACATGCTCTTTCAAAATTGTACGATACCTTTTTCAAATTTCACCAGTTCCTATTAGTTATTACCCATACCTTCACTTGCTATATAGTTACATTACTAGTCTTATAACTCGCACTCACCTTCTCATACTTTACAATTATCCTTACACGTAAAACATACCTATCAATTATCAAAATGCAGTCTAGTTGGTTCACGGTTAGCTTTTTTTTATTTTTTATAATAAATTTGCACCCTTTCATTCTAGTTCCGAATTAGTTTCATTCCTTTACCCCCTTACTATTAGTTGAGTAGTTTTTACTCCGCCCACTTCCAGAAGTTTCGCAGTTCCAAATTATAATAAATATCAAATCGCTAGAAAAAGGGTGAGGTTAAAGATGAGGATGAGAGGATAGCATAGAAAGTGGAAAGTGGTAGGAGAAAGGTTGGTTGTTTAGTCTGCTCCAAATATTAGACTAGAATAATGAATAGTACAGCTCTAGCAAGTATGCAAACTTTCAGCAGAATTATATGATCTAGAAGAACCAGTATTGAATAGAACTCCAATTTCTAACATTATAATTAGAAATCGTACTTTCCAAAACTTTATCGCAGACAGGTACTTTCTCCTGGGTCATAACCCTTTCTCGTACTTGTGATAGGGGACATTCTCTCTTGATATGTCCCACCTGATCACACGCGTAACATGTCAACAATCTTGTCTTCGTAGATCTCTGTGGATTAGGCAGTTGGTAGACTGTAGGCTCTGAACCCGTCTTGTTGATTCCTTTGGTCCTATTGGCATCATTGGAGCTCCAATTGCTCTCTAACTCAGTGATGGGAAACTCTACAACTCAGTAGTGGAGGAGTTCTATATTATGGATATACTGATCTGGAGGAGATTGGCCTCGAATACATCGGCTTCTTGCCCGAATCTAATCTGGGAATAAAAGAAATCTAAGGTCAACTAATTTGCCCCCTGGAGGTCTGTAACTCTATTTCCTCTCGTTCTATCCTTTAAGCTCGATTTACCGTATCTCTATAATTGGTAATCTCAATCATCAACCTCCTGGCCCTTAGGTAGGATCATAGTCCTCTAAAGAATCTACAGGCCTTTTGCAGATCTGCTAAGATAAGCTCGAGCGTATCTCGTGACAACTTAGTGAATATCATTTTATAGTCTATAATCGATAGATGACCTTGTACTAATCTCAAAAATTCCTTGTGCTTGATTTCTCGAACAGTCTTAGATATAAATCTATCAAAAAATATCTTTCTGAAGTTTACCCACTCAAACGATCCATATCCCAATACATTCCTTTCAAAACCTTACTAATGATTGGTATTCTCATCCAATTGGAATATAATCACCGTCACCCACTGATCTCTTGGGCATTACATGACACTCAAAATCTCTCAAGTCTTCAAAACCCACTAATTGACCTCAATCGGATTGAAAAAGTCCTCAAATCTCGATAGACGTAATCGTTGAAAATTCTACAACCACATCCCTAGATTTATCTGTCCTTTGGACTGGGAAAATCTCTCATTCTTCAAAGATACGACCTGTGATAGTGGTCCCTGAGGTGGAATAGTATAAGCCTCTGGCGAAGAAGTCCAACAATTCCTTATTTCTTGGACTTAGTGCTATACCTTGCAATTGTGGTAAGTTTTATACCATTTCTAGTTTCTGACCACTAGTCTTATCTATTCGGGGTGGCACGAGTACGTTATCCACTTTATTGAAATCTGGTGGCCTGATCGTTTCCTAAATTTTTTTGTTTTGTATCTTTCAGAGCCACACATCCTTAATTGATTGACGTCGACCCGAACATTGCTCTCTTTTATGTCCCGATTTGCCACACTCATAACATATCACAGCTATTTCTTTTCGATTGATTTAATAGTATATATTGTTGTTTCTTATAAAATTCTTTCATCCATTGAGTATGTATGTCTATAATCTCACTCCTCATGTATGATATTCTTTTTTTTTCGATGAATTTGCTAGATTCATAATTGTTTGTCTTTTATCAAATACTAAATGCCATCCTTCCATTTGGCTTCGAGGTGGTGATGGTTGTATTATTTATATTTCCTCTCTAAACTTGATATGAGACTTAGCCATCTGTCTCATGAATGAAATTAACTGTGCTATTAGGTCAGTGGTCTGATCAAAACTTTTCTTGTTTCTATTGCGTTTCGACTTCTACCTCATCCATTCTTCTCGCTTGTGTTTATCCGTCACAAGGCACTTATCAAAATAAGGTCAAAATCGCTCTAACGTAACTATGAATTACTACCGTAATTTAGGATTTAGTAATGGACTCCATTTTCATTACTAAGAGAACAAATTCAGAATCATATCCTAGGCTTATTAGGCTCTATAGACTTCTAGACACAGAAGAACTCATAATTTCAATACGGAACTACTAATGAGTTTAGATAACGAATTCCTAGTGACACTCTATAATTATCGCTCTAATATCTGTGGTATCAGTCAATTCTCTAAAACATAGCAGATCAGTATCCCATACAGATCTAATACTATGCTCTGATACCATCTGTTGCACCCCACCAAACACTAACACAAAACATGGATTTCATTTTATATATCAAAATAAGACAACATATACATAATACACAATGGTGGAGTATTGGAATTAGAGAGTTGGGATTCACGTCTGGATCGCTCCCAGTTGGGACATAATGTTACAATTCTTCTCTAGCTTTTAGTTTCTGATTTTGTGGCTAGTCGCTGTTTACTACGCTTGGTTGACCATTTATCCAGCTCAGGCTGGCCGTTTGACGTGACCGTAAGATATGGGTCTCTTTTCGATGTGTCAGAACGTTCGACTACTATAGATTGTTAGTGATCACTGACTAATCATCTTCGTCTATGCCTATGAGGCGTGCATGTGATTCCCAAATATACAAACCATTCGTATACGACCACCTTTACATTACAAGTTCACTAGTAAAGATAGAGAGGAATAACCCGGATTCCAGTTGTGACTCCACTCTCATACGCGTCCTATACCACGTATGAGCTTGGTGGTCCCTACCGTACATCCCATGATAGTACACCACTCCGGATGATATGACATACTATCCTTTCAGGCATTCACAAACTCTTTAACAATTCACAAAATAGCTACACACACACATATATATATATATATATATATATATATATATATATATATATATATATATATATATATATATATTACTTTCATTTGAAAATAAAAGAGAAATTAATAATACAAGGTTGAGAATGGATATCTAGTTTCCTACCATGCAAGTGTGGCCACCCGACCTAAAATAAATAATAAAATGGAAACGTAAAAAGCGCCTCGCGCTAATAGAAATTTAAATAAACATGCAACCAGCAATATTATCCCTAGATATCTATTCATCAATCTACACACAACACAACAACGTAAAATGCAGACATCACCCCTCGGGTGTGACTCTGACATTTTATCGTTTCATACCCTTTTTCCCTTTTTCTGATTTTTACAATTTTCAATCTCTTCAATAAAATATCCATTTTCTGATATTCATCAACTCAATATGAGTTCATTGAATATTAAATCACATTTTCCAACTGTAGAATTTATTTCTATCAATAATATTGGAAAAGAATACAAATTTCATATCAAAACGGGGTCCGAGCAGTGCACAATACCTAATTTATGGAAATAACCCGTTAAAATACCCTACCCACGTATAATTTGTTAAAAATACAATTAAACATGTCAAACATGCAATTTCTGGCGTGAATTTTTGAAATAACAAAAGAATTCTATATTTTGGAAATACATCCAAAACTTTTTCGATAAAATCCTAAATGCAATTTTCACAATCTACAATTACTAATAGAAATTGAGAGTTCCTTACCATCTTTATGCGAAAGGACCGAAGCACGTACGTGAAAATCGAGGCGATCAACACGGAAATCGAGATGGACCGAACTTCGAAGTGACTGATTTTGAAAACCGGTCCTGTGGTTTCAAAGATCTCGATGTGATCGTCCTTTCTCCCTTCTGCGACGGAGGACGATTTGACCCCGAAACGGATGAAATTCGAGGTCGAAGTTTTGAAATTCCCGTATATACGTACGACTGATTTTTGACTATACGGGGTGAAAAAGACGAGAAAATGGAAGGAATTTGGGTGGGTTATGTAGATGTCGAGACTGCGAACGTTTCTCCCTTCTACGTTGGAAGACGATTTGACCCCGAAACGGACGAAATCTGATGTCAAAGTTTCAAAATTTTTGTATTTAAATACGGCTAATTTTTGACGATATTGGATGAAAAAGAAAGTGAAATGGAAAGAGGTTGGGTGGGTTTTGTAGAGAACGTAGCTGCGGGCATTTCTCCCTTCTGCGTCGATTGTCGACGGCGAGCCGTTTGTGAGAGATCTGAAGTAGAAGATCGAAGAAAAATGAATTTTTTTTTTATAAAACGGGTTGGTTGTTGGACGGGTTGGAGAAGACGAAGGAATAAAAAAAATTAAAAATTTTATTTATATAAAATTTGGGACGAATTCGGTATTTTGTCAATTGTTTTGATCGACGATAACTTGACCATTCGAACTCCAAAACTGACAAATGAATACTCTATTTCGCCTAATTTTTTGTTCGGGATCTAATAGTATAGTCAATTTCTACAAATTCTGTCTCTATCAAAAGTTTACATTTTTGGCCTGAGGTGACCCTTAAACTTAATGTCGTTTTCGTTTTTGACGATAATTCGACTTTCTGGTCTCCAAAAATGACAAATAAATAGTCTATGTTCAATAATTTTTCGTTACAAATCCAATGGTGTAATCAAATCTTAATAATTATTGCTCTAGCAAAAAGTCACTATTTTAGCCTGATCCGACTCGGTAATCGAGGATTTTGTAACTTTTATATTCGGACTCACATTTGAGCATGCTTACAAGTAAAAATATATTTTTCGATCATTTTGAATCCAGTGGTGAGGTCAGATTCCATTAAAAATGATCAGCAACATCCTAAAGTTTTACCCCTAAGTCCCACTTTCAAGATTTTCTTAAAATTCCACTATTTATTTTTTCCTCGAGATACGAATTGAAAATTAGGGATTTTACAATTAATATATTTTTTTTGTGACACCATCTTCTTAAAACATTCCACAATAGGGGTTCATCGTCTTCAATAGGAGACCAAATTCGTCTCTCTGTTCGATCGACTGAAATCTTAGCCCGATCAGTTCATAGCTCATGATCAAAATCGTGGATTTTTCTTGATTCAAAGTTCAGAACCATTAAATCATTTCGAAATCGACTCAAATTAACCGATTTCATTAAGAGAGAATTGATCTCTCTTCCTTTGGTCGAAGAGGAATTCGAAGTGGCTGGTTTGGATCGAGGGTAAATCTTTGATTCGAAGTAAAGGGAAGAACCTCAAATAGAATGTTTTTAAAAAATAAAAAATAAAAAAAACGAATTGTGTTATTTTAGATCCTTTTTATGGTTGTGCGATGCACGATTGCAGAGATCAGCGTTTGTGGCTGATTTGGATCGAGGGTTTTTCAATTTGAAGTTTTTTTAAAAAATAAAATAAAAATAAAAGAAGGATATCTCTTGAATCAGGCGAGTTTTCGTTACTGATCTTCTTGTTTAAAGTGGCTGCGATGACTCTTCTTTAAATTGTAACGCAGCCAATGTTCGTTGTTATAAAAAATTCTACTATTATGATTTCCGTACCATTTCATCAAAAAAAAAAAAAAGAAATAAATATAAGAATCTTGATCTGCTGTTGAGGGTGATAACGATGGAGAAGAGTGGCAACAATATTTCTTGTTTCTATTTCAACATCATCAAAATCAATCTATTTGAATTGGTGATCGAAAATCGATGATGATGATGTATTGTCCATGAAGACCTTAATGCTTTCTTGTTTCCACCCTTCGGTCAATTGAACCTTCACAGAAACTCTCTTGAGTCTGATATCAGATATCTGACTTGTAAACCATTCGGCATTGGTTTGATTTAGGGGTCACTTGGATAGGAAGACTTCGGGTTTTGGACTCTTTCCGATTTTTTATGTTGCGAAATTTCTAAGGTTCAAAACCAATGGATCATACGAGAAATCACGATTAAGTAAGTACATTTTTATATTTGCTTAATTTAATTGGTGATAATCGTGGCTACCCGGTTCATCTCAAGGTATTATTAACACACCAATGTTCATTTGTGACACACCAATCCTTATATGAACGATAATTTATTCTCCAAAAAATTGGTGTGTTGTAAGTAAACATTGGGTTGCTAGTAATATCAATTTTTTCCCGATTGTTTTAAAGGATTGATATTCGTAAATTCTTTTTTTGATAGCAAACGGATTGGTGTGGCAACAATTTTTTTTTTTTTGGTTTGATTCTTAATAAATTTTTTTTTTCAGTAATATTTTTTTTTTTAATTTAGTTTCCTTTTGTTCTTTAAAAAAATCGATTTAAAAAAAAAGGAGTTTTTTTTTTGTTGGTAAAGTACAAGTCAATTAGTTTTCTATATATATATATATATATATATAGAATGGCGTTATTACGACCCTCATTACGACCCCCTTTGCGACACACCATTTTGTCTTATATGGGAAAAATGTTTGGAATGGGCTGATTTTTTGTGAGGATGATCTCTGTGATGAGGGGATCATCCTGGCAAAAAATCATCCCATTCCAAAACTTCTAACCCCATCAAAATTGATTTACAAAAATTGGACGGTCTAAAATTTTTCAACTTGAAAACATGGGGCTAGAAATTTCATAATGAGCTGATTTTTGGCAAGGATGATCTCCTCACCATACAGATCATTCTAAAAAAAAATCAGCCCATTCCAAATATTTTTGCCCATATAAGACAAAATGGTGTAACCCGACCCATATATATATATATAATTTCTTCTCTCTTTCAATTTGTTTAAGGATGATCATGGCTTATTATTTCAACGATTATCATCCCATTCTTAGTACAATATTATTTGAAACCTCAATTTGCTTAGGGTCACCCAAAGTAACCTTTGATTGGACCATATAAAAAAAAAATTTGTTGGGTTCGAACTAAGGATTAAATACTTTCTTCTAACATTAATATATGCTTAATTTGCTTATCTTTAATTGTATGGTTGGAATGGTGTTTGTTTTGATTAAATATTCATGTGATTCATGATAGGTTTAATTGGACCTATGGGCCCATTTTTGGAAAATGCCCCGGGCACACCTTATCCTATTTTGCACACACCACATGCACGTTTACTGTTTTGTACGCTTGCACGTCCCATATAGCCAACGTGGCACTATTACGTGACCCGGTCTCTTTGGGGACGGGACGTCATTCATGAAAATCACAACTCCAGTCATGTACCTTAGGGTATATCAAACTGGGGCATCAGTACCGTCTGATCAGTTGACTCTGAAAGGTATATCGATGCACCCAGGCTGGAGTGACCTGAGCCTTTGACCGATTGTGAGCCACACAGTCACATGTCCCGTTTGCTAACGTAGTACTAGTACATGGTCGGTCCCCTCGTGGGTGCCAAACCATTTATGAAAGCTACAACTCTTGACTCGTACCCGTAGGTAAATAAAAGATAATCCAAGTACATCAATTGCACTTCTTGATCAAAACCAGTGCCTTAACGGGATCCTGCTCCGCTGTACCCTACTGTACGAGGGGGATAAACTACGTCTATTCTAGACGAGAGGTATTTAAGTGGGCCCTTGCTCAAGTATCGTGCGCCATCTCTCAATTGGGGATCAAACTGGTTGTTTTTGACTTCAGAGAAGTGAGTTGAAGTTTTAGATTATCACCTATACGGTATATCAAACCAAGTCACCATGTACCGTCTGATTGAGTACGCTCGAGAGGTATATAGGTATACTTGGGCAAAGGTGGCTAGATAAAAATGCATTGCACGTAATAAGCTTAGAGTCTATAAACCTTCCCTGTAGGTCACGACTCGAATTTATCGTGGGTGTTCCCGGGTTGTTCATTGAATAATGAATGTCTGTGAATGATGAATGTTTGTGAATGTGAATGTACGATTTTTTCCTCAAGGATCAAATTTTTTTGTTTAAACCCGATTTGAAACTACTGTATTACTGGGTGCACCGACCCAATAAAGAATCCATTCAAAATGTAGCAATAATGCATAATGACCCAGTCCATCTCGATCCGGCGATCATGATGGCCGGGCCATTTAAATCAAAAAGGGAAATCAAAGTTTTTTCTAAATTTGAGTTTCAACTCATTTAAAAAAAAAAGAAAAATATTTTTCCCAAAAGAAAAGAAAATGATTTTTACAAAAGATCTATTTTTTTGCGTGAAATTTGAAATATGCTTTACTAATGGAAAAAATTATTTAAATCAGATATTTGATAATTCAGTAAGATTATTTTTCCTTTTGAAATGATTATTACATTAATGAATTGTTTAATGGATTGGTACACAGAATTCAATAAAATCTCAGGGTTTGTTTAAAATGTTATCAAGGGGGTGACACTGAAACTGGTTCAATTCACTTTCAATGAGGTTTAAGGGTTATCATTGTACCTAAGCTCAATCGTCCATTGTCTAGCTAGGGTTGTAAGTCTAGTCAGTTAGAACAAACGTCAGTATCAAGTCAATAGTTAGAAATAACCTCAGAATGTCTCAATATTGCCCAATTGTTCCCTGAAGATCACCGTTCCTCAATCTTGTTGGTTATAGGCAATGTCTCAGTCCTTAGTCTTAATCAAGCCCGTTGTGGGTAGTTGTCTTGAGTTTTCATGAATTATTTGAGTTAGTTCGAGTCTAATTTTTTAATATTATGTTATCTTTAGATCGAGTCTATTCTTTTTCTATTGAGTCAATTTTATAGAGGTGTTTGTCGCCCCATCTGAATTTGATTGGATAAAAGAAATTCTTGAATACCTCGAGTGCTTTAACGAATTAAACAATAATCTAATAGATTTCTCTCCTGAACAAGAAGATAAGAGTTGGGCTCAACTTTTAAAGGTCATTGACCTTGGAACATAAAATAATTCTTAGAGAGATTCAAATAGAAACCATCCTATCCCTAGAGGAACACGAAGGGGATAATGAATTTACCTAGAAATTTCAAAAGACTTGTTCGTGTGGTCTGATGAGGATATGTTAGGTGAAAGCTTGGGTGTTGTCTGACACGGAATAGATACTGGCTTGAGAAAATGAGATCAAGGAAGATGTTATAAAATGTATCAGTGCTATACTTCTCAAAATGGTAGAGCTCCCAGAATAGATTACATTCACAGACTAATGAAATGGTTGAAGCGAAATTGATCTCTGATAACGGGTCATACTTAAAAATCGAGATTATTACTTTATGTTCAAAGTTCAAGATTTGGCATCATCTCCCTATCGTCCTCAGATTAATAGAGCGGTTGAGGGAAGCAACTAATAAGAGTCTCAAAATAACCATTGTGAAAATGTGTCAATCACACCAGGATTAGTCAGAGAAGCTACCATTCATACTATGGGGGTACAGAAACAGTCTTACCAGTTGAAAAGGAAGTCCCATATATCAAGGTCTTGATGGAAAATCAATTGCTAGAAACAGACTAGGTTCTTCATTGGGTATGAAGATCTAAAATTGATTGAGAAATGACTTAGAGCTTTGTACCACGTGCAAGCTTATCAAAGAAAAGTCACCCATGCATTTGACAAGAAAATCAAAGCTCATCATTTACAAATCGAGGATTTCTTACTCAAAGAGAATCGAGTACCTATTTTTGACCCTAGAGGGAAGTTCAAACCAAATTGGGGAGGTCTGTTCATCATCAAAAAAATATTACCGAGAAAAACTGTCAGACTTCAAGATCATGATGGAATCGAATTACCAGAACTAACCAACCTTGACCAGATCAAATGGTACTACATTTAAGGAGGCCATCTTTGACCAAATCAATTTCCTGTTACCCAGTTCAAAAGTTCAATATCTCTTTTCTCAGCCTTTTACAGTCTTTTTCAAAAAATAAAGTTTAAAAAAAATAAATTTTTATTTTTCAGCTTAATTACCCAATCTAGGGGAGGGAAAAATTCGAACTACGTTTTGGTCTGATCCCAAAATTCTGGGGTACGTAGGCAACCTGAGAAGTTACTTCAGGCCCGACCACATAAAAAAAAGTATATTTCCCCACAAAAAAAAACCTAAAAAGAAAAAATTTCAAAAGAAAAAAGAAATATTTTCAAAATGGGGAAGAAAATTCATAGCAAAATAAAAGAAATGCCACACAAGGGGCATTTGGATTTTTGAGCCTTAAAATTCCCTTTCTTTTTATATCCAGTCCTAAGCTTACGCATAAAAGTCCTCCTAAGTACCGTGTGAAAAAATCAAGGAAGGTAGCAAATCATAATCAGGTAGTAATTCCAGAAGTTCAAAAAATGGAAGAAAAAGAAAAATGGAGCCTGCTAAGTTTAAAACCCGAAAGGGGGACTTAGGCAAAAATTAAGGCAAGCTCGCAAGGTTGAAAATCTGGAAGGACGGTCTTGGCAACAATTAAAACAGAGAAAAAAAGCCTGCTAAGTTGAAAACTTGAAATGACGATTTAGGCAAAAATTAAGCTAAGCTCGCAAGGTTGAAAATCCGAAAGGACGGTCTTACCAACAATTAAAGCAGAAAAAAAGCCTGCTAGGTTGAAAATCCGAAAAGGGTGACTTAGGCAAAAATTAAGGCAAGCTCGCAAGGTTGAAAATCTGAAAGGACGGTCTTGGCAACAATTGGAGAAAAGAAAAAAAGAAAAAAAGCTCGCTAGAGCTGCTCGCCAGTTTGAAAACCTGAAAGGGCAATCTAGGTAAAAGTTAGAGTAACAAAGAAAAATAGAAGAAAATCTCCATAGAGTCGAAGAGCTAAAAGGTGGTTCGAGTTGAAACATCAGAGTCTGAATAATCAAGTTCAACACTTAGCTTAAACCAGGCAGAGACTCAGAAGCTACAAGTATCTTGTTTACGATTGATCTGAAATTTTTTGCTTCCCCAAGTAAATCAAAGGGAGAGAAGGGTGAATTCTATGATGAGTCTCAAAAAGAAATATTTTGTTCTCTTAAGCCTGACTCAAAATCTTCTATAAAATTAATCAAAATTAAAAGTTGGATATTTATTGTGCTTGTGGTAATCAAATATTTCAAACCTTCATACAAGGGGCATTTTCTTTTTCCTCTAAATATGTAGTTTCCCCCCCTAATACTAGGGGCATTTTTTTTTAAAATTTTTGCATGATGTGTTCAATTATCTTCAATGGCATGTTTATTGTCAAACTAGGGGCATTTTATTTTTGAGCAATGTTAATCCTAAAAGATAATGGGAACCCCAAACTTAAGGTTACCCTCTTGATAACAGTTTTTTGAAAAACCCTTGAGGTTCAAAAGAAATAAAAACTCAGGTTTTTAATTCATAAAATTTTTGGATAAAACCTTGAGGTTCAAACAAAAGCATTTCGGATCTCACATTTGACTGTCCCCAGAGATTAACTAATAACTCATTTACCTAGAGTAGGAGATATGACATTCTTTCGTTCCTAGATTTTTTTTCAGATCCATTCATTCTTGGATTCGATCATTATCTTCCAGATTTATTCGTTCCCCGATTCATTTTAATCAGTTTTCTCCAAATTCATTCATTGATTCCCAAAATTCATTCATTCCTCTGTTAGTTTTGCTCAGTTACCGCCAATGATTATCTTGGATTTTGCTCAGATGTCGTCAAGGGTTATCTTGGATTTTGCTCAGTTGCCGCTAAGGGTTAACTTGGATTTTGCTCAGATGCCGCCAAGGGTTATCTTGGATTTTGCTCAGATGTCGCCAAGGGTTAACTTGGATTTTGCTCAGTTACCGCCAAGGATTATCTTAGATTTTGCTCAGTTGTTGTTAAGGGTTATCTTGAATTTTGCTCAGTTGCCGCCAAGGGTTATCTTGAATTTTGCTCAGTTGTCGCCCAGGGTTATCTTGGATTTTGCTCAGTTGCCTTTGAGGGTAATCGTGGATTTTGGTCAGATACCGCCAAGGGTTAACTTGGATTTTGCTCAGTTGCCGCCAAGGGTTATATTGGATTTTGCTCAGTTACCGTCGAGGGTTTTATCGGAATTATGCTCAGTTTATGTTCCAATTATACTCAGATTATGCTCAGTTTATGCTCAATTTATGCTTAGATTATGTTTAGTTATGTTCAGTTTATGCTCAGTTTATGCTCAGATTATGCTCAAATTATGATCAGTTTATGCTCAATTTATATTCATTTTATGCTCAGATTTTACTCAGTTCCAACTTAAACTCTTTGAAATTTATCTCAGATTTTAAGTGCACACACTTGCACAGTTGTTACATCAGTCAAGGAGAATTTTCTAAAATTCAAGGATCTAACACTATTAGTGAGTGCTCGCGCTCAAGGACCTGACAATTTTTTTTTTGTTCGGGGAGAGCTTTACCCTCAAGGATCTGAACACCCCGACGAATTGCTAAATCAGGTTGCAAAATGAACTGTCACTAGCTTTGGCATTCAGATATCATACTATCTATCAAAATAGATTTGCTATCTAATTTGCTTCAACCCGCTGCCAAAGAGGGGCATCTGTAGACACCCCATTTTTGCATTCGCCTTATTAATTAATTCGTCAACCCGATTGCAACGGTTCCAAATGATGGATGATTATTCCAATGCTTTATTTTGTCACTAGATATGTTTCAAAAATCTAGATGAGATATCTCGAATTGACAAAATTGTAGAAACCACACTACACTAGGAAAATATAACCCCAAAAACATAGAAATCATCATTTTTCAAACAAAAAGAAGCTTCACGATAAAAATCACTAAAAATGACCCAATTACCAAAATACCCCTAATATCAAAATAACCTTAGAGCCTACCTTTCGCTTAGAAAAACCTTTCCAAACACATAAAACAACAAATCAAAATCAAAATCAAATAAATCATTTCGCCAATTTTCACAGAATTTGACAAAATTATGAAAATGCCCCTCATAAAGTTCACAACCATTCCACACAAAAAATTTCATAAATGACACAAACCAATATTTCCATTGAATTCCTTACGAAAAATCGATTCTAAAACATCCTAGAACATAAAAAATCGACTTGAAACACAAAAAGTCCTCTACGAGGGCAAAACGATAATTTTATAATTTTTATAATTAAAAATTTCAAAATTAATAAATAAAATATTAAATAATTAAAGTGAAACATTAATAAAATTAATTTAAAAATTAAAAAAAAAATTCAATCAATCAGGCTCTCAGGTTGTTGATGGTCGCCAAGATATTTATTCAATGACCCCTCCATTTGGGGGTGCAAAGAATTAAAGATATAATAGAGAGGGGTTCTTCAAAAAATTAAAGTCAATCAAGTAAGACTAAAGTCAAAATATTAAAGATAATCAAGTAAGACTAAACTCAAAATTAAATTCAATCAAGTAAGACTAAAGTCAAGATATTAAAAGTCAACAAAGAAAGACTAAAGTCAAAATCTTAAAGTCAATCAAATAAGACCAAAAGTCAAAATCCTAATAGAGTTCTAATTAAATAATAATTCTATTTAACAATCCTAATTAAATAATGACTCTATTTAATAGAATTCTAACTAAAATATAATTCTACCTAAAACAATTCTAATTAAAATATAACTCTAACTAAAAGAATTATAATTAAACACTAATTCTATCTAAACAAACACTTAAAAAATCTATAAATAGGAGCTTCCACACCCTATTTTCGTATAAAATAATAAACCCTAAGAGAAGTAGGTCAAAAAGCTTCCCTAGCCTCCCATAAATCCTAATTTTGAAGTCCCAACTCCTTACCTAACACCCATACTTCGCTTTTAGCTTAAAAAATACCTAGAAGCCCTTAAAAAATACCCAGAAATCCGTAAACAAATTTGAAGAATCCAGATCTACGAAAGAGATACCTTGCCTTGGAGATCAAAAATCAGATCTGGAGACAGAACGAAGCAAGGAGTACTGTACAAGGTACGATTTTATCAGATCTGAGTGAATAGAATCGTTGCGTTCGAAAGTAAAATTCTTTTATTTTTTTTTTATCTAGGTCTTTTTGTTAGCAATGTAGTTTTATTTGGGATAAGTAGAGACCAGCATTGGCCGGTTGGGGTTGGTGTCTAACACCTTCCAACCCCGTAACGTGATCCCTGGACCCATATTTTTTATAGTAGATTAGTTGATTTATCCGTTTCGAGTCTCTATTAGGTTCCTAGACCGTAATAACTAGGTGGCGACTCCCAAACCTCAAAGGTCAAAAGCGGATCCGCGCACCCCGCGGATCGAGAACGCTTTCAGTATTTTGACTTTTTGAACTTGAAAAATGGCAAATGAGTACTTCATTTTTTATAATTTTTTATTACAGACCTAATGGTATGATCAGATTTTATAAATTCTTGCTTTAAATTTTTTTTTACCTTTTTATATCTCGCCTAACATGGAAATCGAGAATTTTGTAACTTTTTCATTCTAACTCAAATTTGAGTGTGCTTACAGGCTAAAATATGTTTTTCAGTCATTTTGAATTCAATGTCAAAATTAGTTTTCATTAAAAGTAAACAGATCAAAATCAGAGAAATCTTACCCTAAGTTCCACTTTTAGAAGTTTATCAAAATTTCACTATTTAAAATTTCTTGAGATACGAATTAAAAACTCAGGGTATTACATAAATAATTTAAAGCATGGCATTCATGCAAGGCATTCATATCATTCATGGCATTCAAGTGCAATTCAAAGTAACAGCGTTAATCAAATAATTGAGACATAAAATTTATAGTAGTTCGACAAATTATCTACATACACTCCCAAGAGTACATACACTAGGTTCTTAGTGTTAACTATCCAAAAGAGGTTTTTGGTTCACCTCAAACCTTGAGTTTTTTCCTGGGCCAAACTCTAAAACCTTATACTCTCGAGATATGCTACACTTGACTCAATGAGTTGAGTTTTGTCCATAGGTACTGATAACCTTGACACTTGACAAGAGCCTTAGACGCAAGCAAATGTTTTATTTTTGAAAAATGAAAATCAATAAACACTTTTGAATTTTTTTTTGAAAGTGCCCTTAATCGGCGGGGTGTGCGGATTCACTTTTGACTTTGAGGTTTGGGAGTTGCCACCTAGTTATTACGGTCTAGGAATCGAACATCGACTCAAAACGGATAAAAACAACTAATCTACTAAAAAAATCGAGTCCGGGGATCACGTTACGGGATTGGAAAGTGCTAGGCACCAACCCCGCCCGACAAACGTCGGTCTCTACTAATTCCCAAGAATATTACATTGCTAAAGACCTAAAATAAATAAAAAAGACAAAGAAATTATACTTGTGACGATACGACTTTTTTTCTCAGATATGGTAAAATAATTTCTCGTATAAATTCTTCTCACTTTGTTCTATCACTGGATCTGTATCAGATTTCTAAAACGAAGTATTTCCTCCTAAGATATGAGTTTTTCCTAGTATTGTTATGGGTTTCTAAGTGGCTTTTGGAAAGTTTTGAGAGTTTTTTTATTATAAAAGTTAGGGTTTGGATGATAGGTAAGGGGTTAGGACTTCAAAATCAAGGTTTTGGAAAGGATAGGGTGGCTTTTTAATCTACTTTTTCTAGGATTTTCTTTGACTTACGAAATTCGATTGTGGGGACTCTCTATTTATAGAGTTTTTTGGGTAGAGTTAGTGTTTGATTAGGTTTCTTTTAGGATTTTGACTTTAGTTTTATGAGATTGACTTGGTCTTTTTAGATTAGGGTTTTGACTTAAGTCTTATGAGATTGACTTGGTTCCTTTAGATTAGGGTTTTAATTAGGATTTCGACTTAAGTCTTATGAGATTGACGTGGTTCCTTTAGATTAGGGTTTTAATTAGGGTTTTCACTTAAGTCTTATGAGATTGAATTGGTTTAGATTTTTAATTTTATTAAGATTTTACTTTACGTTAATTAATATTTTATTTATTAATTTTGAAATTAAAAATTTTAAAAATTGAAAAATTACCATTTTGCCTTCAAAGATAATTTTTGCATTTCAAGTCGATTTTCGATGTTCCGGGATGTTTTGAAATCAATTTTTCGTAAGGAATTCAATGGATTATTGGTTTGTGTCATTTATGAAATTTTTTTGGCGTGAAATGATTGTCAACCTTATGAAGGGTATTTTCGTAATTTTATTAAATTTGGTTAAAATTGGCGAAATGGTTTATTTGATTTCATTTTGTTGTTTTATGTGTTCGAATGGGTTTTCTAAGCGTATGGGGGCCCTAAGGATGTTTTGATATTAGGGGTATTTTGATAATTTGATCATTTTTTAGTGATTTTTATCGTAAAACTTCTTTTTGTTTGCAAGATGATGATTTCTATGTTTTTGGGGTTATATTTTCCTAGCGTAGCGTGGCTTTTACAGTTTTGTTAGTTTGAGATACTTCATCTGAATTTCTGAAACATATCTAGTAACAAATAAAGCATTGAAACAATCATCCATCGTTAGGAATCGTCGCGATCAGATTGACGAGTTAATTAATCTGGCGAGTACAAAAATGGGATGTTTACAGATGCCCCTCTTTGGCAGAGGGTTGAAGCAAACTAGATAGCAAATCTATTTCGGTAGATAGTGCGATATCCGAATGTCAAAGCTAGTGACAGTTCATTTTACAGCCTGATTTAGCAATTCGTCGGGGCGTTCGGATCCTTGAGCATAAAACTCTCCTCGAACTAAAAGTTGTCAAGTCCTCGAGAGTGAGTTCTCACTAGCAGTGTCAGATATTTGAATTTTAAAAAATTGTCCTTGACTGAAAATATGCAAGTGTGTGTACTCGAAATCTGAGATAAATCTCAAAGATGGTCTGAGCTAGATCTGAATATAAATAAAGTAAAATTTGAGCATAAAATTGAGCATAATCTGGGCATAAACTGAGCATAATCTGAGCATAAACTAAGCATAATAGGAGTAAAAGTTGAATGTCTTACTCTACCTACCCTGGGTGAAAGAGTAATGAACAATTTTTTTTAAGGAGTCCTACTCTACCAACTCGGGGTGAAAGAGTAATGAACTAATTTTCTGGGAGTCCTACTCTACCTACTCAGGTGAAAGAGTAATGAACTAATTTTCTGGGAGTTCTACTCTACCTACTTGGGGTGAAAAAGTAGTAAACTAATTTTCTAGGAGTCTTATCTACCTACTTAGGGTAAAAGAGTAATGAACTAATTTTCTGGGGAGTCTTACTCTTCCTACTCGGGGTGAAAGAGTAATGAACTAATTTTCTGGGAGTCCTACTCTACCTACTTAGGGTGAAAGAGTAATGAACTAATTTTATAGGAGTTCTACTCTACCTACTCGGGTGAAAGAGTAATGAACTAATTTTCTGGAAGTCTTACTCTAACTACTCGGGGTGAAATAGTAATAAACTAATTTTCTGGAAGCTCTACTCTACCTACTCGGGGTGAAAGAGTAATGAACTATTTTTCTGGAAGTTCTACTCTACTTACTCGGGGTGAAAGAGTAATGAACTAATTTTCTGGAAGTTCTACTCTACCTACTCAGGGTGAAAGAGTAATGAACTAGTTTTCTGGAGTTCTATTCTACCTACTCGGGGTGAAAGAGTAATGAACTATCTGAGTAAAATCTGAGCAAAATCCAAGAAAACCCTCGGCGGTATCTAACTGAGCATAATCCGAGAAAACCATCGGTGAAAACTGGCTGAGCATATTCTGAGAAAACCCTCGGTGGCAACTGAGAAAAATTTGAGATAACCCTCGACGGCATCTGAGCAAAATCCGAGATAGCCCTCTGCGACAACATCTGAGCAAAATCTAAGAAAATCCTTGACGAAAACTGAGCAAAATCTGAGATAACCCTCGGCTGCATCTGAGCAAAATCTGAGATTACCCTCGGCGGCAACTGAGCAAAATCTGAGATAACCTTCGACGGCATCTGAGCAACATCCGAGATAACCCTCGGTGGTAATTGAGTAAAATCCAAGATAATCCTCGACGGCATCTGAGCATAATTCTGAGAAAACTCTCGGCGGTATCTGAGCATAATTCCGAGAAAACCCTCGGCGGCATATGACTGAGTAAAACTGGGATGGAATGAATGAATCAAGGAAAGAATGATTGAAAATGAATCTAGAAAAAAATGATTGAATCTGGGAATGAATAGATCTGGAAAAGAATGATTGAAAATAAATCTGAAAAAGAACAATTGAATCTGGGAATGAATAGATCTGGGAAAGAATGACTGAATATGAATCTGAAAAAAAATGATTGAATCTAAGAATGAATAGATCTGGGAAAAACTGATTGAATCTGGGAAAAAAAAATGCCATATCTCCTATTCTAGGTGAAAAGATAATGAGTTAATCTCTAGGCAAAATCAAATATGATATCAGAAATTCTTTTGTTTGAACCTCAAAGTCTTTCAAAATTTTATGACTTTTTTACTTCTTTTGAACCTCAAGGGTTTTCAAAAAAAATTGCTATCAAGAGGGTAACCTTAAATTTAGGGTTCCCATTATTCTTTAAGATTAACATTTATCAAGTTTGAGAATAAAATGCACCTAGTTTGACAGGAAACATTGTATTGAACACATCTCGTAAAAAATGCCCCTACTCTAAGGGGGAAACTACATATCAAAGAAGAAAGAAAGTGCCCCTTGTATGAAGGCCTGAAATATGTGATTATCATAAGCGCAATAAAGATTCAACTTTTAATTTCGAATTTTTATATTAAAGATTTTGATTGAGGCTCAAGAAAAAAAAATATTTCCTTTCGAGATTCATTGTAGAATCCTCCATTTTCTCTCTTGGTTCACTTGGAGAAGTAAAATTTTTTCAGATCAATCGTAGACGATGCTCGTAACTTCTGAGTCTTTGCTTCGTTTAAACTGGGTACTGAAACTTGGTTATTCAGACTTCTGATATTTTGGCTTGAACCATCTTTTAACTTTTCAACTCTATGGAGATTTTCTTCTATTTTTCTTTGTTGCTCTAACTTTTACCTAGATTGCCCTTTCAGATTTTCAAACTAGCAAGCATGCTCTAATTTTTGCCTAAATCACCTTTTTAGGTTTTTGATCTAGCAAGCTTTTTTTTTTTTTTTTTGCTCTGATTGTTATTAAGACCGTCCTTTCAGATTTTTAACCTTATGAGCTTGTCTTAATTTTTGCCTAAGTCGCCCTTTCGGATTTTCAATCTAGTAGGTCCTATTTCTTTTTCTTCCCTTTTGAACTTCTAGAGTTACTACCTGATCATGATTTGCTACCTTCCATGACTTTTTCACACGGTACTTAGGAGGACTTTCATGGGTAAGTTTAGGACTGGACATATAAAAAAATGAATTTTGAGGCTCAAAAATCCGAATGCCCCTTGTGTGGTATTTTCTTAAAATTTTTTTTTTCTATTTTGACAATATTTCTTTTTTGAATTTTATTTGTGGGTGAATTTTTTGTTTTTGACGTGATTGGGCCAAAAGTAACTTCTCAGGTTACCTACATACCCCAGAATTTTGGGATTAGACCAAAACGTAGTTCAAAATTTTCCCTCCCCTAGGTTAAGTGATCGGACTGAGAAAGAAAAAGGTATTATTTTTTTAAAAAAGGTTGCAAAGGGCTGAGAAAGGAGATATTGAACTGGGTAACAAGAGAATTGATTCAGCCAAAGATGGCCTCTTTAAATATAGTACCGTTTGATTTGGTTAAGGTTGGTTGGTTCTTGTAATTCAATTCCATCATGGTTTTGAAGTTTGATAGCTTTTCTCGATAATATTTCTTTGATGATGAACGGATCTCCCCAATTTGGTTTGAACTTCCTTCTAGGGTCAAAGATAGGTGCCCTATTCTCCTTGAGTACTAAATCCCCGACTTGTAAGTGACGGGCCTTGATCTTTTTGTCAAATGCACGGGTGACTCTTCTTTAATAAGCCAGCACGTGGTACAAAGCTCTTAGTCATTTTTATTCAATTAGATTTAATTCTTCATATCTTTGACGAACCCAATTTACTTTTGACAATTGAATTTCCAACAAGACCCTGAGAGACGAGATTTCCATTTCAACTGGCAAGACTACTTCCATGCCATACATTAAGGAGTAGGGACTAGCTCCAGTAGAGGATCGAATTGAAGTTCGATATGCCCATAGTGAAATTGATAATTTTTCTGACTAATCTTGGTGCGATTGATACATTTTCACGATGATTATCTTGAGACTCTTACTAGCTGCTTCAACCGCTCCATTAATCTGTGGATGGTAGAGGGATGATTTACGGTGCGAGATTTTTAACTTTGAACATAGAGTGATAACCTTGACTTTGAAGTAAGACCCATTATCATAGACTAATTCTAAAGGTACCTTATATAGACTTATGACATCTGCTTTGATGAACTTTGCAACTTGAGATGCAATGAGGACGACATCGATACGTTTTGTAACCTCTTCTATTATCTCATTGGTATTTCCCTTCCATCGAGCGAGTATCTATTCAATGTATTGAACAACACCCAAGCTTACACCAAACATATCCTCATTAGAACCCGCGAATAAGTCTTTTGAAATTTCTGAGTTAATTCATTATCCCCTCATGTTCTTCTAGGGATAGGATAGTTTCTATTTAAATCTTTTTAGGAATTATTTTCTGTCTCGAGGTCAATGACCTTCGCTTTTTCAATTAAAAGTTGAGCCCGACTTTTATCTTCCTATCCTCAGAGCTTGATTATTAGTTAATTCGTTAATGCGCTCGAGGTATTCAAAAATTTCCTTTATCCAATCAATTTCTGATGGGGTGACAGACACCTCTATAGACTCGATAAACTAACTTGACTCAACAAGAAAAGAGTAGACTCAATCTAAAGAAGACATGACCTTGCTGAGAAAAAAAGACTCGAGTTAATCTAAATAACTCATGAAAACTCAAGACAACTACCCACAACGAGCTTGATTAGGACTAAGGACTGAGACATTGCCTACAATCAACAGGATTGAGGCACGATGATCTTCAGGGAATAACTGGGTGATATTGAGAAATTCTGAGGCTATTTCTAACTGTTGACTTGGTACTGACGTTTGTTCTAACTGATTGGACTTACAACCCTAGCTAGACGATGGACGATTGAGCTTAGGTACAATGATAACCCTTAAACCTCATCGAAGGTGAATTTAACCAGTTTCAGTGTTACCCCATTGATAACATTTTAATGAATCCTGAGATTTTATTGAATTCTGTGCACCAATCCTTTAAACAATTCATCCATTCAATGGTTATTCAGAAGGAAAATAATTTTATTGTACTCTTGAAAATTATTGAAAAATAATTTTTTTATTGAATAATAATTTTTACAAATCTGATCATTTTTTGCAATCATTTTCTTTTTAGAAAAACATATTTTGGTAATTTTCCAAGGTTCATGCAAAAAATAGATTTTTGGTAAAAAAACATATTTCAAAAATTTTCCATGCAAAAATAGATCTTTTGTAAATCATTTTTCCTTCATTTTCTTTTCTTTTGGAAAATATTTTTTCTGAAAAATATTCTTCTTCCGAAAAATATTTTTCTTCTTTTAAAATAGGTTGAAATCCGAATTAGAAAAGAATTTGAATTCCATTTTGATTTAAATGGTCCGGCTCATCATGATCGTTGGATTGAGATGGACTGGATCATTATGAACCATTGCCAAGTTTTATAAAATGGATTCTTTATTGGGTTGGTGCACCCAGTAATACAATAATTTCAAAAAAATTGATCCTTGAGGACAAAACCGTACATTCCCGATCTCATCATTTGTAAGGTCCATTTTCAACAAACAACCTGAGAACACCCACGCTAAGTTCGAGTCGTGACTTATAGGGAGGTTTATTAACTCTAGGTTTACTATGTGCAATGCAATTTATCTGGTCACGCTTGCCCAAGTGCACCTATATACTTTTCGATACGTAGTGATGACTTGGTTTGATATATTGTATAGGTGAGAATCTAAGACTCCAATTCAAATCTCTGAAATAAAAAAAAACAGCTAGTTTAATCCCCAGTTGAGAGGTGGCGCACGATGCTGAGCAAGGGCCCACTTAAATACCTCTTGTCTAGAATAGACGTTTTCTATCCCCCTCATACAGTAGGGTACAACATGGCAGGATCTCGCTTAGGCACTAATTTTGACCAAGAAGTGCAATTGGTGAACTTGGATTACCTTTGATATATCGTATAGGTACGAGTCTAGGGTTGTAGCTTTCATAAATGGTTTAGCATCTTATGAGGAGACCGACCACGTACTAGTACTACGGTTGCAATCGGAACATGCGACTGTGCGGTTTACAATAGGTCAAAGGCTCAGGTTGCTTTAGTCTGGGTCCATCGATATACCTTTCAGAGTCACCTGATCAAACAGTACTGATGCCTCAATTTTATATACCCTAAGGTACGTGACTGGAGTTGTGGTTCTTATGAATGATTCGCATCTCCGAAGAGACCGGGCCATGCACTAGTACCATATTGGCTATATGGGACATGCAAACATGCAAAGCGATAAACGTGCTAGTGGTGTGTGCAAAACAGGGTGGGGTGTGCTCGGGGCCCTTTTTCAAGCAAATGGGCCCGTGGGCCAGATCAAACCAACACAACATGAATATCATATGAATATTACCCACATAATTCATCACATCAAGATTAAGATCAAAGCATGGACATCAAAATATATCTATCAAGATCATGGTATGTTAGATAGACATTCAACAAGGATAACACAACCATAGCTAATCATTGACCAATCACAAAAACAAATCTTTTTTTTTTCTTTTTTTTATGGTCCAATCAATGATGCTTTGGGCGACCCTAAATAAATCGAGGTTCTCAAAGAATATTTAATTGATAATAGATTGATAGTTGTAGAGATAAGGAGCGATGAACAATTTTTTTTTTTGTTGAAAGACATGCATATCAAATCTTTGGAGAACATTGGCTAACTGTAATAACTCATAAGGTTTCAAATTTTACTAAAAGTCATTAAGCCAACGTGGCCATCTCATCGATAATCCGATACCATAACCTTCGAGATTTGATAGAAAAATTTGGATCCAAAAGTGAAATTCATATTTTTTACTTTGGTCCAATGTTTTGAAAATAAGCGACTATAAAATGAAATTGAAAACCAAAATTCGAAATGAAAATTAATTTTTAAAGAATTTTTTTGAATTCTTTTTATAGAATTTCATCCGCCATATACACATGGCATTGGATCATTTTTCAGGTGCCACGTGGCAAGGTTAATGACTATTAGTAAGAAAAGAACCTTACTAAGCTAGTAAGACTAGTCCATTCCCCTTTCTTGTTTTTTTTTTTTTTGAATTTATAAACGAAAAAAAAAATTAAAAGAAAAAGAAAAAAAAAAAAAAATCATATTGCTGCCAGCAACATTAACAACCCAAAACTCTACTTTTTTGTTTTTTAATGTGCTGCCACAAAAAAATTTAACATTGCTGACAACAAATACACTTCACCTCATCTTCGTTCACTTTTTTTTATTTTATTTTATCATCATGTTGCGGTCACAACATGTTGCCAAAACCTCAACCCTTTTTTTCCATATGTGTCGCTACTAGAAACACACAACTTGGAAACTTTTTTTGTATTTTTTTCCATTTTTATGTATGTTGCTGCAGCACACACAGCTCACAACACTCACAATTTTTATCTTTTTTTTTCTTTTGGTTCCCAAGCAAATTCCAAACAAATGGAATAGACCCAATTTCCACATCATCCAGCCAAATCAATCTATGAAGAAAAGCACTTGTTTCAGAATTTACAGCCTTATGTGTCAAAATCTTGTTCTTTGGATGACTACAATTATATAAAATCATCGAAGACCAATTCTTCTTTTGATATACAGTCTGCACCACTCCACCCATCTTAGTACTTTCCTTTGGCGTGTAATCAGATGAACATGCATTAATGCAAATTTCTCATCAATTAGTTCTGTTAATTCCTTGATGTCTACAAGATAAAGAAAATCACAATCCACAAACATTTACCAGCCTTCATAATTAGCTAGATATGGAGTCAAGAATCAAGTAAACGAGAATTCTGTACTCTCTGTTGCTCCCTTCTTTCTCCAATAGAAGTCATTGTTCCTCAAATCAGATTGTTTGATTGGTATCACTTGGATTGGAATCGAGGAATGCTTCAAGATTGAATGACGACAACCTTCATAAGCAAGATCTTCTCAAGTACCGTATCCTACAAAGATCTTAAATGCCTTTGATTTAACTTTAGTTCCATTACTCAAATGCGTCTCTCTTCCGTTCAAATTCACATGAATTGGCAGGAAAGACATTTTAGATGCTTGTAGACTAGATTTGAATTGAGTTCATGACTCGATAGAAGAAGAGAGACAGAAAATAACAAAACCAGAAACATAATGCTATTTCAAAATGAGTTTTAGGGGGGGAGAAGATATGGGTTTTGGAGAGGTCACGATCGAAGGGGCAAAGAGAGAACGGGGTGTAGTTCATGTAGTGATGGAGGAGGTCTGGGTGGTCTCTACAAGCTGAGGCTATTGGGGAGATGTGAGAGTAGAGAGATGGTGAAGGGATTGTGAAGCTGGAGAGATGGTAGAGAGAGAGAGAGAGAAAGGAAAGAGACGTTTCTCTCTCTTTCTCTTGGCTGTCCATTCTTTTCTACATGGAGAAGAAGATAGAGAAAGGAAAAAAATCATGTTTTACTAATGGCACACTAGTCCGGTGTGCTGTTTTTTTTTTGATTTTTTTTCTTAGAATCCCCTCTTCATCACGAACAACTTTAAAAAAACAATTTTTCTTGTTTCTTAGCACATTAGTTACAAATAATTTATCTTCATAACTCGCCACACATGCATAGTAACGTGCCAAAAAAATTGCATCCAAAATTTTTCTAAAAAGTCCATAACTCTCATCCCAACCACCATCATTCCATCTTCAATGAAACCAAACATTTGAATTATTTAGGGTCTCCCAAGTGATCCCGATTGAACCATAGAAAATAACATGCCAAAACCAAATATTTAAAGTCCACACAAATGATCACTAATTGAGCCAACAAGAATAATGAAAATAAAATAAACATATAAATAAACAGCTAAAAATAAAGAAACAAACTAAAAATAACTAGGTCGTCTTGGCAATGTTCCCATACTTGGGGCTTTTCAAGTTTGATCCTCAATAATCCCCAGTGGAGTCGCCACTGAAAGCGTCTTCGATCTGCAGGGTGTGCAGATCCGCTTTTGACTTTGAGGTTTGGGAGTCGCCACCTAGTTATTACTGTTTAGGAACAGAACATCGACTCAAAATGGATAAAAATAACTAATCTACTAAAAAAAATCGAGTCCGGGGATCAGGTTACGGGGTTAGAAGGTGCTAGGAACCAACCCCGCCCGACAAACGCCGGTCTCTACTAATTTCCAAGAATATTACATTGCTAAAGACCTAAAATAAATAAAAAAGACACAGAAATTATACCTGTGACGATCGCAACGACTTGTTTCCTCAGATATGGTAGAACAGTTTCTTGTATAAATTCTTCTCACTTTGTTCTATCACTGGATCTGCATCAGATCTCCAAAACGAAGTATCTCCTCCTTACATTTGAGTCTTTCCTACTATTGTGATGGGTTTCTAGGTGGCTTTCGGGAAGTTTTGAGAGATTTTTTGATAAAAGTTAGGGTTTGGATAATAGGTAAGGGGTTAGGACTTCAAAATCAGGATTTTGGGAAGGATAGGGTGGCTTTTTGACCTATTTTTTCTAGAATTTTCTTTGACCTACGAAATTAGGTTGTGGAGGCTCTCTATTTATAGAGTTTTTTGGGTAGAGTTAGTGTTTGATTAGGTTTCTTTTAGGGTTTTAATTAGGATTTTGACTTTAATTTTATGAGATTGACTTGTTCTTTTTAGATTAGGGTTTTAATTAGGATTTTGACTTAAGTCTTATGAGATTGACTTGGTTCCTTTAGATTAGGATTTTGACTTAAGTCTTATGAGATTGACTTGGTTAGGATTTTAATTAGGGTTTTGATTTAAGTCTTATGAGATTGACTTGGTTCCTTTAGATTAGGGTTTTGACTTAAGTCTTATGAGATTGAATTAGTTTAGATTTTTAATTTTATTAAGGTTTTACTTTACGTTAATTAATATTTTATTTATTAATTTTAAAATTAAAAATTTTAAAAATTGAAAAATTATCGTTTTGCCCTCGAAGAGAACTTTTGCATTTCAAGTCGATTTTCGATGTTCCAAGATGTTTTGGAATCAATTTTTCGTAAGGAATTTAATGGGATTATTGATTTGTATTACTTATGAATTTTTTTGGCGTGAAATGATTGTCAACCCTTATGAGGGGCATTTTCGTATTTTTATCGAATTTGGTGAAAATTAGTGAAATGATTTATTTGATTTCATTTTGTTGTTTAATGTGTTCGAAAGGGTTTTTCTAAGCGTAAGGGGGCTCTAAGGATGTTTTAATATTAGGGATATTTTGATAATTTGATAATTTTTTAGTGATTTTTATCGTAAAACTTCTTTTTGTCTACAAGATGATGATTTTTATGTTTTTGGGATTATATTTTCCTAGCGTAGCGTGATTTTTACAGTTTTGTTAGTTTGAGATACTTCATCTGAATTTCTGAAACATATCTAGTAACACATAAAGCATTGAAATAATCATCCATCATTGGGAATCGTCGCGATCAGGTTGACGAGTTGATTAATCTAGCGAGTGCAAAAATGGGGTGTCTACAATTTCCAAGGACACAGACAATATGTAGATTTTCCAATCTTGAATATTGAGCTTCTTGATGTATATGAACTTCACTTCTTCCAAAAATATTTGATGATTACTAAAAGAGTATGTCCCAAGAGTATGCAAGGTGAACAGAGATTAAAAAACGAGAGTACAAGGGTTGAAGGTATATTCAACTAGAGTCATGGTCTCTTATGACTTGAGAATGTTCCAAGGTGTGTGGGAGGATTGGGAGCACAAATTCTTAGGGTTTGATCAAGTTCACTTGAAGCCAAGGTTTCAAATTATAAAGAAAAAAGTTGGGCAATGACTACTTGTTGGTGCCCCCCACAGGAATTCATGGGGCACCCAAAATTCATATTTTGTGGCAGTTGCACATTGTCGGTGCCATCAACATAATGCTTAAAAATATTATTTTAAGCAGATCTATCGATGGCAGAAGGTAGTACCTACATATGTTGCCGAAAGGTCAAATAGTCAAGCATTTTGAGTTTTTTGGGATGAGGGTTTGGAATACTCAAGGGATTCAAATTATTTTGACAAATTAAAGATGATGTGTTGGGATCCAAAACTAGGCGTGGGAAAGTCTAGGTGGTCCAATTTCTTGGTTGGGCTATGCACAAACTTGGTCAGTTTGTCGATGTGTCTAAGCTCGCGTGTTGATGCCAATGTCTTCACATGTCTTTCAATTCAAATCTACTTGACACACAAGTTAGTCCAGGGATTGAAAAAAAGTGGAACTAACAAAACTTTGAAGTAGGGCTTCAAAGTTTATATGATTATCATGCGAGAGAAAGTACCATGTGGTCGTAATCTGGACTTTCTTGGGTCTCTAAAATTGCATTTGATGCGAGAGAATGTTCCCCTTCCTTTGGTTTTGATCAAATTTGGATTATATTTGAGGCAACAATTTGATTTTGGGACATCTCGAGATAATCATATAGGGAGACATTGGAGAAAAGACTAGAGATCTGATATCATAGGTGGTGAGGTGGTTAGATCTAATTTGGATTCAATTATATTAATTTGATTCAAAAGAAAATCAAATTGGACTCTCAATTAAAGTGATTTACACTACAATTAAACATATAGAACTTAAAATTAAATAAATATACAAAAGTTTAGAGACTTACCATGTTAGATCTGATTTAGAACACTTGAAACAAAGCAAATTGCAAAAAATATTTCAACTTTTTTCTTCAAAGATATTCTAGAGCAAAAAATATTCATAGAATTTCTTTTTTGAATTCTCAAAAAGTAGGTCCCTTAAACAAAAGTAGGACCCTTTATTTATAGAAACATAAAGGGGGTCTTTGCAATTTAAAAAGAATTCAAAATATTAAAAATTACAAAACGCCTCTCTATTCTTATTTATACCGAATATGATTTGCTATATAGTGAATTTCAGAACTGTTGTCCTTTTTTTTTTCTTGTTGTTCTAACACTCTAATTTTTTATTAAATTCTTCTTTTAACGAAATATTAAGGCCTAAAAATGTTCAAATATTCCTAAAAAGTTATTGACTCCTCCAATGAATGCTTATGTAATCTTGATTGGCCAAAATAGTCTCGAATTTTCAGACAAAGGTATTGTGGACCTGTAGGCCCAAGGTAATGTATAACAAGCACATAATTTACAAACTTGATTTGTAAGCTCCTTTGGTCTCATGGACATGAACCCATATGTTTACACACAATCCCAATCGTGTAAATGTGAAATCCATTAATTGGGATATATCTTAGAGATTTTTTACATAGAGCCCCCAACTCCTAACACGAATCCCATGATTTTGTGCTAGAATCCCAAGGCACTAGATAACATTCCCCATAAATGATAACAATATAAATGCACAACATAGGTTTAAATCGTGATGATAGCAGCGAAAATAATATAAACTAATAATAATGCATGACCATAATCCACAAAAAACATCAAAGTATTAAGGTGTACTAAACGATGAAAATCAACATAATAGTAACAGAAGGAAAATTGCATAAACATCACTAATATACAAACTTCCTCTCACTAACATCAGATCCTACCCTCTTACTCAAAAAGAAAAAATAAAATACCATAAACCTACACAATAGTTGAACTAGTAAAAATATTCCCAATGCTCGCCTAGGAGTGGACTCTGATTGTCAATGTGTCTTACAATAGATTATAACTTCTTTGGAGGCTCCTCAACTAAAAGGAGATTTGCAATTGAAATGGTAAGGTAAGTAATTGAAGAGTTACCCAACACATAATAACTATTTCAAACCAACAGTCCCCTAAATATGAATTGATAATCATTCTAAAGCATTTCAAACAAATACAAGTTTTTCAGTGTAAGCCAGAGTAAAGTTGTACAAATATGCTAAAAATATAAAGAGATCATTTTAAAACGATTCTTAATTAATCAAATTAAAATGAACATAACATGTCTAACAAATTTAAATACGAGCAGGATTAATGTAGTTGACATGATCAGTGGTCACTGTACTTATTGTTCCCCTCTCCAAATGGACTGTCGGAAAATTCTTCTCTTCTTTTATTTTGTAAACTGAATGTGGACATTTTAAAGAGTTCTTGATTGATCACGCCCTCACTACAATGAGAAAAAGATTAAGGATCCAATCTCGCAAGTAGTGAAGTGATTCGTTCCATTTTGGATTTTATTTGTTCAAATTCTGAGATTTGAGTCAAAGTAAAGAAATCCATCTCAATTGAATCTAAAACTTCGTTTTAGATTTAGTTAAGGAGTTTTCTAATGGCGAAAGATCAGAATTCATGGTTAGAAGTCAAGATTAATGACATAGAAACTAGAATTGATGGTTAAAAGTCAAGATTAATGGTGAAAAACCAAAAACAACGGTTGAAAACTAAGCTTAATGGTGAAAACCATAAATAATGGATTTATCAAAGATTTAAAACAAAAGACATCACGAACCTTAATCTTAACTTTTCCAATTTAGTAGAATCCCAAATGATTTGAACAAATTCCTTTCTTTAATTCCTTCCTTGATCGAAAATGACTTAACCTTTACAAAAAACATTCACGTTTATTGGGGAGAAATCTCTCAAGATCCGAGAATTAATCAAGATCTAAAGCTCTCTATCTTTTTCTCTCTAAAACTTCAAATTCTAAATTTTTCAGAGCTAAATTATAATTTATTTATTTTTCGTCCTTTTGAATGGAGACCCCCCTTATATTTATTGAGTCATGGAGGAGAGGTTTTATAAAAAAGAATTCAGAAACATGCAAAAAATGATTAAGGAACCAAAAAATGAAACTACTGGCCACTATATAGTGATCTTGTGGTCGCTATAATTATGACAACCTCTAATTGTTTTTTTTGGAGAATTTTACTATGATCACTATGTAGACACTCAAATTTGATCGGGCCCTCGATGCAAAGTGCCCCCAAATAGTAAAAATTGGAATGGACCCAAGGCCCAAACCTACAAAAGTCCAATGTATTTTGTCATTATTTTTCAATAAACAGCCCAAGGCTTCCCAAGTGGCCCACGGACCAAAGACCCCTTACCACCTAAGCCCACTAATTTTTAACTGAACCACAACCCAATTCAACTCAACCCATCCCTATTCAACCTACCACCTAAGCCCATGCAACTCAATTCTATCCATTACTCTACCCAAGCCCAATTATTCCTCAACCCAACACTATACCCACCCAATCCATTACCCAAGCCCAACTCTCAACCCAACCCAACATTATACCTACCCAGTCCATTACCCAAGCCCAACTCAACACTGTACCTACCCAATCCATTACCCAAGCCCAACTCTCAACCCAACCCAACATCACAACCAATCAACATGATAATCAAGGTGGGACACATGTCACCACCTCAATACACCTCCCTCATCCCACTACCTATCCCATCACCTTTTCTATAAACATCATCTACCTACACCTTCCCCTAACCTATCCTCTTCATTCCCTATAAACACGTATTCTCTCAAATCAAACACCTCTAACTCATACCTCCCTCTAACCTACCCTCATCATTCTTTATAAATAGCTATTCTCTCAAATCAAACACTTCTAACCCATACCTCCCCCTAACCTACATTCATCATTCTCTATAAACACCTATTCGCTCAAATCAAACACCCCTAACCCATACCTCCCCTTAACCTACCCTTATCATTCCCTATAAATCCATATTCTCTCAAATTAAACACTTCCAACCCATACCTCCCCCTAACCTACCCTTATCATTCCCTATAAACTCTTATTCTCTCAAATTAAATACCTCCAACCCATACCTCCCCCTAACTTACTCTCATCATTCCCTATGAACTCCCATTTTCTCAAATCAAACACTTCATCCCCTCTCATCACCTCATCTAAATCTCTAATCTCCACACATTTAGACACATGTCACCATCTCCCTTACCCTCCCAAAACCTAATCAACCACCCTCTTACACCACCTATCCTTTTAATTAAAACTCACTCCCTTTTTACCTCACCAATCAATCACCCTCTTAATCAAACACCATTTATTCCTTATCACTTAATATACCCTAATGGGTTGAGAGATCCAATCCATTTGAATTACAAATAACCCATATAACCCCCCTTCCCTAAATATCCTTCCATCCCCTCCAATTTACATATACCCCTATATAAAATCCCTAACCATTTTACTCATTATCATCAATCCATCCCATTTTACCCTTAAAAATACTCTCCAAATCCTATAAAACCCCCCTCATTCTCAACCCAGAAAAACTTAATGAAAAATTAAGAAAAATTCACTCTCAACTCAACTCTCTACTCTCAACTCACCTTTCTACTCTCAACTACCTTCTACTCTACTCTCATACTCTCACATTATTTTAAAATACATCATCATATTATACTAAGGACTTGAAGAAGAAGAAGAAGAAGGAAGAAAATAAAAGAAGATCTTAAAGCTTCAAGGTAGGGTCAAAAGAACACCCCCTCTCTCTCTATCCTTTCCATATCCCTATTCTATTACCCCTTTCACCTCTCTTTAATTTCTATTTTAGAAAACTACTAAGATGTGATGTTCTCCCTCCCCTATCTTTGATAGATCAGACTTCGGTTCGGTTGAAAGTATAGGGGTTGTAACCCTTTTCAAAATAAAAATCGATTTTTGAATCTCTTAAATCATTTTGAGGCTACCAATTTTTGTATCCTTCTCAACTCATGAGAATGGTTCCATAACCATCGCTAACACTTTTCAAAAGCACATGTAGTTCATAAGGCTAAGTGTTTATAAGGATCATCTCCTTCAATAAGATGATCCTATAATTGAGTCAAAAATAAATCCCTACTTAGGGTACAAGTTATTGACATGTGGCACTTTATTTTATTTTACATTTTCTATTAAAAAATGATCGAGTTGAGTTGAGTTTACCACTACTTGGTGGGGAGAAAATGATGCCTAACACCTTCTCTTTTCTCCGATTGAACTGCTTACCCCCGATCTTGGGTTAGATCGATATTTTATCCATTTAGAGTCACTAAACGCCAAAATGACACATTTTCTAAAAAATGTAAATTGGGTGACCATTCACATCCCCTTACAATATGAATGGTGGCGACTCCAAACCTTCGTAGAAGTGACACTCATAATCGAGAATCACGCATCTACACACTATATAGGGATTATAGGCCATTCATTTGACTTTTTTTACTTTAATTCCTTTACTAGCTTTTCATCTTCAATTCCTTCGACCTTAAAATTTTGATTTCTTCAAATATGGAGTTCTGCTCATAAGATTTTTATCATTCAAGATAGTGATTGATTTTCAGACAAAAAACCTGCATTATGGACCCAACTTGATGTATAAAAATAAATCTCCTTGATTTTTTTCTACTAGAGGGGGACCTCAAATGTGAGCGTCACACCCAAAATGAGATCGATGCGTATGATTGGTGATGTTAAAAAGTACTCGAGGAAGCCAATCTAAAACCAAAAACCCAATGATTCAATAAGCCCAGTGTAATGAGAACGATTAAAAAGGGCCCATAATCACATGATGAGTATCCTGAGGAAATTTCAAATAGATATAAAGGGGAAAAATAGAACGTAAACTCTCACTTTGTATTTGGCATCATTCCATATTTAGAGATAAAAAAATTATTTTTGTTAGAAAGGAAGCAACATAGCAAGCCATACCATCCAAGAAAGACATCAAAGAGTTTTGACAATAAGTAACAATTTGTTCATATGGAGTATCTTTGGAAGGTCCAGCGCTTGGTTACTATGGTGTATACTATGTTTTTGCATTTATTATTTTTTGTGATTTTCGTGATTTGTTGTAGTAGATCGGTCATGGTTGTGCAAACTAATGTGATGGGGTCAAAAAGCCAAGATAGTAGGGTAGAACATGGTGAAACCGGAAATAAACTAAAGATAGGGTTCTAAAATGGAACCTTAGGACCAACAAAAGAAACAAAATGGATGTAAGAAGACAAAACATATCAAAATGACAAGAAATGACAAAAAACTTTGGGTAGAAAATGTAAGGAAGATGAAAGAAAGTGACTGGAAACACCCTTGAAAAATAGCGATTGTAAGCATTATAAGTTAAAAAGTTTCACCCCCGAATAACAATTTTGAGATCGCTGTATAGTGATCATGAAGTCACTATAAATATAGATATCAAAGGTCACTGTAACATTTAGCAAAAATTATGGAAAATAACGATCGAAAAAAAATGATTAAGAGATAGCGATCAAGTAGGCTAGATAGCAATCAAACATTTGGACCTAGAAAAATGTGAGAGAGAAACATAGCGATCATAATAAGAAAAATAATTAAAAGAGAGTGATCAGAGCTTACAGAGTTTGAAAAATTCAAGTTAGATAATAGCGATCAAGGATTCCAAAAAATAGCGATTTTGAGGATAATGACCAAGAGGATAGCGATCAGAGCTTCCAAAATTAGAAAACTTTTAGGATTTTTGGAAAATTTCAACCAGAAGGCATTAGACTAAGAAATTTTGAGCGAAATGTTATCATTCACTCACAGATTTAGAGTTCCCATTAAAGACAATAGTTCCCTTACATGTTTAAAATATTCTAACAATTATATCAATCTTGTTCACTGATATATCTTGTTATATTCTACAGATCTAAAATGGCAACTCCAACCATAAAGACCACCACTACTAGACCATATGGGAAGGTCTCACAAGAAGCTATTCAAAGTGCTTCAAAAACTCAAAAAGCAAATTTGCCACCAAGGAAGGCAAAACCATAATACAGGGATGTGGAATCGACATAGTAGTGCTAGACAGTATAGAAAGAACTAGTGAAAAGTTTGGCAATTCAATGCGACCTAGGATTTTTATAGGATTACTACCATCAATTCAATTTCAAGGGGTTGCAATTGACAAAATCGAGAAGAGGCTCATTAGTTTCCCAAGGGAAGATGAAGACAATGACTTATTCCTCAGATGTCCAATACTACCATTGTTGGGAGTCCGCCCAATGGGTCTCTTGAGTGAATAAGGTATTTCATGATGACAAAAAATGAAAGTGGCTGATGGAGCTAGGATTGTTGGTAGCAGTAGAGATATCTATACATGAGTCTAGCCTAACAAAGCTCTTATGATTCACCTAATAGAGCTATGGATGACAGTCACACGTTCATCATAACAGGTATTGAGTACACATTCTTGGTAAAAGACATGGTAGGATTGGCAAGACTACTAGTTGAGAAAAAAGTGGCTTATGTGCCAAAGGGTAAGATGGATGGCGTAGAAACCGTACAATCCTTCGAATGGAAGGCACAAGGTGACTGACCCAAGTTATTAAAGTTATGCATGATAAACTTTACTTGAAGAATTGGCAAAGGAAGTTCAACCTGGACTACTTTGAAGAAACCCATTTTGTGACCTTCCTGATATATTTCTACTCGATCTACATTGTACCAACATGATGTATTAGTTGACTATTTTCAATGTTTTGGCTAGGATTTTAGCTGGTAAGGACATCCGTTTGGCCAATCTGCTTGTGGCTCAAGTTTATTAGGGACTTGATAGCTACCATAAAGAGATGACCAATCAAGGTCCCAAGAGAATTGTCAAAGAAAAGCTGAAGGCTAAAATGGACATGTATGGGTCGTTTTGGGTTCTACAATTGTGGACGTATCAAGGATTTGAATCAATTGCCACGGAGAAATCGTTGTCACCAGACCTAACAACAATATACAGAGCATGTTGCTATATGAGCGAACAATTTAGGACCAAGAATACTATTTTATTTAGAAGAGCTCTACACAAAACCATAGCTAATATGGATGCCATACCAACAAAACAAGTATCCCTCTAGTTTCCTTTTTGAAGACATAGCCAAAGTCGAAGGCGAGTCAAGTACCTGGCTATAAGACGACCACACTTGGCTATTTGATTGGGATGCCAACATATCCACTGAAGCTACAAAAAAAGGATGTAGACCCAACTGCGTTATCCCACTACTTTGAGTATGATTAGGATGTGCCTTATTAGTGGGAGCATGCCAAATATAACTCAATTGAGGTAGTCATCAATTGCTTTTTCACCGTGTCATTATGCAAACCTCATTATATGGTTGAGAATGATAGAAAAGGCAGGGTCACTGAAGAGTACAAGTTATACTACAAGAATTATGTACGGGTTTGATGTGCAATAATAACCTAGCTAACAAATGACATTAAGAAGACTGCATGAAACTGTATTTGTATGACCCAAAAGCCCAATCATTCAGTATGGCTAGACTGGGTAGAATATAGTAGATATACCTTTCTTGAGAATCTACAAGATAGAGGTTTTGATGTGGAGGAGGTCGAAAAGCCAAAAAAAAATTACAATTTACGTAAACCCACTAGATACAAATTTGACAAAGATTGTAGAGGAAGAAGAAACAAAAAGAAAGCAAACATTGAATCAACAAGGAAATGATAAACCAGTAGAGGAAGAGGAAGAAAAAAAAAAAGAAACTAAACAAAACAAGAAGAAAAAGATCGCATCACAATTATATTCTCAAAAGAAAAGAAGAGAAGAAAAAACTCTAATATTGTAATAATCATCGGTATCCCCAATTGAGCAAAAGAGAAGAAAAAAAAAAAAAAAAAAAAGACCACAACATGTTGATGAAGATACCAATGTAGGTAACAACATGAGAAAATAGGTAACAAGAATCCTATGTTAGGTTTAGAAAGGAAAATCTTAGTTTGAAATTTGTTAAGGTTAATTACGTTCTAATGTCTTGTTCCCCGTGAAACCAAATTAGATAGGAAAACCACAACTCTAGTTGGTGTATATTTAGGAATACATTGATCAAAAGGAAAAAAAAAATCAATGTCCCGTAGTCATAATGAATTGAATAATAGGTAGAATTATCTCTTTTTGAATAAAAAATTGAAAAATTGGAAAAACAAATGAGGCGTTTATTCTATACAAAAAAGAAAGGGAGAATTTAATAAGAACTCGATCATTGTATCAACACCATAGACTCTATGATATATTTAAAGAGGGTTGAAGTAAAAAAATAATGTAAATAGTACAGGCTATCGCACACATAGAAGTTACAATATTGAGAATCTTAGAAAAGAGTAAGTAAAAGAAACGTGCAAGATTCTCAATATGGTCAAGTTAAGTAAAATAAAGTTTCAAAACTCGTATTTTATCAATTTCGGAGTAATTATATTTTTCATGATCTTTTAGAGAATGAAGAAAATATTCCAATGGAACAAAAGAATGAAGTATTAAAAGAAGAGTGTGTGAATGAACAAGAAGAACGTGCATCACCCTCAAAAGTTGAAGAACAAGATAAATCATTTTCCAAAGAAAAAATAATGGATAGTGAAGAAGAAGCTAATGAAGAAAAACTTGATGAAAATCAGGGCTCAGAGAGCCAAAATGAAGAAGTTGTAGTAATTTAAAAAACAAGAAGAAAAAATGAAAGAAAATGGTAGGTATAAGAGCATATATGCAGTTGTATAAAATATGCATGTATAAACTTGACTAACAGAGTTACTTTTTCATGCTCAGAACCAATTGAACCAACAAATACACGGAAAACTCCTACTTCATAAGTGTAACTAAGGGTGAAATTCGATTTCGAAGACTTCTTTGGTATGATGCCATTGATTAAGAAATTTGGGAATAAGACGGATAAAGGAGCAGAGTGAATAGAAGAAATGAATAAACAAATTTCATCGCAAGGTGATTAAATCAATATTGCATCTCAAGAGACCATCTATGTAAGTATTAGGATAAATGCATAATCATGAAAGGACAAGACACGATATGATTATTAACTTATGACTCATTTATTTATTTATTTTTTGAAACAGGGCCTAACCCAATCCCAGGAGTGGATAAAACATGAAATGTGCTATCATTTTGATGGGAATTACGAGCATGTGTTTCTTGAGGCATCTCAAAAAGTCCGGGATGCATATCAAAATAGGGGGATTCAACTGACACCAATTAAGTCGACGAGGAGTGAGGAAATAGGTAAACATATCATGTCGTAAGTTTGTATACACCACTACTTGAGTTGTTTATTCATGTGTCATTCTAACTTAAAAAACTAATTTTTTGTAGCGGAGACATTATTTGGGATGGACTTATTAATAAAGACGACAAAATTGTCTAATGCGAACGAGTCCTAGGATAGTCTAAATGAATCTACACCAGTAACTCCTCAAATCCCAACTAGGGTTGAGGTATCTCCGCTTTCTCCTAATAGGGTGGCGATAATTGTTCACACCCCTATATTGGTAAGGATCCAAGTACCAAATAACACACAAGTTGTAAGTTTTTTCTCACTCAATAAAGAAGAAAACATAATCCCTTTTAAATAAACGTGGAAGAATAGAATTTGACTAAGAAAATTGTGTGTCTATTTTAACATGCAGGATGAGCATGTGCCCAATGAAGTACTGCTATGCCTCCATTTCTTCATCCACTCACTGTTTTCTTCGGATCCTAGTCATAAAACTCTCTGAAATGTTGCTCGAGACTTTAAAGAACTTGTCAAGAACAACATGTTTGATGATCTCCTGACCTTCAATTTAGGAAAAGTCCCATCTTTTAGGCAAAAATTGATTATTTACATTCATGATGGCCCGTGAAGAAGATCACGAAGCAGTGCCTGTGATTTTTACCTTGCCTTCCCACAAGAGCCAAAGTTGCTCGAAGACTTGTTAAAGTATTCTCAAGACGTGTAAGACAAGGTAATGTATTTCCAACTATAGAAATTTTTGAAGCTGTATTGCAAAGTCTTCTAATTTCAACTGTTGACGAATCCTAAGATCAAATCATTGTATTAAAAAATATTAGAGATGGAGAACTACTAACTGCAAGGCCACATATTTTATGTCATTTTGAGTTATTAAATGACTTCATTTGTTTCCATAAGGGATTGGGATGAGAGCATGAAATAATTGGGCATATTTTGGGCTTCACTATCATTCTTGATGGAAGAGTAGAAGAAAACAAAAATGAAAGTGGATCAAGAATTGGAATATCTACGTGAGACGAAATCAAAGCCACCTAATAATTTTTCATCTGCTGAAGTAACTATGATGGATATTTGGGAGTAGAAGCTACGTCTAGTCTTTAAATTTGAGCATATCAAAGACGAAATAAAAAAAAAAACAAAACAATAAACTCAATAAGATTCATAAAAAATAGTTGATTGCGACACTAAGATTTATTATCTGGTTACTAAAGAAATATCTACAAAAGAAGAAATAAAATGGATCTAGAGGAAAATGGTCGAGGAAAGAGAATCTATTGAAGAAGGTAGGTGTGAAATTAAAGTTGACTGAGAAAGTTTGACATCTTAAGAGTACAGTGGAGCCAATCAGTGGGTAGCTACATGATTTTCTCAATTTGGGTTTCTTTTTATATTGTGAAAATTTTGTATGTTGTAAACTATATATTTTTTTGAAATAATTAAATTTATCGATATTCAAATATTGATATTCCTAATAATTCCATGTTGTGATTATTTCTATTATATCCTACAAATATTGTAAAACCCCGAGTTTTTGATTTGTATATCAAAAAAAATAAAATAAATATAGTGAAATTTCGAGAAAATCTTGAAAGTGGGACTTAGGGTAAAACTGTAGGATTTTGTTATAATCATTTTTAGTAAAATTTGATCTTACCTTTGAATTCAAAATGATCGAAAAACATACTTTAGCCTGTAAGTACGCTCAAATACGAGTTCGAACAGAAAAATCCTCGATTACCGAGTCGGACCAAACTAAAATAATGACTTTTTACTAGAGAAAGAATTGTAAAGATTCGATTACACCATTGGGTTTGTAACGAAAAATTATTGATCATGGACTATTTACTTATCATTTTTGGAGTCCAAAAAGTCGAATTATCGTCAAAAATGAAAACGACGTCAATTTTAGGGTCCCATTGGGCCAAAAATGTAAATTTTTGTTAGAGATAGAATTTGTATAAATTGACCATACCATTAGATCTAGAATGAAAAATTAGACAAAATAGAGTATTTATTCGTCACTTTTGAAGTTCGGACAGTCAAGTTATCGTCGATCGAAACAATAGGCAAAATACTGATTTCGTTTTAAGATTTTATATAAATAAAATTTTTAATTTTTTTATATTTATCATCATCCTCTAGCGTCCAAAAACCATTTTTTTTTAAACTTTAATTTTCTCCCGATTTTTCAACTCTGATTCATCGCAAATGATCCGTCTTCGACCTTCAACGTAGAAGAGAAAATTGTCTGCAACCTCGTTCTCTACAAAATCCACCCAAGTTCCTTCTGTTTTCTCGCCTTTTTCACCCCTTATCGTCAAAAATTAGCCGTATATATATATGGGGGTTTCGCAACTTCGACATCAGATTTCATCCATTTCGGGATCAAACCGTCCTCCGTTGTAGAAGGGAGAAAGGACGACGGTGTCGAGATCTTTAAAACTACTGGGTTAGATTCAAAAATCAGTCATCTCGAAGTTTGAACTACCTGGATTTTTGTGCACGTACTTCAATTCCGCCGCCTAGAGATTGTAAGGAACTCTCAATTTCTATTAGTAATCGTATATTGTGAAAATTGCATTTAGGATTTTATTAAAAATTTGTGATGTGTTTCCAAAAATATAAAATTCAATTGGTTATTTCAAATTCATGCCAGAACTTGCATATTTGATATGTTTAATTGTATTTTATAACAAATAATACGTGAGTAGGATATTTCACCGAGTTATTTCTATTAGTTGAGTCATATGTACTGCTCGAACCCCATTTTGATTTAAGTTTTGTACTTTTTCAATGTTATTGATTAAAATGAATTTCATAGTTGAAAAAATGATTTAATATTCAATGAAATCATACTGAGTTGATGAATATCAGAAAGTGAATATTTTTTTAAGAGATAGAAAACTATAAAAATTGAAAAAAGGGAAAAAGGGTATGAAATGGTAAAATGTCAGAGTCACACCCGAGGGGTGATGTTTGCATTTTATATTGTTGTGTTGTGTGTAGGTTGGTAAACGGATATCCAGGGATAATGTTACTGGTTGCATGTTTATTTACTTTCTATTAGCGCGAGGAGCTTTTTACTTTTTCGTTCCGTTATTTAATTTAGGCCGAGTGGCCACAGTTGCATTGTAAGTGTAGACACCCTAATTTGAACGGACCCCCACTCGAAAGGGCCCAAAAACAACAAATTTTCAATAAAATTGGCCAACAGGCCTCAAAAGCCCGAATCACTCAAATATGACATTATGATCGAATCGAGGCCCCTGAGACCTCTTAGTGGTCTAGTGGGCCCACCAAAAGGACTTGACCTACCCTACACCTTTCCAACTTCCACCAGCTCCACTCCCAAAACAAAAATACTCGATTTTTCGATAAATTCACCAACGGGCCTAAAAAGCCCGATTTGCCAACACGTGGCATTTTAATCAATCTAATGATCCCCAAAATCCCTAAAAGAATAAATTATACAAAATGAGACTTGGGATACTTATCACTTTCCACAACCTTCACCGCTCCTGAATGCGCCCTCGATTCGCGGAGTGCGCGGATCCGCTTTTGACCCTTGAGGTTTGGGAGTCGCCACCTAGTTATTACGGTCTAGGAATCTAACTTTGACTCTAAAAGGTAAATAAACTAATATACGAAAGAAAAATACGGGTTCGGGTATCACGTTACGGGGTTGGAAGGTGTTAGGCACCAACCCCGCCCGGCAAACGTCAGTCTCTACTTATCCCAAATAAGACTACATTGTTAACAAAAAAAGAAATTTTACCTTCGAACGCAACGATTATATTCCCTCAGATCTGATAAAATCGCTCATTGTACTGTACTCCTTGTTTCGTTCTGTATTCGGATCTGATTTCTAATCTCCGAGGCAAGGTATCTCTTTCTTAGATCTGGATTCTTCGAATATTTTTATAGATTTTGGGATGTTTTTGAAGGGCTTCTAGGTGTTTTTTAAGCTGAAATCGAAGTATGCGTATTTGGTAAGGAGTTAGGGCTTCAAAATTAGGGTTTATGGGAGGCTAGGGAAGCTTTTTCACCTACTTCTCTTAGGGTTTATTATTTGATCCGAAAATAGGTTGTGAGGACCCCTATTTATAAATTTTTTTAAGTGTTTGTTTAGATAGAATTAATGTTTAATTATAATTCTTTTAGTTAGAGTTATATTTTAATTATAATTGTTTTAGGTAGAGTTATATTTTATTTAGAATTCTATTAAATAGAGTTATTATTTAATTATGATTGTTAAATAGAATTATTATTTAATTAGAACTCTATTAGGATTTTGACTTTTGATTTTATTTGATTGACTTTAAGATTTTGACTTTAGTCTTACTTGATTGACTTTAATATCTTGACTTTAGTCTTACTTGATTGACTTTAATTTTTTGGAGAACCCCCCTCTATTATATATTTAATTCTTTGGACCCCCAAATAGAGAGGTCCTTGAATAAATATCTTAGCAACCATCAACAATTTTGCCTGAGAGCCTGATTGATCGATTTTTTTTTGTTCAAATTTTTAAATTAATTTTATTAATATTTCAATTTAATTATTTAATGTTTTATTTATTAATTTCGAAAATTTTAATTATAAAAATTATAAAATTATCGTTTTGCCCTCGGAGAGGACTTTTGCGTTTCAAGTCGGTTTTTGATGTTCTAGGATGTTTTAGAATCGATTTTTCGTAAGGAATTCAATAAGAATATTAATTTGTGTCATGTATGAAATGGTTGTGAACTTTATGAGGGGTATTTTCGTAATTTTGTCAAATTTTATGAAAATTGACAAAATGATTTATTTAGTTTCAATTTGTTGTTTTATGTGTTTGAATAGGTTTTCCTAAGTGTAACGTAGGCTCTAGGAAAGTTTTGATGTTAGGGGTATTTTGGTAATTTCATCATTTTTTAGTGATTTTTATCATGAAACTTCTTTTTGTCTGAAAAATGATGATTTCTAAGTTTCTAAGGTCATATTTTTCTTGCGTAGCGTGGTTTCTAAGGTTTTGTCAGTTCGAGATACCTCATCCAGATTTCTGAAACATATCTAGTAATAAAATAAAGCATTGGAATAACATCCATCATTGGGAACCGTTGCGATCGCGATGACGAGTTGATTAATCAGGCGAGTGGAAAAATGGGGTGTCTACAGCTCCGCTTCCTAATCAAATTATCCAAATCCCATCTAAAGCCCACGAACCCTCAACACATACAAAATGCGTTTCTCACCTTTACCCCTAACCTAAATTTAATCCCACATCACCTAAAACATACCCACCCTGGAAAACTTAATCCAAAATGACCCCAACCAATTCCTAAAATCCAAAATCCTTCCTAGAACCCAAGCCCTTATCCATATCCAACCCATTAACCCTAACCCACATCAAACCAATCATCACTTTTTCATAAAAAATGACACATGCCATCACCTCATCTTACTTCCCTTTTCAAACCACCAACTCCCATCTCCTTCTCTAAAAAAATCACATCAACTCACACCCCCCTAACCTACTATCATCACTTCCTACTAACCAACCATCACCTTCTCCTAATCTACCCTTATCATTACCTACAAACTCATCTCTAAAACCTAAACCTACACCCCTCCTCTCAAATCAAAAAATCATTCACTCCCATCAATTAAATTTAAATTCCTAATCTCCACACACCTTGCCACATGTCACCATCTCCCTCACCCTCCCAACAACCTCTTATACCCTCCATTCTCTTATGCCAAACACCACTCAATTACAACCACCCTCTTAAACACCTATCATCTCACCTCATCAAACACTCCACCCAAATGGTTTGGGTAAGATCCAAACCACTTGGATCAAAACACAACCCATTTACCTCCATTACATAATTACCCCTCTCAACTCTTAATTTCATATCTCCCACCCTCAAAATTTATGTCATTCTCTACTCTCCCAACATTTCACCCCATCTTACTCTTAAAAATAATTCCCAAACTCTATAAAACCCCCCTCATTCTCAACTCTTACTACCTAATGAAAATTTGAAAAAAAATTTCATCTAAAAAAATCCTTTACTCTCAACTCACCTCAACTCTCAACCCTCAATATTCAACTCTTAATTTTCTCTTAACTTCGACTCTCTCAAGTAAGTCAAGGAAAGTCAAAGAAGGTCAAGAAGAACAAGGTGGGCTTTGGACAAGAATCACCCCCCTTCTCTCCTCCCCACTTCCCTCTTCTACTTCTCCCCTTCTCTACACCTACACATACACCACCAATGGCTTGAACCATCAAAAGGGCCCATTTTTCAATAAGGGTGCCCTCAATGGTTTGAATCAATATCAAAGTCTCTCATACTTGAGGGCACATATCGGATTTTTTGATTTTCTTTCATTTTATTTTTATTTTAAAAAAATGATCGAATCTGAGGTTACCACCATGGTAGATGGAGTAGGGTGCCTAACACCTTCCCTACTCCATAAAATGAGCCCCCTTACCTAAAATCAAAAGTTGAACCAAATGAGTCATATCCGTACGAGAGTCACCAAAATGTCAAAATTGATATATTTTAAAAAAAAATGTAATCTGGGTAACCATTCACACCCATTTCAAATATGAATGGTAGCGACTCCAAAATCCCCCAAATTGGATGATATATTCAAAATTGAATAAATCACGTGTCCACAGCTTAGCGACTCCACTGGGGAAGGAAGGCTCTACCCTTGTGTCAACTCGGTAATTTAAAAAAAAATATAAAATATTCTTACTTGCAAGCTAACATTATTTGTTGTGTTTGTTGTTTAGGTGAGTTTTTTTTTCTTTATTTACTCGCTCGAGTTAAAAAAAATGGTTTTTTTCTTTAGTTATCTGATTATATTTCTTTTAAGCATGTATATCTCAAAAAAAAAAAATTGAATTTTTTTTTTGCCCAAGTCAAAAATCAGAGGCAATGTGCCTCAAAATGAGTATAAAAAAAAATAAACGTTTTTTTTTTTTTTGTCGAATGGACAGTCGAACTTAAATTGATTGTAACTTTCTCGTCCAAATTTCGATTAACTATTATAGCATATTGATTTGGGGTAGAATGAAATTTTCTTTCAAATGTGATAAAGTCATCAAGATTTTGATAAGTCGGAATCGATTTTTGAGTTTGTTTACTATCGTTTCCGTTAACATTTCTGTTTGACTTCTTGTAAGGATACAAAATGAGCAAAAAGAAAAAACATAAGAAAATTTTTGGCCCAAACCAAAAACCAGAGGCAATGTGCCTCAAAATGAGCACAAAAAAATTTAAATTTTCTTTTACTCAATTTGTTCCTTACGTCAGTCTTGGCAACTTTCCTCTTGGACTCCATTTTTGTTTTAAGTTTTAAAACTTCAAAAGATCAAACGGATCACTTTTCGTTAAACTTAAGGCGTACCGTTCGCCACTTTTTTATTGATCAAAATGAAAATTCAAAGCGATCATCGGTTAAACCATAAAAAAATAAAAATAAAAAGAGAAGTCCTTTTATGATTAGTTCATTCGTAAAAAAAAAAAGAAAAAAAAATTGATAGGTCGATGCTTAACTATGAATGTGCTATCCTTGTGGATTAATTATCTAAAAAGCCATGGGCTTACATGATCTTATTGCGGATGTAATGAATTTTGTATTCTTTGAGCTATGTGACATCCATGTAGGAATGGTTTTATTTGGCCCACGGGCCCACTCATTTGAAAAATGCTCCAGGCATACCCTATCCTATTTGCACACACCACTAGCACATTTACATTACTGCATTGCATGCTTGCATGTCCCTGATAGCGAACGTGGCATTAGTATGTGGTCCGGTCTCCTCGGAGATGTGACGTCATTCTTGAAAATCACAACTCCAATCACGTACCGTAAGGTATATAAAACTGGGGCATCAGTACCGTTTGATCGGGTGATTCTTAAAGATATATCGATGCACCCATATTGGAACGACCTGAGTCTTTGTCCTATTGTAAGCCACACGATCACATGTCCCGATTGTCAATGTAGTACTAGTACGTGGTTGGTTCCCTTGCGGGATGCGAAAATCATTTATGAAAGCTACAACCCTAGACTCGTACCTATACGATATATCAAAGTAATCTAATTGCCCTTCTTGGTCAAAATTAATGCCTAAGCGAGATCCTGCCCCGCTGTATTACGGTACTAGGGGGATAGACGACGTCTATTCTAGATGAGAAGTGACTTAAGAGTACCCTTGCTCAGCATTGTGCGCCACCTCTCAACTGGGGATTAAACTGGCAGTTTTTGACTTCAGAGATTTGAGTTGGAGTCTTAGATTATCACCTATATGGTATATCAAATCAAGTCACCACGTACCGTCTGATTAAGCACGCTCGAGAGGTATATAGGTGCACTTGGGCAATGGTGGCTAGATAAATTGCATTGCACGTAGTAAACCTAGAGTTTAAACCTTCTTATAGGTTACTACTTGAACTTATCGTGGGTGTTCCCGGGTTACTTTTCGAAAATGGACATTACAAATTATTAAGATCAGGAAGTTACAATGTTGTCTTCCAGATAATAAAACTATGGGTGCACCAACTCAATAAAGAATCCATTTTAAATTTGACAGCGATTCATAAATGACTCAGTTCATCTCGATTTGAACGATTACGATAGGCTGGACCATTTAAGTCGAAATGGCATTCAAGTTTTTTTTTCTTCGGGTCTAAACCCATTTCAAAAAAAGAAAAATATTTTCCAAAAGAAAAGAAAAGAAAAAATGATTTACAAACAAAAATATGACTTACAAAGATATGTTTTGCATGGACCTTGGAAATGTACTGAAATATTCTTTTGTGTCAACTTAGGATGCTAGCTGCAGACAATAACCCAATCGACCAATTGGTCAAAAAAACCATCACGAGGATGCACACCGTAAAGAAATTCAACTTTGGAAAATTCTTATTGAGGTGTGTTTTGTACTTCCACGAGTTTGAAATAGATTGGAACCTTTTGCGCGTTATGGCTAATCGTTGGAACCTTTATCTTCACATCTTCCACATTAGGCATATGCACTTGTGTCCTACTCATGAAGATTATTGTGGCATCATGGGGATATCTACTTCAGGTCCTCTAGTCAGGCCTTCAATGAAGACATGATATTTTGGTGACCTCACCACAGGCCTAAACATTTCAAAAGAAGAAGTCAAGGCCATAGTCAGTAACGGGAGATTGGATTTAGTACCCTTATTGAGTCCATACCACTCTCGCAGTCATCCCATCAATATAAAATCAGAAGCCTGGCGAGCCACTAGAGACTATCGGTTATGTTTAGGGATCTTAGCCCAGTACATATTGACCCCCAAAAGTGAGGGTTAAACTGTCCCTTAGTCCTTTATAGACATAGCTTCCCAAATCTCCAGAAAAGCCAATCCTGTACCTCTCATTTTAGCTGAAACCTTCTCAGGTTTGGATGCCATAAAAAATGGTGAGGGAAGGGGTTTCAAAGGAAGCCCTCGCCTACTTTATATGTGACTTTGCGATTGTCTTAAAATTGTGGACATTCCTTTAACTGTTAAGTATAGGCCAGCACTTTTCCAAAAGAAACATGTTAGTACGTCACAACTCAGTCAAGGCTTGAAATAAATGGTTGGATTATTACTTTGCCCGTCATATTGGTTTGAGATGCCCTTGGTGGATGGTTGACTACCCTGGTTTAGGTACCAAAGGATCCTATTATGTCCGTTTGATCGAGCTGAAGGAGACATCTTTTTACCAACCTGCCTTGATACCAGAACAGTACAGAGTGCCTATAAAATTTTTGCTGCTTCAACACAAAGAATTTTTTCCTCCCGAACCATTGACTGAAAAGTTAGTGCATCTCATTGAGAAGACTTGGAACAAGCGCACCTTAGGATATCCAGATGGACCAGTAGAGTTTAAAGAGCCAGCCGCTAGAACCAAAAGAAGCAAGCTTAATTGTCCTAACAATCCTGATGACGATCAAAACAAAGTCAAGCATCCTTGTACAAAAATCTAAGTTAGAGTTATAAAAATTTGTTTTGAAAATCTTATCTGTCAAATAATTTTCAATAGTTCAATAAAATTTTCTTTAGTTCTTTGAGAATAATTATTGCATAAATGAATTATTTAATGGGTTGGTGTACAATAAAATCTCAAGATTCACTAAAGTGTTATCAAGGTGGTAACACTGAAATTGATAATCCACTTTGAAATAAGTCCACAACCTATATCCATCTCAGATTGGGTCCACGACCCATATCCGATTTCGAATCAAGTCCATGATCCATCAGGGATTTAGCAAGGATGAAAACCAATCAAACAACTAAAAAGAATTCAATCTTGTTTCAAAAAATATTATTTCAAAAAAAAAGTTTTTTTTTTCAACTTGTTTAAGCTAATCTACTTTTATAAAATGTCATACCGACTTCGTGTCGATGCTTGCTCCGTGCTGATGAATTCATTTTTCAAAATGTTTTACCGACTCTGTGTCAATGCTAACTCCGTGCTGATGTAATTTCTTTTTAAAAATGTTTTACCGACTCCGTGTCGATGCCAACTCTGTACTGATGTAATCATTTTTAATTTTATCGACTCCGTGTCGATGCCAGCTCCGTGTTGATGAAATCATTTTTAAATTTACTGACTCCGTGTCGATGCCAGTCCCGTATGGATGGATTTCATTTTATCGACTTCGTGTCGATGCCAGCTCCGTGTTGATGAAATCATTTTTAAATTTTACTGCTCCGTGTCGATGCCAGCTTTGTGTTGATGTAATCGTTTTAATTTTTACCGGCTCCGTGTCGATGCCAGCTCCGTGCTGATGAAATCTTTTTTAATTTTATCGACTCCGTGTCGATACCAGTCCTGTGCGGATGGAATTCATTTTACCCACTCTGTGTCGATGCCAGCTCCGTGCTGATGTAATCATTTTAATTTTTACCGATTCCGTGTCAATGCCAACTCCGTGCTGATAAAATCTTTTTTAATTTTATCGACTCCGTGTCGATGCCAGTCCCGTGCAGATGGAATTCATTTTATCGACTCCGTGTCGATGCCAGCTCTGTGCTGATGAAATCATTTTTAAATTTTACCGACTCCGTGTCGATGCGAGCTCCGTGCTGATGTAATCGTTTTAATTTTTATCGGTTCCATGTTGATGCCAGCTCCGTGCTGATGAAATTTTTTTAATTTTATCAACTCCGTGTCAATGCCAGCTCCGTGCTGATGGAATGCATTTTTAATTTTACCGACTCTGTGTCGATGCCAGCTATGTGCTGATGAAATCATTTTTAAATTTTACCAATTCCTTGTCGATGCCAGCCCCGTGCGGATGTAATTCGTTTACCGATTCCGTGTCGATACCGGCTCCGGTTGATGTAATTCTTTTTTAAAAATGTTTTGCCAGCCCCTTATTGATGCCAACTTCGCGTTAATGTCAGCTCCGTGCCGAAGAACTCTTTTCTTTAAAACTCGTTTACTTTACCCGACCTAATAAAACGTCATGTATTTTCCTTTTTGTAAACAAGATAGTAACGCTTGGTCTTCTGTACCCAAAGGTGGCCAAACGAAAGAAATATAAGCAGCCAGAGGAACCTCCGTATTTTCTCAGATCTTCCACCGTCACCATGAGTTCTTCCGAATCGAAATAGCCCACAGTAGCTGAAACGTCAGAGGTTGATCCTAGAATAGCAGCGCTACTAAAAATGATTAAGAGGCAAGAAAAGATGGCAAGTGTCGTATTAGCTAACGCCAGCATCATACAAGCCCAAACAATGCAGCACCATACGTCGGGGTCAAATCAGGATATACCTGAGCAACCTCCGTAGGGACCCTAGACCACTATGCCTCCTACATTACCAGAATACCAAGGACCCCCACTTTATATTCCACAGAATAGACCACCCCCTGTGGTTATTCCTGGTGACGAATGCGAGTATAGGACCATAGAGGCCAAAAGTACTACTGATGAAAAATTGGCTCAACAAATTGAGTCTCTACAGGAAGAGATGAAAATAATGAAAGGTCTCAACACGATGAACGGGACTCGATTTAAAGACCTCTGCTTTTACCCTAATGCACAGTTGCCAGCCAAGTTCAAATGTCCGAAGTTTGAGATGTACAGTGGGGTGGGGTGTCCGCTGTCACACTTGAAATTATACTATGGATCTATGTGCCAATATGGCGAAGATGACAGGCTACTGGTATAATTATTCCAAAGAAGCTTAACGGGACCGGCCCTCAAGTGATTTTCAGGATTAGATCACACGCTCATCAAGAACTGACAAGACTTGGCTGAAATGTTCTGGCACAATTACCGATTCAACACAGATGTAGGTCTAGACCGAAATGATATGTCTAGAATGACGAGGAAGTAGAGGGAAACAGTGCAGGATTACACCCAAAGGTGGCGAGAGTCAACTTCCCAGGTACGGTCCACTATGAGCGAACAAGAGATGAACACCACGTTTATCTCTACATTGGGACATTCGGTCTACACCCATCTAGTAGGGCATACCACGGGTACTTTCTCCAATCTTGTTTAAGTGGTAGACCGGGTCAAGGACAGGATCTGAATCGGTTTAATATTTGACTTCACAGCCCTGAGTGCAACAGCAGGAACATTGGAACAGAAGAAGTCAGTGCCTTTTGTCATAAAGAAAGAGGAAACTCAAGTCAACAATGTACAACCCAGCCAAACTCTTTTCATTCAAGCACCATTTCAGAGGCCACAGGCACCACAAGTCCCTTCGACGCCAGTACTTCGAGCTGCTTGGGCTCCAACACCGCAGAATCCCTTTCGAACAGTTCCTCCGCAAGCACAACCAGCACTACAGTATGGCCAAAATCAACAAGTTGGGCCCAACAGGGTATTCACCAGATTGCCTATGACGTTGACAGAATTACTTCCGATCTTGCTCAGGGGAGAGTACCTCACAAAACGACTACCAAATCCAGAGGCTGCGAAAGGACCAGGATATAACCCCAGCTTGTTTTGTGAATTTCATATGGGTGCACCAGGACACTCTACTGATCAGTGCTGACAACTTAAGCACTAAGTGCAAAATTTAATAAATAAAAAAACACTCATACTGGATGGACCAGTGAATCCCACTCAGCAGCAAAACATCAATCAAAACCCCCTACCTAACCCACAATGGAGAGGGAAGTGGGCACAGGGTAAATGTCATTCTTGGGGAATTCGATTTTAACCTATCAACTTTGATAGCTCCCATCGGATCAAAAATCAGGATCTATCTAGAAAAAAAATAGAAACACCAACAGTTCACACCATTGACCAGTACACAACAAATCCACCTCGAAACACGCAATCGCCCTTTAGAATGGCTGACCTCACCATCCATCCCACTTATCAATTTCCCAATACTACTACCCAACCGCCTTTTATTATACCATATACATTGCCAAGTTCTCAATATACGACTCGACCACCCCTTCATATACCTTACACTACACGACTACCACTAATCATTCCTTACACTTTACCAGTCCCTCAAGTAGTTCCTCCCATCACCACAATAGCCAAAACACAACCACCACCCCTCATCCTCAATGTAAAACTTGATCCATCTCCAATGACCATACATTTACCAAAACCCTTTCCATATAACTCTAATCAAGTAGTCCCCTGGAGCTACGAGACGACTATCACCACATCAGCAGGGGTCAAGACGATGAAGAAGGCAATGGTAGTTGACATTGGCCACATAACCAAAATAGGAAGGTGTCAAAGAGTGCCAGTAAAAGGGATAAGCATCAGGGAAGAAACAATGGATGAGGAGAAAAGAAAGGAAAAGGGGAAGGGTAAGATAAACTAAGAAGACAAGGAAGAGAAAATAGCGAAAGTGACAAACAACGAAGTAACAGATTTCATTAAGCTCATTCGTAAAAGTGAGCACAATATCGTGGATCAGCTGAACAAACAGCCGACTCAGATCAGCATTCTTGATTTGCTACAAAAGTCAGAAGAACATCAAGAAGTACTGCTAAGAATTATGAAAAAATCACATGTACCTTCGACCACTTCACCAGCACAATTAGAACAAACAGTGGGTCAGATCATGGCTCTCAACCCCATCGTTTTCACAGAAAGTGAATTCATGCCAGAGGGAAGGGGGCATGTTGAACCGTTAAATATTATGGTCATGTGCAAGGACATGATGGTTGCAAGGGTGTTAATCGATAATGGTTCGGCCCTCAATGCTGACTGGTCACACGTCAAACCTAACAATAAGGTTGTCCGAGGTTTCGACAGTTCGAGAAGGGACTCTCTGGGAGAGATAGATTTATCAATCACTATAGGACCTTGTACCTTCGAAGTAACGTTTGAGGTCATGGATATACCAACGACATTCAATTTATTGCTGGGCAGGCCATGGATCCATATTGTTGGGGCAGTGCCTTCCTCTTTGTACCAAAGAGTCAAATTCATCATAGGACAGAGGATGATATCCGTCTTGGCAGAGAACCTAATCTTAGCTGGGAGAGCCCCGAATGTTCCCTTTATTGATATAAAAATGATAAAGGACAAGGCACTATACCACTCCTGTCAGTTCGCTGCCGTTAATTATGTCGAAAAAGGGAAAGAGAGGGTAAAGACAGAATTATCAAGGGCAAACCTGATGATCGACCGGGTCTTAAAGAATACTGGTTACCCACCTAAGCAAGGGTTGGACCGAGAAAAAAAGGGAAAGCCACGCCAGTCGAAGCAAAAAAATACATTCCTCATTTCAGTTTGGGGTTCAGACCTACAAAGAAAGACATTGCTGACATGAACGACAAGAAGAGAGAACTTCGACTAGTAAGAAAGAAAAATCGTGAACCAAACGTTTGGAATCTGGGCGAGGTTCCTATAACACCCCAAATTTTCAACTCATATCTCGAGGAAATTAAATGGTGAGATTTGGAGGAAAATATCGAAGGAGAGACTTAGAGTAAAATACTCGAATATTGTTATGATTAATTTCAAGGAAAATTGACTTCGCCATTAGATTCAAAAGGATCAGAATATATACATTAGCCTGTAAGCAAATTCGAATTCGAGTTCGGATGAAAAAGTTATAAAATCCTCAAATTTCGCATTAAGTGGGTCTCAAAATAGTGGAATTTTGTTAGAACGAAAATCGAAAAGATTTGATGAAACCGTTAGGTCCGCAACAATAAATTATTCGAAATGGTATACTCACTTTTCAATTTTCGAGTCCGAATAATTAAGTTACGATCGAAACTAGAAATGATGGGAAAATTACAAGTATGCCCTCAGTTTTGTTATAAAAGAAAATCTGATTTTCTTTTATTTCATTCATTTATCTTCTTCTCCGAAGAACCAAACGACAGCCACTTTTCAACCCAAGGGTTTCAACCCATTTCCATATAGTTTTAGCGCGATCGAGGCCGAGTTGAACCTCGACGAAAAAGACAAAGTTGTCGGCCACGACGAGGGCTACAACTTCACCATCTTGGGTTGTCCATTCTCGTTCGTTTTTCCTACCCTCCATCAATAACCAACCATATAATGCGAAGGAAACTCTACACCTTCCATCCAAAGGCTCCATCGAGTAGGAGTTAGAGTTACCCTTTTATTGTAGAAGCGAAGAAGAGCATCGTCGTCAAATGCTTTGCAAACCCTCGCCTATTTTGCATCCAAGTTAGCCCAACCTCGACTCTCGAGCCATCCAACCTTGATTTGTAGTGCTAGCGTATATCCTTGGTGTCCACAATGGTAGGGGACTTTCAATTCTTATTGGTAACTTTAGATTTCTGAAATTTGCATTTAGGGATTTTGTTAAAAATGTGTTGTTTGTTTTAAATCGTAGAAATCTTTGTTTGAATCGAAATTCATGCTAGAAATAAGGATTTGATGTGTTTTATCTATGTTTTAAGTGTTTAAATTGTGGGTAGGTTGAAGGGTTTGAAGAACTGAACAAAGATCCAAAGAATGGATCGAAAAACCCAAAATTCGCGAGGAGGTTCAGTGCTGTCAGCAGGACCGTCGGTCCCACCGCCACCCACCGATGACCATTTTGTCGGTTCCACCGACAGAATGAAGCTTCTTCCACCGATAGTTACCTTCTGTCTGTAGGAATCATCGGTTCCACCGACAGAACAAGCTTCTGCCGTCGATAGTACCTTTCTGAGTCAGAAATAGACTATGACTTTTGCTTTGCCCTCTTCATTGCCTATACTTGATTTCTCACCCTTCATTTCATCAAAAACAATTAAGTAAATTATATTTACTTTAAGTTCTTTAATAAAATTAAGGTTTTACCCCTCATTTCGGAATAATAAGAATGGTTTCAAGATCCAAATCTCAAAGGATCAAAAATCGAATTTTGGTTTCAAGAACAAAACGTAAATTTCGACGTTTTAGGTAAATTTTCAAAATGTAATAGCTTTCGCGTTACTTTGAATTAAGCTATAAAATTTATATGATGTCAAATCTCGTGCTTGAGGCTTTAATTTCCAAAAACCCATTTTCAATTTCGAGAACTTTGAAAATTGAGTTTCCAACACTTAGCCAAATTTTAACCAATTTTTACCATTTTGGCCAGCTTAGGTACGATGCATCACTGGACCTCATTTTGAAGAAACCTTGATGATTTTCAATTGAAAACTCAAAAATGACTTTGAAAGATTGAAAATGAATGATTTGATTCAAAAAGATGAAAAGTGAAAGTACCGAAAGAATGGGAAAAGTGAATGAACGGTAAAATGTCAGAATCACACCCGAGGGGTGATGTCTGCATTTTACATTGTATGTTGTATGTAGGTTGGTGAAAGGATATCCAGGTTATTAATGAAAGGGTTGCATGTTTACTTATGATTATGTTAGCGCGTACGCTGAGTAATGTTATTTATTTTTAGGCCGGGTGGCCATAGTTGCATGGTAGGAATTGGATATCCATTCTCAACCCTGTTCTGTTAATTTCTCTTTTGTTTTAAATGAAAAATTATATATATATATACGTAGCTATTTTGTGAGCTGTTAAAGGGTCTGTGAATGCCTGAAGGGATAGTGCATCACATCATCCGGAGGGGTGTACTATCCTGGGATGTACGGTAGGAACCACCAAGCTCATACGTGGTATGTGACACGTATGAGAGTGGAGTCACAACTGGAATCCGGGTCCATTCCTTTCTTATTTTTACCTGTGAATGTGTATTGTAAAGGTGGTCGTATACGAGTGGAGTGTTATTTTGAGAATCACATGCACGCCTGATAGGCATAGACGAAGATGATTGGTCAGTGATCACTAATACTCTAGTAGTAGTCGAACGTTCTGACACATCGAAAAGAGACCCATTGCATACGGTCACGTCAAACGGCCAGCCTGAGCCGGATAAATGGCCTCGCAAGCGTGGTAGACATGACTAGTCACAAAATCAGGAGCTACTTGTCCCGACTGGGAGCGATCTAGTTGTGAATCCCAACGCTCAAATTCCATTACTCCACTACTTATATTATGTATCTGTTGTTATATTTCAAATTATAAACTGCAAAGCATGTCTATTATTTCAATGTTGTCAATTGTATTTGCATAAAAGGACAAATGTATAATAAGTATGAATGATTGATGTTATGTGTAACTTTTAAACTGTTTAGTTGCTTATCCCTAGCCGTATGTACCCGTTAATCATAGTTCAATGGTAAAACTTGCATGTTTTGAAACGATGCAGTATGATTATTCAATCACGTTAGGTGAGGTTATTAGTAAGAATTGTTTGTGGACCTATTGGGTAATCATTGTTACTTACCCTTTCCTTCCATTTTTTTTAGTTGTAGAGCCAGTGCTTGGGGAGGCGAGTGTTGAGCCATCAGCCGAAGAACATCTGGTTGGTCAGATCGACGACTAGTGTCCATTACCCGGTGAGCATTGGGGTTACTTCCCTTAGGAGTTTGTTCGTCCTAGGAAGTGTACATAGTATTTTGGGCAGAGTGCTAGGACTATGTTAGAGTGAGGATGGACTTTTGTAACCCTGTATATTGTTAAATCTTCCACACTCTGATCTATTTACATGTTAGATGTATTTAGTTTTCCGCTGTTATCTCTATATTTACATATTTATATACAGGTTTTGTTATAACTTTGATTATCAAGTTTTGTGTTCCGTTGAACGCTAACATATACAGAGGAGGCCATATCGAAATTTTGAGGTGACCTTGGGATTTGTGTTAGCGTTTGGCGGGGCATCATAGTTCTGCACATCAGCATCAACTTCCCGAAATCATAAGTCAGACCCGACAATCTATCGGAACCACTACCAACAAAACCAGTCAGAAAGAAGAAAATAGTAAGTTTCAAATCCTAATGCATTCAAGAAAACTTAGTTGTTGAGTCCCAACCATCCCTCGTGGAGGGCATTGATGTCTTATTCAATGGGGATTCCAACGAGAGTCTAACAGAAACAACAAGAAAGCCTGCAAAAGCGAAAATCACCGTGAACAAAGAGAAAGAATCACCCTTCCCCATCGGCATCGACTGGGCATCAGTCATCATCCCCAAGCTTGGGAGGGGCTATGCTTAACCCTGAAAAAATTTAACCGGAGATCATGGTTATCTCCGAATCACCAAAAGAACCGCCATCTCACCTCATCTACCTCATCAAGGAAAGAGAGATTTTGAACAATTGGGAAGAATTCCCTCTAACCCTTGAGGCTGTTGAGACCTAAAAAAAAATATCGTTAGGCAAAATCAATTTGCTCGAAGATCATAACGAGCCCTCATCTTCGGGTAAAGACTATTTTGAGGGCTCCTTATATTTACTAATGCATGATTGCTCTTCTTATTTCAGATGTCTAGAAAATAGTACTCAAAAATCAAAAAAATCAAATACATATCAAAAATAAAAAAACTTTCAAAATCTCAAAAAAATAGATATTTTCCAAAAAAAGAGTTTTTTTGGAATTTAAGGGATTTGTCTCAATCGAATGGACCTTTGGACAGAACAAAATATGAAAGGGATGAGTATGACTTTGATCTTGAACTCGACTTTGATCTCATGGGAATTGAGGAAGAGTCTGAGGACGAAGTGGAATACCCTCTTAAAGAAATTAAAGATCTTCTAGAGTGACATGAAAAGGTGTTCAGCCAAACATTGAGGATGTAGACTCGGTTAATTTTGGCACTGAAGATGACCCACGCGTTGTAAAAATCAGAGCCTTGTTAACCCCTCAGGAGGAAGAAAAAATGATTGAACTATTGCATAACTATCAAGACATCTTTACCTGGTCTTATAGAGATATGCCTGGTTTAGTCACAGATTTTGTTGTTTATAAGCTGTCGATCGCTCTTGAGAGTAAGCCGATCAAACAAAAGTTGAGAAGACTCAAGCCAGAATGGACACTCAAAGTCAAAGATGAAGTGATGAAACAGTTCTAAGCAGGATTTCTCGCAATCTCCGCGTACCCCGAATGATTGGCCAATGTCGTTCCGATACCAAAGAAGGACGTGAAAGTACGAATGTAAGTCGATTATCGAGATTTGAACAAAGTCGATGGATGATTTTCTATTACCCCACATCGACACTCTAATCGATAGCACAACTGGGCATGGTATGTTCTCATTCATAGATGGTTTCTCAGGCTATAATCAGATAAAAATGGTAGAAAAAGACCATGAAAAGACAGTTTTCATCACACCCTGGGGCACTTTTCATTACAAAATCATGCCATTCGAACTCAAGAACGTTGGGGCAACCTATCAACACGCAATAATGACTTTATTCCACGATATGATAAACAAAGAAATTGAGGTTTATGTGGATGATATGATCGCTAAGTCTAGCTTAGAGGAAAACCATCTGATAAACTTGAGAAAGTTGTTCAATCAACTAAGGAAGTACAGTCTGAGACTCAATCCAGTAAAATGCGTCTTCGGGGCAATATCAGGAAAATTATTAGGCTTTATCGTCAGTAGAAGAGACATCGAAATAGATCCAACAAAGACCAAGTACATTCTTGAGATGAAAGCACCAGTGTTAGAAAGGGACGTCAAAGTATTTTTGGGCAGAATATAATATATCAGCAGATTCATTACGCAACTCACTCCTATTTGCGAATCAATCTTCAAACTGCTAAGAAAAGATGTGCCAAAAGCGTGGACCGAGGACTGTCAGTAAGCCTTCGACAAGATAAAGAAATATCTGCTCAATCTGCCAGTCTTGGTTCCTCCTACACCAGGGCAACCCTTACTAATGTATTTCTTAGTACAAGAAACATCTATGGGTTGTGTATTGGGACAACACGACGAGTTAGGTCAAAAAGACCAAGCCATTTACTATCTCAACAAGAAGTTCACCGATTATGAGGCAAAATACTCGGCGCTCGAGAAGACTTGTTGTGCACTGGTCTGGGCATCTCAACGATTGTGCCACTACCTCCTCAGTTACTCAACTATACTTATTACTCGAATGGACCCTTTCAAGTATCTCTTCAAGAAGCCAGCGCTGACAGGTCGCACCGCAAAATGGCAATTACTATTATCTGAGTTCGACATCACCTATGTCACTTAAAAGCCCATCAAGGGACAAGCCATTGCCGACCACTTAGCTGAGCATCCCTTACTTTACTATGAGCCATTAAAGACAAATTTCCTAGATAAGACCATCTTGTTGATAGAAGTTGAAGATAGAGACGAAGAGCAAGGTTGGAAGATGTATTTCGATTGAGTTGCAAATCAGAAAAAAAATGGAATAGGAGCAGTTTTGATCAAACCAGATGGATCTCATGTTTCGATCGCAATCCGATTCAAGTTCCAATGTTCCAATAACGAGGTAGAGTATGAAGCATGTATCGCAAGGTTAAAAGCAGCAATTGACTTGGAAGTGGACGAAATCGATGTATTTAGAGATTCAAGTCTAGTGGTCTATCGGACAATTGGAGTGTAGACACCTCAATTTGAAGCCAGTTCTCGAAAGGGCCCAAAAATATCAATTTTCCAAATAAATGGGCCAACGGGCCTTAAGGGCCCAAGTCATTGAAAAGTGACATTTTTATCAAACCGAGGCCCCTAAGACCTCTCAATGGTTTAGGAGGCCCACCAAAAGGACTCGGCCTACCTTATGCTTTCCCAATATTCACCGCTCCGCTTCCAAAATCCAAAACGCCAAATTTTCGATAAATTTCATCAACGGGCCTAAAAAGCCCGATTCGCCAACACGTGGCATTTTTTATCAAACTAATGATTGCAAAAATCTAAAAAAATTAAAAAATTAAAAATGTGAGACTTGGGATGCCTACCCCTTCTCTACTACCACCGCTCCACCTCCGAATCCGTAAAAACCATAGGCCCACATAAGGCCCACAAGCCCTCAACACTTTCTTAAATCGATTTCTCACCTTACCCCTAGCCTAAAATCAATCCCACATCACCTAAAATCTAAAACCAACCTACACCCTCAAAATCCATTCCAAAATAACCCTCAACTAATCCTTAAAACCCAAAACCATTTCTAAAACCCAAGTCCAACACTACAAAGCCCACAAATCATTAACCATATCCAATTCATTATCCAACCCACAACCCACATCAACCAATCACTCTTTTATCATCAAAAGATGAAACATGTCATCACCCCATCTCACCTCCCTCATCCAACCACCTACCCCATTAATTCTCTTTAAACCTCATCTACCTACACATCAACCCATCACCTTTTCTCTCAAATCAAACACATCAACCCACACCCCTAACCTATACCTCCCCTAATCTACCCTCATCATTCCCTACAAAACCTACATCTACAACCTAAACCTACACCATCCTCTCAAGTCAAACACTCAACCTCTCCCATCAACCTATCTCAACCCTTCATTTTCAACCACTTTGACACATGGCATCATCTCCTTCACCCTCCCAAAATATCATCAACCACCTCTTTAAATCCTCCATTCTCTTAAACTAAATACCATTTAATCTCAACCACCATCTTAAACTCACCTCACCAAATACTCCACCCAAATGGGTTGGGTAAGATCCAAACTATTTGGGTCAAAACTCACCCATTTAACCCCCCTTCCCTAAATACCCTCCAATCTCCTCTAAATTACACCCACTTCTCTCTCAAACTCATAACTATTCTATCCTTTTTTTTCACTTCACCCCATTATATCCCTAAAATAACTCCTCAACATCTATAAATACCCTCATCCTCTTCCCAAAAATTCCCCCAACTTTCACTACAAAAATTCTCCCCTCCCACTCTTACAAAAAAAAATACTACCAATTCTCTCCCCCAAGTCTCACAAAAAAAATTTATTATACTCCACTCATCTCTCTCATCATCTTTTCTCTACTCCTTCAACCATACAAGAATTGTATTTTCATAAAATACTAAGGACTCAAGAAGAAGAAAAGAAGAAAGAAGATATAAGGTGGGTTCAAGGAAATCCCCCCCCTCTCTCTTCTACACCCTCTCCTCCTCCCTCTTCTATCACCCCTCTCCCATTCATTTTATTTTTTAGGATGAATGGACCCCAAGGCTAAAGGTCTATAAGGGTCATTTCCATCAATGGAATGACCCTATGATCAAGCCGAAAATGAACCCCTATCTAGGGTACAAATGCACCCACGTGGCACATTTTTTTTCACATCTTTTTAAATAAAAAAGGACCGAGTTGAGTTGAGGTTACTACTATTTAGTGGGGAGAAAAGGGTGCCTAACACCTTCCCTTTTCTCCAACCGAGTTGCTTACCCCGTATCTCAAAGATTTGATCCGTACCTTATCCATCGAGAGTCACTAAACGCCAAAATGTCACTTTTTCAAAAAATGTACATCGGGTGACCATTCACACCCACTTACAAAAATGAATGGTGGCGACTCCAAACCATCGTAGATGTGACCGTCGTAATGACGAAATCACGTATCTACAGCTTGGCGACTCCACTGGGGAGTAAAGGCTCTACCCTCGTGTCAACTCGGGTATTTTGAAAAAAAAAAAGAAAGGTTTCAAAATTTTTTATTTGTAAGCTAACAATACTTGTTGTATTTGTTGTATTTATTTTTTAGATAGGTTTCTTTTATTTATTTACTCACTTGAAAAAAAAAAAAATCCGATTTTTACTTTATTTATCCGATTATGTCCTTTTAAGCATGCATATCATCAAACAAATGAAAAAAAAAATTTCTTTTTTGGCCTAAGCCAAAAACCGGAGGCAATGTGCCTCAAAATGGGTATAAAAAAATAAAAAAATAAAAAAATAAAAAAAATAAAAAAAAAGTCGTTTTTCTTCTTTTTTGGCCGAATGGACAGTCGAACTTAAACTAATCGTAACTTTCTCGTCCGATCTCCGATTAGCTATTAGTGCATATCGATTTGAGGTAGAACAAAAGTTTTTACAAAATGTGACAAAAGTCAGTAACATTTTGCCAAGTCAGAATCGATTTTTGAGCTCATTTACTATCGTTTACGCTATTATTTTCGTTTGACGTCTCGTCGCGATACAAAATGAGTAGGAAAAAAGAGCATAAAAAAGGAAAAAAAATTTGGCCCAAGCCAAAAACCAGAGGCAATGTGCCTCAAAATGAGCACAAAAAAAAGTAATTAAAAAAATTAATTAAAAAAAAAATTAATTAAAAAAAAAAATTTTTTTTTTTTGCTCAGCTTGTTCCTTACATCAGTCTTGGAAACTTTCCTCTTGGAATTTATTTTTATTTTAAGTTTTAAAGTTTCAAAAGATCAAATGGATCATCTTTTTTAAACTCAAGGCGTACCGCTCGCCACTTTTTGATTGATCAAAATGGAAATTCAAAGCGATCATCGGTTGGACCATAAAAAAATATAAAAATAAAAAGAAAAGTCCTCTTGTTATTAGTTCATTCATGGTTGATGCGTAACCATGAATGTGCTATCCTTGCGGACTGATGGTTTCTATTGGTATATTTTAATGTGCCTACATGATTGTAGTGTGGATGTAATAGATTTAGTACTCTTTGAGCTATGTGGTACCCATGTAGAAATGATTTGATCTGGCCAATGGGCCCACTCATCTGGAAAATGCCCCGGGCATACCCTATCCTATTTTCCCACACCACTAGCACGTCTACTTTACTGTATTGCACGCTTGCACATCCCTAATAGTCAACGTGGCACTAGTGCGTGGCCCGGTCTCCTCAGAGATGCGACGTCATTCATGAAAACCACAACTCCAGTCACGTACCTCAAGGTATATCAAACTGGGACATCAATACCATCTGATCAGGTGATTCTGAGAGGTATATTGATGCACCCAGACTGGAGCGACCTGAGCCTTTGACCTATTGTGAGCCACACAGTCACATGTTCCGATTGCCAATGTAGTACTAGTACGTGGTCGGTCCCCTCGCGGGATGCGAAAACCATTTATGAAAGCTACAACTTATGACTCGTACCTGTAGGTATACAAAAGATAATCCAAGTACATCAATTGCACTTCTTGGTCAAAACCAGTGCCTAAGCAAGATCTTGCCCCGCTGTACCCTACTGTACGAGGGGGATAGACTACGTCTATTCTAAACGAGAGGTACTTAAGTGGGCCATTGCTCAGTATCGTGCGCCACCTCTCAACTGGGGATCAAACTGGTTGTTTTTGGCTTTAGAGAAGTGAATTGAAGTTTTAGATTATCACCTATACGGTATATCAAACCAAGTCACCACGTACCGTCTGATTGAGTACGCTTGAGAGGTATATAGGTGTGCTTGGGCAAGGGTGGCCAGATAAAAATGCATTGCACGTAGTAAGCTTAGAGTCTAGAAACCTTCCTTGTAAGTCACGACTCGAACTTATCGCGGGTGTTCCCGGGTTGTTGAATGAAACCTGATGATTGATGTATGTGAATGATGTGAATGATGAAATCAGAGTTTATGATTGTCCTCAAGGATCAAAATTTTGTTTTCAGAAATTAAAATGGGTGCACCGACCCAGTAAAGAATCCATTTCTTGAATGACCCAGTCCATCTCGATACAATAATCATGATAGGCTGGGCCATTTAAATCAAAATGAAAATCAAATTTTCAAAAATGAAAATCAAATTTTCAAAAAAGAAAAGTGGTTTACAAAAGAAAAATATTTTTCAGAAAGTAGATTTTCCAAAAATAGTGTTCTCTAGGGAAAAAATGTTTTAAAAAAGAAAAGTGTTTCCAAGAAAGTGTTTTTCAAGAAGAACAAAAATTTTCAAAAGAAAAGTAATTTTACATGGACCTTGGAAATGTACTGAACTATTCTTTTGTGTCAACTCAGGATGCTGGCTGTAGACAATAACCCAATCGACCAATTGGTCAAAACAACCATCACGGGGATGCACACCGTAGAGAAATTCAACTTTGGAAAATTCATGTTGAGATGCGCTCTGTACTTCCACGAGTTTGAGATAGATTGGAACCTTTTGAACGTTATGGCTAAGCGTTGAAATCCTTATCTTCACATCTTCCACATTGGGCATATGCACTTGTGTCCTACTCATGAAGACTATTGTGGCATCATGGGGATATCTACTTCAGGTCCTCTAGTCAGGTCTTCATTGAAGACAGGATATTCTGGTGACCTGGCCACAGGCCTAAACATTTCAAAGGAAGAAGCCAAGGCCTTAGTCTGTAACGGGAGATTGGATTTAGTTCCCTTATTGAGTCCATACCACTTTCGTAGTCATCCCATCAATGTAAAATCGGGAGCTTGGAGAGCCACTAGAGACTATCGGTTATGTTTAGGGATCCTAGCCCAATACATACTGACCTCCAAAAGTGAGGGTCAAACTGTTCCTGAGTCTTTCATAGACATAGCTTCCCAACTCTCTAGAAAAGCCAACCCTGAACCTCTTATTCTAGCTGAAACCTTCTCAGGTTTGGATGCCATAAAAAATGGTGAGGGAAGGGATTTTAAAGGAAGCCCTCACCTACTTTATATGTGGCTTTGCGATCGTCTTAAAATTGTAGACATTCCTTCAACCCTCGAGTATAGGCCAGAGTACTTTTCCAAGAGAAATATGTTAGTGCGTCACAACTCAGTTAAGGCTTGGAGCAAATGGTTGGTGAAAGTGCCCTCGATCCGCGGGGTGCGCGGATCCACTTTTGACCCTTGAGGTTTGGGAGTCGCCACCTAGTTATTGTGGTCTAGGAACCAAACTGACTCTAACATGGATAAAAAGAACTAATCTACCACAAAAAATCTGAATTCGGGGATCATGTTACGGGGTTGGAAGGTGTTAGGCACCAACCCCGCCCGGTCAAAGCCGGTCTCTACTAACTTTCCAAATATATCACATTGCTAAAAACCTAGATAAAAATAAAAAAATTACATACCTTTCCGATAGCAAGGATTTTGTTCCCTCAGATCTGACAAAAAGAGCTCCTTGTACTGTACTCCCTTGCTTCGTTCTATCTCCGGATTTGACTTCGGATCTCCTAGATCAAGGTATCTCCTTATTTTTGGATCTGAACTCTTCAAGTTTGTTGTGGATTTGAGGGTGTTTTTGGAGGGATTTTGGGTGTTTTCTAGACTAAAATTGAAGAAGGGATGTTAGGTAAGGAGTTGGGGCTCCAAAACTAGGGTTTATGGGGGGCTAGGGGAGCTTCTAGACCTACTTCTCTTAGGGTTTATGATTTGATACGAAAATAGGGTGTGAGCATCTCTATTTATAGAATTTTTTTAAGGTTGATTTGGATAGAGTTAGTGTTTAATTAGAGATTTTTTAATGAGTTGTGTTTTAGTTAAAATTGTTTTAGGTAGAATTGTGTTTTAATTAGAATTGTTTTGGGTAGAATTGTTTTTAAGTTAGAACTCTATTAGATAGAGTTATTATTTAATTAGAATTCTATTATGACTTTTGGTCTTATTTGATTGACTTTTAATGTTTTGACTTTAGTCTTAATTGATTGACTTTTAATATTTTGACTTTAGTCTTGCTTAATTGACTTTAATTTTGACTAGGATTTCACTTTACATTAATTAATATTTTAATTATTAATTTTAGAATTTTTAATTATTAAAATTATAAAATTACTATTTTGCTTTTGAAAATGACTTTTTGCATTTTAAATCATTTTTTAATGTTCTAAGATGTTTTGAAATCAATTTTTCATAAGATATTCAATGGAAATATTGGTTTGTATCAGTTATGAAATTTTTTGTGAGAAATGATCGTGAACTTTATTAGGGGTATTTTCGTAATTTTGTTAAATTTTGTGAAAATTGACTAAATGATTTATTTGATTTCGATTTGTTATTTTATGTGTTTGAAAGGATTTTTCTAAGCGCAATGTAAGCTCTAGGGATGTTTTGAGGTTAGGGGTATTTCGGTAATTTGGTCATTTTTTGTGATTTTTATCGTGAAGCTTCTTTTTGTCTGTAAGATGATGATTTCTATGTTTTTTGAGTTATATTTTCCTAGCGTAGCATGATTTCTATAGTTTTGTTAGTTTGAGATACCTCATTCGAATTTCTGAAACATATTTAGTAACAAATAAAGCATTGGAATAAACATCCATCATTGAGAATCGTTGCAATCGGGTTGACGAGTTGATTAATCAGGCGAGTGCAAAAATGGGGTGTCTACAGTTGGATTCTCGCCTTGTCCGTCATATTGGTTTGAGATGCCTTTGGTGGATGACGGACTACCCTGTTTTAGGTACCAAAGGATCCTATTATGTCCGTTTGATTGGACTGGAGGAGACATCTTTTTACCAACCTGCCTTGATCCCAGAACAGTACGGAGTACCTATAGAGTTTTCGCTACCTCAACACAAACAATTCTTTTCTCCCGAACCATTGACTGAAAAGTTAGTGCATCTCATTGAGAAGGCTTGGAACAAGCGCACCTTAGGATATCCAGATGGACCAGCAGAGTTCAAAGAGCTAGTCGTTAGAACCAAAAGAAGCAAGTCTAATTGTCCCAGTAATCCTGATGACGATCAAAACAAATCCAAGCGTCCATGTAAAAGAATGTAAGACAGAGTTATTGAAAATTGTTATTCAAAAAAATCTTATCTGTCAAGTAATTTTCAATAGTTCAATAAAATTTCTTTCAGTTTCTTTGTGGATAATCATGGCATAAATGAATTGTTTAATGGGTCGGTATGAAAATTCGATGCCAGCTCCGTGCTGATGAAATTTCTTTTTTAAAATGCTTTATCGACTCCGTGTCAATGCCAGCTCCGTGCTGATGAATTTTTTTTTTTAAAATGCTTTACCGACTCCGTGTCGATGCCAGCTCCGTGCTGATGAAATCGCTTTTAAATTTTACCGACTCCGTGTCGATGCCAGCTCCGTGCTGATGAAATCGTTTTTAAATTTTACCGACTTCGTGTTGATGCCAGCTCCGTACTGATGAAATTTCTTTTTTAAAATGCTTTACCGACTCCGTGTCGATGCTAGCTCCGTGCTGATGAAATTTCATTTTTCAAGTGCTTTACCGACTCCGTGTCGATGCCAGCTCCGTGCTGATGAAATCGTTTTTAAATTTTACTGACTCCGTGTCGATGCCAGCTCCGTGCTGATGAAATTTCTTTTTTAAAATGTTTTACCGACTCCGTGTCGATGCCAGCTCCGTGCTGATAAAATTTCTTTTTCAAAATGCTTTACCGACTCCGTGTCGATGCCAGCTCCGTGCTGATGAAATTTCATTTTTTCAAAATACTTTACCGACTCCGTGTCGATGCCAGCTCCGTGCTGATGGAATCGTTTTTAAATTTTACCGACTCTGTGTCGATGCCAGCTCCGTGCTGATGAAATTTCATTTTTTCAAAATACTTTACCGACTCCGTGTCGATGCCAGCTCCGTGCTGATGAAATCATTTTTAAATTTTACCGACTCCGTGTCGATGCCAGCTCCGTGCTGATGAAATTTCTTTTTCAAAATGCTTTACCGACTCCGTGTCGATGCCAGCTCCGTGCTGATGAAATTTCATTTTTTCAAAATACTTTACCGACTCCGTGTCGATACCAGCTCCGTGCTGATGAAATCGTTTGTGAATTTTACCGACTCTGTGTCAATGCCAGCTCCTGCTGATGTAATTCTTTTTCAAAATGTTGTACCGGCTCCGTGTCGATACCAGCTCCGTACTGACGAAATCTTTTAAATTTTACCGACTCCGTGTCGATGCCAGCCCCGTGCTGATGAAATTTCTTTTTATTTTACCGACTCCGTGTCGATGCCAGTTCCGACTGATGTAATTATTTTTCAAAATATTTCACCAGTCTCGTACTGATGCCAACTTCGCATTAATGTCGGCTCCGAGCCGAAGAACTCTTTTCTTTAAAACTCGTTTACTTTAAAATAAATAACTTTACCCGACCTAATAAAACATCATGTATATTCTTTTTGTAAACAAAACAGTAACGTTTGGTCTTCTGTACGCACAAGGTGGCCAAACGAAAGAAGTACAAACACCCTGAGAAGCCTCCGTATTTCCTTCGATCTACATCAACTATGAGCAACTCAGATGACCCACAACCTGCGACAAGTGAACTTGCCGAAGCTAATGCAATGATAGCAAAGCTAGTAGAAATAACAAAAAGACAAGAACAAATGTTGATGGCTGTTTTTAGTAATACTAACTTCTTACAAGCGCAAGCCGCTCAGCACCAAGCATCTGGATCAAATCCGGAACCCCTTGAACAAACACGACCAGATCAACAGACCACCCCACCTCCTACGGTGCCAATGTATCAGGGCCCTCAGCTCTATATTCCACAGAATCGACCACCCCCTGTGGTCATTCCCGACGAGGAATGCGAGTACAGGGCTACGGAAGCCAAAAGCGCAACAGATGAAAAACTGGCTCAGCAAATCGAATCTCTGCAGGAAGAGATGAGGAGGATGAAGGGCCTCAACACTATGAGCGGAACCCGATTCAAGGATCTATGCTTCTACCCCAATGCTCAATTACCGGCCAAGTTCAAGTGTCCGGAGTTTGAAAAATATAACGGAGTAGGGTGCCCGTTGTCACATCTGAAGTTGTATTGTGGATCCATGTGCCAGTATGGCGAGGATGACAGGTTATTGGTACAGTTATTTCAGAGGAGCTTAATAGGGTCGGCACTCAAATGGTTTTCTGGATTGGATCACTCACTCATTAAGAGCTGGCAAGACCTAGTCGAGATGTTCTGGCAAAATTATCGGTTCAATACTGATGTGGGGCTAGATCGAAATGACATGGCCAAGATGACAAGAAAGCAACGGGAAACAGTGAAAGAGTATGCACAGAGGTGGCGAGAGTCTGCCTCACAAGTAAGGCCTACAATGATAGAGCAAAAGATGAGCACCACGTTCATCTCGACACTAGGGCACGCTTTCTATACTCATCTAGTGGGGCACACTACGGGCACATTTTCAAATCTGGTACAAGTAGTAGACCGGGTCGAGGACGGGATCCGAACTGGTCTGATATTCGACTTTACAAACTTGAGGGCAGCAACAGGGATCCCCTTTCAGAAAAAACCAGTGCCGGTAATAAAGAAAAGAGAAGAGACACAGGTTAACAATGTACAACTAAATCGACCCCTCTTCATTCCAGCACCAGTACCAAGACCACAAGCTCCATCAACTTCTTGGGCCCCGGCACCTCCACCAGTCTGGAACCCTGGACCTCAGAACCAGTTCAGGGCAAATCCTCCACCAGTAACACCGCAGTATGGGCAAGGTCAGCAAGTGCGGCCTAACAGAGTGTTTACTCGGTTGCCAATGACACTGTTAGAATTACTCTCGATCTTGCTCAACGGAGAGTATCTCACGAAACGACCACCAAACCCAGAAACCGAAAAGGGACCAGGATACAATCCAAGCTTATTTTGTGAATTTCACATGGGTGCACCAGGGCACTCTACAGACCAATGCTGGCAGCTCAAAAACATCAAGTACAGAACCTGATCGATAAAAGGGCTCTCATCCTAGATGGGCCTGCCAACCCGCCCCAACAACAGAACATCAATCAAAACCCTCTACCTACTCATAATGGAGAAGGAAGTGGGCACAGGGTAAACGTCATCTGCGAAGAGTTTGACTTCAAACCTTCAGAACTAATAGCACCTGTCGGAATGAAAATCAAGGTTCACTTAACACAGAAATCAAGGATGTCAGCAATTAACACAGTCGACCACTATGCAGCAAATCCATCACAAAATTCACAGCTACCTCATAGAATGGCCAACCTCACCATCCATCCCCCTCATCAAGATACTACCACCCGACCACCTTTAGTCATACCTTATGGATCACCCCATCATCAAAATTCGACCCTACCTCCCCTTGTTATACCCTACACACCACCATATTCCCAAGGATCAACTCGACCCCCCTCCATATACCATACACTTCATCTTCACGTCCACCACTCGTCATTCCATACACTCCATCGACTCCACCAATTCCTACTATCACTACATCCAAGTCATCACCACCACCTCTCATTCTCAATATGAAACCCGATCCACCCCCCATAACCATACACTCACCTAAATCATTTCCCTATAGCTCCGATCAGGCAATCCCTTGGAGCTATGAGACCACTATCACCACGACCAACGGGGTCGAAGCGATGAAGGAAACAATAGTATCTGATATCGGCCATATGACAAGGGCAGGAAAGTGCCAAAAATTGTCGGAAAATGGGGTAAAAATTAAGGAAGAAAGCAAAGGGATGACCGACGAAGAGAAAAGAGAAACAAAGGGAAAGGGCAAGCTGTATAAGGAGGATAAAATGGAAGAGAAGGCGAAAGTGACAGACAAAGAAGCCACAGACTTTATTAAGCTCATCCTCAAGAGAGAGCATAACATAATAGACAGATTGAACAAGCAGCCAGCCTAAGTCGGCATCCTAGGACTAATACAAAAATCGGAAGAGCACCAAGAGGCATTGTTGAAAGTCCTAGGGGAATCACATGTACCTTTGACCACGACACCAGCGCAGTTAGAGCAAACAGTCGGCCAGATCATGGCCCCCGATCCCATTATTTTCACGAAAAATGAGTTTACACCTGAAGGAACGGGGCACGTCGAGCCACTAAACATTATGGTCATATGCAAGGGCATGATGGTTGTCAGGGTGCTGATTGACAACGGCTCAGCGCTTAACGTTTGTCCACTTGAGACCTTCCGAAAGCTGAACGCCGATTGGTCACACGTCAAACCCAACAACAAGGTTGTCCGAGGCTTTGATAGTTCAAGAAGAGACTCTTTGGGGGAGGTAGTTTTACCTATCACAATAGGCCCATGCACCTTTGAAGTAACATTTGAGGTCATGGAGATACCAACAACCTTCAATCTACTACTGGGCAGGCCATGGATCCACATAGCAGGGGTTATACCTTCTTCTTTACACCAGAGAGTCAAATTCATCATGGGGCAGAGAATGATATCGGTACTGGCAGAAAACTTGATCCCGGCCGGCAGAGCTCCAGACGTGCCATTTATTGATATAGAGATGACGAAGGACAAGGCACTCTACCATTCGTACCAATTTGCGGCTGTCAACCACATCGAGAAGGGGAAGGAGAAGGTAAGGGCAAAGCTATCAAGAGCGAACCTTATGATCGGTCAGGTTATGAAAAGGGGAGGTTACCGACCCAAGCAAGGGTTGGGACCGGGGGGAAGAGGAAGAGCTACACCGGTCGAAGCAACGAAGCATACTCCTTATTTTGGTCTAGGGTTTAGGCCTACAAAAAGGGATTTAGCAGAAATGAATGCAAAGAAGAAAGAACTTCGACTAGCAAGAAAGCAAAACCGTGAACCGAACGTCTGGAATCTGCGCCGAGTCCCTCACATCAGTGTTAGCTTCCCAAAATCACGTGCTAGACCTGACAGTTTATCAGAACCACAACCAGCAAAAAGGCCAAAAGTGGTAAAATCCAAACCCATGCAAGAAGACCCAGTCGTCGAGTCCCAATCATCCTTCATAGAAGGCATTGATGTTCTATTCAATGGGGATTCCGATGAAAGTCCACCAGAGACCACTCTAGAATCCACCCAAGTGGAAATCACTACAAGCTACGAGAAAAAATCACCATTCCCCACTGGCATCGACTGGGCATCAGTCGTCATCCCACCAAGCTTGGGAGGGACTATGCCCCAATCTGACAAAAATCAATTAGAGATCATGGTTATCTCCGAACCGCCAATCAAATCATCCAACGAATCACTTTCACATCTCATCCGCCCCCTCAGAGAAGGGGAAGTTCTGAATAATTGGGAGGAATTCCCATTGACCCTTGAGACTGTTGAGGCCTAAAAAAAAACGCCGTTAAACGAATCTAGTTTGCCCGAGGATCATAGTGAGCCCTCGTCCTCGGGTAAAGACTGTTTTGAGGGCTCCCTATCTTTATTAATGAATTTGCATGATTGTTCTTCTTATTTCAGGTATTCGAAAAGTAACAAAAAAATAAATATTCCTCAAAAAGCAAAAAAATCAAAAATTTCTCAAAAGACAAAAAAATCAAAAAGCTTTCAAAATTGTAAAAAAATAGATATTTTCCAAAAGCCAAAAAAAGAATTTTCAAGGGATCTATCTCAATCAAATAAGTATCCAGATAACACAGAATTTGAAAGGGACGAGTATGATTTCGATCTTGAACTCGACTTTGACCTCATGGGGATCGAAGAAGAGTCTGAGGATGAAATGGAGTACCCGCCTAAAGAAATCAAAGACTTGATAGAGCTTCACGAGAAAGGTGTTCAGCCAAACATTGAGGATACAGATTCAATCAATCTTAGTACCAAAGAGGACCCACGAATCGTCAAGATCAGAGCCTTATTAACATCGTAGCAGAAGGAAGAAATGATCGAATTCTTACGAAACTATCAAGACGTCTTCGCATGGTCATACAGAGACATGCCGAGGTTAAACACGGATCTTGTTGTACACAGACTACCCATTGCTTCCGAAAGTAAGCCAATTAAGCAAAAACTGAGAAGACTAAAGCCAGAATGGACCCTCAAGGTCAAAGATGAGGTCATAAAATAGTTCGAAGCCGGATTTCTCACAGTTTCTACATACCCTGAGTGGTTGGCTAATGTTGTACCGGTACCCAAGAAAGACGGAAAAGTACGCATGTGTGTTGACTATCGAGACTTGAACAAAGCCAGTCCTAAGGATGACTTTCCACTTCCACACATCGACACTCTAGTATATAGTACAGCAGGGCACGGTATGTTCTCGTTCATGGATGGCTTCTCAGGCTATAATCAGATAAAAATGACAGAAGAAGACCAGGAAAAGACTGCATTTATCACACCATGGGGTACTTTCCACTACAAAGTCATGCCATTCGGGCTCAAGAACGCAGGGGCGACTTACCAACGGGCAATGACCACACTATTCCACGATATGATCCACAAGGAAATGGAAGTGTACGTAGATGATATGATCGCTAAATCGAGCATAGAAGAAGATCATCTAGAAAATCTCAAAAAACTGTTCGACAGGCTAAGGAAATACTGTTTAAGGCTAAATCCTGCAAAATGTGTATTCAGGGCAATATCAGGCAAACTACTGGGTTTCATCGTCAGTAGAAGAGGCATCGAGATAGATCCTGTAAAAACTAAGTATATACTCGAAATGAAGGCACCTGTTTCAGAAAAAGATGTTCGGGGCTTTTTGGGGAGAATACAGTATATAAGCCGGTTTATAGCTCAACTCACGCTTATCTGTGAGCCAGTCTTCAAGCTACTGAGGAAAGACACGCCAAAGAAGTGGAACAACGACTGTCAAGAAGCATTCGACAAGATTAAACAATATCTGCTCAATCCACCAATCCTAGTCCCTCCTACTCTAGGGCGACCTTTACTGATGTACATCTCGGTGCAAGAAACGTCAATAGGGTGTGTGCTAGGGCAACACGATGAATCAGGACGGAAGGAACAGGCCATCTACTATCTCAGCAAGAAATTTACTGAGTACGAAGCAAAATATTCAACGCTTGAGAAAACTTGCTGCGCATTAGTCTGGGCATCTCAACGATTACGTCACTATTTGCTGAGTTACTCGACTATGCTAATCGCCAGGATGGATCCTCTCAAGTACCTTTTCGAGAAACCAGCATTAACAGGTCGTACAGCAAAGTGGCAATTATTATTATCTGAGTTTGACATCACCTATGTAACTCAGAAGGCCATCAAAGGGCAAGCCATCGCTGATCACCTCGCCGAGCACCCATTGCCTGATTACGAGCCATTAAAGACAAACTTCCCCGATGAAGCCATACTAATCACTGAGGTTGAAGACGATAATGAGGAGCCAGGCTGGAAAATGTACTTCGACGGAGCAGCCAATCAGAAAGGAAACGGAATAAGGGCAGTTCTGATCAAGCCAGATGGATCCCACGTGCCAATCGCAATCAGACTAAAATTTCAATGTTCCAACAATGAGGCTGAATACGAAGCATGCATAGCAGGGTTGAAGGCAGCACTGGATCTCGAAGTAGATGAGATCGATGTTTTCGGAGATTCAAGCTTAGTAGTCTATCAGACAACTGGAGAATGGAAGACCCGAGAACAGAGATTGGTTCCTTACCACGAGTATCTAGAAGAACTAAGCTCGCGCTTTGATAGGATTTTATTCACGTACATGCCGAGAGCTAAGAATCAGTTTGCAGATGCGCTAGCTACACTTGCCTCTATGATCAGTATCTCGAAAGACTTAATCATCGACCCTATCGAGATTGGAATTCAAGATGAGCCAGCCTATTGCTTACCCGTTGAAGTAGAAGAATCTGAAGAAAAGCCATGGTATTCTGACATCAAGGCATATCTTGAAGATCGAACGCTCCCCTCAGATGCAACGCCAAATGATCGAAGGACCATTCAGAAGCTAGCAAGGCAATTCTTTTTAAGTAACGGTATTCTGTACAAGAAGTCGCACCATGAGGTCTTACTTAGGTGTGTGGCAGAAACAGAAGCGAAACGACTAATTGAGACTGTACATGGGGGAGTTTGCGGACCTCACATGAATGGTCATATGCTTGCTAAGAAGATCATGAGGATGGGATACTATTGGTCCACAATGGAGAGTGACTGCTATCAACATGTCCACAAATGTCATCTATGTCAGATCTACACCAACAAGATTAATGCCCCACCTTCAGAACTACATAATATGACCTCTGGGGCATGGACGTCATTGGGCAGATCTCGCCAAAAGCTGCAAATGGGCATCGTTTCATCCTAGTCGCTATCGATTACTTCACAAAATGGATAGAAGCTGCATCATATGCCAATGTCACCAAAAGCAACGTCATGAAGTTTGTCAAGAACAACATCATTTGCAGGTATGGACTTCCAAGCGGATTGGTAACTGACAATGCCAAGAACTTCAAGAACAAAGATATGATGAAAATGTGCGAAGACTTCCAGATCACCCATCACAACTCTGTACCCTACAGACCTAAGATGAATGGAGCAGTCGAGGCAGCCAACAAGAACATCAAGAAAATAATCGAGAAGATGGCAGTTACATACAAAGATTGGCACGACATGTTGCCCTTTGCACTACATGCCTACTGAACCTCGTTCAGAACTTCGATTGGGGCAACTCCGTATTCATTGGTCTACGGAATGGAAGCAGTCTTACCCGTAGAGGTTGAGATTCCCTCCCTCCGAATCTTAAAAGAAGCAGAGTTAGATGAGACTGAATGGATTCAAGCTCGGTTCGATCAGTTGAATCTAATTGAAGAGAAACGCCTTGCAGCCATTTGCCATGGACAGATCTATCAACGACGAATAGCTCGTGCCTATAACAAGAAAGTTAAGCCTAGGGATTTCTCGCTAGGAGACCTGGTCTTAAAGAAGATTCTGCCAATTCAAGAAGACGCTAGAGGAAAGTTCAGACCAAACTATGAGGGACCATTCATCGTACAGAAGGTAATGACAGGAGGAGCTTTGATTCTCACAGAAATGGACGGACAAGTCTTCCCGCAACCGATCAATGCTGACATTGTTAAAAAATATTACGCTTAAGACCTGACCCTGAGATGACGAAAGGCCATTTTTGTTATCCCAAACAAATCATCACACCCTAGTCAACCCTTTTGAGCCATCACGTTCATTTCTTAACCTAAGACTGGGGCAAGTCAACAACTACAAAACGAAAAAAAAAAAGATCAGAAAAAAATAGAAAAATCAAAAGCATCAAAAGTACTCCTGGCTCGCATGAGGATAAACTACGAACGGCTAAAAATATAAAAAAATTAAAAAAATCAGAAACTCGGACACTTGATCTAAGCTCAACCCAAATCTCTAGCCTAAACAAGTTCGAGAGACGCTGGGAGGAGACATAGATCACCTTTTCGAAGCAAAAATAGACAAATCCCAAGTCTAACCCACTCTAGACAAACGTAGACCTTAACCTTTTTGTAACATTCCACGACCATAAGCCTAAGCCAACGTTTCGTCCTACTTAAAGTCCTTTTTGATCAGGAAAAGTTCTAGGGCAACATAATGACAGTGGCAGCACCAATGGTCTTGCGACTTGGTCCAAACCTCAAAGCCTTGTTAGTCGTTGGAAGACTCGAGAGGGGAATCCAGATTGGATATTCGAAAAAAAAAAAGAGTACTCGAAGTGTAGAGTAGTCGATCTTGCAGCTCAATTTGAGTTGCCGAACCACGAATAGTCGTCAGCAAATTCGAGAGGGAAATCTAGATCTATTACTCAAGAAAAGTGCCACTACAAGAGTAGAGTCGTCGATCTTGCAACTCAACTTAAGTCACCAAGCCACAAAGACACAGAGACTCCGAGCAGAATTGTAATGAAAAATCTAGAAAAATACAAGCATGGTCTGAAAGGTCATGGCGAAAACCTGAAAGGGCGCTATGAGTAAAAGAATCAGACTATGGCAAGATCAAAGCCACTAGCACGATGAAAATCCCAAAAAGGACGTCGATGCGTAAAAATGTGGAAACCGGGTCTGATGAAAACCGTAATTGGCATCATGGGCAATAAAGGTTAACAAAAAAAAACTCCTGGCCCGCAAGAGTATAAACTGTGAACGGCAAAATCTTTCCAAAATCCCGAGACCCAAACGGATAATAGTCTTCCAATACCAGGGCACTGGGAATGACTCTAAAGGAATCAAAAGAGCAATTGACGTTTATATCCTCTGTGATTGGCAAAAACACCAAGATCATCGCAACCAAAGATTTTACAAACTCTGAATTTATCTTACTCATTTGATAAAGATATTTCATAAAATTTCAAAAAGAAAAACTAATATTTTTGGCCGATGATGAAAAAATCTAGGACTTATTCAAAACTTCAAGTTTTCAAAGCATTAGATATACCTGAGGCCAAGTAATTACAAAACCTATTTTCTTTGCATTTAATCTTTCAATGTTTTGCAATAAAAAGAAAATACAAAAAGAGTTAATACAACACAGTCAATCAAACATCATGAAAAAAGAGTCAAGACGTTCCTCCAAAGCACGGATCCGGGCAGCATGACTCATCATCACTTTTCCAGCGTCCGAAGCATTACGACTCACTAGACAAGACGCGAAGGCATCGAAGCAGGGACCCCAAGCAAGCTCCTCCTGAGATCACTCTCCGAGCCTACTGAGGTAGATAAACAATTGATCATCGAACTCGCAGTTGTAGCAATGGAAGAGTTTATAAGAATGACCCAACTAGGGAAACCCTTATGGATGCGTGGCCTTGACGATGCTTGTGAGATTCTAAGTGAAGATGAGTACATGCAAACATTCCCAAGGGGAATTGGGCCGAAACCATTTGGATTAAAATCAGAAGCTTCTCGAGAAACGACCATTGTTATCATGAATCACATTAACCTTGATGAGATCCTTATGGATGTGAATCAGTGGTCCACCGTGTTTTCTAACATTGTTTCAAAAGCAACGACTCTTGAGGTCGTATCAAAAGGCTAGCAGAAAATTATAAAAGAGCCCTTCAAGTGATGACAGCAGAATTTCAAGTCTCACCAAAGAAAGTTTTCAATTTCCTTTGCGATGAGAACTTTAGAAGTGAGTGGGACATTCTTTCTAATGGCGGTGCTGTTCAAGAAATAACACATATTGCTAAATGGCAGAGATCTTGGTAATTGTGTCTCTCTACTGCAAGTTAATACTCCAAATACCAGCCAGAGCAACATGTTGATATTACAAGAGAATAGCACCGATACAACGGGCTCTTTTGTAATCTATGCTCCTGTTGATATTGTTGCAATGAACGTGGTTCTAAATGGGGGAGACCCAGACTGTGTAGCACTCCTTCTCCTTGGTTTTTCTATACTCCCCGATGGGCTAACAGTAAATAGAGGTAGAATTACTGAAGTTGGGTCTGGTGGATCTCTATTGACTGTCGCATTCTAGATCTTGGTCGATTCGGTTCCAACAGCAAAACTCTCTCTTGGATCAGTGACAGCTGTTAACAACCATATTGCGAGTGCTCCAACAGCAAAACTCTCTTTTGGATCAGTGACAGCTGTTAACAACCATATTGCTTGTGCTCCAACTGCAAAACTCTCTCTTGGATTTGTGGCGACTGCTAACAACCTCAGTGCTTGCACCGTTGAAAAAATCAAAGGTATCAAAGGACAATGCATGAATTGAGAGGGTTAGCTTATGATAGAAACAGAGCAAGATCAACAAAAGAAGGCAATGAAGAGGAAATTAAAAAAAAAAAAACCAAACAAACCAAAAAAAAATCAAAAGAATTTCAAAAATCTTTCGAGTTGCACTCAATTCTGATTTGTCAAAACACGATCGAAGAAATAGTCGGATTTCAAAACTCATCAAATTTTCATCAAATCCAAGATCTCACACGAGCTCCGCGCCATCGAGATCAAGGAATTAATAAGGCAAAACTCTGTCAGACCCCGTGCTTTAGTAGCCATTTTCCACAAAAATCTTCAATACAATCGATAATTCGAGATCGTGTTTTTACAGAATTTTTCTGGCCCGTACAAACAGGGGTTTAGTCTATTCTTTGCAGTTCTTTGCACGCAATTCCTGCAAAGAAGGGCAGCTGTAGATACCTCAATTTGAACGGGCCACTTCTCGAAAGGGCCCAAAAATATCGATTTTCCAAATAAATGGGCCAACGGGCCTTAAGGGCCCAAGTCATTGAAAAGTGACATTTTTACCAAACCGAAGCCCCTAAGACCTCTCAATGGTTTAGGAGGTCCACCAAAAGGACTCGGCCTACCTTACGCTTTCCCAATATTTACCGCTCCGCTTCCAAAATAAAAAATGCCAAATTTTCGATAAATTTCACCAACGGGCCTAAAAAGCCCAATTCGCCAACACGTGGCATTTTTTATCAAACTAATGATTGCAAAAATCTAAAAAAATTAAAAAATTAAAAATGTGAGACTTGGGATGCCTACCCCTTCTCTACTACCACCGCTCCGCCTCCGAATCCGTAAAAATCATAGGCCCACCTAAGGCCCACAAGCCCTCAACACTTTCCTAAATCGATTTCTCACCTTACCCCTAGCCTAAAATCAATCCCACATCACCTAAAATCTAAAACCAACCTATACCCTCAAAATCCATTCCAAAATAACCATCAACTAATCCTTAAAACCCAAAATCATTTCTAAAATCCAAATCCAACACTACAAAGCCCACAAATCATTAACCATATCCAATTCATTATCCAACCCACAACCCAAACCCATAAACCACAACCCACATCAACCAATCACTCTTTTATCATCAAAAGATGACACATGTCATCACCCCATCTCACCTTCCTCATCCAACCACCTACCCCATTAATTCTCTTTAAACCTCATCTACCCACACATCAACCCATCACCTTTTCTCTCAAATCAAACACATCAACCCACACCCCTAACCTATACCTCCCCTAATCTACCCTCATCATTCCCTACAAAACCTACATCTACAACCTAAACCTACACCATCTTCTCAAGTCAAACACTCAACCTCTCCCATCAACCTATCTCAACCCTTCATTTCCAACCACTTTGACACATGGCATCATCTCCTTCACCCTCCCAAAATATCATCAACCACCTCTTTAAATCCTCCATTCTCTTAAACCAAATACCATTTAATCTCAACCACCATCTTAAACTCACCTCACCAAACACTCCACCCAAATGGGTTGGGTAGGATCCAAACTATTTGGGTCAAAACTCACCCATTTAACCCCCCTTCCCTAAATACCCTCTAATCTCCTCTAAATTACACCCACTTCTCTCTCAAACTCATAACCATTCTATCCTTTTTTTTTCACTTCACCCCATTATATCCCTAAAATAACTCCTCAACATCTATAAATACCTTCATCCTCTTCCCAAAAATTCCCCCAACTTTCACTACAAAAATTCTCCCCTCCCACTCTTACAAAAAAAAATACTACCAATTCTCTCCCCCAAGTCTCACAAAAAAAAATTTATTATACTCCACTCATCTCTCTCATCATCTCTTCTCTACTCCTTCAACCATACAAGAATTGTATTTTCATAAAATACTAAGGACTTAAGAAGAAGAAAAGAAGAAAGAAGATACAAGGTGGGTTCAAGGCAATCCCCCCCTCTCTCTTCTACACCCTCTCCTCCTCCCTCTTCTATCACCCCTCTCCCCTTCATTTTATTTTTGAGGATGAATGGACCCCAAGGCTAAAGGTCTATAAGGGTCATTTCCATCAATGGAATGACCCTATGATCAAGCCGAAAATGAACCCCTATCTAGGGTACAAATGCACCCACGTGGCACATTTTTTTTCACATCTTTTTAAATAAAAAAGGATCGAGTTGAGTTGAGGTTACCACTATTTAGTGGGGAGAAAAGGGTGCCTAACACCTTCCCTTTTCTCCAACCGAGTCGCTTACCCCGTATCTCAAAGATTTGATCCGTACCTTATCCATCGAGAGTCACTAAATGCTAAAATGTCACTTTTTCAAAAAATGTATATCGGGTGACCATTCACACCCACTTACAAAAATGAATGGTGGCAACTCCAAACCATCGTAGATGTGACCGTCGTAATGATGAAATCACGTGTCTACATGGAGAATAGAAGACTCGAGAATAAAGATTAGTCCCTTACCATGAGTACTTGGAAGAACTAAGCTCAAACTTCACTAAGATCTCATTTACTTACATGCCACGAGCCAAAAATCAGTTTGCAGATGCATTGGCCACGCTTGCTTCTATGATCAGTATTTCAAAGGACCTGGTCATCGATCCTATCAAAATTGACGTCCAAGACGAACCAACCTATTGTTTACCAGTGGATATAATAGCGCCCAAGGAGAAATCATGGTATTCAGACATCAAGGCATACTTAGAAGACCGAACCATCCATAAGATATAACAGTAAATGAATGAAGGACCATCTAGAGATTGGCAGGTCAATTCTTTCTAAGTAACGTGACTCTGTTCAAAAAATCACATCACGAGGTTCTTTTCCGTTGCATCACAGAAACAGAAGTCAAACAATTGATCGAGACCGTACATGGTGGAATCTGCGGACCTCACATGAATGGTCACATGCTAGCCAAGAAGATCATGAGAATGGGATGTTATTAGACACAATGGAATGTGATTGTTATCAGCACGTTCGTAAATGCCATCTCTGCCAAATATATGCCAATAAGATTAACGTTTCACCTTCAGAATTTCACAGTATGACTACGCCATGGCCCTTCTTACTTTGGGGCATGGACGTTATAGTTTATCCTGGTCGCTATCGATTACTTCACAAAATGAGTAGAAGCTGCATCATATGCCAATGTCACCAAAAGCTATGTATTGAAGTTTGTAAAGAACAACATCATCTGTCGATATGGGCTTCCCAGCGGATTAGTAACGGACAATGCCAAGAATTTCAAGAACAAGGATATGATCAAGATGTGCGAAGCCTTCTAAATCACTCATCACAACTCAGTATCTTACAGACCCAAAATGAACGGAATCGTCGAGGCAGCCAACAAAAACATTAAAAGAATCATCGAGAAAATGGCTGTTACATACAAGGATTGGCACGACGTGTTGCCTTTCGCCCTTCATCCCTATCAGACTTCATTTCGAACCTCAACTAGGGCAACTCCGTACTCGCTGGTATACGGAATGGAAGCAGTCTTACCTATCCAGATCTTAAAAGAAGCAGAGTTAGACGAAACAGAATGGGTTCAAGCTCGGTTCGATCAGTTGAACTTAATAGAAGAGAAACGGCTTACAACTATCTGTCATGGGCAAATTTACCAATGGCAAATAGCTCGTGCTTATAACAAAAAGGTAAAACCTAGAGATTTCTCGCGAGGAGACCTTGTTTTGAAGAAAATTTTGCCAATCCAAGAAAACGCTAGGGAAAAATTTTAACCAAACTATGAGGGACCATTTATCGTGAAAAAGGTAATGACGGGAAGAGCTCTGATTCTCACAGAAATGGACGGACAAGTCTTTTCGCAACCGATCAATGCTGACACTGTCAAGAAATATTTCGCCTGAGAACTGATCCTGAGATGACGAAAGGCCATCTTTGCTATCCTAAAAATAACTATCTAACCCTAGTCAGCCCTTTTGAGCCATCACATTCATTTCTTAACTTAAGATTATGGCAAGTCAACGTTATTAAAAAAAAAAAAAGCATCAAAGTACTCCTTGCCTGCATGAGGATAAACTGTGAACGACTAAAAATACAAAAAAAATAAAAAAAGTCAAACATCGAATACTTGACCTTGAGCTCGATCCAAATCTCCAGCCTAAACAAGGGAGTACTCGAAGTGTAGAGTAACCGATTTCACGGCTCAACTTGAGTTGCCGAACCATGAATAGTCATCAGCAAAGTTGAGAGGAGAATCTAGATCGATCATTCAAAAAAGAGTGCCACTATAATAATAGAGTCACTCAGCTCAACTTGAGTCACCAAGCCACAAAGACAGAGAGGCTCCAAACGAGAAGTGTAATATAAAAATTCAAAAATGCAAGCATAGTCCGAAAAGGCATAGTGAAAACCCGAAAAGGCACTATGAGTAAAAGAATCAGACTATGGAAAGATCAAAGCCACCGGCACGATGAAAACCCAAAAGGACGTCGATGAGCAAAAATATGGAAATCGGGTCTGGTGAAAATCATAACTGACACCAAGGGAAATAAAGAAAAAAAATATTAACTCCTGGCCGACATGAATATAAACTGTGAATGGCAAAAATTTCCCAAAATTCCAAGTCCCACGCTCAATCGATATTCACCCAGTACTGGGACACTGGGGATGACTCTAAAAAGAGCCAAAGAGCTACTAACATCTATATCCTCAGTAATTGGAAAAAACACAAAAATCATTGAAGTAACCAAGGTTTTTCAAAAATGTTCATATTCTGCATCTTCAATATTTATTCGACAAAGACAAATCACAAAAATTCAAACGTTTTCAAAATTACTATTCTGGCCGATGATGAAAAATCTAGGATTGATTCTAACTTCATGTTTCCAAAGAAATAGATACACCTGAGGCCAAATAAGTAAAAAACCTATTTTCTTTTCATTTCAAAAGTTTCACACTACAAAAAGAAAATACAAAAATATATGGTGCCAATCACACTTCTCGATCAAATCTCTCTTCTAAGGCATGAATTCAGGCAGCTTGCCCCATCATCACCACCTCAGCATCTGAAGCATCACGACTCACTAGGTAAGACGTGAAGGCATCAAAACAGGGACCTTGAGCAAGTCCCTCCTGAGATCACTCTCTGGGCCAACTAAGGCAGATAACCTATTGATCATCGAACTTGTAGTTGGAGCAATGGAAGAGCTTATAAGAATGACCCAACTATGGGAACCGTTGTGGGTGCATAGCCTTGATCATGCTTATGAGATTCTAAGTGAAGATGAGTACATGCAAACATTCCCAAGAAGAATTGGACTGAAACCTTTTGGATTGAAAACAGAAGCTTTTCGAGAAACTACCGTTGTTATCATTAATCACATTAACCTTGTTGAGATCCTCATGGATGTGAATCAATGGTCGAATATATTTTCTAACATTATTTTAAGCGCCATCACTCTAGAAGTCCTATCAACGGGCATAGCAGGAAACTATAAAGGAGCACTTCAAGTGATGACATCAGAATATCAAGTCCCTTCACCTATGATTCCGACTCGAGAGAGTTTCTTGGTAAGGTATTGTAAACAACATGCTGTAGACACCTCATTTTTGCATCTGCCTAATTAATCAACTCGTCAACCCGATCACAACGATTCCTAATGATGGATGTTATTTCCATTGCTTTATTTTGTTACCAATAATGTTTCAGAAATCCGGATGAGGTATCTCGAACTGATAAACTATAGAAACCACGCTACGCTAGGAAAATATGACTTCAGAAATATAAAAATCATCATTTTTCAGACAAAAAGAAGCTTCACGATAAAAATCACTAAAAATTGACTAAATTACCAAAATACCCCTAACATCAAAACAACCCTAGAGCCTACATTACGCTTAGGAAAACTCTTTCGAACACATAAAATAACAAATCGGAACTAAATAAATCATTCCACTAATTTTAACAGAATTCGACAAAATTACGAAAATGCCCCTCATAAAGTTCATGATCATTTCACACAAAAAATTTCATAAATGATACAAACTAATATTTCCATTGAATTCCTTATGAAAAATCGATTCTAAAACATCCTAGAACATTAAAAATCGACTTAAAATGTGAAAAGTCCTCACGAGGGGCAAAACGGTAATTTCACAATTTTCATAATTAAAAATTTTGAAATTAATAAATAAAACATTAAATAATTAAAGTGAAATATTAATGAAATTAATTTAAAATTTTGAATTAAAAAAATCGATCAATCGGACTTTCACGTAAAATTGTTAAGGGTTAGTAAGATATTTCTTTAAACACCCCTCCATTTGGGGGTCCAAAGAATTAAAGATATTTTAGAGGGGGGTTCTCCAAAAATTTAAAGTCAATCAAGTAAGACTAAGGTCAAGGTATTAAAGTCAATCAAGTGAGACTGAAGTCAAAATTAAAGTCAATTAAGCAAGACTAAAGTCAAGATATTAAAAGTCAATCAATTAAGACTAAAGTCAAAATATTAAAAGTCAATCAAATAAGACCAAAAGTCAAAATCATAATAGAGTTCTAATTAAATAATAACTCTATCTAATAGAGTTCTAATTAAAACACAACTCCCCCTAAAACAATTCTAATTAAAACACAACTCTACCTAAAACAATTCTAACTAAAACACAATTCTAATTAAAAGAACTCTAATTAAACACTAACTCTATCAAAATCAACCCCTAAAAAAATCTATAAATAGAGGTGCTCACACTCTATTTTCGTATCAAATCATAAACCCTAAGAGAAGTAGGTCTAAAAGCCCCCTAGCCTCCCAAAAACCCTAGTTTTGGAGTCCCAACTCCTTACCTAACATCCCTTCTTCGATCTTTGCCTAAAAAACACCTAAAAGCCCTCCAAAAATACCCCAAAATCCATTAACAAACTTGAAAAATTTAGATCTAAGAAAGAAGAGATACCTTGTCTCGGAGATCGAAAATCAAATCCGGAGACAGAACGAAGCAAGGAGTACGGTACAAGGAACAATTTTTGTCGGATCTGAGGGAACAAGGTCTTTGCTATTGAAAAGGTATAATTTTTTTTTATATTATTATCTAGGTTTTTAGCAATGTAATTTGTTTGGGAAGTTAGTAGAGACCGGCTTTGGCCGGGCGGGGTTGGTGCCTTACACCTTCCAACCCCGTAACATGATCCCCGAATTTATTTTCTTCTGTTCTATATTAGTTCTTTATCTATTTAGAGTCATTGATCGGTTCCTAGACCGTAATAACTAGGTGGCGACTCCTAAACCTCAAGGGTCAAAAGCGGATCCGCGTACCCCGCGGATCGAGGGCGCTTTCAGTGGCGACTCCACTGGGAACTATTGAGGATCAAACTTGAAAAACCCCAAGTATGGGAGCATTGCCAAGATGACCTAGCTTTTTTTTATTATTTAGTTCGATTTATTTTATTTATTTTTTCTGTTTATTTATTTTTGTGACTTGATTGTAGATGATTTTGGGTATTGCATTTTTTTTTTCAATTAAGGATCACTTTTTGATGACCCATAAATAATGAAAGATTCAAATTGACATATGAAAATGATGGAATGATGAAGGTTGGGACAGTAATGTTAAAACATTTTTACAAAATATTCTAGTGAGAATTAAGTCTGGAAACCTTTAATAAAACGTAGATCTCATCAAGTAGATTAATTTAGAACCTGATTTCACTCAATTTCGTTATCGGAAACCTTAGATATCATCGATGCAAGTTCAATCTGTAAATCTGGAATTATTGTTGAATGAAGGTTGGGACAGCAATGTTAAAACGTTTTTACAGAATATTCTAGTGAGAATTAAGTCTGGGACCCTATTAATAAAATGTAGATCTCATCGAGTAAATTAATTTAGAACCTGATTTCACTCAATTTCATTATCGAAAGCCTTAGATATCATCGATGCAAGTTCAATCTGTAAATCTGGAGTTGTTGTTGAATGAAGGTTGGGATAGCAATGTTAAAACGTTTTTATAGAATATTCTAATGAGAATTAAGTCTGGGAACCTATTAATAAAATGTAGATCTCATCGAGAAAATTAATTTAGAACTTTATTTCACTCAATTTCATTATCAGAAGCCTTAGATATCATCGATGCAAGTTCAATCTGTAAATCTGGAATTATTTATGAATGAAGGTTGGGATAGCAATGTTAAAACGTTTTTACAGAACATTCTAGTGAGAACTAAGTCTGGGCACCTATTAATAAAATGTAGATCTCATCGAGAAGATTAATTTAGAATTTGAGTTCACTTGATTTCGTTATCAGGAGCCTTTGATATCATCGATGTAAGTTCGGATTGTATTTTCTTAATTCACAGAAAATCCGAATTTATCTAATGTTAGCACAATTAATGTTCCTGAGAGTGAGCTCATCTCAACCACTGTCATTCTATCATCAATGTAACATCTATTGGAATCTCGATTTATTTTGGATCACCCAAAAATAACCTTTGATTGGACCATAGACAACAAATTTGTGGGCCTTTTTAATGTTGGATCAGATTAATTATTATTTGTGTTATATGCCCATATAATGTGCCATGATCTCTACAGATATATTTGTGATGTGTTTGCTTTCATCGTAATTTCGATGTGATGGGTTTTGTATTATTTTCTTAATCAATATTCATTTGATATCCATATGTGATGACATAATTTGGCCCATGGGCCCATGTGTTTGGAAAAGGCCCCGGGCACACCCCACCCTGTTTTGCACACACCACATGCACGTTTACTGTTTTGCACACTTACACGTCCTATATAGCCAACGTGGCACTAGTGCGTGGCCCGATCTCTTCGGAGATGCGACGTCATTCATGAAAACTACAACTCCAGTCACGTACCTTAGGGTATATCAAACTGGGGCATCAATACCGTCTAATCAGGTGATTCTGAGAGATGTATTGATGCACCCAGGCTGGAGCGACCTGAGCCTTTTACCTATTGTGAGCCACACAGTCACATGTCCCGATTGCCAACGTAGTACTAGTACGTGGTCGGTCTCCTCGTGGGATGCTAAACCATTTATGAAAGCTACAACTCTTCACTCGTACCCATAGGTATGTAAAAGATAATCTAAGTATATCAATTGCACTTCTTGGTCAAAACCAGTGCCTAAGAGAGATCTTGCCCCGCTGTACCCTACTGTACGAGGGGGATAGACTACGTCTATTCTAGACGAGAGGTATTTAAGTGGGCCCTTGCTCAGCATCGTGCGCCACTTCTCAACTGGAGATCAAGCTGGTTGTTTTTGGCTTCAGAGAAGTGGGTTGAGGTTTTAGATTATCACCTATACTGTATATCAAACCAAGTCACCACGTATCGAAAGGTATATAGGTGTGCTTGGACAAGGGTGGCCAGATAAAAATGCATTGCACGTAAGCTTAGAGTCTAAAAACCTTTCCTGTAGGTCACGACTCGAACTTATCGTGGGTGTTCTCGGGTTGTTTATTGAATGGAACCTTTGGATTGATGAATGTATGTGAATGATGTGAATGATGAGATCAGAGTGTATGATTGTCCCCAAAAATCAAAAATGTTATTTTTGAAAATTAAAATAGGTGCACCAACCCAATAAAAAATCCATTTTAAACTTGACCCAGTCCATCTCGATCCAACAATCATTATGGGCTGAGCCATTTGAATCAAAATGAAATTCAAACTTTTTTCTGATTCGGATTTTAAACCCATTTTAAAAGAAGAAAAATGTTTTTCAGAAGAAAAATATTTTCCAGAAGAGAAATGCTTTTCAAAAGTAAAATATTTTCCGGAAGAATAAGATTTCCCAAAAGGAAATGCTTTCCCAAAAAATTTTCTAAAAGAAAATATTTTCTAAAAAAAAAAAGAAAAGGAATAAAAATATTTTTCAGAAAAAAATGGTTTACAAAAAATCTATTTTTGCATGAAAAATTATTGAAATATGTTTGTGGAAGTTGTTATTCAATGAAAACATTTTTTGTCAATATTTTTCAAGAGTGCAATAAAATTATTTTTCTGAATAATCATTACATTAATGAATTATTTAATGAATTGGTGCATAGAATTCAATAAAATCTCATGGTTCGTTTAAAATGTTATCAAGGGGGTAATCCTGGAATTGATTAAATTCACTTTCAATGAGGTTTAAGGGTTATCATTATATCTAAGCTCAATCGTCCATCATCTAGCTAGGGTTGTAAATCCGGTCAGTTATAGTAAACGTCAATATCAAGTCAACAGTGAGAAATGACCTCAAAATTTCTCAATATTGCCCAGTTGTTCTTTAAAGATCACAGTGCCTCAGTCATGCCGGTTGTAAGCAATGTCTCAGTCATCAGTCCTAATCAAGCCCGGTGTGGGTACTTGTCTTGAGTTTTCATGAGTCATTTGGGTTAACTCGAGTCCTTTTTTCCAGCAAGGTCATGTCTTCCTTAGATTGAGTCTACTCTTTCCTATTGAGTCAAGTTAGTTCATCGAGTCTATAGAGGTGTCTGTTGCCCCCATCTGAAATTGATCGGATAAAGGAAATTTTTGAATACCTCGAGCGCATTAACGAATTAACTAATAATTTGATAGATTTCGTTTCTGAACAAGAAGATAAGAGTCGGGCTCAACCTTTAATCGAGAAAGAAAAGGTCTTTGACCTCGAAACAAAAAATAATTCATAAAGAGATTCAAATAGAAACCATCTTATCCCTAGAGGAACACGAGGGGATAATGAATTTACTTAGAAATTTCAAAAGACTTGTTCGTGTGATCATATGAGGGTATGTTAGGTACAAGCTTGGGTGTTGTTCAACATGGAATAGATACTCGTCTATATCAATGGAATCAAAGAAGATGTTATAAAATGTATCAGCGCTATCCTCACTACATCTTGAGTTGCAAATCACATATTATCAGTCAATATGGGGATACCTTTTGAACTGATCTCTGATAATGGGTCGTACTTCAAAGCATAAATCATTACTCTGTGTTTAAAGTTGAAGATCCGGAAGCACAAATCATCCCCCTACCGTCCTCAGATCAATGGAACGATTGAAGTAGTTAGTAAGAGTCTCAAGACTATCATCAGGAAAATGTGTCAATCACATCGAGATTGGTCAGAAAAATTATCATTCACGCTATGGACATATCGAACTTCAATTCGATCCTCTGCTGGAGCTACTCCCTACTCCTTAGTGTATGCCATGGAAGCAGTCTTGCCAGTTAAAATGGAAATTTCGTCTCCCAGGGTCTTGTTGAAAAATCATTTGTTAGAAACAGATTGGGTTCGTCAACAGTATGAAGAATTAAACTTGATCGAAGAAAACGAGTTAAAGTCCTGTACCACGTGCAAGCTTATCTAAGAAGAGTCACCCGTGCATTTGACAAAAAGGTCAAAACTCATCATTTACAAGTCAAGGATTTAACTATCAGACTTCAAAGAAAATTGAACACTACTCCTCGACTATAGGAGAAAGTCTGAACCCAATTGGAGAAATTCATTCATTAAGGAAATACTTTCTGAAAAAGTCGTCACACTTCAAGATAATGATGGAAGTGAACTACAAGAACCAACCTACCTTGACCAAATCAAATGGTACTACATTTAAAGAGGCCATTTTTGGCCGAATCAATTTTCCTACTACTAGTTCATTATCTCCTTTCTCAACCCCTTTACAGCCTGTTCAAAAAGAGAAAAAATACGCCTTTTATTTCTTAGCCTGATTACCTAACCCAGGGGAGGGAAAAATTCGAACTATGTCTTGGTCTGCTCCCAAAATTTTGGGGTACGTAGGCAACCTGAGAAGTTACTTCAGGCCCGACCACATCAAAATAAAAAAAAATAGATTCCAAAAAAAAAAAAAAAATTTAAAATGAAAAAAATTCAAAAGAAAAAGAAATATCATCTAAAATGGGGAAGAAAATTCAAGAAAAAAATCTTAAATGAAATGCCACACAAGGGGCATTTGGGTTTTTGAGCCTCGAAATTCCTTTCTTTTTATACCCAGTTCTAAGCCCACCTATAAAAGTCCTCCTAAGTACCGTACAAAAAGTCAAGGAAGATAGCAAAGCATAATCAGACAGTAACTCTAGAAGATCAAAAAAAAAATAATAATAATAATGATGAAGCCTGCAAAATTGAAAACCCAAAAAGGGCGGCTTAGGCAAAAATTAAGGCAAGCTCGCAAAGTTGAAAATCTGAAAGGTCAACTTTGACAACAATCAGAGTTGAGAAAAAAAGAAGAAAAAGTTCGCTAGATCGAAAACCTGAAAAGGCGATCTAGGCAAAAGTTAGAGCAAGCTTGATAGATTGAAAACCTGAAAAGGCGGTCTAGGCAAAACTTAGAGCAACAATGAAAAATAGAAGAAAATCCCAAGCTGAGAACGGTCCGAGCTGAAACGTCAGAAGTCCGAATAATCAAGGTCAATACTTAGTTTAAACCAGGCATAGACTCGGAAGCCACAAGTATCTTGTCTACGATTGATCTGAAAATTCTTACTTCCCCAAGTGAACCAAGGGAGAGAAGAATGAATTCTATGATGAGTCTCAAAAGGAAAATAATTTTGTTTTCTTGAACCTGACTCAAAACCTTCAATAAAATTAATCAAAATTAAAAGTTGGATCTTTATTGCGCTTGTAGTAATCAAAAATTTTAAACCTTCATACAATGGGCATTTTTCATTTTCCTCTAATATGTAGTTTCCCCTTATACTAGGGGTATTTTTTTTATTTTTGCATGATGTATTCAATTATTTTCAATGCCATGTTTATTGTCAAACTTGGGGCATTTTATTTTTGAGCAATGTTAATCCTAAAAGATAATGAGAACCCCAAACTTAAGGTTATCCTCTTGATAATAGTTTTTCGAAGAACCCTTGAGGTTCAAAAGAAATAAAAACTCAGGTTTTAAATTCATAAAACTTTTGGATAAAACCTTGAGGTTCAAACAAATGCATTTTGGATCTCACATAGGATAGGGCATTCATTCTGTCCCAGATCTATTCATTCCCAGATTCAACCCCTCTTTTTTAAATTTCATTTTCAATCGTTCTTTTCCAGATTTATTCCTTCATTCTCAGTTTTACTCAGCCAGATGCCGTCGAGGGCTTTCTCGGAATTATGCTCAGTTGCCGTCGAGGGCTTTCTCGGAACTATGTTCAGTTATCGCCGAGGATTTACTTGGAACTATGCTCAGATACCGCCAAGGGTTTTCTTGGAATTATGCTCAGATGCCGCCTAGGGTTTTCTCGGAACAATGCTTAGATGCCGCCAAGGGTTTTCTTGGAACTATGCTGAGATACCGCCAAGGGTTTTCTTGGAATTATGCTCAGATGCCGCCGAGGGTTTTCTCGGAATTATGCTTAGATGCCGCCAAGGGTTTTCTTGGAACTATGCTCAGATACTGCCAAGGGTTTTCTTGGAATTATGCTCAGATGCCGCCGAGGGTTTTCTCGGAATTATGCTCAGATGCCGCCAAGGGTTTTCTTGGAACTATGCTCAGATACCGCCAAGGGTTTTCTTGGAATTATGCTCAGATGCCGCCGAGGGTTTTCTAGGAACTATGCTCAGATGCCGCCGAGGGTTTTCTCGGAATTATGCTCAGATGCCGCCGCCAAGGGTTTTCTTGAAATTATGCTCAGATGCCGTCGAGGGTTTTCTCGGAACTATGCTCAGGTACTGCCGAGGGTTTTCTCGAAATTATGCTCAGATGCCGCCAAGGGTTTTCTTGGAATTATGCTCAGTTGCAGCCAAGGGTTTTCTTGGAATTATGCTCAGATGCCGCCAAGGGTTTTCTTGAAACTATGCTCAGATACCGTCAAGGGTTTTCTTGGAATTATGCTCAGATGCCGCCGAGGGTTTTCTCGAAACTATGCTCAGTTACCGCCAAGGGTTTTTCTCGGAATTATGCTCAGATGCCGTCAAGGGTTTTCTTGGAATTATGCTCAGTTGCCGCCAAAGGTTTTCTTGGAACTATGCTCAAATACCGCCAAGGGTTTTCTTGGAATTATGCTCAGATGCCGCAGAGGGTTTTCTCGGAACTATGCTCAGATGCCGCCGAGGGTTTTCTCGGAATTATGCTCAGATGCCGCCAAGGGTTTTCTTGAAATTATGCTCAAATGCCGCCGAGGGTTTTCTCGAAATTATGCTCAGATACCGCCAAGGGTTTTCTTGGAATTATGCTCAGTTACCGCCGAGGATTTTCTCAGAATTATGCTCAGATGCCGCCGAGGGTTTTCTCGGAATTATGCTCATTTACCGCCGAGGTTTTCTCGGAATTATACTCAGATGCCACCGAGGGTTTTCTCGGAATTATGCTCAGATGCCGCCGAGGGTTTTCTCGGAACTATGCTCAGATACCGCCGAGGGTTTCTCGGAATTATACTCGATTTATGCTAAGCTTAGCTCAATTTATATTCATTTTGTGCTTAGATTTTACTCAAATTCTTTGAAATCTATCTCAGATTTTAAGTCCACACACTTGCACTGTAATGACTTGAAAATCCTAAAATGTATCTCAAGGAAAGAATTTTAGATCCGTGCATTAATTTAAAAGTATGGTATCTTAATTTTTAATAATTGAGAAAAATTAACTTCACCAATAGATTTAGAAGGATCGAGAAACATACTTTAGCCTGTAAGCACGCCGAAATCTAAAGTCGATTGAAAAAGTTATCAAATCCTCGAGTTTCGCATTAAATATTTTTCCAATAGGTAAACGACACCTTAGAGACGTAATTTGAGGAAACCAATAATACCATTAGATTCGTGTCGAAAAATCACCCGAAATAGAGTATAAGTTTGTCCAATTCAGCATTCGGGAAAAACAATTCTCAAAATGACAAGTATGTCCCAACTTAAGTTATATAAATATCTAAATTCTATTAGAAAAATCAGATTTTTCTTATTCTCCTCTCCAAACAAATCTCAACCATTTTTCTTCAATATTTGAAACTCAGATCTACGCCAAACGAGAACGATCCGAGCTTAGGCGCAAGAAGGAAAGTTGTTCCTCTCGCCGAGGGTTACGCGTAGACGCAAAGAAATCCGATTTTTGCCAGAAGAAAATTTTGGAGATTGGCCGGAGGCGATTTTTAAGTCCATTCAACCGTTGAAAATAGTTTGAAGTAGGTTGCCTTCCCTTCTACCTTCTAGTTATGCGATAATTTTATAGAAAATCCATATGATTGTTGATAAATCGATCGTTTCATTAAATTTATACATATTTGAACGATTTGAATCATGTTTGTATGCTTATTTGTGATTGGTTTTAGTTCATTTGATGTAATATAAGCATTTTATAGTTGGTATAATATTTGGATCGATTTTGGTCGAGTTTCGACGAAAAATCAGCAATTTGGAAAAGTATCCGAATGTTGAGTTTGGTTCTAATTTTTTTTGTGTTGCTTCCATATAGTATGTATACCCATTTCCTACCTTTATTTCATTAAAAATAATTAAGTATTACTTTAAGTTCTTTAATAAATAAATAAATAGTTCGTTTTCAATTTTGACTTTTGAAAAATCATTTTTCAACACTTAGTTAAATTTTCATAGATTTTCAGCTTTTATGTCTTATGATGTTATCTTTGTTTTCGAGTCTCTCGACTCAACCAAAGCCATTAAATGGAATTGGTTGATGCTTTATGGATTTCGAATTACTTTAAAAGTAAAATTACTTTAATAGATATGTAGGAAATGAGATCATAGATTGATCGATTTAATTGATGGATGGATAGAGAGAACGTATGTTCTCGACTGATTGATGGGACAGTGCCTGCAGTTCTACGTAGTGGCCATGCCACGTAAAACATAATAGATAGATAGAGGAATGAGATGGTTGATGGATGGAAATGACAGATAACTGTCACTAGAGGGCACTACCAGATTTTGTTTGTATTTTCGATTAAAAGAAATGATATATTATATACAAAATAAATTATTTTGTTTACCAGTAAAGGTTTGTAGAAAACCCATAAAGAGTGTCGCGTTGCTGTGTATCCGGAAGCGGCGAGTCAATCTAGGATAACACTAGATGTCATATGCTCTTCGGTAGTATGGGATACCTTAGAACATATTACAGCTTATGAAATCCGGGAATTTCTCCAATTTATTTTCTGGGGAACGTTGTGTGTAAAGGCGGTCTCTGTATAGTGTAGAGCTAGGCGGGGTTCACATGCATTGCCTCTTGATAGGCTTCGACGCGAGGGATTTCCTGGGCTAGTTAGTGATCACTTTTAGTCTGTAGTCGTCAAACGGTCGACCTCACCGTTAGTTGAACTCAGTATTGGGTTCTTGGTCAACGGCCAGTCTGAGCCGGATAAATGGTCATCCAAACGTGGTATGCTAGACTGGCCACAAAATCAGATCTATAACGATGGGATTCCACATCGGAGGTTAAGTTTGGCATATCGTATTGCCATAGCCGAGGCGGTTATATCGGCGTGTTCCTCTGCTCTCTTATCGATTACACCGCCGTGTTCTTATTATGTATTTTTTTTCTTATTTTGTAATGATTGATAGATGTTTTCATTTAAAAGATGCACATGTTACTTTAAATGATTGAAAATGATAGATTGAAAGTTATTATAACTGTTTACTGAGTATGCTTAAACATTTATCGTATGTTACATTATGAAAACTTGCATTATTTAATTGTTCTGATGATTACTCGTGCATGTATGACTCGCTGTTAGAACGGCGTTCATCCTGCTGAGTAACATTGTTACTCACCCTATCCTTCTCCTTTCAGATTATTCAACTATTGAAGAATCGTTCTTTGAGGAGTCTTTTGAGGAGGTCCTCGAGGAAGAACAAATTGATGTCTTGCCACCACCGTGTCTTTGAGGATTAGTAGGGAATCCTAGTAGTTTTTGTTTGTAGATAAGAAATATGTTAGTTTAGAAATTTTTGTAACTTGATGAATTATGAGATTTGGGATCTTGACTTATATCAGTGTTTGTCGATTTCTTCCGCTTACTCTAGACTCTCATATAGATGTTAGTCAAATGTTTATTCCGCTGCGTATATTTTCTTTTCATAAGTATTATTATTTGTGAATGTTCTATCAGGTTGTGTGATTGACTATCTCACACCTCGAGATTCTGACTAATGAATCATAGGGATTCGTGTTGGGATTTCGGGGCATGACATGCACAGTTGTTACATCAGTCAAGGAGAATTTTCTAAAATTAAAGGATCTGACACTACTAGTGAGAGCTCGCGTTCAAGGACCTAACATTTTTTTTCCTTTTAATTCGGGGAGAGCTTTACCCTCAAGGATCCGAACACCTTGACGAATTGTTAAATCTGGCTGCAAAACAAACTGTCACTAGCTTTGGCATTCAGATATCGCACTATCTACCAAAATAGATTTGTTATCTAGTTTGCTTCAACCCTCTGCCAAAAAGGGGCATCTGTAGACACTTCATTTTTGCATCTGCCTGATTAATCAACTCGTCAACCCGATCGCAACGATTCCCATTGATGGATGTTATTTCCATTGCTTTATTTTGTTACCAGAAATGTTTTAGAAATCCGGATGAGGTATCTCGAACTGACAAACTATAGAAACCACGCTACGCTAGGAAAATACGACTCCAGAAACATAGAAATCATCATTTTTCAAACAAAGAGAAGCTTCACGAAAAAAATCTCTAAAAATTGACCAAATTACCAAAATACACCTAACATCAAAACAACCCTAGAGCCTACATTACGCTTAGGAAAACTCTTTCGAACATATAAAATAACAAATCGGAACTAAATAAATCATTCCACTAATTTTAAAAGAATTCGACAAAATTACGAAAATGCCCCTCATAAAGTTCATGACCATTTCACACAAAAAATTTCATAAATGACACAAACTAATATTTTCATTGAATTCCTTATGAAAAATCGATTCTAAAACATCCTAGAACATTAAAACCTGACTTAAAATGTGAAAAGTCCTCTCCAGGGGCAAAACGGTAATTTCACAATTTTCATAATTAAATTTTTTGAAATTAATAAATAAAATATTAAATAATTAAAGTGAAACATTAATGAAATTAATTTAAAATTTTGAATTAAAAAAATCGATCAATCGGACTTTCAAGTAAAATTGTTGAGGGTTCGTGAGATATTTCTTTAAACACCCCTTCATTTGGGGGTCCAAAGAATTAAAGATATTTTATAGGGGGGTTCTCCAAAAATTTAAAGTCAATCAAGCAAGACTAAGGTCAAGGTATTAAAGTCAATCAAGTGAGACTAAAGTCAAAATTAAAGTCAATTAAGCAAGACTAAAGTCAAGATATTAAAAGTCAATCAATTAAGACTAAAATCAATCAAATAAGACCAAAAGTCAAAATCATAATAGAGTTCTAATTAAATAATAACTCTATCTAATAGAGTTCTAATTAAAACACAACTCCCCCTAAAACAATTCTAATTAAAACATAACTCTACCTAAAACAATTCTAATTAAAACACAACTCTAATTAAAAGAACTCTAATTAAACACTAACTCTATCAAAATCAACCCCTAAAAAAATCTATAAATAGAGGTGCTCACACTCTATTTTCGTATCAAATCATAAACCCTAAGAGAAGTAGGTCTAAAAGCCCCCCTAGCCTCCCAGAAATCCTAGTTTTGGAGCCCCAACTCCTTACCTAACATCCCTTCTTCGATCTTTGCCTAAAAAACACCTAAAAGCCCTCCAAAAACACCCCAAAATCCATTAACAAACTTGAAGAATTCAGATCCAAGAAAGAAGAGATACCTTGCCTCGGAGATCGGAAATCAAATCCGGAGACAGAACGAAGCAATGAGTACGGTACAAGGAACAATTTTTGTCGGATCTGAGGGAACAAAGTCGTTGCTATCAAAAAGGTATAATTTTTTATTTATTTATTATTATCTAGGTTTTTAGCAATGTAATTTATTTGGGAAGTTAATAGAGACCGGCTTTGGCCGGGCGGGGTTGGTGCCTAACACCTCCAACCCCGTAACATGATCCCCGAATTCATTTTTTTCTGTTCTAGATTAGTTCTTTATCTATTTAGAGTCATTAATCGGTTCCTAGACCGTAATAACTAGGTGGTGACTCCTAAACCTTAAGGGTCAAAAGCGGATCCGCGCACCCCGCGGATCGAGGGCGCTTTCACATGCTGAGGGGATTTGGGTGGTGGTCAATGTTTCCTTAGATCATTTGAGTCCTAGCCTGATATGAAGATGTCGAAGAAGGTTATCAGGTTGTTTAATCGAAGAAATGCCAAATGGTTACTCCAAGGTCATATGGGTCGAACATGTAGAAGTAGATGACAAAGCAGTTCGCAGTATATATAGAAATTGGTTAACTCTGACCTTAGTTTTGGAGCAAAGCGATAGGTTGCTTCCTTAGATCGACAGTGCGAACGCCTTGCAAGTGTTATGGCTAATAACATGCCAGCTAGAGATATTGGTGTGATAATGAATCAAGAAGGGCAAAAGAGTATGTTGATATTACAAGAAAGTAGCACCGATACAATAGGCTCTTTCGTAGTTTATGGTCCCGTTGATATTGTTGCAATGAATTTGGTTCTAAATGGGGGCGACTCAGACTATGTAGCCCTCCTGCCTTCAGATCTTGGTTGATCCAACTCCAATAACAAAACTCTCTTGGATTTGTGGCAATTGTTAACAACATTATTGCTTGTACCGTTGAAAGGATCAAAGGCGTCATTACAAGGGATAATGCATGAATTGAGAGGGTTAACTTATGGTAAAAAATAAATAAAATAAATAAAAAATCAAAAGAATTTCAAAAATTCTTTCGAGTTGTACTTAACTCCGATTTGTCAAAACAAGACCGAAGAAACAGTCGGATTTCAAAACTCATCAAATTTTCAACAAATCTAAGATCTCACATGAGCTCCGCGCCATCAAGATCAAGGAATTAATAAGGCAAAACTCTGTTAGGCCCCGTGCTTGAGTCGCCACCTTCCACAAAATTCATCAATTCAATCAGTAATCCGAAGTCGTGTTTTTTACAAAGTTTTTCCGGCCCGTACAAATAGGGGTTTAGTCTATTCTTTGCAGTTCTTTGCACGCAATTCCTGCAAAGAAGGACAGCTGTAGACACCCCAATTTGAACTGGCCCCTACTTGGAAGGGTCTAAAAACAACAAACTTTCAATAAAATTGGCCAACGGGCCTCAAAAGCCCGAATCACTCAAATATGGCATTTTGATCGAACCGAGTCCCCTAAGACCTCCTAGTGGTCTAGTGGACCCACCAAAAGGACTTGACCTACCCTACACCTCTCCAACCTCCACCGCTCCGCTCCCAAAGGAAAAATACTCGATTTTTCGATAAATTCACCAACGGACGTAAAAAGCCCGATTTGCCAACACGTGACATTTTGATCAATCCAATGATCCCCAAAATCCCTAAAAGAATAAATTAAACAAAATGAGACTTGGGATACTCATCACTTTCCACAACCTTCATCGCTCCACTCCTGAATCAAATTATCCAAAGCCCATCTAAAGTCCAAAAACCCTCAACACATACAAAACGCGTTTCTCACATTAACCCCTAACCTAAATTTAATCCCACATTACCTAAAACATACCCACCCTTGAAAATCTAATCCAAAATGACCCGAGCCAATTCCTAAAATCCAAAACCCTTCCTAGAATCCAAGCCCAATACCCCTAAGCCCTTATTCATATCCAACCCATTAACCCTAACCCACAAATTACTATCCACATCAAATCAATTATCACTTTTTCATAAAAAATGACACATGTCATCACCTCATCTCACCTCCCTCATCAAACCACCAACTCTCATCTCCTTCTCTAAAAAATTAACTACCCCATTACTTTTTCTCTAAAGAAATCATATCAACCCACACCCCCCTAATCTACTATCATCACTCCCTAGTAACCAACCATCACCTTCCCCTAATCTGCCCTTATCAATACCTACAAACCCATCTCTACAACTTAAACCTACACCTCTCCTCTCAAATCAAACAATCATTTTGTCCTATCAATTAAATTTAAACTCCTAATCTCCACACATCTTGCCACATTCACCCTCTCCCTCACCCTCCCAACCACCCTCTTACACCCTCCATTCTCTTAAACAAAATACCATTCAATTACAACCACCCTCTTAAACACCCATCATCTCACCTCACCAAATACTCCACCCAAATGGTTTGGGTAAAATCCAAACCACTTGGATCAAAACACAACCCATTTACCTCCATTACATAACTACCCCTCTCTCAACTCCTAATTTCATACCCCTACCCTCAAAACTCATGCCATTCTCTACTCTCCCAATATTTCATCCCATCTTACCCTTAAAAATAACTCCCAAACTCTATAAAACTCCATTCATTCTCAATTCTCACTACCTAATGAAAATTTAAAAAAAAAAATTCATCTAAAAAAATCTTCAACTCTCAACTCACATCAACTCTCAACTCACCTCAACTCTCAACTCTTAATTTTCTCTCAACTCTCAACTCTCTTAAGCAAGTTAAGAAAAGTCAAAGAAGTTCAAGAAGAACAAGGTGGGCTTTAGACAAGACCCCTTCTCTCATCTCCACTTCCCTCTTTTACTTTTCCCCCTTTCTACACCTACACATACACCACCAAGGGCTTAAACCATCAAAAGGGCCACTTTTTCAATAAGGGTGCCCTTAATGGTTTGAATCAATATCAAAGTCCCTCATACTTGAGGACAGATCGAATTTTTTAATTTTCTTTCATTTTATTTTTATTTTAAAAAATGGACTGAATCCGAGGTTACCACCATGATGGATGGAGTAGGGTGCCTAACACCTTCCTTACTCCATAAAATGAGCCCTCTTACCTAAAATCAAAAGTTTGACCAAATGAGCCATATCCGTACGAGAGTCACCAAATTGCTAAAATTGATATATTTTTCAAAAAAATATAATCTGGGTGACCATTTACACCCATTTCAAATATGAATGGTGGCAACTCCAAAATCCCGCAAAGTGGATGATATATTCAAAATTAAATAAATCACATGTCCATAGTAGGAAACTGGATATCCATTCTCAACCTTATATTATTAATTTCTCTTTTGTTTTCAAATAAAAATAATATATATAGCTATTTTGTGAGTTGTTAAAGAATTTGTGAATGCGTTAAAGGATAGTACGTCATATCATCCGGAATGGTGTACTATCCTGTGATATACGGTAGGGACCACCAAGCTCATACATGTTATTAGACGCGTATGAAAGTGGAGTCACAATTGAAATCTGAGTTTATTCCTCTTTATCTTTATCAATGAACTTGTAATGTAAAGGTGGTCGTATCCGAATGGTTTGTATATTTGAGAATCACATGCACGCCTGATAGGCATAAACGAAGATGATTAGTCAATGATCACTAACAATCTATAGTAGTCGAACGTTCTGCCACATTGAAAAGAGACACATTGCTTACGGTCACGGTAAACGACCAGCTTGAACTGGATAAATGATCCCACAAGTGTGGTAAATAGCGACTAGCCACAAAATCAGGAACTAATACTTTATTATGAAACATCATGTCTTGACTAGGGACGATTCAATCGTGAATTCCAACTCTCTAATTCCATTACTCCACCATTGTGTATTATGTATATGTTGCCTTATTTTGATATATAAAATGAAATGCATGTTTAATGTTTAATGAAATGAAATGGTCAATTAGATTTGTATAAAAAGAAAATATTATAATGAGTATTGTTGATGATGTAATGTGAGTTTTAAAATATTTAGTTGCTCATCTCTGGCTATATGTACTAATTAATCGTAGTTTCTTTTGTAAAATTTTGCATATTTTAAAATGATTCAGTATGTTTATTCGTTAATGTTAAGAGAGGTTATTGGCAGAAATTGTTTGCTTCCCTACTGGATAACCATTATTACTCACCCTTTCATTCTCCATTTTTTTAGTTTCAGATTTAGAGTTTGACGAGACAGGTATAGAGCACGATTGAAGATCATCTGGTGGGTCAGATAGACGACCAGAGTCCTTTTCATGGTAAGTACTGGGCTATACCTAGCGGCGTCAAGTTGTCCAGGTAGTAATATTGATGAGACTATCGTTGTTCTTCTCACCGGAGTTAATAATAATCTTAGTTTTACCTTACTTGTGGGGCAAGTAGGGGATCGAACCCAAGAGAAAGGAGGAATAGAGCTAAGCTAAGAAGATAAAATTCAAATTAACTAAAAGGAATTAAAACTGTTTTTCTTTGTATTTTTGAACTTATAAGAAAATGTAAAATTGCTAGAAAATAAACTAAAGTAAATGAAATTAAAAGCAAGTAAACTTATGAATTAAAACACCATTGGAGGTGGATCTACCTAAAACATGTTAATGAGCAATTTCTAGTCTCTAGCCTTTTTATAACTCAATCATAAGGGCTTGGTGTTAGCTCCTTAGATCGGAAAGTTTTGCAATTAAAATGAAATAAAGGAACAAAAACAAAGTAGAATTTCTTGAGAACTTCTTACTACAAATTATCTAATTTAAGCATACTTTATCTTGATCTAATCTAAGCTAAGCAAGTATCTATATTAAGAATAAAATGTGCAAGAAACTTAAAGAGAATTCATAAGCATTTTAAATAAAAGAAAGGCATAAAATTAGAAATAACACAAGAACTTGCTCTAGGCTTTTCCACTCTCCAATGGAGGGGAACTTAGCCTAATGTCATTGCAAGAGAGGGAAGATAAGAGATGAAAGAACTTTTCTTCATTTCATGGAGAAAATTACAACTTCTTCTTCTTCTACTTCTTACAAGACTAGTTAACCAAAAGAAAATAACTAGAAAATGAAAATACAAAAAATAAGAGAATAGGCAAAGAGCCTTAGATTAAAGGAGTCTTGGATAAGAGAACCAAGATGGGACCCTTTCTCTAGAAATGAAGGCTCTATTTATAGAGAAAAATGTGTGTAGAAGAGTCTAAAAGTAGCCTCCACTTTTCTTTGCACAAAAAGACAAAAGAGAGAATATGAGTTAAGGATTAGGGCATTCCAAAGGATTAGGGCATTCCAAAGTGTTAGGGCATTCCAAAGTGGGCCCAAATGCTTTTGCCTTGAGATTTTGATTCCAAATTGTTGATTTTCTGCACAAGAAACACACGTAATTAGATTTATCTAGTAAATGAATTTATTTATATATAATTAAGCCTAATTAACATGCAACGTGGTGGTTTGAGGCTTATCATGATTATTATCCTAATATAGAGAAATAGGTACAAAAATCAAGATAAATATCCGGAAAATGTGCTTATAATTGAGTGTTTGGAGACACTCATCACACCCCCAAACTTACTTTTTTCTAGTCCCTAGAAAATAAAATTGCCACTTTCGCAGGCACCTCGACTGCATTTAGCGAATGCAGCAAGCCCTTGAACCGCTAGGTTACCCCTAGTGGACGAGTTTGACTCGTGAGGGTTTGCAGAAAATATACCCACAAAATTTGAAAACAACTTTGAAGTAAAAATAGTCAAAATCAAAACTTATATTGAAAAGCACAAGTCTTTTTTTTTTTTTTTGTCAATCAATTAGAAGTACTGCTTGGTATAGAGTCCCAACCCTTATTTCTCTACGACAAAACTTAGACTTAAATTGACCTTTGAGCGATAGTGATTCTAACTTAGAAATTTAAGAGATTCGATTTCTCAAATGAGTTTCAACCTTCTAACTACTCAAGAATAACTGGAGTAACTTAGGGTTTAATTCTAAACTTAGCATCCTGTCTGGGGTAGTGAGAAGTGTGGATATTCACTTTAATACCTCTAAGGGGCTTTATCTGTGATATTCCAGTATACTCACATTTTTACACTTGATGGCTTTCACCCTACTAAAACTTTACATAAACTTTTGGATCTTTAACTTTTTTTATTTTATTATTATTATTTTTTTTTATATTACGTCTTCACTATTTTTCTAAGAAAAGTAGGCAGCCCTTTTCAAGGTACCCAGTCTAATTCAATGGTTGCTGTACAAGGTGTATACAATCCAGTTCTGTTTTTCTTCTAATCAACCAACCAATTGAACGAGGAAGTCAAAGTTCATCAAACCTAGTTTTTCCTTAAACTCTAGGTAGAAAGAAGGTAACAAGCTCTTTTAATACAATCTAGACTCTTGGTAACCTTATTAGAAGTGACTATAAACCAAAAGATAACTTTGCTCTAATTTTTGCCTAAGAGAAACATAAATGGGGACTCCAGATCATAGCTTCCAATGAAAGACTGATTAAATATTTTCACTAAGTGCTTAAAGATACAAGCTAAGACTTTGAGAAAAATACAACAAAGTTGCCAACCAAATATTTTTCAAATTTTTTTTTTTTTTTTTTTTTTGTATAAAAGAAGAAAATAATAAGTGGAAATCCAACCCATACACCCCCAAACTTAAACATTATATTGTCCTCAATATTTCAACAAATACATGCAAAGGTAAAATTGAAATTGACAAAATGAAATGAAGTGGGTTAGATAGCACCTGAGAAAGACCTTATAGTCCTGTTGATATTTAACACAATGTCCCTTGAAGTGCATGGATTGCCTCCCAGAAGCGCTAAGTTTAACGTCTTTAGCTAGACGAAAACATAGTTAATTTTGATAGACGGGATCATCGAGAAAAAGAACTTCCTCCTGCGGAACATACTCGAGAAACGGTTTGAGACGTTGGCCATTCACTTTGAAAGTGGATCCGTCCTTAGGATTAAGGACTTCAACAGCACCATGGGGGTAAACTGTTTGGATAATATATGGGCCAGTCCATCGAGACTTAAGTTTTCCAGGAAAAAGGTGGAGTCTATTATCATACAACAAAACTTTTTGATTAGGAATGAAATTCCTCCTAAGAATGTGCCTATCGTGAAAGAATTTGGTACGCTCTTTGTACCTTTTGGCACAATCATACGAGTCATTTCTAATCTCTTCTAACTCGTCTAGTTGTAACTTTCGCTTCTCACCGGCTTTATCAAAATCAAAGTTGAGGCGTTTGATCGCCCAATATGCACGATGTTCTAGTTCTACAGGGAGATGGCAGGCCTTGCCAAAAACTAACCGGTAGGGAGACATCCCTATGGGTGTCTTGAATGCAGTCCTATAGGCCCAGAGTGAATCACTCAATCTCAAAGACCAATCTTTCCTTGAAGGATTGACTGTTTTTTCTAAGATAGTCTTTATTTCCCTGTTAGAAATCTCCACTTGTCCACTTGTTTGTGGGTGGTAAGGTGTGGCAACCTTATGCGTTATGAGGTATTTCTTCATCAACGCAGCAAAGATCTTGTTGCAAAAATGCGAGCCACCATCACTTATGATAGCTCGCGGAGTACCAAATCTTGAAAAAATCGTCTCCTTGATGAATTTTATCACAACCTTGTGATCGTTAGTTCTACATGCCACAGCTTCGACCCATTTTGACACATAGTCAACGGCAACTAGGATGTATTGATAACCCTGGGAGATAGGAAAAGGTCCCATGAAGTCTATACCCCACACGTCAAAAATTTCGATGATCAGTATAGGATTTTGAGGCATTTCATTTCTCTTAGAGATTTTTCCTAATCTCTGACATCTATCACAAGATTTGCTAAACTCGTGGGCATCACGAAAAATACTAGGCCAGAAAAAACCGCATTGTAGGATTTTCATGGCGGTTTTCTTACCACTGAAGTGCCCTCCGCAGGCATGATTATGGCAAAACTCTAGGATACTGACTTGCTCACAGGTTGGAATACAACGTCTAATGATTTGATCAGGACAATACTTAAATAAGTATGGCTCATCCCAGAAATACCATTTTGTTTTTGACAGAAGACGAAGTTTCTCTTGACTAGTCATTTCGACTGGGAATTGACCTGTAACTAGGTAGTTGACAATGTCCGCATACCATGGAGCATTGGCTTGAGAGATTTGCATAAGTTGCTCATCGGGAAAGGATTCAGAGATGGGTAAGGATTCCTCGGATGGCTTGTTAACTATCCTAGACAAGTGATCAGCTACGACATTTTCTGCCCCTTTTTTATCTCGGATCTCGAGATCAAACTCTTGTAGAAGTAGAATCCAACGGATTAACCTTGCTTTAGCATCTTTCTTTGATAGAAGGTACTTCAATGCTGCGTGGTCTGTGTAGATCACGACTTTAGATCCTATGAGGTAGGGACGGAATTTTTCAATGGCATAGACCACTGCTAGCATTTCCTTCTCTGTTGTAGAGTAATTAAGCTGAGCATCGTTTAGGGTTTTACTAGCATATTGGATAACATGAGGTTGTTTTTCAATTCGCTGACCCAAAACAGCGCCTATTGCATAATCTGAAGCGTCGCACATAACTTCGAATGGAATGCTCCAGTTTGGAGGTTGAATAATGGGTGCCGAGGTTAACTCGGACTTGAGCTTGTTGAACGCAGAGAGACATGACTCTGAAAAGTCGAAAGGAACATCCTTTCCCAATAGCTCACATAAAGGCTTCGAGATTTTCCCGAAATCTTTAATGAATCTACGATAAAAACCCGCATGGCCTAGGAATGACCTAATTTCTTTGACCGTTCTAGGAGGTGGTAATTTTTCAATTAGACCTACCTTTGCCTTATCTACCTCAATCCCCTTAGCAGAAACAATGTGCCCTAGCACAATCCCCGATGTTACCATGAAATGGCATTTTTCCCAATTGAGGACTAGATTGACCTCTTTGCAACGTACAAGGACCAAAGTCAAGTGATGAAGACATTCCTCAAAACTTGATCCAAAAACTGAAAAATCGTCCATGAATACTTCGAGATATTTTTCTAGCATGTCGGAAAATATACTCATCATGCACCGTTGAAAAGTAGCGGGTGCATTGCACAATCCAAAAGGCATGCGACGATACGCGAAAGTTCCGAAAGGGCAGGTGAAAGTTGTTTTCTCTTGATCGATTGGAGCAACGGGTATCTGGTTGTACCCGGAATAACCATCTAAGAAGCAATAGTAAGAATGTCCTGCCAGACGCTCTAACATTTGATCAATGAAAGGTAAGGGGAAATGATCCTTAGGAGTCATCGAGTTGAGTTTCCTATAGTCAATACACACTCTCCATCCATTTTGGACTCGAGTGGGGATTAATTCATTGTCTTGGTTCACTACCACAGTGATACCAGACTTCTTAGGAACTACTTGTATAGGACTCACCCAACGACTGTCAGAGATAGGATAGATAATACCCGCATCTAGCAATTTCATCACTTCCATCCGAACCACGTCTTTCATGATAGGATTTAGTCGTCTCTGAGGTTCTAAGGAAGGTTTAGCAAAATCCTCTAAACGAATGTGGTGCATCACCACAGATGGACTAATTCCCTTGATGTCAGCTATGCTCCAACCCATAGCTTCTTGATGTTCCCTTAATACTCCTAACAACTTTCCCTCTTGGACTTCATTGAGGTGAGAGGAAATGATCACAGGCAAGGTTTGATTCTTGCCAAGAAATGCATATCTCAAGGTCTCTGGAAGAGACTTGAGTTCAATTTTTGGAGGCTCGACATGAGAAGGAACAAGATTGGATGTGCGCACAGGAAGACTTTCAGCTTTTGCGTGCCACCGCACAGAATCTAAGAGTGGAACGGATTCAAGCAAAGCATTGACTTCGCTTATAGACTCTTCTACGTCCAAGTCAAGGCCAAAGTGAGCCAAACATTTCGTTAGGGGATCAGAGTACCCTAATTCTTGATACGTTTGATTGACTAGCGTATCTATCATGTTCACTTCCTCCATACCATCATCTATATCAATTCCTTGGAAATTGTGGAAGACGTTCAGTTTCACTTTCATATCCCCAAATGCTAAAGTCATAATTCCGTTTCTACAACGAATGACTGCGTCAGACGTGGCTAAGAATGGACGTCCTAAGATGATAGGAATATGACTGTTCGAATTGATGACTGGCTCTGTGTCTAAGACAACAAAGTCAACAGGAAAATAGAAATCTTTGACTTTAACTATCACGTCCTCAACTATACCCTTTGGAATTTTTATGGACCTATCGGCTAGACTCAACGTGATATCTGTGGGTTTCAAAACCCCCAAACCTAATTGTTTATAAACCGAATATGGTAAAAGGTTCACACTGGCCCCTAAGTCTAAGAGACATTTTTCGACCACTTGATTTCCAATATGAATAGAAATTGTCGGACATCCAGGATCCTTAAATTTTGGTGCAATCGTTTGTTGGATGAGTGACGAAGCTTGGGCTGCCATAATAGCTTCCCGAGGAAATGGTGTTTTCTTTTTAGCTGTGGTCAAATCCTTTAAATATTTCGCATAAGAAGGTATCTGCTTAATGGGATATTGATATGCACATTCTGGAAGACTTCTAAGACACCCTCAAACTGCTTACCTTTTTTAGAATCTCTAAGGCGATGGGGAAATGGAGCTTTTGGAATTGGTAAAATGATAGGAGGATTTTCCAAATCTTTCTTCTTCTCTGTTAGAGACTCTATGGCTTCTTTTTGAACTTTGTCCTTTTTTAAGACTTTTTCTCCCGTGTCAATAGGTTGGACCTTGTTGTCCACCTTCTTTCCCGAACGCAAGGTGTGGATAGCCTGGACTGAGTCTTGTGGAGCTCCAGAATGGCTTCCTACTTCATATTGACCTTTCGATCCGTTTGGAATCAAAGGTTGGCCTCTAGGGTTAGGGATAGTTTGACTAGGTGAAAGCGCCCTCGATCCGCGGGGTGCGCGGATCCGCTTTTGACCCTTGAGGTTTGGGAGTCGCCACCTAGTTTAGGTCTAGGAACCATAAATGACTCTACAATGGATAAAAAAGAACTAATCTACATAGAAATCTGAATCCGGGGATCATGTTACGGGGTTGGAAGGTGTTAGGCACCAACCCCGCCGGCCAATGCCGGTCTCTACTTATCCCAAATAGATCTACATCGCTAATGATAAACTAGATTCAAAAAAATAATAAAAATTTACCTTTGATCTGCAAAGGTGCTATTCCCTCAGATCTGAAAATGAACAGTTCCTTGTACCGTACTCCTTGCTTCGTTTTGTCTCCGGATCTGATTCCTGATCTCCGAGGCAAGGTGTCTCTTACTTGGATCTGGATGCTTTGAATTTGTGGTGGATTTTTGGGGTGTTTTTGAGAGGTTTTTGGGTGTTTTTTAGGCTAAAATCGGAGTAGGGGTGTTAGGGAAGGAGTTGGGGCTCCAAAATTAGGGTTTTGGGGAGGTTATGGAGGCTTCTTCACCTACTTTTTCTAGGGTTTTTTATTTGATACGAAAATGGGGTGTGGAGGCTCTTATTTATAAAGTTTTTTAGAAGCATTAGGGTTTGATTAGGGTTTCTTTTAGGGTTTCAATTAGGGTTTTGACTTAGTCTTTAGGGTTTTAGGGTTTTGACTTTAGTCTTATGAGATTGACTTGATTAGTTTTAGATTAGGGTTTGGATTTAGGGTTTTGACCTTAGTCTTATGAGATTGACTTGATTAGGGTTTTGATTTAGGGTTTTGACCTTAGTCTTATGAGATTGACTCGATTAGTTTAGATTAGGGTTTTGACTTTAGTCTTAATTGATTGACTTTTAATATCTTGACTTTAGTCTTGCTTAATTGACTTTAATTTTGACTTCAGTCTCACTTGATTGACTTTTAATTTTTGGAGAACCTCCCTCTAAAATATCTTTAATTCTTTGGACCCCCAAATGGAGGGGTCCTTAAAGAAATATCCCACGAACCCTCAACAATTTTGCCTGAGGGTCCAATTAATCGATTTTTGAGGTTCAAAGTTTTGAATTAATTTCATTAATGTTTCACTTTAAATATTTAATGTTTTATTTATTAATTTCGAATTTTTTAATTATGAGAATTGTGAAATTACCGTTTTGCCCCCGGAGAGGACTTTTCACGTTTCAAGCCGGTTTTTAATGTTCTAGGATGTTTTAGAATCGGTTTTTCATAAGGAATTCAATGAGAATGTTAGTTTGTGTCATTTATGAAAATTTTTATGTGAAATTATTGTGAATTTTATGAGGGGCATTTTCGTAATTTTGTCAAATTCTGTTAAAATTGGTGAAATGATTTATTTGGTTCCGATTTGTTATTTTATGTGTTCGAGAGAGTTTTCCTAAGCGTAACGTAGGCTCTAGGGTTGTTTTGAGGTTAGGGTATTTTGGTAATTTAATCATTTTTAGTGATTTTTATCGTGAAGCTTCTTTTTGGTTTGCAAGATGATGATTTCTAGGTTTCTGGAGTCGCATTTTCCTAGCGTAGCGTGGTTTCTAAGTTTTGTCAGTTTGAGATACCTCATCCGGATTTCTGAAACATATCTGGTAACAAAATAAAGCATTGGAATAGACATCCATCATTGGGAACCTTTGCGATCGGGTTGACGACTTGATTAATCAGGCGGATGCAAAAATGGGGTGTCTACAGATGCCCCTCTTTGGCAGAGGATTGAAGCAAACTAGATAGCAAATCTATTTTGGTAGATAGTGCGATATCCGAATGCCAAAGCTAGTGACAGTTCATTTTGCAGCCTGATTTAGCAATTCGTCGAGGTGTTCGGATCCTTGAGGGTAAAGCTCTCCCCGAATCAAAAGGTTGTCAGGTCCTTGAGCGAGAACTCTCACTGACAGTGTCAGATCCTTGAATCTTAAAGAATTCTCCCTGACTAAAAGAACAAGTGTGCAAGTGTGTGCACTGTGTGAAACTGAGTAAAATCTGAGCATAAACTAAGCATAACTGAGCATAAATGAGCATAAAAAAATTGAATGTCTTACTTTACCTACCATGGGTGAAAATGTAATAAACAATTTTTTTTTTTGAAAAGTTTTACTCTACCTACTCGGGGTGAAAGAGTAATGAACTATTTTTTCTAGGAGTCCTACTCTACCTACTCGGGGTGAAAGAGTAATGAATTCTTTTTCGGGAGTTCTACTCTACCTACTCGGGGTGAAAGAGTAATGAACTATTTTTTTCTGGGAGTTTTACTCTACCTACTCAGGGTGAAAGAGTAATGAACAATTTTTTTTGGAAAGTTTTAGAGTAATGAATTCTTTTTCGGGAGTTCTACTCTACCTACTCGGGGTGAAAGAGTAATGAACTATTTTTTCTGGGAGTTTTACTCTACCTACTCAGGGTGAGAGAGTAATGAACTATTTTTTCTGGGAGTCCTACTCTACATACTCGGGGTGAAAGAGTAATGGACTTATTTAAGTATAATCTGAGAAAACCCTCGGCGATATCTGACTAAGCATAATCCGAGAAAACCCTCGGCGGTAACTGAGCATAGTTCCGAGAAAACCCTCGGCGGTATCTGAGCATAATTCCAAGAAAACCCTTGGCGGTATCTGAGCATAGTTCCGAGAAAACCCTCGGCAGTATCTGAGCATAATTCCAAGAAAACCCTTGGCGGTATCTGAGCATAATTCCAAGAAAACCCTTGGCGGCATCTGAGCATAGTTCCGAGAAAACCCTCGGCGGCATCTGAGCATAATTCCAAGAAAACCCTTGGCGGCATCTGAGCATAATTCCAAGAAAATCCTTGGCGGTATCTGAGCATAATTCCAAGAAAACCCTTGGCGGTATCTGAGCATAATTCCAAGAAAACCCTTGGCGGCATCTGAGCATAGTTCCGAGAAAACCCTCGGCGGTATCTGAGCATAATTCCAAGAAAACCCTTGGCGGTATCTGAGCATAATTCCGAGAAAGCCCTCGGCGGCATCTGAGCATAATTCCAAGAAAACCCTTGGCGGCATCTGAGCATAATTCCAAGAAAACCCTTGGCGGCATCTGAGCATAGTTCCGAGAAAACCCTCGGCGGCATCTGAGCATAATTCCAAGAAACCCTTGGCGGCATCTGAGCATAATTCCAAGAAAACCCTTGGCGGTATCTGAGCATAATTCCAAGAAAACCCTTGGCGGTATTTGAGCATAATTCCAAGAAAACCCTTGGCGGCATCTGAGCATAATTCCAAGAAAACCCTTGGCGGTATCTGAGCATAATTCCGAGAAAGCCCTCGGCGGCATCTGAGCATAATTCCAAGAAAACCCTTGGCGGCATCTGAGCATAGTTCCGAGAAAACCCTCGGCGGCATCTGAGCATAATTCCAAGAAAACCCTTGGCGGCATCTGAGCAAAATCCAAGATAACCCTTGGCGGCAACTGAGCAAAATCCAAGATAACCCTTGGCGGAGACTGAGCAAAATCCAAGATAACCCTTGGCGGAGACTGAGCAAAATCCAAGATAACCCTTGGCGGCAACTGAGCAAAATCCAAGTTGACCCTTGGCGGAAATTGAGCAAAATCCAAGATAACCCTTGGCGGAGACTGAGCAAAATCCAAGATAACCCTTGGCGGCAACTGAGCAAAATCCAAGATAACCCTTGGCGGAGACTGACCAAAATCCAAGATAACTCTTGGCGGCAACTGAGCAAAATCCAAGTTAACCCTTGGCGGAAACTGAGCTAAATCCAAGATAACCCTTGGCGGTAACTGAGCAAAATCCAAGTTAACCCTTGGCGGCAACTGAGCAAAATTGGCAAAGGAATGAAGGACTTTTGGGAAAGAAAGAATGAATTTGGAAAAGACTGATCAGAGTGAATTGAATAAATCTGGAAGATACTGAATCTGGAAGAGAAATGATCGAATCCAGGAATGATTGGATCTGGGAATACCATATTAGTTGATCTCTGGACACAGTCAAATGTGAGATCCGAAGTGCTTTTGTTTGAACCTCAAGGATTTATCCAAAAGTTTTATGAATTTAAAACCTGAATTTTTATTTCTTTTGAACCTCAAGAGTTTTTTGAAGAACTGTTATCAAGAGGGTAACCTTAAGTTTGAGGTTTTTAGGATTAACATTGCTCCAAAAACAAAATGTCCCTAGTTTGACAATAAACATGGCACATCATTAAAAATGCCCCTGGTATAAGAAGGGAAATTACATAATTTAGAGAAAAAGAAAAATGCCCTTTGTATGAAGGTTTGAAATATTTGATTACCACAAGCGCAATAAAGATCCAACTTTTAATTTTGATTAATTTTATTAAAGACTTTGAGTCAGGCTCAAGAGAACAAAATATTTCCCTTTGAGACTCATCATAGAATTCATCATTCTCTCCATTGGTTCACTTGGGGAAGTAAGAATTTTCAGATCGATCATAGACAAGATACTTGTGGCTACTGAATCTATGCCTGGTTTAAGCTGAGTATTGAACTTGATTATTCGGATTTCTGATGTTTTAGCTCGAACTGCTCTCAGCTTGGGATTTTCTTCTGTTTTTTTTTTATTTGCTCTAACTTTTGCCTAGATCGCCTTTCCAGGTTTTCAATCTATCGAGCTTGCTCTAACTTTTGCCTAGATCGCCTTTTCAGGTTTTCAATCTAGCGAGCTTTTTTTTTTTTTTTTTTTTTTTTTTTTTTTTTTTTTTTTTTTTGCTCTGATTGTTGCCAAAGTTGTCCTTTCAGATTTTCAACTTTGCGAGCTTGCCTTAATTTTTGCCTAAGTCGTCATTTTCAGGTTTTCAACTTAGCAGGCTTCATCATTTTTTTTTTCTTTTTCTTTTCCTCTGACCTTCTAGAATTACTGTCTGATCATGTTCTACTACCCTCCTTGACCTTTTCACACGGTACTTAGGAGGACTTTTATAGGTAGGCTTGGGACTAGGCATAAAATGAAAGGGATTTTGAGGCTCAAAAACCCAAATGCCCCTTGTGTGGCATTTCATTTAAACTTTTTCTTGAATTTTTTCCATTCTTTTGAATTTTTTCTTTTTGGATTTTTTCTTTATCGGGGAATTTATTTTTTTATTTTGGTGTGGTCGAGCCTGAAGTAACTTCTCAGGTTGCCTACGTACCCCAAATTTTTGGGATCAGACCAAAACGTAGTTCGGATTTTTCCCTCCTCTAGGTTAGGTGATCGGGCTGAGAAAGAAAAAGGCATAATTTTTATTTTTGAAATGGCTGCAAAGGGGTTGAGAAAGGATATGTTGAACTGGGTAACTGGGTAATATAATGATTGATTCGGCCAAAGATGGCCTCCTTAAATGTAGTACCGCTTGATCCGGTCAAGGTTGGTTGACTCTGGTAGTTCACTTCTATCATGATCTTGAAGTCTGACGACTTTTCCAGACAGTATTTCCTTAATGAATGAATTTCTCCAATTGGGTTCAGACTTTCTCTTATAATCGAGGAAGAGTGTTCAATTTTCTTTGAAGTCTGATAGTTAAATCCTTGACTTGTAAATGATGAACTTTGAACTTTTTGTCAAATGGACGGGTGACTCTTCTTAGATAAGCTTGCACGTGATACAGGGCTTTAACTCGTTTTCTTCGATCAAGTTTAATTCTTCATACTGCTGACGAACCCAATCTGTTTCTAACAAATGATTTTCCAACAAGACCCTGAGAGACGAAATTCACATTTCAACTGGTAAGATTGTTTCCATATCATACTCTAAGGAGTAGGGAGTAGCTCCACTAGAGGATCGAATTGAAGTTCGATATGTTCATAGCGTGAATGATAATTTTTCTGACCAATCTCGATGTGATTGTCACATTTTCCTGATGATAGTCTTGAGACTCTTACTGACTGCTTCAACCGTTCCATTGATCTGAGAACGGTAGGGGGATGATTTGTACTTCCGGATCTTCAACTTTAAACATAGAGTAATGATTTATGCTTTGAAGTACAACCCATTATCAGAGATTAGTTCAAAAGGTACCCCCATATCGACTGATAATATATGATTTGAAACTCAAGATATAGTGAGGATAGCATTGATACATTTTATAACATCTTCTTTGATTCCATTGATATAGACGAGTATCCATTCCATGTTGAACAACACCCAAGCTTGCACCTAGCATATCCTCATATGCCCACGAACAAGTCTTTTGAAATTTCTGAGAAAACTCATTATCCCCTGGTGTTCCTCTAGAGATAAAATGATTTCTATTTGAATCTCTTTAGGAATTTATTTTTTGTTTCGAGGTCAAAGACCTTTCCTTTCTCGATTAAAGGTTGAGCCCGACTCTTATCTTCTTGTTCAGAAACGAAATCTATCAAATTATTAGTTAATTCGTTAATGCGCTCGAGGTATTCAAAAATTTCCTTTATCCGATCAATTTCAGATGGGACAACAGACACCTCTATAGACTCAATGAACTAACTTGACTCAATAGGAAAGAGTAGACTCAATCTAAGGAAGACATGACCTTGCTGGAAAAAGGGACTCGAGCTAACCCAAATGACTCTTGAAAACTCAAGATAAGTACTCATACGAGTTTGATTAGGACTGAGGACTGAGATATTGCTTATAACCGGTAGGATTGAAGCACTATGATCTTTAAAGAACAACTAGGCGACGTTGAGAAATTCTGAGGTCATTTCTGATTGTTGATTTGATATTGACGTTTACTCTAACTGACCGGATTTACAACCCTAGTTAGACGATGGACGATTGAGCTTAGACACAATGATAACCCTTAAACCTCTTTGAAGGTGAATTTAACCAATTTCAGTGTCACCCCCTTGATAACATTTTAAATAAACCCTGAGATTTTATTGAATTTTGTGCATCAATCCATTAAAAAATTCATCCATTCAATGATTATTCAGAAGAAAAATAATTATGTTGCACTCTTGAAAAATATTGGAAAATAATGTTTTTATTTCACAAATCTGATTATTTTTTGCAACATTTTTTGGTAGTTTTCCAAGGTCCATAAAAACTTTTCATGCAAAAATAGATCTTTTGCAAATTATTTTTCCTTCTTTTTCTTTTCTTTTGGAAAACATTTTTTTTCTGGAAAATATTTTTTCTCTGAAAAATAGTTTTTTATTTGGAAAGTATTTTCTCTTGAAAAATATTTTTTGGAAAACGTTTTTTCTTAGAAAACATTTTTTTTTAAAGAATAACACTTTTTTTGGAAAACACTTCTTTTGGAAAATATTTTTTTCTGGAAAATGCTTTCCCTTTGTAAACTATTTTTCTTCTTTGAAAATTTGATTTCTATTTCGATTTAAATGGCCCGGTCCATCAGGATTGTTGGATCGAGTTGGGCTGGGTCGAGATGGATTTTTTATTGGGTCGGTGCACTCATTTTGATTTTCAAAAACAACATTTTTATCCTTGAGGACAATCATACACTCTGATCTCATCATTCACATACATCCATTTCATCATTCACATGCATTCTGATCTCATCATTCACATACATTCATATCAATCACAAAGTCTCATAAGATTCCATTCAATGAACAACCCGGGAACACCCATGATAAGTTCGAGTCGTGACCTACTGGGAAGGTTTCTAGACTCTAAGCTTACTACGTGCAATGCATTTTTATCTAGCCACCCTTGCCCAAGCACACCTATATACCTTTCGATACGTGGTGACTTGGTTTGATATACCATGTAAGTGATAATCTAAAACCTCAATTCACTTCTTTGAAGCCAAAAACAACCAGTTTGATCTCCAGTTGAGAGGTGGCGCACAATGCTGAGCAAGGGCCCACTTAAATACCTCTCGTCTAGAATAGACGTAGTCTATCCCCCTCGTACAGTAGGGTACAGCGGGGCAAGATCTGCTTAGGCACCGGTTTTGACCAAGAAGTGCAATTGATATACTTAGATTACCTTTTATACCTACGGGTACGAGTCAAGAATTGTAGCTTTCATAAATGGTTTGGCATCCCACGAGGGGACCGACCACGTACTAGTACTACGTTGGCAATCGGGACATGTGACTGTGTGGCTTACAATAGGTCAAAGGCTCAGGTCGCTCCAGCCTGGGTGCATCAACATACTTCTCAGAATCACCTGATCAGATGGTATTGATGCCCCCAGTTTGATATACCCTAAGGTACGTGACTGGAGTTGTGGGTTTCATGAATGACGTCGCATCTCCGAAGAGACCGAGCCACGCACTAGTGCCACGTTGGCTAAATGGGACGTGTAAGTGAGTAAAGCGGTAAACGTGCATGTGGTGTGTGCAAAACAGGGTGGGGTGTGCCCGGGGCCTTTTTCAAACAAATGGGCTCATGGGCCTGATCATACCATCATACATCGGATTATGTGAACATTCAATCAAGATCGACACCATTCAAATCATATGAATATTTAATCAAGATCATCACTAATCAAATCACATGATTGAAAATAAATATATCAAGCATACATCCATGTTAAAAGCAAACATTTAATCCGAAATATTTATTCATGTATTTCAATCAAGGGTCATTTTGGATGGTCCAAAATAATTCCGAATTTTAAAGCACATTGGATGGAAGATAAATGGATGATCGCTAGCATGGAGATCTAAAATCAAATAACCCCCTTCCCCCCTTTTTTTTTAAAAAAAAATCATAAAGTTTAACCCACAAGTGGATCGTTATTGACACATCATCTTTTGCTAGTATCACCCAAATTTCCATGTAAATCAGTAAATAATTACTATGATCAAAGTAACATTAAAATGAATTGGTGTGTCAATAACAACTCACATAGAAATCAGAATTGTTCTCTTTTAAACCATAGAGCTGCTAATTAGTCCTTTTATTTATTTATTTTTTTTTTTGCCATATTTGCCAAACACCCACGATCTTATAGGTAAATCACATAAAACGGATGTGCGAGATTTCATTTACCTATAACACGTGAGATCACATTTTTGTTTAAAAAAAAAAAAATGGAAACGAATAGAAAACGAAGTGGCCGGTCCACTCAAACAATTATCAATCTTATCAAGATTGATTTAAACCAACTAGCTCAAAATTCAACTCCAAGTAAGATCGCTTTTTGAACGTGAACCATACAACTAAATCGGGACTCACAAAACTGATTTCAGAAATTTGATTCCATTAAAATCTGTAATTTTCTCTCAATTTTCAATATTGTAAGATCTGAAATTTCGAAAAACTGATCAGATAAACGCATTAAAACTTAAACTTTCTGAATCAAACAACCATTAAAACCGAAAATTATTTTTCAAAACATGTTCCAATCGAACCAAAAATCGGAAGTGTGGCGATGAAATTCGGCTGCAAAGAAAAACTCAACCATTGGAAGATGGAAAAGTAGAGAGAACTCAATTGCATTCCACTTATGAATCCTCCTCTCGTGATTTCCAAAATCGGATTTTTTTTTTTTTTAAAAACTGCTGCCATTAACGTCTCATTACAGCTCAAGCTCGAAAAAAAATCTGCATAAACTCTACTAACCGCGGGTTTGATTCCCCTCTTCGTTGTATATTGAATACAACTCTTGCTTCAATTTTGAAAACCCGAAAACAGAAGAAGAACCCTCGAGTTTCTTAAAAAAAGCACTTTCTTTTTTCGATGTTCCAATCCATAGATCGATTGGATCTATGGATCGAAATCGATTGGGCAAAAACAGATCTCTTTGTTGATCTAGAGAGACCGATTTAAAATGGGTCTCTCTGTTGGAGATGATGAAACCAAATGTAAAAAACCAGATTTGAAGGAACACTCATTGTTGGAGACGTTGAACCTGCATTTAGCTCATTTGGGAAGATGGTGTGTGAATAGGAACAAAACAGTTTTGCTTATTACACACCATTCCATGCACACAAACGCTGATATTGAGTTTGGTGTGTAAACCGAAAAGTAATGTCATTGTTCATGACACACCAACCCAACTTTGTTGACAGAACCTCAATCCGAAGCATTTTCCTCTCCTTTTGTTAAAAATTTTTATTTAAAAATTCCTCCTTTGCTGTCAATGTACAGCGCCACTTTCCCAAACTCCAAAAAAATTATTTTATTTTAAAAACTAATAACACATGTTTTTTTTTTTTTTTTAATTTTTAAAACACAACACTGTCCAATGATTAATGGCACTCACCCTTAAAAAAAATCAAAATAAAAAATAAAAAAATAAAAAATAACAGAAAAAATAAAACTACACACATAAAAATTAAACGCCAATGGTCCACCAATCATCATATTATTTTCCATACAACCAACCATTCCGAAATCCTTCATTATTTAGGACCACGTTCGATAACCCTTGATTGACTCACAAGAATAGTATGTCGAAGCCGGATATTTAAAATCAAAACACATGCTCAATAATCGGAAAAAAAAAAAAAAAAAAAAAACAAAGACGCAAATAATGAATAAACAAATAGACAAAGAACAAATAAATAAAAAGAAACTAGGTTATTTTAGCGATACTCTCATACTTGGGGTTTTTCAAGTTTGATCCTCAATGTCCCCAGCAGAGTCGCCACTGAAAGCGCCCTCGATCCGCGGGGTGCGCGGATCCGCTTTTGACCCTTGAGGTTTGGGAGTCGCCACCTAGTTTAGGTCTAGGAACCATAAATGACTCTACAATGGATAAAAAAGAACTAATCTACATAGAAATCTGAATCCGGGGATCATGTTACGGGGTTGGAAGGTGTTAGGCACCAACCCCGCCCGGCCAATGCCGGTCTCTACTTATCCCAAATAGATCTACATCGCTAATGATAAACTAGATTCAAAAAAATAATAAAAATTTACCTTTGATCTGCAAAGGTGCTATTCCCTCAGATCTGAAAATGAACAGTTCCTTGTACCGTACTCCTTGCTTCGTTTTGTCTCCGGATCTGATTCCTGATCTCCGAGGCAAGGTGTCTCTTACTTGGATCTGGATGCTTTGAATTTGTGGTGGATTTTTGGGGTGTTTTTGAGAGGTTTTTGGGTGTTTTTTAGGCTAAAATCGGAGTAGGGGTGTTAGGGAAGGAGTTGGGGCTCCAAAATTAGGGTTTTGGGGAGGTTATGGAGGCTTCTTCACCTACTTTTTCTAGGGTTTTTTATTTGATACGAAAATGGGGTGTGGAGGCTCTTATTTATAAAGTTTTTTAGAAGCATTAGGGTTTGATTAGGGTTTCTTTTAGGGTTTCAATTAGGGTTTTGACTTAGTCTTTAGGGTTTTAGGGTTTTGACTTTAGTCTTATGAGATTGACTTGATTAGTTTTAGATTAGGGTTTGGATTTAGGGTTTTGACCTTAGTCTTATGAGATTGACTTGATTAGGGTTTTGATTTAGGGTTTTGACCTTAGTCTTATGAGATTGACTCGATTAGTTTAGATTAGGGTTTTGACTTTAGTCTTAATTGATTGACTTTTAATATCTTGACTTTAGTCTTGCTTAATTGACTTTAATTTTGACTTCAGTCTCACTTGATTGACTTTTAATTTTTGGAGAACCTCCCTCTAAAATATCTTTAATTCTTTGGACCCCCAAATGGAGGGGTCCTTAAAGAAATATCCCACGAACCCTCAACAATTTTGCCTGAGGGTCCAATTAATCGATTTTTGAGGTTCAAAGTTTTGAATTAATTTCATTAATGTTTCACTTTAAATATTTAATGTTTTATTTATTAATTTCGAATTTTTTAATTATGAGAATTGTGAAATTACCGTTTTGCCCCCGGAGAGGACTTTTCACGTTTCAAGCCGGTTTTTAATGTTCTAGGATGTTTTAGAATCGGTTTTTCGTAAGGAATTCAATGAGAATGTTAGTTTGTGTCATTTATGAAAATTTTTATGTGAAATTATTGTGAATTTTATGAGGGGCATTTTCGTAATTTTGTCAAATTCTGTTAAAATTGGTGAAATGATTTATTTGGTTCCGATTTGTTATTTTATGTGTTCGAGAGAGTTTTCCTAAGCGTAACGTAGGCTCTAGGGTTGTTTTGAGGTTAGGGGTATTTTGGTAATTTAATCATTTTTAGTGATTTTTATCGTGAAGCTTCTTTTTGGTTTGCAAGATGATGATTTCTAGGTTTCTGGAGTCGCATTTTCCTAGCGTAGCGTGGTTTCTAAGTTTTGTCAGTTTGAGATACCTCATCCGGATTTCTGAAACATATCTGGTAACAAAATAAAGCATTGGAATAGACATCCATCATTGGGAACCTTTGCGATTGGGTTGACGACTTGATTAATCAGGCGGATGCAAAAATGGGGTGTCTACACTAGGAAATTGACCTTTCTCTCTCCCACTCAATGAGAGAGCTAACTGCCCCAACTGAACTTCCATCTTAGCTATGGATTGCGCAGTGACCTGGTTAATCTGAGTTTGATTTTGATGGGTTTGCTGTTGAGTTTGGATGAACTGCTGTTGCTGTCTCATCAACTCGGCAATCATAGATTCTAAGGACGACTGTTGTTGGGCAGGCTGCTGGTAATTGGTCATGGGATCTGGTATGATGGCTCTGCAATCTGTAGATTGTTGGGGTTGATAAGAGACTTGAGGAACAATAGCTTGGTTTGTGGAAGAACTAGATTGCCTAGGAAAACTCCTATTGTAACCTGACGGACCACTAGATTGAATAGGTTCATTCTGTCTGTATGAGAAATTAGGATGGAACCTATTATCTGGGTGATACGTTTGGCTAAAAGAGTTTGGAGTTGGCTTCCTAAAAGTACTATAGCCATTAATCGCATTTGCTTGTTCAGCTTTGATTTGAGGCAAGTTGGGACAACATTCGACCAAATGGTCGTTGCTGTCGCATATGACACACAAAGAATTCGGTTCGACAGTCACTTGCGAAATTGTACGAGGGTCTAGGTGAGGTTTGGATGCTGAGATGGTAAAGGCATCTAACTTCTTCGTGAGATTATTCATCCCACTCACTAGACTACACATGACATTTTTGAGATCAGGTTCTGCCTTCATCTCATACATGCCTGTCTTCCTAACCGGATCGTCTCTATCAAATTCTTCTTGGTTAGTGCTCCAATTTTGCGCACTCTCAGCTAACTCTACGAGGAAATCATACGCTTGGTTGGGAGTCTGGTTCATGAACTAACCCTTATGCATTGACTCAACTAAGGTACGTTGATTCATTGTTAATCCTCTATAAAAACTTTGCACCAACTGTGCTTTGTCAATGCCATGGTGTGGGCATTTGACCAATAAATCATTGAATCTTTCCCAAGTTTGGGAAAATTCATCATCAGGACGGGCTCTAAAATTTCTAATAGAGTCCTTCATTTTCTCAGTTTTGGCCACGGGGTAGAATTTGGCCATAAATTTCTTGGATAGAACATCCCAGGTAAATATGGAATTGGGTGTTAGGGAGTTCAACCACGCAGCTGCGTGGTCTTCCAAGGATAACGGGAACAGAATAAGCTTGATACTCTCCTCATCTAGATTCTGATTTCTAAAAGTTTGACATATAGTCAAGAATCGATTAAGATGGGTGTAAGGTTGTTCACGCTCTAAACCGTGGAACTTAGGGAGCATATTGATGGTGGCAGCCCTAATTTCAAACTGAGGTGCATTGTTCAACGGTAAAACAATGCATGTGGGAGGAGATGCGGAAGCTGGAGCGAAGAGCTCATTGAGAGTTCGCTCTCGATCACCCATCATAACTACTGATGGTGTTTTGCGTATCCTACTGATGGTACGTTCGATCTCAGGATCAAATGGTTCTAACACGTTATTTTGTGAACGTCTACCAAGCATACAAATCACACAGTCGATCAAACAATCACGAAAAGAAAAGACTGGACCTAGATAGGTTGCCTAAAGCTAGACAGCTCCTAACTGGGTAGAAATAGCGCAACTAGCCTTCCAACTCAGTTCTATGAAGTCAAGTTTGAATCATTCGGATCTCCAGATCGGAGGAGGCGCATAATGCATAAGCAAGAGCACGCTTAAATACCTTCCTTTCTTGAATAGACTGAGTCTATCCCCTCAAAGGGCAAGATCTTACTAGATACAAAAATGATCAAGAAGCGCAATTGGCACAACTTGAAGCGAAATTTCTCCTATTGAGCTTGTGGGCCCTATAGTCAAGTCTAATTGATTTTAATTAATTTGATTGGATGACTAGTGAATTGATTATCCTAATTAGAGCAAGGAATTGGTAATGACGTCCAATCCTTATCTTATCATGCCATCCCTAGGAGAGGGGTGCTCTTTACTACTTAATTAACTATTCCAAGTGTGTGCAAATTGGAAAAATAACATACAAAGGCAAGGAGTAACCCACTAGCAAAGAGAGGCGTGGGTGTTTCGGGATTACCTCCCGTGCTAGACGGGGTGAAGACGGTTTGAGTCGACTTAGGCCACCAACTCCAATTTTGGTGTGCGAACCTAAGGAGCCGTGACGGTATTGTCCACCCGTCGTCCTTCCTTAGTCTATTACAATCCAAGCCTTCTTGGATAATTAATAAAAATTACAAGAAATCCTATACAAGAGTTTCTAAAACAGAAAAATAAACCTAACTAAAGATTAAAGGAAATTAAAAGAAAAGAAGAAAAAAGAAAAAAAAATGTTCACCTACAAGAAGCAAAACAGAAATGTTAGCAGAAATGATAGTAAATGGACTCAAAAACAGAATCTGACTTACCGCTATCTTGCTGACTTTGTCAAATTTTATAGAAAATTTCGTTCTACCCCAAATCGATATGCACTAATAGATAATCGGAGATCGGAGTAGAAAGTTACAGTCAGTTTAAGTTCTGCTGTCAAGCGTGAAAAAGAAAACGAGAATGACTTTTTTTTTTTATGTTTTTTTTTCTTCTTTCTTCTCTCTTAAAATCTCAAGAACACTTGAACTTATAGAAAGAAACCAAAAGAAAAAAAATAAAATAAAATAAAAATGAAAAAAAAATAAATTTTAAATCAAAACTTACTACTACTACCTTTACCTTTCCCCGGCAGCGGCGCCAAAATTCTGATGAGACTATCGTTGTTCTTCTCACCAGAGTTAATAATAATCTTAGTTTTACCTTACTTGTGGGGCAAGTAGGGGATCGAACCCAAGAGAAAGGAGGAATAGAGCTAAGCTAAGAAGATAAAATTCAAATTAACTAAAAGGAATTAAAACTATTTTTCTTTGTATTTTTGAACTTATAAGAAAATGTAAAATTGCTAGAAAATAAACTAAAGTAAATGAAATTAAAAGCAAGTAAACTTATGAATTAAAATACCATTGGAGGTGGATTTACCTAAAACATGTTAATGAGCAATTTCTAGTCTCTAGCCTTTTTATAACTCAATCATAAGGGCTTGGTGTTAGCTCCTTAGATCGGAAAGTTTTACAATTAAAATGAAATAAAGGAACAAAAATAAAGTAGAATTTCTTGAGAACTTCTTACTACAAATTATCTAATTTAAGCATACTTTATCTTGATCTAATCTAAGCATAAAGTATCTATATTAAGAATAAAATGTGCAAGAAACTTAAAGAGAATTCATAAGTATTTTAAATAAAAGAAAGGCATAAAATTAGAAATAACACAAGAACTTGCTCTAGGCTTTTCCACTCTCCAATGGAGGGGAACTTAGCCTAATGTCATTGCAAGAGAGGGAAGATAAGAGATGAAAGAACTTTTCTTCATTTCATGGAGAAAATTACAACTTCTTCTTCTTCTACTTCTTACAAGACTAGTTAACCAAAAGAAAATAACTAGAAAATGAAAATACAAAAAATAAGAGAATAGGCAAAGAGCCTTAGATTAAAGGAGTCTTGGATAAGAGAACCAAGATGGGACCCTTTCTCTAGAAATGAAGGCTCTATTTATAGAGAAAAATGTGTGTAGAAGAGTCTAAAAGTAGCCTCCACTTTTCTTTGCACAAAAAGACAAAAGAGGAGAATATGAGTTAAGGATTAGGGCATTCCAAAGGATTAGGGCATTCCAAAGTGTTAGGACATTCCAAAGTGGGCCCAAATGCTTTTGCCTTGAGATTTTGATTCCAAATTGTTGATTTTCTGCACAAGAAACACACGTAATTAGATTTATCTAGTAAATGAATTTATTTATATATAATTAAGCCTAATTAACATGCAACGTGGTGGTTTGAGGCTTATCATGATTATTATCCTAATATAGAGAAATAGGTACAAAAATCAAGATAAATATCCGGAAAATGTGCTTATAATTGAGTGTTTGGAGACACTCATCAAATATAGATTTTGATTTTGAGCGTTAGAAATTTTGTTAGAGTGAGGAATTCATGTATAATCGTGTATATAAACTTCTTCTTCCGCACTCTGATCTATTGTACGTTATTAGATGTATATAGGCTTCTGCTAGTTATTATATTTAGTATGTATATACAGGATAATGTATGTTGTCTATCAGGTGCAGGTTGAACGTATTGGAATGCTAACATAAACAAATGAGACTATGCCGAAATTTCGAGGCGCCATCTAGTGCCTCGAGATCTGACATGGGGCTTTGTGTTAGCGTTTAACGGGGCGCCACAGATATAATTGACATCTTCTTGTCTTTTGCAAAGGCTGAATCATTATTAGTGCAAATATAATCATGAAAATAATTAAAAACATTACATTACAAAATAAATGGAATCACTTAGTCAATTTTATTGAAAATGAAAAAATTTCATCATGTTTAAAAGAGTTAAAGAAATACAAAAAGAATGATCATGAATACAAGTGCTTTGGTAATATTAGAAATAATTAAAATATTTTCAACCATTTGCCATTAATTGACTCTGTGCATTTCAATAACATGACAATCTTGTAACCTATAATTTTGAGAGCTTGAGTAATGATGTAAGGACTTCACTAATAATTTGATGCAAATTTTGTCTTGGTTGAATCTGCACGGATGTAATCAATGACCTTAAGACCATAGTCCCTTACTTTAAAAAGTGCTTTGGTAATATTAGAAATAATTAAAATATTTTCAACCATTTGCCATTAATTGACTCTGTGCATTTCAATAACATGACAATCTTGTAACCTATAATTTTGAGAGCTTGAGTAATGATGTAAGGACTTCACTAATAATTTGATGCAAATTTTGTCTTGGTTGAATCTGCACGGATGTAATCAATGACCTTAAGACCATAGTCCCTTACTTTAAAAAGTCATAACTTAACATGTTTACCATAAGCTTTTCACGTTAGAAGACAGTACTGATCCACAGTGTAAACACTCCAATTTGAACGGGCTTTACTCAAAAAAGGCTAAAAAAGATGTATTTTATCCGAATGAGCCTAAGGGCTTAAAACCTTTAAAATAATGATTTTATTTCAAAGAAATGACTATGGTTTCTTGTTTGGCCCATGGGCTAGTAAAAATGATGGATCATCCCTTACCACCTCACTTTTCAACCCAACTTAATCTTATCCTAATCAAATCCAAACCAACTTCTAAGCCCATTAGACCTAAAATCGAATCCAAAACCATTATTCTAAGCCCAAATCTCAACCCAAGCCCAATGATCACACCCAAGCACCATAAGAGATCAATGATCATCAAAATGGGACACAAGTTACTACCACAACCCACTTCCCTAATTCATTTATCATCCCCATCACCTTTCTCTAAAAAGTTAATCTACCCATATCTCAACCTACACTCATGTCATAATATACTCTACTCCGTTCAACTCATCTAATGCTTAACCAAAATGAGTTGAAAGATCCAACCCATGTGGATCACAAGCAACCCATTTACACCCCATTCCATAAATTTCCTTCCACCACCCTTAAATTACACACATCTTATTCGTTAACCTCATACCATTATATCCCTTTTCACCACTTCACCCTATTTTCACTAAGGAAGTCATCTTTGGTTCAAATTTAAATTAAAGTCCCACGCATTCGAGGGCACAAACCGAATTTTTTTGACTTTTTTGACTTTTGAAAATTGAATGAATCTAAGGTTACACCCCAATAGTAGAGGGAATAGGGTGCTTAACGCCTTTCATATTCCCTAATATGGATCCCCTTACCTATCCTTTAGGTGGACCAATGGATTTTATCCATATGAAAGTCACTATAAATGAAAATTTATTTTTTTAAAATTACTTTTCGGATGGTCATTCATACCATTTTCTAAAAAAGAATAGTAGCGACTCCAAAAATTCAAGTAGTAAAAATCTTTGGACTCGAAAATCTCATGTTTACACAAAGCTCAATGCTAATTCTGGAGTTTTTCTTTTAATAAATCTAGATCAATTATATATAAATCAACCTATTCAACAAACTCACTTTGTAAATTTTTAGCACTTACCATTCTTGATTTGCCCTATAGTCGTTAGGACTGAAGTACCATAAGACCAAAGTCCATTAATCATCTTCAAAGGCCAATCGTATTGATTCTCGGTTATAATTTTTTGAAGTATTCTCAATAGGATCTTGTTATAGTTTCAACTTGACCGTTCCCAGTCGGATTGTATGTAGTCGACTGAACATGAAACATTCCCAATTGGCTTAAAACTATTATGGTTTCTCCTTGAAATTGTGAACCATGATCTGTGACAATAGTTTGAGGTGAGCCAAATCTGACAACAATATTTTCCATGATGAAATTTACAGTCATTTCAGAATATACTCATCGTAGTGGAATAGCCTTTACCCATTTAGTAAAATATTTGGTGGCGATCAAGATCCACATGTGATTTTTTATTTGAAGAATGTGAGATTTCCCGATCAGATCAAGTCCTCACATTTTGAAAGGCAATAAGCGCATACTGGAGGGAGCTTATTAGGGTGCAGTTTGGAAATGCTTGAATGGATTTGGTTGGCCTTACATTTCTGTACAAATGTTTGACAATCCTTATGCATCTTCGACCAATAATATCTGATACGTAAAAATTTGAAAATGAGTCAATCAGCACATTGATGTTCATCATAAACTCCCACATGTATATTTCTTAAAATGTCACAGTTTTTTTCTTATGTGACACTTTATAACAACACATCATTAAAACTTCTTTTATAGAGGATATTTCCAATGAAAGCGTATCTTATGGCTTGTCACTTGAAATTTCATACTTGCATTTTATCTATTGGAAATACCCATTTTTTTACATAATCTTTTAAAAATTAAAACTACAGTTCTTCAGGACTTGTAATGATCCAAACTTGGTCATTGTTTTCTTATTATAAGTCCTTAAGTTTGAATTGAGGGTTTGTTTTTCTTCACATGACATTAATAAATGCTTGATCACCTATCTCCATTTTAAACTTGGATCTAATTGTGATAGGAGAATCTGCGTGGGTATTTTTTCGTCTCGGTACAAGTTCCATGGTTATATGGCGAAAGTATTGCAATGGTTGGATAATTTTGTTGACGTAAGGACGAAGATGATTCTTTTTTTTACATAATACAATTTTTGAAGTTGAAAAATCACTAGAAGATCTCCTACTATATGTAAATCTCGAATCTATACTTCAATGACTAGTTCTAAACATATGGTTACGACTTTGTATTCTGCCACATTATTAGAGCAATCAAAATCTAACTTATAAGAAAAAGTTAACTCATATCTTGAGGGAGTCATAACTAATTCATTCATCACACGAGTCATTTAGCGCCAACTAATTTATTTGACAATCTCATTCTCATGGTGAGTTGTCAAAATGCATTACCCAAGTGCTCTATGTTGAAGTATTATTGTAAACATTGGCCTTTTTATTTTGAACTTGGAAGTTGTTTTTTTATTGTGGGCTCACCAAGTTCTGGAGTAATTTGCCTTTCAACTATATCATCTTCATCATTTAAACAATCAATAACATTTTGTCAACCAGGAATTAGACATTCTACTAACATATTAGCTATCGCTTGTCCACGATTTTTTTTTTAATTTTTTACATTGAATATCTTACTCGACAAATTTCAAAGACCATCTAGTAAGGCGACCCATTAGAATTGGCTTATTCAGAAGGTATTGAATCGGGTCTGTTTTTATGATGAGCCATATAGTTTGTTATCATAAAATAATGCTATAACTTTTGAGTAGCATAAACCAAAGTCAAAGATAGATGTTCGACCCTCCAATATCTTTTTTCTATTGAGATGAGTATTCTGTTGAAGTAGTAAATTGACTTTTCAATCCCATCATCCTCTTGAGCCAATGAAACACCCATTGCATTATCAATAGACAAAAGATATAACAATAATGATTTTTCTTCAATGAGAGATATCAAAATCGGAGGCTTCAACAATTCTTCTTTGATGCAATCAAATATATCTTGATATTCACTATTCCACTTAAAAGTTATATCTTTCTTAAATAATCATATTATAGGTAAGGTCTTCTTAAACAAATTCGAAATGAAATGACGAATGTATGAAATCTTTCCAAGGAAACTCTTGACTTTATTTATAGAGATTGGTCGGGAAATTTCCTTGATAGTCTTAAGTTTTGTTGGATCAATTTTTGTTTCCTTGTATTTGAATAGAAAACCTAGAAATTTTCAGCAATCACTTCGAAAATGCACTTCAATGAATTCATTTTTAAAAATCTTTCTCAATATATTTTTATTACTCATTTTAAAATGGCTACATGACTTGAACAAGTTTATGTTCGAACAACAATGTCATTGACATACTCATCAATCTCTTTATGTAACAAATCTCTAAGGATCTTTGTCATTGCCTATTGATAAATGGCTCTGACATTCTTTAATCCGAAAGATATCACACTAGAACAATACACTCTCATAAGGGTTATGAATATGTTTTAACTACATTTCCAGATATCATCTTTATCTGGTTATAACCACTATAACCGTCTATGACGCTGAATATTTAATATTTCGAGGTATTATCGATCATTATATCAATATTAGGTAAATGAAATCCATCTTTAGGATTTATTCAAATCCCAAAAATCGACAGACTCTAATTTATCTATTCTTCTTCTTGATCAAAATAATATTTGCCTACCACTCTTGGTACTATTCTTTTCTAACAAAACCAACTTTAACTAATTTCTCAACCTCTTATCTAATTTGACTTCTATTTCATGTTTAAACTTATAATGAACTTGTTTGACTGGTTTGAAGTGAGGATATATTGTCAATTTATACATCACATATTTCAATGTTAATCTTGACATTTTGTCATAGTTCCAAGTAAATACATCATCATACTCGTGAAATATTTCTATTGCTTTTCATCACCAATTAAAGAAGAAGCGATATACATGATTATATTTTTTCCTTCTTTTTCTAAATTCAGTTTAACCAGAGTTTTTGTTACTAACGATATTTTATCCTTTAAACATGGCGGAGTTGGTAATACATTATTATTATCCTCTTATTTGATTATTTCATCACATGCATACACCAGGAAATTCATAATCGTAATGTCAATGCATTTATCTGTATGATCATAAATTTGTATTGGAAAAAATAATACTTGTAAGTTTCCACATATGTTAATGTAAATTTTTTCATCAAACAATCTAAGTAATCATTGCAATGAACATTTCACAAAAACTTCACAACACACAGATATATATATATATATATATATATATCATATCATTCTGTTATATTGACAGAAACAAGAAATCATAATGCATTATATATGACATGCATTTGATCATTTTGATGAGATAAATAAAATGAGTATATTTAGTATTACTATAAGTTCAAAATTTTTGTGATCAATAGAAGAATAATGTGTGTAAAATTCCATACATGTTAATGTAAATCTTCTTATCAAACAATCTAAGCAATCATTGCAATGAACACTTCAAAAATATTTTGCAACATACACATATATTATATCATTCTATTATATTAGTAGAAACAAGAATTCATAATACATTATATATGACATAGATTCAAACATTTTGATGTGATAAATAAAATGAGTATGTTTATTATTACTGAAAAGTTCAAAATATCGTTTAATCATTGGAAAAGTGCCTTAGAGTTCTAATCCTTCCGACAACCATTTTAGGGGTGCCTCAGAGTTCTAATATTACATTGGCAAATATTTTGAAAATATTTGTTTTTGCAACAAACTACGAAAATTAGGAAAAAATAAGAATTATAAATCTCCAAAACCAAATAGAAAATTAAAGAAATGTAAAGAAAATCCAAATATACAAAATAATGAAACTAATCAATACCAAGATCCTCTCAATTAAAATACTATTTTGTTTCCCCCTCTTATGGTCTACAAGTGTAACAATTTTCAGATTTAGATCTGGATACATTGGAGGAATATTGATGGTTCTTAATTGATCATGTCCCCACCACAATGAAGAAGATCAGAAATCCAACCTCGTAATATGGTAAGATTGTTAGTTTCGTTGTTAGAATTTTTTTAGATTCAAAATAGACCTATCTCTTAAATTTTGGATCTCAAAAATTGATGGAGAGAAAAATTAGGTTTGTTGATTGGAAGATCATTTTGACGGTTAAAATCAATTTCACAATTAAATGTAATAAAACTTCACGTATAAACTTAAAATTTAATGATGAAAACTACGAATTACTGATGAAAAATTTAAAATTATTGTAAATAAATGGGAATAATTAAAATTACACCATGAATATGATTTTACATTTATTTTAAATTAAATAGATTTATGCAAATTTGATCAAATTTCATTTCTTAACTCCTTTATTGATTGATTCCAATTTGAGTTATAGTAGATCTTCATTGTAGATGGGAAGAAATCACTTTTTTTCATTCTTTATAAATCTAAAATTTCTAAAAGTGAGAAAATCTAAAAAATATGCCTTGATTTTTTTCGATCCTTCCATTAAACAATAATTTATGTCCTCTATTTATAAAAGTCAAAGGGGGAGAAAACTTATAGATTAAGTATTTCCTAAAATAGTAAAAACATCATTATTACACAATGTCTAAAAATAGACATATGTACAAAGAACACATAAAATTATATTATAATGACACGTGCGTTAAGATATTAGATTACATTTTAAAGAGCACGTGGAGAATTACTCAATCAAGTTGAATGATCAGAAATCGCTATAATGATATAATTGTATAGTCATTTGACTTGAAATAGTGATTTTCGATGTAATACTTATAGCGATTTAGACAATAATATCATTTCTTCAATATGTAACCTTTGATCTCTTGCTTTCCTCAATTAATTATTTAAATTTCAAACTCTTTAACTCTTCATTTCTTCTTCATAAAGTTCATAAGGCTTTAGACATCCATAATTATGTTTGATTTTCAACAAGAAAAACTTGATCATGATCGTGATGTGGGTTTAATTTGTCGTATAACAGTAAAGTTCCCTTCATATTTGCCTATTAGAGGAGTTCAAAGATGAGCATTACACCCAAAATAAATAAATAATTCGAATAATAAGTAGAAATAAAATCTTAAAAATGATGGAGCATGAATGAACATATCTAGAATACGACAATAGCATGTGAGTCGAAAAATAAAGATCCACGAAGTCACGTTTGTTGAACTATATGTACAAAATAAAATCGAAATAGTTGAAGTGTTGTGCAAAGAAAATTATTATCAAAAAAAGAAACCAAGAACTTGAAGGAGCAAAAATCGGAAATTGAGCATTCAAAGAGTTGCCACAAAACAACATCAAAGGTACGATTCAATCTAATATCGCTATTTTAATCTTTATCGAAGAAAAAATTCATATGAATTCGGAGTTGAAGCATACACATTTAGTTGGTAGAAGAAACACACTTAACAATATGAGAAGAAAACGAAACAAAATAGGAGCACAGTAAACAAGAATAAAAAATGAAAGTCGCAAAACAAATAGGATGAATAAAATATAAGATGTAAGAAAAAATAAAAACAGTTTGGAAGAAATAAATTGAAATCACAAAATAGGTGATAGGTTTTGAAAATAAGAAACACCTCGAGAATAAACTAGATCTTGTTATGCAAATAACATCATATAAAATTTGCTATGCAATAAGTGTGATAGAAAAATCGTTAAGTAAAAAGACATTAAAAAAATTACTATTCAAAAATTGTTATTGAGAAAGCGATATTGAAGGAAGTGATATTGAGGAAAGAGATATTTATATGCAATAGGAAAGAAAAAATGCTATTTTGTAGGAAAACGATTGTTAGGTTATAAAGAAATGAATAAATGAAAGGGAAGAATAATGAGAATCACTCCAAACCATGACGAGATTTGTGATGCTGAAAAGTGATAACAAAATTATTATTGGTCAATAATGTCATAAGACAAGAGGAAATACTGCAAACCATGGAAAATTGTTCTTGAGATGATAGAGAAAAAAAAATAACGGATATTTTTACGAAGAGACCCATTTTTGTGTATTCTTAATATACTTGTTCTTAGTATTTGTTGCACTAGCTGTACCATATAGTTGTCTGAACACAACTATTTGTAATGTTGCGAGAGTAATAAAGAGAAAATATGTATGTTTTGTGAGTCTTTTGGTTGCACAATTGGATCAAGGGTTAGATAACTATCATTACAAATATGGGCATACCAAAGATTTAAAATTCTAGTACTAGAAAACAACCATCAATAGAGACATGACATATGTACAGAACATTCTACTACGCCATTCAAAAATCTCGAATACAAGATATATTGTTCTATGCTAGAGTATTGTGCACATCGCCAAGGATCACATAGAGGCTATATAAGGGGAATGAGTACCGATCAAAGCCATTGTTCAACAATAAAACTATAGTTTTCAGGACATCCACCGACTAACTGTACATATATAGAACCACAACATTTGATTTTCTGATTGGGATGCCTACCTATTAACAATTCAGAATAAGAAGTTAAATGTTATAAGACTATTGGTAGCATATAATCTGCATAGGATAGCAAGACAATTTGGATGTAATAAATATGTGCCTACTTAGTGGTTTCATAAAAGTTTAGATTTGTGGAGAATACCATCCAATATTTCTTCATGATTCCTCTAAGCAAAAGTCTTCTAGTGATAAATGAAGATAGATAAGGTATGGTCATAGGGGAATATAATGTGTATTGCATTCACTATGTTCAAACAAGATGCCCGACCTTTTCACAATTGTGCCAAAAGTTACAAAGAGCCAAGAGGAATCATTTATGCGTAAATTCGAGAGAAAATCATAACATATGGTTAAATTGGCTCTAAGAAAGATAGTATGAATTGTTAGAACATTTACAAGATAAAGGTTTTGATGTAACAGTTGTTAGGAGAATAAGAGAAACTATGATACACATAGACCCAATTGTAGAATTACTAATAAAAATTAACAAGGAATAAAAATAAACAAGAAAAGGAAAAAAAATTGCGGTAATAGAAGAAGAAACAGAAGTATTTGGAATTAGGAGAACAAAAAAAAAGACCATGACTGATAGTTCGAGAATAAGGTCAGTATCGAAGAAATACTCTATCCCCAGAGTCATCACTAAAGAAGTTGAAGAAATGAATGAAGATGAAACATGATGTAATACAATTAAGAGATGAAACAACTGAATAAGGTAGGTTACAAGAACCTTAAAGTAGGTTAAAAAAACTCTTCATTTCATATTTTTTTTCAGAATGTATTTTTGTGTAAGGCTGATAACGCTCTAGTTCTTGTTACTTTGAAAATCAAACTAGATAGGAAACCACAATTCGAGTTAGTATAAGTAAAATAATAGGTTTACCAAAGAAAAAGAATACAATCTCCCATAATTACATGTAATCAAAAGAATAGGTAAATCCTCTCTTTTAGTTGGAGAAAAAATGAAAAAATCGTGGGAATAAATGAGGTGTTTATTCCATAGAATAAAGAAGGGAGGAATTTGATTATTGTTTTAATTTTGTGGGTTATAGAGGTATGAATAAGAAATGCCCAAAATAAAAAGCATTTGGGATAAAACACATTGATACTCACACACACATACACATAATGCAATATTAAGTATCTTTCCTGAAAAGATGAATAAGAACATAAAAGAATCTCAATATTGCTAAGTTATGTAAAATAGAAGTGCAAAACTCTTATTTTACTAACTTAAGAATAAGCAATGTCGAATGAAATAACAGAAAATGAAACAGCTGCAATGGCTGATGGTACGGGGGACTACACCCATCAGAGGAGAAGAAAGTGAAAAAGAAAACATCGAACAGCAATTCCTTATATTGAAGTAAAGGAAACAAATGTTGATAATGAAAAAGAAGGAAATGATGATGGCAATACCACAAAAGAAATAACTTCTAGCATTGTTGTTGGAAAATGAATAGAAAATGAAGAGAATATCTTTCAAGAAATAACTTCTAATGCTGAAGGAAAAAAAAAAGGAAAATTTGATGAAGTAATGAAGACAAATGCAAAAGATAATGAAGGAAGTAATAAACAACGTCAAAAGAAGACGAAAAGGAAATCAGAGGAGAAGAATAAGATGAAAATGAAATAATAGAGATAGGAACATAAGTGGTGTCCGAAGAAAGACAAAATATTGGTAAGCAAAACCAAGTCTAATAAATTATGTATGCATTATTATGACTGACAAATAATAAAGTTAATGTTAATCACTGAACTGAAGAAGAGTCAATAAGCAAACCAAACTCACTATTTGCTGGTACATCAAGAATAAAAAGCCATGACAATGAAGATCCATTCAAGTTGATACTTTTAATTGAGAAATTAAAAGAAAGAAGTGACAAGAAAATCAAACAAAGTAAAATGATAGAACAACAGGTGTTGGGTCACGATGAGTTGATAGAAACAAAAGTGTAGGACGTTAATAAGGTGAGTGTTTTGAAAATATGTATAATTAATAAAATGATATTTCTTCAAGATGATTCCTATAACTTGACTCAACTGACTCGCATCATTCTGATATCTGAGGAACATGAAATAACTATCATAATGCACACCCCTATGATGATAATTACCAAAGAATACCAGCAACCCCCAACTATAAGTAGAATTCATTTGTGTAGAATAACATGATCAACGAAGCTTTGCATCTTGCCAAAGTAATAATATACTTTCATATTCTTTGCAGGAAGTTCTAAGGCCCGATAATATTGTAAAATCCCAAATTTTCAATTCGTATCTCGAGGGAAAAAAATAAATATTGAAATTTTATGACAATCTTGAAAGTGGGACTTAGGAGTAAAACTTTAGGATGTTTTTGGTCATTTTTAATGGAATCTGACCTCACCATTAGATTCAAAATGATCGAAAAACATAGTTTAGGCTGTAAGCACGCTCAAGTGCGAGTCCGAATAGAAAAGTTACAAATCCTCGATTACCGAGTCAGATCAGGCTAAAATAGTGACCTTTTGCTAGAGTAAGAATTTTTAAGATTTGATTATACATTGGCTTCGTAACGAAAAATTATTGAATATAGACTATTTATTTGTCATTTTTGGAGATCAGAAAGTCGAATTATCGTCAAAAATGAAAACGACATCAAATTTAGGGGTCACCTCAGGTCAAAAATATAAATTTTTGTTAGAGACATAATTTGTAAAAATTGACTATACCATTAGATCCGGAATGAAAAATTAGGCGAAATAGAGTATTCATTTGTCAGTTTTGGAGTCCAGATGATTAAGTTATCATCGATCAAAACAATTGATAAAATACCGAACTCGTCCTAAATTTTATATAAATAATATTTTAATTTTTTTTATCTCATCTTCCCCAACTCGTCCATACAGCCACGATAATAAACGGAAAAATTTATTTTTCTTCGATCTTCTACCTCAGACCCTTCACAAACGGCTCGCCGTCAACTACCGCCGCAGAAGGAAAAAAGATTCGTAGCTTCGACATCTATAAAACCCACCCAAGAACTCTTCATTTCATCTTCTCTTTCACCCGGTATCATCAAAAATCAGTCGTATTTATATACGAAAATTTCGAAACTTTGACCTCGGATTTAGTCCGTTTCTGGGTCAAATCGTCTTCCGACGCAGAAGGAAGAAACGTTCGCAGCCTCGACATCTACAAAACCCACCCAACCTTTTCTCGTTTCACTTTCTATTTCACCCGATATCGTCAAAAATCAGCCGTATTTATATACGAGAATTTTGAAAACTTCGATATCGAATTTCATCGATTTCGGGGTCAAACCGTCCTCCGTCGCAGAAGGGAGAAAGGACGACGACGTCGAAATATTTAAAACTACCAGGCCAGATTCAAAAATCAGCCACTTCGAAGTTCGGTCTGTCTCAATTTCCGTGCCGATCACCTCGATTTTCGCGTACGTGCTTCGATCCTTTCGCCTAGAGATTGTAAGGAACTCTCAATTTCTATTAATAATCGTAGATTGTGAAAATTGCATTTAGGATTTTATCGGAAAAATTTTGGATTTATTCAAAATATAGAATTCTTTTGTTATTTCAAAAAAATTCATGCTAGAAATTGCATGTTTGACATGTTTAATTGTATTTTTAACAAATTATACGTGGGTAGGGTATTTTAACGGGTTATTTCCATAAATTGGGTCTTGTGCAGTGCTCGGACCCCGTTTTGAAAAATAATTTGTATTTTTTTATATTATTGATAAAAATAAATTCTTCAGTTGGAAAATGTGATTTAATATTCAATGAAATCATATTGAGTTGATGAATATCAGAAAATAGATATTTTATTGAAGAGATTGAAAACTGTAAAAATCAGAAAAAAGAGAAAAAGGGTATGAAAAGGTAAAATGTAAGAGTCGCACCCGAGGGGTGATGTCTGCATTTTACGTTGTTGTGTTGTGTGTAGGTTGGTGAATAGATATCCAGGGATAATATTGTTGGTTGCATGTTTATTTAAATTTCTGTTAGCGCGAGGCGCTGTTTACATTTCCGTTATGTTATTTATTTTAAATCGGGTGGCCACACTTGCATAGTAGGAAACTGGATATTCATTCTCAACTTTGTATTGTTAATTTCTCTTTTGTTTTCAAATGAAAATAATATATATAAGTAACTATTTTGTGAGCTGTTAAAGAGTTTGTGAATGCTTGAAGGGATAGTGCGTCATATCATCCGGAATGGTGTACTATCCTGGGATGTACGGTAAGGACCACCAAGCTCATACGTGGTATGGGACGCGTATGAGAGTGGAGTCACAACTAGAATCCGGGATATTCTTCTCTATTTTTACCAGTGAACTTGTAATGTAAAGGTGGTCGTATATGAATGGTTTGTATATTTGGGAATCACATGCACGCCTGATAGGCATAGACGAAGATGATAAGTCAGTGATCACTAACAATCTATAGTAGTCAAACGTTCTGACACATCGAAAAGAGACCCATTGCTTACAGTCACGTCAAACGGCCAGCCTGAGCCGGATAAATGGTCAACCAAGCGTGGTAAACAGCGACCAGCCACAAAATCAGGAACTAAAAGCCATAGAAGAATTGTAACATCATGTCCCGACTGGGAGCGATCCAATCGTGAATCCCAAGTCTCTAATTCCAATACTCTACCATTGTGTATTATATATCTGTTGCTTATTTTGATATATAAAATGAAATACATGTTTAATATTTCCATTTGATCAATTAGATTTGTATAAAAAGATAATGTTATAGTGAGTAATGCTGATTGATGAAATGTCAGTTTTAAAATGTGTAGTTGCTCATTCCTGGCTATATGTACCAGTTAATCGTAGTTTATTTTGTAAAATTTTATATTGTTAAAATGATTAGTATGCTTATTCGTTCATGCTAGGAGGGGTTATTGGCAGAAATTGTTTGTTTCCTTATTGGATAACCATTGTTACTCACCCTTTCCTTCTCCATTTTTTAGTTTCAGATCTGAAGCTTAGCGAGGCAGGTGTAGAACATGAGTGAAAATCATCTGGTGGGTTAGATAGACAACCAGAGTCCGTCACCTGGTAAGTACTAGGACTATACCCCCTAGTGGTGTCAGTTCCCCCAGGTAGTCTTATGGATTCTGTCTTGAGTGTTAGGATTTCTGTTAGAGTGAGGAATTTTGTATAATCCTGTATTCTGATTATTCTTCCGCACTCTGATCTTTCATACGTTATTAGACGTATACAGACTTTCGCTAGTATTATATTTTGTATATATATGCAGGATTGTATGTCGTTTATCAGGTGCAGGTTGAACGCCTTGGAATGCTAACATAAACAGAGGAGACCATGCCGAAATTTCGATGTACCACCTAATACCTCGAGTTTTGACATGGGGATTTGTTTTAGCATTTGGCGGGGCGCCACAAATATACTATCTGGTCTAGAATTTTTCATTCATTCATCATTATTTACCTGATTAGAACATGAGATATTGATAACTACCGCTCAAGATTTAAGAGAGTTGATCAATAATAATTTGTTTGATGATTCGTTGACCTTCAACTTAGGTACATTTACAACTACAGGACGAGAACCTACGGTATACATCAATGATGGCCCAATGAAGAAAATTACAAAGCGATAGCCGTGATTTTTTACTACATTTCCTCAATAATTGAAAATACATGCTGATGATGTGGCACCCTCGAAATACTAACACAAAGCCTCATGTCAAATCTCGAGGTACTAGATGGTGCCTCAAAATTTTGACATGATTTCCTATGTTTATGTTAGCATTCCAAGGCACTAAATACCTGCTTCACCTGATAAACAATATATATTATATCCTGTATATATACATACAAAATATAATATTAGCAGAAATCCCTATGCATCTAATAGCGTACGATAGATCAGAGTACGGAAGGATAAAAAAAATAAAGGATTATACAAAAAATCTTCACTCTAACAAAAATCCTAATACTCTATCAAAATCTATAATACAACCAGGACAAACTGACATTGCTAGGTATAACCCAGTGCTTATCATGAAAAAGACTCTAGTTGTCTATCTGACCTACCGGATAATCCTCACTTGTGCTCTACACCTGCCTCGTCAAACTCTGAATCTGAACTAAAAAAATAAAGAAGGAAAAGGTGAGTAAGAATGATTACCCACTAAGGAAGTAAATAATTTTTACCAATAACCTCTTTTAACATGAATTAATAAGCATACTAAATCATTTTAACATATGTAAAGTCTTACAGATTAAACTATGATTAATTGTTACATATAGCCAGTGATGAGCAACTAAATATTTTAAAACTCACATTACATCAATCAACAGTGCTCACTATAATATTTTTCATTTTATACAAATCTAATTGACCAAATAGAAGCATTAAATGTAAAATCCCAAATTTTTTATTCGTATCTCAAGGAAAAATAAATAATGAAATTTTGAAAAAATCTTGAAAGTGGGACTTAGGGGTAAAACTTTAGCACGTTTTGATCATTTTTAATAGAATCTGACCTCACCATTGGATTCAAAATGATCAAAAAATATATTTTAGCTTGTAAGCACGTTCAAATGCGAGTTCGGACATAAAAGTTGTAAAATCCTCGATTATTGAGTTGGACTAGGCTAAAATAGTGACTTTTTGCTAGAGCAAGAATTATTAAGATTCGATTATATCATTGGATTCGTAATAAAAAATTATTGAACATGGACTATTTATTTATCATTTTTGGAGATCAGGAAGTTGAATTATCATTAAAAACGAAAATGACGTCAATTTTAGGGGTCACCTCAGGCAAAAAATGTAAATTTTTTTTAGAGATAGAATTTTTAGAAATTGACCACACCATTAGATCTATAATGAAAAATTAAACAAAATAGAATATTCATTCGTTATTTTTGGAGTCCGGAAGGTTAAGTTATTATCAAACGAAACAATAGGCAAAATACCGATTTCGTTCCAAAATTTATATAAATAAAATTTTTAATTTTTTTTTGTTTTTTGTCTTCTCCAACCCGTTTAAAACAGCCAATGAAATTTTTTTATTTTATTTTTTGTTTTTAGAAGTTCAACCTCAGATTCACGACAAACGGCTCGCCGTCGACGACCGACACAGAAGGGAGAAACGTCTACAGCCGTGTTCTCTACAAAATTCACCCAACCTCTTTCCATTTCACTTTCTTTTTCACCCCGTATCATAAAAAATCAGCCGTATTTATATACGGGGATTTCGAAACTTTGACCTCGGATTTCATCCGTTTCGGGATCAAACCGTCATCTGTCGCAAAAGGGAGAAAGGGTGACGGCGTCGAGCTCTTCGAAACCACCAGGCCAGATCCAAAAATTAGCAATCTTAAAGTTCGATCCATTTCGATTTTACGCCGTTCGCCTCGATTTTCATGCTCGCGCTTTGATCATCTCGCACAAAGATAGTAAGAAACTTTTAATTTCTATTAGTAATCATAGATTGTGAAAATTGCATTTAGGATTTTATTAAAAATTGGTGGTGAGTTTCCAAAAATATAGAATTTAATTGGTTATTTCAAATTCACGCCAGAACTTGCACATTTGATATGTTTAACTGTATTTTATAACAAAATATACGTGGGTAGGATATCTCACTGGGTTATTTCCATCAGTTAGGTCTTGTGCATCACTTGGACCCTGTTTTAATATAAGTTTTGTACTTTTTCAATGTTTTTGATAAAAATAAATTTCATAGTGAAAAAATGATTTAATATTCAATGAACTCATATTGAGTTGATGAATATCAGAAAATGGATATTTTGTTTGAGAGATTGAAAATTGTAAAAATCGAAAAAATGAAAGAAGAGTATGAAACGGTAAAATGTTAGAGTCACACTCGAGGGGTGATGTCTGCATTTTATATTGTTGTGTTGTGTGTAGGTTGGTGAACGAATATCTATGGATAATGCTACTGGTTGCATGTTTATTTACTTTTTGTTAGTGCGAGCGCTGTTTACGTTTCCATTCAGTTATTTATTTTAGGCTGGGTGGGCACACTTGCATGATAAGAAACTAGATATTCATTCTCAATCTTATATTGTTAATTTCTCTTTTGTTTCAAATGAAAATAATATATATATATATATATATATATTGTGAGCTATTAAAGAGTCTGTGAATGCCTAAAGGGATAGTGCATCATATCATCCGGAGTGATGTACTATCTTGGGATGTATGATAAGGACCACCAAGCTCATACGTGGTATGAGACGCGTATGAGAGTGGAGTCACAACTGGATTCCAGGTTTATTCATCTCTATCTTTACCAGTGAACTTGTTATGTAAAGGTGATCGTATATAAATGGTTTGTATATTTGGGAATCACATGCACGCCTGATAGGCATAAACGAAGATGATTAGTCAGTGATTACTAACAATCTATAATAGTCGAATGTTCTGACATATCAAAAATAAATCCATTGCCGAATAAATGGTCCCACAAGTATGGTAAACAGCGACCAGTCACAAAATCAGGAACTACTACTTTATTATGAAACATCATGTCCTGACTGAGAACGTTCCAGTCGTGAATCCCAACACTTTAATTCTAGTACTCCACCATTGTGTATTATGTATCTGTTCCCTTATTTTGATATATAAAATGAAATGCATATTTAATGTTTCCATTTGATCAATTAGATTTGTATAAAAAGAGAATGTTATAGTGAGTAATGATGATCGATGTAATGTGAGTTTTAAAATGTTTAGTTGCTCATCCCTGGCTATATGTACCAGTTAATCGTAGTTTCTTCTATAAAACTTTGAATATTTTAAAATGATTCAGTATGTTTATTCATTCATGTTAGGAAAGGTTATTGGCAGAAATTGTTTGCTTTCCTACTGGGTAGCCATTGTTACTCACCCATTCCTTCTTCATTTTTTTAGTTTCAGATCCGAAGCTTAACGAGGCAGGTGTAGAACATGAGTGAGAATCATCTGGTAGGTCAGATAGACAGCCAGAGTCCGTTACTTGATGAGTATTGGGATTATACCCCCTAGTGTATCGATTTGTCCAAAAGTATTATAGATTTTGTTCTGAGCGTTAGGACTTTTGTTAGAATGAGAAATTTTTGTATAATCCCGTGTATAAATTTCATTCCCTTCTCCTTCTGCCAATGCCCCAGCCACTTCTTCTTTGGGACGTCCCCAACAGTAGCATAATGAACCTCTTCTTCTTCTTTCTTTACAATCCCCAGAATAACTTCATAATAGCAGCGCTCACAACAACCACCATTTCCATTCTCTTCTCTTGAACATCCCAAACCAGCGCAGCCACACTTTATTTTCTCCTCTTGAGCCCCCCAACCACACACATATTCAATCTTTCATACTCTCCGCAACGCACCCAACATCATTGCCATCGTATCCCTTTCTCCTCTTCAATGACTCTTACGTTACTTCGAGTCTTATTTGAAGGAATTACGCATTGTAACCCCCATACGATCATAGACGTCAATTGGATTTTTCTTTTGTATATTTTGTTATTCTCTTTTCTCCTTTTTTCTTATTTTTATTTTCTAGATGATCATTCAACCTTCATTAACGTGTTTATAATGTTTGCCACATATCCATAACTTTTTGGAGTCAAGAATTTTGCACCTACACATGATTTTTTTAATTAATTGATTGGTCATATGCCTATAATGTTTCACATTCCAGAATTTTACACGTATACATAAGTTTTGATTTACGAATCTTGCACATATATAGATGAAATTTTTGTTGATTTACCACATGTCCATGAAGTTTTGATTCACGAATCCTGCATATATATAAATGAATTTTTTTTCACTGATTTACCACGTGTTTCTAACGTTAGCATTCAAGAATTTTATGTATGTATATGAATTCTCGGTTTGATGATTTGCTATTTGTTTACGATGTTCATAACTTAGAAATTTGACATGTATGAATCTCCAATTCAAGTGCTAATGTGTTAATAATTTGCCAATTTTGAAATCCCTACATATCCTTATTTTCCTGATTTGATAATGTTCCATGATAACGATTTTCGCCAATTGTGAGATCCATGTGTATTTGTATTTCCCATATTTTTTTTGTGGTATTGATGTTTGCCGATTTGTTGAGTTACCATGTGTTTGTAAATTCCTAATTATGAAATTTTCATATTCGGAATTTCTATTTTGGAAAATTCATTTATGGAATTTTCTAATTTGAGAACTTTGTAAAATCCTATTTTGAAAAATACATATTCATAATTTTCAATTTTGGAAGATTCATATTTGCAAATTTCAAATTTAGGAACTCGTCATATATTGGCAATTTTTGTTTTGGAAAATTTATTTTTAAAATTTCTAATTTGGGAATTCATTACATGTTCTTAAATTTCTAATTTGAGTGATTTCATATATCTAATTTAAAAACTCTATAAATTGCCAATTTAGAAATTTCACACTTATAGCTTTCCAATTCGAAAAATGTGCACAAATTTCTATTATTGTTGATTTGGGAAATATTTGTATATGCGAAATTTTAATTGAAAAATGTTGCCAGGTGAACTTTAGAAATGTGGGATGAAATTAAGGCTTTTTCAAAAAAATTCATTTTTGTGTGAAATTTGATGAATCATGTAAATATTTAGGTTAATTTTATCCGTAAGTTTTATTTAGAAAATCCGATATAAATTGATGATGATTGGATCCTAGTTTGACTTTTGTTTTTGTTTGTTGACTATATGATAATTCTAGATCGTAGTAGAGACCGATCATCTCGATAAGGCGGGTTTAATGCCTAACACCTTCTGAAATCCGTAATTTGACCCCTTACCTATTTCTCTTACTCGTGAACCAACCCGATCCATTTTGGAGTTATCTATCATTTCTGGACCTAAACTAGGTGGTGACTCCCGATTATCAGAAAATTCCTCATTTACCAATCAGACTCCTCTTCACTATTTAGTGAAAATAGGTCGAGATGATTTCAACTAATCATGAAGAGTTTGATAAAGAAGATCTAGCTAAGAAGTTAAACATATATTAGATGAAAGTAGACCCTGATCTCAAGAATATTGTGATTAGTCTAGTGAGTAATATGAATAGTGTGACAAAAAAATTAGATGTTTTCCCATCTAAGCATCTGACCCTCGCTCAGTTTCACAAGTGGTAGTTGAGTCAAGTGCATAATGTGTCTTGTGCAACAGTAATGACTTTTTGGTCAAATGTTGTCCCAACTTCCCATTTATAAAGGTTGAACATGCAATGTAATCAATGGTTACAGTGCATTTAGGAAACCAACGTCTAATTCTTTTAGCTAAACGTAACACCCGGATAATAGGTATCATCCAAATTTCTTTTATAGACAGAATGAACCTACCCAACAAACTAGTCTTCCTGATTTTAGTAGAGGTTTTTCTAAGTTAGTCGATTCCCAGATGAACCAAGACATAGTTCCTAAGATTCCATACCAATCTCAATAGCCTACAGACTGTAAAGCTTTAGTCTCAGATCTCATGACCAATTATAATCATCATTTCCAAAAACAATCATTTTTAAAGTCTATGATGTCAAAGTTCATTAAGAAACAACAACAACAGTAGACCATCCAAGCTCAAACTCAAATAATTAGATCACTGCTAAATCCATAGTGAAGATGGAAGTTCAGTTGGGTCGGTTAACTCTTTTCCTACGAGGAGAGAAATGTTAGTTTCCTAGTCAAAATATTCCTAATCTTAGAGGTCAACTTACAATTCCAAATGAACCAAAAGGACAATATGAGGGATGAAGCCATTTTAAAGTTTCACAAGACTCTATTCAAGCTATCCACACTTCTATGGTCAAGAAGGAAGGTAGACAACAATATCCAACCTATTGACAAAAATCAAGATGTCCTAGAAAAAGACAAAATTCAAGGAGATAAAAATTAAAATTTTCTCATAAAAAAGAGAAAGACTTGGAGAATCTTCCAATTATTCCACCAATTCCATCAACACCATTTCTCCAATGCCTTAAAGAAAATAAGAAGAGTAAGTAATTTATCCTTGAAGTTTTCAAAAATTTTCTATCAACATTTCATTTGTAGATGCCATTAAACAAATACCTTTTTACGCCAAATTCCTTAATGATTTCACCATTATCAAGAGGAAAATACATTTTTCTTTGGGAAGCCATCGTGATAGCCCAAATTTCATCTTTCAACCAACAAACAATTGTTCTAAAATTTAAAGATCTTGGATGTTTGATAACTTCCATTCATATTGAAAATCAAGTGATTGAAAAATGTCTTTTAGACTTAGGGGCGAATGTAAACCGTTTACCTTACTCGATTTATAAACATCTAGGTATGGGAGTTTTGAAATTCACCAATATCACATTGAGTCTATCAAGGTTACAAAAAGAATTGTTAAAGATATAGTAAAATGAGTAAAAGTCGCTTTAGAGATATACTTTGAAGAATCTGATCATACCATTAGATTCGTGTCAAAAAATCACTCAAAATACAGTATTAGATTGTCCAAATCAATATTTGAAAAAAATAACTCCCGAAATGACACTTATGTCCCACTTAAATTATAAATATTTGAATTCTAAAGAAAAATCTAATTTTTATTATTCTTCTCTCTAATCAAATATCAAACCATTTTTCCTTGAGATTTACAACTCAGATCTATGCTAAACTAGAACGATTCAAGCTTCATTGGGAGAAAATTTATATGGTCGGTCAGAGGTGATTTTTAACTCCGTTCAACCGTGAATATATCTCAAGGTAGGATGCCTTCCCTTCTACCTTCTAATTATACAACAAGTTCATAAAAAATTTCATGTTATCCTTTAAATCTTGATATTTCTTCCAAATTTTGAGTTATTCGTTAAACCTACACATGTTTAAATGGATTAATTCATGGTTGCTTGATTATTTTCAATAGATTTCATCCCATTGGATGTGTTTTAAGCATATTTATAAGTGAGATAATGTTTAAGGATCAATTTGATACCTTTTTTTTAGCGATTTTGGATATTTTTCGATGAAAAAATGTCGTCTTTATTTTTCTCTTTCTATTTACTTTAAGTTCTTTAATGAAATTAAATTTTACCCCTTATTTGAAAACTTTGGAAATGGTTTTGAGATTCAAATCTCATCATATCAAAATATAATTTTTGATTTCAAGAACAAAACATAAAATTCGACGTTTTTGATCGATTTTCAAAACGTGATATCGTAAGCGTTCCTTTGAGTTAAGTAATAAAAATCATATGGTACTTTTCATGTTGTCGAGGGTTTTCATTTACAAAAATTCATTTTTTATTTTAAAAAATTTTATAAATTACTTTTTCCAACAATTAGCCAAATTTTTATAGATTTTCAACTTTTACGTCTTATGGTTTTAATACGTTTTCTTAGCCTTTCTACTCAACCAAAACCATCGAATGGAATTGGTTGTTGCTCTATGAATTCCAAATAATTTTAAATGTAAAATTACTTTATAGATATATAAGAAGTTAGTCGATGAATTATTCGATTAATTGATGAATGGATGGATAGAGAGAACGTATGTTCTTGACTGATTGTTGGGACAGTGCCTCCAATTCTACGTGATGGACATGCCATGTAAGATATGATGGATGGAAATCACAGATGAATGTCACTAGAGGACACTACCAAATCTTGTTTGTATTTTCGATAAAAGAAAATGATATACTATATACAAAATAAAATAATTTATTTACCAAAAAAGAATCGTGAAAAACCTAGAAAGAGTGATGCGTTGCTGTATATCCAGAAGCGATGGTCAATCTAGGATCAACACTAGATGTCATATGCTCTTCGGTAGTATAGTATACTTTAGAGCATGTTACAGATATTGTAACACCCTGAATTTTTAATTCGTATCTCGAGGAAAAAAATAAATAGTGAAATTTTAAGAAAATCTTGAAAGTGGGATTTAAGGGTAAAATTTTAGGATGTTTCTGATCATTTTTAATGGAATCTGACCTCACCATTAGATTCAAAATGATCGAAAAACATAGTTTAGCCTGTAAGCACGCTCAAATGCGAGTCCAAATATAAAAGTTGTAAAATCCTCGATTACCGGGTCGGACCAGACTAAAACAGTGACTTTTTGTTAGATGAATAATTTTTAAAATTCGATCATACCATTGGGTTCATAACGAAAAATTATTCAACGTAGACTATTTATTTGTCACTTTTGGAGATCAGGAAGTCGAATTATCGCCAAAAATGAAAACGACATCAAGTTTAGGGGTCACGTCAGGCCAAAAATGTAAATTTTTGATGGAGACATAATTTGTAGAAATTGACTATACCATTAGATCCGGAACGAAAAATTAGGCGAAATAGTATATTCGTTTGTCAGTTTTGGAGACCGAATGACCAAGTTATCGTCGATCAAAACAATAGGCGAAATACCGATTTCGTCCTAACTTTTATAAAAAAAAAATTTAATATTTTTTTATATAACTCATCTTCCCCAACACGTCATATGGCCGAGACATATAAAACGAAAATTTGTTTTTTTTCTCCGATTTTTCCACTTCAGATCTCTCGCAAATGGTCCATTTTCGACGATCGCCACAGAAGAGAAAAAGGTCCGCAGCTACGTTCTCTACAAAACCCACCCAACCTTTCTTCGTTTCACTTTCTATTTCATCCAATATCGTCAAAAATCAGCCGTATTTGGATACGGAAATTTCGAAACTTTGACCTCGGATTTCGTCCGTTTCGGGGTCAAACCGTCTTTCGACGCAGAAGGGAGAAACGCCCGCAGCCTCATTCTCTACATAACCCAACCAAATTCCTTCCGTTTTCTCGTATTTTTCACCCTGTATAGTCAAAAATCAGCCGTATTTTTATACGGAGATTTTCGTAACTTCGACCTCGGTTTTCATCGATTTCGGGGTCAAACCGTCTTTCGCCGTAGAAGGGAGAAGAGACGAGCACATCGAGTTCTTCGAAACCACCAAGCCAGTTTCGAAAATCAGCCGCTTCGAAGTTCGGTCCATCTCGATTACCGTGCCAATCGCCTCGATTTCCGCGCACGTGCTTCAATTCCGTCGCCTAGTGATTGTAAGGAACTCTCAATTTCTATTAGTAATCATAGATTGTGAAAATTGCATTTAGGATTTTATTGGAAAAATTTGGATGTATTTCCGAAATATAGAATTCTTTGTTTATTTCAAAATTCACGCCAGAAATTGCATGTTTGATATGTTTAATTGTATTTTTAACAAATTATACGTGGGTAGAGTATTTTAACGGGTTATTGCCATAAATTGGGTCTTGTGCACTGCTCGGACCCCGTTTTGATATGAAATTTGTATTTTTTTTCAATATTATTGATAGAAATAATTCTATAGTTGAAAAATGTGATTTAATATTCAATGAACTCATATTGAGTTGATGAATATCAGAAAATAGATATTTTATGAAGAGATTGAAAACTGTAAAAGTCGAAAAAAGGGAAAAATGGTATGAAACGGTAAAATGTCAGAGTCACACCCGAGGGGTGATGTCTGCATTTTACGTTGTTGTGTTGTATGCAGGTTGGTGAACGGATATCAGGGATAATGTTACTGGTTGCATGTTTATTTACTTTCTGTTAGCGCGCGGCGCTCTGTTATGTTATTTATTTTAGGCCGGGTGGCCACACTTGCATGGTAGGAAACTGGATATCTATTCTCAACATTGTATTGTTAATTTCTCTTTTGTTTTCAAATGAAAATAATATATATATGTAGCTATTTTGTGAGCTGTTAAAGAGTTTGTGAATGCCTGAAGGGATAGTGCGTCATATCATCCGGAGTGGTGTACTATCCTGGGATGTACGGTAGGGACCACCAAACTCATACGTGGTATGGGACACGTATGAGAGTGGAGTCACAACTGGAATCCGGGTTTATTCCTCTCTATCTTTACCAGTGAACTTGTAATGTAAAGGTGGTCGTATACGAATGGTTTGTATCTTTGGGAATCACATGTACGCCTGATAGGCATAGACGAAGATGATTAGTCAGTGATCACTAACAATCTATAGTAGTCGAACGTTCTGACACATCGAAAAGAGACCCATTGCTTACGGTCACGTCAAACGGCCAGCTTGAGCCGGATAAATGGTCAACCAAACGTGGTAAGGGCAGCGACCGGCCACAAAATCAGGAACTAAAAGCCAGAAAGGAATTGTAACATCATGTCCCGACTGGGAGCGATCCAGTCGTGAATCCCAACTCTCTAATTCCAATACTCCACCATCGTGTATTATGTATCTGTTGCTTATTTTGATATATAAAATGAAATGCATGTTTATTGTTTCCATTTGATCAATTAGATTTGTATAAAAAAAGAATGTTATAGTGAGTACTGCTGATCGATGTAATGTGAGTTTTAAAATGTTTAGTTGCTCATCCCTGGCTATATGTACCAGTTAATCGTAGTTTTCTTCTGTAAAACTTTGTTTATTTTAAAATGATTCAGTATGTTTATTCGTTCATGTTAGGAGAGGTTATTGGCAGAAATTGTTATTTCCTTACTGGGTAACCATTGTTACTCACCCTTTCATCCTCCATTTTTTTAGTTTCAGATCCGAAGCTTAGCGAGGCAGGAGTAGAACATGAGTGAGAATCATCTGGTGGGTCAGATAGACAGCCAGAGTCCGTCACCTGGTAAGTATTGGAGTTATACTCCATTTGTCTAGGAGTATTATAGATTTGTATTGAGCGTTAGGACTCTTGTTAGAGTGAGAAAATTTTGTATAATCCCGTAAATTTTCTTCTTCCGCACTCTGATAATTCGTACGTTATTAGACGTGTATAAGCTTCGCTAGTATTATATTTTGTATATGTATGCAGGATTGTATGTCGTTTATCAGGTGCAGGTTGAACGCCTTGGAATGCTAACATAAACAGAGGAGACCATGCCGAAATTTCGAGGTGCCACTTAGTACCTCGAGATCTGACATGGGGATTTGTGTTAGCGTTCGGCGGGGCGCCACAGATGGTATCAGAGCATAGTATTAGATCCGTATGGGATACTGACTACTATGTTTTAGAGAATTGGCTGATACCACATATATTAGAGCGATAATCATAGAGTGTCACTAGGAATTCGATATCCGAGCTCATTAATAATTTCGTATTGGAATTATGAGTTTTTCTGTGTCTAGAAGTTTATAGAGCTTTGTAAGCCTAAGATAGGATTCTAAGTTTATTTTGTTAGTAATGGAAATGGAGTCCATTACTAAGTTCCAAGCTACGATGGTAATTCATAGTTTGGTAAGAGCGATTTTGGCCGTATTCTGATAATTGCCTTGTTACGGATAAACACAAGCGAGAGGAATGGACGAGCAAAGGCTGAAACGCAATGTAGACGAGACAGATTCTAGACCCGACCACTAACCTAATAGCACAGTTAATGTCGTTCATGGGACAGATGGTTGTGTCTCATATCAAGTCTAAGGGGAAGTATGAATAATACAACCACCACCTTGAAGCCAAATAGAAGGAAGACAATTAGTTTCTAATAAGCGATAAACAATTACGGAACTAGTAAATTCATAGGAAAAATAACCATACATGAGGAATGAGATGATAGACATACATACTCGATGGATGGAAGAATTTTATAAGAAACAATAACACATACCACTAAATCAATCGAAAGAAAGAGTTATGATATATTACGAAGGTGGCAACGTTAGTTGATTAAGGATGTGTGGCTCTGAAGGATGCTAGACAAACCGATGTATAAGACAATAAGACCACCATATTTTAATAAAGTTGATAACGTATTCATGCCATCCCGAACAGACAAGAATAACGATTGGAAGTGAGTGATGGTACAAGACTTACCACGATTGCAAGGCACACTACTAAATCCAAGAAATGAAGGAGAGCTGGACTTCTTCGCAATAGACAAACACTACTCCACCTCAAGGACCACTACCACAGGTCGTGCCTTTGAAGAATGATAGAATTCCCCAGTCCAAAGGACATGTAAATCCAAGGATGTGATAGTAGAATTTTCAACGATTACGTCTATCAAGATTTGGGGACTTTTCCGATCCGATTGAGGTTAATGAGTGGATTTTAAAGACCTGAAAGATTTTGAGTACCATGTAATACCCAAGAGATCAATGGGTGACGGTGATTACATTCCAGTTGAACGAGGATGCCAATCATTAGTAACGTTTGAGAGGAATATATTGGGAGATGGAGCGTTTGAGTGGGTAGAATTCGAGAGGATATTTGTTAATTGATTTATATTTGAGACTTCTCAAGAAGTCAAACACTAGGAGTTTTTGAGATTAATGCAAGGTAATCTATCAATTATAGAAACTAAGATATGATATTCATTAGGTTGTCATGATATGCGCCTGAACTTATCCAAACAGATTTGCAAAAGGCCCGTAGATTCTTTAGTGGACTATAACCCTACCTAAGGGCCAGGAGGTCAATGATTGAGACTACCAATTAAGAGATACGATAAATCGAACGTAAAAGATAAAACGAGAAGAGATAGAGTTACAGACCTCCAAGGGGCAAATTAGTCGACCTCAGATTTTTTTTCCTCCCAGATCAGATCCGGACAAGAAACTGATGTATTCGAGGCCAATCTCCTCCGAATATAGAACTCTCACATATACTCATCCACTAAGTTGTAGATTTTTCTATCACTGAGTTAGAGAGCAATTGGAGCTCCAATGATACCAATAAGGCCAAAGGAATCAACAAGGTAGGTTCAGAGCTTACAAACCCCAGTTTACCAACTGCCTACTCCACAGAGATCTACGAAGACAAAATTATTGACATTGTTACGCGTGTGGTCAGGTGGAACATATTAGGAAATAATGCCCTCTATCACAGCCGCGAGCAAGGATTGTGACCCAGAAAAGAACATGTCTCCAACGAAGTTTTGGAAGATACAATTTCTAATTATAATGTTAGAACATGGAGTTTTACTCAATATTGGTTCCTCTAGATTATATAATTCTGTGAAAAGTTTGCACACTTGCTAGAACTAGAAACCACTGACATAGGTCAAGTAATGAAATTATTTATACCATTGGAAGGCCTTGCGAAGAAAGATAAGATTTTTGGAAGATCATTTAAGAACTTGCAAAATAGGTATTAGAATAATTGTAAAGTGTGAAAAGACAAGTGATGTTCAATTGGTACGCTAGTCTTTATATCAATAGTCTAGTCAATTACCCGTATATTACGCTAGTAGATAAGCAGGTGTTTCTTGTATATCCTTCATATTGAGAGCTACTTCCTCGAATATCAACACAGGGAGTTGCATATCTCTTTTTTCGATTGAAGATGGCTTAACTTTGGGAGGCCTAACGACTGAACTATTAGACAAAGCAGCTCTTGCTTTACAACTTTTTGAATCGATTCTCCTCCTTTGAAAAGATAGATCATCTTTTTCCTTTTATCTATCTATCCTCGGTGTCGATTCTAACTCTTCTTTTGCTTTCTCTTTTCACGATCGCTTTCCAGTAAAAGAATTCATTATTATCGTTCTCGTTACGTGATCAATGCCTTCTATAAACAAGCGCTCACTTCAAGACTTTGATCGTGGTTCCTTTTCACTCCTTGAAACGAGAGAGTTATAAGTAATGATTATGATTCCATAGAAGCAGCGACTACTACCTACCTGTGCCCACATCCATCCTAAAGAGATTTAGTAGAGTATAAGTTAGGAGGTGGGTCGATGTAAAATGTGAGAAAGAATAATCTTGTGACACTATTGCATTAATGATGACTGAATGGAATTGTGAGAAAATAGATGTATGATTTATCCCCTCGAGTAAGATCTTAAATTATAAAGGTTATGACAGAGGTTTTGAGGAAATATCGCAATAAGTATAAAATATATATTGAATTAAATATAAAGATAATGGTGTGTTTGCGGTAAGACTATGCATTGAGGAGTAATATTCATAGCAATTATGAGTAAAATATACTAGACGGTGTAATTGGTGAGAGAAGTAAAGATAAGGATAGAGAAAACGTGAAAAGATTGTTGTTGATAGACATTGGTGGGGAAGTGATACAAGGCAAATTGATTGTTATCTTAGGGTTAACAGATACTGGATTTGTTGGAGTATGAATTTGAATTAGAGTAATAAATTAATGAATTACAGAATATGGGAGACATAAGTCTACGAGTTATAAATGAGATTGACTTGGGACTAAGAATAAATGATAATCGAAAATTAGTGTTGTCTCTTATATATGTCGTATTAGTGGAATCGCTACAAAGCTCAATAAGGTATGATTTCAATTTCGAGGACGAAATTTTTATTAAGGGGGGGAGAATGTAACACCCTGAATTTTTAATTCGTATCTCGAGGAAAAAAATAAATAGTGAAATTTTAAGAAAATCTTGAAAGTGGGATTTAAGGGTAAAATTTAGGATTGTCTGATCATTTTTAATGGAATCTGACCTCACCATTAGATTCAAAATGATCGAAAAACATAGTTTAGCCTGTAAGCACGCTCAAATGCGAGTCCAAATATAAAAGTTGTAAAATCCTCGATTACCGGGTCGGACCAGACTAAAACAGTGACTTTTTGTTAGATGAATAATTTTTAAAATTCGATCATACCATTGGGTTCATAACGAAAAATTATTCAACGTAGACTATTTATTTGTCACTTTTGGAGATCAGGAAGTCGAATTATCGCCAAAAATGAAAACGACATCAAGTTTAGGGGTCACGTCAGGCCAAAAATGTAAATTTTTGATGGAGACATAATTTGTAGAAATTGACTAACCATTGAGATCCGGAACGAAAACTTATTCGAAAGAGTATATTCGTTTGTCAGTTTTGGAGACCGAATGACCAAGTTATCGTCGATCAAAACAATAGGCGAAATACCGATTTCGTCCTAACTTTTAAAAAAAAATTTATATAACTCATCTTCCCCAACACGTCATATGGCCGAGACATATAAAACGAAAATTTGTTTTTTTTCTCTGATTTTTCCATTTCAGATCTCTCGCAAACGGTCTATTTTCGACGATCGCCGCAGAAGAGAAAAAGGTCCGCAACTACGTTCTCTACAAAACCCACCCAACCTTTCTTCGTTTCACTTTCTATTTCATCCAATATCGTCAAAAATCAGCCGTATTTGGATACGAAAATTTCGAAACTTTGACCTCGGATTTCGTCCGTTTCGGGGTCAAACCGTCTTTCGACGAGAGAAGGGAGAAACGCCCGCAGCCTCATTCTCTAATAACCCAACCAAATTCCTTCCGTTTTCTCATATTTTTCACCCCGTATAGTCAAAAATCAGCCGTATTTTTATACGGAGATTTTCGTAACTTCGACCTCGGTTTTCATCTTCATCGATTTCGGGGTCACCGTCTTTCGCCGTAGAAGGGAGAAGAGACGAGCACATCGAGTTCTTCGAAACCACCAAGCCAGTTTCGAAAATCAGCGCGCTTCGAAGTTCGGTCCATCTCGATTACCGTGCCAATCGCCTCGATTTCCGCGCACGTGCTTCAATTCCGTCGCCTAGTGATTGTAAGGAACTCTCAATTTCTATTAGTAATCATAGATTGTGAAAATTGCATTTAGGATTTTTTTGGAAAAATTGGATGTATTTCCGAAATATAGAATTCTTTGTTTATTTCAAAATTCACGCCAGAAATTGCATGTTTGATATGTTTAATTGTATTTTTAACCAATTATACGTGGGTAGAGTATTTTAACGGGTTATTGCCATAAATTGGGTCTTGTGCACTGCTCGGACCCCGTTTTGATATGAATTTGTATTTTTTTTCAATATTATTGATAGAAATAAATTCTATAGTTGAAAAATGTGATTTAATATTCAATGAACTCATATTGAGTTGATGATATCAGAAAATAGATATTTTATGAGAGATTGAAAACTGTAAAAGTCGAAAAAAGGGAAAAATGGTATAACGGTAATGTCAGAGTCACACACCGAGGGGTGATGTCTGTTTTCGTTGTTGTGTGTGTATGCAGGTTGGTGAACAAATGGGATAATGTTACTGGTTGCATGTTTATTTACTTTCTGTTAGCGCGAGGCGCTCTGTTATGTTATTTATTTTAGGCCGGGTGGCCACACTTGCATGGTAGGAAACTGGATATCTATTCTCAACATTGTATTGTTTAATTCTCTTTTGTTTTCAAATGAAAATAATATATATATGTAGCTATTTTGTGTGAGCTGTTAAAGAGTTTGTGAATGCCTGAAGGGATAGTGCGTCATATCATCCGGAGTGGTGTACTATCCTGGGATGTACGGTAGGGACCACCAAACTCATACGTGGTATGGGACGCGTATGAGAGTGGAGTCACAACTGGAATCCGGGTTTATTCCTCTCTATCTTTACCAGTGAACTTGTAATGTAAAGGTGGTCGTATACGAATGGTTTGTATCTTTGGGAATCACATGTACGCCTGATAGGCATAGACGAAGATGATTAGTCAGTGATCACTAACAATCTATAGTAGTCGAACGTTCTGACACATCAAAAAGAGACCCATTGCTTACGGTCACGTCAAACGGCCAGCCTGAGCCGGATAAATGGTCAACCAAACGTGGTAAGGGCAGCGACCGGCCACAAAATCAGGAACTAAAAGCCAGAAAGGAATTGTAACATCATGTCCCGACTGGGAGCGATCCAGTCGTGAATCCCAACTCTCTAATTCCAATACTCCACCATCGTGTATTATGTATCTGTTGCTTATTTTGATATATAAAATGAAATGCATGTTTATTGTTTCCATTTGATCAATTAGATTTGTATAAAAAGAAAATGTTATAGTGAGTACTGCTGATCGATGTAATGTGAGTTTTAAAATGTTTAGTTGCTCATCCCTGGCTATATGTACCAGTTAATCGTAGTTTTCTTCTGTAAAACTTTGTTTATTTTAAAATGATTCAGTATGTTTATTCGTTCATGTTAGGAGAGGTTATTGGCAGAAATTGTTGTTTCCTTACTGGGTAACCATTGTTACTCACCCTTTCATCCTCCATTTTTTTAGTTTCAGATCCGAAGCTTAGCGAGGCAGGAGTAGAACATGAGTGAGAATCATCTGGTGGGTCAGATAGACAGCCAGAGTCCGTCACCTGGTAAGTATTGGAGTTATACTCCTTTGTCTAGGAGTATATAGATTTGTATTGAGCGTTAGGACTCTTGTTAGAGTGAGAAAATTTTGTATAATCCCGTAAATTTTCTTCTTCCGCACTCTGATAATTCGTACGTTATTAGACGTGTATAAGCTTCCGCTAGTATTATATTTTGTATATGTATGCAGGATTGTATGTCGTTTATCAGGTGCAGGTTGAACGCCTTGGAATGCTAACATAAACAGAGGAGACCATGCCGAAATTTCGAGGTGCCACTTAGTACCTCGAGATCTGACATGGGGATTTGTGTTAGCGTTCGGCGGGGCGCCACAGATATTGAGATTTAGAAATTTTTCCTACTTCTTTCTTGAAGAACGTTGTGTGTAAAGATGATCTCTGTATAGTGTAGAAGTAGGCAGGGTTGACATGTATTGTCTCTTGATAGGCTTCGATGCGAGGGATCTCTAGGCTAATTAGTGATCACTTTTAGTCTATAGTTGTCAAACGGTGGGTCTCACCGTAAAGTGAACTCAATATTGGGATTTTGGCCAACGGCCAATTGAGCTGTTTAAGCGGACCTATAATTGTTGTATGCTGACCGGTGACACAATCAGATTAACGATGGGATTCCACATCAGAGGTTAAGTTTGGCAATATCAATTTGCTATGCCAAGGCATTGTATTGACATGTTCCTCTGCTCTCTTATCGACAATACTGCCATATTCTTATTATGTATTTTTTTTTTGTAATGTTGATAGATGTTTTCCATTTGAAAAATGTATATGTTACTTTAAATAATAGAAATGATAAATTGAAATTATTTACAACTATTTACTGAATATGCTTAGATATTTATCGTATGATACATTATGAAAACCTGCATTATTTAACTATTCAGTTTGATTACTCATGTATATATGACTCACTATTAGAATGGTGTCCATCTTCTGAATAACATTCCTCAGTTACTCACCATATCCTTCCTCTTTTAGATGTTTTATCTTTTGGTGAACTTGTTTATGAGGAGTCATTCGAGGAAGTTCTTGTAAAGGGTTATGTCGTGGATCTACAGCCTCCATCAGCTTGAGGATTTGTCTAGTTGTATAGTGAGTACAGTGTAATTTAAATTTTGGGACACGATGTATTTTTTTGAGAGATTGTATATTGAGAGATGATTATAATGTTATGGTTTGTTATGGATTATGATTTTGACTATTTAGATTCTGTTACTCTGATTTGAGATTGTTTAGTATAGTTTTCCGCTGTATGTGTGTTTCTCTTCATAACATTGTTGTCTATGATTGTTCTATCAAGTTGGGTGTATGTTCACCTCGCACCTCAAGATTCTGATTGATGAATCCTCGGGATTTGTATTAGAATTTTGGGACGTGACATTATCTTAGACATAGAGTCGGTCACCAATCCAAATAGCCATGTTCCTATAATCTTAGGACATCCATTCTTTATGAAAATGAAGTTATGAATTTAACTTTCGAGGATATGAAAATGTTATATGGTGCCATGATCCTAGACATAAATTTGGCTAAGAAGCGGAGTACAAGCAAGATCAATGCAAGGTAATTGAAGAATAGAAGATTATCAACAAGAATCAAAAGAAAAAGAAGATCAAAAGACATGTGTTAAGAGACAACGAATTGCCATTCAAGAATCAGAAGAAAAAGAAGATCAAAAGACATGTGTTAATAGAAAACAAATTGCCATTCGTTATCTCAATAGAACTTCATATAGGAGCAATTTCATATTTGCTTGTAGTTTTTTGTAACAAACTCTCTTATAATTCTAAAAATAGGAAAGTCTTGTAAGGGTCTATGATGGTTTTTTGGTTTTTCTCAAGAAAGTGAGAGAAAGGAGAACTTAGATTCTAAAAAGTTTAATTCCTAAAAAGTAAAAAAAGAAAGAAGAAAACTTAAAGAAGAAAAAACTTCTTTTAGTTTCAATTCTCCTAATGAATCTTTTTATTTTCTTGCATTTCTTCTTGTTTCTTGTTCTCCAAGTTTCCTAACAATTTCTTCTTGATTTTCTTATTTTCTTAATCTCCAAGTTATAATGGATAAAAGTTTATATCTAAAACTTGATCTAACCACCTCATCATGTTGAGATTAGATCCTTGATCCATTATCTTTATGGTGGGTACAAGAGGATAAACTCAAACTAAATGTGTAATGACCTGAAAATTTAACACGTATCTCGAGATTAGATTGAAAATTTTTAATTTAGTTTATTTTGAGTTTACTTTAATGACTTGAAAGTCTGGATTTTTATTCATTAATATTTGAGAAAATCTATCATTGCCAATAAATTTAGAATGCCCGAGAAATATACTTTAACCTGTAAGCACGTCTTAATCAAAAGTCAATAAAAAAAAGTTATCAAATCCTCGAATTTCACATCAAGTATTTACCAAATAGGTAAAAGATAAATTTAGAGACATAATTTGAGAAATCCGATTACACCGTTAGTTTCGTATAAAAAATTATCCAAAATAGAGCATAAGAATGTTCAAATCGGCTTTTGAAAAGAATAATTCCTGAAATGACGCCTATGTCCCAACTTAAGTATCAATATCAACACTTAAAATTTTTTATGATTTTTCCTTCTTCTTCTCCAAACAACAAGAACTAACCTCAAATTATCTTCACCTTGCAACTTAGATCTACACCAAATGAAAGAGATCCAAGTTTTCTCATAAGAAGGAAATGCGTTTAACTTGTCAAAGGTTACGCGTGGACGGAAAAAATTTTGTATTTAACCAGAGGAAAATTCCATGATCAGCTGGAGACGATCATTAACTTTGATCAATCATCGAAAAAAGTCCGATGTAGGATGCCTTACCTTATACCCTCTAGTTATACAAAATTTTCATAGAAAATGCATTTATTCCTTGATATTGTGGTTGTTCTTCTAACTAATGATTATTTCATTAAATTAATGCATTTTGAATTAATTAAATCGTGTTTACGTAATTTTGTTGATAGATTTCATTTCATTGGATATGATTTAAGCCTTTTATTAGTTGTGTAATGTTTTAGAAACAAATCGATAGCTTTTATATTGATTTTGAATTATTTTGGTGGAGAAAAAATAAAATAGAAAAATATGAAGAAGAAAATATCGAGTCTTCTGAATGTTGTCGGCACCGCCATTGGGCATTGATGGCATCACTGTTGGGTATTGATGGCGCCGCCGTCAAAAATATATTTGCTCAAAATTGAAACTTTGTTTACATTTTTGATATCCGCATAGTGTATATATAAATTTCCCATCTTATCTTCATTAAAAACATTTAAGTAACTATCCATTTATTTCAAGTTCTTTAATGAAAGTAAGGTTTTACCCTCTATTTGGAAACTTTGAGAATGCTTTTAAAATCCAATTCTCATTGTATTAAAATGTGATTTTTGGTTTCAAGAATAAAACGTAAATTTCAGCATTTTTGCTTGATTTTCAAAATCCGATAACTTTATCGCTCATTTGAATGAAGTTTTAAAAATTACATAGCATTTTTCATGTTATTGAGGACTTTCATTTATAAAAATCCATTTTCAATTTAAACAACTTTGAAAAATCACTTTTCCCAACACTTAGCCAAATTTTTACAACTTGCCCAGTTTTACATCTTATGGCTTTATCGTATTTTGCTGAATTTTCTACTCAACCAAAAACATTGAATGAAATTGATTGATGCTCTAAGGGAACTTGAATGACTTTAAAAGTGAAAGTACTTTGATAGATGCTTAGCATGATAAAAATTGAATAATGATTGATGGATTGATAGAAATAAGGTATGTTCTCGATTGATTTATGGGATAGTGTCTCCAATCTTATGCATTAGCTATGCCATGTAAGACATTATAGATAGATAGATAGATGTATGTATATCTCACATTCCCACGATCATGTGAGATATAATAGATGGATAGACAAAGTAATAGATAGAAGTCTCTAGAGAGCACTATCGAATCTAGCTTGTATTTTCAATAGAAAAAATGATATACTATATACAAAACAAAACTAGTTTTGTTTATCAAAAAAGGGTCGTAGAAAATCTACAAAAAGTGATGCTTTTCTGTATTTCTGAAAATTGCAGGTCAATCTAGGATAGTACTCGATGTCATATGCTTTTCGATAGTATGGGATACCTTAGAGCATATTACAGTTTTTAAGATCTGTTAATTTTTCCTACTTCTTTCCTAGGGAATTTTGTGTGTAAAGACAATTTCTATATAATGTAGAGGTAGTTAGGATTCACATGTATCGTCTCTTGATAGGATTTGGGACGAAGGATCTCTTAGGCTAGTTAGTGATCATTGTTAGTTTGTAGTCGTCAAATGGTTGACCTCACCGTTAGTTGAACTCATTATTGGGTTCTTGGTCAATGACTAGTTTGAGTCAAATAAATGGTCATCAAATCGTGGTATGCTAGACCCACCATAAAATCATATATAATGATAGGATTTCACGTCAGATTTAAAATTTAAAATATCGAATTACCATAGCAGAGGTGGTTATATTCGCGTGTTCCTCCGCTCTCTTGTCGACTACACTGTCATATTCGTATTATGTATCTTTTTTTTATTTTGTAATATTGATAAATGTTTTACATTTGAAAGTTGTATACGCTACTTTAAATGATAAAAGTTTACTACAACTGTTTACTGTTTATGCTTAGACAATTCTCGTATATTACATTATGAAAATTCTACATTATTTAACTGTTTAGATGATTACTCGTGCATGTATGACTCGTTAGAATGACGTTCATCCTGATAAGTAGCTTCCTCGTTACTCACCCTACTATCCCCCTTTCAGGTGTTATAGCTTTTGAGGAGCCTATCTATGAAGAGTCATTCGAGGAGGTCCCTGTAGAGGGTTATGTCGATGATCTACAGTCCCCATTAGCTTGAGGATTATCTTAGTAATTTAATGGTAGTGTTTTAATTCCTATTGTGGGACTTGATGTATTTTGAGAAGTTGTATTTAGGAGATTGCTATCGCGTGGCTTGTTTATGGTTTATGGATTTGATGAAGTTGATTGATGATGATTAGTTTTGGCGTCGCTCTAATTTTTAGTTTATCAAATATTCGATGCCGTTGCGTATATTTTCATGTCATAAATATTATTGTCTATGATTGTTCTATAAAGTTGTGTGTATCTATCTCATACCTTGAGATTCTGATTGATTAATCATCGAGATTTGTGTTGGGATTTCAGGGTTTGACAAAATGTCTCCCTTGATAAGCCCTAGAATGCCCAAATCAATTTGTTGCCTCGAATTATCCCAAATCAGATATAATTTTTGGAAGGATAACAAAATGATGCTTTTATTGTCCTTTTTTGTTGTGGTTGGATCTATTTTTATTCTTATTTTAGATCTAAATATTTGTTCTATTTCTTTTTTAGTTTTTTAGATTTATTTTCATTTTCCTTTTTGCAAGTTTTCCTTGATTTTTAATGGCAGTGCTCGATTTTCCCTTGAATTTGGGTTATTGTATGTATTTCCTTTGTGATACTTTTAAGTTTTTGTGATTTTTAACAAGTTTGTACTTTTCAAATTTCCAAATGATTCCCAAAAATTACTCTCGATTTTGATGGTTTGTTATGTGTACTGTGCGTAGCGCACAAGCTATAAAGATGAATATGTACTACCCCACATAGCAAATGCGTTCATTATTTATAGCGAATGCATTCTCTATAAGTCAACCAAATTTTGTTAAGTAAGGATAGCAAACGCATTCGCAATGTCATAGTGAATGCATTCATTATGTCACAACAAACACATTCACCATGTCCATACCATCTATTGTTTGCTTTGAAAGTGAATCTCATTTGCTATGACTCATTCCTATTCTTTTTGCATATTGTTTTGAGGTCATTTGTATTTTAAGCATTAATAGAGATTTTTCCTTCATGAGCTCGAAAGCTATAATTTTTTAACTATGAATTATCCCAAATTTTTCCTATCCGGGGAGTTGCTCCCCTTGGACCTCAAGCTCGAACACATCACTTTGTAAGGTGGCATACAATGATTCTTTGATGCTTGCTTCTTTTGCAAATTTAGCAAGATACGTTCTTCCTTAGACTTTGTATTGTCTCCATAAATTAGAGTCTTTTTTTTGTTTGATAGTTGGTTGGAGTAATACCACACTTTTTTTTTTTTTTTTTTTAAATAATATCACTTTTGTGATATTTTTCCTCGATCTCATCTTGTGTTTTTGCTCGATGGACCTTGGATTGATCTTCATTATGTGATATTACCCTTTCCTTTTTGTGAAGCGTTACACTTTCTAATTTTTATCTAATATTTTCTTGTACACTTTCATACTCACTTTTGTCACCGAAAGTTGATAAGGTTGTACCCAAGATTTCTTTGTAGCTTATCTATTGTCCTTTCCGGTGCTTATTCTTTCTTGTTGTTTTTGTAATTTTATTTTCTTACCCATATATCCTTTTTGTACACTTCATACACCCACTTTTGTCATCGAAAGTTGGTAAGGTTGTACTCGAACTTTTCTAAAGTTCGATGGTTTGTCCTTTTCAATGCATATTTCTTTCTTTTTTTTTGTTGTTTTTCTATTTCTCTTTCTTGTGTTTTACAATGTGCTTATTTGCTTTGTGTTTTCTTTTTTTGTATTTGGTGCCTGAAATAGATATTTTTTTCAAAATCAAAAGGCATACTTTTTTATGGAAAACGTACTTTCAAAAAGAAAATAAATGTGACTTGAAGATAATGTTTGCAATAACTAGCTTAGGAATTAGGGTTCTTTCCCTTTTGCTTTAGAACTTGGGGTTCCCCCTTGATTGTTATTTTGTGTATTTTATATTTTAATATTTCCCAAAAGGCAAAAAATTTCACTCAGTTATAGTTTCTATCTTTCCATAATAAAATATTTTTCATCCATAATTGTTGCAATCTTTTCCAATTTGTTTCACTTATCTTTTATTGAAAAATTCTAGTGTCTTAGCAATGTAGAAGGTATGCCAAGCAAATGTATGTCCTGGTTGCATACTTTTTATTGTATAATGATGTTGTCATCTTCTTATCAGAAATTAATATGTTTGTACTCTTCTTAACTTGTGGGGCAAGTAAGGGATCGAACCCCAGAGAAAAGGGGATTCTTACCAAGCTAAGAAAATTGAAACAAGAGAAGAAGGTCATTAGTGATTAGTAACCTAGGATTAGTAAATAAAACCACATATAAGTCTATCCTTATTTTCATTCAACTCCAAGGGCTTGGTGTGAGCTCCTTGGGTTGGAAGATGTAACATGAAGCTTGAATAAGATAATAGTTAGGATTCCTTCAATCACTAATGTGTGAAGTCCCTACTACCAATTATCTAGATTAAGTAAGTTTTATCTTGGTTTTATCTAAGCATAAAACATCTAAGTTAAGCATAAGAGGTGTAGAAATTCATCTAAAACTTTGATCCATTAGACTTGGATATAACCTTGAAGAAAACCCAATAAACATAAAGAACATGGAAGAGTAAAGAACATGAACACAAAGTTAAAAGTTTTCTCCTAGACTTCCTCCTCTTACTAATGGAGGAGGTTTAGCCTATGGTTATTGAAAGGATATAAGGAGAAGTCATGAAACCAATACTTGTATTCATTTAGTAACCAAGGTACGCTATCTCCTTCTTTGAGAAATTATAGAAAATTATAAGAAAAAAATGCCAAGGGAAGGCCCAATGACTTTTTCCTAATGTAGAAAATGATTTATTTATAGACATTAGGTTATCTAGAAGGATTAAAAAATAGCCGCCATCAGTCTTGCGTATAAGATCATGTGAAGAGTACACTTGAGAAAATTTAGGGCACTCCATTCGAGATTGACTACGCCACATTGATCTTGAAACATCTGGATCTCTAATTTTGCATCGTTGCTTGATTGTCCTCTAGAATGTAATGCACACTTGATTGATTGATTTGGTAGTTCATCTTGATGATTTGATATCTGACCTGTACAATGAACACACGTAATTAGTATTCTGATAAATGCATTAATTTTATACAATTAATCCTATTTAGTATGGTAGAACATATAATGATATCATTTGAGGCTTAGCATGATTATTGACCTAATCTAATAAAATAACGATGGTGATCAAGATAAAAACATGGGAAAAGTGTGGATAAATCAGTATTTTAAGACACTAACCACACCCCCAAACTTATCTTTTTCAGTTCCTTAGAAAATAAATTATCACTTTCACAGGCATCTTGACTACATTTAATAAATGCAGTAATCCCTTAAATCGCTAGATATTCCCTAGTGGACGAGTTTGACCCATTAGGGTTTATAGAAAATATACCCACAAAATTCAAACTAACTTTTTCAAATAACAATGGTCAAAATCAAACTTATATTTAAAAGCATAAGTTCTTTTAAGATTTGTCAATCATTCAAAAGTAACACTTGGTATAAAGTCTCAATTCCTATTTCTCTATGACAGAACTTAGATTTAAATTGACTTTTAAGAAATAGTAATTCTAACTTAAAAACTTTCAGAAATTTGATTTCTTATAGTGAGTTTCAACCTTCTAACTAATACAAAATAATTGGATTAACTTAGGTTTAATTCTAAACTTAACATCCTGTATGGGGTACTGAGAAGTGTAAATGTTCACTTTAATACCTCTAAGGGACTTTATCTGTGATATTTCAGCGTACTCATGTTTTTACACTTGATGTCTTTCACCTTACTAAAACTCCAAACTTTTCTACTTGGAATCTTTGATTCCTTCTTTCTTTCTCATTTCGAGGGATCTTTTTCTTTCTTACTCTTTTGTTTTTTCTTTTTCTTTTCTACTCATTTTTCATTTTTTTCTAAGAAAAGTAAGCAACCCTTTTCAAGGTACCTAGTCTAATTTAATGGTCATTGTTCAAGACATATTCAATTAGTTCTGTTTTTCTTCTAATCAGTCAATCAAATGAACAAGGAAGTCAAAGTTCATCAAACCCAATTTTTCCTTATACTCTAAGTAGAAAGAAGGTAAAATGCTCACTTAATTCAACCTAGATTTTTGGTAACCTTATTAGAAGTAACTATAAACAAAAGGTAACTTTTTTGCTCTATTTTTTTACCTAAGAGAAACACGAATGGGAGCTCCAGATCAAATCTTCCAACCAAAGATTGATTTAGTATTTTTAACTAAGTGCTTAAAATATAAGTTAAGATCTTGAACAAAATACAACAAAATTTCCATCAAAATATTTTTCAAAATTTTTAAATTTTTATGATTTTTTAAATAAAAAATAAAAGAAAATATATGGAAATCTGGCCTTACACCCCCAAACTTAAACATAAAATTATCCTCAATATTTTAGTATGTATTGCAAACTGAAATTGACAAAATGAAATAAAGTGGGTTGGATAGCACTTAAAAATGATCCTACAGTTCTGTAATATCAATACAATGTCCCTTGAAATGAGACAATATACCACTCACCACTGTCGCAGCCTCGATTGTACCTACCATATTAATCGTGATCATGTTGTATTATGCCAAGAACACCATGAAATATATTGTGCTCATTCAGATAAACACACAAAATAATTACTAACAAAGCTTTGTTAATAAGTTCCCAGGTATCGGCTGGCACAAACCCAAGGTACACTCTTGATTTCTACAATGCCTAAGATCGCGTTGATATCTTCAAAACCAATAACAAATGTGATGCCACATAACTCGATGGTGAGCGAAGGAGTATCGATATTGTCTGAAACAACGAATGCATAAAACCCTCTCATTAATTTCTTGCAATGGGTTTCAAAACAGGTGTAGAGCAATTACTCTACCCTTGTTCGACGATGGTATCACGAAACCACGTTCCATTGATGCCTTGGAAGTAATGGTCGAAAATTGTTTGGAAGAAACCATAGGTACCACTACAATCAGGATGGTCAAATGATCAATCTGTGAACATCTAAATATGTTTGTTGATTAGAGGATTGCAACGTAGTGAAGGTTGACTGCTATGTAGTGACTGTGGTTGAGTTGATAATGTAGTGAATCTAAGTTGATTGCAGCTTGGTGCTGAATGCACTGCTTACCTCTGATTTGCACGGTAACGACTAATGAGGGACATTTGAAAAATGTCTTCCTGATGGCTAAGGTGTTGGACGAATTTGGAGATGGAGAAAAAAAGATTTAGGTATTAGGGCTTTAGTGGTTTAAGGTTTATAAAAAATTCCCAAATTGCCCTTATGACAACCTAAAATCCTAAATTGCTAAAATAACAATCCTGAAATTAAAAGAAAAAAAATACCAATTAAGGAAAAAATCCTAAAGTGTTAAAAAAAATCCTAAAAATTCAAAATAAAACAAAACAAAACAAATTACCTAAGATTTTGGATGGGAAGGTAGCTATGAGTATCGCTTAACGTGATAAGGGATCATCAGCTCATCACTTTTTAGCACGTAGAGCTTGGATGCATCAAATATGCCATCCTGATTCGTAAGTGACTATTTGAAGAAGGCCAGCAAGGGAGAAACCAATCGACAGATAGACCATTCCTTTTTGCTAAGTGTTATACAACTCTAAACATATGAGACCAATTATGGTTTTTCTTTTAGAACCTACCACTTTGGTTCTGAATCGATAACTATTCTCGATGAGGGACATAGCCAAGTTCTAAGCCTAATTGAAGATAAGAAAGGGTCTCATATAATCAATGCCTCAAACGTCAAAAATCTCAATGATCAGAATAAGATTGTGAGGCATTTCATTTTTCTTGAAATGTTTTCCTAATTTCTAATATTGGTTACAAGATTTTCTAAATTCGTGAGAATTTCAAAAAATGGAAGGCCAGAAGAAATCGTACTGCAAGATTTTTGTAATAATTTTCTTACCACTAAAGTACCATTCGCAGGCATGATTATGCCAAAACTCTAAGATATTGGTTTGCTCACAGATTGGAACAAAACATCTAATGATCTGGTCATGACAGTACTTCAATAAATATGGTTCATCCTAGAAATACCACTTGGTTTTTGAAAGGAAATGGAGTTTCTCTTGCCTAGTCATTGAGACTAGCAATTGACCTATTACTAGGTAATCGACAATGTTAGCATACCATGGAGTGTTAAACTTAGAAATTTGCATAATGAGTGTCGAGGTTATCTCAAACTTAAGTTGGTTGAATACAGAGAGACATTACTCTGAGAAGTTGAAAGGAACATCCTTGCCTAAGAGTTCACATAAAGGCATTGAGATTTTTCAGAAATCTTTAATGAATCTATGATAGAAACCTGTATGGCCTAGGAATGACCTAATTTCTTTGACTATTCTAAGAGGTGATAACTTCTAATTTAAACCTACTTTTGCTCTATCTACTTCAATCTCTCTCACAGAAATAATGTGTCATAGCTTAATTTCGGATGTTACAATAAAATAGCTATTTTCCAATTGAGTACTAGGTAGACTTCTTTACAACGCATGATGACCAAAGTCAAATAATGGAGACATTCCTCAAAACTTAATCCGAAGACCAAAAAATTGTCTATAAACACTTTGAGATATTTTCTAGCTGTTTTAAGAATATACTCATTATACACCATTAAAAGGTAGCAAGTGCATTGCACAACTCAAAAAGCATGCGACGATGTACAAAAGTTTCGAAAGAATATGTAAAAGTTATTTTTTCCTGATCAATGGGGGCAATGGGTATTTGGTTGTACTCGGAGTAACCATCCAAGAAGCAATAGTATCATGTTAGATACTTTAACATTTGGTTAATGAAAGGTAACGGAAAGTGATCTTTGGGAATTATTAAGTTGAGTTTCATATAGTTGATACATACTCTCCATCTGGATTGGACTCGAGTGAGGATTAACTCGTTGTCTTGGTTCACTACCATAGTGATATCAGACTTATAAGGAACAACTTGAATGGGAATCACCCAACAACTGTCAGAAATGGGGTAGATGGTACTCACATCTAGTAATTTCACCACTTCACTCTACAATACATCCTTCATGATATGATTTAGTAATCTCTGAAGTTCTAAGGAAGGCTTAGAGAAATCTTCTAAGAGAATATTGTGCCTTACCACAGATAGACTAATTCCCTTAATGTCAGTTATGGTCCAACCAATAGCTTTTTTATGTTTTCTCAAAACTTCTAATAACTTTTTCTCCTTGACTACAGCAAAGTGGGAGGAAATGATCACATGAAAATTTTGACTCTTGTCAAGAAATGTGCATCTCAAAGTCTTTGGAAGCACTTTGAATTCTAACTTGGGAAGGAAAAATAATGGATGTACGAACAAGAAGACTTTCAACTTTTTCGTGTCAACACGCAGAGTCTAAGTAAGGAGCAAATTCAAGTAAATGATTGACTTCACTTATGGACTCTTCTATATCACAATCTTGGCCAAAATGGGCCAAATATTTTTCTAAGGGATCAGAATATCTTAAAGCTTGACACGTTTGATTGATTAGCACATCTATCATGTTTACTTTCTTCACATCATCATCTACATCAATTCCTTAGAAATCATGGAAGACGTTCAATTTGACTTTCATATCCACGAATACCAAAGTCATAATCCTATTTCCACAATGAATGATTGCATTAGAAGTTGATAAAAATTAACATCCTAAGATTAGATGAACATGACTATGTGGATTGATGTTGGTTTTGTGTCTAAGACAACAAAGTAAATCGAGAAATAGAAATCTTTGACATTCACTATCACGTCCTCAACTATACCCTTGGGAACCTTAATAGACCTATCGACCAAACTCAATATGATATCGATAGATTTTAAAATCCTCAAACCTAGTTGTTTATAAACCAAGTAAGGTAAAAAGTTCACACTCGTCCCTATGTTTACAAAATATTTTTCAACTACTTGATCTCTAATATCAATAAAAATTGTCAGACATCCAGAATCTTTAAATTGTGTTACAATCGTTTCTTGGATAAGAGAAGAAGTTTGGATTGCCATGATGGCTTCCCGAGGAAACAATATTTTTCTCTTAGCTTATGTCAAATCTTTAAGGAATTTGGCATAAATAGGTATTTGCTTAATGACATCTAAGAATGGGATATTGATATGCACATTTTAGAAGAATTCAATGACACCCTCAAATTACTTATTCTTCTTATTATCTCTAAGGCAATGGGTAAATGGAGCTTTTGAAATTGGTGGAACGATGGGAAGTTTTTTCAAATCTTTCTCCTTTTTCTTAGAAGATTCTATAATTTTTTTCTACTTGAACTTTGTCTTTCACCAAGATATTATCTTCTTCGTCAATAGGTTGGACATTGTTGTCCACCTTCTTCTCTGACATCAAGGTGTCAATAGCTTGGACACAGTCTTATGGAGCTCCAGAATGGCTATCTACCTCGTATTGACCCTTCGGTCTACTAGGAACCGTAAGTTGACTTCTAGGGTTAGGAATAATTTGACTGAGAAATTGATCTTTCTCTCTCCCTCCAAGGGAAAAAACTAACTGACCCAACTAAACTTCAATCTCAGCTATAGACTGAACAGTGACCTGATTAATCTGGGTTTGATTTTGATTGGTTTGCTATTGAATTTGGATGAGTTGCTGTTGTTGCATCATCAACTATGCCATCATAGATTTTAAGGATAACTGTTGTTGGCTAGGCAGATTATAATTGATCATAGAATCTAGTATTATGCTTCTACATTTAATAGATTCTAGAGATTGATAAAGTACTTGTGAAATAATGACTCGGTTCATGGAATGACCGACTTGCTTACGATAGCCTCTATTATAACCTGGCGGACCACTAGATTGAATAGGTTCATTTTGTTAGTATGAACAATTCTAATGGAACCTATTATCTAGATGATATGTTTAACTATAAGAATTCTAAGTTGGCTTCTTAAAAGCACTGTTGCTATTGACAGTGTAATACCCCGAGTTTTTAATTCATATCTCGATGAAAATCAAATAGTGAAATTTTGATATTTTTTGGAATTAGGACTTAGGGTAAAACTTTTGGACTTTGTTTTGTTCACTTTTAATGAAATTTAATTTCACCATGAGATTTAAAATGATCGAAAAACATACTTTAGCTTGTAAGTACACTCATATTCGAGTTTAAACGAAAAAATTACAAATCATCAATTTTTGGGTCGAACGAGGCTAAAAAAAATGAATTTTTGTTTAAGTGAGAATTGAAAGAATATGAACACACCATTAGGTCCGTAATGAAAAATTATAAATTATGGAGTATTCACTCATCAATGTTTGAGTCCAAAAAGTTGAAATATCGTAAAAAGTAGAAACAAATTAAAAATACCAATTTCTTCCCACAAATTCTTTATATAAAGAAATTATAAATTCTTTAGATTCATTATCTTCTCTAGAGACAAAAACCAGTCGACTTAGATGATTTAGAACTCGTGGGTTTCAACCACCTTGAATTGAAGATTCGACGCAACAAGACCTCGTTAGTTGTCAATGAAAAATAGAAAGTTGTTTGTGTCGATAAGCTCTACGACTTCACTGTCTTGGATTCTCTATTTTCTATATAAAAAACCAGTCACATCCTCAAATAGGTTTCGACGTGTTCCACTCGAGGTTTCATCGATTTAAGGTTATATTCGCCCTCCATTGAAAACAGGAAATAGAATGCCATCATAAAGATCTTCACAAACTACCAAATCTTTTTGCAAACTAGCCCCAAGTTAATTCGCCTTGATTCATGTGTTGGTCACCTCAATTTTCATGTTATTTCTATACTTCCAACAACCACAATTTTGGTGAGGAACTTACAATTCTTATTAGTGATCATAAATTTTGAAAACTACATTTAGGATTTTTATCAAACTAACTATGTTATTTAAAAACGTAGAATTTTCTTCATTTATTTCAAATTCATGAAAATTATATGTATTTGATGTTTTTTAATTGTGTTCTTCACAATTGACATGTGGGTGGGAAAGTTCATCGAAGATATTGAAGAAAATTGGGAACACTAGATGAAAACTAATTTTGGACAATTTGTTCAATGTTGAGGCAACACTGGTGGTACTACCACCAACAGCCGCTAGATCATATTTTAGCAATTTGGTTCCGTGCAACTACTAAGATCCCATTTTGACTCAATTTTTAGTAGTTTTTTAGTTTGAATGATCAAAATGAATTTCAAAATTTGAAAAAATGATTTAATATTTAATGAATTTATATTGAGTTGATAAATATTATAAAATGAATTTTACGTTCAAAAAGTTAAAAAGTGTAAATATCAAAAAATGAAAAAAATGGATGAAACAATAAAATGATAGAATCACACTCAAGGGGTGATGACTGCATTTTATATGATTGTATTATGTGTGGGTTGATGAACGGATATCCAGGGGTAATTTACTTTCTATTGTCACAAGGTGACATGCATGTTTATTTATTTTCTGTTAACGAGAGGCACTGTTTACATTTTTGTACTGTTATTTAATTTAGGTTAGGTGGGCATAGTTACATGGTAGGAAACTGGATATCTATTTTCAACTCTATAATGTTAATTTCTTATTTATTTTCATAGAAAAAAATTATATGTATATATAGCTATTTTGTGAATTGTTATATATCTTATGAATACCTAAAGGGATAGTTCGGCATATCATCCAGAATGATATACTATCATACGATGCACGATAAGAACAATCAAAGCTCATAAGTGGTATGAAACGCGTATGAGAGTGGCATCACATCTAGAATCCGGATTTATTCCTTTCTATCCTTTTTAGTGAATGTGTAATGTAAAGGTGGTCATATATGAATGGGGATGTATAATGAGAATCACATGCACGCCTGATAGGCATAGACAAAGATGGCTAATTAATGATCACTAACAGTATATAGTAATCAAATGTCTTGACACGTTGACAAGAGACCCACTGCTTACGGTCACATCAAATAACCAGCTTGAGCTAGATAAATGGTTACCCAAGTGTGTTAAGGTACATCGACCAGTCATAAAATCAGGAACTAAAACTAGTAAAGTATTACAACACCATGTCCCGACTAATAGTTATCCAGTCATCAAATCCCAACTCTCTAATTCAACTACTCAAATATTGTGTATTATGTATATGTTGCATTATTTAGAATTATAAAATGAAAAACATATTTATTGTTTCAATTTTATCAATTAGAATTGTATAAAAAGAAATTGTTATAGTATGAGTACTGCTGATTGATGTAAGGTAAATTTGAACTGTTAGTTTCTCATCCCTAGTTACATGTACTAGTTAATCGTAGTTTATCTTGTAAAACTTTGCATGAATTAAAATGATTGATAATGCTTACTCGTTCATGCTAGGATAAGTTATTAGTAGAAATTATTTGTTTACCTACAGGATAGCCTTTGTCATTTACCCATTGCTTCTCTATTTTTTTAGTTTCAGATTTGGCACTTGACGAAACAGATATAGCACACGCCAGTGAGGATTTTTTGGTAGGTCAAAAAGACAATCAAAGTCCTTTAACTGGTCAATATTGGGGCTATAACCACTAGTGACATTAGTTCGTCCAGCTTGTATTATAGATTTTGGTTGAGCGTTAGGATGTTGTTAGAGAAAGGAATTTTTATAGAATTCTATATATTATTTACTTCTTCCATACTTTGATTTACCTTAAGTTGTTAGATGTATATAGACTTTCACTGTTATTCTATTTATATATATATATATATATATATATATATGTATACATGATATTATGTATATTGTTTATCAAGTGAATCAGGTATTTGAGTGCCTTGGAATGCTAACATAAATAGAGGAAACCATGCCGAAATTTTGAGGTGCTACCTAATACCTCGAGATTTGACATAGAACTTTGTGTTAATGGTTCGAGGGCGCCACAAACAACATTGACCTGTTCGACCTTAATATATGACAAGTTGGGACAGTATTCAACGAAATGGTCATTGTCGTCGTACAAGACACATAAAGAAATTGGGTCAACTGACACTTGCGAAATTGAGCAAGAATCATGGTAAGGGTTAGATGTTGAGATGGTGAAAGCATCTAGCTTCCTTGTAAAACTATACATACTACTTACTAGATTGGACATAACATTCTTGAGATCAGGGTCATTGAACATCCTATGAAGTTATGAAATTGAAAACTAAGGAGTTCAACAACGTAGTTACGCAATCATCCAAGGATAACGAAAATAAAATGAACTTGACATATGGTCAAGAATCGATTGAGGTAGGTGTACAATTGTTAACATTCTAAATCGTGAAATTTAATGAGCATGTTTATATGGTTTCCCTAATTTCAAACTGAGGGGCAATGTTTAATGATAACACAATGCACGTAGATGGGGTTACAGAAGAGAGAGTGAAGAACTCATTGAGAGTTCACTCTCGATCACCCATCATATTTAATGATGGTTTCTTACGAATTCTACTAATGGTATACTCTATCTCAAGATCCAATGGTTCTAATATGTTACTCCTAGATCGTCTACCAAGCATACAAATCACAGAGTCAATCAAACAATCATGAAAGAAAATACTAGACCTAGATAGGTTGTTTAACTCTAGACATCTTCTAACTAGGTAGAAATTGTGAAACAAGCCTTCCGATCAGTTCTATAAAATCAAATTCGGATCTCCAGATCGAAGGTGATGTACAATGCATAAACAAGGGAACTCTGAAATCACCTTCCCTTCTTGAATAGACTGAGTCTATCCCATCAAAAGACAAGATCTTACTAAATACCAAAGATGATAAAAAAAAATGCAATCGACACAACTTGAAGCGAATTTCTCCTATTGAGCCCGTGAGCCCTATAACCAAGTCTAATTGATTTTAATTAATTTTATGGGATGACTAATGAATTGATTATCTTAATTAGAGCAAGGAATTGGTAATGATATCAAATTCTTATCTTCTGGTACCATCCCTAGGAAAATGGTGCCATTTACTAACTTAATTAACTAGTCCAAGTGTGTGTGTAAAATGGAAAATAACAAAAAAAAACAAGGAGTAACCCACTAGCAAGGAGAAGTGTGAGTGAATCAAAATTACCTCCTATGTTAGATGGGGTAAAGACGAATTGAATCGGTTTATGCCACTAACTCCGATTTTGGTGTGCGAACCTAAAGAGCCGTGACAGTATCGTACAATGATCGTCCTTCACTAGTCTATTACAATCCAAGCCTTCTTAAATACTTAATCAACTGATGAAATTTTACAAAGTTCCTAATACAAATGGATCTAAAATAGAAAAATAAACCTAACTAAAAATGCAAAAAAAAAAACAGCAAGACGAAATCTTGAATCTAATGGATTAAACATGATATTTTTGTCCAAAACTTTCACCAACTTACAAAGAAAATAGAGTGTTAGAAACTGGACAAAACAAAAAAATAAAAATAGAAACTAAACCTACTATTACAATGCACAAGACAACTTAAGAACTGTGTTCAAAACAGAAGACTTGAGTCTCTAGACTCAATGTGGCACAATGACTAGTGATTACGTCACATTGAAATATGGGAATCTGTGTCTGAAATTTTTTCACAGATCTTAGAAATACTTCTTGGTTGTAATGAAGACATAATCTTTTCATTTTCTAAAAATAATTTTTTCTCGAAAAAAGAATAGAAAAAAAATGAAGAAAAATAACAAAAAAAATTTCAACCAAACTTAAAACAACTACACCTTTCCCTGGCAGCGACGCCAAAATTATGATGTCATTATCTTCTTATAAAAAATTAATATGTTTGTACTCTCCTTAAATTATGGGGCAAGTAAGGGATTGAACCCAAGAGAAAGGGATTTGTTAGGAAACTAAGCAAATTGAATTCAGTTAATCTAAGTTACTGTTTTAAAATATGTTTTTATATTTTGTGAAACAAAAGAGAGAATAAATGTTGCTGGAAAATAAAGCAATAGAAATAGAAATTATACTAAAAACAAAAGAAAAAGGTCATTAAGGATTAAAGTAACCTAGGATTAGCAAAGAAAACCACATCTAAGTCTATCATTTTTTTCATTCAACTCCAAGGGCTTGGTATGACTTCATTGGGTTGGAAGATTTAACATGAAGCTTGAATAATACAATAGTTAGGACTCCTTCACTCACTAATGTGTGACGTCCCTATTACCAATTATCTAGATTAAGCATGTTTTATTTTGATCTTTTCTAAGTATAAAAAATTTAAGTTAAGCACAAGAGGTCTAGAGATTCATATTAAGATTTAATCCATTAGAGTTGGATAAAACCTTGAAAAGAACCCAAGAATCATAAAAAATAAAAATAAAAAAATATAGAAAGATAAAGAACATAAATACAGAATTAAAAGCTTGTTCCTAGGCTTCCTCCTCTCAGTAATGGGGGGAGTCTAGCTTATGGTCATTGTAAGGATACAAGGAGAAGTCATGAAACCAACACTTGCATTCATTTATTAATCAAGGTACACTATCTACGTCTTTGAGAAATTACAAAAAATTACAGAAGAAAATGCTAAGGACATTAGGGGGGAGAAGAGAAAAAGGAAAAGGGTCCAAATACTCTTTCCTAATTTTGAAAATGATCTATTTATAGACATTAGTTTCTCTAGAAGAACTCAAAAATAGTCGCCATCAGTCTTGCGTATAAGATCACGTGAGGAGCATACTCAAGAAAATTTAAGTCGCTCCAATCGAGATTCACTGTGCCACATAGGATATTGACCGGCCACATTGAACTTGAAACATTTGGATCTCCAATTTTGCATGTTTGGTTGATTAGTCCTCTAGATTGTAATGCACACTTGATTGATTGATTTGGTTGTTTATTTTGATGATTTGATATTTGACTAGTACAATGAACATACGTAATCAATCTTCCGATAAATGCATTAATTTTATGCAATTAGGCCTATTTAATATGATAGAACATGTATTGAAATAATTTGAAGCTTAATATGATTACTTACTTAATCTAATGAAATAAGAACGAAAATCAAGATAAATGCCTAGGAAAAGTGTAGATAAATCAGTGTTTTGATATACTGATTATTCAACACCAAAAATGTTCTGACATAGATGGATGCGTCTGTAATGTATAAGATGCTCATACCTGCAATGTAGAAAGTTTTTCAAATTGGCTAGATGTTCACCTTTTCATTGGACAATAAGTGTGGCGTCCCGCCAAACGCTAACACAAATCCCCATGTCAGATCTCAAGGTACTAGGTGGCACCTCGAAATTTCGGTATGGTCTCCTCTATTTATGTTAGCACTCCAAGGCGTTCAACCTGCACCTGATAAACAACATACAATCCTACATATAAACAAACAAAATATAGTACTAGCGGAAGCCTATATACGTCTAATAACGTACGATAGATCAGAGTGCAGAAGAAGAAATTTATACACGGGATTATACAAAACTTTCTCGCTCTAACAAAAGTCCTAACGCTCAGAACAAAATCTATAATACTTTTGGACAAATCTATACTACTAAGGGGTATAACTCCAATACTCACCAAGTGACAGACTCCGACTGTCTATCTGACCCACCAAATGATTCTCACTCATGTTCTACACCTACCTCGCTAAGCTTCAGATCTGAAACTAAAAAAAATGGAGAAGAAAATGGTGAGTAACAATAGTTACCCAGTAGCAAAACAAATAATTTCTGCCAATAACCCCTCCTAGCATGAACGAATAAGCATATTAAATCATTTTAACAATACAAAGTTTTACAGAATAAACTACGATTAACTGGTACATATAATCAGGGATGAGCAACTAAACATTTTAAAACTGACATTACATCAATCAACAGTACTCACTATAACATTTTCTTTACGTACAAATCTAATTGATCAAATAGAAACATTTTCTTTATGTACAAATCTAATTGATCAATAAACATGCATTTCATTTTATATATCAAAGTAAAGTAACAAATACATAATACACTATGGTGGAGTATTAGAATTAGAGAGTTGGGATTCGCGACTGGATCGCTCCCAGTCGGGACATAATGTTACAATTCTTCTCTGGCTTTTAGTTCATGATTTTGTGACCGGTCGTTGCACTTATCACACTTGGTTGACCATTTATCCGGTTCAGGCTGACCGTTTGATGTGACCGTAAGCAATAGGTCTCTTTTCGATGTTTCAGAACGTTCGACTACTATAAATTGTTAGTGATCACTGACTAATCATCTTCGTCTATGCCTATCAGGCGTGCATGTGATTCCCAAATATACAAATCATTCGTATACGACCACCTTTACATTATAAATTCACTGATAAAGATAGATTGTGACTCCACTCTCATACGCGTCCCATACCACGTATGAGCTTCGTGGTCCTTACTGTACATCCCAGGATAGTACATCACTACGAATGATATGACGCACTATCCCTTCAGGCATTCATAGACTCTTTAACAGCTCACAAAATAGTTACACACACACACATATATATATATATATATATATATATTATTTTAATTTGAAAACAAAATATAAATTAACAATACAAGATTGAGAATGGATATCCAGTTTCCTACCATGTAAGTGTCGCTACACGGCCTAAAATAAATAACAAAACGGAAAAGTAAACAGCGCCTTGCACTAATAAAAAGTAAATAAACATGCAACCAGTAATATTATCCCTGGATATCCGTTCACCAACCTACACACAACACAACAATGTAAAATGCAGACATCACCCCTCGGGTGTGACTGACATTTTACCGTTTCATATTATTTTTTCCTTTTTTCGATTTTTTTACCGTTTTCAATCTTTCAAACAAAATATCCACTTTCTGATATTCATCAACTCAATTTAAGTTCATTGAATATTAAATCATTTTTTTTCAATTATGAAATTCATTTTCACCAATAATATTGAAAATGTACAACACTTAGATTAAAATGGGGTCCGAGCGGTACACAGGACCCAACTGACAGAAATAACCCGTTGAAATATCATACCCACGTATAATTTGTTAAAAAATAGAATTAAACATATCAAATATGCAAGTTCTGACGTGAATTTGAAATAACCGATTGAATTCTATATTTTTGGAAACTCACCACAAATTTTTAATAAAAACTTAAATGCAATTTTCACAATCTACGATTACTAATAGAAATTGAGAGTTTCTTACTATCTCTAGGCGCGGGAATTGAAACACATGCACGGAAATCGAGGCGAATGGTGCGAAAATTGAGACAGATCAAATTTCAAAGCGGCTGATTTTCGAATCTGACCCGATGGTTTTGAAGATCTCGATGTCATCATCCTTTCTCCCTTCTACGACGGAAGACGGTTTGACCCCAAAATAGGCGAAATCCGAAGTCAAAGTTTCGAAATCTCTGTATATATATACGGCTGATTTTTTACAATACTGCGGACCTTTTTCCCTTCTACGGTGATCGTCGAAAGCGTACCGTTTGCGATAAATCTGGGATAGAAAATCAGAGAATAAAACGAATTTTTTTTAAAAAAAAAAAAAGGTCTACTGGTTTTAGTTCGGTTAAAAGGATGAATAGTGAAACAAATAAAAAAAATTATTTATATAAAATTTGGGACGAAAACGGTATTTTGCCTATTATTTTGATCGACGATAACATGACCATCTGGACTCCAAAATTGACAAATGAATACTCTATTTCATTTAATTTTTCATTCCCGGATCTAATGGTATGGTTAATTTCTAGAAATTTTATCTCTAATAAAAATTTACATTTTTGGCCTAAGGTGACCCCTAAACTTGACATCGTTTTCGTTTTTTTATGATAATTCGACTTCCTGATCTCCAACAATGACAAATAAATAGTTTATGTTTAATAATTTTTCGTTACAAACTCAATGGTGTAATCGAATCTTAATAATTCTTATTATAGCAAAAAGTCACTATTTTAGCCTAGTCCGACTCGGTAATCGAGGATTTTGTAACTTTTCTATTCGGACTCATACTTGAGTGTGCTTACAAGCTAAACTATGTTTTTTGATCATTTTGAATCCAATGATGAGGTCAGAATCCATTAAAAATTATCAAAAACATCCTAAAGTTTTACCCCTAAGTCTCACTTTCAAGATTTTCTCAAAATTCCACTATTTATTTTTCCTCGAGATACGAATTGAAAACTCAGGATTTTACAATAAGGCTCTTCAACATAGTTAGACACACCTGCAATGTACAGAGTATTCCAAATTGACTAACGTGGTAGAAAGTGATTCAATGTTTTCTTGACGATGATTGATTAAAACCTAGAAGAAATTCACTATTTTCTCGTTAATGATGGATTAAAACCTAGATGCATCTTTTTTGGTTTGAGACGTTTTTTAACATAGATGAACTCATCTGCAATGTATATGATGCTAGTATCTACAATATACATGGTGTTCCAAATTGGCCAATGAAGTTGTAAGTGATCGTCACTGTTTTGCCAAAGTAGGATTAAAACCTCAAGGCACCCTATCCAAATTCATCACACCAAAATGATCCAACAATGTTAATAGTTGTTTTTTCAAAATATCCATAAACCTTCAAAATAAGGTTCGTCTTTAAAAAAATGCATCAAAATCTTCAAAAATAATAAAATGAGTTTATTTTATGAACTTTGTGCTTTATTTAATATGATTGTGGATATTCCTTCAATGTTCTTTAGCAATTTTGAACCTAAGGTGTCAAATCCATTTGGGGGTTCTATGATCCTTCTCTTTTTCTTTGACAATGGGAGTTCATGGCTTAGCCCCAATCATACACAATCTTTTTTCTTCCATGAGAAGGATTTGTCCCAGCCTTCTTTAATGGAAATCTTAGGACATTGATGTTTCCCAATCGGTAATCCCATATTCTATGGTTGAGTAAAATTGAGGTTTGCAAAATGTGTGATTCAAAGTCTTGCTCACTTCAAATCCTTTAGCAGTGGTAACATTAGAAAGTGTCATTAGTTCTAACTCAATCTATTTGCACCATATGAGGCATTGATTTTTTTTGTCCCATTTTAGGAACCACACTACCAAATACTACTGGTTTGTCCTAGAACATGGATGTTTGCCATCATGAAGGCATGTATTGACTTGATTTTTCAACTTAGTCATATTTTCTCATTCCCCTTTGAGCCTGCAATAATGATGCTATAAGAGAAGTCATTATCTTATTTTCATTTTTTTACTAGGGGACTTTATGTGTCGATCCTTATTTTTCGATTATTTTTTTTTTTTTTTTTAAATAATATAATTCCCTATTCACTCAATAATAGTTGCAGGACATTGATGATTATCTATTCATACTCCTATTTCTCCAAAAGTTTGACCAATAAGGTTGAGGCACATTTCAGTAAGTCCTACATATTTTGCCTCCACTGGTAATGAGGATATTAAAATACGGCATTAGCTTAAAAATTTATTGATTTCAATATCCAAGACATACAATTTTAATAATCCTCATTACTACTTATTATTTCTCCATTTGCAAAGCACGAATGTTATCAATAAACAAATTGGTGAAATTTTCCCCAACACACTTACCTGGATTTGTATTTAAGCTCTACTTTCTTCTTGATTTTGTATTTTCATCCATTACTGATTTTTTCCAATCGTATGTTGTATACTTTTCAAAAGCCAACCGCACGCCTCTTGTATGATTGTATTGCATGATACCATGTATTTTCTTGGCTCAACTAAATTCTTCATATTCCCCAAAGGCCGAGGTGTTGTTACTACAAAAGTTTTTATGATTCTATCCTCAATTTCTTAATTCTAGAGCTTGGTATCTCAGTTCTAATATTTTGTTCTTTTATTCCATGATTCCATGATGAAGAATTTGTCACTACCCTTAAATTTAGTAACCTTGATACATTGAACATCCCTGTTGGAAATCACAAGAATATATCTTTTATTCATGTGAGATTGAGGCATATACATCCATAGGAAGTCCTATTCATTTGATTCCTTTGGTGATAAAAACATTAAATTACGTTGTCGACATGAAAACCTTTATATTTTCACACTTGAGGCACGCCTTTTTGTCTTATTTTAGGAGTTTTTATCACCACATATATTCAAACAATTTCAGCAATGGATAATATTGACATTATTTGCCAAAATCTCAATAGTCGATGCTACACTTAGGTGTCTTGAAATAGTGATGCAACGTTATTTGTTTACAATTGAAAATAACTAGACAACAATAGTTGAATTGGCTCCATTTTGATCAAGGACCTATTTTGAAGCCTAATACCTTGTGATTGGTTGGTTAGTGTGATTGGACTGATTTCACGGGACACATGATATTCACTTTCTTTAATCCACTAGATGCAAATAGGCTCAAATTTACGATTGATGAAAAAGATTTTAGCCATGACTATAGTTGAAAGAAATGGTGAGAACTTCAAGATAATTGCAAACATCATATCGAGAACTAAGTTTATCATGTTCCACAATTCTAGTCACATTTATCCTAGACAGAAACAAAAGAATATTAATGTAATTAGAAGTACACACTAACTTCCATCATCCTTTATAACTCATTCCGCTAAGTTAGATCATTTCACTTCACAGAGGGTGTAGTAATTGGTACTGAGGTAAGAGTATATTTGCTTGTTGTTTTCGGTGATTGTGTATATTTTCTAGCTCAAAGGGAAAGTGCAATGACTGAAAATTGAGAAGACAAGCTATTTAGATTGAATAGGCAATCAATTTTGATGAGTTCAAATGTTCATTATTGCTTTTAGTGCTTGAGTGTGTTCACTATTGCTTTTAGAGGTTTCATTATGCAGTGTCCGTTGTTTTCAAAGAATTTTGGTTCAAAATACAAATGAAACATTCAAGAGGTTCGTTGATTGGCTTAGTATGAATGTGATCAACACTTTCAAAACATACTCTTTATTCAGTACATGACTCAGTTATTGATATTGATGCCATCCCCTTGAGATGCTCTCTAGCAGGATAACATCAAGAAAGCTTATGTGTTACAAATGAAAAGGAATGATGAATGGCACTTGTCTATTAGTCTAAAAGCCAAAGGGATAGTTGAGGTAGCAAAAAAGTTCTGAGAAGGTACAATTAATTTGATTTTACTCAAATTTATTTTTGCAAGTTCTATTCAAGGGGAATTTACTCTTATCGAAATTATGGTCTAATGTTCAACTAGTCACATCCTATAGACTTGGATGGATAATTTTTCAGGATATTTGTTTGAACATCATGGTCACCACAAGGTTATTCTCAACGACTTAGTGGAATATTTAGTTTGATACTCACCCTTAAGTTCTTCTAATAGGCAAGCACCAATGAGACTATATGTTGTATAGTGCCATGGCCCTACCCTATTTGGTATATGACATAGAAACAAATTTGATCAAGAAGTGGAGTACAAGAAAGACCAATGCAAGGGAATTTAAGAATAAATGTTATCAACAAGAATCAAAAGATCGAAAGATATGCCTTGACGGATAGGGAATGGCCATCCTCTATCTTGACAAACTTCATATGGGCAATTTCAAATTTGAATGTAGTTTTTCTTCACAAATTCTCGTATAATTATATAAATAGTGGAGTCTTATAAAGGTTGTAGACACCCCAATTTGATCAAACAAACCTGAGAGCTCGTTCAAATCTAATATTGAGGATCAAATCAAGAGAATTTTGATCAAAAAGTGGGACCTACTTAGACCAATCAAAGGTGATCAACATAAATCATCAAAAATTAGGTTTTGCTTGGCCATAGGGACCAAACGGCCAAACATAGCTTTGCCTGGCTGTTTGGTGTATATAGCCAAGCCATTTTTTGTGTTAACCTTACCTTTGTGATGTTTAGGTTCAAAATTACACTAGCTTTACCTCAAGTAAGGCTAGACATAATTTTTTCTGGCTGTACCTAACATACATCAAATTCAGTTAGGCATATAGAGAACCCATGTGTGCATGAGATTCTCCTTGGGAAATGACGTCATCTACTCTCCTAAGTTAGATTATCAATTTTCTAATCCCTTCTTAATTTCATTTTTACCCCTGCCTTAAGCCCCATAATTTTCGCTCACCTAAGGTCTTTTGGTGATCTTTTCAATCTCCTAATCTTGACCCAAAGTCTTGCTTGGTCCCCACTTAATGTCAACTAGTTTGTTGAGACACAAAACCTTCCTCAAAGCCCATCTTTCAACTAGAGATGATTTTCCCTTATACCATTCTAACATTCTTCAAAGGCCAAAGAATTTCCATGGCATTTAATGTTAATTGGCCATCTTCCAAAGCTTATAACCACTTTGTCCACCATAGAGAATTCTTTAGAATTTGAGGTCAATGACCAACCTATCCCTAGTTTGTTAAAGACTCTTCAAAGGGAAGTGACTAAAGAGGTCAAAAACTAACCACCAAATTACATGTCATTTGGTTTAGTTCTCTTACAATAGACTCAAAGTCGAAGGTCTAGGATCACTTGACTCTCCTCAAAAAATTCTCTAGAAATTATTGGTCTTGTAGATACGTAATTTTCGATTCCATAGATCACTACTACGAAGGTTTGGAGTCGTCGCTATTCATATTTGTAAAAGGGTGTGAATGGTCACCCGATGTACATTTTTTAGAAAAACTTTCATTTCGGCGTTTAGTGACTCTCATTCTAATAAGGTTCCAATCAACCAAAAATCAGGGTAAGTGACTTGATTAGAAAAAAGGAAAGGTATTAGGCACTCTTTTCTCTCCACCAAATGGTGTTAACCTCAAAATAACTCGATCATTTTAGATAAAAACCTAAGTAAAAATAAAAAAATAAAAAAAAATGCCACGTGCTAACATTTTGTACCCTAAGTAGGGATTTGCTATCAGCTTAACTTATAATGATAATCTCATTGAAGGAGATAATTTTTATATGGACCTAGTCTTAGGAACAACATGTTTTGAAGAGTGTTGGCTAATGGTTGTGGATCCATTCTCATGAGTTGAGAAGGACCTGAATACTGATTGCCTAAAAACGATTTAAAATCGATTTTTATTCTGAAAGTGGTTACAACCCATATACTTTCAATCAAATCGAAGTCCAATCTACCGGAGATAAGGGAATGGAAGCATCACATCTTAAGTCTTTCTAAAAAGAAATTTAAGAAGTGAGGGGGAAAGTAGAAGAGGGATATGGAGAGGGGAAAGGGAGGAGGTATGCAATGCTATCTTTAACTCTACCTTAAGGCCTTAGCTTCTTTCCTTCCTTCTTTCTTCTTCTTATTCTTCTTAGGTCCTTCTTGAGTCCTTAGTGAAGTATGAAAATAAGTTTTAAGGCAATGTGAGAATGTGAAACTAAAGTAGAAGATAGTTGAGAGAAGATTTCTTTAGTCTAAGACTTGGGTGTCATTTTGGAAGGAGAGGGTGGTATTTTAGGTGTTTAGAGGTTATTTTAGAGATATAATGGGATGAAGAAATAAAAGAGTAGATAATGACATGGGATTTGAAGGTAGGGGTGTGAAATTTAGAGTTGGGATAAGGGTAGTTGTGTAATGATGGTAAATGGATAATTTTTAATCCAAATGGTTTGGATCATTCCCAATCCATTTGGATGGAGTATTTGGTGAGGTGAGATGATGAGTGTTTGGTTTAAGAGAATGGGTGTGTAAGGTAGTGATTTTTTGATTGAGTGTTAGGTAGGTTGAAGGGGAATGGTGTTTAGGTTAGGAGAATAGGTTGAGTAAGAGATTAGTTGATTGGATTTTGGGAGGGTTAAGGGAATGATGACATATGTCAAAAAAGGATGGGGAGATGAGATGATTAGATGAGTTGATTGGAGTGAAGAGGTGTAGGGATGGCTTCTGAGAATGGGTTGAGAGTGAATGATAAAGGAAAGTGTGGGTTGTAATGTGGGTGGTTGGTTGTGTTGGAAAAAGGTGAGGTTAGGTTTATGACATGGGGTGGGGGTTGTGATATGGGTTGGTGGTATGTTAAAGAAAAGTGATGTATTAGGATGTAGGGGATATGGGTTGAAATGATTTTTAGAGAAAGGTGATGGGGGTAGGTAGTTGGATGAGGGAGGTGAGTTGGGGTGATGACATGTGTCCCATTTGATGATCAAAAGCTGATTGATTAATATGGATAATGGTTTGTGGGTTAAGGTTATGGATTATGAATGTTGATTTGAATTGTTGCAGGCTTTAAGATGTTGGGCTTGGGTTTGGAAAGGTTGTTAGGTTATTTGGGATTGGTTGGGGTATATTTTAGAATGAACTTTTGAGGATGGGTATGTTTTAGGATTTAGGTGATGTGGGATTAAGTATAGATTAGGTTGGATAAGGTGAGAAATGATTTTTGGTGAATTGAGGGTTTGTGGGCCCTAAATGGGCTTAAGGTATTTTCGGTTTCGAGAGCAAAGTGTTGAAAGGTGGGGACAGTGGTGGGTATCCTAAGTCTCATTCTAAGTTCATTAATCTTTTTAGGGGTCTAAGGAATCCTCGGATTGATCAAAATGGCACGTTTTGACGAATTGGGCATTTTAGGCTTGAAAGCGAACTTTATTGAAAATCTAATGTTTTTGGGTCCTTTTCGAGTAGGGGCCATTTAAATTGGGGTGTCTACAAATTTCCTTCTTTGCAGGAATTACGTGTAAAAAACTACAAAGAATAGATTGAACCCCTATTTGTACAGGCTAGAAAATTTTGCAAACACAACTTGGAAAACACCGAGTAAATTGATAACTTTTGTAGAAAATGACTACCCAAGCATGAGGTCTGACAAGGTTTTGTCTTATTAACTCCTTGATCTCGATGGCACGGAGCTTGTTTGAGATCTTGAATTTTGATTAAGATTTTAATAAGCTTTGAAATTCGAGTGTTTCTTCAATTGTGTCTTGACAAATCAGAATTGAGTGCAACTTGAAAAGGTATTTGAAATTCAAAAAGAATGGTGAACTCTACATTGGTGAAACTAAAAAATGGGAGATGTACAACTTACTTAGGAGGTGTAATCCATCTCAAAACTTTTAATTGACACATTTATTATTTTTATTGACAAATAAATTGTAGAGTTTATATAGGGAATGGATAACAATAGATCATTGTGGATTATAGAATAGATCATGGAAGTAAGGCATAAAATGGGTCAGACTTTATCCAAGTCCGAGTGATCCAAAATTAGAATTTAATAGGTTTCGGCCTTTGGAATAGATTCAAATAAAGTACTTTGGATCTGGTTTCTTAGGCATTGAAGTCTCTTTGGTATGTATCAAGCTGGCGCAATGAGAAAATTTATATCTTATAGCCGATCTCTAGGGTGATTGATCGACGGAATAATGAGTTTTTAATTGGAGTACTACAATTCAAATTGAGGCAACTACATTATCTAAAAGTTGGCCGATGAATAACTAGCCTACTTCAAATGAGTAAATTGTCAATGTCCTTGCTAGCAATTTGGAATACGACAAAATTTTGATATGTGAAGAATTCGAGTTTTATTCGATTTTGCATTGCAAAAATACAGTCAAACATTTACTAAAAGGGAGTATGTGGTATATACTTTGGACGTGTTTTATACATCTCACATCAAAAAATGGAAAATAAATAATTGGATATACTTTGAATGGAGTCTGCCTATATAGTAAGAGAATTATCATGATCCTTTGGTTTTCGGGTTATGAAGTTTTCAATCATGTGAGTTATAACTCTAGAATCTAGAATAAATGGCATACATATAATAAATTCCAACTTACATGTCAAGCAACCATCAAAAAAATGCAAGACATACTAAACTAAACAAAATCCAATGAAATATATGAACATCCCTTGAGTTCGAATGTGTGTGTGTGTGTGTGTGTGAGAATCAATAAAAAAATTGTCTAAAGATTTAATTATACGATTCAATTTCAGTTCTTTGCCATGAAGTTGCAAATATTGATTTGATTTCAAATCTACTTTTTCGTTGCTTTCAAAAATGATTTTTTTAGTTTATTTTGATCAACTTGCCGAAGAGAGAGAGAGAGAGAGAAAGACTTGCTTGAATGGGTTGCTAGAGAGTGGAAACGATGGAGAGATTGAGAAGTCCACCTAATGGAGAAGATTAGAACTTCGATAGTAACTTAGGTTGTTAATTTTTTTACTGGAAACATTACAAAATTCATAAAAATTTGTTTGTTTCGTTTTCTCAAGGAATTCATTTTATTGTTAAAATAAGTGATTTTTTCAAATAATTCAAGTATTTAGAAGAATAATACTTTTATTGAAAATAAATGAAAAATTTATGAATTTTTCGCAAATAAAATGGCAGATTGCCAACAAGGGTCGATGTTCATGTAGAGTCAATTTTAATGGTACCAAAATCCAATAATTCCACTAATAGACCCCTTCCAGGAAACATCATCTGATGTCTAGGGTACATATACAAATTGACAAATTTAATTAATCGTATGAGTTGTATAGGAATAAAAAATATTTGATCCTAGGGATTAACAAAGATAACATTTTAACCCGATCCAAACCTAATTGATTGAGTACCATGGGTCCAACCCATACCTCATTTGGCTCGTCCTAGAACGTCCGACCCATCAAAATAATTCAGCCTCCTTATGGGAGCCGACCCCTTCAAATCGTCTACCCATAGAGGTTCGGCCTCCTATGGGAGCCTACTGAAAGCGTCCTCGATCCGCGGGGTGTGCGGATCCGCTTTTGATTTTTGAGGTTTGGGACTCGCCACCTAGTTATTACGGTCTAGGAACTGAGCATTGACTCAAGATGGATAAAAAAAATAACTAATCTACATAACAAATTAAGTCCGAGGATCACGTTACGGGGTTGGAAGGGGTTAGGCACCAACCCCGCCTGGCAAACGCTGGTCTCTACTATTTCCCCAAAAAAAAATTACATTGCTAAAAGACTTAAAACAAATAAATAAAATAAATAGAAGAAAAATGTACCTAGATGTTCACGACTATTTGTTCCCTCAGATCTAGAGGAGAGATCCCTTGATTCGTTTCCGTCACTGAATCCGCTTCTGATCTCCAAGATGAAGTATCTGCTTTCTAGATCTGAGTGTTTTCTAATTTTTTTATGGATTTCTAGGTGTCTTTGAAGCGTCTCTGGTTGTTTTTTGAACAAAAGTTAGGGTTTGGATAATAGGTAAGGGGTTAAGATTTCAAAATCAGGGTTTTGGGAAGGCTATGGAGGCTTTTTGACCTGTTTTTTCTAGGGTTTTCTTTGACCTACGAAATTAGGTTGTGGAGGTTCTTTATTTAAAGAGTTTTTTGGGTAGAGTTAGTATTTAATTAGTTTTCTTTTAGGGTTTTAATTAGGATTTTGAATTTCGTCTTATGACAATGACTTGGTCTTTTTAGATTAGGGTTTTAATAGATTAGGGTTTTGACTTAAGTCTTATGAGATTGATTTGGTCTTTTTAAATTAGGGTTTTGACTTAAGTCTTATGAGATTGACTTGGTTTAGATTTTTAAATTAATTTTATTAAGGTTTTAATTTAATATTTTATTTATTAATTTTAAAATTAAAAATTTTAAAAATTGAAAAATTATCATTTTGCCCCCGAAGAGAACTTTTACATTTCAAGTCGATTTTCGATGTTCCGAGATATTTTGGAATCAATTTTTCATAAGGAATTCAATGGGATTATTGTTTTGTGTTGTTTATGAACTTTTTTGGCGTGAAATGATTGTCAACCCTTATGAGGAGCATTTTCGTAATTTTGTCGAATTTGGTGAAAATTGACGAATTTGATTTCACTTTGTTGTTTTATGTATTCGAATGGATTTTCCTAAGTGTAAAAAAGGCTCTAAGGATGTTTTGATATTAGGGGTATTTTGATAATTTGATCATTTTTTAGTGTTTTTTATCGTAAAATTTTTTTTTATCTGCAAGATGATGATTTCTATGTTTTTGGGATTATATTTTCCTAACGTAGCGTGGTTTCTACAGTTTTGTTAGTTTGAGATACTTCATCTGAATTTCTGAAATATATCTAATAACAAAATAAAGCATGGGAATAATCATCCATCATTGGGAATCATTGCAATCGGGTTGACAAGTTGATTAATCAGGCGAATACAAAAATGGGGAGTCTACAGATGCCCCTTTTTGGCAAAGGGTTGAGGCAAACTAGATGGCAAATCTATTTTAGTAGATAGTGGGATATCTGAATGCCAAAGCTAATGATAGTTCATGTTGCAACCTGATTTAGCAATTCGTCGAGGCGTTCGGATCCTTGAGGGTAAAACTCTCCTCGAACTAAAAGTTTTCAAGTTCTCGAGCACGAGCTCTTACTGACGGTATCAGATCCTTGAATTTTAGAGAATTCTCCCTGACTAATGGAACAGATGGGCACGTGTGTATTTGAAATCTGAGATAAATCTCAAAGATGGTCTGAGCTAGATCTGAACATAAATTAAGTAAAACCTGAGCATAAAATTGAACATAATCTGGGCATAAAATGAGCATAAAACTAAGCATAATTCCGAGAAAACACTCGGCGATATCTGAGTATAATTTCGAGAAAACCCTCAGCGACATCTAAGCATAATTTCGATAGCATAATTCAAAGAAAACCCTCGGTGGTTTCTGAGCATAATTCCGAGAAAACTCTCAGTGGTATCTGAGCATAATTCCGAGAAAACCCTTGGCGGTATCTGAGTAAGAATGAATAAATCTAGGAAAGAATGAATGAATCTGAGAAAGAATAAATGAATCTGAGAAAGAAAGAATGCTCTATCTCCAATTTTATATGAAAGGGTAATGAGTTAATCTCTAGGCAAAACCAAATATGAAATCAGAAACGCTTCTGTTTGAACCTCAAGGTTTTTCAAAAACTTTATGAATTTTTTAACTTCTTTTGAACCTCAGGGGTTTGCTATCAAGAGGGTAACCTTAAATTTGAAATTCCCATTATCCTTTAGGATTAACATTGATCAAGTTTGAGAACAAAATGCGCCTAGTTTGACAGAAAACATTGTATTGAATACATCTCGTAAAAAAATACCTCTAGTATAAGGGGGAAACTATATATCAAAGAAGAAAGAAAGTACCTCTTGTATGAAGGTTTAAAATATTTGATTACCACAAGCGCAATAAATATTTAACTTTTAATTTCGACTTTTTATATGGAAGATTTTGAGTTAGGCTCAAGAAAATAAAATATTTTCTTTCGAGATTCATTGTAGAATCCACCATTTTCCCTCTTGGTTCACTTGGAGAAGTAGAAAATTTTTAGATCAATCGTAGACGATGCTCGTGACTTCTGAATCTGTGCTTGGTTTAAGCTGGGTATAGACTTCTGATGTTTCGGCTCGAACCGTCCTTTAGCTTTTCAACTCTATGCATATTTTCTTCTGTTTTTCTTTGTTGCTATAACTTTTACCTAGATTGCCCTTTCAGGTTTTCAAACTAGAGAGCATGCTCTAGCTGTTGCCTAGATCGCCTTTTCAAGTTTTCGATCTAGCGAACTTTCTTTTCTTTTTTTCTTTGTCCTGATTGTTGACAAAGCCGTCCTTTCGGATTTTCAACTTTGCGAGCTTGCCTTAATTTTTACCTAAGTCGCCCTTTTGGGTTTTCAACTTACCGGGCTCTTTTTCTCTGCTTTAATTGTTGTCAAGACTGTCCTTTCGGATTTTCAACCTTGCAAGTTGTAGACACCCCATTTTTGCATCTGCCTAATTCTACAATTCGTCACCCGGTTACCGTGAATTCCTAATAATGATCACAAAGAATTCAAAGGCTTGTGAGTACTGTCCCTGATTCCTTCCGTTCCCACTATTTTCATCTCACCTACTCGTTACGACTCGACATAGAAATTCACGCACGCTTAGGTTCACTACACAGTTTGATAACCTAGAGACCTCGCCACGATAGGAAAATACGACTTTGAAACATAGAAATAATCATGTTGAAACTAAAAAAAACCTCACGCCAGAATTCGTAAAAATCCGCAAAAATCGACAAAATAACAAAAATACCCCTAATAAATTTCAGACCTCCGAAAGACCTTGAAAGTACCTCCATTGCACTCAGAACATGATTTCCAGTCTAACGAGACCTAAACTGACGAAAACAGAGAAATTTAGGAAAAATCATAAAAATGATCGAAATGCCCCTCGACCTCCAAACTCAACTTAGAAATCTTGATCCTTAGGAAAATGTAATAAAAATCGAAATCAAATTTAAAATCTAATTTAATAAAAATTAAAATCAAATTAAACAATTAAACAATTAAAACTTAAAATTTAATTCAAAATTAAACAATTAAAATCAAATTCAAAATTAAATAATTAAAATTAAATCATTAAACAATTAAAATTAAAATCAAACAACCGATCAAATTAAAATTAAAACGTAATCAACAAATTAAATATAATAAAAAAAAGTTTTAAAAATCGATCAACCAATAAAAATTTTCAGTTAATTAATGAACCAAAAAAAAAAGTTTTAAAAATTGATCAACCAAATAAAAAATAAATCAAATGGCCAATTAAAAATCAAATTAAATTTTTTAGCCAAACTCAAAATAAAAACTAATCAATTAATAAAACTTAAAATTAAAAAATTAATCAACAAACAAAAACTCAAAACAACAATTAACCAATCGATAAAATGAAAATTAAATCGACCAACCATAACCCGACAATAAGAGACCACCATTGTGGTACGAGTAGTGTAGAATCATCTCACTATCATTCTCCAAAAAGAAATATAAAAAAAAAAAGAGGGAAAGACGTGTAAAAGAAGAAAAAAATTTAGGAAGTTTTTTTTTTATAAAGAAGGACGTCTCCTTCTTCTAGAGCTCTCTCTCAACGTCCTTAGGCTGAACGTCATTGGGCTGATCGACTGGTTCTTCTCTCCTTCAACGCTCTCAACGTCCTTGGATCTCTGCACTTCATCTTCCTCTCCTCTACTCATTCTTAAGTTCTCTAACAGCCCCCCGCTTCCCTCTTCTCTCCCCTACGTTCTCTTGGACAGTAACCAAGGAAGGAAGAAGGAAGGAACAGTGAAGAAAAAGAAGAAAGAATGAACCTCTCTTTCGTCTCTCTCTCTGCACTCTCGGCCCTCTCTCTTCTGTAGCTCTCATCCACGTCTCTCTTTCATACCCTAGCAATCCCCCTTTCTTTTCCATTAACGCCCCTGCAATACAACCTCTTGCTGCCCCCTCCATCAACTTCATTAAACCTGCAATCCCCTCTTCTCCACAGCACAAACAACGCCCAGCAGTCTCCCTCCTCTCTACAGCACACACAACGCCCAGCAGTCCCCCTCTTCTCCACACTACACACAACGCCCAGCAACCCCCCTCCTCTCCACGTTTTTCAACCATTAAACCACCAAGCTTCTACAACAGGCAGCTGCAATCACGTTTTTGGTGTCTAGCTGAGTTTCTCTACCATTACAGCACTTAGCACAATAGCTTCTGTCCGCCTTCATCTCTCTGTGCTCTCGTCTCTCGCGTCTCCATAGCAGCGAATACTCGTAAGCCTTTGGATCTTACCTGAAGGAATAAACTCACCATTATCGATTCGATAGGTAATTTTATGTTCAATTTAGTCCTTTATTTTATTTCTCCCTTTTCTCTCATTATTTTTGCATTACATTTTTTTTTTTTTTCTCTACTGTGCTCATGTTTTTCAATTTGATTTTTCCCTGGTATTGATGTCCCCCATTGATTTTTTTTAGTATCGTAACCATTATAGAATTTATCATAAAAGGGATTTTTTATACTTACGAAACTATACGATGTCGTGTCTTGTTTTGAAGGATTTACCATATTCCCATGCATCGTTCTTTTTTATTTTACTTTTGCATATAAATAGGGTAGGAAAATATTTGTTTCTATTTTCTTTTTTTTTTTTTTCTTTTTTGCATGTTGTTAGGGTTAAGGGAATATTTTATTTTTTTAGTTTCGTGTGACGTAGGTTTTTAGGTTTATTTATTTATTTATTATTTATTTGTATATTTATGAGATTAGGTTTTTTTATTTTTTTTATGTCTCATTTGTCTTTGCGCATTGATAGGGTTAGGAGAGTATTTATTCTTATCTTTGTGTTTTTTATTCTTTATTTATTTTTTTTTATTTTTCTTTTATGCATCTTTTTTCATGAGTTTGTGATGATACGATCTTTGCGTTTAAGTATAATGGTTCCATATGATTTTTGCGATGGATTTGGGATGGATTGGTGATGAGTTTAGACTTTTTCCACGTGATTAATGCATCCCTTAACTTGATGAGTATACATGATGTTGAATGATAATTGTCTTAAAAATTGAGAATCATGTATGCATGCTCTTTAATTAGTTTAGAGATCCAATGAACATAGGAATTTTCTTGTGGATTTTTCTTTCAAATTTGAAATTTTCATGCAATGATATTTGGCAATCTCCATTTTAGTTGATATGATATCCTGGATACTTTGTTGTTTGATGAATTTCTAATTTGGTGATTTTTGGCAAATTCATAATCTTCATTATTTATATGATTTTTCTTTTTGGAGATTATTTGTGGATCATTAGAACATTCATTTTTGAAAACTTTCTAATATGGGATTGCGTAGTTTCCTATTTTGGGAGAATATATTCATAGATTTCTAATTCAGAAATTTCATATTTTAGCATTTTTCCAATTTAGAAGATTCCGCATTTTTATATTTAGGAGGTTCGTGTTCTTGGAAATTTGGGAGTTTCAAATTTAGAAACTTACATGTTTTGGAATGTTCTATTTTAGAAAATATATCTTTCTAAAATTTTAATTTGGGAATTCAGCATATATCTCTTGAATTCTAATTTAGGAAATTTCACGTTCCTAATTTGAAAATATTATAAGTCCTAATTTGACAGGTTTCTGTTTGTAATCTTCCCATTTAGAATATTCTCATGAGTTTCTATTTGGGACAGTTTGAGAAATACTTGCAGGTGAAATTTCCTTATTGATTTTTATATCATGGAGCTAATCAGGGCTTTTTTCAAACCCTTCCATATTTTATGGAATTCAAAGAATGATCATGTAATAATTGGGACAATTTTAGCCATAGGATTTGTTTGGCAAACCCAATATAAATTGATGATGATGATTGGACTGTGACCTTGACTGTAGTCTTTGTATATTGACCATAGGATGATTTTGGATCGTAGTAGAGATCGATCATGTTGATCGGGCGGGTTCAATGCCTAACACCTTCCGAAACCCGTAATCTGACCCCTTACCCATCTCTCTGATCCGTGGATCGACCCATATCCATTTGGAGTTAATTTTGGTTCCTAGACCTAAACTAGGTGGCGACTCCCATTTATCAAAGGTCCCCCATTTAATAAATCGGACCCTTATCCATTATTTAGTGAAAACGGATCGAGGCGATTTCATTAGCTTGCCTTAATATTTGCCTAAGTCATCATTTTGGGTTTTCAACTTAGCAGGCTCTATTTATTTTTCTTCCCTTTTGAACTTCTAAAGTTACTGCCTGATCACCATCTGCTATCTTCTTGACTTTTTCACATGGTACTTAGGAAGACTTTCATGGGTAAGCTTAGGACTAGTCATAAAAAAAAAGGAATTCTGAGGCTCAAAAATCCAAATGCCCCTTGTGTGACATTTTCTCTTAAACTTTCTCTTTTCCTTTGAATTTTCTTCCCCATTTTGACAAGTTACTGCCTGATCACCATCTTCTATCTTCCTTGACTTTTTCACATGGTACTTAGGAAGACTTTCATGGGTAAGCTTAGGACTAGTCATTAAAAAAAAGGAATTCTGAAGTTCAAAAATCCAAATGCCCCTTGTGTGGCATTTTCTCTTAAACTTTCTCTTTTCCTTTGAATTTTCTTCCCCATTTTGACAATATTTGAATTCTATTTGTGGGGAAATTTTTTTTTTATTTTGATGTGATCGGGCTTGAAATAACTTCTCAGGTTGTTTACGTACACCAGAATTTTGGGATCAAACCAAAAACGTAGTTCGAATTTTTCCTTCCCCTAGGTAGGGTGATCGGGCTAAGAAAGAAAAAAACATCATTTTTTAAAATAAAATAAAAAGGCTGCAAAGGGCTAAGAAATGAGATATTGAATTGGGTACCACGAAGATTGATTCGGCCAAAGATGACTTCCTTAAATGTAATACCATTTGATTTGGTCAAGGTTGGTTGGTTCTAGTAATTCAATTCCATCATGGTCTTGAAGTCTAACAGCTGTTCCAACAATATTTCTTTGATGATAAACGGACCTCCCCAATTTGGTTTGAACTTCCCTCTAGGGTCAAAAATAAGTGTCAAATTCTCTTTAAGTACTAAATCCCCAACTTGTAAGTGATAGGCCTTGATCTTTTTGTTAAATGCACAGACGACTCTTATTTAATAAGCCTGCACGTGGTACAAAGCTCTTAGTCGTTTTTCTTCGATCAAATTTAATTCTTCATATCGTTGACGAACCCAATTTGCTTCTGAAAGCTGACTTTCCAACAAGACTCTGAGAAATGGGACTTCCATTTCAACTGGCAAGACTGCTTCCATGCCATATACTAAAGAGTAAGGAGTAGCTCCAGTGGAAGATCGAATTGAAGTTCGCTATGCCCATAGCACAAACGGCAATTTCTTTTACCAATCCCGATGTGATTGATACATTTTCCTGATGATTGTCTTAAGATTCTTATTGGCTACTTCAACTGCTCCATTAGTTTGGGGACGATAAGGAGATGACTTATGATGAGTGATTTTGAACTTTGAACACAGTGTAATAACTTCGACTTTGAAGTGGGACCCGTTATTAGATATCAGTTCCGAAGGTACCCCATATCAACTGATGATATTCGCTCGAATAAACTTTGCAACCCGAGAAGTAGTGAAGACATCATAAAAAATAGCTTCGACCCATTTAGTAAAATAATCAATAGCAACTAGAATGTACTCGTGCCCGTTTGATGCCTTGGGTGAGATTTTACCAATAATATCAATTTCCCAAACTGCAAATGACCACGATGAAGTCAAACCAACTAATTTGAAATGTGGCACATGTATGAGATTTGCATGTATTTGACATTTGTGGCAGGTCTTGACCATGTGATGATAATTTGTTTCCATCATGGGCCAGTAATACCCTTGTCTCATAATTCTCTTGGCTAACATTTTCCCACTCATGTGAGGACCACAGTCCCCTGAATGTAGTTCAACCATTATCTGTTCAGCTCAATCTTCATCAACACATGACAAATGAATTTCATCATAAGACCTTTTGTATAAACTTCCTGCGCACAGGATGAACTGAGATGCTAATCTTAGTAGGGTTTGTCGTTCCTTCCTCAATGCTTCTTCCAGGAATTCTTGTTTATATCTGTATACCACGGCTTTCCATTGGGTAGTCGAGTAGCAATGTTGATCTGATAGCAATATGCAGGTTTGTCTTTGACTTTGACGGTGATCGGCCTCAATTCCATGCCAAGGGGTAAATAGATCATTGAATAGAGAGTGGCTAACGCATCAGCAAATCTATTATCTTCCCTTGATAGGTGCTGGAACATGATAGTTTTAAACTTACTCACTAAATTTAATAGATACTCATGATAGGACTTCAACTTTTCATCCCTAGTTTTCCATTCTTTCAACGATTGATGTATGACCAAGGCTAAATCCTCAAAAACTTCAATTTCTGTAACGCCTAGATTCAAAGCAACTTCAAGCCCAACGATACACGCTTCATATTCAGTTGTATTATTGGTGTTGGAGAAAGCTAACTTATTAGCGATAGGAATGTGGCATCCTTCAAGAGAAAAAAGAATTGCCCCTATTCTATACCCATTCTGATTTACAGTCCCATCAAAGTAAAGCTGCTATGTTTGATTATGTGATTCTTCTTCAATATACAAGATATTCTCATTGGGAACTGATCAACAGGCCTTACTCCTTCTACCACTGGATGATTTGCCAAGTATTCTGCCACAGCTCTCCCTTTGATAGATTTATGTGTAACATGCGTGATGTCAAATTCTGATAACAACAACCATCATGCGGTTCTCCCTGTCAGTGCCGGTTTCTCGAAGAGATATTTGAGAAGATCCATCCGAGATAACAAGATAACTAAATGAGATAGCATATAGTGCCAAAGTCTCTGAGTAATCCATACCAATGCCAAGAAAGTAAATGGCCCTATCTTTGCGGTTACCTTTGTCATATTGTGCAAGCATGCATCCCATAACTTCTTCTGTGACTGACAGATAAAGAAGAAGTGGTTCACCCAGTGTAAGTGGAACCAAAATAGGCGGGTTCAATAGATATTCCTTGACTTGATCGAAAGCCTTTTGACATTGTTCATTCCAAACTGTTGATTTATTCTTCTTAAGAAGCTTGAAAATAGGTTCGCAGACATTAGTGAGTTGAGCGATGAATCTGCTTACATATTGGATTCTGCCTAAAAAACCTCGAATCTGTTTTTCAGTCTCAGGTGGTGGCATTTCTTGGATAACTTTAATCTTCACAGGGTCTACTTCGAATCCTCTTTGACTGAGCACAAATCCCAACAATTTTTCAGAAGTTCCTCCAAATACACATTTCTGTGGGTTGAGTCGGAATTGGTACTTTTAAATCTTGTGAGAAACTTTTCTAGTGCAACAACGTGCCCCAGTCGTTCCTTAGACTTGATTATCATATCATCTACATAGACTTCGACTTCCTTGTGTATCATGTCATGCAGTAAAGTCGTAGTTGCTCTTTGATAGGTGGCTCTGACGTTCTTCAAACCAAAAGGCATAACTTTATAGCGAAAGGTTCCCCACTGTGTGATGAAAGATGTTTTTTGCATATCCCGATAATCCATTTTCATCTGAATATAACCTGAAAAATCATCCATGAAGGACAACAAACCGTGCCCTGCCGTACTATCTACTAGAACATCTATGTGTGGTAAAGGAAAACTGTCTTTTGGGCTTGCTTTGTTTAGGTCTCTAAAGTCCACACACATTCTGATTTTTTCATCTTTTTTAGCACTAGGACGACATTAGCAATCCACTAAGGGTATTCTACTACTTTCAAAAATCTAGCGTTAATCTATTTTGTAAATTCTTCTTTAATCTTTAGAGTCCATTCCGGCTTCATACGTCGAAGTATCTGTTTGATTAGTCAAGCATCAGGATATAATGGAATTCGATGTTAAACAATATCTGTGCTTACTCCCGGCATGTTCTCGTAAGAACACGTGAACACGTCTTTGAACTTTCTGAGCAAGTCTACTATCCCTTTACGTTCATCGAATGATAAGGTGATCCCAATCCGAATCTCTTGAGGACTTTCTTTTGTTCCGAAGTTGATAACCTCTACTTCCTCCATTAGAGGTTGAGCCCGATGTTCATTTTCTTGTTCAAGTAATTTGATTATTTCAGGGAGAAGTTCTTCATCAGAAGACTCTCCCTCCGAAGTCAAATTATTAGTTAAATTATCATTGTGTTCAAGGTAATCAAAATTTTCTTTCATTTCATTAAAAAGAGATGGGGTAACAGGACTTATTGTAGACTTAATAGACTCACTTGACTCAGAAGGAAAAACAAACTCACTTGATTCAGTAGAAACAACTAACTTACTTGACTCAACAGAAATAAATGACTTACCAGACATGTCGGACTGAACAGGACTAATAGGATTGACAGAACTAGTCTCAACATGTAATACAGGACTCATTACATGATAATTAGCCAAAAACCCGACCGTGAGTTTGATTACAGACTGGGGGTTTGAGGTCCCCTTCCCAACTAACACCACTAAGATACTATGATCTTCAATGAACAACTGATCAATGTTGAGGGAGTCCAAGTTGAGTTGCTAGTCTTCCATTTCCTTTTCTTCCGCTCCTATGCTTGCTTCCTTTTCAGGTCAATCCATACCAAAGAAGATTTCAAATCCCGACAGATGAATACCCGTGATGCGATCAATAAATGGCTCTGGGAACCCACAATAACGGAAGTCTTCCCCCTCTTTCACAAAATATCCATTAAGGGTCTTATGATAAGGCTTCATTTTAATCAAATCCATGGTACGCCCTTGCCTTTTTTTCGATTGCCTTGTCCCGTTTCGTCTTCCAATATTGGGTTCAATATTCCTTAGTAGGTTCATACCCTAATTCGAATGTGCCGACGACTTCCTTAATCACTGGTGCTTCTTTGATACCCTGTTGCTTGCGACCTAGGCCCATACCCGGAAAAAACCTCATATTCTTGAACATGTTAGCCATACATCAATTGGAAGTATTCTCAATTGGGAAATACTCTTTCACCAAATGATCTCATTAGGTTGAGTAGATCTTTTCGAATTCAAACCCGTTGAGTTCTACCCCCTGTCGTTATAGCTGAATCTCAAGCAACGGCTCACTCTTAGCTTCGGTACTGCTTACAATTCCCACAATTTCAGTATCTCCATAAAGAGAAATCACTAGCCCGTCTTTGATAAATTTGATCTTCTGGTGTAATGTAGAAGGTATGGCTTTGATCTGGTGTAGCCACGGTCTTCCTAATAACAGATTAAAAGAAAACTAGATGTCTATGACTTGAAATTCTTCAAGAAATTCAGCTATGCCTATTGACAATCGGAGGTGTAAAATACCCAGTACGTCCCTCTTGGTATTATCATACGCCCTGACACCTTGATTGGTTGGTTTGAGGTCCTCAGTTTTAAAATCAAGGCAAGTAGCAATCTTCAAAGGACAAACATTCAATGCACTCCCATTATTAATTAAAACCAAGGGTACCCTCATCCCGTTGCAGTCGGCTGTGATGTGTAGCAGCTTAGTATGGCCTGCTCCCTCTCTTAGGAGATCTGAGTCTGAGAAAGATAAAATATTCTCTACATAAGTCGCCCCTACTATACTGGCCAACTGATCTGGGGAAGTATCAAGGGTGACTTGGGCTGTGTTTAGTGTTTTGAGAATAGCCTCCCTATGGGCAGTAAAAACCATGAGTAAACCCCAAACTGAGATATTGGTCCTTGATATCTCAATTGATTGATCACGGAGTTATCTTCTTCAATGTTCTCTTTGATGTGATCTATTTCTTTTCTTGCCAAAGCTGTAGGATTGTCAACACGGAGTTCTGGTGGCTTAAAGACTCTTCCTCCTCGGGTTATATGTTTAACTTCATCGCAAAAGAGGGAAAAAGACTTATCTTCTTTGGTCAACAAGTATGGATCTTCATCTATCAAAGAGAAAGGGTTTTTTGGGTTCATTTGAGCCAACAGGTAACTAGTGAATACGAGGCTACTGTAACGAGGTGGGGATAAATAGTATGCATCGTCTGAGGTTAGATCGAAGGACTCGTAGCTTGCGGAGAAGACTTCGTCGGTGAAAGCTATTCCAACGATAGGGTAACTGGGTGGTTTGACTTGGACAAGATGGATGAGAGATACAGGGTCAAATGGTAATCAGATGTTGGAAATCATATTTAGGGTTGGTGGAGGTTGATAGGCAAGTAATGGATTAGTGGTGACATTTGGTGATGTTGGGTTAGGGATTGTGACCTTCTTGTTGTTAATAAGGTTTTGAATGGCATGGCGCAAAGTGATACATCGATTAGTGTGATGGCCAAAGTTTTAATGGAACTCGTAGAAAAAGTTAGAGTTATGTCCAGCTGGCAGGGGATTTGGTAAAGGTCGGGGTTAGATCAGGGTAAGAAGCCCTTTTTTATCAACTTGTGAAGAGCTACAGTGAGACTCATCCCTAGATTGGTAAATGGATGTGGAGTTCAAGGTTGATTTGGGTGAACCTGGTTATTAGTCTGGGCTGGGGGTTGAACTAGGGTAGCTGATGTGTTAGCTATGTAAACATGGTTGGTACTGGGTTTGGAAACAAAGGGTTTCATGGATCTGTTATCTGAGGAGTTAGAAAGAACCCCAGAGGCAAAAGCGTCCTCAAGTTGGCTTCCGACTTGCAATAGGGACTCAAAAGTAGAAAGGTATTGGGCCACTAGGGGCTAAGCATATCCTTGTGTGAGGTTCTTTAGGATAATCGCTACTTGTTCCTTCTCTGAGAGTCGATCCCACATTTGGGCAGCCTTAGCCCTCCAGCGACCAATGAAATCAGTTAATGTTTCCCCGTTTTTCTGTTTAGTTGACTCCAAATCCCTTCTTGAAGTCTCAGTCTCGGTATTGTATTTTTACTAATGCTAGAAAGCTTTTGACATATTCTCCCATGTACCTACCATAGTTGGATCTTGAGACATCAACCATCGTAGAGCTGATCTTAATAGAGTTCACTGAAATAGCAATGTCATCTGTTCATTACTGAGCCCCATAGTGCGCATGTTAGTAACATACATCTTAAGACGCGTTTTTGCACAACCTACCTCACTGAACTTGTTCATTTCAAGCATCACAAATTTCTCTGGCAAATGAATTCTAGGGATACGATTCAGAGCTTCAATGCTTGCTGCAATTTCATCGATACCCTTTATACTCTTCAAAGCTGACTCTAACCGAGAAATCCTGCTCGCTAGTATTGGATTTTCATCAACAAGTTCTTTATCTTTATCAAGTTCAAAGACCTCATGTGCATGTCTCGTTCTATTTTCCTCTACCCATTTTCTTTTTGGATTGTCAAGGGGATTGCCCGTTGATTCTAAAATCTGTTTTAAAACTTCTACTTTGCCTTTTATACTGTTGATATCATTGCCAAAGGCTTCGAATTCTGAAGTCATTTCTGCCTGTTGACTTGGTGCTGTCGCTCGTTCTAACCGATTGGACTTACGACTCCAACTAGGAGGTAGACGCTTGAGTTTAGGCGCAATGATAATCCTAGATAACCCCATCAAAGATAGATTTTAATCAATTTCAGTGTTACCCCCTTGATAACATTTTAATGAGTCATTTTATTTAAGTTTGTACATCAATCCATTAATGCAATGATCATTCAAAAGAAAAATAAATGTTTATTCAAAAGAAAAAATAACTTTATTGAAAATTATTGACAAAGAAATGTTCTTATTATAACATCTTTTAACAAATCTAACTTATAACATGGACACTTGGCTTTGTCTTGATGGTCCTCAGGATTGCTGGAACTATCAGGGTTGATCATCTTGGCTCTAACAACTGGCTCTTTGAACTCTGTTGGTCTATCTGGATATCCTAAGGTGCGCTTCTTCCAAGCCTTCTCAATAAGATGCACTAACTTTTCAGTCAATGGCTTGAAAGGGAAGAAAACTTTATGTTGAGGTAAAGATAACTCTATAGGTACGTCGTACTGCTTTGGGATCAATGCAAGTTTGTAGAAAGATGTTTTTTCTAGTCCGATCAAACGGACATGATAAGATCCTTTGGTTCCTAGAATAGGGGGATCAGTCATCCATCAAGGGCATCTTAAACCGATATGATAGGCAAGGCGAGAATCCAATCATTTGCTCCAAGCCTTGACTGAGTTGTGACGTACTAACAGATTTCTTTTGGAAAAGTGTTTTCGCCCATACTCGAGGTTTGAAGGGACATCTACAATTTTGAGACGATCACAAAGTCATATATAGAGTAGGTGGGGGCTTGCTTTAAAGTTTTCTCCCTCACCATTCTTTATGGCATCTAGTCCCGAGAAAGTTTCAGCTAGGATGAGAGGTACAAGGTTAGCTTTCCTTAAAAGTTGAGAAGTTATATCTATGAAGGACTCAGGGATAGTTTGGCCATTGCTTTTGGAGGTCAGTATATATTGGGCTAAGATTCCTAAGCACAATCAATAGTTTCTAATGGCTAGCCAAACTTCTGGTTTTACATTGACGGGATGACTGTGGGAGCGATACAGGCTCAGTAAAAGTACTTCCATTATGGACTAGGGCCTTGGCTTCTTCTTTTGAAAATGTTCAATCCTGTGGCGAGGTCACCAGAATATCCAATCTTCAATGAGGGCCTGACTAGAGGTCCTGAAGTGGATATCCCCATAATGCCACAATAATCATCATGAATGGGGCACAAGTGCATACGCTCAATATGAAATATGTGAAGGTAGGGGTTCCAGCGCTTAGCCATAGCACGTAAGAGATTCCAATCTATCTTAAATTTGTGGAAGTATAGAGCACATCTTAACATGAATTTTCCAAAATTGATTTTCTCTACAGGGTGCATCCTCAGGACGGTTGTTTTGACTAACTGTTCGATCGGGTTATTGCCTGTGGCTAGCATCCTGATTTGACACAAAAGGGTATTTTAGTACATTTTCAAGGTCCATGCAAAATATATCTCTGTAAGTCATTTTCCAAGAAAGAATAAATCATTTTGTAAATTTTTCTTCATTTTCTTTTCTTTCTAGAAAACATTTTTTTTAATCATTTTTCTTCTTTTTAAAATGGGTTGAAACCCGAATTAGAAAAATGTTTGAGTACCATTTTGATTTGAATGGTCCGACCCATCATGATTGTTGAATCGAGACGGATTGGATCATCATGAATCATTGCCGGTTTAAAATGGATTCTTTATTGGGTTGATGCACCCAGTGATATGATAACATAGATTAAATAACAAGTTTGGTTATCTTGAGGACAAAACTGTACATTCCTGATCTCATCATTTGTAAGGTCCAATTCCAACAAGCAACCCGGGAACACCCACGATAAGTTCGAGTTGTGACCTATAGGGAGGTTTTCTAGACTCTAGGTTTACTATGTGCAATGCAATTCATCTGGCCACCCTTACCCAAGTGCACCTATATACCTCTCGAGCGTACTCAATCAGACGGTACGTGGTGACTTGGTTTGATATACCGTATAAGTGATAATCTAAAACTCCAACCCACTTCTCTGAAGTCAAAAGCAGTCAGTTTAATCCCCAGTTGAGAGGTGGCGCACAATGCTGAGCAAAGGCCCTCTTAAATACCTCTCGTCTAGAATAGACGTAGTATATCCCTCTCATACAGTAGAGCTCAGCGGGGCAGGATCTTGCTTAGGCATTGATTTTGACCAAGAAGTACAATTGGTGAACTTAGATTACCTTTAATATACCGTATAGGTACGAGTCCAAAGTTGTAGTTTTCATAAATGGTTTACCATCCCACGAGGGGACCGTCCACGTATTAGTACTACGTTGGCAATCAGGACATGTGACTGTACGGCTTACAATAGGTCAAAGGCTCAGGTCGCTCCAGTCTGGGTACATCGATATACCTTTTAGAGTCACCTAATCAGACAGTACTAATGTCCTAGTTTAATATACCCTAAGGTACATGACTGGAGTTATGATTTTCATGAATGATGTCGCATCTCCGAAGAGACCGGGCCACGCACTAGTGCCACGTTGGCTATAAGGGACATGCAATGGTGCAAAGCGATAAACATGCTAGTGGTGTGTGCAAAACAGGGTGGGGTGTGCCCGGGGCCTTTTCAAACAAATGGGCCCATGGGCCTAATCATACTATCACAACATGGATATCAAATATTGAACATTAATCAAGGCAAATACCAATCCAATCATATCTCATCACATCAACATTAGGATCAAAAGCACATCAAACACATATCTTCATCAAGATTATGGCACGTTAGACGAGTAATCAACACAAGGACTAATAGTTAGGTCCGATCACTGGAATAAGCACATGATTTTTGGTCTAAGCCAAAAGGAAATTTTTTATTTTTTATTTTTATGGTCCAATTAGGGGTTACTGTGGTAACCCTAAATGAGTTGGGATTTCAAAGAATATCAGATTAAGAATGGAAGGATAATTGTTGATATAATCATTCTAAAAAATTTTATTTTTATTATTATTTTTTTAAAAAAATTTGATTTTTATTTTCCTAAGTAACACTAAAAAAAACTCTGTTTTTTTTTTTTTTTTTAAGAACAAAAAGAAATTTAAAAAAAATTTAAAAACTATTAAAAAAATTTTCAAAAATCATAACTTAACAACTTATTACCACACCACTTGTTCGCAATCACATAAAAAAGAAAAAATCATGACATGATGTTGTAGACACCCCATTTTTTCACTCGTCTGATTAATCAATTCGTCAACCCGATCGCGACGATTCCCAATGATGGATGATTATTCCAATGCTTTATTTGTTACTAGATATGTTTCAGAAATTCATATGAAATATCTCAAACTAATAAAACTGTAGAAACCATGCTACACTAGAAAAATATAACCCCAAAAATATAGAAATCATCATCTTGCAGACAAAAAGAAACTTTACTATAAAAATCACTAAAAATGATCAAATTACCAAAATACCCCTAACATCAAAACATCTTTAAAACCCCCTTACATTTAGAAAAACTCATTCGAACACATAAAACAACAAAATGAAATCAAATAAATCATTTCGTCAATTTTCACCAAATTCAACAAAATTACGAAAATACCCCTCATAAGGGTTGACAATCACTTCACGCCAAAAAGTTCTTAAATGACATAAACCAATAATCCCATTGAATTTCTTATGAAAAATCGATTCCAAAACATCCCGGAACGTCGAAAACTAACTTGAAACACATAAGTTCTCTTCGGGGGCAAAACAGTAATTTTTCAATTTTTAAAATTTTTAATTTCAAAATTAATAAATAAAATATTAATTAACCTAAAGCAAAACCTTAATAAAATTAATTTAAAAATCTAAATCAAGTCAATCTCATAAGACTTAAGTCAAAACCCTAATTAAAACCCTAATCTAAAGAAACCAAGTCAATCTCATAAGACTTAAGTCAAAACCCTAATTAAAACCCTAATCTAAAAAGACCAAGTCAATCTCATAAGACTAAAGTCAAAACCCTAATTTACCTTATCTAAAAAAAGACCTAGTCAAACCTTAATTCTTCCAAAAAATCTATAAATAGGAGTTTCCACAACGTAATTTCGTAGGTCAAAATAAATCCTAGAAAAAGTAGGTCAAAAAACTTCCTTAGCCTTCCCCAAACCCTGATTTTGAAGCCCTAACTCATTACTTATCATCAAAACCCTATTTTTTGTTCAAAAAACTCCCAGAAACCTTACAAAAACATCTAGAAACCCTTAAGAAAATACAGAAAACACTCAGATCTAGAAGAAAGATAATTCAACTTGGATATCAAAAACAGATCCAGTAACGGAGGAATAATAAGGAAACTCATACAAGGATACTCTCCGCCAGTACTGAGGGAATCGTCGTAATCCGCTAGGTAATTATTTTTATTTCTTTTTTTTATATTAATTTTTAGGTTTATTTTGCAATGTAGTGTTATTTGGAAAAAAAATAAAGACCGAAGTTTGCCGGGCAGGGTTGGTGCCTAACACCTTCCAACCCCGTAACGTGATCCCCGGACCTGTTCTCTTTGTAATTAGTGTTTTATCTGTTAGAATCAATATTTGGTTCCTAGACCATAATAACTAGATGGCGACTCCCAAACCTCAAAAATCAAAAGCAGATCCGCACACCCCGCGGATCGAGGGCGTTTTCAGATGTGTTCCATGTAAAAAATTGGTGTGATGATAACTCGATGAAATAATCCAAAATCACACTTAAAACATTCACAAAACCTAAATCAAAACAAATATGATAGATCCTATAAAATCTAAAAGAGAACACTTGGTGGACCCAAACTCAACAAAATCCAAAACCTCTTTTTTTTTACAATAAATATTTTAAAATCAGAACGATCTGAATCCGATGCGAAGTCTGATTCCATCCTCAATTATTGATTTATAGTGCTTCAAAAGGATTACTGTTTTGTCATTCGAAATGGTATTGCAACGAATAAAACATGATCGTGATCGAAAAGTTTCAATTCACGCCTAACCTTGGGCTGTTGCCAGTACCCATGTTATTTTTTATTAACATTTTTTTTTTTTTTGCAAATATATATATATATTGATTTACAAGAAGAAGATCAAGTTCTTTGCAAACAACAGATCAAATAAGAAGGATCTGTCTCAAGGTCGTCTGACTTTCTGAAACTCTTCGATTATAACTTGTTCTTAAACAAGTTCTTTTAAAAAAACCACAAAGAAAACTAAATACTTCCATGCCCGAATGTTCTCATACTGATCTGATACATGAGGCTGAAACGAATAAAATAAGAAGTTGATTGAAAACCGACGGCGAGGTATCGATGAGACAAAGAGGGACCTCCTATGGTCTTGGGAACTTTAAGGTTAGATCTGATTTCTATCGTTAAATTGATCTCTCCAAACTCGAACCAACAGAGATTGGGATTACCGTTCTTTTAAAAAAAAAATCGGGGTTTCTAACATCCCTTTTAAAAAAAAGAATGGTATTATCACCTATGAACAACAAAATTCCTTCGATTAAAGACCTGCCTTCCCCTTTTGAATCAAATATTTTCCAATGATCAGAAATCCATGAAGTTCTTCGATAGAAAGAAAAACAAATTTGATGAAATCGTCACACTCAAGTTGGTTTCAAAAGGGGTGATGATTCGTAACTCTATATCGGGAGGAACCGATGTTTTCATCAATAGTTCTAAGTTGATCGGGTTGAGGTTTCAACCGATCGAACCGAGAGATAAACTTGGTCTTTCGTTGAAGAGGAGGGGGTTGGGGAAGAAAACAAATTTTTTTAATAATTAAAAGGGTTTAATAAAAAATAAAAGAACTGTTTTACTAACAGCACCCCATTAAAAAAAATTGGGTTTAGAAGTTAAAACCGATTTGTACTAGGGACACACCACCCCTAAAAAACATGGGCTACTACTGACAGAAACTCAGAAAGAAACCACCCTTCTTTTTTTCTCTTTTATTTCTTTTTATTTGCTTGCTGTCACACGCCCACATACTAATTTTAAAAAAAAAAAAAAAAACATATCACTGCCAAAAGACAGTTTGACACCCCTAAATTTTTTTCAAACTACAAATCGACACCCGGAAAAAAAATAATAAACAAAATAACGAAAACTTTGAAAAAGAAAGTAATATCGCCAAAAAGGTAGATCGGTGCACCTAAAAAAAATAAAATAAAAATAAAACTTTTTTTTTTAATCTATATAAAAAAAATTTAAAAACAAACTTCATGATCCAACAATCGTTATCTTATCCTCAATAAAACCTTCCATTTTGAAATCTCACATTATTTAGGCTCACCCTAAGTGACCTCCGATGGTACCATTAAAAAAACATGTCAAATGAAGGTATTCAAAATCGAAACAAATGATGTTAACAGAAGGTAATACAAACCCAAAAATAAAAATAAATAATAAAAATGGGTCAACACCCATTTTTCCACATCATCATCCTCTCAATATCCTGTATTATTTAGGGTCATCCCAAATGACACCAAATTGAATCATAGCAAATAATATTCCACAATAATATGCTAAAATATGATGCCGAGAGAATATAATACAATCCCAAAAATAAACTAATCAAATAAACTAAAAAAAATAAACAAAACAAACATAATAAAAAAAAAAATTAGGTCTGAATAGCAATTTTCCCATACTTGGGACTTTTCAAGTTTGATCCTCAATAATCCCCAATGGAGTCGCCATTGAAAGCGCTCTCGATCTGCGGGATGTGTGGATCCGCTTTTGATTTTTAAGGTTTGGGAGTCGCCACCTAGTTATTACAATCTAGGAATCGAGCATTGACTCAAGATGGATAAAAAACAACAATCTACACAAAAAACTAAGTTCGGAGATCATGTTACGGGGTTGGAAGGGGTTAGGCACCAATCCCGCCAAGCAAACGCCGATCTCTAGTATTTCCCTAAAAAAATTACATTGTTAAAAGACCTAAAACAAATAAATAAAATAAATAGAAGAAAAATGTACATAGATATTCGCGATGATTTGTTCCCTCAGATCTGGTGGAGAAATTCCTTGTATGAGATTCCTTACTTCGTTTTCGTCGCTGAATCCGCTTCTGATCTCCAAGATGAAGTATCTGCTTCCTAAATCTGAGTGTTTTCTAATTTTTTTATGGATTTCTGGGTGTTTTTGAAGGGTCTTTGGGTGTTTTTTGAGCAAAAGTTAGGATTTGGATGATAGGTAAGGGTTAGAACTTCAAAATCAAGATTTTGGGAAGGCTAAGGAGGCTTTTTGACCTGCTTTTTCTAGGATTTTCTTTGACCTACGAAATTAGGTTGCAGAGGTTCTCTATTTATAGAGTTTTTTGGGTAGAGTTAGTGTTTAATTAAGTTTCTTTTAGGATTTTAATTAGGATTTTAACTTTAGTCTTATGAAATTGACTTGATCTTTTTAGATTAGGATTTTAATTAGAGTTTTAATTTAAATTTTATGAAATTGACTTGGTCTTTTTAGATTAGGGTTTTAACTTAAGTCTTATGAAATTGACTTGGTTTCTTTAGATTAGAGTTTTGACTTAAGTCTTATGATATTGACTTGGATTAGATTTTTAAACTAATTTTATTAAAGTTTTACTTTAATATTTTATTTCATAATTTCGAAATTAAAAATTTTAAAAATTAAAAAATTACCATTTTACCCCCAAAGAAAACTTTTGCATTTCAAGTCGATTTTCGATATTCCGAGATGTTTTGGAATCGATTCTTCGTAAGGAATTCAATGGGATTATTGGTTTATGTTGTTTATGAAATTTTTTAGCGTGAAATGATTGTCAATCCTTATAAAGGGCATTTTCATAATTTTATCAAATTTGGTGAAAATTGACGAAATGATTTATTTGATTTCACTTTGTTGTTTTATGTATTTGAATGGATTTTTCTAAGCGTAAAAGAGGCTTTAAGGATGTTTTGATGTTAAGGTTATTTTGATAATTTTATTGTTTTTTAGTGATTTTTATTGTAAAGCTTCTTTTTATCTGTAAGATAATGATTTCTATGTTTTTTGGGTTATATTTTCCTAGCGTAGCGTGGTTTCTACCATTTTGTTAGTTTGAAATACTTCGTCTGAATTTCTGAAACATATCTAGTAACAAAATAGAAAATTGGAATAATCATCCATCATTGGGAATCGTTGCGATCGGGTTGACGAGTTGATTAATCAGGCGAATGCAAAAATGGGGTGTCTACACCTACCCCTTCAAACTATCCATTCAAGGAGGTTTGGCCTCCTATGGGAGCTAACCCCACCACCCTTATTAAGCCTCAAGAAAGTTCGGCCTCCCTTGAAGCCAACCAAATAATAAGAAGGTTCAGCCTCCGTTAAAGAGTTAATAATCCCTTCAATCATTATCATTAAGAGATTCGGCCTCATCAAGACCAACCTCTTTACTTGTTGTCCCTTAAAATGATTCAACCTCCTCAAGGAGTCAACCTTCTAATATAGTACAAGGATCAATTCTTTAAGGAGAGATAAGGCCTCTATCAAACACTATAACTAATACCTACCTGACTAGTATCAAAAGGAAGAGTAAAGATATCGGTAAAACAAACATCAAGTATGTAACACAACCAAATCAACTCGAGGAGTTGAATAGACACCTAGTTAAATTAGATGCAAAGTAAAAGTCACTTTTCTAGTCAATTATGAAAGCCAAGATAATGGAGCTTCAAGACCATTATGATCCTAGGTAATAGTATTTTAAAGCCATTATAAGAGAAAATAAGTCATAATGACATCATGGATCATCAATGACAGACATCATGGGAAGATGTTACAATCTCTAAATAAATCAGTAAAACTCTATAAATAAGGAGAGTACTCCCACCTCAAGGTAAGTGAAAACACACAACACTACTCTACTTTTAAATTTCTTCTCCTTACTCTTGCATTTTTTTTCTCAAGCTTTAACTTGATCATCGGAGACCCCTTGGCCAACACCACACCGATGTCTTTTTAGAGATAAACAAAGAAGACAACCAGAAAAATAAAGTCAAGTCAAAGAAGATATCCGGAGAAAATTGAAAGTCAACATGCAATTCGAGGATCAAATCTTCATTAGCAATGCAGATCTCGTAGAGAGTGGGAGATCCAAAAATTTTCCTACACTTTTTTAGCGCCGTCTGTGGGAAATGAAAAGTAAACCCAGAGCACCCACCAACTAAAACCCTTGCCGCCTTTGATCTATTAATTTTACCCTCACCTCTAACATTTCTCTTCATCAAGCCTTTAATATTCCCTCCATCAAGCAAGTCCAAAACTTCATCACAAATACATTCCCTTCCTATGCAGTGTGCACGATCAACCAAGAGGCATGTTTTGCAAAGCAACACTCTCAACTAAGAAGACTCTTAGTCCTTAACAAAGTAGCTATCTTTTTAGCTGAAGTCACACTAGCAGAACATCCTTTTTAAGAGATTTCACACATGTTAATACCCCAACCTTTTAGTCATTTTACCAATCCAACCCAATGGCCAATCCATATAGTCAACCACAGATCCAAATAGAATTACTCCAAACTCTTCAAAATCAACTCCTTATGGTCCAAAATCAAGTGGAGGAACAATAGAAAATAATGACGACTCTACGCCAAGAGAATGAAAGGTTACAAACCTAACTCAATAATAAGGGGGCACGAAACCCGCAAAAGGCGAACAATATACCCAACTAAGGAATACAACATGGTAGGGAAAATAATTTACCCCATGAAGATACGATTCCTCCTGCCCTTAATGGAGAACGGGTCATAGAGATAAGAGTAAAAAACTACCAATCATCAGGAAGCAGCACAATCAGAGTCAATTAAAAAATAATGGTGAATATATTAACCACAATGAACTAAGCACGATGCTAAAGAAGAAGAAAGAAGACTTCAACATTTGGATGGCACTAGTGAAAGAAAAATCAACTGAGCAACTCGCACGGCTGACAATCAAAGATTTAAAGGATTCACCATTCTCAACAATTATTATGGAAGAAGAGATATATAAGTATTTTATTCCTAAGTTTAATCCCTCCAATAGAGCTACTGACCCGATGAAGCATTTGTACCATTACAAACAATTGATGGCTCTAGAAGAAGGAAAGGATGCTCTCATTGTCGAATATTCCCTTTAAGTCTACATGGAGCAATACTGACTAGATTCCATCAACTCCAAAGTTGATAGATAGCTTTTCCGACCCCTGCACGAGCTCTGTAACACAATTCATGGGGAACATACGACAACAGAAGGGAGTCGATTCACTTTTCAATCTCAAGAAAAGAAGTGAAGAAACTATAAGGGAATATACAACCATTTCAAAATGGAACTCTTTCAAATCGACAATTGCGACGACCTCACTACCATCACATATCACAAGGGGCTTTCGAACAATATGATGTTTTCTTTGGTGAAAAGCAACCCAGAGAAAATGGAGGATCTCCTGTTGAAGGTAGGGAAATATGCAAAACTGGAAGAAGAGAAGCAAAACATAGCTCCGGTGATGATTTTACAAACTACGGAGAAGTCTTCCCAACAGGGACAAAAACGGATTACAAAAACTAAAGCAAGAGAAGAAATGAAGGAACAAAAAAGACAAAGGCAAGAAGGGGTTTGAACTTACACTCCACTTAATGACTCGTAGGATCGCATCTTCCGATGAATTTAGAATGAACCTCTCATCAAATGGCCAATACCAATGCATTCAGATCCCTCCATAAGGGATGGAACAAGAATATGTGATTTTTATAAGGATCATGGGCATCGTAACTCAAAGTGCAAATCTCTAAAAAGTATGATTCAAGATTAGATATATCGTGGATATTTGCATGACTACATAGCATGACCCAGGCCAGCTCAAAATCATCAATAGCAAAGCCAGCAGCAACAACCTCCGCCTCTATGGCCTAACAGGTAGGGACAACAAAATCCAAGGCAAACAAACCAGAGATGTGATCCATGGAGGAGCGGTTACACAGACAAATCGGACGAAGCAACTAGGAAGAAGGAATCGAATTAGAAAGGTAGTTCAAGTACATGAGATTTACCAAATCAAACCTCAACCATGGTGGGTCCAACAACCAACAGAAGAAGGAAAGTGAACACTCTTTTTCTTTGATCAGGATTTGGAAGGAATACAGAGGCCATATGAGGAAGCCCAGGTCCTTACTTTACCCATTGGGAATCATGATGTCCACCGGATCTTAGTATATTCAAAAAGTTTAGTAGATGTTCTCTTCATCGAAGCATTCAAAAAGATGAACGTCGACAAAGAAGCAATAGTCGTAAAGTTCACTCTTAATCGGGTTCAATGGAGATGCAACCCTAACACTGGGGGAAATCATTTTACTAGTAACCGTGATGACACAATTTGTTATAGTAGATGCACCTTCGCCATATAACGTCATCTTAGGGCAAGTGTAGATTCACAGGATGAAGGCCATCCATTCGACTTATCATCAACTGGTGTGATTTCTAGTCCCAGACAAAGTTTGGGAAATCAATGGAGATCAAGCAACAAGAAGACGATGTTACGTCGCCTCATTCAAGAAGGAGATAGAACAAGGGTCGACCTTTGAGGGGAAGCCCATTCAGTCCGATCAATGGTAGTTAAAGTTAGACTTTACCATTTCAAAAACTCGAGCTGAAGAATGGGAGGAGTCACCAGAGGTCAAACCAATTGAAGCCGTTGACATTGAAGAAGGGAAAGAGGAGGGAACATTTATCAAAACCCTCCTAACAGACGAAGAGAAGAAGGAATTGACAAAGTTGCTACGGAAAAACAGAGAAGTACTTGATTGGTCATGCAAAGATATTCCAAGCATAGATCCAAATATAATATGTCACAAGCTCAATGTGGATTCTAACTATCCACCAGTATGATAAAAGAGGAGGCCTTTGGCACCAGAATGGCGAGATACAATAAATGAAGAGATAGAGAAGCTACTTCAAGTGAACTTCATCAGAAAAGCACAATATCTCAATTGGATGGTCAACATAGCTGCAGTATCAAAAAAGAATAGTAAGATGAGTATGTATAGACTTCACTAGTCTTAACAAAGCATATCTGAAAGACTACTTTTCTTTACCTCGGATCAATCAAGTGGCAGACACAACATCAAGACATGATCTTTTGTCCTTCATTGACGGATATTCCGAGTATAACTAGATCATGATGCATCCAGACAACTAGGAGAAGACGTCATTTATTACAAACAGAGGAACTTTCTGCCATAGAGTCCTGCCTTTTAACAAGAAAAATACAGGAGCAACCTATCAAAGACTAGTTACTCAGATGTTCAAGGAACAAATAGGAAAGATGATGGAAGTTAATATAGATGATGCTCTAATCAAGAGCAAAAAGTGGCAAGATCACATCAAAGATCTGGAAGAAACTTTCAAAATCTTGAAGAAGTACTAGATGAAGCTCAATCCTACCAAATGTGCCTTCGTAGTTTCTTCAGGAAAGTTTCTTGGGTATCTAGTGATGAAGAGAGGAATTGAAGCCAACCGAGATCAGATCAAAGCCTTGATAGACATGTCATTTCCAAAGACAAAGAAGGAAGTCTTGTGTTTAATTGGACAAATTGTAGCACTGAATTGTTTCATAGCCAGAACTTCGGATCAAGAACATCCTCTTTTCCAACTTCTTCGGAAAAGCAAACAAATAGAATGGGGGGCAGAATGTGAAGAGGCATTCCAGAAACTAAAGCAATATTAAGGACAATCTCCGATGCTCTCAAAGCCACAACTAGGGGAGAAACTACAACTTTATCTGGCATCTTCAGCAATTGCTATCAGTTTTGTCCTAGTCAAGATGGATGAAAGAACAGAGAAACCGATGTACTTCCCCAGCAAAACATTGGTTGATGTAGAAATAGATGCATAAGATTTGAGAATGTAGCAGTATCTCTAATATAGACAGCAAGGAAGTTAAGGCCGTTTTTCAAGCACATCTAATAGAGGTCTTCACAGAATACCCACTCAAGGCGATAGTAAGTAAGTTTGATCTTTCAGACCAAACGGTGAAATGGGCCATCAAACTTCGTGAGTTTGAGATTTTGTTTGTCCCAAGAATTGTAATAAAGGGGACAGCAATAGTTGAATTCCTTACAAAATTCTCCATAGTAAGTCAACTCAGTAGAGGAGGAAGCAAATAACTAACCTACCACAAGGTAAAGAAGAAACCGTAAAACCTTGGTCAACCAAGACTGGGTGGAGAATGTTGGTACATGGAGCATCAAACAACAATGGCTCGAGGGCAGGAGTTGTAATAATTACCTCCGAGATCTTCCAAGCTAGAGAAAGCAATCTGATTTGGATTCAAGGCCTCTAACAATGGGGCAGAGTATGAAGCTATCATTTCAGGTCTGAAAATGGCTTCTCACCTGAACGTGGCACACTTGGCGGTCTACAACAACTCTTAGTTGATAGTCTAACACATCAATGGAACTTACGAAGCCAAAGATGAGCAAATGGCAACATACTTAAACCTCGTCAAGAGGTGGATGGAGAAAATTGGGTAGATGGAAGTCTTTCAAGTGTCAAAACTGGAAAATTAGCATCGGACTCTTTAGCATGTGTTGCATCGATGCTGGAGATAAAATGTTCAAAAGACATCAAGATTCAATATCAAGAGAATCCAAGCATCTTTTAAAAGGAAGTAGCCGCTATAAGAACACCTCAAGCAGCCAACCCCAGTTGGATAGATCCTATAAAGGCCTTCCTCGTGGATGGGGCCTTACTAGAGGATAAAGAAGACGCAAATAAGGTGAAATGCAAGGCAAGTCACTACACCCTAGTCAATGGTAACTTGTACAAGAGATATTTTATAGGGCCTTACTTGCGATGTTTAAGGGAAGAAAAAGCAAAAAAAAACTCTTCAAGGAGATTAATAAAAGAGAGTGCAGCAATCACTCGGGTGGACGGTCACTTGCTCATAAAGCCATAACTAAAGGTTACTTCATGCCTTTCATGCAAAGGGGTGCCCTACAATATGTAAGATAGTGCAACCAATGCCAGCGACATGCTACAGTGATTTATCAGCCAAGTGAATAATTGCGACAATTGAAAAGTCCATGGCCTTTTGCTAAATGGGGCATGGATATAATAGGACCACTACCTATGATAGCACCAAGATTGAAACGATTTCTTCTGGTGGCAACAGACAACTTCAGAAACTGGGTAGCGACAAAACCTTTGGTACACATCTAGGAGTCTGAAGTAAGGAATTTCGTTTGGAATAACATCGTAACACAATTTGGGGTCCCAAAGATTATCATCATAGACAACGGAAAATAGTTTGAAGGACGAGTGACTCTTGACTTTTCCAAAAGCTTAGGAATCTGTTAGCTCTTTTCAACTCCTCGGAACCCTCAAGGGAATAGGCAAGCAGAAGCTACCAATAAGACCTTAATCAATCACCTCAAGAAGAGACTTGGCGATGCAAAAGGAAGGTGAGTCGATGAACTCTTGGGGGTTTTAAGGACCTACAGAACTGCCCACCAAGGAAAGCAACAAAGGAATCTCCTTACACTCTCGAATTCAAAGTGAAGGCAGTCATACCTGTCGAACTCAATCCAACTACCAAAGGTCTAGTCAAGATTCCTAACGAGAATGATGATCTTCTAACTAAGTCGCTGGATCTTACTGAAGAGAAAAGAAAGGACGTTATGGATCGCCTCGCGGCATACCTGCAACAACTCAAAAGATCATAGGATTGTAAAGTCCAATGAAGGACCTTTAAGCCTAGAGATATAGTGCTTAGGAAGGTATTTGAAAATACTATGGAGCTTAACAGTGGAAAGCTGGGGAGAAACTGGGAAGGTCCCTACATAACTGATAAAGTGGGGGTTGCAAGAGTTTGTCATCTAAAAACTCTGAGTGGAGATATACTGCAACATCCTAGAACACTATAAATCTACGAAAACATTATCAGTAAAATATGTAATTTTCCTTTCAATCAATATAAGTCGAGTTGCGCGAAATCATATCCCAACTCGAAGAGTCATTATGATTCAAATCCATGACTAAGGGCCCACACTTCATAGATACTGAGCCCATGCTAAAAAAAGAAGTCCACGCTTCAAATTCACCAAAAAAAAAAAAAAAAAAAGCCCGAGCTCACAAAATGGAACCCAAGTTCAAAATTTCAAAATGCCTAAGCTTCAAAAGGGAGCCCAAGCTATCAAACGGAACCCGATTTCTAAAGATAAACAAGCCTGAGCTTCAAAAACAAGCCCGAACTCACAAAACAAAACCCAAGTTCCAAAAATCAATAAGTCCGATAAAAAGAGCCCGAGTTCCAAAATCAAGAAGCCCGAGCTTCCAAAAGAGTCCACGCTCGGAACCCAAGATCCAAAACTCAAGAAATCAAGCTTCTAAAGAGCCCATGCTCACAAAGGAATCCAAGTTCCAAGACAAGAGAAGCTTGAGCTTCCAAAGAGCTCATGTTCACAAAAGGAACCCGCGTTCCACAAAAACAAAAAGCCCACACTCAAAAAAGGAACCCACGTTCCACAAATACAACGGGCCCATGATCAATCAAATAACACAAACACATTAAAATACTAACATTCATTAACATAGATTCCAAGTTTTCAATAGTCTAGAAGTAAAAGAGTCAAAGGTCTAGAAGTAAAGTCAACATGGCAAACAAACCATAAAAGTTAGGAGATCAAGAAGACTCCTAAATATCTAAAGTTATTGGATCTGCAACAACTGTAACTCGAAACTCTGGCTCAATGTCAGCATCAATAGGATCAGTAGTGGATAGAGAATAAGCTTTTAAAGTTTTCTCTACTTCCTCTCCTTCTTCATCAACACCTTGGGAAACCACTAAAGTGTTTCCAGAATCATCTAGACCCAACTCAATCAAAACCAAAGCTCTCTCCTCATCACGAGCTGTAAGTTTCTAAGAAAGAGTTGCTCACTGATCCGAGAATTCCACACGAGCAATAGTCACTTGCTCCTTCAATTGCTTGCACATACTCTCATAGTTTTTCTTAGCCCCTTTTTCTTTCTCTATCTTAAGGTCAACTAACTTTCTTTCAAGAGATTTGCAGCAACTCTTCATTTCCCTCAACTCATAAACACTAGCCTAATATTTATTCTCCAAAGAAGTCCAGGTGACCTTTGAACGATTCTTCTAAAGTTGCAGAGTCGCAACTTCACCCTCAGTAGCTACTAGACGATCAATGATGGAGATAAGGTAATAAGAAGTCTACCAAAGAACAAGGAGAAGAAATTAGATAAGGAAGTTTGGAATATCAAAAAGACTTAAGGAGATAAATATTTATCACAGACAAATGGGAAAAGAAAACATTCATCAACAAAGTTGAGTCCAATTCGCTAATAGTCACTTCATCCTTTATCAAATAAGAAGACTCAAGAATACACTTAGCAACATAAGGATCCTCAAGAGCATATTGGTCTTGATAGATCTATCTACAAAAGGACTATTCCTTCTCCAAAGCGACGAGAACGAGTAACTTGATGAAGATTAGAAAGAGTATCACCAATCAAACAAAATTGGGGAATAGGGTCAGTTGTAGTAGCATCCGAAAGTACAATGGGAAAACGATCAATAAGAGCATCAGGAGACTGTTCAGAACACTATTTAAATTGCTTCTCCTTCTTTTGAGAAGAGAAATTCCTCTTCCTTTTGAGAGGGGGACGAGAAGAAGAACTAATGATGAACAAAATAGGCAAGCCGCTGGACATGATGATTTCGGTTTGAGAAGCTCAATCGTGATCCGATGAAGAATCCTCTATTGGAATAATATTAGCAGAACAATGAGCAAACGAAATGGCTAGAAGACAAGGACGAGGATGCCTAAGAAACGAAGGTGGAAGGAGGAGAAGTCGAAAGTTCCTCTGAGATATAGAAAGACTAAGAGCTCACTCAACCAGATGACGTCGATCAAAACTTAGATCTAATGGAGTCAAAGAAAAATTCCCTGCAAAGAAGAAAAAAGAAGATAAAGTACACAAGTAAAGAAGAAGATATAAAAGCAAATAGAAACTAAAGGGAAAGTTACCTTTAAATTTGAGAGATCTGGGAATAGGTAAGGAATTACTTTCCTGTCAAACTCCCAGTTCCTCGATATAGCAATTGGATCACAAAATCAATGTTTATCAAAATTAAGAAGGTTAGTAATTAAGGAATTACTCCTAGGAGCAAGAAAATAGCTGCAGCGACCTACAGGTGATGACATTAGGCGATAAAGGAATAAAAGCTCTTACACTCCTAAACCAAGCTTATGAATATTATTTAAAGTCGATATATCGTAGACGATCCTAAAGAAGTTCCCATTAACCCTAGTGGGATGAAGGTTGAAGAAAATAAAAGAGATTCCCTAACAAGCTTGGGAAGAGGAAATTTAAGCCCGCCATATAGTTGTCCAAGATTTTTAAAAAAAAACATTCATTAGGACCAATGGAAGATTCATCTATATTTTTGACTCGCATAAACATTACATCTTTAGGAAAATAAAAATGATTGTGAATTTTTTCTATAGAAAATGATAAATTAAGGAGAGACATGATTGAAGATGACAAAGATCAAAGAAACAACCAAGAAATATAAAAGAGAAAGGAAGATCGAACACACCAATTTAATCTCCAAAACGATGATCAGAGTTGGAAAGCAAAGAAATCCCCAAAGTGTTAATTCTCCCTCCAAGCTTAGAGCTCTCCACCAGAAGATAGAATAAAGTGAATAAAATGAGGAGAGGCTAAGGCTTTTTATAAGAAAGAGGTTTCCAAAAACCAAACTTGTCGAATTTAGTAGCAAGATATTTAGAAGATACCCAAATCAAAAATACTATCTTCTCTAATCCCAAAATAAAAAGTGCTTAGAATCTTAGATTTTGAAAATATCCAAGATCCTAAGAGGGTGCATTGTAGGAATACAAAATCTTTGATCCTAGGGATAGGCAAAGATAACATTTCAACCCAATCCAAGATCCAAACCTAATTGATCAAGTACCATGGGTCCAACCCACAACCCATTCAGTTCATCTTAGAAGGTCCTACCCATAAAGCATTCAGCAAATGAGGTCCTGCCTCCTTATGGGAGCCGGACCCTTCACCTATGGGAGCCAACCCCTTCAATTCATCTAGCCAAGGAGGTTCGGCCTCCCCATGGGAATCGAGCCTTCAAATCGTCTAAGGAGGTTCGGCATCCTATGGGAGCCAACCTCTCCACCCTTACTAAGCTTCAAGAAGGTTCGGCTTCCTTTGAAGCCAACCCCTTCACCATTTTCAAATAATAAGAAGGTTCAACCTCACAGAAAGAGCTAATCCCTTCAATCGCTATCATTAAGAGGTTGGGCCTCATAAAGACCAATCTCTTTACTCATTGTCCCTTAAAATGATTCAACCTCCTCAAGGAATCAATCCTCTAACACAGTACCAAGATCAATCGTTCAAGGAGAGAAAAGATCTCTATCAAATACTATAATTAATAGCTACCCGAGTAGCATCAAAGGGAAGAGTAAAGATATCGACAGAACAAACCTCAGGTACGTAACACAATTGAGTCAACTCAAGGAGTTGAATAGACACCGAGTTAAATCAGATGCAGAGTAAACAGCACTTTTTTAATCATTTATAAATACCAAAGGGTGGAGCTTTAAAGCCATTATGAGCCTAGATAATGGTATTTTAAAGCCATTACGAGAGGAGACACTAGGTCATAATGACATCATGGATCATCCATGACAGACATCATGGGAAGATGTTACAATCTTTGAGTACAGGATTAAAACATAATAAATAAGGAGACTACTCCTACCTTCAGGTAAGTGAGAACACACATTACTAGTCTACTTCTAAATTTCTTCTCTACTCTACATATTTTCTCAAGTTTTAACTTAATCATCGGAGGCTCCTTAGCCGACATCACACTGGTGTCCTTTCAGTGCGGTCACGGAGAAGACAACTGGAAAAATAAAGTCAAGTCAAAATAGAAGACCAGAGAAAGTAGGAAGTCAACACGCAATTCAAGGATTAAATCACCATCAACGATGCAAATCTCGAGGAGAGTGGAAGATTCGAAAAATCTCCTACAAGTTGTATCTTAATCTGATCATAGTGGTACTAGATGATGACAAGAAAATGTCAACCATCAAATAATAAATCAAATCAAATCAAATCCTTGATGGATAATTTGGATTCTAAGATGATAGAATGTGATTTAACACGAAAGCCAATCAATTTTAGCTCAAAAGATTCAAAGAAATAGAACTATTTATGCGAATGCCCATGCCTAAAATATAGTGGTCATAGTACACAAGTGGGTAACAAAAGTACTCAACATGAAAGTAAACGACAGTCTACAGAAGTATAATTGTAGGGTTGATTTGCTCTTCGAGTTGTGTATTCCAAAGAACTGGAATTTTGAGGTCCAACTCTTGAAGTAGTTTTCAATGACTAAAGTTGAACCTTAGTTACAATTCCAGTATTTGGTTACCTCCGAGAATTTGGATTACAACTTCAGTAATTATGATCATCATCATTGTGAAACTGATCGACATCCTCATCACGAACATCATCTTTCTCAAAATTTATTTTCTTATATTGGGCTTTAGGGTGAGTAATCAACTCACACTTAATGAGAAGTTGTAACCCTCATCTCATCGGTAGAGAAATGCAACTCAAAAAGCTCTCCTTCAACTCTCCAATTTTAAAGAGAATCTTATACAAGGATGTACAATAAAAACTTGAAACATTGAAACTATGCTTGGGGAAGATAAGAATATGGATGCAGGAACAACGCTTGGGGCACAAAAATATTGATACTTCTGATTATTATCAACTAAACAAGAAGTTATTGGTGGTTACGATTTAGATACTCAATATATATTAACCAGTAAACATGTTCATCATCAATGAATGCACATTATTACTAGAACATTTTTAAAAAGGAGTGGTACATCAGAGCAAACTATCCTACCAAGATGGTTCACACACATGGCAGTTGAAGAATTTGTTGTACAAAGGTAGATTATTCGTGTGATGTGAGTCGGCGAGAAAACCAGACTTAAAAGGTTATGAAAAAGTCTGAAATTACAAGACCGGCCCGAGTACCAATTGGAAATTCAAAAACCAGGTTAGCATTACTGAGACCTTTCAAGGTCTGGTCTTTGATCAAGTATTCTTGTTGACGAAACATCTTGAAATGCATCCGGATAGATGGCCAGGATCCTTGCCTTCATGCTTCTGTAAATCAAACAGAAGTACCAACAATAAATCAACACAAAGAAAAGCAACTCATAAAGGAATGCCATCAGACGGATTAAAATAGCAAACTATTGAAACTAATGAGGTCCCCTCCAAGGCTCAAAGAGAAGGTAAAAAGAGGGGTGGATTCGATGATATAGCTTGGATTGATCACCATCATCATCAAGGCCTTATCCCAAAGATTTTGGGTTGGTTAAATGCATCTTGTTCCCCCATTCAATTTTGTCTACAGCCACGTCTTCTATTATTGAAAATGTGCTCATATCCAATTTCACTATCTCAATCCACGTTTTTTTGGCCTCTCTCTCTCTCTCTCTCTCTCTCTCTCTTAGAACCTTCAACTTGAATATTCATTCTAAATGAGGCCATAATTGGCTTTTGTTAAACATGCAATCTAGATTTAGGATGGTTAGTGACAACAGCTCAAAATAAGTACATGTTCATAAGAATCAAATATCATTAACAAAAGTCTTTCTAGTTTCTCTACCTTTTTTTTTTTTTTTTTTTGTTCCTTTTTTCCTTTTTTTGTTGTTGTTGTTGTTGTTTTTAAAGGCCTTAGTTTGGAGTTTGGATCATCCAGAATATGCCACCAACCCTGTCTAGATCACCAAATATAATTACTTGGGCCATTGCTGCAGAGATTCAGAAATTGTTCTAGTCTATGCAGAAGTGTGACAGACATATGGGATACCATCATGAGTAGTCCAACATGACTACATTTGAGATACCAGAGATGCTGATTCATACAAATGATCAGTTATAGTAAAATATCATAACTACATCAATATTTAAAGAAAAAAAAAATGTGAAAAGTAAAAGAAAACATTTCCATTCACCATTGTGTTCTCAAATATATGTAGAACTACAAGTAGTCCAAAAAAATATCGTTTGAAAAGTAAAAGAAAACATTTCCATTCACCATTATAATTGTATTTAGCACTTAATACGTAAGAGATTGAGGATGGAACATCCAGACCCTATTTCCAAATTCCTTTTGAGAAAATTATAATATATAAATATATTAGAGTTTGCCTATGCCTACATGTCACAGCAGTGTTTTTTCGAAGCGAGATCATGCAGCACAAGGGATGCTAATCCACAAGCAAGCCTCTAAAAATAATATCCACACACACAACACGTAGCTAGCAAGCAAGAGAACGGGGGCAACACGAGACAAAGTTAATATAATATTGATTACACGGTGTAACACATTACAAAAGCAAATAGGTGTATTACAAGCAACTAATGATCTATGACACGCGGGACTCCACGTAGCTTGGTGCGAGGGCTTGACGTCAATGTGGGTGTAGGCTAGGGATTGAGAAACACTAGACACCCTTCCTACAAAGAGTAAGCTAAGTCTTCTTAGGTTTCCAGAAAGAAACATCAAAAATAGAGGCCGATCATACTCCCTTATTACATAAATGCCACTAAACTAACAGATATGACATGGCACGGGGTTGATATGGCTTCATATGTGAGCCTTAAATAGTATTACATGGCTGCTCCCGGGTGACTCCGTGACGAGCTACACCTAACTCTAGGTGTCAGAATGTATGGCCTTCACAATCTCCCCCACCTATCTGCAGACGTCCTTGTTGCATTGCCCTGAGAAACTCTTTAATCTTCTGATTGAAAAGTCGTAAGTTCTCTGCACTTTCCCATGTAGCTTCACATTCTAGCATGTTCTTCCACTTGACGAAGTATTCCACATGTTGCTACTTGCTTGAGCTGCTGCTAACTTGACGCTCTATGAGAACTTTGTCGACAACACGCTCTGGCAAAATTGTTGAATGAGAAGGTGTACGTGTTGGAATGCTGCGCACAGGATCTGCAAGATCTGCATGGAATGGCTTGAGACAACTGCCATGGAAGACAAGGTGAATGTTGCGTACCAATGCGATAACTTCAACTTATAGGAGATCTTGCCGACTCAAGAGAGGATGAGCATTGGACCTTTAATGTTGTATTAGGCTCTGTGTGCTCGTTGTACTCGGTTGAACCTTCTCAACTGATCTGTATTGAGTAAAACTAAGTCACCAACTTTGAAACGATCTGGTCGATGATGTTCATCAACCCATTTCTTCATCCACTTTGACACTTTTTCAAGGTAAGATCTGGCAATTTCATTGTTGTCTTGCCAAAGCTTTGCAAACATGAACACCCTTGGACACTATCCCTAATAGCGTAAAACAATAGTATGAGGAGTTAAAGGTTGTTAGCTAGTGATAAGTTCAAAAGGACTCTTGTTGGAGGAAGAGCTCTTCTGAAGGTTGAAATAGAACTATGCGACATTAAGAAGATTCGCCCAATCCTTCAGGTTGGCAGTGACAAAATACCTTAGATTAGGGGTGCAACTCGGTTCGGGTTAGAACAAAATTAGAACCGAACCGATCAAGATCGGTTCCATTATATAAGAACCAAAACCGAACCGAATTCTTTCATAACCGAACCAACCCAAACCGATTTTAATTCGGTTTGGTTCGGTTCGATTTTATGGGTTGGTCGTCAATCGCAGCCGAGAGAGAGATAGAGATGGAGGGAAACCTGTCGTCGGTCGCAGCCTCAGGACGCTGCCGCAAGTCTCAGCCGCAGAGAGAGGTCATAGAGACCAGCCGGTGGCAGGATCTAGCAGCAGGTGGCAGAAACGAGCCGGCGGCAGGATCTGGCAGCAGGTCGCAGAGTCGAGTCGCTGGCAGTCACTGGCAGCAAATCGCAGAGAGAGAGAGAGATGGTGGCACTGGCAGCCAGTGGCACTGGTAGCGGATCGCAGAGACGAGACGAGCGAGCGAGAGAGTAGAGAGTGAGTGAGAGACACGGTGGTACTAACAGACGGTGGCGGTGGCAAACGGTGGCAGATGGTGGCGGTGGCAGCGAGTGGCAGGCGAGACAAGAGAGACGATCGAGCGAGAGAGAGAGAAATTAAGTTTTATAAAATAATTAAAAATTAAATTTAAATTTAATATTTTATTTTAAATATTATTAATTCGGTTTTCGGGTTGGTTCGGTTTTTTATATTACCTGAACCAAGAACCGAACCGAATTCATCGGTTCTTTATTTTTTAAATCCGAAACCGAACCGAAACCAATTTAAACCGAACCAAACCAATCCAAATCTCACGGTTTGGTTCGGTTCTCGGTTTGAACCGAATTAAGTTGCACCCCTACCTTAGATACTCCTCCAGCATGACATTAAATCGTTATGTCTGCCCATCTGTTTGAGGATGTTCACTAGTCGAAAAGTCAAGTTGAGACTCAAGTAATCTTAAACAGTTCGGTCTAAACTTCCCTGTAAATCTTGAATCTCTATCACTAACAATGTTCTTGGGGCACACCCCAATACTTAATACAATGCTTGAGGAATAAGTGTGTTGTTTCCTCTATTGAGCAAGGTATCGATGCCGAGATAAACGTTGTGCATTTGAATAAACGATCCACAATCACTAAGATGGAACCATATTCTGTAACTTTCAACAAACCTGAGACAAAGTCCATTAAACACTTTCCCAAGGCCTTTGAGGGACTGGAAGAAGTTCCAGCAACCCAATAGGTTTGTCTCGCTCAATCTTGTCTTGTTGGCAAATGAGGCAGGTCCTCACATAGTCTAACACATCATTTCAAATGTTCGACCAGTAGTATCCTCGTTCCAAGATAGCTAATGTGCGGCGCCATCCTGGATGGCCAACCCATGGAATGTCGTGACACTCTCTCATTAGTTATCTTCTTAGCCCGTCAGCACGTGGAACATACATGCAGCTCTTGGTGGTATATAACAACTCATCTGAAAGCCAAAAACGGTGTGTTTTCCCCTTTACCATATCAAGTATGGTCACTGTTCAAACCATTCTGAATTCGCTACTATAACGTACTGATGACTTGAGAAACGTGTTGCTGAAGTGCTGCTAACTTTGATTTGCAACTCAAGGCATCGGCCACGCTATTGTTCTTTCCTAACTTGTAATCCAAGGCCAAGTCAAACTCTGCAAGGAACTCTTGCCGACGAACCTGTTTTGAGGTCAACTTCTTCTGAGTCAGGACATGGCTTACGACCATAATATCAGTCTTCACCTGAACTTGTGATCCCAGCAAATAATGTCTCCAAACTCTCAAACAATGGATGATAGTTAACAACTCTTTCTCTTGGGTGATATAACGTTGCTCAACATTATTGAGTTTCCGACTTTCATAAGCAAGCGAATGCCCATCTTGTAATAACATTCCTCCAATAGCAAAGTCAAATGCATAAGTCTGAACTTCAAACGGCTTGGTGATGTCAGGTAGAGCTAAGATAGGGTCTTGCATAACAGCAAGTTTGAGGTCTTCAAACGCCTAATGGCACTTGTCCGACAAGGACCAAATGCTCTCTTTCTTCAACAGGTCTATTAGAAGTGCGGCACGTTAGAAACATCCTTGGACCAAACGTTGGTAGTAGTTCACAAGACCAAGGAATGACTTGAGTTCTGTGACGGTTAAGGGGATTTTCCATTCATCAATAACACGTACTTTCTCCATATCCATCTGAATCTATCTACTGCCCACAACGTGACCAAGAAACATGATCTGTTCTTGAGCAAATGAACACTTTTCTAGCTTGACATACAATTGATTGTCGTGAAGCACTTGGAATACCTTGCGTAAATGTTGAACATGTTCTTTAAGGGTGGAATTATACACCACAATATCATCAAGATATACCACAACAAACTTGTCAAGGTATGGTCTGAAAAGGTCGTTCATCAAGGTGCAAAATATGGCAGGTGCATTGGTAAGGTCGAAGGGCATGACTAAGAACTCATAGGCACCATACCTAGTAGAACAGGTAGTTTTTGGCTCATCTCCTTCTACAATCCGAACTTGATAGCAACCTGATCTCAAATCCAACTTTGAAAAATACTTGGCTGCCTCAAGTTGATCAAACAAATCGGCAATCAGTGGGATAGGATACTTGTTCTTGACGGTAACCTTGTTCAACACTCGATAGTTTACACAAAGTCGCAATGAGCCATCATGTTTCTTCTGGAACAAAATAGTGTCCCATAAGGTGCCTTTGACGGTCTAACAAATCCAGACTCCAGAAATCCATTAAGTTACTTGCATGGCTCAACTAGTTCTGGATGACTCATCCTGTATGGCCCCTTTGCAAGAGGCATGGTATTAAATACTAGTTCGATCTGATGATCAATCGGCCTACATGGCAGTAGGGCCTTAGGAAGCTCATTCGGCATCACATCATCAAATCCTGTCAATACCTGTTTTACCTAAGTGAGAGTTGAACTATGGTACGGATCATAAGGTTCAACTCGTAAGGTAGCAATGTAAGTTTGCTCACCTTTCTTCAACTAAAAGGCTAAAATCATATTTCCCTCTTCTTTACCTGTGGAGATGGGAATGAAGCTTGGACATTCACCTAACATGCCCAATGTGTTGGCGAATGGCATCGATACGGCCCTGTTCTGTCGCAAGAAGTCCATCTCAATGATAACTCTTAATTCATCGAGTGGAATTATGATTAAATCAAGCTTACCCTTCCATGTGCCTATCTTGACGGCCACGGACTTGACCGACCCTTGGATAAGAGTGGCCTCGGAGTTTACAGCTTTCATACGGCTTGAATCTTTCTCGAACCGGATATTGATGATCTTCGCTTCTACAAAGGAAATGAAGCTATGCGTAACTCCTATATCAACCATTGCCTAGGTGGGTCTTACCACCAATCTCTATGTCAACATACATGAGACCCTTCCGTTGACAGATCTTTGGGGTCTCAGAGGTCTACTTAAGTACATTCAAAAGATGCATTAGTCCCATGTGAGAAGAATTATCATCATCTCGTCCACTTGAACTCTCGTGACTAGGGTCACTCTGAGAAGCCAGTAATGCGTTCAACTTGCTTCTCTGCGGGCACTTGAACATCTTATGAGGACCACCACACAAATAACATTGAAGTTTGTTGCGGGGATTGGTAGACTGGGTACTTGTGTTCTTCAAAGGGGAGGAATCCCGTTAGGATCTCCTGTTAAGACTGTGTCTAGATCCTCCATTTTTACCTTTGGAAGACACATTGGTGTGCTCACGCTGCGGGGAGTACCCATTCGATTGAGGGTGTACCTTCTTCCTACTCCCATCCAAGGGAATATAATCCGTCAACCGCTCAACTGTAGCAATAGCAATCGTGAGATCTTGCACAAGTTGCCTCTGTAGTTCTATCTAAACCTAAGGCTTGAACCCTTCTTGGAATGAGAACAACTTGCTCTTCTCTAACATGTCACGGATATCAAGCATCAAGGTGAAAAACTGCTTGACGTAGTCGTGTACTGTACCTGTCTGGTGGAGTTGCCTCAACTTTATGCGGGCAATGAACTTCACATTCTCGAGTAGAAACTGATTTTTCAACTCCTTTTTAAGGTCATCCCATGTATCGATGGAACATTGGCCACTTTCCATCTCGATATACTTGGTTCGCCACCATAGTTTGACATCACCTGCAAGATACATAAAAGATGTTGTAACCTTTACCTCTTCGGAATCCGGACGAACTACACGGAAGTACTATTCCATATCAAACAGGAAATTCTTGAGCTCTCTCGTATCGCAAACACCATTAAAGGTGCATGACTCGGGAACTCGTAGGCGCGAGGAAAGAGTTTCACTATTGGTAAGTCGTTCATTACTGACAGCTCTGACAAGGAGACCTACCTTGGTAGTGAGCTCCGTGATCTGTTATTATAAGTTGGCTAGGGATCCTCGGGGTATCTTCCTCGAGGTTTACTAATCTAGTACTAATTGTCACGGATTCTTCTTCCAACGTGTTCTGGCGATCATCTAGCTGTGCAATACCATCAACGAGACTCGATAGATGGGCCATCTTATCTTCGAGTAGCTCAATATGTTCCTTGTTTGTACGTGGGGGTGGTATGATTAGAACGGGTTGGTCCGCGATACTTTTCTCTCCTCCTACCATTGTTCGCGTGAAATAATTGGAACTGAGGGAAGAGCTTAGTGATGAAACCAACTTGAACCTGTAACCAACATGATTTTGATACCAACCTGGATCTAATACCAACTATCACAGCCGTGTTCTTTCAAAACAAGGTCGTGCGGCGCAAGGGTTGCTAATCCACAAGCAAGCCTGTAAAAATAATATCCACAGACAATACGTAGCTAGCAAGCAAGAGAACGGGGGCAACACGAGGTAAAATCCAGAGGCAACTTTGTTGATATAATATTTGATTACATAGTGTAACACGTTACAAAAGTAAATAGGTGTGTTACAAGCAACTGATAATCTATGATACGCGAGACTCCACGTAGCTTGATGCGAGGAGTTGAAGTCAACGTGGGTGTAAGCCGGAGATTAGGAAACACTAAACACCCTTCCTACCAAGAGTACGCTAAGTCTTTCCTAGGTTTCCAGAAGGAAACATCAAAAGTAGAGGTCGATCATACTCCCTTATTACATAAATGCCACTAAGCTAATAGATATGCCCTGGCATGGGGTTGATATGACTTTATATGTGAGCCTTACATAGTATTACATGGGTGCTCTCGGGTGACTCCGGGGTGAGCTACACCTAACTTTAGGTGTCAGAATGTATGGCCTTCACACTACGGTACAGTCATCCTCTTTGGGGTTAAGGGGATAAAAGAGGAAATATAATAAATTGTAGGGGTATTATTGGAAAAGGTAGAACAGTAAAGGCAATATTTTTTTTCTAGATGGGTATAAGATTAGTAGTTAGCATATGAAGTTGGGTTCAAGGGAGTTTGAACCTAGAACGTGGGAACAACAATCCACACATCTTACCACTTAGCTAATAGACAACGACATTGGAGTGAATTCAAAGCACCCCCATACCCCTGAAGTGCATTTTGACACAAATGAAGGTCTTATGTCTCTTAGATGAGGTGACTTCTCTTTCTTACCCCCTTATATATACTTTGTTTTATTTAATAATCCTACAGTTCTTGTAGATATAATAATCCTATGGGGTTTGGTTATTGTAGATTTAATATTTTACCCCTTAACCCTTCTTCTGAGCATTCGTACCATTCTTGCAGACTTATCCGCTACCCCAAGCTGTGGTTAAACTCTATTTGACCCAAAAGACCTTGTGAACATCCTTGCTTTTTCGAGTATGAGGATATTTGGGATGTCGGTTTTTTTTCGAACTAACAGATGGTGTTTCAGATGTGGTGATTAGAACAACCTTCCAAAGAATAATGAGAATGAGATTTCATCTTGCCTTTGCCAAAGCTCACATGATACACCATCGACGATACACACTAGTCTTGTTTTGTCAACCTTGCCTACCTCTAATGGGTTCATTAGTTCATCAATGATTGCCTTGGAGCCACATGGGATGTTGATTATTTCTACACAGACTCAACATGCTATTTTACATCGTAATAGTGTGGATTCATGTCTACAAAAAACACTTCAGGGAGCTTGCAATGAATTCCTTCAGTCCCAAATTGAACAAGTGCTTCAGGTTTTTCCCATTTGAGGGAATGACAATCTCTCCATATGTTTGCGATCGCCACTTCTCTCAAAGACGCTTTCAAAGCTAATCCCACAACTTTTGTGGAGGTCGTTCAGTCAATTATGCTTCAAGTGGACACACATCTTTCTAGAAGAGAGAATTTTATCATCGTTACGACAAATGATAGGGATCTTCAATTATCTCTTATGATGGACAATGAAGCTTAGATGAAGCGACAGATATTGAACAACTTGCATTCCCAAATTTTCAAGGCTAAATAGAAACAAGCTGATCTAATTAATAGAAAAGCTGAGTTGAAGAAGGTTGTAGAGATACTACCACAAGCCATCAATTCCAAAAAAATTCATGCAACCAAGATATAAAGAAAAGGGGGATACTTTGATCGCTATTGAGGCTGATTGTACTTGTCTTTTTAAGACTTTAGTTGTCGATAATGATGTAGTTGTTTATGAGGAAAGAAAATGCATGAAGAAGTCTTTTTGGACCGCTTCTTTGTATAGAGATTATGATATCGTTTGTTTTATTCAAAATTAAAAAAAATTCATTCTCTCCTTATAAAGCTACTTAATTTTTTTTTTTTTGTGGTATGGTTGAACCAGAAGTATCTTGACATGTTGCCAACGTGACGTAGCAGAAGCGTGTGAATCAATAGATTCGATAGATCGTGTTCAATGGAACACTCAAAATTAATTTGAATCAATAGATTCAATTGATAAACAAGCAGTAGCTTGTAAGAAAATAAAGTATAAAACTAAAAAATAATTAAAAGAGAAAAGATAATTGAATTGATTATTGATTGATTGATTTTCTAATTTTCGGATTTGGAACTCCTTATATAGATAACTCCATCATAACAACTTGTAATCCTACTAAAATATTAAAAATTAATATTCCTAACCTATCTATAACATAATACTAACTTTCTAATTATATTAGAACTCAAATTAGACACTTCTAAGTACTTCTAATTATAGTCTAAATAATAAAAACGAATTTAAAACAACTTAGAAACTAACAAGGAATTGTACTCCTAATATAACTATGAAATAGAAATCTTACTAGAAGTAAAAATAGAAATCCTACTAAAAATAGAAATAGAAATCTAATAGAATTAGAAAACTATTTAGAGCTGTAGATGTCCTACATCAGGTCCCCTTTCTTTGAAAAAAACTCGTCTTCGAGTTGTTCTTGAAGGCCTTCTTTTTTTTTTCTTGTTTTTCATTCATCTCTCGCTTTAATCCTCTTCTAGTGATATCCGTTCTTCAAACTTAGATTAAATAATATAATTGACCATAACATATCATCAGGAAAATTCTACATATAAAAATTATCGTTTATCTTCTTCAAGATATGAAGGGGTTCAATTTTCTTCAACTTGGTCTTGTAAATTCTGGCGGGAAAATGATATTTACTAGGATGAACCATGTCCAAGTCTCCTTTTTCATACCTCTTGAATCTTCTATCGACACCGATTTTGTACTTGTTAGTAGAGGTTTCAAGGTTCCTTTTCACTTGTTTCTTCAATGTGTCATGCTCTTTCAGACTCATCATATAATGATGCAATTTTGGGAAACTTGCACCGGATACCAGATCGATGTGGTGTTAGATATTTTCCATTGGAGGCTATGAATCCGACAATTCTAAAGGAAGAACACGAGAAAATTCGTCGAGGGATTGCACCTGATGAGAACCTTAAGTAGGAGGGTCTCGGTTGGAAGGTTGAACTACCATCGAGAACACTTGGCTTGCTTCCTTTAAGTCCTCGTTGATGTTGGTAGAAACAAATCATGCTTCATTCTCCTTGGCTGGTTGGGTAGTCTTGGGTTTTGAATGGGAAGGGTGTAAGATCACTTTGACACCATCATGCATGAAAGAATAAGTGTTGGCTTTGCCTCGATAGGTGACATCATTATCATGAAGCCAAGGCCTTCCCAAGAGGATGTGACATGCTCTCATTGGGACGATGTCACAAATAACATCATCCTTACAGAGCCCAATGTTAAAAGAAATAGAGCATTGGCTTGTCACATTTTTCTTGCATTTATCGTCCACCCAACCTATAGAATAAGGTGTAGGGTGTTGCGTAGTGGGTAGTTTGAGTGCATCGACCATGTAGCTTGAAATTATATTTTCCGAACTTCCACTATCTATAATTAATTTGCACAATTTACCTTGATCCTTACATGTAGTCTGGAAAAGACTATGTCGAGTTGAAGGATCAACATGTTGTACTGGCAATAAGTTGCAGATAATACAACTAAGATGTTCACCTTCTTCAAACTTCTCGAATTGGGCTTCCAATTCAATTTCAGTGATGAATTCTCCTTCACCAACCATGAATGTGGATCGTAACAAGAGCTCTGATACCACTTGACATAGTGGAAGCGTGTGAATCAATAGATTCGATAGATCGTGTTCAATAGAACACTTAAAATCAATTTGAATGAATAGATTCAATTGATAAACAAGCAATAGCTTGTAAGAAAATAAAGTATAAAGCTAAAAAAAAATAATTAAAAGAGAAAGGATAATTGAATTTATTATTGATTGATTGATTGATTTTCTAATTTTCAGATTTGGAGCTCCTTATATAGATAACTCCATCATAACAACTTGTAATCCTACTAAAATACTAAAAATTAATATTCCTAACCTATCTATAACATAATACTAACTTTTTAATCCTATTAGAACTCAAATTAGACACTTCTAAGTACTTCTAATTATAGTCTAAATAATAAAAACGAATTTAAAACAAATTAGAAACTAACAAGGAATTGTACTCCTAATATAACTATGAAATAGAAATCCTACTAGAAGTAAAAATAGAAATTCTACTAGAAATAGAAATAGAAATCTAATAGAATTAGAAAACTACTTAGGTGTTGTTTGTTAAACTGAAAAAAATAAGTACTGAATAGCATTAAGCGCTGAAATTTATAAGCGCTGAATTTAAGTACTGAAAAAGTTGTTTGTTTAGAGGCTGAATCATGTTTGTTACACATTGCTGAAACTGGTAAATTGTCTTTGTTACCCTTACAATCACATTATACATTGTTTGCATGTTTTAAATGTTTTTTTATTATCAAACACAATAAAATATATTATTTCTTATAAAATTAAAATACAATTTATTTTTAAATAATAAATAATACTCAAATCTTCAATTTATAAATAACAATTTCTATTTATAAAAGCCCACCAATTTCAAATTAAAAATAATAATGTCATACAAGTCACCCAAATTTGAAATCAACTTTAAAAGAACTTAATTTTGGATGAATAATTTTCAATGGAAATGAAGGTTGTGTAATTATAAAAGCACCCTATGAATTAATAAGGCCAGCCCACACTATAGCCATTTTTTTTTGTTTTATATGGGTTAAAGTTTTTGGAATGAGCAAATTTTTAGTAAGGATGGTCTATATGGTCTAGAGATCATCCTCATAAAAAATTAATCCATTTTGAAACTTCTAACACGTCAAAAATAATTTTTTTAAAAAAATGGACGATTTACGGTTCTTGAACTTGTTTTGATAGGGTTAGAAGTTTCAAGATGTGCTAATTTTTGGTGAGGATGATCTCCTCATTGTAGAGATCATCTTCACCAAAAATCAACTTATTCTAAAACTTTTAACCCATATAAGACAAAATAATTTAGTCATGGTGTGAGTTTATTAATTTGTGGGGTGTTTATATACTTATCCATGAGATATAATAGGTAATATCTTTTTAAGAATAAGGGCATACTTGTCCATGCTCAAAAAAACAAAGGGCATACTTGTCCGTGTTGAAAAAAACGAAGTGCTTACCGCTTCAGCACTTTTTTTTAGCATCAAAATAGTGCTGAATTTTTTTCACTTATTTTCAGCAATAAGCGCTGAAAATATAGAGTAAACAAACGCGCTATTTTGACAAAAGTGCTGAATTTAATTTTTTTCAGCAATAAGCACTGAAAAATAGCGCAAACAAACACTGCCTTAGAGTTGTAAATGTCCTACATCACTACGTACCCCAAGTGGGGGTTAAATCATAATGTAGGTCAAATAATGTATTGGTCATGAGTTCGATACACAATATGAGCATTAATTCCTCTAAACCACCCGCGAGGGAGCACCTTTACTTACCTAGTGCATGTTATGTGTGGGCGTTGCACGTGCCCCGAGACTAGTCCTTGGACAAGACTATGGTCTAGACTGGGCAAAAAGCCCAGATACAGGCCAATCCACTGTTTACAGGGATAGCCAGTTATCAAAAAAAAAGGTATTGCATGTGGAAAGAGATGAACGTAAAATTGACGAGTACATGGATCAACTACAAATTCAAAAATAAGAAGCAAATGCTTCCACAAGACTCCCAAAATTACAACATATACTAACTAATGTGGAACGCAAATCAAGTCAACGATCAAGGGTTCCGATTAAAATTTTATAATTATTTAGGTTTTCACTAATTTTAGCCTAGATTTATGATTCGGGGTTATTTTAGATTAATTATTTATTTAGTTTTCTGTTTTAGAGCTTTAATTTTGTTGTGTATGTGAACACATTTGTGAAGCTCACTTAGTAATTTGATCAAACACCTACTGAGGATTTCACCAAACATGTATGCCACACCTTCCAATACCTTGTTTGATAATGGTAATGAAAGACAAACCCAACTAATAGTAGCAAATGCAAAGAAGATAAACAACCACACAAAGAAAGAGTAAGAACACAATACCCACAACACGAGATTTTACGTGGTTCACCCAAAGGCTACATCCATGGAAGTATGAATGTTAGAACTCGATTTCACTATGAAGAAAATGAGGTAAATCAATACAAGGAAAAACCTCTATCACTTAGCTTCACGTTCTTCTAGATCTCAATCTTCCCAAACCTCTCAACATCTACTCTCTAGATTTTCCTTTTTTCTCTACTCTATTCTCTAGAAAAGATATAGACTTGGAGTTCCAACAAAAAAAACAAAATCTCTTTTAAAAGCACCACATAAGTGGGCCACTTACATAAGTTACAAGCCCAACCCAAATTACCTTGGACCGACCCAAAAAACACGCATACTTGGACCAAGTCTAATTGTTTTGAACCATACTTCAACAATCTCCACCTTAGCGAAAAAACTCTTCAACCTTGGAAACGTTGGAACTTCAATGTGTTTATAACACCTCCACCCTTGATGAGAAATCTCTCATCTCCATGCACCTCAAGTGGGGAGGCACCCTCCAATCTCAACAAGCAATGAGATTAAGCAAGTATAAGCAATGCTCAAACTTGTCCCTTGCAACCGGTTTAGTGAGATCTCCCTCACTTGCCACTAGTGCAAAGTACACTTGATCTTCTCATCCATACCTTTGAAGTGCTATAATGGTTCTTCTTGGCCTTCCTTGTATAATGTTAAAAGGCTAACCCTTTCTTATTGTTGTTCTTCCCTACCAAATGTGCTACCCTATTCAAATTGAATTTCAGGTACTTCCCTTGTAGTCTTCTCCATGATAATAGGAATTTCGATTACAACAACCTTGTCACCAACAACTATCTTCTCACATCTCTACTAAGGATTTTCTTCTTGTTTACTAGATCCCAAAGTTTGAATCTCTTTACTCCCTTCTCGTATCCGAGGAAGATGCACTCCAGTGACTTTAATTGCAATTTGTTTCTCTTATCACTTGAAATGAGAACATATGCCTTGCATCCAAACACCTTCAATGTAGAGTAGTCAACTTCTTTGCCCGTCCACACATCTTCGACACACTTAAATTCAAGTAACTTAGATGGTGAACGATTAACCAAATAACAAGCATGGTTAACGAATTCCGCACAAAATGGTTTGGGCAACCCCGCATGTAGCCTCATGCATCTCTCCCTCTCCATGAGAGTTTTATTCATCCTCTCGGTCGCGTCATTTTGTTAAGGATTTTTCTTCACAATAAAATATCTTGTGATGCCATCTTCTTTGCAAAATTTCAAGAACTTGTCAACTTTCTATTCAGCCCCATTGTTGCTTATCAAGTATTTGATGGTTCTTCCCATTTGATTTTCTACTTCAGTTTTCCATTTTACAAACTTGACAAAGACTTCAGATTTCTCCTTCCTAAAGTAAACTCAAATCTTTTTTGAAAAATCTTTCATGAAAATGACAAAGTAACAAGCTCTACCTTTTGATTTAGGTGCAGGTCTTCACATATCGAAATAAATGTAGTATAGCAACCCCTTACGCTTGATTTCTTTATTTGCAACCTTGAACAACACCTTACTTTACTTTCCCATCACACAAAACTTACAAAATTCTAACTTGCATGACCTAATACCCTTCAACAATTGTCATCAATATAACTCTTGCATTGCTCTTTCACTTATATGACCAAGCCTTAAGTGTCAAAGTTGAGTTTCATCCTTTCTAAAAAAATTCTCCGTGAATATTACAACTCCACCTAGAATTATGTTCCCCGAAAGCTTGTAGTGGTTATTTGCAAGCTCAACACCTCTCATTATTACCATGGCTACCTTAGACACCTTAAGAGCCGCATCTTTACCAAGAATGAACACCCATTTGAATCGAGTGTACCTAATGATATCAAATTTTTCTTGAGTGACGGCACATGCCTCACACTACTCAAGGTTCTAACAACCCCATCATACATTTTTATCTTTATGGTCCCTGTTCCAATGACTTTACATGCCGCATCGTTACCCAGTAGAACATCTCCATAGTCATAAGGTTCATCGGACTCAAACCAATCACGATTGGAACACATGAAAAGTACACTCGAAATCTAAAATCCAAGAGTTGGAAGTGAGATTACCTGAAGATGCCGCTAATAGCTCTCCATCACTTATGTTATGCTTGTCATGGAGCTTAATTCGGCTTTCTTCCCTTTTTTTACCTTTGCTTTATACTTTCTACAATCTCTTTTGTAATGTCCCTTCTTCCCGCAAGGATAGCACTCCAATTCTTTCTTACTTCTAGATTTGGATCTAGAATTTTTCCCTTTGGATTTTCTTTTCTCTTTTGTTCAATCTCACTTACTTGAACCTTTTGCAATGAGTCCTTCCCCTTGAGCATCCTTCTCACTTGACTTGTTCATTGTCACGTGAGAGATAAGGTCTTGAGCCACATCCTCAAATTTGAAGATTTCCTTGCTAAACATGAGAGTAGTCCGAAAATGTTCGAAGAATTAGGAAGTAATCTCAACAAAAACAATGCTTTGTCTTCTTCTTCAAACTTCAATTCTACCTTCAACAAATCACTAAAACAACGATTGAACGTGTTCAAATGCTCCATGATGTCTTGTCCTTCCTCCATCTTTAGGCCATAGAATTGGTCCTTAAGGAATAGCTTATTAGACAAAATCTTTCCCATGTAAAGCTTCTCAAGCTTGCCTTATGTTCCCTTAGTAGTTTTTTCTTCCATGACGTTATACATTACTTCATCGGAAATATGCAACTCAATGGAGCTAATAGCCTTCAAATCCAACTCCTCCCATGTCTCATTAGACATACTCTCCGACTTCACTTCAATGCCCCAAATGCAATTATGAAGTCCTTGTTTAATAAGAATATTCATCATCTTCCTTCGCCACAAAGTAAATTTTGATTTTCCATCACATGGTTTCACCTCAAACTTCACCCCACCGGAACTTCCGAACATTGTTATACCCTTCTTCACCATTGCAACCCTCTAGATAACCTAGGCTCTAATACCACTTGTTGCGTATGTGAACACCTTTGTAAAGCTCACTCAGTAATTTGATCAAACACCCATTGGGTATTTCACCAAACACCTTGTATGCCACACCTTCCAAGACCTTGTTTGATAATGGCAATTAAGGACAAACCCAACTAATAGTAGCAAATGCAAAGAAGATAAACAACCACACAAAGAAATAGTAAGAACACTAATGCAGGATTATGAACTAACTAAAATGATGGTTCTGAGATTATTAAAAAAAAATTAATCAGGACAATCAATATTATAAACTACCGGATTCTACCACAAAAAAGTAAGAAAAATCTAGTAAATGGCTAATAAATAATTCAAGACAATGTTTTAAGTCCCATTGGTCTAAATTTAAAATATTAAATTGAGAAATCTTATGAAAGGTAGAACTTCCTACTAGCCTAGGGTATTAGTCTAACAATATCTAAAAAGATCTAAAAAATTAAGGTTCCTAAGGTTAGATCTAGGGTTGGAATAAGGTTAGATTAATAAAAACAAGGATTTTAAGATGGTCTAAGCTTGTTGTAAATTATTGGACAACAAATAAGGATGGTTTTGTAGTCGATTTAAGTCAAACTAGACAAGGGTTTTCGGACTGGTTTGGATTGGGCAGCAACATGGTAGTTTTGGGAGGGGTTTTAGCAGGTTCTAGTATATGTAGGATCTCTAAAAAGACGTTGGTAAGGACTCACCTAGGGTTTAGTAACAAAAAATCATAAAAAAAAACTATGAAAATAAGATGAAAAGAAGAAGAAAATTAGACTATACCAACAAACCAAAAAGAAAATAGAAGAGACAAATGATTTTTGCTCACCAAGATGAATGTCCCAACATTCAATATAGGAAAACCAGAAATTTTGTAAATTGTATTCAAAAGGCTCCATAAAATAATATAAAGATTTCCTTAAATAGTAAAAACAAAATCCTAAAGAGAAAAAACCTAAGTTACCCTTAAGTAAACGATAAATTACAAAAATTATCTAATTTTCGTAACTTTCTCTCTCTTAAAATTTCAAACCATAAAAATTTAAATAAAAGACAACCTAAAGTTACTAAACTACCCCCAAGCATCTATACTATTACCATAAGCCAATAAAACATAAAAATAAGTCCAAAACATAATAAAATATCCAAAATAAAGTTCAAAATAGAAAATTAAATAAACCCTAAGAATTCTAACACTATGGTCACGTATAGGTCATTCTAATTCAACTAAGAAGTCCTCCTCGATTCAAATGCAACCCATATGCACTCTCCAATGTGGAGTCTTCAAAAGATCTAGCACATGGGGCCTTTAAGTCTTCTCCGTAACTATCACCAATCCATAAGGAAGCTTGTGATTTCCTTCTCCTATGATAATATTTAGAGGGTAATGATCTGATGTCCCCATCAAACACAATACCCACAACACGAGATTTTACGTGGCTCACCCAAAAGTTACGTCCACGGAGGTATGAGCCTTGGAACTCAATTTCACTATGAAGAAAACGGGACAAATCGATACAAAGACAAACCTCTATCACTTAGCTTCACCTTCTTCTAGATCTCAATCTTCCCAAACCTCTCAACCTCTCTTCTCCAAATTTTCTTTCTTTCTCTACTCTATTCTCTAGAAAAGATTTAGACTTGGAGTTTCAACAAAAGAAAACAAAACCACTTTTAAAAGCACCACATAAGTAAACCAATTACATAAATTACAAGCCTAACCCAAATTACCTTGGACCGACACAAAAAACACATACTTGGACCGGACTTAATTATTTTGAGTCATACTTCAACAAATTTTATGTTTTGGGGGCTTATTTTCATGTTTTACTGGCCCATGGTCTTAGTATAATATTTAAGAGTAGTTTAGTAACATTAGTTTGTGTCTTATAGTTTAGTATATTAGGATTTGAAAATTAGGTGAGAGAAAGTTATGAAAATAAGGTTATTTATTTGGTATTTTAGTTTAACTAGGATTCTTAATTTATCTTCTTTATATAGGTTGTATTAGGGATTTTTTTTTTAAACAAAGAATTTTGATAAATAAAGAACAAATTTATTTTATGGAGTGAAGTGAGTTCTCCACAATTCTTGGTGTGATTTCAAGGCTCTATCTTCTTCTCATCTTTATATTTTCTTTTTATTGTTTCTTGATTTTCTTAAATTCTTGAATCCGTCAAGAATCCTTTTCTCTTGATTTTCTTTAAATCCTTATTATTCTCGATTTTCTTGAATCTTGAATTCTTAAAGTCTTGAATCTTGATTTCTTAAAACCCATTTTATTTTAACCCTTAATCCTTTTCCATTTTTTAACCCTTATTTCATTAATCTCTTTTCCAAAGCTACCCCATACTCTATTACCAAACCCTTTTTTCTAAAGAAAAAAAAAATCATAATTTTTAAAACCCTTTTTCTTATTGTCGTCCAAATCCTTAACCCAATTTCAAATCCCAAACCAATTTCCCTAAACCCATATTTTTTTTTCTTCTTCCCTCACCGTCCTGCATCACTAACGTAAGGGTACAAACAAAGAATCCAAATGAGAACACCCAAACTAACTGAAGAATTTATTTAAAGAATTTGTTTAGAAAAGATAACCCTTTTCCATTATCTAGAGAACACTAAAATATTGAAACCTAATAAACAGTACCAAGAAAAATGGAAGGAATAGAGTTCTTGCAATTGAAGAATTTTGTGGAAATGCATAATGGTCTTGAGAACCTTACATGGTTTTGTAGTGTACCTATAGTAGAGACAATTAAAGGTACAGGGAATGGGAGAATTGGGAAAACAACAAAGAACGATGGCACTTTTGGCGTTGTGTGTAGTAGATAAGAAAGCAACTTCATCATTTTTAAGTAAGAAGTTAATAAAATGTGACTATGTAAGTTCAACTTCTTGTTTTTTTTTTTTTGTTTTGTGTTTGCTACTTTGCTTCACAACGTATTGACTCTCGCCTACTCAGACATGTTTGAGTCTCTTGAGTGACCACATGAGAAGGGAAGGAGAAAAGTCGAATTCAAATAGAAGGTGGTACATAATACAACATCCTACAATATGTGTGTAATGCTTTGGCAGGGTTCTGGACGTTGGATCTTTTAGAATTTGCCACTCCCACATTCTCACTCATTTGTCTGCATTTGATCCTGCTCTATGATCCGTACTTGGGTTACTTTGGTTGATATCGACAAACAAAATTGTAGTTCTTTTCAATATATGTGGTTGTAAGGGTAGCACATTTGCAATTTGGGATCATTCTGAAATTGACCCTCCAGTATTCTCAATCCCTCTCCAAGTGTAGCTACTAGTGTGTATGCATTGATCAATTAAAGTTGATTTTGCCGGATATGCAGTTGTACGGCAGTACATTTTCTCTTAAACGCCATAATTTTAAGTTATCTATGCACCAAATTTTCCAGCATATCAATAATGCATTGTCATGTAAGTAACTTCTCCTCACCTTTGTGCACTACAAAAGACATTTAAACCCTGGGACATAAAAATAGATCTACATAGACACATCTAACATGTATGCAACAAGACAGTAATCTAATTTCAGGATTCAGGTACCATTCAATTGCCTCAATTGATAAATGTGCCCTCAATCGCTCCACACAAAATAATTCCAGAAAAAATAAATTAGAATTTATTTGAAGGATGATTAAAGTACAACTAGGAAAGAGTAGCAAGTGATACCTCAGCTTCTGAAATATGTAATCAAGATCCAACTTCATAGACCTTAAGAGACGTGAATTCCTTGAGAAATCCCCCGAAATGTCTGCAAAGCACTGCTCAGAATACTCATTAAAATGAGACAGTATTGCAGTGCTATCCTGTAACCTTCCCAATCTGCATTTGGAAAATGAAAAAAAAAATTACACATTCAATAAAAGCAAGCATTAACAATAATGAAAGAGATCCAAATTTCAAATTCTAGTAAGAAACAAGTATAACTGTAAGAATCAAGGTGTAATTTCAAGTAAGCATTTGATGTCAGACAACACTCTATTGTCTAATAGCATGTTTGACAAAACACCAACAGAAAAAATACAATAAAATACAATAAATAAAGAAGAAGAAGAAGAAGAAGTTCCAAGGGGCTTAAAGGCCTGTTGTGGATTGGAAGCAAATCAGGCATGTTCTCAGTGGGTGCGTTCTACCATGATCTAGCATGGATTGGTCCTTCCTTTTCCCTCACGTGGCGATATGGGGCCAAAAGTCACATCCAAAGTATCTTATTGGGCCTGGGTAGTGGTATGGGGTAGGGTGCTCACTATGGATCAGTTGAGAAAGATGGGATTTTGTAGAGCAAATTTTTGTTACATTCCAAATTGGATAAGGAGTCTATGAAGCATGTGTTCATTCAATGTGGTGTGGCTAGGGAGATCTGGGGTCTGTTTCTTACCTTTTTTGGTGTGGATGGTTGTTTGTCTTTTTCTATTCAGTCTTTGTATGATTCCTGGGTGACTTTTGGGTACTTCTTTTGGTTTGCTAAGAGGGTTCTTTGGTGTTTTATACCTTTTGCCATATTGTGAGGGGGATTTCAAATGAACATAGCAATAGTTTGCCTTCAAAGGAAAGGAAGCTGATATTAAAGGAATCATCAGTCTGTAATACTGGTGAGTAGTAGTTACCTGTTTTTTTTTTCTTTCTATTTGTACCCTCCTAGCCAATTACCTCAACCAACCATGATTCTAACTCTCATCCAATACATCTCGGTATCGTCCACCAACAAGATGGATAGACAAGTCAAACGTATGGGACGAGATTTAAAATCACAGTTCATTTTTCTCATTGTTGAATGAGACAACTCAAACATATCGAAAAACTCATCCAAGTCGACTCAGTCTCGTTCATGGATGAGACGAGATGTCAAAACGAGTCTTAAAACCATGCAACCAACTCTTTATCAATAAATTATTGACTTACAAAAAAAAAAATTATATATTTCCTACCTAAACCCTAAGTTAAATTACTTCAACAACAACAAAAAATCTAAGATTTTCGACAAAGAATGAAATTCACAAATGACCACATTTAACTAGATTTTATTATCACTTCCTACTTAGATTTTACAAATCAAAACGATTATGATTTAACAATCCTTTTTTTTTCTTCCAGTAAAGCAAACCCTAATATTGAATTTCATGATTACAAGGAACCCAAATGAAAACTATGCATAAAATGAACACCACCTTGGAATTTGTTATGGTGTTTATTCTAATTTAGCAGAAAAAAGAATGAAACCCCTTAAAATAAAATTAAAAAATAATACCCAACTTAATATTAAAAAAAATTCTTACCATCTTACCATTCATTCAAATTCAGTTTTAGATCCTAATTTTACCAGTTTAGTAAATATTAAAAAAAATGGCATCCCATCCAATTAGCTGAAAACAATTTTAAACTGATGATCTTTCTTATGGTTCATCCAATTAAACCATAATTGAGAATCTGATACCTATTTCCAATTGAATGAAAAAGAAAACAACTTTCAAATCCACTTCGAAGTTCGAACGCAAACTATTAACAGAAAAAAAACAAGGATCTTCTACGTTCCCCCTCCAATTGACATCCGAATCATGATAATGTTAAATCGAAAGCATTTTCCCGTCACATTAACAACATCAATCAAAACCCTAGTTCTAAAATCAAGAAACCAGTTATAATAATCAAGAGAGAGAGAGAGAGACTACATGAGGTGTTGCAATTGGTTAAGCGTCTCGAGATCGTCGGCTTTAATTAGGGTTTTGAACTGTCGAGATACCTCTTCGGAAGCCGCTTTGATAGATTCTCTCTCTGACTGCTCCATCTCTATCCTACAATCCACACTCCAGAACGTTGGATTGCGGAACAAACAATGGTTTAAACTAGGGGTGCAACTTAATTCGGTTCAAACCGAGAATCGAATCAAACCGTGAGATTTGGTTTGCTTTGGTTCGGTTTAGATTGAATTCAGTTTGATTTTGGATTTAAAAATAAAAAACCGATGAATTTGGTTCGGTTCTTGATTAAGATAATATAAAAAACGGAACCCAACCCAAAAACCGAATAATTAATTATAATAAAAATATTATATAATATATATATATATGGGTCCCGTTCAGCAACAAACTTTTGGCAAAACATTTTCAAAAACATGGGTTAGAGGTCTTCGAATGAGCTGATTTTTGGTGAGGATGATCTCTACGGTAAGGAGATCATCCTCACCAAAAATCAGCCCATTCCCAAACTTTAGCCCCAGTTTACAAGTTGAAAAAATCGTGGATCGTCCATTTTTTGTTAACCATTTTTTATGGGGTTAGAAGTTTTGGAATGGGCTGATTTTTGGTGATGATGATCTCCTCGCTGTAGAGATCATCCTCACCAAAAATCAGCCTATTCCAAGACCTCTAACCCATGTTTTGAAAAATGTTTTGCCAAAATGTTTGTTGCTGAACATTTCCCTATATATATATATATATGAAGGCGTTCAGCGCCATCTCTTTTAACAGTCGTTTTAACAAAAGAAGCTCCATCGTTGGATATAGATGAATTGGACGGTCGAGATTGAATTAAATAGCATATACGTTTAAGTTATGGATTTATGGGCTTTTTACAGCACCATCCCTCATTTTTGGGCTTATTAGTGCCACCTCCTTAGCACAATTAGAACCTGAGAGTGAAAAAGAATAGAAAGTTCTTGTCTTGTTCTCTCTAACAACTAAAACCCTCACTCTCTCCATCTTTCTCGCTCGAGCGCCATCTCTTTGAAACCCTCGAACCTCTCTCTCTCTTTCTCTCGTTGAAACCCTCGAGCACGAACGGCTGCTATATACTCACTCTCCCTCTCATTCTCGCTGCAACTCCATCGACAAAGCACGAACACGAACGGCTCCTACTAAGTTACACACTCTCTCTCGCTCTCGCTGCAACTTCATCTCACGAACACGAACACAAACGACTCCTACTAAGGTTTGATTTTGATCTTCACTTTGATGCATCTATGATCCATGTCGTTTGCTAATGCATTTGATATACATTGATTTCTTTATCAATTTGAAGATCTATATTTTCTTGGTTGATTCTATTGATTTACATGTATTATGGTTTTTATTTTACGATTTTGATGATTTACGATGATTTACGATTTTGATGATTTTTTACCCTTAATCGAGCAAAATTATGGTGTTTATTTTTATTTTATTTTTTTAATATATATTTTATTTTGAAAAGTTGGATTACTTTTCCTATTTCAAGCTTTGTTAGAAATGGCTGAAGCAAAGCCAGGTATGAGTATGAGGAAACTAGTGTTTACCAAGATTGATCAGCTTCATCCATGCACAATTGAACATTCTTCAATTGGATATCACAACTAATTTTGAACACAAATTCATTGAACTTTCCCTCCCTCAACATTTTTATGAGAATGTTGAATGGCCTTACACCATGTCATAAAGATATCAAAAAGAATTATTATGCTTCCAAATCATAAATGATTTCATTGAATTTGCAAGAACATGGAATTCCTCCCAATTGATCACTCTATTGATCTACATGTATTATGATGTTTATTTTATGATTTTGATGATTTACGATTTTGATGATCTTTTACCCTTAATCGAGCAAAATTATAGTGTTTATTTTTTTTTTTAATATATATTTGATTTTGAAAAGTTGGATTACTTTTCCTATTTCAAGCTTTGTTAGAAATGGTTGAAGCAAAGCCAGGTATGAGTATGAGGAAACCAAAGAACTCTACCTATTAGAGTCACTTATGGGACAAGAGAAGTTAACAATGGATGTGAGTTTAGACCTTCCATTGTTGAGATTGGAGGTGAAGGCCTAACAACCTTTTACACACTGGTAAGGTTTCAGTTCCGGTCCTCTTCGGCCATGTGCACGAATATACTTGTGATTTTGATAATTTTCTTGTTATTGGTTTACTTGATTTGATTTGAATTTATTATTACTTCACAGAGATTTACAATTCTCACATTGATATATATCTCTGATGCACATTTTGTGAAACCACTCACAATTGATTTTGTCAGGTTTGCTATCAAAATGGGCAAGTTTTATGTTGTCTTTGTAGAGAGAAAGACCAGGATATTTTTCATATAGGAAGAATGTCACCAGTACGTGGATAGATGTCCGTCAGCTTGTTACAAATCATTTTCATCGTATGAGGAAGCCACAAGGCACTTTATCGAAGATGGGCATAATCGTGATATAGTTGAAGAGAAATTCCATGAAGTAGAGGATCAATTCCATGACTTGAAGCAAGAATTCTATGAAGTGGAGCATGTGGAATTCAAGAAAAAATCAAATGTATTTAAGAAATTACATGTAATTTGTATAGTTATTTTCATATTGTCTTTAGTCATGAGTATGTATTTTATTTGAACTTAGTAGATTTCAAGAGAATAATTGATTTTGGATCTTAATGAGTGAATGTATATTGTATATTGACTTTAATTATTTATTGCCTTTAGCCTATCTTGCATGTAATTATTTATTGCCTTTAGCCCAACCTCAACACCACCCCTTGTTTGTTTGAGACCAGCTATCATTTAGCAGATTTCATTACTAATATGCATTCCAACACGTTGAGTCATGTGGTTTCATTACCAAATATCAGGATTACAGATGAATGTTGTAGGATATTTAATGGGTATTTCGGAAACACACTAGAAATGTTTGGAAGAACAGGTTATGATGTGGTTGAAGGTATTCATGAGACATTAAGAAATGGGTTTGAAAGATACATAAGTGAAACTTCTGGAAGAGACATACATGGTTATCTAATGCTTTTTCATGAACTTCATCGTTTAAGCATCATGATATCGGCATGGCTACGAAGAATGTTACTTGGTCTATCTTAATTGCTGGTGGAGAAGAAATGAGGGATTGAAACTCATATTACATTTTGTATTCGAGCTAGGGAAGGAGGTTACCACTTTTTTGGCATATAAACTTGTTTTGTGCAGTTACTTTTGAATGAGAAGTTATTTTAGTGGGAAATATCAGGTAAGAGTATTTTAGGTGGATCTGATTCAGCACTGAAGCTTGTGCTATGAACTGCTATTTGGAATTACAGTGGGGAGTATTACCTCTCACTGATGAACTGTAGCTTTCTAAGTTTTGTTATGCTTCTCCGGACTGAAGATGATCAGTGTTACCATACATCATGTGTTTATGTTGTTTCCACACCAAACTGGAGATTGATCTTTCTTTCACTCATCTGGAGAACAAAAGTTGTGTCTAATTAATAAAAGTACCCACATCTACGTGATAAGATACCCCGGGTACTTCATGAATACCTCAATCCTCTACCTAACAATTATCTTATTTACTATTTTATAATTGTTTTATCACTGTTAATAGAAAATGGTGGGTGCAACAGGAATTATCTAGGTTTAAACATATCTTTGCAGTCAATAAATCTCATGATAGTGAAGAAATATTTCTTGGATAGAAATCTTGTTTATCTAATCCAACTTTCTTTTTGGAGTGATTTAATATAAGTTTTAGTAATCTTTGATAGCTAAGAACTATGAGTTATAGAACTCAAAATGTTAACAACAAAAGGAAACCCAAAAAAAAATTGTCACTGGTCAAAAGGTTTCAATACATTAACAACCTCTTCTTACAAAGCACCCATGAAATACCAACCAAATAGGAGATGGGGAAACCAGATTCATTCATAAATGTATTGTATGAAGTCGTAACCAGTCGTGGTCCACTTGTTGTAGGCATCGGTGCATGTGCGAATCATGAAATTGGCTGCCTCACGTTCATTCATTTCTGGGTGCAATCTTTTACGGAGATTTCCAATGGGATCACCCCTGACGAAGCAAGGTAACCCACTCTCAACAGATTCCAGCCCACGTACCCCACCAATCGGATCTAATCGCACGGCATGGTCACTTGGTGATAATGTGCCAATACCTTTGTTACCCATCCACTCAGAAACCTTCACCCATAAAACATCCCAAAGCAAGAAATTAAGAAAAAGTAACTTGAAACATATGTTTGTCATCATAATAACCATAAACAATGTTATTTAGACGCTATGTAGAAAGTGATGGTAAGCTAAAAAGGCAACATCAATTGCGTGTACAAGTGATACTTACATGTACTGTTGTATGGGTGAAATCTGTTGTTGTTGGACACAACTTCTTTAAGATATTCGATATATTCAGAGAATTACAACAATATAGAGGAAAATGGTGCGACCATGCTTGCTCACATAGCGACAAAAAACTCCATGCTTCCTCAAAAAACGTGTTTTTACATTTAAACATGTTTTTTTGCATTTTAAATGCATTTTTTTTAAAACACTGTGTTCATTATCCCATCCATATAACGACGTGCAACAAGATAGCCCTTCACGCATAAGCTGTGATGACGATGCAACAAACACAATCAAAATTCGATGGAAATAAAGAAACAATAATAATAATTAATTAATTAAAAGTTAATAGCAAGGCTTACCTTACAAACTGGGTCCAGGTTTCACTTTTCATCACTCCGGATGGGTAGAGCAATTGAGTCATCTCGTGGCTCAGCTTAAACTGTGCACTTTCAAATTGCATATTACCACCAGGAGAAGTTTCCAAAATAAAATCAAAATCAATATGAACAAGCCTCCCCACACTGCTTAGGACGTAAATTTTGGGATTAGTTAAAAGAAAATCACTTAGTTCCAACATAGATTGCAAATCAAAGAATTGGTAATTATGAATTATGGGTACAGAAAACACCTATCCAGAAAGACCATTTCAACATCACTTGGAGATCCATAATAACAGCTATCAGTTCATCCTTATTATCAAACCAGCTAGTAACCAACTATATGCTTTAGGAGTTCCTATAGAACTCCTAAGATACCTTTGCCTAGTTATAGTCTACATTGCACAGTTTACTAATAAGGATGTCTTGGGATTTCATCACATGCTCAAAACTCAAATTCCAGAACAGACAGAACATAATTATATGGCTATATGCAACTAATGAGTAATTATTATTTTTTCAAATTTTTAAATGATTTTTTGCATATAAATACTCAACCACAGCAGAATCAACATCATTGTTCTTATAAATAAAAATAAATAAATTTTGGATCACTTGAACGAGTCTTGTTCCTCAATTAAATAGTCTAAATCGATGTCTTCTGTTAATTCAAATGAGTTAACAACCATACCCATGTTTGTCAAGTTGAAACACAGATCCTTAGGCAGATTTGGATTGACCCAGTTACCACAGTTTATAATTGCACAAATGTAACCCCAAGGGGTTGGCCTAGATCAGAACCATACCAAGACTGAACATGGCCATCCCAAGATTGCAAACTCTAAAATAAGGAATGAATGGAGCTGGAAAAACACTAAGAATTGTGAAATTGAAGTGAGAAATAAGCCCACACCTCTCATGCAAAGTAACAATGGATAGAACACGATAGGACCAACTCACCACTAGATTTTCACATGGAACGAAAATTAACTGAAGTAATATCTTGGATTATAACATTCTCCAAAGTAAGAAAACCACTTTTGATGGGATTTTTTTACTCCAAAAGCATATACTGGAAAAAAAAAATCCATTGACCAGATATGAAAATAAGGATACACATTCCAAAACTGAACATTTAAGCACCTATTTTAAAAAGAGGTGAAAGAACCTTATTATTTCTGCAAGATAATGAATTGTTGTCTGGAACAAAATGAAGAGAGCGCACCTTGTGGTGTTGGAGGAATCTCATAAGGACCTGCAACCTGCAAGATCAATTCTAAGTATCAGAATGCAATGGAATGGTAAATTTTCTTGACAAAAATACCCTTTTAATCTCAAGTAAGAATTCGAACAGCATTTCTTATGAAGCACACAAGGGCATCGGGACAGGTATGTTTTATAATATGAATGATGTATAATATTTCAAGAAACTGTCTATTATTGAAGTCCTTAGACTGCTGGAGGGAAACGGTTGGCATAGTAAAAACACTAGATTTTAAAATTAAATAAATAAGGGTATTCCATTAATTTTTTTAACAAGCATTTCTTAAGAAAATGGTGTTCTTGTCCTCTAAACTGTTGAACACAAAAGAGGAGAGACTTATTTACTTGACCAAATTGTATTCCACTTGCAGAACACTTCAACGAAACTTAGTGCCCTAGTTCTAGATTTAAAAAAACAACAAAAATACATAAATTAATTAATTAAAGGATACGGACCTGTGTAATGTCACAATATTCTTCCCCAAGTGTTTGTTGCCCCGAACATGTTGTCAATACATAATAAAGCATCCGACCCAACAGTTTGGTCTGCAAGATGAAGAAAACAAAAATTCTATGCCTCTCATAAGCCCGAATACATGCAATGAGAGGTTGATCCCATTGTAAAATACATACTAAAGAATCGGATCCAACAGCAATTAAAAGTTATAGCTCTATCATGGAACATAAAAATGCAGAAGAAATACTAGGTACCAAAGCAATTCAAAAGACTAACCTCACTTTGGGAAGCTACAGCAACTCGTGTACATGTAAATGATAGGCATCTTGACGTCCCACCTGTAAAAACAAGCAAATAAAAAAGGATATAATTTCTTTTATCACAAAAATTAGATACTCTCAAGAGGTCAGTGAATTAGTCCACAGGCTTGAAAAACACTAGAGACCAAACGATACCAATGAGACTCGAGTACGTGTTTGGATTCCTGTTGAGCTTTCTCCAGACCATGATCAGAATGAGCCTGGTCATCATACTAGCTGGAGGCATCGAAGTGGGCTTAGAGTCACCATGAGTAATATTCTTGGGATGGAGCTCCGTCGTAGAGCTCGAACCAAGCTTTGATAGGCTCGGGCCATCTCGGTCTACCCCATTAGGAGCTGCCCTATTTCCGAAGCTGAATTCATCTCGACCAAACTCACCAAATAGATTGCAAAAATGGCACATAAAATGTCAACACCCATTCTGACATGGCAATAGTCATAATAATTTGATATGTCAAGACATAATATTTGGGATCAAAGTAATAAGACTACCCACAATATAATCATGGAGAGATTGAACCTTTTGAACAAAGAAGGCCTAGAAATGCAATACAAGTAGCAAAAAACTGCAAGTTTGAAAATCCATGTCTCTAATAAGATTTACTGAACAAAAAACAGCAACTTGTTCCAACATGTTTGTTAACTCAATGGAAATGCCTCATGATCGCTTTCCATGTCCTAACCCAATTCTTGAATATCATCATTATCTATTAAAAAATATAATTATAAATAAGACTATACAATATAAATAAATATTTTAAAGTGATATTTTTTCTTACAAAGATAATTTCACTTACCTTGGGTTATAGAACATGTTCGCTTTTTATATGGATTTATAGGACATATTCGTTTGTCGTGTCTGAATGCTTTACATGATGCACACTTTCATTTCTTCTTTTGGCTCAACTTGATACTACTTTTTAATCTACCTGTACATTCAACATTTCCTTTACCCTTCTCATCTTTCTTCCTACCCTTTGTTTGCGAGACATTCGGATTCAAAAGTAACAATTGTGATGCATCAATTACAGCTGGGGATGCATCAACTACAACTTCATGTTCTAACATTTCATCGTATTGAATTTCAGAAAGTTTTTAGGATAGTTCATTTAAGGTATTCGTAAAGATTTCGTATCTCTTCATTGAAATAGATGCAAAACTAGCTAATGTAGTAGCTTGTTGACACATATTGCCAAATCTCAATGCAATTGGCGGTTCTTTTCCATCGATCATTACTTCTGAATCCATCACCCTAAATTTGTTTGCCCATTTCCTCCATCTTCATAGAATGAAGTGTGACGGTATACTATCAATGTCTAGACGGAAAAACACCTTTAAAAAATGCCAACATATTATTCCAACAAACTCAAATTTCTTACATTCACATGCACCCTTGTAAGTATCCAAATTTAACTTCAACACAAACTCCTTGGATTTACCAAACTTAGTTGTCATCCGATACGTATGAAATCTATCATCGATTCCCATTTCTTCAACTTTAAGTTGATTTACTTGGAGTCATTCTTCTCTGAGTATCTCAAACATATTTTTAGTATACACTGTCGCAGCATGTTTGAGAAGTAACTTGTCATTCTTCACACATCGAAACTTGTGTTCTGATTTAAAATCTTCATCGGTCTCATTTGTAACAAGCTTTTGCAATGCTTTCTCATACTTGACTACAAATTCTCTTGTCTTCCTTGTAATGAACCCATAAAAGAATGCATTAATACTTTCACTACAGCCAGTAGTATTCATGCCAGCAAAAAAACAACCCCGATTATACACAGGCATCCAAGACTCCTGTAAATAAAATAATTGTTCAAGCCATTCATTTCCTTCCAATCTATGCTCTACAATCAAGTTCTTCCAATTCTTTTCAAACTCTTCTCCCGTGTATGTCGATCAAATACACCTCTCTAATTTGCTTTTGAAATCACAAGTTTCAAAGTATTTATAAGTCAACTTCTCAGGAAACTTCTTCATGATGTGCAAAATGCAAAGGCGATGACATGTGTTGGGAAAAATTTTGGCAATCGCAATCCTCATTGTCAAATCTTGATTGGTGATCATCGATATTGGGTGACGTCCTCCCATAGCCTTAAGCCAAGTCTCAAATAACCATAAGAAGGTCGTCTCTGTCTCATCTTGTAGAAGAGCACACCCAAATTGTATAGACTGAAAGTGGTGGTTTACTCCAGTAAATGGAGCGAACGGCATATCATATTTATTTGTCCGATAAGTCGTGTCGAATGTCACCACATCACCAAAATATTCATACGACAATCTAGACCTTGCATCCACCCAAAAGAAATTCGTTGCCCTCATCTCATCATCGCGTTGTATTGCATAAAAGAATTGTGGATTTTCAGCATGTTTTGTTATGAAGTAATTTAATACTGACTGTGCATCCCCTACCTCCAACTCCCTATGCCTAACATTCCTCAAGTGATTGTAACAATCCCTACCATCAAAGCCAATTAGATCTCCACCAAGAATGGTTGGCACTTTACTGATTTGAATATTTTCTCTTCTGAATGTTTCCACTAAATCCTTAGCTACTATAGGCATACAACGATTTGATCTCATCCTTATTCTCTTCGATAGTATGACTACCTTGTGATTATGGTCATCGTCGAAAATGGACACTCTCCATTTTGCGGTCCACTTGTAATCGTGTATAACATGCATCATAGCCTTACATCCAAATTTAACAGTTGAAGAACTTCTTCTGATTATCTTATTTGCGCTTTCATTCACAATTGTTGCTTCAACATCTTTTTCTTTTGCCTTATATTTACCTTGATGTGTGCAAACATATGTCATTCCAGTTATCTCATTTGAACCTCGTCCACACTTAGTAGTTGTTTGAATACGAATGGAAAATCCTTCTTGATGCCCGTAATCTACATAATACTTCTTGACTTCTTCAATTGAATCAAAGATCATCCCCACATACGGTACATTCAACTTTTCAACATTTTTTATAGGACTCTCGCAATCAACACGTTCTCCACTATCTACTTGGATTCTCGATGAAGATCCCATTGTTTCACCAATAGTCGCTTCCCCACACTTGTCAACGCCAATTGTATCCATGAAATATTTTCACTGATACATTAAATCACAATCAATTCATTAAAGAAAGATTCAAAGTTATGCCAATCGTATGCCTTCATTGAAGGTGATGCAAAACTATCTAAAGAATCAAAGTTATTCAAAAATAAACTTGTGATTCAGAAGGCTGAACCTTTTGAACATCTTTCTAATAATACTCATAACCAACTCTACCAAGACCTCCTTCCATCCCTTAACTAATACCGTAAACTACCACTACTCCCCAAACAAAACTCCAATGCATTTCCCTATAAAGCATTCTGAACCAATCCAGGGGTGCACAGCTTGAAACCCAAAATCCCTCTTTGAGTCTCTTTTTCTCCTCAGCCTTCCAATCAAGTGGAAGGCTCTCTTCCTCCTCCACTAGAAAAAATTTTCAAAAAATAACCACCACCCAATTCAAAACTCATTGTTTTTGAAGTGGGTATCTCGATTTCTAATCGAAATTCCTAAAAAATGAAAAATTTTAAACTACCCAATAAACAAAAAAATTCAGTTATTTCTTAAATGTGTGTCTCGATTTCGATTCACTATTTTTGAAGTTGGTATCTCAATTTCTAATAGAAATTCTTCAAAAATGGGAATTTCTAAACTACCCAACAAACAAACAACTTCAGCTATTCCTGAAGTGGGTGTCTCGATTTCGATTCATTATTTTCGAAGTGGGTATCTCGATTTCTAATCGAAATTCTATAAAAATGGGAATTTCTTAACTACCCAACAAATAAAAAAATTTAGTTATACCTGAAGTTGTCTCGATTTCGATTCATTATTTTCGAAGTGGGTATCTCGATTTCTAATTGAAATTCCTCAAAAATGAAAATTTCTTAACTACCCAACAAACAAAAAAAATCAGTTATTTCTAAAATGGGGGTCTCGATTTCGATTCAATTTGTCAGAAAAATAGGATTTTTTAACTACCCAAAAATCAAAAATCAGAATTATCTGAAATAGGTATCTAGATTTGAAACAAATGCATCTGTATTAATTAAAATCATAACATGACTAGAATCAAAAAATAAATAACCCAAAAAAATTAAATCGAAAAAAAAACCTAAATAATTCTGAATTTTTTTGTCTTCATAAAATCGGAAATCAAATCACAAATATACAATTATTTCGCAGAATAATTCCATGACAGTGTTTGAGATTTCAAAATTAGTTGTGATATCCAATTGAAGAATGTTCAATTGTGCATAGATGAAGCTTATCAATCTTGGTGAACACTGGTTTCCTCATACTCATACCTGGCTTTGCTTCAGCCATTTCTAACAAAGCTTGAAATAGGAAAAGTAATCCAACTTTTCAAAATCAGTATATATTAAAAAAAAAATAAACACCATAATTTTGCTCGATTAAGGGTAAAAAATCATCAAAATCGTAAAATAAACACCATAATACATGTAAATCAATAGAATCAACCAAGAAAATATAGATCCCCAAATTGATAAAGAAATCAATGTATATCAAATGCATTAGCAAACGACATGGATCATAGATGCATCAAAGTGAATATCAAAATCAAACCTTAGTAAGAGTCGTTCGTGAGATAAAGTTGCAGCGAGAGCGAGAGAGAGAGTGTAACTTAGTAGGAGCCATTCGTGTTCGTGCTTCATCGATGGAGTTGCAGCAAGAGCGAGTATATAGCAATCGTTCGTACTCGAGGGTTTCAACGAGAGAGAGAGAGAGAGAGAGAGTATGTGTGAGGTTCGAGGGTTTCAGCAGAGCGAGAGAGAGAGAGGTGTTGGAGGGTTTCAAAGATATGGCGCTCGAACGAGAGTGAAGGAGAGAGTGAGGGTTTCAGCTGTTAGAGAGAACGAGACAAGAACTCTCTGTTCTTTTTCACTCTCAGGTTGTAATTGTGCTAGGGAGGTGGCACTAATAAGCCCATAAATTCATAAGTTAAACGTATATGCTATTTAATTCAATCTCAACCGTCCAATTCATTTATATCCAACGATGGAGCTTCTTTTGTTAAAACGACTGTTAAAAGAGATGGCGCTGAACGCCTCCTATATATATATATATATTTGTTTTTAAATTTTTTTATATAAAACCTCATTCGTTCGTCTCTCTCATCTTTCTCACTCTCTACGCTCTCTCTTTCGTCTATCTTATCTCTCTCTCATCTCTGCGATCTACCTCCAACGGCTCCTGTCTCTCTCTCTCGTCTCTCTTATCTCTCTCTCGTCTCTACAATCCATAGCCAGCGGTTGCTCTGTCTCTCTCTTTTCTATGATCCGTCGCCAGTGCCAACCGTTCGTTTCTCTTTTTCTCTCTCTCTGTGACCTGCTGCCAACTCTTGCCACCGTTATTTCTTTCTCTCTGCGCCTGCATCTTAATAAGTGACCTGAGGCACGATCCACGACTGTGACCACCAGCTACGACAGGTTCCTCCCCCCTCTCTCTCTCTCTCTCTCCGTGGCTGCGATTTACGATCAAACCGTAAATCTCATGGAACCCAACCGAACCAAACCTAATTAAGATCGGTTTGGGTTGGTTCGATTTTAGAACACTTCGGTTCGATTTTGGTTCTTATATAGTGGAACCAATCTTGATCGGTTTGGTTCTGATTTTGCTCTAACCCAAACCAAGTTGCACCCCTAGTTTAAACTCACGATTTCTCAATCTCGTCTCGTTCGTCAGTCCCCAATTCCAAGTCAATGAGTTGAGACTAGACAACTTCTTCTTTTTCTTTTTTGGGTTGGGATTAACCCGGACTCAACCCAATTGATGAGGGAGCTTTGGTTGGATTATATGGAAATTGAGTTGAGCTTGGGTTAGGAAATCTCAGCCCAAATTGAATTTGGATTGATGCTTCGGATAACCCGACTCAACTCAAATCTGATTGAGCTTGGGATAATGAGTTCTAACCCAATGGTCAGATTGAGTTGAGCTTGGGTTGATGGCTCTACAACGTGGGTTGAGCCTGGGTTGACCCTCCCAAGTTGCAACCTTATTCGTGGATATGCTCAGTTTGAATTTGGGATCATTGTTCACGGTTTGCCACTTGAAAATGAACCTAGTTCATAGAAGCCGACAGAGATGATGGCATTTGAAGGTTGAAGTGATAATATGATAAAAAAGATGAAGATATTTAGTCATTTTTATCAATTTATTAATAAAGACAAAGGTCAAAAGAGTATTCTATCAATTGAAAATTTTAGGGAGATATCTCAATATATCAACACGTGAAGGGTTGTGAAGAAATTAATGCAAAATAACATAATTCATTTGGTTCGTTAGTTTTCACGTATCGTGAGTGAATCAATTCAAATTGAACTAGTTTGCAGTTTGGTGCCACTTTAACAAATTAGTTAACGTGGCTTTGGCAAACAATTTTGAAAAATGTATATTTATTTTTTCTAAGTGATGTGAGTATTGTTGAAGGTTGATTTGAATGCAGAATTTAATATCTATAAACCTTAACGTGGATGGCAAGTAAAGGTCGAACCACACGAGAAAGGGCAGAATCATGCAAAGAAGAGTTAATTGAATCAAACCAAAAATTAAAATAGTTTAGTTGATTGGGAGTCACAAAAACAAAATTAAAATTACATGAGGGGGAGGGGGTGGGGAATCATGCAAAGAAGAGTTAATTGAATCAAACAAAAAATTAAAACAGTTTAGTTGATTGGGATTCACAAAAACAAAATTAAATTTACATGAAATAAAATTAAAATAAGGAAATTAAAGTCATTAGAGATAATTTTCCACCTAGAGCCATCTACCTAGCTTCATCTAATTCTATAATCTTTTTAAAATCAATCTAGAAAACTTAGTATTGCTCCTTAGATTGGAAGATTTAACAATAAAAACTGGTTTGGAAAACTAAGTTAGGGTTCCTTCACTCACTATACAGTGAGACCCTTACTACCTAATTTCTAAAATATGCATGGAGCATCTTAAGCTTATCTAAGAATACAACATTAAACTCTAGCATAAAGGGTGCAAGAGTTCATATCTAACCTTAATCATTGGAGTTAGACAAGCATTGAAGAGAACTCATAAGCATTAAATAAACTAAGAGGGTGGGAAATTAAATTACAGCAACATAAACTTGCTCTAGGCTTCTCCTCTCTCTAATGGAGGGAGACTAGCCTAAGTTCATAGTAAGGAAGAAAGAAAAATAGAAGAAGAACAAAACACATGTACTCATTGAATAATTGAGTATTTGCACTTTTTCTTCTCTATCACTCTCACTAATGACAAAAACTTAGAGAAGAAAACCTAATCTATACATAGAAAATACAAGAATTGGTTAAGTGCCAAAAGACTAAAGGAGATGAGTCTTTTCACAATAGGCAAACGTTCTATTTATAGAATAAACGATGTTCTAGAAGAATCTTTCTCGAGACGCCGTCCTAATTTGGTTACTCCATGCATATATAACTTTTCACATAATTTTAGTCCAACCCAATCACCTTTTACCGCACCGCGAGCTAGGCATGTCGCGGTGAAGTTGGCTCATAAATAACTAGCACTTGAGTAGTGATTCTTCCTTTTATTCATGGTTGCAAAGCAAAGTTCGTCCTTCGATCTGGTGTTCAATTTCATCATGATGATCTTTGATTTGCACATTTGAACACACGCATAATTAAATTTTTAACAAATGCGTAAATTCATGCAATTATGCTAATTAACATTATGAAACATGTAACAAAATATTTTGAGGCTTAATATTATTATTAGCTAATAAAGATAAAATAGGGATTTAAACCAAGATAAATGTCAAGGAAATGTGCAGATAAATCAATATTTTGAGACACCGATCACTAACCAAATAAGGGATTAGTGGTTAATGGGGGTGAAGATTTGTTCAACAGGATTTGAACCTTGGTCATGAGATCAACTCTCATCAAGCCTTTATCACTTAACTATCAAGACTTAAAGTAACCGTGTGTAAGTATCATGACACTATGCATAATGTCCTGTGAAATATTTCCCCAAGAGGGGATTTCTCTAAATCTCGACTAGGTTTGTATTAAGGGTGTCAATGGGTACATGATTATTCGATGTAACCGAAACCGATTACTTAATGTTGGGTCTACAATATAGACCCAATTATTTTTGGGTTCAATTATGGGTAGCTATCTTCAAGACCCGATAAGAAGTGGGTCTCATTTGGATACTCGACAAGTAAATGTATAACATAATAAGAAAATTAGTAATCTAATTAAATGCTTACAAAGAGACATCTCGAAGTAAATTTATTTGAAATAAAATTAAAATATAAAGAAAAATGTAAATGGTTGGATCAACCTAAGCCTCCAAATTACCAAGAATGGTTGGGGCAACTTAAAGTCTAACTCCAAATTAAGCATCCTGACTGGGGTAGTGAAAGCGACCTCGATCCGCAGGGTGCGCGGATTCGCTTTTGACCCTTGAGGTTTGGGAGTCGCCACCTAGTTATTGTGGTCTAGGAACCTAACTGACTCTAACATGGATAAAAAGAACTAATCTACCATAAAAAATCTGAATTCGGGGATCAAGTTACGGGGTTGGAAGGTGTTAGGCACCAACCCCGCCCGGCCAAAGCCGGTCTCTACTAAAGTCCCAAGTAAATTACATTGCTAAAACCTAGATAAAAAAATAAATAAAAATAAAAATTTACCTTTCCGATGGCAAGGACTTGATTCCCTCAGATCTGACAAAAAGAGCTCTTTGTACTGTGCTCCCTTGCTTCGTTCTGTTTCCGGATTTGACTTCAGATCTCCGAGGCAAGGTATCTCCTTGTTTTTTGAATCTGAACTCTTCAAGTTCGTTGCGGATTTGGGGGTGTTTTTAAAAGGCTTTTGGGTGTTTTCTAGACTAAAATTGAAGGAGGGATGTTAGTTAAGGAGTTGGGGCTCCAAAACTAGGGTTTATGGGGGGCTAGGGGAGCTTCTAGACCTACTTCTCTTAAGGTTTATCATTTGATACGAAAATAGGGTGTGAGCACCTCTATTTATAGATATTTTTAGGGGTTGATTTGGATAGAGTTAGTGTTTAATTAGAGATCTTTTAATGAGAGTTGTGTTTTAGTTTGACTTGTTTTAGGTAGAATTATGTTTTAATTAGAATTGTTTTAGGTAGAATTGTGTTTTAATTCAAATTGTTTTAGGTAGAATTGTTTTTAAGTTAGAACTCTATTAGATAGAGTTATTATTTAATTAGATCTCTATTATGACTTTTGGTCTTATTTGATTGACTTCTAATGTTTTGACTTTAGTCTTATTGATTGACTTTTAATATCTTGACTTCAGTCTTGCTTAATTGACTTTAATTTTGACTTTAGTCTCACTTGATTGACTTTAATACCTTGACTTCAGTCTTGCTTGATTTACTTTTTATTTTTGGAGAACCCCTCCTCTAAAATATTTTTTAATTCTTTGGACCCCCAAATGGAGGGGTCCTTAAAGAAATATCCCACGAACCCTCAACAATTTTGCCTGAGAGTCCGATTAATCAATTTTTTAGGTTCAAAATTTTAAATTAATTTCATTAATGTTTCACTTTAATTATTTAATGTTTTATTTATTAATTTCGAATTTTTTAATTATGAAAATTGTGAAATTACCGTTTTGCCCCCGGAGAGGACTTTTCACGTTTCAAGTCAGTTTTTAATGTTCTAGGATGTTTTAGAATCGGTTTTTCGTAAGGAATTCAATGAGAATGTTGGTTTGTGTCATTTATGAAATTTTTTGTGTGAAATGATTGTGAACTTTATGAGGGGCATTTTCGTAATTTTGTCAAATTCTGTAAAAATTGGTGAAATGATTTATTTGATTTCGATTTATTATTTTATGTGTTCGAGAGAGTTTTCCTAAGCGTAACGTAGGCTCTAAGGTTGTTTTGAGGTTAGGGGTATTTTGGTAATTTGGTAATTTTTTAGTGATTTTTATCGTGAAGCTTCTTTTTGGTCTGCAAGATGATGATTTCTATGTTTCTGGGGTTGTGTTTTCCTAGCGGAGCGTGATTTCTAAGGTTTTGTCAGTTCGAGATACCTCATCCGGATTTCTGAAACACATCTGGTAACAAAATAAAGCAACGGAATACACATCCATCATTGGGAATCCTTGCGATCGGGTTGACGAGTTGATTAATCAGGCGGATGCAAAAATGGGGTGTCTACAGATGCCCCTCTTTGGCAGAGGGTTGAAGCAAACTAGATAGCAAATCTATTTTGGTAGATAGTGCGATATCTGAATGCCAAAGCTAGTGACAGTTCATTTTGCAGCCTGATTTAGCAATTCGTCAGGGTGTTCGGATCCTTGAGGGTAAAGCTCTCCCCGAATTAAAAGGTTGTCAGGTCCTTGAGCGCAAACTCTCACTGACGGTGTCAGATCCTTGAATTTTAGAGAATTCTCCCTGACTTAAAAATGCAAATGTGCAAGTGTGTGCACTGTGTGAAACTGAGTAAAACCTGAGCATAAATTTAGCATAATCTGAGTATAAACTGAGCATAATTTGAATATAAACTGAGCATAATTTGAATATAATCTGAGCATAGTTCCTGAGAAAACCCTCGGCGGCATCTGAGCATAGTTCCGAGAAAACCCTCGGCGGTATCTGAGCATAATTCCGAGAAAACCCTCGGCGGTATCTAAGCATAGTTCCGAGAAAACCCTCGGCGGTATCTGAGCATAGTTCCGAGAAAACCCTCGACGGTATCTGAGCATAGTTCCGAGAAAACCCTCGGCGGTATCTGAGCAAAATCCAAGATAACCCTTGGCGGAGACTGAGCAAAATCCAAGAAACCCTTGGCGGCAACTGAGCAAAATCCAAGAAACCCTTGGCGGCAACTGAGCAAAATCCAAGATAACCCTTGACGGCGACTGAGCAAAATCCAAGATAACCCTTGGCGGAGACTGAGCAAAATCCAAGATAACCCTTGGCGGCAACTGAGCAAAATCCAAGATAACCCTTGGCGGAGACTGAGCAAAATCCAAGATAACCCTTGGCGGCAACTAAGCAAAATCCAAGATAACCCTTGGCGGAGACTGAGCAAAATCCAAGATAACCCTTGGCGGAGACTGAGCAAAATCCAAGATAACCCTTGGCGGCGACTGAGCAAAATCCAAGATAACCCTTGGCGGAGACTGAGCAAAATCCAAGATAACCCTTGGCGGAGACTGAGCAAAATCCAAGATAACCCTTGGCGGCAACTGAGCAAAATCCAAGATAACCCTTGCGGAGACTGAGCAAAATCCAAGATAACCCTTGGCGGCAACTGAGCAAAATCCAAGATAACCCTTTGCGGAGGCTGAGCAAAACTGGCAAGGAATGAATGAATTTGAGAGAAAAACTGATTAGAACGAATCGGGGAACGAATAAACTGGAAGATAATGAATCTGGAAGAGAAATGATTGATTCCAAGAATGATTGAATCTGGAAAAAAGAATCTGGAGAACGAAAGAATGTTATATCTCCTATGTGAGATCCAAATGCTTTTGTTTGAACCTCAAGGATTTATCAAAAAGTTTTATGAATTTAAAACCTGAGTTTTTATTTCTTTGAACCTCAAAAGTTTTTCGAGAAAAACTGTTATAAGAGGGTAACCTTACTTTGGGGTTCCTATTATTTTTTTAGGATTAACATTGCTCGAAAACAAAATGCCCTAGTTGACAATGACATGGCCTTGAAAATAATTGAACAGATCATAAAAAAAAAATGCCCCTAGTATAAGGGGGAAAAGTTACATAAACAAAAGAAGGAAAATGCCCCTTGTATGAAGGTTTGAAATAATTGATTACCACAAGCGCAATAAAGACTTAACTTTTAATTTTGATTAATTTTATTGAAGGTTTTGAGTCAGGCTCAAGAGTACAAAATTATTTCCTTTCGAGACTCATCATAGAATTCACCTTTATCTCCTTGGTTCACTTGGGGAAGTAAACATTTTCAGATCGATCGTGAGACAAGATACTCGTGGCTTCTTCTGAGTCTATGCCTGGTTTAAGCTAAGTATTGAACTTGATTATTCGGACTTCTGATGTTTCAGTTCGGACCGCTCTCAGCTTGGGATTTTCTTCTGTTTTTCTTTGTTGCTCTAACTTTTGCCTAGATCGCCTTTTCAGGTTTTCAATCTAGTGAGCTTGCTCTAGCTTTTGCCTAGATCGCCTTTTCAGGTTTTCGATCTAGCGAGCTCTTCTCTTTTTTTTTCTTTGCTCTGATTGTTGCCAAAGTTGTCCTTTCAGATTTTCAACCTTGCGAGCTTGCCTTAATTTTTGCCTAAGTTGCCCTTTTCGGGTTTTCAACTTAGCAGGCTTCATCATTTTTTTTTATCTTCTTTTTCTCCTCTGCACTTCTGGAGTTGCTGTCTGATCATGCTTTGCTATCTTCCTTGACTTTTTCACACGGTACTTAGGAGGACTTTCATGGGTAGGCTTAGGACTGGTTATAAAAAGAAAGGGATTTTGAGGCTCAAAAACCCAAATGCCCCTTGTGTGGCATTTCATTTTAAATTTTTTCTTGAATTTTCTTCCCCATTTTGGATGATATTTCTTTCTCTTTTGAATTTTTTTTTTGATTTTTTTGATTTTTTATTTTTTGTGTGGGGAAATAGATTTTTTTTATTTTGATGGTCGGGGCGGGCCTGAAGTAACTTCTCAGGTTGCCTACGTACCCCAGAATGTAGGATCAGACCAAGACGTAGTTCGAATTCCCTCCCCTAGGTTAGGTGATCGGGCTGAGAAAGAAAAAGGCATCATTCATTTTTTGAAAAGGCTACAAAGGGTTGAGAAAGGATATGTTGAACAGGGTAACTGGGTAATAGAGGATTTGATTCGGCCCAAGATGGCCTCCTTAAATGTAGTACCGCTTGATCTGGTCAAGGTTGGTGGTTTTGGTAGTTCACCTCCATCATGATCTTGAAGTCTGACGACTTTTCCAGACAGTATTTCCTTAATGAATGAATTTCTCCAATTTAGACTTTCTCCTATAGTCGATGAGGAGTGTTCAATTTTCTTTGAAGTCTGATAGTTAAATCTTTGACTTGTAAATGATGAGCTTCAACCTTCTTGTCAAATGCACAGGTGACTCTTCTTAGATAAGCTTGCACGTGGTACAAGGCTTTAACTCATTTTCTTCGATCAAGTTTAATTCTTCATACTGCTGACGAACCCAATCTGTTTCTAACAAATGATTTTCTAACAAGACCCTGAAAGACGGAATTTTCATTTCAACTGGTAAGATTGCTTCCATGCCATACACTAAGGAGTAGAGAATAACTCCAATAGAGGATCGAATTAGAGTTCGATATGTCCACAGCGTGAATGATAATTTTTCTGACCAATGTCGATGTTATTGACTCATTTTCCTGATGATAATTTTGATACTCTACTAACTGCTTCAACCGTTCCATTGATCTGAGGACGGTAGGAGGATGATTTGTGATTCCGGATCTTCAACTTTGAACACAGAGTAATGATTTAAGCTTTGAAGTACGACCCATTATCAGAGATCAGTTCAAAAGGTATCCCCATATCGATTGATAATATGTGATTTGCAACTCAAGATGTAGTAAGGATAGTGCTGATATATTTTATAACATCTTCTTTGATTCCATCGATATAGACGAGTATCTATTCCGTGTTGAACAACACCCAAGCTTGTACCTAACATACCCTCATATGATCACACGAACAAGTCTTTTGAAATTTCTGAGAAAATTCATTATCCCCTTGTGTCCTCTAGAGATAAGATGATTTCTATTTGAATCTCTTTAGGAATTTATTTCTGTTCCGAGGTCAATGACCTTTGCTTTCTTGAGCCCGACTCTTATCTTCTTGTTCTTTTGAATCTAGATTATTAGTTAATTCGTTAATGCGCTCGAGATATTCAAAAATTTCTTTTGTACGATCAATTCAGAAGGGGCGACAGACACCTCTATAGACTCGACGAACTAACTTGACTCAATAAGAAAGAGTAGGCTCAATCTAAGGAAGACATGACCTTGCTAGAAAAAAGGACTCGAGCTAACCCAAATGACCCATGAAAACTCAAGACTACCAAAACGGGCTTGATGAGAACTGAGACATTACTTACAACCGGTAGGATTGAAGCACTATGATTTTCAAAGAACAATTGGATAATGTTGAGAAATTTTGAGGTCATTTCTAACTGTTGACTTGATATTGACGTTTACTCTAACTGACCGGATTTACAACCCTAGCTAGAAGATGGACGATTGAGCTTAGATACAATGATAACCCTTAAACCTCTTTGAAGGTGAATTTAACCAATTTCAGTGTCACCCCCTTGATAAACATTTTAAATTAACCCTGAGATTTTATTGAATTTTGTGCACCAATCCATTAAAAAGTTCATCCATTCAATGATTATTCAGAAGAAAAAAAATATTATGTTGCACTCTTGAAAAATATTGGAAAATAATGTTTTTATTTCACAAATCTGATTATTTTTTGAACATTTTTTGGTAGTTTCCACGGTCCATAAAAACTTTTCATGCAAAAATAGATCTTTTGTAAATCATTTTTCCTTCATTTTCTTTTCTTTTGGAAACATTTTCTTCTGGAAAAACATTTTTTTTGGAAAATATTTTTTTATTTAGAAAACATTTTTTTGGAAAACACTTTTTCTAGAAAAACATTCTTTTGGAAAAATTTTTTCTGGAAAATATTTTTTCTGAAAAATGTTTCTTCTAAAACACTTCTTTTGGAAAATAATTTTTTCCTTGAAAAAATTTCTTTTTCTTCTTTGAAAATTCGATTTCCATTTTGATTAAACTGGCCCGGTCCATCATGATTGTTGGATCGGGATGGACTGGGTCATTATTGTAAAAGAATGGACTTTTTTATGGGTCGGTGCACCCATTTTACTTTTCAAAAAGCAAATTTTTTATCCTTGAGGACAATCATGCACTTTGATCTCAACATTCACATCACTCACAAACATTCATCCAACACACAGGCATCATTCAATAAACAACCCGGGAACACCCCACGATAAGTTCGAGTCGTGACCTATGGGAAGGTTTCTAGACTTCAGGCTTACTACGTGCAATGCATTTTTATCTGGCCACCCTTGCCCAAGCACACCTATATACCTTTCGATACGTGGTGACTTGGTTTGATATACCGTAGGTGATAATCTAAAACCTCAATTCACTTCTCTGAAGCCAAAAAAACAGCCAGTTTGATCTCCAGTTGAGAGGTGGCGCACAATGCTGAGCAAGGGCCCACTTAAATACCTCTCGTCTAGAATAGACGTAGTCTATCCCCCTCGTACAGTAGGGTACAGCGGGGCAAGATCTTGCTTAGGCACCGTTTTTGACCAAGAAGTGCAATTGATATACTTAGATTACCTTTTATACCTACGGGTACGAGTCAAGAGTTGTAGCTTTCATAAATGGTTTGGCATCCCACGAGGGGACCGACCACGTACTAGTACTACGTTGGCAATCGGGACATGTGACTGTGTGGCTTACAATAGGTCAAAGGCTCAGGTCGCTCCAGCCTGGGTGCATCAACATACTTCTCAGAATCACCTGATCAGATGGTATTGATGCCCCCAGTTTGATATACCCTAAGGTACGTGACTGGAGTTGTGGGTTTCATGAATGACGTCGCATCTCCAAAGAGACCGGGCCACGCACTAGTGCCACGTTGGCTAAATGGGACGGTAACGTAAGTGCTCAAAACAGTAAACGTGCATGTGGTGTGTGCAAAACGTGGGGTGTGCCGGGGCCTTTTTCAAACAAATGGGCCCATGGGTCAGATCAGAACATCACAATATGGATATTAAAAAAAATATGATCATAAAACATAAATATCCATAACATCAATCAAGATCAATGCACGCACATCAATTAATATTATAGCATATCAGACAGGCAACCAGTCAAGATAGGGCAAAACAAAAAAGATTAATCAACCAGGATAGCTCAAAAATAATTAATCATCGATCAATCTACGCAAATTTTTTTTTTTTTTTTTTTAAATTGAAAAGTAATTTAATTTGACCCACACAAAGAGATTTCAAAATTTACTAAGGGTTAATAAATGAACGTGATCATCTCATTGGTAATCCAATATCATAGCCTTTTTAGATTTGATGGAAAAAATTGGATCCAACAATAAAATTCAAAATTTTTAACCTAGATCCAAGGTTTTGAAAATTGGTGGCGATGAAATCTAAGATCAACATTCGAAAAAAACATTAAATTTAAAATTCTTAGAATTTTACCCGCCATAAGCATATGGTATTGGATCATGCTCTTAAATGTCACGTGGTGAGATAAAAATCTTTAACAAGATTTGAAATCTTACTACCTTAGTAAGAAAAGCGATTTTTCCCCCCTTTTTAAAAAAATAAAATTGCTGCCACGTGGGGAGGTCAATAACCGTTAGTAAGAAAGGAACCTTACTAGGCTAGTGAGAAAAGCAAACCACCTTTTTTTAAATATCCAAATGCAACAATGAATCTGTCAAGTAAATTTCTAAAAAAATTTTATATAAAAATATGTGTTGCTTTCACATGGGAGAGATTAAAGGCTTTTAGCTAGATCTGAAATATTGCTAAATTGGTGATGATAGCCTCACTCCTTTTGGGTTTGGTTGCTGCCAACCCACATAACTCAGTTTTTTTCTTACTTTTTTGTTTTAAAAAGTTGCTGGCAGCAATAATGAACGACTCACAACTCGTAAGTCACAACTCACAACGCATGATTCATGACTCATATTTTTTATGTTTGCCACCACAAAAAAAAATTTGTATTACTACCAACGCACATGCAGCACATCACACAACACAGAAATAAGTATAAAAAAAAAAAAAAAAAATTAAATAAAAATATGTCGCTGCCAATTAGTATTTAGCCCATTCAGTTTTTTTCTTCTTGCTGCCCCCACAACATACAAATCACAACTATATGTTCTGCCAGCAGCACATGCAACTCACACCACCCAAACTTCACATTTTTTTTTTTTTTTAAATGTTGCTGCCACACAATCATTTTTTCCTCTTTTATGTTGCTGGCAGCATACGCACACTCACACATCCAAATCATATCATGTTCTCTCACATGAACCTCCTCCCCTTTTCTTTTTTACCATTGTTACGGTTACTTAACAGCACGCCTTTTGCTGTTTTTTTTTTACTCACATAACATACTAAACATTCCTTAGGTTGACGAATAACCGCATCAGGACCTTCCATTGATCTGGTCAAATTTCCGTCTGTAACCACATAGGCAATCTCCAATATTCGATCTATTTCGATGTTCAAACCAGTCACCATGTACAATGCTAACAGATACGTTGCATTAGTAGACATGTACCTCGGATCATACGTTGAGAATTATGGTATTACGATTACAATACTAGAGGTCCTATTCTCAATGTTTATCATACAATCAAATATCAAAATAAAAAACCCATATTAAGGCCAATTTGATCTACTTGGAAAGAAATAGGTACCCACTGTCAATCAAGGTAATCAGACTCAAAACTGATGATGCCCATGAACCCTTTCTTCTATCTCCAAATGGCCATAAGATCATCGAAATTGTGCATTAGAACGATTGAACTAGCAAACAGTCCAACCGACCTTAACAGCTTAAGACCTATTTCTCTTGTAGTTGACCTGGGGGTGTAGCAGAACTCCTTTACTTTCTGGAGGAAATAACAGAGTTCGCCATGGCCGAAAACTCGAACGAGAGAGAGAGAGAAAGAGAGAAGAGAGAGAGAGAGAGAGAGAGAGAGGGATGAAGGAGACGTCCTGCTGTCCTCTCTTTTTCCAATGGAGAAGAAGATGGATTCTTTTAAAAAAAAACTGTTTCAAAAGGGTTGAATGGGAAATAGATAAGTAGAAGGGATCTTCTATTAACAGCACCCCATTGAAATCATTAGTTGATTTACTAAGCACACACCACCAAAAGTTTCTGCCGGCAGAAATTCAAAATTTTTTTTTTTTTTTTAAATATATATGCTGTCAATGGACAGCATGTTTTGCCTACTAAACTAAAATAAAAACGAATACCTACCTAATAAGCGAAAAAACAAATTAAAAAAAAAATCCTTTTTTTTTTTTAAAGGAAAACGGTCAAATGTTAAATCAAGCACACACCCAAATTTTCAATCGAAATATACTTATATATGTAAAAAAAATCATGGTCCAAAAATCTCATCCTCAATAAAAGTATTCCTTCGAAATCTCGTACTATTTCGGATCATTCCGAATGGCCCTTGATTAAATCATAGAGATGATATGTTAAATTAAAGTGCTCCAAGTAGAATCAAACAATCAATGACGTACCAACAAGAATAAAAATAATAAAAAGAAACAATAACATGAAACTAACTAAAAATTAAATAAAATAAGCAAAACAAATAAAACTAGGTCATTGGCAATGTCCCCATACTTGGGGTTTTTCAAGTTTGATCCTCAATGTCCCCAGTGGAGTCGCCACTGAAAGCGACCTCGATCCGCAGGGTGCGCGGATTCGCTTTTGACCCTTGAGGTTTGGGAGTCGCCACCTAGTTATTGTAGTCTAGGAACCTAACTGACTCTAACATGGATAAAAAGAACTAATCTACCATAAAAAATCTGAATTCGGGGATCAAGTTACGGGGTTGGAAGGTGTTAGGCACCAACCCCGCCCGGCCAAAGCCGGTCTCTACTAAAGTCCCAAGTAAATTACATTGCTAAAACCTAGATAAAAAAATAAATAAAAATAAAAATTTACCTTTCCGATGGCAAGGACTTGGATTCCCTCAGATCTGACAAAAAGAGCTCCTTGTACTGTGCTCCCTTGCTTCGTTCTGTTTCCGGATTTGACTTCAGATCTCCGAGGCAAGGTATCTCCTTGTTTTTTGAATCTGAACTCTTCAAGTTCGTTGCGGATTTGGGGGTGTTTTTTAAAAGGCTTTTGGGTGTTTTCTAGACTAAAATTGAAGGAGGGATGTTAGTTAAGGAGTTGGGGCTCCAAAACTAGGGTTTATGGGGGGCTAGGGGAGCTTCTAGACCTACTTCTCTTAGGTTTATCATTTGATACGAAAATAGGGTGTGAGCACCTCTATTTATAGATATTTTTAGGGGTTGATTTGGATAGAGTTAGTGTTTAATTAGAGATCTTTTAATGAGAGTTGTGTTTTAGTTTGACTTGTTTTAGGTAGAATTATGTTTTAATTAGAATTGTTTTAGGTAGAATTGTGTTTTAATTCAAATTGTTTTAGGTAGAATTGTTTTTAAGTTAGAACTCTATTAGATAGAGTTATTATTTAATTAGATCTCTATTATGACTTTTGGTCTTATTTGATTGACTTTAATGTTTTGACTTTAGTCTTAATTGATTGACTTTTAATATCTTGACTTCAGTCTTGCTTAATTGACTTTAATTTTGACTTTAGTCTCACTTGATTGACTTTAATACCTTGACTTCAGTCTTGCTTGATTTACTTTTTATTTTTGGAGAACCCCTCCTCTAAAATATTTTTTAATTCTTTGGACCCCCAAATGGAGGGGTCCTTAAAGAAATATCCCACGAACCCTCAACAATTTGCTTGAGAGTCCGATTAATCGATTTTTTAGGTTCAAAATTTTAAATTAATTTCATTAATGTTTCACTTTAATTATTTAATGTTTTATTTATTAATTTCGAATTTTTAATTATGAAAATTGTGAAATTACCGTTTTGCCCCCGGAGAGGACTTTTCACGTTTCAAGTCAGTTTTTAATGTTCTAGGATGTTTTAGAATCGGTTTTTCGTAAGGAATTCAATGAGAATGTTGGTTTGTGTCATTTATGAAATTTTTTGTGTGAAATGATTGTGAACTTTATGAGGGGCATTTTCGTAATTTTGTCAAATTCTGTAAAAATGGGTGAAATGATTTATTTGATTTCGATTTATTATTTTATGTGTTCGAGAGAGTTTTCCTAAGCGTAACGTAGGCTCTAAGGTTGTTTTGAGGTTAGGGGTATTTTGGTAATTTGGTAATTTTTTAGTGATTTTTATCGTGAAGCTTCTTTTTGGGTTGCAAGATGATGATTTCTATGTTTCTGGGGTTGTGTTTTCCTAGCGGAGCGTGATTTCTAAGGTTTTGTCAGTTCGAGATACCTCATCCGGATTTCTGAAACACATCTGGTAACAAAATAAAGCAACGGAATACACATCCATCATTGGGAATCCTTGCGATCGGGTTGACGAGTTGATTAATCAGGCGGATGCAAAAATGGGGTGTCTACAGGTAGCGAAAAGTGTGGATGTTCACTTTAAACTCTTAGGGACTTTATCTGTGATACTCCAACTTACTCACATTTTTACTCTTGATGGCTTTCACCCTAATAAAACACTTTATATTTTTCATCTTTTTGTTTTTTTTGTTTTTTTTGTTTTTGATTTTTCTTTCTTGTGCCCTGTTTTTTTTCTTTCTTCTCCCTTTTCAATTTTTACTGAAAAGTAGGTAATCTTTTTCAAGGTAATCAGTCTAATTCATTGGTTGTTGTCCAAGTCGTATTCAATCGTAGTTCCATTTTTCTTCTAACCAGCCAATTAAATGAATCGGGAAGTCAAAGTTCATCAAACCTAGTCTTCCTTAATACTCTAGGTGAAAAGAAGATTCAACACTTACTCAAATTAGCTTAAACTTCTAATAACTTAGTAAGAAGTAACGTACACTGAAGGTAACTTTGTTATATTATTTGCTTAAAAATAACATCAATGGAAAGTAAAAATCAAAACTTTCAATCAAAGGTTGATTTATGATTTTAACCATGTGCTAAGACCTAGAAAATAATACAACAAAATTGTCAAAATATTTTAATTTTTGAATTTTTGAAAAAATAAGAAAAAGAAATTAAGAAAAAAAAAATTAAGAAAACTGATTCAAATCCAACCCAACCTAAATTTAATATTGTCTTGATATTTTAGTATGAAAAGATACAAGTAATAAATGCAAGAGCTAAAATTGACTTAAGGAAGAGAAGTGGGTTGGATATCACCTGAACTTGATATTGAAAATTGACTTCTTATTACCTACCCAAGATCCCCTGAAATTGCATAACACACCACTTACCATTGTTGCAGCGTTGTTTTTATCGACTGTATTAGTCGTGATCATGTTGTATGATGTCAAAAGCAACACAAAAAGTATTGTGATCATAACCGTAATAAATGGTTCGTAGATTATGATGGTGAAACATGCACACACCAATATCTTTAACATACATTGTGTAAATCTTTAATAATTCGAAAAAAAAAAACTAAAAAGAGAAAAAAAAAAACCTTAAAATAAAGACTAAAAAGAGTGGGTTGTCTCCCAACAACGCTAAGTTTAACATCTTCAGCCAAGTCTAAACTGAACTATCAGAACAAAAAAGGAATTAAAATACTACTAATAAATACACACAAGGGATGCCTCCCAAGAAGTGCTAAGTTTATTGTCTTCAACTAGACTTTTCAAAATTGAGACTGGTCAAAATATTTATCTACATGGTTAGATTAGATTGTCTCTTCAAATGATATATGATGAATTGTTTCCTCGAAAGTTTCATATACCCAAGTATCGATCATATAAGTTTTCTCAAGCTCATCGAAGTCGATAGTCAAAAAATTATTGTTAAAGATATTCAATTTTTTTTTGGTCTCTAAAAGCTAAAGTCATCACTTCATTCCTACATTGAATGACCTCATCCAAAATTGTTAAGAATGGGCAACCTAAAATCACCAAAGCGGGGCGATTTGGGTTCATTATTGGTTCTATGTTCAAGATAATGAAATCCACTAGCAAATAAAAATCATTCACCTTAATTATGACATTCTCAACTATTCCCTTGAGAATCTTTATAGATCTATCCGCTACGCTTAACGTGATAATTTTGGGCTTTAATTCCCCCAAACCTAACAAATAAAAATCATTCACCTTAACTATGACATCCTCAACTATTTCCTTGCGAATCTTTATAGATTTATCCGCTCGGCTTAACGTGATACTTGTGGGCTTTAATTCCCCCAAACCTAGTTGTTGGTAGACTGAGAAAGGTAGAAGATTTACACTACCTCCCAAATCCAATAAACATTGTTCAATCATAGTTTTTCCTATGTGAATTGAAATCGTGGAACACCCTGGATCCTTAAATTTTGGCACAATTGTCTTGAGAAGTCATGACAACTTCTCTTGGGATAAGGGTTCTACATTTTGTACTATGTCTAGTCCTAGAGGGGATGAATAGGACAAAATTAAAATTCTTCTAACCATCAAAATTCACCTAGGTATTTGATAACTATGTGATCGCCTAGGTTCATTCACGAAGTCCTAATTTTGTTTTAGGTCTCTAGTTTGCAAATATAACGAATTTCACATATAATTTAAGCATTAAAAACATGTCATTCATAACATAAAAATTGGAAGCTGCCCTAATTATGAATCCATCAAAATTATATCCCCTATTTCTACTAACATATCAGTGATCTACATGGTCTGCCATACAATGTTTTAAAGAAAAGAAGCAATGCCTATACTAGCTTGATAGTTATTACTGTAAGAAAATTTGACTAAGGCTAAGTATATCTTCCAACTACCTCCAAGATCAAAAACACATGCTCGAAGCATATCTTTTAGTATTTGGATCACCCTTTCCAATTGACCATCTAACCGATGATGAAATGATGTGCTAAAATTCAATTGAGTACCCAGAACCTTGTGAAAAATCTTCTAGAAATGTTAAGTAAACCTAGGGTCCCTATTAGATACTATGGACATTAGTACTCCATGTAATTTAGATACCTTTGCAATATAGATTTTACTTAATCTGTCGATCGTGTACATGGCCTTGATTGGTATGAAGTGGGTTGACTTTGTCAATTTGTCCACAACTACCTAAATTGCATCAAGACCATCACTAGTTCTTAGCAACCGAACTATTAATTTCATGGTTGTGTGCTCTCATTTCCATTCCGCTATTGGCAATGGTTGGAAAAGACCTTATGGTCGTTACTGGTCAGTTTTGACTTGCTGCCAAGTCAAACACTTATTCACATATTCTATAATGTTTTTCTTCATCCCATGCCACCAAAAATGTCTTCACAAGTCTTTGTAGCTCTTCATACCTCCTAGGTGGATTGAGTATCTTAATCGATGTGCCTCACTTAATATATTTGTTCTCAATTATTCCTCTGAAGGTATCGACAATCTATCCCGAAATATGAGGCTCCCATTAACATCTACCTTCCAGTTTGTGTTTTCTATGTCATGTGTTTTGAATTGAAATTTTGTTGAATCCACATTTATTTTCTGAGAGCATATCCTTGCGACCAATGAGTTCTGAATTTTCATCATTGTCAAGTGACTGTGTTGCTCCTCAACATCACTTCAGGTATCGAGTATAAACTTTATCATTGTATCTAACATCTCCCACTCCTTAACCATCATATGTGTGAGTACATTCCCATATTTCTGGCTTATTGCGTTGGCTAGCTCATTTTGTGAAAATATGTACTTGAGACTTTTATGATTCGAAAATACCTCGAACGTTTTCCCATAAAGATAATGTCTCAAAATATTTAAGGTGAAAATAATGTAAGTCAATTCTAAGTCATGAATTGGGTAATTTTTTCATGAATCTTCAGCTTCCTTGATATTGAAAATGCTTCAAACACTTTTTACAAAATAAATTATAAATAATTATAAAATTGAGTGATTTTTTTGGGGATTAGGAGTCGCTACCTAATTTAGGTCTAGGAACCAAAAATTACTCCAAATGGATCTGGATAAGTCCACGAGTAAAAGACATGGGTAATAGGTCGAGTTACGGGTTTCGAAAGGTGTTAGGCACCTAACCCGCAGGCTCGATATGATTAGTTTCTATTACAATCCAAGACTATCTTATGGTCAACAGATAAATACTAAAGTCAAAGTAATCCTAATGTCAACTAGAGGGGACTAAAGTCAAGACCATCTTATGGTCAATAGGTCTAATCATTATCATATTGTGCCAAATTAGCCAAATAATCCTATGGCTATGATTTCCCAAAATAAAAAATCTTTTTAAATTGTAGGAGAATTAAATAAATAAAGAAATAAAATCTACGTGGCAAAGATGAATAAATTGATTTACAAATTAATTCCAATGTAACAGAATTTTGGCAAGTCAACTCATGTATCATTAAAAATTAAGTTCTTATGTGTATGGAAAATCATTGAGTCAATTTGGGTGTATTTTCATGAGGAAGAAATTTAGTTTAACTGCCACGTGTGCACAAAATCAGTGAGTTGACTCACTCACTTCTTTGTATATAAAAGTAAAATCAATTATAAATGCCAATGTGCATAAAATCAATGAGTTCAACCCAATCAAGGTCAGACATGCGATCAATCATTATCACTCTTGTGGTCTATTTAGGTTTATGGTGTATTTAGACTCATACCACCAAATTTGGGCAAAATAAAAAATCTTTTTAAGGACATAATTTGTTTTCAATCTTTAATCGTCTGGTTAATAGTCAATTTTTCGGAATTAATGATTAATCTGATTTCTTTTTCGATCAGGTTATAATTGCTCCTAGACGTCCTAAACCACCATTTGTGCCACTTTAGTTTCGTCAAGAAAATCGCCTTACTAAAGTGTCGTCATAAAGTCCGAGTAATCAACTATTGTCATGAGAAGAAACGACTACCATGGATGAAATAACACTCCATCAAATTTTGGAATCCTTTCAATCATTAATCATTGTCTATGTTCAAACACAAACTAATGGCCTAAAAATTGAAAAGAATAAAGATAAAGTTATAAAATCTTAGGTTGTATTTGACCTCATTGAAGATCAAGTACCCATCGACCCTATCTTAGTTAATCAAATAACTCAGGTTGAAACTGCTCTAAAGAATATGAAAGACCTAGATGATCTCACCTTTGGATTATGGGCAATGGCGTTATTTTCCATTATCCGTCTGCCAGATAATTTCACAATGCCAGATGTAGATAAGTTTGATGGGATTGGAATCCCCATAATTTATTTAAAAGTGTACATTAGCATCATGCGATCTTAAGGACTGAGTGATGAACAAATGGCTCAACTTTTTGAAATAATTCTCACATGGCCTGCGTTTTGTTGGCTCAGGTCACTAGACTCATCTCATGTAAAGATATATCATGAATTGATTAAGGAATTTATTAGTCTATATTCATTTAACACATAATCTAATTCACAAGAAGGGATTTGGAAATGACCAAGGGAAAACCTAGGGAAACTTTCACTGAGTTCATTACTTAATGGTGAGCTAAAATTGATTAATGGGGGACCGACCTTAAGAAAAAGAATAGGTCAAGATCATCCTCAGAAATCTTACTCTCACTTGTGACAAGTACTCGATGCTTCAACACTTTCCCATTTTTTAGTTCCTCCTTGAAGCTAGAAATCAGGTTGAAGATGTCTTCTCTTTGGTAATTCATTTGAGTCAAAATCTAAAAGTTTCAAACCTAATGCCAATTCTTTACAACGGGCCAATGCCTCTTTTGTACTAGCTCCCAGAGCTACTCAACCCTCGTAGCTTAAGCCCCAGAGATAATTTTTGAACCTTGGAATGTTTCTCAATACAACATATCAAAAGTTATTGAAAAAATTTATTCTCACACCTCTACATTCTAGGCCATTACCTAATCTCTTTCCGCAAAATCATAGGGCCAACCAATTTTGTGAATACCACCAAATACGTAGTCACTACACTAATATAAGTGCATGACTTTGTGCCATGTTATTCAAAATCTAATTGATAAGAATAAAATCAGCATATATGTCCATACAACACCACTTGTTACCACCAATCCTTTGCTTACCTATCAAAACTAGCTTCCACCCACTTTGAACTTAATATCCTTAGTTGAACTCTAGTTGGTTGATCCAATTTCCTTCATTCACCTTATCAATCTGACTGGCTTATCTTTATTCCATTAGAATGATCCCATTTACCCTATGATAGTGACAGTGTTAGAAGACAACGAGTTTGTTGAAACAATGGGTTTTTCAGCATCTTAAGGGTTCAAATCAGAACATGAAGTGGTGGTAAAGTAGATGAGTTAAGTCGTCACCGTAAAGATATCCAAGGTACCATAGACCCTAATATCATGTCCATTTATTTAGAATGATGTCCCAACTTTATAGTCAAGCATCAATAAGTTCTTTTTACTATTAATTCAGTTGTGTCGATTGTTAAATTTAGCTATGTTAGTCTTTATTAGTGCACAAGCTTTAATTGAGTCAGTCTATCTATTTTTTTTCTTAATTTCAATAAAATAAGAGAGTCTTCTGATTATCATGTGCGTAATAATGATTTGAGCATAAAATCTAATATAAAGAAAAGCTTAGAGTTCAATAATCGAACTTAATAAATATTAGAATTAAATAATACACTTAAGAAGTGCGATTTGGTATTATCTTGTCCCCAAAAGAACATCAGAAAATAATAGACTTACTTGAGAAATTTAGTAATGTTTTCACATGGTCCTATGAGAATATGTCAGGAATAAACATTGCGTTGTCTAACATCGGGCTTGGTTGCTCCTAAATACTGGACAATCAAGACATGAACTTAAAAAAGATTTTTACAGCAAAGGTGTCAAGAATGATGCAATTTAAGCCATCGACAAAGAAGTATAGACCTATACTTGAGAAAAAGAAGTCATCATACTTCTCACTTGTGAAAAAAAAGTTTTCATTTACAAAAGTAAAAAAGATTTTTTGAAGTTCTCAAAAGTTAAATGATTCAAAGTCAGATACAAAAAACTCAACTTTGTGAAGGAAAAGTGGCTTTATCACACTCAATTTCACAAAAGAAGTGTCGTCCACGTCTTTGTTTGAAAATGTTAAGGATTGAGGACCCACGTGGGGTATGGCCATTCGTTCCCAAGAAGAAACCTTACTCAACAAAGCAATCAAGACATTGAGTTCCTAAAATCTTAACCAAATCAAGTGGTATTTTGCCAAAAGAGGATTTTTTTGGTTGAACTACTTTTTTTCTTACAAAAAAAAACTTTCATCAGCCCTTTGTAGTCTATGTAAAATCAATAGCCTCTTATTTCTAAACCACACCAATCAACTTTGGTAGGGTAGTTTTGTTTGAACTACATTTGACCCGATCCCAAAAGAGAAAATAAAAAATTGGGGTACGTAGGAAACCTAAGAAGTTACTTCAGACTTGGTCAAGTAAACAATAAAAATATTCTCTGAAGAAAAGTGTCATTTAAAAGAAAATCTCATATTGAAAGATACAAAAAAAATACCTAATTAGGGGCATTCTGCATAAAAGGAGAATCAAAAGAATTGACAAAAAAAGAATGCCTAATTAGGGGCATTCTATAAAAAAAAAGAATGCCTAACTAGGAGCCTTCTAAGAAAAAGAAGAATCAAAAGAATTGAAAAAAATATCAGACTAGAGGTATTTTGAGAAATTAAACCTTATACCTTTCTTTCTAAACCTTGTCTTAAGCCCACTTATTAAGACTTCTTGAATGCTAATTGATTTGGTTAAGGTAGAGTGAGCCAAAAGTTGTCGAGCTAAATTTTTTAGATCATAAAAAAGCCTGCTAAATTAAAAACTTGCAAGGACGATTTAGGAAAAAGTGAGGGCGTAACCATAAAAAAAAAGTCTGCTACGTTGAAAACCCAAAAATGCGACCTGCGCAAAAAATCAAGTCACCCCTAGAAAAAAAAACATGATAGGTTGAAAACTTGAAAAGGCAACCAAGACAAAAATTAGGGCACCAAAAAAGGAAAAAAGGAAATTACACTAAATTAAAAATCCATAAGGACGACTTATAAAAAAAAAAAAGCAATGACGAACATCATGAACTATTCGAATAGGTACATTCATCATCTAACAAAGAAATTGTAGATATTTGATTCTTGGATTTTCAAATATCACTTCTACAAAGATTTGGAGTCATCCACATTCATATTTGTAAAAAGGTGTGAATGGTCATTAGATGTATATTTTTAGGAAAAGTGTCATTTTTGGTGTTTAGTGATTTTTGTTTGGATAAGGTGTTAATCAACCTAATATCAGAATAAACGGCTCAATAGGAGAAAAAAGAAGGTGTTAGACACCATTTTCTCCCCACCAAGTGGTGGTAACCTCAAAATAACTTGGTCATTTTGGATGAAAACGAAAATAAAATAAAATTGACACGTGTCGACGACTTGTACCCTAAGTAGGGATTTACTATCGACTTTATCCTGACATTGTTGACATGAACGACAATAAAAGAGAATTTCGGTTAGCAAGAAAACGAAACTAAGAGCCAAACGTCTAGAATCTCAGTTAGGTTCCTCATATTAGCATTAGTTTTCCAAGGTCACAAGCCAGACCCGATAGCCTATTTGAACAACTACCACAAAAACCAGCAAGGAAGCCAAGAATTGTAAGTCTCAAACCAAAATACGTGCAGAAAAACTCGATTGTTGAGTCTCAACCCTCCTTCATAGATGGGAATAATTCACCATTTCCAATCAGCATCGACTAGGCATCAACCATTATTCCACCCAACCTAGGGGGAGCTAAGCCCGACCCTGACAACTGTCAGCCAGAAGTGGTGGTCATCTCAGAACCGGCCCTGACAACTGTTGAATCCTTTTAAAAAACACCATTAAACAAATTTAATTTGCCTGAGGATCATAACGAGTCCTCGTCCTCGGGGAAAGATTATTTTGAAGGCTCCTTATTTTTACTAATAATTTTACATGATTGTTCTTTTTATTTTAGATGTCCAAAAAATAGCACCCAAAAATCAAAATAATCAAAAAGTCTTCAAAAAATCAAAAAATCAAAAAACTTTCAAAACCTAAAAAAAAATAGATATTTTCCAACAACTAAAAAATAAAATTTCTCAAAATTTAAGGGATTTGTCTCAAGCGAATGAACTTTTGGACAGAACAGAATATGAAAGGGATGAGTATAACTTTGATCTCATGAGAATTGAGAAAGCGTCTAAGGACGAAGTAGAGTACCATCCCAAAGAAATCAAAGGCCTTCTAGAATGACATGAAAAGGTGTTCAGCCAAACACTGAGAATAAAGACACGATTAATCTCGGCACTAAAGATAACCCACGTGTTGTAAAAATCAGAGCCTTGTTAACACCTTAATAGAAAAAAGAAATGATCGAATTACTATGTGACTATCAAGACATCTTCGCTTGGTCCTACAGAGAAATGCCCAGTTTAAACACAGATCTCGTAGTTCACAAATTGCCAATCACTCTTGAGAGCAAATCGATCAAGTAGAAGTTGAGAAGACTCAAGCCAGAATGGACACTCAAAGTTAAAAATGAAGTAATGAAATAGTTCCAAACTGGTTTTCTTGCATTATTTACATACCCGGATGGCTAGTCAATGTCGTTCCGGTATCGAAGAAGGACGAAAAAGTGCGAATGTGTGTCAACTATCAGGATTTGAACAAAGCCAGTCATAAAGATAATTTTTCACTACCTCATATCGATACTCTAGTCAATAGCACAAGAGGGTATGGCATGTTTTCATTCATGGATGGTTAAGGAAGTACAGTCTAAGGCTTAACCCAGCAAAATGCGTATTCGGGACAACGTCAAGTAAATTATTAGGCTTCATCATCAGTAGAAGAGGCATTGAGATAGATCCAGTAAAGGCAAAATACATTCTCGAAATTAAAGCACCAGTGAAAAAAATGGATGTCAAAGCATTTCTGGGTAAAATATAGTATATCAGCAGATTTATCGTGCAACTTACACCTATCTGCGAATCAGTCTTCAAGCAATTAAGAAAAGATGTACTGAAATCATAGAATAAGGACTATTAGGAAGCCTTCGACAAGATAAAGAAATATTTACTTAATCCACCGGTCTTGGTTCCTCCTACACCAGGTCGACTCTTACTAATGTATATCTTGATGCAAGAAATGTCTATAGGCTATGTACTGGGGAAACACGATGAGTCAGGTCGAAAAGAGTAAGCCATTTACTATCTCATAAGAAGTTTACCAATTATGAGACGAAGTACTTGGCATTCGAAAAGACTTGTTGCACACTAGTCTAGGTATCTCAACGATTGTGCCATTACCTCCTCAATTATTCAACTATGCTTATCACTTGAATGGACCCTCTCAAATATCTCTTCGAGAAGTTTCTATTAACAGGTCACACCACAAAGTGTCAATTACTATTATCTAAGTTTGACATCACCTATGTCACTCAAAAAGCCATTAAGGGACAAGCAATTGCCAACCACTTAATTGAGCATCCATTACCGGATTTTGAGCCATTAAAGATGAATTTCCTAGACAAAACCATCATGTTAACCGAAATTGAAGATAGTGATAAAGTGTAAGGTTGGAAGATGTACTTCAACGGAACTGCAAATTAGAAATACAACGGAATAAGGGTAATTTTTATCAAACCTAATGGGTTTCATGTTCCAATCGCCAACTGACTGAAATTCCAATGTTACAGTAATAAGGCAGAATATGAAGCATGTATCGCAGGGCTAAACACATCGATTGACCTATAGATGGATGGAATCGATATATTCAAGAATTCAAGTCTAGTAGTCTATCAGACATCTAGAGAATGGAAGACTCGAAAATAAAGATTAGTCCCTTACCATGAATACTTTGAAGAACAAAGCTTAAACTTCACCAAGATATCATTTACCTACATGCCTTGAGCCAAGAATCAGTTTGTAGATGCACTAGCCATACTTGCTTTCATTATCAACATCTCAGAAGACCTAGTCATCAATCCTAGCGAAATCGACATCTAAGACAAACCAGTTTATTATTTATTGGTGGATATAACAGAGTCCGAATAGAAACCATAATACTCAGACATTAGGGCATATTTAGAAAATCGAACCCTCCCATTAGATATGACAGCTAATGAACGAAGAACCATTCAGAGATTGGCAAGTCAATTCCTTTTAAGTAACGAGACTCTGTTCAAAAAATTGCACCACGAGATTCTCCTCCGTTGCATCGCAAAAGCAGAGGCTAAACAATTGATCAAGACTATACATAGTGGGGTCTGTGGACCTCACATGAATAGACATATGCTCGTCAAGAAAATCATAAGAATGAGATATTACTCAACAACAATGGAAAGTAATTGCTATCAGCACATTCGTAAATGCCACCTTTGCAAGATCTATGCCCATAAGATCAACGCCCCACCTTCAAAATTGGACAGCATGACTACCCCTTGGCCTTCTCACTCTGGGGCATGGACGTCATTGGACAGATTTTGCCAAAAGCTTCAAACGGACATCGTTTTATCCTAGTCGCTAACGATTACTTTATAAAATCTCATAAACAACTTCTTATACTAATTTCACAAAGAGAAACGTTTTAAAGTTTGTAAAGAATAATATCATCTGTCAGTATGGTCTCCCGAGTGGAATAATAACCAACAACGCCAAAAACCTAAAGAATAAAGACATAGCAAAAATATGTGAAGACTTCCAGATTACTCTTCATAACTTTGTACCTTATTGACCCAAAATGAATGGAGTAGTTGAGGCTGCCAATAAGAACATCAAAAGAATCATCGAGAATATGATAGTCACCTACAAGGATTGGCACGACATGTTTCCTTTCACCCTTCACGCCTATTGGACTTCATTTCAAATCTCAATTGAGACAACTCCATACTCGTTAGTATATGGTGGGCCTATTGTTGTTTTTCCCACCGGAGTTAATATTAATCTTATTTTTACCTTACTTGTGGGGCAAATAGGGGATCGAATCCAAAATAAAGGGGGAGTAGAGTTAAACTAAGATGATACAATTCATTTCAACCAAATGGGATTAAAACTATTTTTATTTTTATTTTTGAACTTATCAAAAAGATTTAAAGTTGCTAGAAAATTAACCAAAGTAAATAAAGTTGAAAGTAAGTAAACTTATGAAATTAAAGCACCGTTGGAGGTGGATCTACCTAGAACATGTTGATGAGCAATTCCTAGTATCTAAACTTTTTATAACTCAATCGTAAGGGCTTGGTGTTAGCTCTTTAGATCGAAAAGTTTAAAAAATGAAATCAAATGAGGGAACAAAAACAAAGTAGAATTCCTTGAACTTCATACTACCAATTATCTAGTTTAGGCATACTTTATCTTGATCTAATCTAAGTGTAGACACCCCAATTTGAACGGGCCCTCACTCGAAAGGGTCCAAAAATAGTAATTTTCTAATAAATTTGGCCAACGGGCCTCGATGGCCCGAATCATCAAAACATAACATTTTCGTCAAAATCAAAGCCTCTAACACCTTTCAATGGGTTAATAGGTCCACCAAAAATATTCGGAATACTCCCATCTACCCCACTTCATTCAAAATATCGATTTGCCAACAAAATAAGTCAACAGGCCTCAAAGGGCCAAAAAGTTAAAAAAGTGGCAATTCTATTTAACCAAAGCCCCTAAGACCACTCAATGGTCTAAGGGACCCATCAAAGGGACCGGACTCATCCCACGTTGTCCCAACCTTCACCGCTTCACACTTACATTCAAAAATCGATAAAATCCTTCAACGGGCCTAAAAAGCCCGATTCGCCAACACGTGGCATTTTAATCGATTTAATAATTTCTAAAAATCATAAAAAGATAAAAAAAAATAGAAAAATGTGAGACTTGGGACGCCTATCCTTCATCTACTTTCCACCGCTCCACCTGCAAATCCGCAAATACCTTAAAAACTACAAGGCCCATAAACCCTTAACCCTCTCCTAAACCAATTTTCACTTTACACCCTAACCTAAAATTAACTCCATGTCACCTAAACCCTAACACTTACCTTCCCTCAAATATCCAACCCAAAACAAATCCTAATCAAGTCAAAATGACCCACAACCCTCCTAAACCCCAAGCCCAACACTTAAAAGCCCATAAACCACTACCCATATCCAATTCATTATCCAACCCACTACCCTAACCATTATCCACTACCCACATCAACCAATCACCCTCCCAATATCAAAATATGACACATGTCATTACCACCCTTCACCTCCCTCATCTAATCACCTACCCTCGTCATCATTCTCTAAACAATTCATTTAACCCACATCACCTCTCTCCAAAATCACCTCAACCCATACCCTACCCTATCCCCATTCTCTAACATCATTAACCACCCATACCCTAATCCATCATCATTCTCTAACATCATCAACCACCCACATCACCACCCATATCCCTTACATATCAACCCATCACTTTCCCTTAAAATACTCCAACAAAATCACCTCAACCCATACTTTCCTCATCATCAACCAACTAACCCACACCCTTCTCTCTAATCAAACAACCCCCATCAACCAATCAACTAATCTCATCACCACACTCTCTCATCACATATGCCACATGGAATCATCCCCTTTCTCCTCCCAAAAACCAATATACCCATCTCTTACACAATCCATTCTCCTAAATCTAAACACTTCACCTCTTCAACCAACCTAACACTCATTTTCTAAACAACCCTCTTACATCCCCACTCACCCATCAATCATCACTCATCTCACCCTACCAAACACTCTACCCAAATGGATTTGGGTAGAATCCAAACCATTTGGGTCAAAACCTCACCCATTTTCATCCTTTACAAAACTACCCCCAAATTCATTCCAAATTTCATAATCTCATCTTCTAAAGACCATGCCATTACCCATTCTCCCAACCTTTAACCCCATTATACCCCCAAACACCCTCCCAACACCTATAAATACCTCTCCCCTCCTTCCAAAAATGGTTATCAAGTTTCACCAAGTCTTACAAAAAAATAATAATAATAAAAATCTACTTTCTCTCCTCATCCCCAATCCCACACTAATCTCTCACAAAAAATATATATTTTCTCAAATTTTACTAAGGACCCAAGAAGATTCATAGAAGAAGGCATAAGAAGGAAGAAGAAGAAGATCAAGAGTACAAGGTGGGTTTAGAGTATACCCCCCCTCTTTCTCTATCCTCTCCTTCTCCCTTTTCTAAATATCCCCTTCTTCTCTTTTATTTTTATTTTTAATGAGTGGATCCCAAGGCTAAAGGTCCGTAAGGGTCATTTCCATTAATGAAATGACCCTATGATCAAGCCAAAAATGAATTCCTATCGAGGGTACAAACACCCCCACGTGGCACATTACTTTCCAATGTTCTTTAAAATCAAAATGATCAAATTGTGTTGAGGTTACCGCCACTTGGCGGGGAGAAAAGGGTGCCTAACCCCTTCCCTTTTCTCCAATCGAGCCGCTTACCCAAATCCCTAGGTACGATTAGTTCCTTATCCGTCGCGAGTCACTAATACCAAAAATGTCACTTTTTGAAAAACGTACATCGGGTGACCATTCACACCTACTCACAACTTGAATGGTGGCGACTCCAAACCATAGTAGATGTGACCGTCGTAATGACGAAAACCACGTGTCTACACTAAGCATAGAGTATCTAGATTAAGAATAAAAGGTGCAACAAATCTTAAAGAAAACTCATAAGCATTTTAGATAAAAGAAAGACATGAAACTAGAAACAGTACAAGAACTTGCTCTAGGTTTTTCCACTATCCAATGGAGGGGAGCTTAGCCTAATGTCATTGCAAGAAAGGAAAGATAAGAGATGAAATAATTTTTCTTCATTTTATGAAAAAACTTACAAATTCTTCTTCTTCTACTTCTTACAAGATTATTTAGCAAAAAAGAAAATAACTAAAAGATAAAAATACAAAAATATAATAGAAGAGGCTAAGAGCCTTAGATTAAAGGAGTCTCGGATGAGAAAACTGTAGACACCCCATTTTTGCATTCGCCTTATTAATCAACTTGTCAACCCGATTACGACGATTCCCAATGATTGATGATTACTTCAATGCTTTATTTGTTACTAAATATGTTTCAGAAATTCAGATGAAATATCTCAAACTAATAAAATTGTAGAAACCATGCTACGCTAGGACAATATAATTCCAAAAATATAGAAATCATCATCTTGCAGATAAAAAGAAGTTTTACAATAAAAATCACTAAAAAATGATCAAATTTCCAAAATACCCCTAACATCAAAATGTCCTTAGAGCTCCCTTACGCTTAGGAAAACCCATTCGAATACATAAAACAACAAAATGAAATCAAATAAATCATTTCGTTAATTTTTACCAAATTCGATAAAATTATGAAAATGCCCTTCATAAGGGTTGACAATCATTTCACGTCAAAAAATTTCATAAGTGAAAAAAATCAATAATTCCATTGAATCCTTACAAAAAATAGATTCCAAAACATCCCGAAACATCGAAAACTGACTTGAAATGCAAAAGTTCTCTGTAGGGATAAAACGATAATTTTTAATTTTTAAAATTTTTAATTTCAAAATTAATAAATAAAATATTAATTAACGTAAAGTAAAACCTTAATAAAATTAATTTAAAAATCTAAACCAAGTCAATCTCATAAGACTTAAGTCAAAATCCTAATTAAAATCATAATCTAAAGAAACCAAGTCAATCTCATAAAACTTAAGTCAAAACCCTAATTAAAACCCTAATCTAAAAAGACCAAGTAAATCTCATAAGACTAAAGTCAAAACCCTAATTAAAATCCTAAAAGAAACCTAATCAAACAGTAACTCTACCCAAAAAACTCTATAAATAGAGAGTCTCCACAACCCAATTTTGTAGGTCAAAGAAAACCCAAAAAAAAAAGGTCAAAAAGTCTCCATATCCTTCCCAAAACCCTGATTTTGAAGTCCTAACCCCATACCTATCATCCAAACCCTAGGTTTTGTTCACAAACACCCAGAAACTCTCCACAAAACACCCAGAAATCCCTCAAAATTTAAGAAACATTTAGATCTAAGAAGGAAGCACTTCATCTTGGAGATCTGAAGCGGATCCAGTGACAGAAACGAAGCGAGGAATATCTTACGAAGAACTACTATATCAGTTCTGAGTGAACGACTTATTGCGATCATATAGGTATATTTTTCTTTTATTTTTTTATTTATTTATTTTAGATTTTTTTTAACAATGTAATCTTCTTGGAAAATGGTAGAGACTGATTTTTGCCAGACGGGGTTAGTGCCTAACACCTTCCAACCTTGTAACCTGATCCCCGGACTTAGTTTCTTTTTGTAGATTAGTCATCTTTATCCATCTTGAGTCAATGCTCGGTTCTTAAACCGTAATAACTAGGTGGTGACTCCCAAACCTCGAAAATCAAAAGCAGATCCCACACCCCACTGATCGAGGGAGCTTTCAAGAACCCAGAGAGACCCTTTCTCTAGAGATTGAGGCTCTATTTATAGATAAAAATATGTGTAGAAGAGTCCAAAAGTAGCATTCACTTTTCTTTGCACAAAAGGACAAAAGAGGAGAACATGAGTTAATGATTAGGACATTTCAAAGTGGGCTCAAATGCTTTTGCCTTGAGATTTTTATTCCAAAATGTTGATTTTCTATACAAGAAACACACGTAATTAGATTTATCTAGTAAATAAATTTATTTATGTAAAATTAAGTCTAATTAACATGCAACATGGTGTTTCGAGGCTTATCATGATTATTACCTTAATACAAAAAAATAGGGACAAAAATCAAGATAAATATCTAGGAAACGTGCGTATAATTCAGTATTTCAAGACATTCATCACACATCCAAACTTACCTTTTTTTTAGTTCCTAAAAAATAAAACTGTTACTTTCACAAGCACCTCAACTGCATTTAGCGAATGCAGCAAGCCCTTAAACCCCTAAGTTACCCCTAGTGGACAAGTTTAACTCGTGAAGATTTGCAGAAAATATACCCACAAAATTTAAAACAACTTTGAAGTAAAAATAATCAAATCAAAACTTATATTGAAAAGTACAAGTCTTTTTTATTGTTTTATCAGTCAATTGAAAGTAATGCTTGGTATAGAGTCTCAACCCTTATTTCTCTACGGTAAAATTTAGACTTAAATTAACCTTTGACTGATAGTAGTTCTAATTCAGAAATTTAAGACATTCGATTTCCTAGAATAAGTATTAACCTTCTAACTACTCAAGAATAGCTGGAGCAACTTAGGGTTTAATTCTAAACTTAGCATCCTGTCTAAGGTAGTGAGAGGTGTGGACATTCACTTTAATACCTCTAAGGGGCTTTATATGTGATATTCCAGTATTCTCATATTTTTACACTTGATGACTTTCACTTTACTGAAACTTTACATAAACTTTTGGAGCTTTGATATTTTTTTTTGAAAGGTCTTTTTTATCTATTACTTCTTCACTCTTTTTCTAAGAAAATTAAGTAACCCTTTTCAAGGTATCCAATCTAATTCAATGGTTGTTGTGCAAGGTATATACAATCCAGTTCTGTTTTTCTTCTTACCAGCCAACCAATTGAACAAGGAAGCAAAAGTTCATCAAACCCAATTTTTTCATATATTATAGGTAGAAAGAAGGTAATAAACTCTCTTAATACAATCTAGTCTCTTGGTAACCTTATTAGAAATGACTATAATCCTAGAGGTAACTTTACTCTAACTTTTGCTTAAGAGAAAAACAAATGGGGACTTCAGATCATAGCTTCCAATGAAAGACTGATTAAATATTTTTAACTAAGTGCTTAAAGATACAAGTTAAGATTTTAAGCAAAATACAACAAAGTTGCCAAAAAATTTATTTTATTATTTTTAGAATTTTCAAATTTTTATATTTTTTCTAATAAAAGAAGAAAATAATAAGTGGAAATCTGACCCATACACCCCCAAACTTAAACATTATATTATCATCAATATTTCAACATATACAAGCAAAGGTAAAATTGAAATTAACAAAATGAAATGAAGTGGGTTAGATAGCACCTGAGAAAGACCCTACAATCTTGTTAATATTTAACACAATGTCAACTGAATCGTGTGGGTTGCCTCCAAAAAGCGCTAAGTTTAATGTCTTTAGTCAGACGAAAACTTAGTTAATTTTGATAGACGGGGTCATCGATGAGAAGAACTTCCTCCTGCAGAACATACTCAAGAAAAGGTTTGAGACGTTGGATATTCACTTTGAAAGTGGATCCGTCCTTAGGATTAAGGACTTCAATAGCACCATAAGGGTAAACTGTTTAGATAATATATGGGCCAGTCCACCGAGACTTGAGTTTTCCTGAAAAAAAGGTGGAGTCTGTTATCATACAATAAAACTCTTTGATTGAGAATGAAATTCCTCTTAAGAATGTGCTTATCGTGAAAGAATTTGGTATGTTCTTTGTACCTTTTGACACAATCATACGAGTCATTTATAATCTCTTCTAACTCATCTAGTTGTAACTTTCGTTTCTCACCGGCTTTATCAACATCAAAGTTGAAGCGTTTGATTGTCCAATATTGAAAGCGCCCTCGATCAGCGGGGTACGCGGATCCGCTTTTGACCCTTGAGGTTTTGGAGTCGCCACCTAATTATTGTGGTCTAGGAACCAAACTGACTCTAACATGGATAAAAAGAACTAATCTACCACAAAAAATCTGAATTCGGGGATCATGTTACGGGGTTGGAAGGTGTTAGGCACCAACCCCGCCCGGCCAAAGCCGGTCTCTACTAATTTCCCAAATATATCACATTGCTAAAAACCTAAATAAAAATAAAAAAATTACATACCTTTCCGATAGCAAGGATTTTGCTCCCTCAGATCTGACAAAAAGAGCTCCTTGTACTGTACTCACTTGTTTCGTTCTGTCTCCGAATTTGACTTCGGATCTCCTAGATCAAGGTATCTCCTTGTTTTTGGATCTGAACTCTTCAAGTTTGTTGCGAATTTGGGGGTGTTTTTGGAGGGATTTTAGGTGTTTTCTAGACTAAAATTGAAGGAGGGATGTTAGGTAAGGAGTTGGGGCTCCAAAACTAGGGTTTATGGGGGGCTAGGGGAGCTTCTAGACCTACTTCTCTTAGGGTTTATGATTTGATACGAAAATAGGGTGTGAGCACCTCTATTTATAGAATTTTTTTAAGGTTGATTTGGATAGAGTTAGTGTTTAATTAGAGATCTTTTAATTAGAGTTATGTTTTAGTTAAAATTGTTTTAGGTAGAATTGTGTTTAATTAGAATTGTTTTAGGTAGAATTGTTTTTAAGTTAGAACTCTATTAGATAGAGTTATTATTTAATTAGAATTCTATTATGACTTTTGGTCTTATTTGATTGACTTTTAATGTTTTGACTTTAGTCTTAATTGATTGACTTTTAATATTTTGACTTCAGTCTTGCTTAATTGACTTTAATTTTGACTTTAGTCTCACTTGATTGACTTTAATACTTTGACTACAGTCTTGCTTTATTGACTTTCAATTTTTGGAGAACCCCCTTCCATTATTTCTTTAATTCTTTGGACCCCCAAATGGAGGGGTCCTTAAAGAAATATCCCACGAACCCTCAACAATTTTACCCGAAAGTCCGATTGATCGATTTTTTAATTAAAAAAATTAAATTAATTTCATCAATGTTTCACTTTAATTATTTAATATTTTATTTATTAATTTCGAAATTTTTAATTATGAAAATTGTGAAATTACCGTTTTGCCCCCAGATAGGACTTTTCACGTTTCAAGTCGATTTTTAATGTTCTAGGATGTTTTAGAATCGGTTTTTCGTAAGGAATTCAATGAGAATGTTGGTTTGTGTCATTTATGAAAATTTTTATGTGAAATGATTGTGAACTTTATGAGGGGCATTTTCGTAATTTTGTCAAAGTCTGTTAAAATTGGTGAAATGATTTATTTGGTTCCGATTTGTTATTTTATGTGTTCGAGAGAGTTTTTCTAAGCGTAACGTAGGCTCTAGGGTTGTTTTGAGGTTAGGGGTATTTTGGTAATTTGGTAATTTTTTAGTGATTTTTATCGTGAAGTTTCTTTTTGGTCTGCAAGATGATGATTTCTATGTTTCTGGGGTCGTATTTTCCTAGCGTAGCGTGGTTTCTAAGGTTTTGTCAATTCTAGATACCTCATCCGGATTTCTGAAACACATCTGGTAACAAAATAAAGCAATGGAATACACATCCATCACTGGGAATCATTGCAATCGGATTGACGAGTTGATTAATCAGGCGAGTGCAAAAATGGGGTGTTTACAGATGCCCCTCTTTGGCAGAGGGTTGAAGCAAACTAGATAGCAAATCTATTTTGGTAGATAGTGCGATATCTGAATGCCAAAGCTAGTAACAGTTCATTTTGCAGTCTGATTTAGCAATTCGTCAGGGTGTTCGGATCCTTGAGGGTAAAGCTCTCCCCGAATTAAAAGATTGTCAGGTCCTTGAGCGAGAGCTTTCACTGACAGTGTCAGATCCTTGAATTTTAGAGAATTCTCCCTGACTAAAAAGTGCAAGTGTGTGCACTGTGTGAAATTGAGTATAATTTGAGTAAAACAAAACTCGAGAAAATTTGAATGATATTTGAGACAAATTTGAGCAAAAGTTGGGAGAAAGTTAAATGTCCTACTCTACCTACTCTAGGTGAAAGAGTAATAAATTTATATTTTTTTGAGAGTCTTATTCTACCTACTCAGAGTGAAAGAGTAATGCACTAAATTTTTTTTAAGAAGTTCTACTCTACCTACCTGGAGTGAAAGAGTAATGAAATATTTTTGTTTTTTTTTTTTTTTTGGAAGTTCTACTCTACATACTCGGAGTGAAAGAGTAATGAACTAAGCTTTTTAGAAGTCCTACTCTACCTGCCCAGGGTGAAAGAGTAATGAACTAATTTTTTAGGAGTCCTACTCTACCTGCCCAGGGTGAAAGAGTAATAAAATAATTTTTTTTTTAAGTTCTACTCTACTCTACTTACTCGGAGTGAAAGAGTAATAAACTAAAATTTTTTTTGGGAAGTTCTACTCTACCTACCCGGAGTGAAAGAGTAATGAACTAAGCTTTTTAGAAGTCCTACTCTACTTGCCCAGGGTGAAAGAGTAATGAACTAATTTTTTTGGGAAGTTCTACTCTACCTACTCGGAGTGAAAGAGTAATGAACTAATTTTTTAGGAGTCCTACTCTACCTGCCCAGGGTGAAAGAGTAATGAACTAATTTTTTTTTGGAAAGTTCTACTCTACTTACTCGGAGTGAAAGAGTAATGAACCAAGCTTTTTAAGAGTCCTACTCTACCTGCCCAGGGTGAAAGAGTAATGAACTAATTATTTTGGGAAGTTCTACTCTACCTACTCGGAGTGAAAGAGTAATGAACTAATTGTTTTGGGAATCCTACTCTACCTGCCCAGGGTGAAAGAGTAATGAATTAATTATTTTGGGAAGTTCTACTCTACCTACTCGGAGTGAAAGAGTAATGAACTAATTATTTTGGGAGTCCTACTCTACCTGCCTAGGGTGAAAGAGTAATGAACTAATTTTTTTTTGGAAGTTCTACTCTACCTACTCGGAGTGAAAGAGTAATGAACTAAGTTTTTTTTGGAAGTTCTACTCTACCTACTTGAAGTGAAAGAGTAATGAACTAATTTTTCTGGGAAGTTCTACTCTACCTACTCGGAGTGAAAGAGTAATGAACTAATTTTTTTCTTTTTTAGGAAGTTCTATTCTACTTGCCCAGGGTGCAAGAATAATGAACTAAGCTTTGAGGGAACAAACGGGGGATTAACCTCGCATTTGACTTTTTTTTTTTAATAAAAAGTTATATTTTATGAAGGTCTGGTAAATATTTTAATTCTCTTTGAATCTGAGGAGTTTTCAAAATTGCTATCAAGAGGGTAACCTTTAATGCAAAGTTAACCTTATCCTTTGAGGTTGAAATTGACCAGGCATCAGAATAAAAATGCCCCTAGTTTGACAAGGAACATTGCACTAGGGATAATTGAATATAATTTGAAAATAAATGCCCCTAGTGTAAGGGGGGAAACTGTACTCTTTAGAAAAAAGGAAGTGCCCTTGTTATGAAAGTTTGAAATCCTTGATTACCGCAAGCGCAATAAAGGTTTAACTTTTAATTTTGACTTTTTATATTGAAGATTTTGAGTCAGGCTCAAAGACATTGGAACAAAATATTTCTTTCTGAAATTCATCATAGAATTTGTTCTTTCTCCCCGTCGGTTCGCTTAGGGACATGAAACTCTTTAGATCAATCATAAACGAGATACTTGTATCCACTGAGTCTATATTTGGTTCAAACTGGGTATTGAAACTTGATCATTCGGACTTTTGATATTTCGGCTCGGACTACCTTTTTAGCTTCTCAACTCAACGGAGATTTTCTTTTATTTTTTGATAGCTCTAAGTTTTGCCTAGATTGCCTATCCAGGTTTTCAATCTAGCGAGCATGCTCTAGTTTTTGCCTAGATCGCCTTTTTAGGTTTTCGATCTAGCGAGCTTACAATTTTTTTCTTTTTCCTTGCTTGATTGTTGCCAAGGTCATCCTTTCAGATCTTCAACCTTGCGAGCTTACCTTAATTTTTGCCTAAGTCGCCCTTTTTGGGTTTTCAACTTAGCAGATTTTTTTCTTCTTCTTCCCTTCTGAACTTCTAGAGTTGCTATCTGATCATGCTTTGCTATCTTACTTAGGAGGACTTTCATGGGTAAGCTTAGGACTAGGTATAAAAAGAAAGGGATTTTGAGGCTCAAAAACCCAAATGCCCCTTGTGTGACATTTCCTTTTAAATTATTTTCTTTTTCCTTGAATATTCTTCCCCATTTTGACAATTTTTTTCTTTTGAATTTTTTTTTTTTAGATTTTTTCTTTCTCGGGGAATCTATTTTTATTTTTTTGATATGGTCGGGCCTGAAGTAACTTCTCAGGTTGCCTACGTACCCCAGAATTTTGGGATCAAACCAAAACGTAGTTCGAAATTTTTCCTCCCCTGGGTTAGGTAATCAGGCTAAGAAATAAAAGACACAATTTTTCTCTTTTTGAACAGGCTGCAAAGGGGTTGAGAAAGGAGAATAAAGAACTAGGTAATAGGAAAATTGATTCGGCCAAAAATGACCTCCTTAAATGTAGTACCGTTTGATTTGGTCAAGGTTGGTTGGTTCTGGTAACTCGATTCCATCATGATCTTGAAGTCTGATAGCTTTTCTTGACAGTATTTCCTTAATGAATGAATTTCTCCAATTGGGTTCAGACTTTCTCCTATAGTCGAGGAGGAGTGTTCAATTTTCTTTGAAGTCTGATAGTTAAATCCTTGACTTGTAAATGATGAGCTTTGACCTTTTTGTCAAATGCACGGGTGACTCTTCTTAGATAAGCTTGCACATGGTACAGGGCTTTAACTCGTTTTCTTCGATCAAGTTTAATTCTTCATACTGCTGTCGAACCCAATCTGTTTTTAACAAATGATTTTCCAACAAGACCCTGAGAGACGAAATTTCCATTTCAACTGGCAAGACTACTTCCATGCCATACACTGAGGAGTAGGGAGTAGCTCCAGTAAAGGATCGAATTGAAGTTCGATATGTCCATTGCGTGAATGATAATTTTTCTGACCAATCTCGATGTGATTGACATATTTTCCTGATGATAGTCTTGAGACTCTTAATAACTGCTTCAACCATTCCATTGATCTGAGGACGGTAGGGGGATGATTTGTACTTCCGGATCTTCAACTTTAAACATAGAGTAATGATTATGCTTTGAAGTACGACCCATTATCAGAGATCAGTTCAAAAGGTACCCCCATATCGACTGATAATATGTGATTTGAAACTCAAGATGTAGTAAGGATAGTGCTGATACATTTTATAACATCTTCTTTAATTCCATCGATATAGACGAGTATCCATTCCGTGTTGAACAACACCCAAGCTTGTACCTAACATACCCTCATATGATCACACGAACAAGTCTTTTGAAATTTCTGAGTAAATTCATTATCCCCTCGTGTTCCTTTCGGGATAAGATGGTTTCTATTTGAATCTCTTTAGGAATTATTTTTTTGTTTCGAGGTCAAAGACCTTTCCTTTCTCGATTAAAGGTTGAACCCGACTCTTATCTTCTTGTTCAGAAACGAAATCTATCAAATTATTAGTTAATTCGTTAATGCGCTCGAGGTATTCAAAAATTTCCTTTATCCGATCAATTTCAGATGGGGCAACAGACACCTCTATAGACTCGATGAACTAACTTGACTCAATAGGAAAAAGTAGACTCAATCTAAGGAAGACATGACCTTGCTAGAAAAAAGGATCGAGCTAACCCAAATGACTCATGAAAACTCAAGACAAGTACCCACATGAGTTTGATTAGGACTGAGGACTGAGATATTGCTTATAACCGGTAGGATTGAAGCACTATGATCTTCAAAGAACAACTGGATGATGTTGAGAAATTTTGAGGTCATTTCTGACTGTTGATTTGATATTGATGTTTACTCTAACTGACCGGATTTACAACCCTAGCTAGACGATAGACGATTGAGCTTAGATACAATGATAACCCTTAAAACCTCTTTGAAGGTGAATTTAACCAATTTCAGTGTCACCCCTTGATAACATTTTAAATGAACCCTGAGATTTTATAGAATTTTGTACACCAATCCGTTAAACAATTCATCAATTCAATGATTATTCAGAAGAAAAATAATTTTATTACACTCTTGAAAATAATGTTTTTATTGAATAACAATTTTCACAATATTGATTATTTTTTGCAATCATTTTCTTTTTAGAAAAACATATTTTGATAATTTTATAAGGTCCACGCAAAAAATAGATTTTTGGTAAAAAACATATTTCAAAAAAATTTCATGCAAACATAGATCTTTTGTAAATCATTTTCTTTTCTTTTGGAAAATATTTTCTTCTGAAAAATATTTTTCTCTGAAAAATAGTTTTTTATTTGGAAATCATTTTCTCTTGGAAAATCTTGTTCTTATGAAAAATATTTTTTGGAAAACGTTTTTTCTTAGAAAATATTTTTTCTAAAGAATAACACTTTTTCTAGAAAACACTTCTTTTGGAAAACATTTTTTTTTCTTGGAAATATTTTGCATTTGTAAACTATTTTTATTTTTTGAAAATTTGATTTCTATTTCGATTTAAATGGTCCGGTCCATCAGGACTGTTTGATCGGGATGGACTGGGTCATTATTATAAAAGAATGGATTCTTTATTGGGTCGGTGCACCCATTTTGATTTTCAAAAACAATATTTTTGATCCTTGAGGACAATCATACACTCTGATCTCACCATTCATATCACTCACATACATTCATCAATCAACGGACTCCATTCAATAAACAACCCGGGAACACCCACGATAAGTTCGAGTTGTGACCTACTGGGAAGGGTTCTAGACTCTAAGCTTACTACGTGCAATGCATTTTTATCTAGCCACCCTTGCCCAAGCACACCTATATACCTTTCGATACGTGGTGACTTTGTTTGATATACCTTATAGGTGATAATCTAAAACCTCAATTGACTTCTCTGAAGCCAAAAACAGCCAGTTTGATCTCCAGTTGAGAGGTGGCGCACAATGCTAAGCAAGGGCCCACTTAAATACCTCTCATCTAGAATAGACGTAGTCTATCCCCCTCGTACAGTAGGGTACAGCGGGGCAAGATCTGCTTAAGCACCGATTTTGACCAAGAAGTGCAATTGATACACTTAGATTATCTTTTATACCTACGGGTACGAGTCAAGGGTTGTAGCTTTCATAAATGGTTTGGCATCTCACGAGGGGACCGACCACGTACTAGTACTACGTTGGCAATCGGGACATGTGACTGTGTGGCTCACAATAGGTCGAAGGCTCAGGTCGCTCCAGCCTGGGTGCATCAATATACCTCTCAGAATCACCTAATCAGACGGTATTTATGCCCCCAGTTTGATATACCCTAAGGTACGTGACTGGAGTTGTGGTTTTCATGAATGACGTCGCATCTCCGAAGAGACCGGGTCACACACTAGTGCCACGTTGGCTATATGGGACGTGTAAGTGGGTAAAACAGTAAACGTGCTTGTGGTGTGTGCAAAATAGGGTGGGGTGTGCCCGGGGCCTTTTTCAAACACGTGGGCCCATGTGGCGCCCCGCCGAACACTAACACAAATCCCCATGTCAGATTTCAAGGTACGAGGTGGTACCTCGAAATTTCGGCATGGTCTCCTCTGTTTATGTTAGCATTCCAAGGCGATTCAACCTGCCTGCACCTGAAAACGACATACAATCCTGCATATAACAAACAAAATATAATACTAGCGGAAGCCTATATACGTCTAATAATGTTCGATAGATCAGAGTGCGGAAGAAGAAAAATTATATACAGGATTATACAAAATTCCTCACTCTAACAGAATTCCTAACACTCAAGACAAATCCATAAGACTACTTGGAGAAACTGACACCACTAGGGGGTATAGTCCTAGAGTATTACCAGGTGACGGACTCTAGTTGTCTATCTGACCAACCAAATGATCCTCATTCGTTTTCTACACTTGTTTCGCCAAGCTTCAGATCTGAAACTAAAAAAAAATGGAGAAGGAAATGGTGAGTAACAATGGTTACCCAGTAAGGAAGCAACAATTTCTGCTAATAACTTCTCCTAACATGAACGAATAAACATACTGAATCATTTTAAAATAAACAAAGTTTTACAAAAGAAAACTACGATTAACTGGTACATATAGCCAGGGATGAGCAACTAAACATTTTAAAACTCACATTACATCGATCAGCAGTACTCACTATAACATTCTCTTTTTATACAAATCTAATTGATCAAATGGAAACAATAAACATGCATTTCATTTTATATATCAAAATAAGAAACCGATACATAATACACAATGGTGGAGTATTGGAATTAGAGAGTTGGGATTCACGACTGGATCGCTCCCAGTCGGGACATGATGTTACAATTCTTCTCTGGCTTTTAATTCCTGATTTTGTGGCTGGTCGCTGTTTACCACGCTTGGTTGACCATTTATCCGGCTCAGGCTGGCCGTTTGACATGACCGTAAGCAATGGGTCTCTTTTCGATGTGTCAGAACGTTCGACTACTATAGATTGTTAGTGATCACTGACTAATCATCTTCGTCTATGCCTATCAGGCGTACATGTGATTCCCAAATATAAAAACCATTCGTATACGACCACCTTTACATTACAAGTTCACTGGTAAAGATAGAGAGGAATAAACCCGGATTCCAGTTGTGACTCCACTCTCATACGCGTCTCATACCACGTATGAGTTTGGTGGTCCCTACCGTACATACCAGGATAGTACACCACTACGGATGATATGACGCACTATCCCTTCAGGCATTCACAAACTCTTTAACAGCTCACAAAATAGTTACATATATATATATATATATCTATATATATATATATATATATCATATATATATATTATTTTCATTTGAAAACAAAAGAGAAATTAACAATACAAGGTTGAGAATAGATATCCAGTTTCCTACCATGCAAGTGTGTGGCCACCCGGCCTAAAATAAATAACATAACAGAGCGCCTCGCGCTAACAGAAAGTAAATAAACATGCAACCAGTAACATTATCCCTAGATATCCGTTCACCAACCTACATACAACACAACAACGTAAAATGCAGACATCACCCCTCGAGTGTGACTCTGACATTTTACCGTTTCATACCCTTTTTCCCTTTTTTCGACTTTTACAGTTTTCAATCTCTTCATAAAATATCCATTTTCTGATATTCATCAACTCAATATGAGTTCATTGAATATTAAATCACATTTTTCAACTATAGAATTTATTTCTATCAATAATATTGAAAAAAAATACAAATTTCATATCAAAACGGGGTCCGAGCAGTGCACAAGACCCAATTTATGGCAATAACCCGTTATAATACTCTACCCACGTATAATTTGTTAAAAATACAATTAAACATATCAAACATGCAATTTCTGGCGTGAATTTTGAAATAAACAAAGAATTCTATATTTTGGAAATACATCCAAATTTTTTCAATAAAATCCTAAACGCAATTTTCACAATCTATATTACTAATAGAAATTGAGAGTTCCTTACAATCTTCAGGCTAAAGGATCGAAACATGTGCGCGGAAATCGAGGCGATTGGCGCGAAAATCGAGGCGGACCGAACTTCGAAGCGGTTGATTTTCGAAACTGGCTTGGTGGTTTCGAAGATCTCGATGTACTCGTCTCTTCTCCCTTCTACGGCGAAAGACGGTTTGACCCCGAAATCGATGAAAACCGAGGTCGAAGTTACGAAAATCTCCGTATAAAAATACGGCTGTTTTGACTATACGGGGTGAAAAAGACGAGAAAACGGAAGGAACTGGTTGGGTTATGTAGAGAATGAGGCTGCGGACGTTTATCCCTTCTGCGTCGGAAAGCGATTTGACCCCGAAACGGACGAAATCCGAGGTCAAAGATTCGAAATTTCCATATCCAAATACGGCTGATTTTTGACGATATCGGGTGTGAAATAGAAAGTGAAATGAAGAAAGGTTAGGTAGGTTTTGTAGAGAACGAAGCTGCGAACCTTTTTCTCTTCTGCGGCGATCGTCGAAAGTGGACCGTTTGCGAGAGATCTGAGGTGGAAGGTCGAAGAGAAAAAAAAAATGTCATTTCGTATAGGTCTCGGCTATTTAGACGCGTTGGGGAAGATGAGATTAAAAAAAAATTTAAATATTATTTATATAATATTGGGACGAATTCGGTATTTCGCCTATTGTTTTGATCGACGATAACTTGGTCATTCGGTCTCCAAAACTGACAAACGAATACTCTATTTTGCCTAATTTTTCATTCCGGATCTAATGGTATAGTCAATTTCTAAAAATTATGTCTCCATAAAAAATTTACATTTTTGGCCTGACGTGACCCATAAACTTGATGTCGTTTTCGTTTTTGGCGATAATTCAACTTCCTGATCTCCAAAAATGACAAATAAATTATCTATGTTGAATAATTTTTCGTTATGAACCCAATGGTATGATCGAATTTTAAAAATTATTGCTCCAACAAAAAGTCACTGTTTTAGCCTGGTCCGACCCGTAATCCGAGGATTTTGCAACTTTTATATTCGGACTCGCATTTGAGCGTGCTTACAGGCTAAACTATGTTTTTCTATCATTTTGAATCTAATGGTGAGGTCAGATTCCATTAAAAATGATCAGAAACATCCTAAAGTTTTACCCCTAAATCCCACTTTCAAGATTTTTTTAAAATTCCACTATTTATTTTTTCCTCGAGATACGAATTAAAAATTCAGGATTTTACAGCCTATGGGTCAGATTATGTCATCACATATGGATATCAAATGAATATTGATCAAGAAAATAATCCAAAACCCATCACATCGAAATTAAGATGAAATCAAACCCATCACAAATATATCTTCGATCATGGCAAATCAATTAATGAGCATGGCATATAATAATTGGTCAAACAAACATTGCAATAGGCATAATTTTTAAGGTCCAATCAATGATCAATTTTGGGTGATCCAAAATAAATCGAGATTCCAATAGGTGTTACATTGATGATAGAATGACAATGGTTGAGATGAGCTCACTCTCAAGAACATTAATTGTGCCAACATTAGATAAATTCAGATTTTCTGTGAATTAAGAAAATACAATCTGAACTTGCATCGATGATATCTAAGGCTCCCGATAACGAAATCGAGTGAACTCAAATTCTAAATTAATCTACTCAATGAGATCTACATTTTATTAATAGGTGTCCAGACTTAGTTCTAACCTGAATGTTCTGTAAAAACGTTTTAACGTTGCTGTCCCAACCTTCATTCAGAAACAATTCCAGATTTACAGATTGAATTTGAATCGATGATATCTAAGGCTTATGATAACGAAATTGAGTGAACTCAAGTTCTAAATTAATCTACTTGATGAGATCTACATATTATTAAGAGGTTCCCAGACTTAATTCTCACTATAATGTTCTGTAAAAAAGTTTTAACGTTGCTGTCCCAACTTTCATTCAGAAATAATTCCAGATTTACAGATTGAAATTGCATCGATGATATCTAAGGCTTTCGATAACGAAATTGAGTGAACTCAGATTCTAAATTAATCTACTCGACGAGATCTATGTTTTATTAATAGGCTCCCAGACTTAATTCTCACTAGAATATTCTCTAAAAATATTTTAATATTTCTGTCCAACCTTCATCATTCCATCATATTCATAGGTCAATTTGAATCTTTCATTGTTTAGGGGTCATCAAAAAGTGATCCTTAATTGGAGAAAAAAAAATGTAATACCCAAAATCACCTACAATCAAGATAAAAAATAAATAAACAGAAAAAATAAATAAAATAAATCCAACTAAATAATAAAAAAAACTAGGTCATCTTGGCAATGCTCTCATACTTGAGGTTTTTCAAGTTTGATCCTCAATAGTCCCAAGTGGAGTCGCCATTGAAAGCGTCCTCTATCCGCGGGGTGCGCGGATCCACTTTTGACCCTTGAGGTTTGGGAGTCGCCACCTAATTATTGTGGTCTAGGAACCAAACTGACTCTAATATGGATAAAAAGAACTAATCTACCACAAAAAATCTGAATTCGGGGATCATGTTACGGGGTTGGAAGGTGTTAGGCACCAACCCCGCCCGGCCAAAGTCGGTCTCTACTAACTTCCCAAATATATCACATTGCTAAAAACCTAGATAAAAATAAAAAAATTACATACCTTTCCGATAGCAAGGATTTTGTTCCCTCAGATCTGACAAAAAGAGCTCCTTGTACTGTACTCACTTGCTTCGTTCTGTCTTCGGATTTGACTTCGGATCTCCTAAATCAAGGTATCTCCTTGTTTTTGGATCTGAACTCTTCAAGTTTATTGCGGATTTAGGGGTGTTTTTGGAGGGATTTTAGGTGTTTTCTAGACTAAAATTGAAGGAGGGATGTTAGGTAAGGAGTTGGGACTCCAAAACTAGGGTTTATGGGGGGCTAGGGGAGCTTCTAGACCTACTTCTCTTAGGGTTTATGATTTGATACGAAAATAGGGTGTGAGCACCTCTATTTATAGAATTTTTTTTAAGGTTGATTTGGATAGAGTTAGTGTTTAATTAGAGATCTTTTAATTAGAGTTGTGTTTTAGTTAAAATTATTTTAGGTAGAATTGTGTTTTAATTAGAATTATTTTAGGTAGAATTGTTTTTAAGTTAGAACTCTATTAGATAGAGTTATTATTTAATTAGAATTCTATTATGACTTTTGGTCTTATTTGATTGACTTTTAATGTTTTGACTTTAGTCTTAATTGATTGACTTTTAATATTTTGACTTCAGTCTTGCTTAATTGACTTTAATTTTGACTTTAGTCTCACTTGATTGACTTTAATACTTTGACTACAGTCTTGCTTGATTGACTTTCAATTTTTGGAGAACCCCCTTCCATTATTTCTTTAATTCTTTGGACCCTCAAATGGAGGGGTCCTTAAAGAAATATCCCACGAACCCTCAACAATTTTATCCGAACGTCCGATTGATCGATTTTTTAATTAAAAAATTAAATTAATTTCATCAATGTTTCACTTTAATTATTTAATATTTTATTTATTAATTTCAAAATTTTTAATTATGAAAATTGTGAAATTACCGTTTTACCCCCAGAGAGGACTTTTCACGTTTCAAGTCGATTTTTAATGTTCTAGGATGTTTTAGAATCGGTTTTTCGTAAGGAATTCAATGAGAATGTTGGTTTGTGTCATTTATGAAAATTTTTATGTGAAATGATTGTGAACTTTATGAGGGGCATTTTCGTAATTTTATCAAATTCGGTTAAAATTGGTGAAATGATTTATTTGGTTCCGATTTGTTATTTTATGTGTTCGAGAGAGTTTTCCTAAGCGTAACGTAGGCTCTAGGGTTGTTTTGAGGTTAGTGGTATTTTGGTAATTTGATAATTTTTTAGTGATTTTTATCGTGAAGTTTCTTTTTGGTCTGCAAGATAATGATTTCTATGTTTCTGGGGTCGTATTTTCCTAGCGTAGCGTGGTTTCTAAGGTTTTGTCAATTCGAGATACCTCATCCGGATTTTTGAAACACATCTGGTAACAAAATAAAGCAATGGAATACACATCCATCATTGGGAATCATTGCAATCGGATTGACGAGTTGATTAATCAGGCGAGTGCAAAAATGGGGTGTCTACAAATATGCACGATGCTTAAGTTCTACAGAGAGATGATAGGCCTTGCCAAAAACTGACCGGTAGGGAGACATCCCTATGGATGCCTTGAATGCGGTTCTATAGGCCCAAAGTGAATCACTCAATCTCAAATATCAATCTTTCCTTAAAGGATTGACTATTTTTTCTAAGATAGTCTTTATTTCCCCTTTAGAAATCTCCATTTGCCTATTTGTTTGTAAGTGGTAAGGTGTGGCAAAGTTATGCGTTATGAGATTTTTTTTCATCAACGCAGTAAAGATCTTGTTGCAAAAATACGAGCCACCATCACTTATGATAGCTCGCGGAGTATCGAATCTTGAAAAGATTGTCTCATTGATGAATTTTATCAGAACCTTATGATCGTTAGTTCTACATGCCACAGCTTAGACCCATTTTGACACATAGTCAACGGAAACTAGGATGTATTGGTAACCTTGGGAGATAGGAAATGGTCCTATGAAGTTTATACCCTACACGTCAAAAATTTCAATGATCAGGATAGGATTTTGAGGCATTTCGTTTCTCTTGGAGATTTTTCTTAATCTCTGACATCTATCATAAGATTTGCTAAACTCGTGGGAAACACAAAATACTAGGCCAGAAAAAATCATGCTGTAAGATTTTCATAGCGATCTTCTTACCACTGAAGTGCCATCCGCAAGCATGATTATGGCAAAACTCTAGGATATTGACTTGCTCACAGGTTGGAATACAACATCTAATGATTTGATTGGGACAATAGTTAAATAAGTATGGCTCATCCTACAAATACCATTTTTTTTACAAAAGATGGAGTTTCTCTTGGCTATTCATTTCGACTGGGAATTGACCTGTAACTAGGTAGTTGACAATGACCGCATACCATGGAGCGTTGGCTTGAGAGATTTGCATAAGTTTCTCATAGGGAAGGATTCAGATATGGGTAAGGACTCCTCGGATGGCTTATTAACTATCCTAGACAAGTAATCAACTACGACATTTTATGTCCCCTTTTTATCTCGGATCTTGAGATCGAACTCTTACAGAAGTAAAATCCAACGGATTAGCCTTATTTTAGCATCTTTCTTTGATATAAGGTACTTCAATGCTGCGTGGTCTGTGTAGATCACGACTTTAGATCCTATGAAGTAAGGACGGAATTTCTCAACGGCATAGACCACTTTTAGCATTTCCTTCTCTGTTGTAGAGTAGTTAAGCTGAGAATCGTTAAGGGTTTTACTAGCATATTGGATAACATGAGGTTGTTTTTCGATTCGTTAACCCAAAACAGTACCTATTGCATAATCTGAAGCATCGCACATAACTTCGAATGGAATGCATCAATTTGGAAGTTGAATAATGGGTGCCGAGGTTAACTCGGACTTGAGCTTGTTGAACGAAAAGAGATGTGACTTTGAAAAGTCGAAAGGAACAACTTTTCCCAATAACTCATATAAAGGCTTCGAGATTTTCTCGAAATCTTTAATGAATCTACGATAGAAACCCGCATGGCCTAGGAAGAACCTAATTTATTTGATCATTCTAGGAGGTGGTAATTTTTTTATTAGACCTACCTTCGCCTTATCTACCTCAATCCCCTTAGCAGAAACAATGTGCCCTAATACAATCTCCGATGTTACCATGAAATGACATTTTTCCTAATTGAGGACTAGATTGACCTCTTTGCAACGTACAAGGACCAAAGTCAAGTGATGGAGACATTCCTCAAAACTTGATCTGAAAACTAAAAAAAAATTCATGAACACTTCGAGATATCTTTCTAGCATATCGAAAAATATATTCATCATACACCGTTGAAAAGTAGTGGGTGCATTTCACAATCCAAAAGGCATGCGACGATACGCGAAAGTTCCAAAAGGGCAGGTGAACGTTGTTTTCTCTTGATCGACTAGAGCATCGAATATCTAGTTGTACCCGGAATAATCATCTAAGAAGCAATAATAAGAATGTCCTGCTAAATGCTCTAACAGATGATCAATGAAAGGTAAAGGAAAATGATTCTTAGGAGTCATCAAGTTAAGTTTCCTATAATCGATACACACTCTCCATCCATTTTAGATTCGAGTGGAAATGAATTCGTTGTCTTGGTTCACTACTACAGTGATACTAGTCTTCTTAGGAACTACTTGTATAGGACTCACCCAATGACTATCAGAGATGGGATAGATAATACCCGCATCTAATAATTTCATCACTTCTATCCAAACCATGTCTTTCATGATAGGATTTAATAATCTCTGAAGTTCTAAGGAAGGCTTAACAAAATCCTCCAGACGAATATGGTGAACACCACAGATGGACTAATTCCCTTGATGTCAAGTATGGTCCAACCAATAGTTTCTTGATGTTCTTTAAATATTTCTAACAACTTTCCCTCTTGGACTTCATTGAGGTGAGAGGAAATGATCACAGACAAGATTTGATTCTTGCCAAGAAATGCATCTTTAGAAGCGACTTGAATTCTAATTTTGGAGGCTCAACATGGGAAGGAACAAGATTGGATGTGCGCACAGGAAAACTTTCAATTTTTACGTGCCACCGCACAGAATCTAAGAGTGGAACGGATTCAAGCAAAGCATTGACTTCGCTTATAGACTCTTCTACATCCAAGTCAAGGCCAAAGTTAGCCAAACATTTCGTTAGGGGATCAAAGTACCCTAATTCTTGATACATCTGATTGACTAGCGTATCTGTCATATTCATTTCCTCCATACCATCATCTACATCAACTCCTTGAAAATTGTGGAAGACGTGCAGTTTCACTTTCATATCCCCAAATACTAAAGTCATAATCACATTTCTACAAAAAATAACTGTGTCAGACGTGGCTTAGAATGAACGTCTTAAGATGAAAGGAATATGATTGTTCAAATTGATAACTAGTTCTGTGTCTAAAACAACAAAATCAACAAGAAAATAGAAATATTTGAATTAACTATTACATCCTCAACTATACCCTTTAGAATTTTTATGGACCTATCGGCTAGACTCAACATGATATCGGTGGGTTTCAAAACCCCCAAACTTAATTGTTTATAAATCAAATATGGTAAAAGGTTCACACTAGCCCCTAAGTCTAAGAGACATTTTTCGACCACTTGATTTTCAATATGAATGAAAATTATCGAACATCCAGGATCCTTAAATTTTGGTGTAATCATTTGTTGGATGAGTGACGAAGCTTGGGCCGCCATGATAGCTTCCCGAGGAAACAGTATTTTTTTTTTAGCTGTGGTCAAATCCTTTAGGAATTTCGCATAAGAAGGTATCTGCTTAATGGCATCTAATTATAGGATATTGATATGCACATTTTGAAAGACTTCTAAGATATCCCCAAACTGCTTACTTTTTTTGGAGTCTCTAAAGCGATGGGGAAATAGAGCTTTTGAAATTGGTAAAATGATGGGAGGATTTTTAAATCTTTTTCCTTCTCTTTTGGAGACTATGATTTCTTTTTGAGCTTTGTCCTTCTATAGGACTTTTTCTCCCTTGTCAATAGGTTGGACCTTGTTGTCCACATTCTTTCCCGAACGCAAGGTGTGGATAGCTTGGACTAAGTCTTGTGGAGCTCTAGAATGGCTTCCTACTTCATATTGACCCTTTGATCCATTTGGAACTGAAGGTTGATCTCTAGGGTTAGGGATAGTCTGACTAGGAAATTGACATTTCTCTTTCCCACTTAAGGAGAGAGCTAACTGCCCCAACTGAACTTCCACCTTAGCTATAGATTGCGCAGTGACCTGGTTAATCTGAGTTTGATTTTGATGGGTTTGTTGTTGAGTTTGGATGAACTATTATTGTTGCCTCACCAACTCGGCAATCATAGATTATAAGGACGATTGTTGTTGGGCAGGCTGATGGTAATTGGTCATGGGATCTAGTATAATGGCTCTACAATCTGTAGATTGTTGGGGTTGATAAGTCGACTCTTACTAATGTATATCTCAATGCAAGAAACATCTATGGGCTGTGTACTGGGGTAACACGATGAGTCAGGTCGAAAAGAGTAAGCCATTTATTATTTCAGTAAAAAGTTTACCAATTATGAGACGAAGTACTCGACACTCGAAAAAACTTGTTGCACAATGGTCTAGGTATCTCAATGACTGCGCCACTACCTCCTCAGTTATTCAACTATACTTATCACTTGAATGTACCCTCTCAAACATCTCTTCGAGAAGCTTGTACTAACAGGTCACACCGCAAAGTGGCAATTACTATTAAGGGACAAGCCATTGCCAACCACATAATTGAGTATCCATTACTAGATTTTAAGCCATTAAAGATGAATTTCAAAGACGAAACCATCATGTTAACCGAAATTGAAGATAGTGATGAAGAGTAAGGTTGGAAGATGTACTTCGACGGAGCTGCAAATTAGAAAGACTACAGAATAGGGGAAATTTTTATCAAACCTGATGAGTCTCATGTTCCTATCGCTATCTCACTGAAATTGCAATGTTACAATAATAAAGCAGAATATGAAGCATGTATCGCAGGGCTAAACACATCAATTGACCTAGAAATGGATGAAATCGATATATTCGAGAATTTAAGTCTAGTAGTCTATCAAACAACCAGGGAATGGAAGACTCGAAAATAAAGATTAGTCCCTTACCATGAACACTTTGAAAAACTAAGCTTAAACTTCACCAGGATCTCGTTTACCTACATGCCTCGAGCCAAGAATCAATTTGTAGATGCACGAGCTACACTTGCTTCCATGATCAGCATCTGAAAGTGCCCTCGATCCGCGGGGTGCACGGATCTACTTTTGACCTTTAATGTTTGGGAGTCGTCACCTAGTTATTACGGTCTAGGAACCGAATATAAACTCGAAACGGATAAAAATGACTAATCTACTAAAGAAAAACTGAGTCCAGGGATCACATTACGGGGTTGGAAAGTGTTAGGCACCAACCTCGCCCGGTCAATGCCGATCTCTACTTATCCCAAATAAGACTACATTGCTAACAAAAAACCTAGATAGAAAAAAAAATAAAAGAAATTTTACCTTCAAAAGCAACGATTCTATTCCCTCAGATCTGATAAAATCACTCATTGTACCGTACTCCTTGCTTCGTTCTATCTCCGGATCTGATTTCTGATCTCCGAGACAAGGTATCTCTTTCTTAGATCTGAATTCTTCGAATTTTTTATGGATTTTGGGGTGTTTTTGAAGGGCTTCTAGGTGTTTTTCAGGCTAAAATCGAAGTATGGGTGTTAGGTAAGGAGTTGGGACTTCAAAATTAGGGTTTATGGGAGGCTAGGGAAGCTTTTTGACCTACTTCTCTTAAGGTTTATTATTTGATACGAAAATAGGGTGTGAGGACCCCTATTTATAGATTTTTTAAAGAGTTTTTTTAGATAGAATTAGTGTTTAATTATAATTCTTTTAGTTAGAGTTATATTTTAATTAGAATTATTTTAGGTAGAGTTATATTTCTGTTAGAATTGTTTTAAGTAGAGTTATATTTTAATTAGAATTATTTTAAATAGAATTATTATTTAATTAGAACTCTATTAGGGTTTTGACTTTTGGTCTTATTTGATTGACTTTAAGATTTTGACTTTAGTCTTACTTGGTTGACTTGAATATCTTGACTTTAGTCTTACTTGATTAACTTTAATTTTGACTTTAGTCTTACTTGATTGACTTTAAGATCTTGACTTTAATCTTACTGATTGACTTTAATTTTTTAGAGAACCCACTCTATTATATCTTTAATTCTTTGGACCCCCAAATAGAGGGGTCCTTGAATAAAAATCTTAGCAAACCATCAATAATTTTGCCTGAGAGCCTAACTGATCGATTTTTTTTATTCAAATTCTTAAATTAATTTTGTTAATATTTCACTTTACATTATTTAATATTTTATTTATTAATTTTAGAATTTTTAATTATAAAAATTAAAAAAATTAGAAAATTACCATTTTACCCTCGGAGATGACTTGTTGCGTTTTAAGTCATTTTTCAATGTTCTAGGATGTTTTGGAATAGGTTTTTTGTAAGGAATTCAATGGGAATGTTAGTTTTTGTCATTTATGAAGTTTTTGTGTGAAATGGTCGTGAACTTTATGAGGGGCATTTTCGTAATTTTGTCAAATTTTTGTGAAAATTGGCAAAATGATTTATTTGATTTTGATTTGTTGTCTTATGTGTTTGAAGGTTTTCCTAAGTGTAATGTAGGCTCTAGGGATGTTTTGAGATTAGAGGTATTTTGGTAATTTAGTCATTTTTTAGTATTTTTATCGCAAAGCTTCTTTTTGGTCTGCAAAATGATGATTTCTATGTTTCTTGGGTCGTATTTTCCTAGAGTAACGTGGTTTCTAAGGTTTTGTCAGTTTGAGATACCTCATCCGGATTTCTGAACATATCTGGTAATAAAATAAAGCATTGGAATAAACATCCATCATTGGGAACCGTTGCGATCGAGTTGACGAGTTGATTAATCAGGCAAGCGCAAAAATGGGGTGTCTACAGCATCTCAGAAGACCTAATCATCAATCCTATTGAAATTGGCATCCAAGACGAGCCAGTTTATTATTTATCAATGAATATAACAGAGCCCAAAGAGAAACCATGGTACTCAGACATTAGGGCATACTTAGAAAATCGAACCCTCCTATTAGAGATGACAGCTAATGAACGAAGAACCATTCAGAGATTGGCAAGTCAATTCTTTTTAAGTAACGAGACATTGTTCAAAAAATCGCATCACAAGATTCTCCTCCGTTGCGTCGCAGAAGCAGAGGCTAAACAATTTATCAAGACTATACATATTGGGGTCTGTGGACTTTACATGAATGATCACATGCTTGCAAAGAAAATCATAAGAATAATATATTACTCAATGATAATGGAAAGTGATTGCTATCAACACATTCGTAAATGCCACCTTTGCTAGATCTATGCCAATAAGATCAATACCCCAACTTCAAAATTGTATCGTATGACTACCACTTGGCCCCTCTCACTCTAGGGCATGGACATCATCGGACAGATTTCGTCAAAAGTTTCGAACGAACATCGCTTTAGCCTAATCGCTATCGATTACTTTACAAAATGGGTAGAAGAAACTTCTTATACTAATTTCACAAAGAAAAACGTTTTAAAGTTTGTTAAGAACAATATCATCTGTCAGTATGGTCTCCCGAGTGGAATAATAACCGACAACACCAAAAACCTCAAGAACAAAGACATGGCAAAAATATGCGAAGACTTCCAGATTACTCATCATAACTCAGTATCTTAAAGACCCAAAATGAACAAAGCAGTTGAGGCTTCCAGCAAGAACATCAAAAGAATCATCGAGAAGATGGTAGTCTGAAAGCACCCTCGATCCGTTGGGTGTGCGGATCCACTTTTGATTTTTGAGGTTTGGGAGTCGCCACCTAGTTATTACGGCCTAGGAACCGAGCATTGACTCAAGATGGATAAGACAACTAATCTACAAAAAGAAACTAAGTCCAGAGATCACATTACGGGGTTAGAAGGTGTTAGGTACCAACCTCGCCCAGCAAACGTCGGTCTCTACTATTTCCCAAGAAGATTACATTGCTAAAAAAACCTAAAATAAATAAATAAAACAAATAAACAAAGATTAAAAAAAAATATACATGTACGCTCGTAACAATTTGTTCCCTCAGAACTGGTAGAATGATTCTTCGTAAGATTCTCCTAGCTTCGTTTTTGTCACTAGATCCGCTTCAGATCTCTAAGATAAAATACCTCATTTTTATATCTGAGTGTTTCTTAAATTTATTGATGGATTTCTGGGTATTTTATGGAGAGTTTCTAGGAGTTTGTGAACAAAAACTAAGGTTTGGATGATAGGTAAGGGGTTAGGGCTTCAAAATCAGGGTTTTGGGGAGGTTTGGGAGGTTTTTTGACCTACTTTTTCTAAGACTTTCTTTGACCTGCGAAATTAGGTTGTGGAGGCTCTCTATTTATAGATTTTTTAGAAGGATAAGGGTTTGAATAGGTCTCCTTTTAGATAAGATAAATTAGGATTTTGACTTTAGTCTTATGAGATTGACTTGGTCTTTTTAGATTAGGCTTTTAATTAAGGTTTGACTTAAGTTTTATGAGATTGACTTGGTTGTTTTAATTAGGATTTTAACTTAAGTCTTGTGAGATTGACTTAACCTTTTTAAATTAGGGTTTTGACTTAAGTCTTATGAGATTGACTTAGTTTAGATTTTTAAATTATTTTTATTAAGGTTTTGACTTAAGTCTTATAAGATTGACTTAGTTTAGATTTTTAAATTAATTTTATTAAAATTTTACTTTACGTTAATTACTATTTTATTTATTAATTTCGAAAATAAATTTTTTTTAAATTAAAACATTATCGTTTTGCCCCCGAAGAGAACTTTTGCGTTTCAAGTCATTTTTCGATGTTCCGGGATGTTTTGAAATCGATTTTTTATAAGAAATTAAATGGGATTATTGATTTGTGTCACTTATGAAATTTTTTGGCATGAAATGGTTGTCAACCCTTATGAGGGATATTTTCATAATTTTGTCGAATCTGGTGAAAATTGGTGAAATGATTTATTTGATTTGATTTTATTGTTTTATGTGTTCGAATGGGTTTTCCTAAGCATAAGAGGGTTCTAAGGATATTTTGATGTTAGGGGTATTTTGGTAATTTAATTATTTTCTAGTGATTTTTTTCGTAAAGCTTCTTTTTGTCTACAAGATGATGATTTCTATATTTTTGGGATTATATTTTCCTAGCATAACGTGGTTTCTACAGTTTTGTTAGTTTAAGATACTTCATCTGAATTTTTGAAACATATCTAGTGATAATAAAGCATTGGAATAATCATCCATCATTGGGAATCGTCGCAATCGGGTTGACGAATTGATTAATCAGACAAGTGCAAAAATGGGCTGTCTACAGATGACCCTCTTTGACAGAGGGTTGATGCAAACTAGATAGCAAATCTATTTCAATAGATAGTGTGATATTCGAATGCCAAAGCTAGTGACAGTTCATTTTGCAGTTTGATTTAGCAATTCGTCGGGATATTCGGATCCTTGAAGGTAAAACTCTCCTCGAACAAAAAGGTTGTCAGGTCCTCGAGCACAAGCTCTCACTGACAGCGTCAAATCCTTAAATTTTAGAAAATTCTCCCTAACTAAAAATGTGCAAGTGTATGTACTTAAAATCTGAGATAAATCTCAGAGGGTTTGAGTGAAATCTGAATAAAAACTAAGTAAAATATGAGCATATACTAAGCATAACTAAGCATAAATTAAGCATAATCGGAATAAAATTTGAATGTCTTACTCTACCTACCTTGGGTGAAAGAGTAATGGAGTCCTACTCTACCTACTCTGGGTGAAAGAGTAATGAATTTTTTTTGTAGTCCTACTCTACTTACTCGGGGTGAAAGAGTAATGACCTAATTTTCTTGGAGTCGTACTCTACCTGCTCGGGGTGAAAGAGTAATGAACTAATTTTTTGAGGAGTCCTGCTCTACCTACTCAGGGTGAAAGATTAATGAACTAATTTTCTAGGAATCCTACTCTACTTACTCAGGGTGAAAGAGTAATAAACTAAGTTTTTGAGGAGTCCTATTCTACCTACTCAGGGTGAAAGAGTAATAAACTAATTTTATAGGAGTCCTACTCTACCTACTCGGGGTGAAAGAGTAATGAACTAATTTTTTGGGAGTCCTACTCTACCTACTCAGGGTGAAAGAGTATTGAATTAATTTTTTGGGAGTCTACTCTACCTACTCAGGGTGAAAGAGTAATGAACTAATTTTCTGGAAGTCCTACTCTACCTACTCAAGGTGAAAGTGTAATGAACTAATTTTCTGGGAGTCCTACTCTACCTACTCGGGGTGAAAGAGTAATGAACTAATTTTCTGGGAGTCCTACTCTACCTACTCAGGGTGAAAGAGTAATGAACTAATTTTCTAGGAGTCCTACTTTACCTATTCAGGGTGAAAGAGTAATGAACTAATTTTCTAGGGAGTCCTACTATACCTACTCAGGGTGAAAGAGTAATGAACTAATTTTTCGAGGAGTCCTACTCTACCTACTCGGGGTGAAAGAGTTAATGAATTAATTTTCTAGGAGTCCTACTCTACCTACTCGGGGTAAAAGAGTAATGAACTAATTTTATGGGAGTCCTACTCCACCTACTCGGGGTAAAAGAGTAATGAACTAATTTTCTAGGAGTCCTACTCTACCTACTTATGGTGAAAGAGTAATGAACTAATTTTCTGGGAATCCTACTCTACCTATTCAGGGTGAAAGAGTAATGAACTAATTTTCTGGGGAGTCCTACTCTACGTACTCGGGGTGAAAAAATAATGAACTAATTTTTTGGGAGTCCTACTCTACCTACTCAGGGTGAAAGAGTAATGAACTAATTTTTTGAGGAGTCCTACTCTACCTACTCGGGGTGAAAGAGTAATGAACTAATTTTCTGGGAGTTCTACTCTACCTACTCGGGGTGAAAGAGTAATGAACTAATTTTCTGGGAGTCCTACTCTACATACTTAGGGTGAAAGAGTATTGAACTAATTTTCTAGGAGTCCTACTCTACCTACTCAGGGTAAAAGAGTAATGAACTAATTTTCTGGGAAGTCCTACTCTACCTATTTAGTGTGAAAGAGTAATGAATTAATTTTTTGGGAGTCCTACTCAACCTACTCGGGGTGAAAGAGTAATGAACTAATTTTCTGGGGAATCCTACTCTACCTACTCAGGGTGAAAGAGTAATGAACTAATATTCTAGGAGTCCTACTCTACCTACTCAGGGTGAAAGAGTAATGAACTAATTTTTTGAGGGAAACAAACGGGGGATTAACACCGTATTTGATTTTTTTCTTTAAAAAAAAAAACAAAAAGTTGGATTTTATGAAGGTCCGGTCAACATTTTAACTTGCTTTTGATCCTCTGGGATTTTCAACAAATTGCTATCAAGAGGGTAACCTTTTAATTCAGTGTTAACCTTATCCTTTGGAGTTGATTAAGCTTCAGAACAAAATGCCCCTAGTTTGACAGAAAACTTTGTAATAGGAATAGTTGAACTTAGTTTGAAAAAGACTGTCCCTAGTGTAAAGGGGAAAACTACATACTTTAAAAAAGGAAAATTCCCCTTGTTTTGAATATTTGAAATCTTTGATTACCGCAAGCGCAATAAAGATTTAACTTTTAACTTTGACTTTTTATTGAAGATTTTGAGACCGGCTCAAAGAAATTGGAACAAAATAGTTCTTTCTGAAATTTATCATAGAATCTGTTTTTTCTCTCTGTTAGTTCACTTAGGGACATGAAGCTCTTCAGATCAATCATAGACGAGATACTTGATCCACTGAGTCTATATTAGATTTAAATTGGATATTGAAACTTGATCATTCAGACTTTTAATATTTTGGCTCGGACCGCCTTTTAGTTTTTCATTCCCTGGATTTTTTTCTGTTGCTCTAATTTTTGCCTAGATTGCCCTTTCAAGTTTTCAATCTAGTGGGCTCCATTTTTTTCTTTTTCTTCATTTTTGAACTTCTGGAGTTAGTGTCTGATCATGTTTTGCTACCTTCCTTGACTTTTTCACATGGTACTTAGGAGGACTTTCATGGATAAACTTAGGAGTGGGCATAAAAAGAAATGAATTTTGAGGCTCAAATACCCAAATGCCCCTTGTGTGGCTTTTTCTCTTTTGTTTTGAATTTTTTTCCCCATTTGATAATATCTTTTTTTTTTATTTTTTTTTCATGTAGGAAAATCTATTTTTTTTTTTTAATTTTGATGTGGTCAAAGCCTGAAGTAACTTCTCAGGTTGCCTACGTACCCCAGAATTTTGGGATCAGACCAAAATGTAGTTTGAATTTTTCCCTCTCCTGGGTTAGGTGATCGGGCTGAAAAAGAAAAAAAAATTTTAAAGGCTGGAAAGGGTTGAGAAAGAAAATATTGAACTGGATAACAAGAAAATTGATTCGGTCAAAGATGGCTTCCTTAATGTTGTACCGTTTGATTTGGTCAAGGTTGGTCGGTTCTGGTAATTCAATTCCATCATGATCTTGAAGTCTGATAGCTTTTCCCAGTAAAATTTCTTTGATGATGAACGGACCTCCCCAATTTGGTTTGAACTTCCCTCTAGGGTCAAAAATAGGTGTTTGGTTATCTTTGCGTACCAAGTCTCAGACTTGTGAATGATGAGTTTTGTCCTTCTTGTCAAATGCACAGACGATTCTTCTTTGATAAGTTTGCACGTGGTACAAAACTCTAAATTGTTTTTCTTCAATTAAGTTTAGCTCTTTGTACCCAACGACGAGCCTAGTTTATTTTTAGCAATTGACTTTCCATCAAGACTTTGAGATACGAGATTTCCTTTTCAACTGATAATTTCTCTAACTAATCCCGGTGTGATTAACACATTTCTTGATGATTATTTTGATATTTTTTTATTAGCTGCTTCAACATTTCCATTAGTTTGAGAACGTAGGGGGATGATTTGTGATGCCGGATCCTGAACTTTGAACATAGAGTAATGACCTAAGCTTTGATGTACGACCTATTATCAGATATCAGCTTCAAAGGTATCCCATATCAACTGATAATATGTGCTTGAATGAACTTTACAACTCGAGATGCAGTGAGGATAGCGTTGATACATTTTTTAACATTTCTATCAATATTTTCATTTCATCGGACTAGTATCTATTCTGTATTGAACAATCATCCAAGCTTGCACCTAACATATCCTCATCAGACCATGAGAACAAGTCTTTTGAAATTTCTGAGTAAATTCATTATCCCATCATGTTCCTCTAGGGATATGATGGTTTCTATTTGAATCTCTTTAGGAATTATTTTATATTCCAAGGTCAATGACCTTTGCTTTCTCGATTATAGGTTGAGCCTGACCATTATCTTCTTGTTCAAGAAAGAAATATATCATTGAAGTCAAATTATTAGTTAATTCGTTAATACGCTAAAGATATTCAAAAATTTCCTTTATCCAATCAAATTCAGATGGGGCGACAAAAACTTCTATAGACTCGACAAACTAACTCAACTCAATAGGAAAAAAGTAGACTTGATATAAAGAAAACATACCTTGTTAGAAAAAGAAGGATCCGAGCTAACCCAAATAATTCATGAAAACTCAAGACAACTACCCACAACGGGCTTGATTAGGATTGAGGATTGAAACATTACTTACAATCGGCGGGACTACGATACTGTGATCTTCAGGAAACAACTATGTAATTTTGAGAAATTTTGGGGTCATTTTTGATGATTCATTTGGTGTTGACATTTGATCTAACTGATCGAACTAGTGATCCTAACAAAACGGTGAACGATTGAGCTTAGGTGTAATGATAACCTTGTAACCCTATTGAAGATGAATTTAATCAATTTCAATGTTACCCCCTTGATAACATTTTAAATGAACCTTGAGATTTTATTGAATTATGTGCATCAATCCATTAAACAATTCATCCATTCAATGATTATTCATAAGGAAAATAATTTTATTGCACTTTAAAAATTATTGGAAAATAATATTTTTATTATTTAAAAATTTTCACAAATATGATTATTTTTTGCAATCATTTTCTTTTTAGAAAAACATATTTTGATAATTTTCCAAGGACCATGTAAAAAATAGATTTTTTGTAAAAAACATATTTCAAAAATTTTCCATGCAAAAATAGATATTTTGTAAATCATTTTTCCTTCATTTTCCTTTCTTTTGGAAAACATATTTTCTAAAAAATATTCTTCTTCCGGAAAATATTTTTCTTCTTTTAAAATGGGTTGAAATTCGAATTAACAAATAATTTAAATTACATTTTGATTTAAATGGTCCGGCCTACCATGATCGTTGGATCGAGATAGACTGAGTCATTATGAATCATTACCAAGTTAAAATAGAATCTTTATTGGGTTGGTGCACCCAATGATACAGTAATTTCAAATCAGGTTAAACAAAAAAATTTGATCATTGAAGACAAAATCGTACATTCCTGATCTCATCATTTGTAAGGTCCATTTTCGAAAAGCAACCCGAGAACACACACAATAAGTTTGAATCGTGACCTATAGGGAGGTTTCTAGACTATAGGTTACTACATGCAATGCAATTTATTTGGCCACGTTTGCCCAAGTGCACATATAGACCTCTCGAGCGTAATCAATCAGATGGTACGTGGTGACTTGGTTTGATATACCGTATAGGTGATAATCTAAAAGCTCCAACCCACTTCTCTGAAGTCAAAAGTAGTCAGTTTAATCCCTAGTTGAGAGGTGGCGCACGATGCTGAGCAAGGGCCCACTTAAATACCTCTCATCTAGAATAGACATTGTCTATCCCCCTCGTATAGTAGGGTACAGCGGGGCAGGCTCTCGCTTAGGCACTAATTTTGATCAAAAAGTGCAATTGGTGAACTTTGATATACCGTATAGGTACGAGTCTAAGGTTGGCGATCGGGACATATGACTTTGCGGTTTACAATAGGACAAAGGCTCAGGTCGCTCCAGCTTAGGTGCATCGATATACCTTTCAGTGTCACCTGATCGAAAGGTACTGATGCCCCAGTTTTATATATCATAAAGGTACGTGACTGGAGTTATGATTTTCATGCATGACGTCTCATCTCACCAGGAGACCGGGCCATGCACTAGTGTCACGTTGGCTAGAAGGGACATGCAAGCATGCAATGTAATAAAGTAATTGTGCTAGTGGTGTGTGCAAAACAGGGTGGGGTGTATCTAAGGCCTTTTCAAACAAATGGGCCCATGGGCCTGATCATATTATCACAACATGGTTATCATAGAAATATCAATCAAGATAGTACATAAACCTATTATATTAAGATCAAAATAAGCACGTCAAACACATATCTCAATCAATATTATGGCACGTCAAATAGGCAAAAATTATGGAACAAAAATAATCAATCATAAACTAATCGATGAAATAGGCACAAGAATTTTTTTTTATTTTTTTATTTTTTAAAAATGAATTAAAAACAAAATGACTCTTTCTCTATGATCCAATCATAGGTTCTTTTGGACGATCCAAAATAAATTGAGATTTTAATGAATATTGAATCGAAGATAGGATGATAATCGTTAAGATAAGGGGTGATGACTTTTTTTAATTTTCAATTTTTTTATTTTAAAATAAATTTTTTTTTTGCAATTTTTTATTGGAATTATCTCCTCATCATGAACAACATTAAAAAAAAGTAATTTTTTTGTTTCTTAGCGTATCACTCACAAATAATTTATTTAAGAAGAAGATGAAAAATAAAAATTATTTTCTACTAATGGCACACCACGGAGAAAAAATATTTTTTTTATTTTTTATTTTTTTTATTTTTTTTTATTTTTTTGGAATTCTCTCCTCATCACGAACAACATTAAAAAAAGAAATTTTTTTATTTCTTAGCACATCACTTACAAATAATTTATTTTAACAACTTATCACCCATGCATAGTAACATGCTAAAAAAATTTATCCAAAAATTTTCTAAAACAAAAACAAAATTCCATGACTCTCACCCCAATCACCATCGTTCCATCCTCCATTCATATATCACTTTGAATCTTTCATTATTTATAGTCATCCCAAAATGACCCAAGATTGAATCATAGAAAGTGATATTCCAAAATAACATACCCAAAATCAATCCAAATAATGCCAAGAGAAGATAATACAATCCAAAAATATAAAATAAACTAGATAAAAAAAATGAGTCAACAATTATTATTTCATATCATTATTCTCTTGAAATCCTGCATTATTTAGAGTCATTCCGAGTGACCCTAGATTGAACCATAAAAAAAATGTGCCAAAATAAAATATTCACCATTCAAACAAGCTATCAATAATCGAGCAAAAAAGAATGATAAAAAATAAAATAAAAATAAATAACTAAAAATAAAATAAAAAACTAGGTCGTTCTGGCAATGCTTCCCATACTTGGGGCTTTTCAAGTTTGATCCTCAATAATCCCCAGTGGAGTCGCCAATGAAAGCGCTCTCGATCCGCTTGGTGTGTGGATCCGCTTTTGATTTTCGAGGTTTGGGAGTCACCACCTAGTTATTACGGTCTAGAAATCAAGCATTGACTCAAGATAGATAAAGACAACTAATCTACAAAAAGAAACTAAGTCCGGGGATCACGATACGGGGTTGGAAGGTGTTAGGCACCAACCCCGCCTAGCAAACACCGGTCTCTACTATTTTCCAAGAAGATTACATTGTTAAAAAAATCTAAAATAAATAAATAAAATAAATAAAAAAGATAAAAAAGAAAATATACATGTACGATCACAATAATTTGTTCCCTTAGAACTGGTAAAATGGTTCTTCATAAGATACTCATCGCTTCGTTTCTGTCACTAGATTCACTTCAGATCTCCAAGATGAAGTATCTTATTCTTAGAACTAAGTATTTCCTAAATTTATTGATGGATTTCTGGATGTTTTATGAAGAGTTTCTAGGAGTTTGTGAACAAAAGTTAGGATTTGGATGATAGGTAAGGGGTTAGGACTTCAAAATCAGGGTTTTGGGGAGACTAGGGAGGTTTTTTGACCTATTTTTTCTTGGTTTCTTTGACCTGCGAAATTAGGTTGTGAAGACTCTCTATTTATAGATTTTTTAAAAGAATTAGGGTTTGAATAGGTTTCCTTTTAGATAAGATAAATTAGGGTTTTGACTTTAGTCTTATGAGATTGACTTGGTCTTTTTAGATTAGTGTTTTGACTTAAGTCTTATGAGATTGATTTGGTTGTTTTAATTAGGGTTTTGACTTAAGTCTTGTGAGATTGACTTGATTTTTTTAGATTAGAGTTTTGACTTAAGTCTTATGAGATTGACTTGGTTTTTTTAGATTAAGGTTTTAATGAAGGTTTTGACTTAAGTCTTATGAAAGTGACTTAGTTTAGATTTTTAAATTATTTTTATTAAGATTTTGACTTAACTATTATGAAATTGACTTAGTTTAGATTTTTAAATTATTTTTATTAAAGTTTTGACTTAAGTCATATTTAATTGACTTAGTTTAGATTTTTAAATTAATTTTATTAAGCTTTTACTTTACGTTAATTAATATTTTATTTATTAATTTCGAAAATAAATTTTTTAAAAATAAGAAAATTATCGTTTTGCCCTCAAAGAGAACTTTTGCGTTTCAAGTCATTTTTCGATGTTCTAAGATGTTTTGGAATCGATTTTTTGTAAGGAATTCAATGGGATTATTGGTTTGTGTCACTTATAAAAAATTTTGGCATGAAATGATTGTCAACCCTTATGAGGGACATTATCGTAATTTTGTCGAATCTAGTGAAAATTGACGAAATGATTTATTTGATTTCATTTTATTGTTTTATATGTTCGAATGGGTTTTCCTGAGCGTAAGGGGGCTCTAAGGATGTTTTGATGTTAGGGGTATTTTGGTAATTTGATTATTTTTTAGTGATTTTTATTGTAAAGCTTCTTTTTATCTGCAAGATGATGATTTCTATATTTTTGAGTTATATTTTCCTAGCGTAGCGTGATTTCTATAGTTTTGTTAGTTTGAAATACCTCATCTGAATTTCTGAAACATATATAGTAACAAATAAAGCATTGCAATAATCATCCATCATTGGGAATCGTCGCGATCGGATTAACGAATTGATTAATCAGGCTAGTACAAAAATGGGGTGTCTACATAGTGACTTACAAGGATTGGCACAACATGTTGCCTTTCACCCTTCATGCCTATTGGACTTCATTTCGAACCTCAACTGAGGCAACTCCATACTCGTTAGTATATGGTGGGACTATCGTTGTTCTTTCCACCGGAGTTAATATTAATCTTATTTTTACCTTACTTGTGGGGCAAGTAGGGGATCGAACCCAAAAGAAAGGGGAAGCATAGTTAAACTAAGAGGATAAAATTCATTTCAACCAAATGGGATTAAAACTATTTTTCTTTGTATTTTTGAACTTATCAAAAAGATTTAAAGTTACTAAAAAATTAACCAAAGTAAATGAAGTGAAAAAGCAAGTAAACTTATGAAATTGAAACACCGTTGGAGGTGGATCTACCTAGAACATGTTGATGAGCAATTCATAATCTCTAACCTTTTTATAACTCAATCGTAAGGGCTTGATGTTAACTCCTTAGATCGAAAAGTTTAGCAAATGAAATCAAATGAGGGAACAAAAACAAAGTAGAATTCCCTGAATTTCATAGTACCAATTATCTAGTTTAAGCATACTTTATCTTGATCTAATCTAAGCATAAAGTATATATATATTAAAAATAAAATGTACAATAAATCTTAAAGAGAACTCATGAGCATTTTAAATAAATAAAAAATGCATGAAACTAGAAACAACACAAGAACTTGCCCTAGATTTTTCCACTCTCCAATGGAGGGGAATTTAGCCTAATGTCATTGCAAGAGAGGGAAGATAAAAGATGAAAGAACTTTTCTTCATTTCATGGAGAAACTTACAAATTCTTCTTCATCTATTTCTTACAAAATTATTTAGCAAAAAAGAAAATAACTATAAGATAAAAATACAAAAATATAAGAGAAGAGGCTAAGAGCCTTAGATTAAAGGAGTCTTGGATGAGAGAACCAATAGAGACCTTTTCTCTAGAGATTGAGGCTCTATTTATAGAAAAAAAAATGTGTGTAAAAGAGTCCAAAAGTAGCTTCCACTTTTCTTTGCACAAAAAGACAAAAGATGAGAGCATGAGTTAAGGATTATGACATTCCAAAGTGGGCTCAAATGCTTTTGTTTTGAGATTTTGATTCCAAAATGTTGATTTTCTGCACAAGAAACATACGCAATTAGATTTATCTAGTAAATGAATTTATTTATATAGAATTAAGCCTAATTAACATGCAACATGGTGTTTCGAGGCTTATCATAATTATTACCTTAATACGGAGAAATAGAGACAAAAATTAAGATAAATGTCTGGGAAACATGCGTATAATTCAATGTTTCGAGACACTCATCACATATGGAATGAAAGCAGTCTTACCCGTTGAGGTTAAGATTCCCTCCCTCTGAATTTTAAAGGAAGTAGAGTTGGATGAAACGACATGGATTCAAGCTCGGTTTGATCAATTGAATCTGATAGGGGATAAATGTCTTGTAGCTATTTGTCATGGGCAAATTTACTAATGACAAATCTCCCATGCTTACAAAAAGAAGGTCAAACCTTGAAATTTCTCATCAGGAAACCTTGTATTGAAATTTTTTTTACTGATTCAAGAAGATGTTAGAGAGAAATTCATACCAAACTACGAGGGACTATTCATTGTGCAAAAGTTAATGACATGAGGAGTTCTAATTCTTATAGAAATGGACGGATAAGTCTTTCCTCAACTGATCAATGCTGATACTATCAAGAAATATTATACCTGAGATCTAATCCTAAGATGACGAAAAGCCATCTTTGCTATCTTAAAAATAATTATCCAACCCTAGTCAGTCATTTTGGGCCATCATGTTCATTTCTTAACCTAAGACTAGGGCGAGTCAACATAAGAAAACAAAAAAAAATAAAAAACAAAAAAACCAAAACATCAAAGTACTCCTGACCCGCATGAAGATAAATTGTGAATGACTAAAAATACAAAAAAAAAATTAAAAAGTAAAAAATTGGACACTTGATCTCGAGCTCACCTGAAAGCGCCCTCGATCCGCGGGGTGCGCGGATCCGCTTTTGACCCTTGAGGTTTGGGAGTCGCCACCTAGTTATTGTGGTCTAGGAACCAAATTGACTCTAACATGGATAAAAAGAACTAATCTACTATAAAAAATCTGAATTCGGGGATCAAGTTACGGGGTTGGAAGGTGTTAGGCACCAACCCCGCCCGACGAATGCCGGTCTCTACTTATCCCAAATAGATCTACATTGCTAATGATAAACCTAGATTAAAAATAAATAAAAAATTTACCTTTGATCTGCAAAAGTGTTATTCCCTCAGATCTGGTTAGAATAGCTCCTTGTACCGTACTCCTTACTTTGTTATATCTCCGGATCTGATTTCTGATTTCCGAGGCAAGGTATCTCCTTCTTGGATCTGGATGCTTTGAATTTGTTGTGGATTTTTGGGGTGTTTTTGAAAGGTTTCTAGGTATTTTTTAGGTTAAAATCGGAGTAGGGGTGTTAGGGAAGGAGTTGGGGCTCCAAAATTAGGGTTTTGGGGAGGTTGTGGAGGCTTCTTCACCTACTTTTTCTAGGATTTTTTCTTTGATACGAAAATAGGGTGTGAGCACCTCTATTTATAGATGTTTTTAGGGGTTGATTTGGATAGAGTTAGTGTTTAATTAGAGATCTTTTAATTAGAGTTGTGTTTTGGTTAAAATTGTTTTAGGTAGAATTGTTTTTAAGTTAGAACTGTTTTAGGTAGAATTGTGTTTTAATTCAAATTGTTTTAGGTGGAATTGTTTTTTAGTTAGAACTCTATTAGATAGAGTTATTATTTAATTAGATCTCTATTATGACTTTTGGTCTTATTTGATTGACTTTTAATGTTTTGACTTTAGTCTTAATTGATTGACTTTTAATATCTTGACTTCAGTCTTGCTTAATTGACTTTAATTTTGACTTCAGTCTCATTTGATTGACTTTAATACCTTGACCTTAGCCTTGCTTGATTGACTTTAAATTTTTGGAGAACCCCCTCCATTATTTCTTTAATTCTTTGGACCCCCAAATGGAGGGGTCCTTAAAGAAATATCCCACGAACCCTCAACAATTTTGCCTGAGAGTCCGATTAATCGATTTTTTAGATTCAAAATTTTAAATTAATTTCATTAATGTTTCACTTTAATTATTTAATGTTTTATTTATTAATTTCGAATTTTTTAATTATGAAAATTGTGAAATTACCATTTTACCCCCGGAGAGGACTTTTCACGTTTTAAGTCGGTTTTTAATGTTCTAGGATGTTTTAGAATCGGTTTTTCGTAAGGAATTCAATGGAGATATTAGTTTTTGTTATTTATGAAATTTTTTGTGTGAAATGGTTGTGAACTTTATGAGGGGTATTTTCGTAATTTTGTCAAATTCTGTTAAAATTGTTGAAATGATTTATTTGGTTCCGATTTGTCATTTTATGTGTTCGAATGGGTTTTTCCTAAGCGTAACGTAGGCTCTAGGGTTGTTTTGAGGTTAGGGGTATTTTGGTAATTTGATAATTTTTTAGTGATTTTTATCGTGAAGCTTCTTTTTGATCTGCAAGATGATGATTTCTATGTTTCTGGGGTCGTATTTTCCTAGCGTAGCGTGGTTTCTAAGGTTTTGTCAATTCGAGATACCTCATCTGGATTTCTGAAACAAATCTGGTAACAAAGTAAAGCAATGGAATACACATCCATCATTGGGAATCCTTGCGATCGGGTTGACGAGTTGATTAATCAGGCGGATGCAAAAATGGGGTGTCTACATCACCCAAATTTTCAACCTAAACAAGTTCCAAAGATGTTGAGAAGAGACATAGATCACATTTTCAAAATAAAAATAAACAAACCCCATGTCTAACCCACTTTAGACAGATACAAACCTTAACCTTTTTGTATGTTTCCACTACCCTTAACCTAAGCCAACGTTTCGTCCCACCAAAAGTCATTTTAGATTAAGGAATGTTCTAAAGCATCACAATAACGATGGCAGCACCAATGATCTTGTAACTTGAGTCGGACATCAAGTCTTATTAGTCGTTGGAAGACTCGAGAGGGGAATCCGGATAGGATATTTAAAAAAAAACAGAACGTCTTGAAGCGTAGATGTAACACCCCAAACTTTTAATTCGTATCTCGAGGAAAAATAAATAGTGGAATTTTAAGAAAATCTTGAAAGTGGGATTTAGGGGTAAAAAACTTTAGGATGTTTCTGATCATTTTAATGGAATCTGACCTCACCATTAGATTCAAAATGATCGAAAAACATAGTTTAGCCTGTAAGCACGCTCAAATGCGAGTCCGAATATAAAAGTTGCAAAATCCTCGATTACCGGGTCGGACCAGGTTAAAACAATGACTTTTTATTAGAGTAATAATTTTTAAAATTCGATCATACCATTAGGTTCATAACGAAAAATTATTCAACATAGACTATTTATTTATCATTTTTGGAGATCAGGAAGTCGAATTATCGCCAAAAACGAAAACGACATCAAGTTTAGGGGTCACCTCAGGCCAAAAATGTAAATTTTTGTTAGAGATAAAATTTGTAGAAATTGACTACACCATTAGATCCGGAACAAAAAATTAGGCGAAATAGAGTATTCATTCGTCAGTTTTGAAGTCCGGATGATCAAGTTATCATCGATCGAAACAATTGACAAAATACCGAATTCTTCCCACATTTTATTTAAATAATAATTTTAATTTTTTTTTATATGTCATCTTCCCCAACGCGTCCATACGGCCGAGACATATAAAAAAAACGAATTTTTTTTTTTCTCTTCGATCTTCAATCTCAGATCTCTCACAAACGGCTCGCCGTCGACGACCGACGCAGAAGGGAGAAATGTCCGCAGCTTCGACATCTACAAAACCCACCCAACCTTTCTTCGTTTCACTTTCTATTTCACCCGATATCGTCAAAAATCAGTCGTATTTGGATACGGAAATTTTGAAACTTTGACCTCGGATTTCGTCCGTTTCGGGGTCAAACCGTTTTCCGACGCAGAAGGGAGAAACGTCCGCAGCCTCATTCTCTACATAACCCAACCAAATTCCTTTCGTTTTCTCGCCTTTTTCACCCCGTATAATCCAAAATCAGCCGTATTTTTATATGGAGATTTCGTAACTTCAACCTCGATTTTCATCAATTTCGGGGTCAAACCGTCTTTCATCGTAGAAGGGAGAAGAGACGAGCACATCGAGATTTTCGAAACTACCAGATCGATTTCAAAAATCAGCCGCTTCGAAATTCGAGTCTATCTCGATTTCCGCGCCAATCGTCTCGCTTTCCGCACACACGCTTCAATCATCTCGCCTAGAGATTGTAAGGAACTCTCAATTTCTATTAGTAATCGTAGATTGTGAAAATTGCATTTAGGATTTTATTAAAAATTTGTGGTGAGTTTCCAAAATATAGAATTCTTATGTTATTTAAAAATTCACGCCAGAAATTGCATGTTTGATATGTTTAATTGTATTTTTAACAAATTATACGTGGGTAGGATATTTTATCGGGTTATTTCTGCCAGTTGGGTCCTGTGCACCGCTTGGACCCTGTTTTAATATGAGTTTTGTATTTTTTTCGAGATTTTTGATAGAAATGAATTTCATAGTTAGAAAAACGATTTACTATTCAATTAACTCATGTTGAGTTGATGAATATCAGAAAATAGATGTTTTATTGAAGAGATTGAAAATTGTAAAAATCAGAAAAAGGGAAAAAATGTATGAAACGGTAAAATGTCAGAGTCACACCCGAGGGGTGATGTCTGCATTTTACGTTATTGTGTTGTGTGTAGGTTGGTGAACAGATATCCAGGGATAATATTATTGGTTGCATGTTTATTTCCTTTCTGTTAGCGCGAGGCGCTGTTTACGTTTCCGTTATGTTATTTATTTTAGGCCGGGTGGCTATACTTGCATGGTAGGAAACTGGATATCCATTCTCAACCTTGTATTGTTAATTTCTCTTTTGTTTTCAAATGAAAATAATATACATATGTAGTTATTTTGTGAGTTGTTAAAGAGTTTGTGAATGCCTGAAGGGATAGTGCGTCATATCATCCGGAGTGGTGTACTATCTTGGGATGTACAGTATGGACCACCATGCTCATACGTGGTATGGGACGCGTATGAGAATGGAGTCACAACTGGAATCCGGGTTTATTCCTCTCTATCTTTACCAGTGAACTTGTAATGTAAATGTGGTCGTATACGAATGGTTTGTATATTTGGGAATCACATGCACGCCTGATAGGCATAGACGAAGATGATTAGTCAGTGATCACTAACAATCTATAGTAGTCGAACGTTCTGACACATTGAAAAGAGACCCATTGCTTACGGTCACGTCAAACGGCCAGCCTGAGCCGGATAAATGGTCAACCAAGCGTGGTAAGTGCAGCGACCGACCACAAAATCAGGAACTAAAAACAGAGAAGAATTGTAACATTATGTCCCGACTGGGAGCGATCCAGTCGTGAATCCCAACTCTCTAATTCCAATACTCCACCATTGTATATTATGTATCTGTTGTTTATTTTGATATATAAAATGAAATCCATGTTTATTATTTCCCTTTGATCAATTAGATTTGTATAAAAAGATAATGTTATAGTGAGTACTTGCTGATCGATGTAATGTGAGTTTTAAAATGTTTAGTTGTTCATCCCTGGTTATATGTACCAGTTAATCGTAATTCTTCTGTAAAACTTTGACTATTTTAAAATGATTCAGTATGCTTATTCGTTCATGTTAGGAGGGATTATTGGCAGAAATTGTTTGTTTTCCTACTGGGTAACCATTGTTACTCACCCTTTCTTTCTCCATTTTTTTAGTTTCAGATCTGAAGTTTGGCGAGGCAAGTATAGAGTACGAATGAGGATCATCTGGTTGGTCAGATAGACAACTAGAGTTCGTCACCTGGTAAGTACTAAGGCTATACCCCTTACTGGTGTCAATTCCCCCAGGTAGTTTTATGGATTCTGTCTTGAGTGTTAGGAATTCTGTTAGAGTGAGAAATTTTATATAATCCTGTATTCTGGTTATTCTTCAGCACTCTGATCTTTCGTACGTTATTAGACGTGTATAAGCTTTCGCTAGTATTATATTTTGTATATGTATGCAGGATTGTATGTCGTTTATCAGGTGCAGGTTGAACGCCTTGGAATGCTAACATAAACAGAGGAGACCATGCCGAAATTTCGAGGTGCCACTTAGTACCTCGAGATCTGACATGAGGATTTGTGTTAGCATTCGGCGGGGCGCCACAGTAGAGTAGTCGATCTTGTAGCTCAACTTGAGTTGTTGAACCACAAGAAGTCATCAACAAAATCGAGAGGAGAATCTAAATCGATCACTCAAGAAAAAATACTACTACAAGAGTAGAGTCGTCAATCTCGCAGCTCAACTTGAATCACTAAGCCACAAAAACACAAAAACTCCAAGTAAGAATTGTAATGTAAAAAATTCAAAAAAATGCAAGCATAACTTGAAAGGACATAATGAAAATTCAAAAGGGCGCTATGAGTAAAAAAATCAAACTATAGCAAGATCAAAGCCACCGGTATAATGAAAATCCAAAATGGCGTCAATACGCAAAAATGTAAAAATTGGGTCTGGTGAAAATCATAATTGGCACTATGGGCAATAAGGGAAAAAAATAAAATAAAATAAAATAAATAATAACAAACAAAAAAAATGAAAATGAACTCTTGGCCCGCATGACTATAAACTGTGAATAACAAAATTTTTATCAAAATCCCAAATCCTACACTCAATCGATATTCAACAAGTACTGAGGCAATGGGGATGATTCTAAAATAGTCTAAAAGCTACTGATATGTATATCCTCTATAATTGGCAAAAATACATAAATCATTGAAGTACTAAATGTCTTTCGAAAAAGTTTTCATGTTTTGGATCTATAATATCTATTCGACAAAGACAAATCACAAAAATTCAAACATTTTCAAAACTACTATTTTGACCAATGATGAAAAATATGAAATTTATTTAAACTTTATGTTTTTAAAACAATAAATACACCTGAGGCCAAGTAAGTACAAAAACTATTTTCTTTTTATTTCAAATTCTTAAAAACTTCACAATTTACTTTTGCAAACAAAAAGAAAATACAAAAAATGTATTGTACCAATCACTTGTCTCGACGAGAAATGAAGAAAGAATCAAGTCTCTCTTCCAATGTACGAATTTGGATGGTTTACCCTACCATCACCATCTCAGCGTCTGAAGCATCACGACTTGCCAGGTAAGACACAAAAGCATCAAAACAAGGACCTTTAGCAAAATTCTCTCATAGATCATCAATTTTTGTCCTCAAGATAGAAGACTCTTCGTTCCTTAAAGTCCATGGGCCATGAGTCCATGGGCCAAATGAAGGTCATGGGTCATTTTGTTATAGCAAAAGGGGGTATTTTCAAGCATTGGGCCCTTAAGCCATATCTTAATCGATCAATATGGCAAAGCAATTCCATAAAAAAAGAAAGAACAGTCGAAATTGAAGGTTGGAAGATGCCTAACCAAGATATCTCATCATAGGGCATATATTGCAAACCTTTGAACCAACCCAACTTGTTACCAGAATGAACATAAGCTCTTTTTTGTTCATCAAAACCACTAGATCGACATAGACATTGAAAGGGTGACTAATGGTTGTGACGGAAGCCAAATAATCAAGGAACCAAAATTGCACAAAAAGGAAAGTCAACTATAATCACAATGCTTCAAAATTTAAAATAGACAAAATGAGGACCTTATCTAGAACAATGGAGCACACCCATGATACACTCGTTCTATCCCGCTCGAGCAAGCCGTGAGGGATAATAGGTATCCCTTAAAAGCAGATAAACAAGTTTGAAACCTTGTCGAACTTGGTCGAGCACGCTTATCAAAGTCAGATTCACATACTCATCGTTTCGAGTGAATAAGAGTTGATTCACCACTACAAGGGTCAAAATGTCAAACCCAGATAGGGAGTCCATGTCCTCAAGCCACCTAAGCAAAAAGACCTTAGAAACCTTGAGAAGATTCAAATTCCCATCGATCCGCTCTAATTATTGTTTTGGGACCCAAAAGAACCCCGACACCTCTTTTTTATAGCTTTAACGCAATGGTGGTGTGACCACCCAAAGTGATTGGCAGAAGTCAAGAATGCGTTCAAACTCCTCAACCATAGGAGTCTTCTCCTTATCGCCAAAACGAAACAAATTGAGCTTTGTGATCCAAAATCCCATAAAAGCTTCTATCAAATCCCACATAATGGTAACCTTCGACCCAAACTTATTAAAGTCCAACCTAACCTTCTCTTCATGAGTCACAGAGTTAAGCCATTGATGCAAAAATGGGTTTACAATGGCGTACCTTTTGAGATTTGGAAGGTTGAGACCACCTTCCAGAACAGGAGATGAACTTCTGACCGCAAGATCGAAATTGGCTAAATGTTCCAATGCATGAGTAGATTCCATTGATGCCCTAGAATGGGTGAAAACTTTTGAAATCATGAAAGAAAATTAAAAATGAGGTTATGTTGGGTAAAAAGCTAAGGAGAAAAAGTTCTGGTCCTTACATAAAGTACGGATTGAACTGGATAAAAATCAAATAGTCCGTATATAAAGCATAGACCAATCAAAATTTGTGTAGTCTGTGCTATATGCAAGGACCAATACATTCAACTTTCTTTGTATTATGCTTGAACTAATGCATGGGGGTCCCTCATTCGATTTTACCAACTCCAAGCCCCGATTACTCAATTATAGTTACAACAGATCTATTAAGACCCCAATACCCCAATCATGTTCATCTGGGGGTGTCTAAGGTCTTGATCACACCAAAAAAACCTTTGTGGGCCCAAACATCTTGAAACACGCACTTAGACATTTGGGAGGCCCGAAGATACCATCAAAGCTTTACGAGGCTCTAATCACATGATTGAGGCCTATTGAGGCCCAAATTCTTACAACACGTGACTCAGAGACCCCAATCAAGAAAAGGGCCAACTAAAAATCTTAGAGACTCGCATACTCACATTCTAAAGGCCTTATAATTTTACAAGGGATCTCGTCCTGACAAATCCAAAACAAAATAAACATCAGTATATATAAAAATCAAAATGAGTTATACAATGAGTACAAAAAAAAAAAAAAAAGTAAAACAAAAAAAAAATAATATTTTTGTAAAAGTTTAATTCAGATTGCCTAAGACTCGTTAGAAAACTCCTGTTTCAAAGTTTTTTATTATCAAACTATCACAAAATCGAGTCTTCACACAAGATTCACACCACGAAGTGAAGGAATTCGAAAGGCTCACCCTATCAGACCCCGTGTTTGGGTAGCTACTTCTTGTCATCAAATCCGTCAAACTAAATCGGTATTTTTAAAACTTGTCTAAGTAAACTCCTTGAGCCAGTACAAATAAGGGTTTCATCTATTCTTTACAATTTTTTGCACACAATTCCTGCAAAGAGGGAAAACTGTAGACACCTAAATTTGACCAGACCCTCAATGCGAATTGTCCCAAAAATTAGAATGGGCCCCAAGGCCCAAATCTTAAAAAAATCTAATATATTTTGTCATTTTCTTTCAATAAATGGCCCATGACCCTACTCACGTGGCCCACGGACCAAAAACCCACCTCACAACTCCTTTACACTTCTCAACCCATCCTAACCCTAATCCAAATCAACTCAAATATTATACCTATTCAACCCACTATCCAACTATCATATCCAAGCCCAATCATTCTACCCAAACCCAAGCCCATTGGACTCAACCTATCACCATACTTATTCAACTCACTACCCAAGTCCAATTCTCAATCCAACCCAAATATCATAATCAATCACCCAATATCAACAAGGTGGGACACATGTCACCACCTCAACTCACCTCCCTCATCCAATTACTGACCCCCATCACTTTTTTCTAAAATACCATCTACCCACATCTCAACCCATACTTTTTTCTAACCTACCCTCATTATTCTTTACAAACCCATCTTCACAAACCAAACTCACACCCCTCATCTCCAATCAAACACTTATTATCTCCAATCAACTTATCTAAATATCTAATCTTTACCCATTTTGGACACATGTCACCACATCCTTCACCCTCCCAAAACCTAATCAACTAATCCCTTACACAATCCATTCTTCTAACCTAAACTCACTCCATTCAACTCACCTAATACTCAATCAACAAATCATTTCCTTACACCCTCATTCTATTAACTAAATACAACTTCTTTTCACCTTACCTAACACTCCATGAAAATGAGTTGAAAGATCCAACTCATTTGGATCACAAATAATTTACTTATACCCCCTTCTACAAATACTCTTTTATCACCCTCAATTTACACACACCCATTTCACAAACCTCACACCATTCTATTCTTTTTCATCACTTCATCCCATTTTACCCCTAAAAATCACCTTTAAACTCTTATAAGATCCCCTCATTTTTCAACACAATCCATTCATCATGCAAAAACTCCCAAGACTTAAAGAATCACTCTCTATATTAAACTACAATACTTTCTAAAATCACTCTCAACTCATAACCCCCTCTCATAATATCTATACCTACAACTCTCAATTATCAAAAGTCTAACTCCTAATACCACGATCAAGTCAAGGAAGCACATCTCTTGAAGGTTAAAGAAGGTTAAGAAGATTAATGTGGATTTTGGACAAAAGAGAAATACTCTCTCTCGCCATTCTCTCCCCTCCAACTTTCTCTTTTCTACTTCTTTCATTTCTCTATACTTATGCACACACCACAAAAGATTTGAGTCATAGAATGACCCATTTTTCAATAAGGAGATCCTCAACAATTTAAACCAATATCAAGGTCCCTCGCACTTGAGGGCACATATCAGATATTTTCGACTTTTCTTTTTTATTTTATTTTTAGAATGACTGAATCCGAGATTACCACCAACAGTGGAAGGAGTAAAGTACCTAACACCTTTTCTATTCCCTAATATGGACCCTTTACTTAGATCCAAGGTTGGACCAATGGACCTTATCCGTATGGGAGTCACTAGATGCAAAAAAAATAATTAAAAAAAAAAAATCACGAGTAACCATTCACATCTTTTTGCAAAATGAATGATGATGACTCCAAAACCCAAAGTGGTAGAGATATTTGAAAATGAAAATCTCATATCCACAATACCCATAGATAATATCCAAATGGGTTGGTTTGACAACTCATACCTTAGGTTGAATGGTGGTTAAGTTATGAGGTATGATTTTTTAGTTAAAAGAATGGTTAGAGTGTTTACACTGAATCAATTACTTTTGGAACTCTTTAAAGATCTTCATTTTACTTGTTTTGCTCATTAAATTTACATTGAAACCTCTTCCTTGGATGTTCTTTAATTCTACAAATCTACTTTTTTTTAAGGTTTAAAATGGGTCGGGTTCAAGCTAGATATGTGTATATTCATATCCAAAATTTTTTATCATGGTCTAGATCTAGATCCAAATCGGATCCTACTAGCTCAAATCATATCTAATTTTTTGTTTCATTAAAAATCATATCTGGATCCGACTGAATTAATTGATTCAGGTCGGATAATTTCAAACATTTTAAAAAATGATTAAAAGTGTGGTTTAAATGTGACTTAAACTCAAGACTTCTCCCTTTTTAAAAAGATACCTTGACCACTACACCCAACACTTATTTATTGATGAAAAATAACATGAAAAATATAAAAATATAACATCCAAAGTAATATATCATTCGGATATAGAGATGGATCCATATCTGACCTGTATTCAACTCAGGTTAAAGGACATCAACCCATATCCGACTCATATTTTAATTCAAATATACTTAAACGAACCAAATCTACTAAAATCATATTCAGATGACTCAGATTTCAGGTAAAATTTGACCCATTTTAAGTCCTACCTCTTCTACCCATTCTAATCAGACTGAATAGGTTGGTGTTGGTTGGGCACATAGGCAGTCCCAAGAAGTCCCTATTATGTTACTCCACAATTTGTTAATGGAGGCACATCGAGGTTTCATATGGTTCTCATAATAGCGTTTATATTCTGGTGTTGTCATTACTTTTCTGTTATTTTGGGCCATCTTTCCCTTCTTTGTAAAGAAATGTCTTTTGGTTGCCTCCACTCAATTGTGTCATTCATGAACACCCATTGATAGGGCATAACTTGATCATATCCAAACTGTCGGGCCACTCTTACACTAGTTTGGCAATGGGACAGATGGTTTCTTGTTCACCATTAATGGGTATGTTGGCATGCCAATCAGGTATGCAAGAGTGGTTATCCTATACATGTACAGTCAGTATGTCTCCTCACCTTTTACTTTTATTTTATCTTAAAAAATAACTCAGACTTATACTCATTACTCTAGTATGGCCTCCATGTGATTTTGGGTTGCATGCAAAGCTCTCCTAGTATGAACTTTGTATCTTTCTTTCTCGATTTCTCAATCCCATAACAACATCCTTTATATATTGTTGTTGGATCTTCATTCAATGAGCCCTCAGGTGTTATGCTTTGAAAGTGTTGGTATGTCCATAAACACAATACCTAGAATAACCCATGCGTAATTTCAGGCTTCTCCTTCAATGCTACCCTTTCTTGCCTTCTATCATTTTTGGTATCCTTGAGATAGTTGTCTAGTAATTGATATATTTGTGCTACAATTTAACTTGCCAGGCATACATCCTTCCTGGATAGCACTTGAGTAATCATATTGAAGATTGTGGTGTTGATGCACTTGTGGGGGACAATAGGGGGCCACAAAGACGGTGAAATAATATACCAAAAGGAACATAAAGTGGGTCTCTTTATAGCAATACCCGCTGAACATCACCCTCCAGCTTTTCAATGATTTTTTGCCTTAATTTTTTCTTCTCCTAGTTGGATTCCGCATCCCAATCATCTTATAGACCTTGACGAGCTCGAGATTTTAAAGATTTTAGTAAATATAAATCAATCCAAAGTCAATTGACTATTGAATTGTTGACATTTATGAGTTTTTTTATATGAAATTAAATGAAGAATATTGTTGGATTGACTTTAGACTGGAACCTCATATCGCATTTTCTTGACGTGAAAGTGTATGGGAACTATAGATGCTTTTTATCAAATGAAAAACATTTATGGTTCCTGTAGATACGTGATTCTCGATTACGAGTGCCACTTCTACTAAGGTTTGGAGTCGCCACCATTCATATTTGTAAAATGGTGTGAATGGTCACCTAATGCGCATTTTAGAAAAAAGTGTCATTTTTAACATTTAGTGACCTTCAATGGATAAGATACTGATCTAACCTTGAGATCGGGGTAAGCGGTTTGATTGGAAAAAAAGGAAATGTGTTAGGCACCCTTTTCTCTCCACTAAGTGGTGGTAACCTCAACTCAATTTGATCATTTTTAGATAAAAATACAAAATAAAATAAAGAGTCGCGTGTCGATAACTTGTAACCTAAATAGGGATTTATTTTTGGCTCGATTATAAGTTCATCCCATTGAAGGAGGTGATCCTTATAAACATTTAGCCTTGGGAACTACATGAGTTTTTGAAAAATATTGGCTATGGTTATGGGTCCATGCTTATGAGTTGAGAAGAATCCGAACACTGATTGCCACAAAACGGTTTGATGTGTTAAAATGATTTTATTTTGAAAATGGTTACGACCCCTATACTTTCAACCGAACCGAAGTTCAATCTACCGGAGATAGGGGAGGAGAAGCATCACATCTTAGGTTTTTCTAAAAAGAAATTAAAGAGATGTGGGGATAACAGAAGAGGGATATGGAGAAGGGAGAGAGAGAGACGGGGGATATGTAATGCTTATGCTTGAACCCACCTTGAAGCTTGAGCCTTCATTTTTCTTATTCTCTTCTTCTTCTTAAGTTCTTTGTAGAATTGTGAGAGTAGATTTTTTTAAGTTGATGAAATAAGGAAAGTAGAGGAGAATTGAAAGAATTTTTTTTAAAACTTAAATTTGATACCCATTTTGGAAGGTAAAAGGGGGTATTTATAGGTGTTGGGAGATTATTTTAGGGATATAATGGGGTGAATGAATGAAAGAGTAGAGAATGACATAGATTTTGAAGGTGGGAGGGGTATGAAATTTGGAGTTGGAATGAAGGTAGTTGTGTAATAAGGGAAAATAAATAATTTTTTATCTAAATGATTTAGATTTTATTCAATCCATTTCGGTGAAGTGTTTGGTAAGGTGAGATGATGGGTGTTTGGTTTAAGAGAATGGGAGTGGTTGTTGGTTGAGTGTTAGGTAGGTTGAAGAGAAGTGGTGTTTAGATTAGGAGAATGACTTGATTTTTGGGAGGATTAAGGGGATAATGACAAGTGTCAAAAAAGGATGGGGAGGTGAAGTGATTAGATGAGTTAATTGGAGATGAGTGTTTGATTGGAAAAGAGGGGTGTGAGTTTGGTTTGTAGAAATGGATTTGTAAGTTATGATGAGGGTAAATTAGAAAAGGGTATGAGTTTAGATAGGAGTAGATAAAGGTGATGTGGGTAGGTTAGGAAAGAGTATGGGTTATGATGATTTTTGGAGAAAGGTGATATGGGTAGATGATTTGTCAGCGAAAGGTGATGGGGGTAGGTAATTGGATGAGGGAGGTGAATTGGGGTGATGACATGTGTCTCCTTTGGTTGATGTGGATAGTAATTTGTGGGTTATAAGTTATGGATTATGGATTATGCATTATGAATGTGATATAGATAATAATTTGTGGGCTTTGGTGTATTGGGTTCAGGTTTTTGAAAAGTTGTAGGTTGTTTGGGGATTGGTTAGGATTATTTTGGAATGAGTTTTTTCGGGTGGGTATGTTTTAGGGTTTAGGTGGTATATGATTAAGTTTAGGTTGAATGGGGTGATAAATGCATTTTTGCGAGTTGAGGGTTTGTGGGCTTTGAGCGGGTTTAAGGTAATTCGATTTTGAGGGTGGAGCAGTGAAATTTGGCGAAGGTAATGGGCATTTCAAGTCTTATTCTAAATTCCTTGATCTTTTTAAGGGTCTTGGAGTCCTCGGATTGATCAAAATGCCACGTTTTGGTGAATTTAGCCTTTTAGGCCCATTGTCAAGTTATTAAGGAAATTGACATTTTTTTTTGCCTTTTTGAATAGGGCCCGTTCAAATTGGGGTGTTTACAGTTCCCATACACTTTCACGTCAAGAAGTGCGATATGAGGTTCCAGCTTGAAGTCACTCCAACATGACTCTTAAATTAAATAAAGATAAATTAGATTAAATATAAATCAATCCAATCAAATTGAAAACATTATTAAGTAGTCTCTTATTTAATTCTTAAAAAATTCATGAAATTTTCATTTTTTTAAATGAAAGTATCATTTTCCAAATTATTGAACTATTATGAATAATTCACAGATTTTAAATTTGAAAAGAATAAAACATGTTTTTTAACGAATTTACGAATTTTTATAAAACTCAGTGGAAAAAAATGCGACTGTAACTTGTTATTTGTTTAAAAGTGTAAACTTGTAAGTTGTGATGTGTAACGCAAGTCAACTTTGAAACGGCCATGCTTCAAAATTTTGGAGGAATCCAATTTTTTACGTGACAATGTCCCTTTTATCTTAACAAAATAATGATATGGCCCTTTATATTTATTTAAGATTACACCTCAATTTTCTAAATTGGTGATTTTTCTCTTGATTATGGTTTTCTTTAAAAAAATCAATGGAACAATAACCTCAATGTCCTCGTTATCACTTCCATCATTATTACCGTCACCATTAACATCACTAATTTCATCATCACCATCACTATCGTGTGCCCGAATTTTTGAAATGAAACGGATAATACACATATGAAGCATAGGCCACATATTTTCCATTTATCGAATTCTTGACCAGATTTTTGCAATTCAAAATCGAATAAAACTCGAATTTTTCACTAATCGAATTTTTGTCATATTCCGAATTGCTAACCAGGGTAATACATTCTTTAATTTAATTTTAATTTGCGATATATATGAATAGCACCCTTTTTAAAAATAAACTTAAAAAATTGCCATTTTTATACTTGAAAATTTTCCAATTTTTAATTTTTTTTATCAAATTCGTTTGAATTAATTGTAGGAGTGGAGCCTAGATTTTCTTATAGTGGGGACAAATTATGATTAGTTGTGTAGATGAAGAACTTGAAGATGAATGATTTTAGGGGAAAAATTCAGAGATTTTACATTAAAAATTAAAAAAAAGATATTTAGGTCATTTCTAATTACTATATGAGAAGGTCTGGACAAGAGACAATGTCATCAACAAAAAAGAAAATTAATTGGGGGTGGTGGGGATTGGAAGGAGGTGAGGAGTGGGAACAATGAGGTATGTAATTAGTTAAAAATATAAGGGTGTCTCAAAATTGTTTTTTGAGAGGGGGCATTTTAAAAAATTGCTCCCACCAACTCCTTACTAGCTCCACCCCTCATTAATCGAATCAAGGCTTTATCGAATTATTGCCGAATCCGAACTTTGTTTCTATGGGTAAGAGGCTGGACACATCAATTTTAAAAGAAAGAGAAAAATAATAAAATGCTCAAATAAAAATTACAATTTTGGCATGGTAATGAGAGAAAGTGGCCTACATGTTTTTACATCATTAGAAGATAACCCCACAAACCAGATTATTAGACGGCTGGAATAGTAGAATCAATTGAGGTTCACTTTCATTTCAACATGTGGGCCATTTTAAACTTTTTTAAAATTTCCATATCTGATAACATCACATACATTCATCCACATCCATCATGCATGCATTGAAGAGAGAGAGTTTTGCTGAGGAAAGCTGTACTTTACTTTTCGTCAGAGAAGAACAGCCCATCCAAACCAAAAACGTCTCTGGCAGGTAAAAATGAAGTCTCTCTCTCCCATTTCAATTTTAGTGACAGAGCACAGAGAGAGAGAGTGTTTGCAACTTTGCATTTAAAACAAACCTAAGAAAAAGCAAAACCTCATCCACCACCATCACCACCACCACCACCACCTGGCGCTCATTTGTTCGTTAATCTCTTTTCCCACTTTTTCTTTTACTGTGGGCTCTGTTTGTTTTGAAGTATTTTTGTTTTGTTTTGTTTTGTTTGTTTTGAGTTTCTTCTGTTTCTCTCATCCTCAGGTAGAAATCTCGAGATATGGGTATTGTTGAAGAAGAAGATCAAAGAAAGACATACCATTTCTGTTGTTTTTATGGGTCTATTGTTCTTTCTTAACTAGTTGAGATTCTGATGTGGGAGAGAGGAGGCTCTCTTGGGGTAGAGAGCCGGTTTGAGACTGATAAGACCTTGAAATTTTGTTACTAATTTCTAGAACAAAGAAGAATATTTTTAATTTTATTTTTTTGATTTTCTGTGTTTGTGGGTTTTTGGTTTTTTTTTAGTTTCTTTAGTAGTGGTGGGTATGTCTGCATCGTCTTCGTTGAAACAGATGGATACAAGCAAGTACGTGAGATACACACCAGAACAGGTGGAGGCCTTAGAGAGGGTATATATGGAGTGTCCGAAGCCTAGCTCTTTGAGAAGGCAACAACTTATAAGAGAATGTCCCATACTCTCTAATATTGAACCAAAGCAGATCAAAGTCTGGTTTCAGAATCGAAGGTAATATATGGAGAGAAAGACGGGTTTTATTGTGTTTTTATCATTATTAATATTTTTTGATTGGATTTTATGTGGAAAAGTATTTTGATATTTATAGAAGAAAAAATATGTAATCTGTTTTGGTTTTTTGATCTTACAGTTCTTGGTGGATGTGTAGGATTTTGTTGTTGGTTTTATGTTTGGGTGTTCATATCTTAGACTAAAATGAAATGAGATATCAGGAAAAGCATTTTGTTAGTTGTTTGTTGTTTATTTATGGGAGAAATATCCTATCTTTTTGGGATTTTTGATTCATCAGTTCTTGAAGAAAAATGGGATTTGTCTTAATTTTTTCTTTGAGTGTTGAGGATTTCTCTTTGTTTAAGTAAAAAAATATTGTATTTGTAGGGCTTCTCCCCTCACCCATTTCATGGTCTTTGGGAGAAAACGTTAGAGGCACAGAGAAGAAAAGAAAATCTTTGAGCTTTTTTCTTCAAAAAGAAAAAAATTGGGTTCTAGATAATGATTTTTTGATATTTATAGACGTATTATGTTTTATTTGTGGTATGTATTATTTTTCAGTTCTTGAAGAAAAATGGGTTTGGTTTTGATACTGTTTGGATGTTGAAGATTTTTTTCTTTGTTTCAGTCAAAAATATTGAATTTGGTGGACTTGGTCTTCCACTAATTTCATGGTCATTCTGGGAATGTGACAGGTGGTTAGAAAGAAAGAAATCTTTGGTTTTTTTTTTTCTAAATTAGATTTTAGTCAAAAGGGGTAGTTGGTATTTGTTATGTTTCCAATATTATTGAGGAACTTGAGATAAATAAAGAAGGCAATAGGGGTCATTTTGATTATTTTGTTTTTGTTAATTTGATTTAAGATATAAGGAGAACAAGACATTTTTTAAACTAACGTAAATGAGACATTAATGTTGAATTTCTAAAGTTATTTCTCTGATTATTGTGGTGTTGTATTCTTTTATTTTCCCTTGATTTCATTTAAATAAAACAAAATAGAATTTGCAAATTGGGGTTTTAATGCATGTTCTTCTTTGTTTTCAAGTGAATGTATTTTTTTTTAATTTTTTTTTCCTTTTTGAATTGATTTTCAGAGTGAATAAGATTTTGTTCCTATACTTTATTTTTTATTTTTTGATGTTTTCCTTCCATCCTATTTTAACCATTTTCTTTATAAGAATTATTTTTCTTCTGTAATTTAGATTGCTACTCAAAATTGGATATTTTTGCAAACTTGCAAATGACATTCCATTTTTTCTTCTTCCCTTATTATACATACAGATGCCGTGAAAAACAGAGAACAGAAGCGTCACGTCTCCAGTCAGTAAACAGGAAGCTTACTGCCATGAACAAGCTATTGATGGAGGAGAATGATCGACTTCAGAAGCAGGTCTCTCAATTTGTTTATGAGAATGGATACATGAAGCAGCAACTGCACAATGTAAGCGCCTATTTCTTTGTCGAAACCTTTGTGAACTAGCAATGTTTTTCTCATTATGATTGAACTTTCTGTTTTTTTTTTTTTGTGATGAAGGCTCAAATGTCGTCTTCAGTATTAATTTTCTCAGAGGTGGCGCAAATTTATTTGCTAAGTAGAGAAGTTCATGCCTATTGCTTTGATCATGAGTTCAGAAGTCTAATTTCTTTCAAAGTCTCTTTTGCTTGTATGCGTAGTGACAAAGTCAGGGTGTAGGAAAAAATCGGAAAAAAAAAACTGGCAAAAGTTGGCATAGTTTTGAAAAATTAAGAAAAATAAAATGTGCATTATTTACGAAAATGTAAAAAATGTATTTAAACTAAACAAATAAGTCTTGAGTAAAATTTTGCATGAGTCACTCTACTTGTATGTACCTTTTTATCTAGAACTTTTAGTTGTATTTCATTCATTTTGCAAAATCATATTTTTTTTTATTTATGGTTGATTGTTTAAGTCGTAATGTATTCTTTATAATTGCCCTGCTCATGTTAATCCCAAATTTCATTTTTCTTGTTTTAATATCCTTAGCTTCTTAAGGTATTAAAGTGCAATTTTTGTAGGAGATTAGAAAAGCCTTCCTTATAGACTCTAGGATCATCTAATACATCATCGTGATTCACATAGGTCTGTATGATTGCAGAGAATATTTTCCCCGGAAAACCAATTTCTAAACAACCTTAGAAAATTTATCTGGCGATTGTACCTAGGAAAATCTCTGAAGGAGATTTGGTTTTTAGTAGTGTTGTCAAATGCAATTGCATATACTATTTTCTATGAGTAAATCGCATATGCCATCATGGCATATGCTATTTAGGATTTCTGGTTCATTATGCCATGGCATACAAAAGTATGTGGTGGCATATTACTTCAATAAGCAATGATTTGACTATTGGAGCATTAAATTCAAGTTTTTTAAATCTATCTTCTCCTACAACTACCCTATTTCCACCCCCTATTTGTGCATTATTCTAAGCTAGTTCTTTTATTCTTTCACTCGTATATATTCACTTTAAATCTTATTTCTACTTTATTTTTTCAAAATATTGAGTTTATGCATTATAACATAAGATCATAGTATCCAATGATTAGACTATTAAAGCAAAATTAACTTTAATTATCTAGAACTAGAACTTGATAATTAAAGTAGGCCACCTACGTATCATGAATAGTTTATATATTATTGACTACTTAGCTTCTTGAGTTCTTTTATTTTTGTTACTAAATAACTAAACGTGATTAATTTTATTCAATTTGAAAAATGAGTGCTATCCAAAATCCAAATATATTGTTATAGGTTTGTTTTTATTTTCTTATATTTTTCTGTTTTTTTAAATATTTCCCCTCTTTTGTTCTTATTTTTAACTGTTTTTATTTATTTTAAATAAAAAAAATATTTTGTGCAATATGCAACCACATATGCCATATGCCATTTTGCATATGCTATTTGATAACATTGGTTTTTAGTTTGGGTCTTGTATGTATGTACCTTTAATGCAGTTTATAGATCCTTACTAGTACACAATTTCTCTACAGGCATCTGCAGTGACCACAGACATGAGCTGTGAGTCTGTGGTCACAAATGGTCAGCACCAACAGCAGCAAAACCCAACAACAACTCAGCATCCCCAATGGGATGCTAAGAACCCAGCTGGGTAAATGTTTTTTGTTTTTGTGTTTTTCAAGCCTCTTTTATAATATAATGTAGAGATTTATCAAAATGGTACATGAAAATTGAAAAATTACCAAAACGGTGTACTATTCATATTAATTCTGAAAATGGTAAATTGCCGTTTTTTGGAAATAAGGTAATTTTACAAAATGGTAAAATTTGAAATGAACTGTGTTTAATGCCAAAAATGCCCTTTTACCATTTTTTTTGTAAAGCAGTATACATATCTCATGTTTAATTCAAACAGATAGAAATACAACTGTTTTAGTATAGTGATGTTTCCCTTCAAGATTTTGTTTATTTCAGCACTCTACTAAAACAGTTGTATTTCTCTCTGTTTATAAAAGAGCGGGGATATGTAGTTTTGGTATCTAAACACTGTTCATTTCAAATTTCACTGCTTTGGTAAAATAACTTAGTTCTGAAAATGGTAATTTACCGTTTTCGAAATTAAAATGAATAGTGCACTGTTTTAGTTATTTTTCAATTTGTGATGCGTATTTTGGTAAATTACCCTAAAATGTATGTATTAAGACCTCTTTTCTTGTTTTACTAACTAGTTTTAAACTTGACATGTTGTGGATATCTGTAGTCTCCTCGCAATAGCTGAGGAGACCCTGGCAGAGTTCCTTTCAAAGGCCACTGGAACTGCTGTCGACTGGGTCCAGATGCCTGGGATGAAGGTAGTTCAACTCTCCATCATTTCCATCAAATCATTTTTTTTTTAAAAACCTTATTTCAGCCCACTCATTGAAGCTCAATATTTCTGTTTTTGTAGCCTGGTCCGGATTCTATTGGAATCGTCGCTGTTTCTCACAATTGTGGTGGGGCTGCAGCACGAGCCTGCGGTCTCGTGGGTTTAGAACCCATGAAGGTAAGATTTTCTTCTTGCAACTTAATTTTAGAAAGCTGCTATTGGCACCCCAACATTTACTTGTTACAGCCCAATTAAAAATAAAGAAAATAACTGAATGGTTGATAGAAGTAAAACTTGGGGTGTCAATAGAAGCTCTCTTGTATTTTTGTTAAATTTTTATTGTTGGGCTTAGGATTTTATGTGAGCCTAATCATAATTGTAAACCATTACTGAAATTGTTTGAACAAGTGTTCAAATGTTTTGTAACGTTGAGATTACAATTGAAGCCAAACCTTGGTAATGTTTGAAGACTGTGTTTAAACCTTAATTGGGGTGATAAATAATTTGAGAAATTGGGGTGTAATAAGTAAAAGTTGGGGTAGGGTATCTCTAGTTTTAACTGTGTTATTATTTGTTGTGCACTGTAAATTATTTGTTTGTATCTCTTTATATAGGTCGCCGATATCCTTAAAGATCGTCCATTATGGTTTCGTGATTGCCGTTGCCTTGAGGTCTTGAATGTACTCCCTATGGGGAACGGAGGAACCATAGAGCTTATATACATGCAGGTTTGTAGTACATTTGATGTTGAATTGAAGTTGAAAAGATGTTTAAGTCCACTAAATTCCTTGTTTTCTTGGACTTTCCTCAGACCTATGCACCTACAACGTTGGTATCGGCACGAGACTTTTGGACTCTCAGATATACTATTGGTCTGGAAGATGGTAGTCTTGTGGTAACTTACTCATCATGCTTAACTCTGTTTTTGAGTGTGTTTTTGTTGATTTGGCTTTCAAACGTCCAAACTTCACTTCATGGGGGGCATTAAAGAATTAAAAGTTTGAAGTTGTTCTGATGTCCATAAGCAAGATATCAGCTTATATTTTAGGGTATTTTAGAAACACCCCCCGCTAAACTGGTGATATTAGATTTACCCCTTGCAAAATGCAGATTAGGTTTACCCCCTTGACTGTAAGTCAAAGTCGCTTTTTCTTGATGATTTAACAATGAAATTTTGATTCTTTCCAAGACTTGATTTATTAATTTAAGTATTTAAAAAAAAGTCAATTTCTCTGTTAAATTATCAAGAAAATGCAATGTTGACTAATGGTCAAGGGGGGTAAACCTAATATCACCAATTTTACAAGAAGGTATTTCTAAAATACCCTATTTACTTCGATTTGTCAAACAACTGACCCAAATTTGAGTATATCATTCTCACTTTAAACATGTATTTGTAGATATGTGAGAGATCCTTGACGCCTTCTTCTGGTGGCCCCGTGGGCCCATCTACTCCAAATTTCATCAGAGCTGAGATGCTTCCTAGTGGTTATCTTATACGTCCTTGTGAGGGTGGAAGCTCTATAATTCACATTGTTGATCATGTCGACTTAAATGTAAGTATGGTGACCAATCAAATCGTACAGTTTCTGTGATTTCCTTGTTATATATCTTCACGTTATTTCATCCTGGTTTCCTGACCGTGTTTTAGGCATGGAGTGTGCCCGAGGTTCTCAGACCATTATATGAATCGCCAAAAATTCTTGCTCAAAAAATGACAATTGCTGTAAGTACCTGACATGGGCATCATTTTTATAATGTTTCGCTACATTTTTTTTAATCTTACAGTTTGTGGGAATTCTCGTATTGTGCCTGAAATGGGCCTTAGATATTTAATTTCCTTGATGGTGACTTTATATGGGAGTGTGCCTAGGTATCAATCTGAAGCATTGATTGCTGTGCCATTGCATGGTTATGGGTCATTCTATATACATGGTCTACTACGAAGAGAAATGTTTTGTATTATTTACAGATACACACCTGACACCCCCTTATGTTTTGTTTTGGAAGCTGCTATTAGCACCCCAACTTTTACTTGTTACACCCCAATTAAAAATAAAAGAAAATAAGTGAATGGTTGAGAATAAGCAAAAGTTGGGGTGTTCCAATGTAAACTCTTGTTTTTTTTGGGCTAGATTTCATTTTTTTTTCCTTTTGGGTTTAGGATTTTGTATGAGCCTAATTATAATTGTAAACAACTACTGAAATTGTCTAAACGAGTGTTATAATGTTTTCTAATGTTGAGCCCAACCTTCGTAATATTTGAAGAGTATGCTTTATTCTTTAAATGGGGTGATAAATAATTTAAGAAATTGGTGTGCAATAAGTAAAATTGGGGTGCCAATGGTAGATCCCTTTGATTCTGGAGTCAGACATTTGTCCCCTTCTATGTAGGCATTGAGGCACATACGGCAGATCGCACAAGAGACTAGTGGTGAGATTCAGTATGGTGGAGGTCGTCAGCCTACTGTTCTACGGACTTTTAGTCAGAGAATGTGCAAGTAAAACCATCAATCAATTTGCTATATTATATTTTATCATTGCTTGATATGTTTCCCTTTGCTCAAAGCTTTTGATAAATGGGGTGCAGGGGTTTTAACGATGCTGTTAATGGATTTGCGGATGATGGGTGGTCACTGATGTGTAGTGATGGTGTGGAGGATGTCACCATAGCCATTAACTCCTCTCCAAGCAAACTTCTTGGTTCTCAGGGGAACTCTTCAAATATGCTCTCTACTGTAGGAGTTGGAGTGTTATGTGCGAAGGCGTCCATGCTGCTACAGGTACATTCCTAGAACGTAAATATAAATGACTATGCTGTCTATATATTTCTATCTTTATGGTAGGGTATCCAATTAGTTACCTCTATTTAAATATCATAGGATTGACACTATGAATTTTACATGTTTTGTTTATCAAGATCGTTGTCTCCTTTCAATATGTTTTGTACTTCTCAGTATCTTTGACATTAAAATTCTTTTCGAGTTTCAAGAATTCCGGCAGTTGGATGAACATGCTTATCTTAGGATTTTGGTTGTCTGATTAAATGCCTTGCAAAAATATATTGATTACAATGCCTTTTTTTTGTGTTTTAAGTTAAATACCGAATTCTGAATTAGATCGGTTGTTGTTTTCGCATAACTCTCATCTTCTCAATGGGAATGCACATAAGAACATGTGAAGAAAAAATAAATTCTACTGGAATTATCGTTTGCCGATGAATTTTCTGTTTCTTCTACTAGAGTTTACCTGGGCATGGGCATAGTCTTTGGGGGTTAAGAAGGTAGTAGAGGAAAGCTAATAAAGTTGGAGTCATATTATTGGAAAAGGGGCATAAGAGGAAATATAATGAAGCTGGAGGATTATTCTTGGAAAGGAGGAGAGAAAAAGGGAATAAAGTTTAAAGTTGTTCTCGAGATGCATGTGACATTGAATCTGAACCCCTCTTCATGGGGGGGAATAAACATTCGGAAGACAACTGTTGGGTTTTATAATATAGATATGTGATTCAGAACTCCAAATTGGGCCGTGATGAATCGACGCGGCAAAACATACGCAGTCTGTATGCGGCTGACGTGGCAATGACACAGAACCATAGATCTTTTTCTTTGGGATACACAAGGAAAAGATCAACGGTTCTGTGCTCTTGCCGCGTTGATTTATTCTTAGTTCTCCAAATTTACAAAGTAAGAGTGGATAACTTCTTGTGCAAATGCATTCTTTTCCTTTGTTACTATATGGGCTTGTGTAGAAACCACTGTGAGTTCTTTCACATGTTCTGTTCTTTTTTGTTTAATTGATCTTAGATGTAAACAGTCTTTCTGGCTTTTATTAACAGTAACAGATGGTGAGAGAACTTTAAAAATTAGAAACTTATTTTCTTTTCTTTTTTTCTTTCTATGACCTTCAATTGGTTTTACATTTCCCTATTCTTTGTAGTAGAGTTTCTAACCGTATGTCTATGAGTATGTAGAATGTGCCACCCGCATTGCTTGTTCGCTTTCTGAGGGAGCACCGTTCCGAGTGGGCCGACTCTGGTGTTGATGCTTACTCTGCCGCATCTCTGAAAGCTACCCCTTATGCAGTTCCGGGTGCAGTACCAGGCGGATTCCCCAGTAGTCAGGTCATCTTACCTCTAGCTCACACTGTGGAACATGAGGAGGTAACTGTTCTAATATAGATGGTTATTCATTTATAACACAGGTTGAGGTCTGTCACATGTATGACGACATGGGAAGGGATGGCACTTGTAATGTCAGATTATGTGATTATAGTGTAAACTTCACATGTCAAACATGCATGCTTTGATGTGTTTCTTTGTGCAACCTTAAATAAATGACATGTGACAGACTGCTAATTTGTTTTCTAATATAGTTCTTAGAGGTGATTCGTCTTGAAGGCCATGGATTTTCCCAGGATGATGCTGTCTTTTTACCAGATATGTACTTGTTACAGGTTGGTAATTTTATACATCTACTAACGGGTAAAGTATGCGTGTCAGACACATACCATATTTTGATACTCCAGTGACTGGTGCGACATTTCCACTTTTTTTCCCTTTCGAATATGGTATGATATTGATTTTAGGCATTATCGAAGATGATCAGGTTTTCCCTTTTTGTTTGAAATTTTCTTTATAGAAGATATAATATTAAATATATGCCATTTTCTCTGTGTATAGGTATGCTACATAGTTTTTCACATAATCCATTAATATTCGATATATACAAATATTTCTTCTTTTTTTATATATCTTCTAAAAAATTTACTTTGTTCCTATGTAACAATGACATGGACATGTGCATTAAAAATATCAAACAAAGATACTTGCATTTAAAGTAATTTCTTTATTTGAAATTTACCATACCAATTTAGAAGTCACCTTTGATGCCAAATCAAAGAAGGGTTAGACTGCATTAGGTGTGATGGTATGTATTGGTAAATGCTATCATGGATGGTTGTGTTTGTGTTTGACACGGAAAAACTCTAATAAGTGGCATTTAATTGCAGCTTTGCAGTGGGGTTGATGAGAACGCAGCTGGTGCTTGTGCTCAGCTTGTCTTTGCACCCATTGATGAGTCCTTTGCCGACGATGCTCCATTACTACCATCAGGTTTCCGTGTTATACCATTGGATCCCAAAACAGTTGAGTTGCATTTCTGAACTTAGCTTTGCCTCCCATTTGTTTTTCTTTTTTGTCCTGTATACACATTTTTGTTTTATATTTCAGGATGGGCCCGCAACAACTCGTACACTGGATTTGGCTTCCACATTGGAAGTGGGACCCGGTGGAACTCGTCCGGTTGGTGAAACAGCTTCTAACAGTTACAACCTGAGGTCAGTGCTGACTATTGCGTTTCAGTTCACATATGAGAACCACTTTCGAGATAGTGTCGCGGCTATGGCGCGGCAATATGTACGAAGTGTAGTAGGGTCTGTTCAGAGAGTTGCCATGGCTATTGCCCCATCATCTGGTCTAAGCCCCCACATGGGCTCAAAACTACCACCGGGGTCTCCCGAGGCTCTTACCCTTGCACGATGGATTTGTCAGAGCTATAGGTTTGTCTGTAACTTAACTATTTTGGACATTGTACTTGCTTTATGTGAGCTAATATTAATTTTCATGGTTCTAGATCTAATCAAAGTTTTAATGAAGTTCAGCATGAATTTTTTAAATATCCAATGGTTTTGAACAAATCTATTTCACTTTTCTAACTTTCAAAGAACCCTAGTCATAATTCCTTGTGGAGCATTACATTAATCAAAATCAGAGTAGTTTTTTATTAACTTTGGATTGGTACCTGCTTCGAAAAGAATATTTTGGAGTTGGTCCAATGGTCCAAGTTTCTCTCTTTTCCAACATTGGTCATTGTGTGGGGTCCAACCCCTTTCAGCCAAATCTCATCCAACAAAAATACCCCTAGTATTAGTACTTGTTGTGGAGTGAGACCACAGTTCATTGGGATGGCTAACCTTGAGGTCATAACCATGTTCAGGGTTGTAACTATTTCTCAACTGTTGTAACCTAATGAATAGTAGAGCTGCTATTGGTGCCTCGACTTTTACTTATTACAACCCATTTTCTTACATTATTTATCACACCCCAATTAAAGATTACAACACACCATTCAAACATTACAAAGGTTTTGGCTCAAATTACTATTTCCACGATATATCACGTTAAAAAAATTTCAGTAGTTTACGATTATGATTAGGCTCATGTAAAATTCTAAACCTAAAAAATAGAAATCTAGTGAAAAAAGAGAGCTTCTATTGGCACCCCAACTTTTACTTATTCTCAATCATTAATTATTTTTAATTGGGGTGTAATAAGAAAGTTGGGGTGCCAATAGCAGCTCTCAAGAATAAATATTAAAACGAAAATTTTCTTTCTCTGAAGCTACTAATAATAATAATTTGCTTGCCTCATTTTTCAGATTCCACACTGGAGTTGAGCTCCTTCGGGCAGACTGCCAAGCTGGCGATTCCTTGTTGAAACTACTGTGGCACCATTCCGATGCGATAATGTGTTGTTCTCTGAAAGCAAACGTAATTAAGTTTTCAACTCCATATGATGCATTTTTTAGTGAATATTAATTTTCCTTACTAAATTTAGCTCGATCTTAATCCCATTACTAAAGCTTTTATTACTTTATTAATTAATTAATTTAGTTTCCTTATTTATTTGTTTTTGGGATTTGATAAAACCAAGATGAGCTGACACGGTTTGAAAACATTATGTCAGGCTTCTCCAGTTTTCACCTTTGCAAATCAAGCGGGGCTTGACATGCTAGAGACTACGCTTGTGGCCCTTCAAGATATAATGCTCGACAAAATTCTTGATGAGGCTGGCCGTAAAATGTTATGTTCCGAGTTTCCCAAGATCATGCAACAGGTAAAAAGCTAAGAACCTATGCTATAAATTATAATTTGAAAAAAAAATAAAAAATTAGACACGACCCATCAAATATTAGGCAAACCTTTTACGTGATACGAAGCATAAGGATGCCCCTCTCTTTCATTTCATCTTTTGTACAAAAATTCATTTAAACAGAAGCTACGTTGGGGGGTGCATCTTGTAACTTGCACAGATTTGATTGCAGGGTTATTCTCACCTTCCAGCAGGGATTAGTTTATCCAGCATGGGGAGGCCGGTTTCTTATGAGCAGGCCATTGCATGGAAGGTTTTGAATGAAGAAAACTCCAATCACTGCTTGGCTTTCATGTTCATGAACTGGTCCTTTGTTTGAAGTAGTAACAATCTTAGATCCTTGTAGTTTTCTCAATGTTATATACTTTTTGCTCAAGACATCATGGTAGTAGGATTGTCCAAATTCCATACTCTTTATGGATGGTTTACTATTTAGAGATGTTGGGGTATTATATTATATTCTTAGTTTTTCATCTGTTAATAGTTGTTTGCTTTGGATGGTTTATGTTATATTCTCTTCTTATAACCATATTTTGTGTGCCAATAATTCACTAACCTCTACTTCATGATTCTGCTGGGCATAATAATGTCTGTTTTGTTGATGCACATTTAATAAAACTTATGTCAGATTTTGATTGTGTTAGATAAAAATTATCATTCATTTGTCCAATTTTAATGTACTTGTTCATGGTGATTTATTTATTCTAGATAAAAATGATTTTTATATATATTGAAATATTTTTTTTATATTGAAATTTTAACGTACTTGTTCATGGTAGTTTTTTACAACACTTGTAACTTGGTTTATTGATAATAGCTTTTTAGCCTTTTTTAAACTTCTCCTAGACATAATCTCTAAAAATTCAAACTACTTGATGTTTGAATGTTGAAAAACTAGAAAATTTGAAGGTGTAGGGTATAATGATAAAATGTTACCATGGGAATCATCCATTAAAGTTAATCTGACAAACCCCCCTCATCAGAATAATTAATTGAATTTTATCACTATTGCCCTTGTGACTCATTGTTATTTATAATCATTTATTATTTGTGTGTTTGGAGCCATCATAAGCATTTCAAAGTCTTACCCAACCAAATTATGTCCATTTTAAAAAGCTTTGAAGAACCTTCTCATGACATGGTCCCTCCACCACCCATATGTTTTGGTGAACATTTGAGACATCTCCACCTATGCAAATTTCTTGTGGTGGGGGCAATATTATGAGTCAAAAGTGGTAACATATGAATTCTTGTAACATTTCAAAATTCTTGTGGGGGCACACAAGTGTCGTCCCAACATTCGCTTCACCTAAATCCGTCTTGTTTCTATTTTTTTTAAAATTGATTTAACATGTCTCTTGACCTTGGTCTTTTTTTATAAATTAATGAAAAATGATCATTGTCATCTAAGAGGTTGATGATCGGTTTTTAATTCATTTTTCATTGGTCTATAAGAAAGATCAACGGCAAGGGGCATGTCATCGGTTATGAAACACAATGTTATTTTCATTTATTTATAATATAAAAATAAAATGGAAATTTGTATTCACCACTTTTATCACAATTTTTCTTAGATAAATAAGATTGGAATTTAATCTTAGCATGAGTTGTAGGAGGATAATTTTTTATTTTATTAATTAATTTTTTATTTATTTTTCTTCAATTTTATTGTCTTTTCTCATTCTTTCAAAATATTCATTTAATTTTGTATATCAACTTTCCTCTTTTACTATTTTTTTTTAATAAGGTTTAATTTTATTATCTTTCCTCTTTTACCCCTTAATCTCAAGGGGATATTCATGATTAACACTAATATTCTCTTAAATAGTAGTGGTATCACATGTCATTAGAGAAATTATTATTTATTTTGGAAAAATGATCGTAAAAATTTATTTTTTGATAATATGTATCAAAAAGTCCCTATAAAAAGATGTGGATCCTTTAGTACTCACGTGGACTTTTGAAGTCAAAATACCTTAATTAACTTTCCAATAACTTTAGAAATTTAAAGAGAGTTTGAGAGATTACATTTCCACGTTTACGTCTTAAGGGAGAATTGGGCAAAAAAGATTAATAAATTGGAAAGTCAAGATAAATGATATGGAGATATGAAATTTTGGATGAAGACCTGAAAACCTTTATGAACTGGAGCTGGAAGTATGACTGGAATTGGTCCATATTGATTCCACTAGTCGGCGAACCAATTTGGGAATTGGATTTTAATTTAATCATTGAAAAGGAAAAATCAAGAATGGTTATATTGGTCGTTTTGGAAAGTAAATGTATTAAATCAGGTTTTTTGGTAATTCCAGTAATTGTAAAATTGAGGATTAAAGGACTTGAAAAATCTTTCAAGTTCTGGTTCTACTTGGATAATGGGTACTAGGTTTGACTTGTAAACGTACTGGAGTTTTAAATTGAATGTTGGAACATGTTTTGCTTCAAGAAGATTTTGAGGAGACGAAGAACTGGAAATTGTTTGAGCATATGATTTGACTGGACTAATTGTTCCTAATACTTAAAATCTGTTAGAAAGATTGTTGGGAGAACCAATTTGTGAAGGTTTGACTAGAATTACTTTCTGGGTTTGTGGAACTAGAGGAGGCATGACATAAAAACTTTTAGATTTGGGTTTTAATGGTGAAGAATTGGATTTTTCAGCCATTTTTCTTTCCTTGGAGAAATTCTCTGGTAAGAAAATCGGGAATATAATTAGCTCATCTTTTTATATATTCTATCTTAGAAAAAAAAAATAGATAAAATAGTTTGCCATCTTGCGAATATATGTTTTGAAGCAATATTTTTAACATCCTTTTCTAAGACAAACTTTGCTGATTTACAATCAATTCTTAAAAGAAATTCTTGGTTTAAAAGATCTTTTTGGAATTTCGAAATACATAAGACAATAGATAAAATTTTCGTTTTCACTGTTGAATACTTTTGTTGTGTTGGATTCCAAGCACCTGAAGTAAACTTTATTAATTGTTTCTTTCCATCTTTTTCTTGTTTTAGTATTCCCCCATATCTTAATTCACTAGCATCTGTTTCAATAATTTTTAATTGTTTTGGATTTAGAATATTTAAACAAGAAATTTCTTCTAATCTGACTTTTAATTTTCTTACTACTTCTGTATGTTCTAAATTCCATTCTGGGGACTTTTTTTTCTTAATCTTTGGAATAATGGTTTGGCAATTAAGTATAAGTGTTGATAGAAATTACTTATATAATTTAAACTTCCTAAAAATCTTTGTAATTATTTTTTATTTTTTATTTCGTCAGGGAATTTGTTTGTAAATTGTAAGGATCTATCAATAGGGATTATTGTTCCGTCTGTAATATTGTGTCCTAAGAATCTAATTTTTGTTTGAAATAATACAAATTTCGGGGTTGAAATTACTAAACTATGAAATTTAATTATGTTAACAAAGGATTCCAAATGTTTCCAATGTTGATCTATTGATTTTGAATATATCAGGACATCATCTATATAAACTATTATAAATTTTAAAAATTGATTAAAGATATCATTCATAATTTTTTGAAATTCACTCGGTGCATTCCATTCATAATGGCCAAATGGAACTGTGAAAGCTGTTTTGTATCTATTTTTTTTCTGAGACTTGAATTTGTTAAAACCTTGATTTCATATCAAATTTTGAAAAGATTGATGCTTCATATAATGTATTTAATAAACTTTTTTATTGGTAATGAGATACCTAATCCATCTAAGAACATCATTAAGAGGCTTATAATTGATTACTAATCTTGATGCTCCTCTTTCTATTTCTGAATGTTTCTGAATATAAAATGCTGAACAATTCCATGGAGAATTACTTGGTCTTATTAAGTTTTTGTCTAATAAGTCTTGGATTTCTTTTTTGCAATATTCTAGAGTTTCCTTATTCATTTGTATTGGTCGAGCTTTAGTCTTAATATTTCTTTCATCAAAACTGAGTTCATATGGAAGATCTATTACATGTTTTTTCTATGCCAAAAGGCATTAGGTAAATTTGAACAAACTTATGTTTCTAGATTTATTTTAAATTCTTGAATTTTATTTAATAATACTAGATCTTTTAATTGTTCTTCTATCTTTAAAAAGTTTACTTCTGTTTTAAATATTGCAATTGCTTTTCTTTCCTGGTTATTATGTTTACAGTTCTTTTTATGGATTTATTTTTTACTATATTTAACTTTTTCTCTTGTGGTTCTTCTATAAATTTAAAATGTACTTCTTGATCTAAGAGTCTACTTTTAAGTCCTGTGTGATCTACCGTGAATGATTTTATTAGATTCGGAAATGGTGTTCCTAAAATAACAAATTTTGTTAAGTTTCTTACTAGGATGAAGTGAGTATTTATACAAACTCCTTGATTACATACGTGCACGTATGTTAATTTGTATTTTATTTTTAAATTTGAACCGTCTACTGTCAAAATTCTTTATGTTATTTTTTCAAAATACTTGATTGGTATAATTCATTCTTGTATACAATTTAAGTCTGCTCCTGAATCTATTAAAGCTACTATTTCAATCATAAATTCTTTATTTATAACCAATTGTATATTAACAAACCATTTTTGGTATTCTATCTTGTTTATTAATAAAATATAATGTTTTTCTTCAATTTCTTTTCCTTTAATATGAGTCGAGTTGAAATTTAATATATCAATTTGTTCTTGTTGTTCTTTACTAATTATTCTTCATTTTCTAATTTCTTTTTTACTTGATTTATCTCTTTTTGTATATCTTGGATAGTAATTTCTTTGTTTAGTTTGTTTTCAAATTTTTTGAATATTTCTTGAAGATTATAGTTGGGTTTTTGTTATTTTAATTCTTCTTTTTTAATGGTATTTCTTAATTAGATTAAATAACATTTTTGTAATTCTGGATCCTCTATATTGTCAATATATTCAAATAATATTTTTTGTTCTTTTGTTAGTACATTTATTGATTTGTCAGAACATTTGCAGGTTGTGTTACAAAATTGTACTGATTTATCTTTGTCTTCTTCGTAGCTTTTATTATTATTTGAACTGTTTATTTCTTCCTTCTGATCTATTTCATTACTACTTGAGTACTCTGAATTAATCATTAAATTAAATAATTGTAATTTTAAATTTTTATCTATTTCTAGTTCATTTATTTTTTGTTTTTACTTTGCATTAATTTTTATAATGCCCTACTTTTCCACACTTATAAAAATTTTCGTATACGTATAACAATTTTGTATATCAACTTCCTCTTTTACTACTTTTTTTTTTTAATAACGTTCAATTTTATTATCTTTCCTCTTTTACCCCTCAATTTTAAGGGTATATTCATGATTAACACTAATATTTTCTAAAATAATAGGTATCACATGTCATTGAAAGAAATTTATTATTTATTTTGGAAAAATGATCGTAAAAATTTATTTTTTGATAATATGTATCAAAAAGTCCCTATAAAAAGAAATGGACCCTTTAGTATTCACATGGATTTTTGAAGTCAAAATACCTTAATTACCTTTTCAATAACTATAGAAATTTAAAGAGAGTTTAAGAGATTACATTTCCACGTCTACATCTTAAAATTAATGGTATGTCCTCATCATCATATATTAGATTTATTAAAATATTTACAATATAATTTTAAAACCTAACTTGAATTTTCATCGAATCGAATCAACTTAAAAACTTGACTTAAATGAAATCATATCAATTTTATGAATATTTCAAAAATAATTTTTAATAATTAAAAATATTTATATTTTATTTTCTACAAAAAAATATTAACAAAACTAAATACTTGATCAAGATTTTGAATTGACTCCGTGCATTTTTCAGCTAATTCAGCTAAATTGATTTGACAAGTTGGTTCCAACGAGTTTGGGGTCGTTACCGTGGGGGGTCACCTCTGAGACAAACTACGGTTCCTTTGAATTTTTAAAATTGTTAAAAGGGTAGTTCTGGTATTCTACTTTAAAAGAAAATCCTGAAAAGGTCCTTTTTGGTTGAATATTTTATATAACTAGGTTTTATAAATGGGCCGTATTCTTTGTTAAGGAGTCTTTTTTTTTTTTCGTAAGTCACATTTACTACAGGGAATCTTTTGGTCCATTCCAAAAAGAAATACGATTTTTAATAAAGCGATTCTGTTGCCATATGTAAGCAAATCTAAAGAATTGATGCACATCTTAGATGCTATTAGGGCATCTCTAACCGTTACTCAAATTTTTACTCAGATTCAAACACTTCAATGCTAAACTTAAAAAATCAGGCTAATCTTATTAACTTAGTAAGATTTCAAATCTTATTGAGGATCTTGAGCTCACATTGTGACATTTTAAAACACGATTCAATGCCATAGAATTGTAGAAGACATAATTTTAGAAATTCTAAAAAAAATAAAAAATTTCATCATTGAATTTTAATTTTAAATTTAGGAGTTCAGTAGTCGTCCATTTTCAACATCTTGGATGAAGCCCAAAATAGAATTTTTAGATTTTTTTTTTTTTTGAATATGAGTTTTTCCATGAAATCTGAAAGACACTAATGTTAGATTGTTAATGTAGTAATCCGTATGGACATGACAACCTTAGTAATATTTGAAATTTACTAAGTTAGCATGAAAAGCAATTATCTTACCTTCAATTTGAGTTTGAATTTGACTAAAACTTAATTTAATATAATTTTGAGTAAAAGTTTGGATGCAGAAAAGTACAAATTTATTCAAAATTTGAATTTGAGTATGACTAACTAAGGGTTGGAGATGGCCTTAGAAGCTCTCCTTTTAATACCATATTTTTTAATAAAATCTATAATATAAAATGGGATTTTTGTACAAATCATAAACATAATTCATGGTGTGAATTGTGTTGGAAAAATCCAAGAGTGGAGATCAATTCCCTTAAAAAAAAAAACACTACATAAAACTACCCGCATAAACCACCCAAACTTCCTATAACCAACTCTTTCTCTCTCTCTTTCTCTACAAACTCACAACTTCATGCCTCAAAGCGTATCTCTTTTTTGCTTTAAACACTTAATCATCCTTCTCTTTCGTGATCTTTTTCATTTTCTTTCTTTCTTATCAAACAAATAATGGAGCAACAAATGTATATATTGGATATCTATTTTTACTCAATGTCTCATTCAATTGTCCTATTCGATGTGTATGATGGATCAAAATTTTCTTTCTCCTTCTTTGAGTGTGCTATCTTTACGAACATTTTTGATGAAAAACAAGATTTAACGACCATTAATGACTTGACAACAAAAGATCTAAAACATCAGCTTTGAATTGATTAGAGATCAAGGTTAAAAATTTATAAATATGGATAGAGATTAAAAAGTAAAATGGTTTTTAACTTTCAAATGCCACCAGACTAGCTTGACTCTCTTCGAAAAACACTTTCCCTACTATCGACAGTTTCTTTTATTTTTATTTTTCACTAAATAAAATAATAATTGTTTTGTTTAAGTATTTTAAATATAACATCATCATTCATTTTTAAACATGTAAGGCACAAAAGTGAGTATCTAAATAAATTTGGGGTCTTGTTAACGTGTGCCATTGGACATATGTTAAAGTGCAATAAATATACTTTGGATTTGGATTTGGATTTTGTATTGAAAATACGTTTAAAAAAAAATTAATTTTTTATCAAAATATTATCATAGTCCAACTTTTACTAATGCCACACCAAGTCTTAAATTCAAAATACCGGCGTACGACTATGATGTATGTACATGGATAAGATGATGCTATATATCATGTGATGTGATCCGCCCCCATACACGATTGAGTTAAATGAGGCAATTTGTCTGGCAACCAACCCATATAAATAATAATAAATAAAAATATAAATAGAAGAGGACGGGCTCGCGTTTCCACGTCTTTTAATAAGTCCACAGAGGGCCCAGCCCAACAGAGCTTTCAACGAGGGCCTTAGGGTTAGGACTTAGGATTAGGGTTAGGTTTTTTTAAAAAAATTATTTATTTTGTTCTGTTTGTTTGTTTGTTTTCTTTTTCTGCATTTAAACCACCGAGGCGTTAAAGGTGAATGCGAAAGGCTCTGGTTTTCGAGCCCTCTCTCTCGTTTCTCTTTTTATATTTTTTTATATTAATTTTTGCAGGTAAGCAACTGTTCCGCGTGGCTGATTTTCTTACTTTTTGTCGATTTCGTTGCCTCCACAACACAGCTGTTTTTTCTCTCTCTAACTTTTATTTTTTATTTTTTATTATAGGTTAAAGATCAGATCGGCGTGCTTTAAATCCTCTTTTATGCTTCACTTTATTATCGAAGAAATTAACCTAAAAGAAGTAAGATAAGGATCTCTCTTGGTGTTTGTGTTTGTGTTTCTGTGAGAGAGAGAGAGAGAGAGAGAGAGAGAGAGGGATCTGGTTTTGGTTTTGTAGGTCGTAGATCTGATAGATCATGATGTTCTGATCAAGTTTGGTGAATTTTTTTTCAGAAATCAGGATATTTAGTGGTGTAATATTGACCGATTGCAGATCTTTGAATTTAGTCATGAAATGAATGGTACGGTGGTTTTAATTTTACTGTTTTGGGGAGAAAGATATGGAGATGAGAAGAAGAAATCATGATGATTTTGGGAGAAATATTTTTAATGTGATAGAAAGATTAGTTAGGGTTTCCAGTCCACATAGATATATATGCTACAGACAGGAATAAATGTGACTCTTCGATTTTGGCCAAACAGTCACAAGAGGATTCGTTATTGCGTCAAAGATCTTCCGTTTAATTACAAATGGACTTCTCTTACACACAAAAGTTTCCTACTGGTTTTGATGCTTCTGTTCAACTAAGAATATTCTCCTATCTCAGCTATAGGTTTGATCGTGAGATTTGAATTTTCCAGTAACTCTTAAAATTTCCTACTTCCTACAGATGTTCGGGAAATTTTATTTTGGGTAAATTACACTTTGATCCCCCAATGGTTTGGTATAATTTTATATTGACTCCCTAACATTTTGGTAATTACACTTAACTCCCTGTTAGAAATGGAAAAATGGTGTTAAGTTTCAGATGTTATTTTATTATTTTTTTCCTCTTTTATTTTACAATTTTTTTTTTCAATCAAAAATTATATTTTAAAAAGGGTAAAATGATCTTTACAAAGAGAAAATCATTATTTAACTGTTTAGATGATACTAACAAGTCGATGGAAGATGAAAAGTGAGCAATAAATAATTATAAGGTAAGTGCAAATGTAATAATGTTAAGGGGTCAACATAGAATTATGCCAAATCATAGGGTGTGAAAGTGTAATTTATCCTATTATTTGTTTCACAAATGTTTGGGAAATTTATTTTCTTACAAATGCCTGAAAAATTTCAACTAGTAGTATGAAGAATTAACTTAAAGTTGTTGTATTGGGCAATAATTTTTTTTGTTTTGGATTGATAATGTTCATGTCAATAATGAATATTAATACAAATAACATCCCATAAATTTTGGGTTCAATACATGGATGTATTCCTCCAATTAATTTTGTTTATACCAACATCTTATTTTTTTATTATTGTTCCTACCCTCTGTAGACACCCCATTTTTGCATCCGCCTGATTAATCAACTCGTCAACCCGATCGCAATAATTCCCAATGATGGATGTGTATTCCATTACTTTATTTTGTTACTAGATGTGTTTCAGAAATCCGGATGAGGTATCTCGAACTGACAAAACCTTAGAAATCACGCTACGCTAGAAAAAATACGATCCCAGAAACATAGAAATCATCATTTGCAAACAAAAATAAGCTTTACGATAAAAATTACTAAAAATTGACCAAATTACCAAAATACCCCTAACCTCAAAACAATCCTAGAGCCTACGTCACGCTTAGAAAAACTCTCTCGAACACATAAAATAACAAATCGAAATCAAATAAATCATTTCACCAATTTTAATAAAATTTGACAAAATTACGAAAATGCCCCTCATAAAGTTCATGACCATTTCACACAAAAAATTTCATAAATGACACAAACTAATATTTCCATTGAATTCCTTACGAAAAATCGATTCTAAAACATCCGAGAACATTAAAAATCGACTTGAAACGTGAAAAGTCCTCTTCGGGGGCAAAATGGTAATTTCACAATTTTCATAATTAAAAATTTCGAAATTAATAAATAAAACATTAAATAATTAAAGTGAAACATTAATGAAATTAATTTAAAATTTTGAATTGAAGAAATCGATCAATCGGACTTTCAAGTAAAATTGTTTAGGGTTCGTGAGATATTTCTATAAGGACCCTTCCATTTGAGGGTCCAAAGAATTAAAGATATTTTAGAGGGGGGTTCTCCAAAAATTAAAAGTAAATCAAGCAAGACTGAAGTCAAGGTATTAAAGTCAATCAAGTGAGACTGAAGTCAAAATTAAAGTCAATTAAGCAAGACTGAAGTCAAAATATTAAAAGTCAATCAATTAAGACTAAAGTCAAAACATTAAAAGTCAATTAAATAAGACAAAAAGTCATAATAGAATTCTAATTAAATAATAACTCTATCTAATAGAGTTCTAACTTAAAAACAATTCTACCTAAAACAATTTCAATTAAAACACAATTCTACCTAAAACAATTCTAACTGAAACACAACTCTAACTAAAAGAACTCTAATTAAATACTAACTCTATCCAAATCAACCCCTAAAAACATCTATAAATAGAGGTGCTCACACCCTATTTTCGTATCAAATCAAAGAAAAAATCCTAGGAAAAGTAGGTGAAGAAGCCCCCACAACCTCTCCAAAACCCTAATTTTGGAGCCTCAACTCCTTACCTAACACCCCTGCTCTGATTTTAGCCTAAAAAACACCCAAAAACCTCTTAAAAACATTCCAAAAATCCACAACAAATTCGAAGCACCCAGATCCAAGAAAGAGATACCTTACCTCGGAGATCAGAAATCAGATCCGGAGATAGAACGAAGTAAGGAATACAGTACAAGGAGCTGTTTTCACCAGATCTGAGGGAATATCACCTTTGCAGATCGAAGGTAAGTTTTTTATTTTATTTTTTAATCTAGGTTTGTCATTAGCGATGTAGATTTATTTGGGATAAGTAGAGACCGGCAATGGCCGGGCGGGGTTGGTGCCTAACACCTTCCAACCCCGTAACATGATCCCCGGATTCAGATTTTCTGTAGTAGATTAGTGTTTATCCATTTTAGAGTCAGTTTGGTTCCTAGACCACAATAACTAGGTGGCGACTCCCAAATCTCAAGGGTCAAAAGCGGATCCGCGCACCCCGCGGATCGAGGGCGCTTTCAGTGGTGACTCTGCTGGGGACTATTGAGGATTAAACTTGAAAAACCCCAAGTATGGGAGCATTGCCAAGATGACCTAGTTTTTTTTTATTTAGTTGGATTTATTTTATTTTATTTTTTCTGTTTAATTATTTTTTGTCTTGATTGTAGATGATTTTGGGTATTGCGTTTTTTTTTTTCCAATTAAGGATCACTTTTTGATGACCCCTAAATAATGAAAGATTCAAATTGACCTATGAAAATGATGGAATGATGAAGGTTGGACAGAAATATTAAAACGTTTTTAGAGAATATTCTGGTGAGAATTAAGTCTGAGAACCTCTTAATAAAACATAGATCTCGTCGAGTAGATTAATTTAGAATCTGAGTTCACTCAATTTCGTTATCGGAAGCCTTAGATATCATCGATGCAAGTTCAATCTCTAAATCTGGAATTATTTCTGAATGAAAGTTGGGACAGCAACGTTAAAACGTTTTTACAGAATATTCTAGTGAGAATTAAGTCTGGGAGCCTATTAATAAAACGTAGATCTCATCGAGTAGATTAATTTAGAACTTGAGTTCACTCAATTTCATTATCGGAAGCCTTAGATATCATCGATGCAAGTTCAATTTGTAAATCTGGAATTATTTCTGAATGAAAGTTGGGACAGCAACGTTAAAACGTTTTTACAGAACATTCTGGTGAGAACTAAGTCTGGACACCTATTAATAAAATGTAGATCTCATCGAGTAGATTAATTTAGAACTTGAGTTCACTCGATTTCGTTATCGGGAGCCTTAGATATCATCGATGCAAGTTCAGATTATATTTTCCTAATTTACAGAAAATCTGAATTTATCTAATGTTGGCACAATTAATGTTCTTGAGAGTGAGCTCATCTCAACCATTGTCATTCTATCATCAATGTAACACCTATTGGAATCTCGATTTATTTTGGATCACCCAAAAGTGATCATTGATTGGACCTTAAAAATTATAAAAATTATGCCTATTGCAATGTTTGTTTGATCATTATCATATGCCATATTTATTGATTAATTTACCATGATCTTGCTTGAAATACATGATTGATGTTGATCGTAATGTTAATGTGCTTATGTGATGGGAATAATGTGATCTTAATTGAATATTCATATGATTTGAATGATTTTGGTTTTGATTAAATGTATGATTGGTTTGATTGGATCCATGGGCCCATTTGTTTGAAAAAGGTCCCGGGCACACCCCACCCTGTTTTGCACACACCACATGCACGTTTACTGTTTTACTCACTTACACGTCCCATTTAGCCAACGTGGCACTAGTGCGTGGCCCGATCTCTTCGGAGATGCGACGTCATTCATGAAACCCACAACTCCAGTCACGTACCTTAGGGTATATCAAACTGGGGGCATCAATACCATCTGATCAGGTGATTCTGAGAAGTATGTTGATGCACCCAGGCTGGAGCGACCTGAGCCTTTGACCTATTGTAAGCCACACAGTCACATGTCCCGATTGCCAACGTAGTACTAGTACGTGGTCGGTCCCCTCGTGGGATGCCAAACCATTTATGAAAGCTACAACTCTTGACTCATACCCGTAGGTATAAAAGATAGTCTAAGTATATCAATTGCACTTCCTGGTCAAAACCGATGCCTAAGCAAGATCTTGCCCCGCTGTACCCTACTGTACGAGGGGGATAGACTACGTCTATTCTAGACGAGAGGTATTTAAGTGGGCCCTTGCTCAGCATTGTGCGCCACCTCTCAACTGGAGATCAAACTGACTGTTTTTTGACTTCAGAGAAGTGAATTGAGGTTTTAGATTATCACCTATATGGTATATCAAACCAAGTCACCACGTATTGAAAGGTATATAGGTGTGCTTGGGCAAGGGTGGCCAGATAAAAATGCATTGCACGTAGTAAGCTTAGAGTCTAGAAACCTTCCCAGTAGGTCACGACTTGAACTTATCGTGGGTGTTCCCGGGTTGTTTATTGAATGAATGCATGTGATTGATGAATGTATGTGAGTGATGTGAATGATGAGATCAAGAATGTATGGTTGTCCTCAAGGATAAAAAATTTTCTTTTTGAAAATTAAAATGGGTGCACCGACCCAATAAAGAATCTATTTTTTTGCAATAATTTATAATGACCCAGTCCATCTCGCTCCAATAATCATGATGGGTCGGGCCATTTAGATCAAAATGGAAATCAAATTCTTTTTTAAATTCGGGTTTCAACCCATTTTTCCAGAAGAGAAATGCTTTTCAAAAGTAAAATATTTTTCGGAAGAATAAGATTTTTTAAAAGGAAATGCTTTCTCAAAAAGTTTTCTAAAAAAAAGAAAAGGAAGAAAAATATTTTTCAGAAAAAAAGGTTTACAAAAAATCTATTTTTGCATGAAAAATTATTGAAATATGTTTGTGGAAGTTGTTATTCAATGAAAACATTATTTGTCAATATTTTTCAAGAGTGTAATAAAATTATTTTTCTGAATAATCATTACATTAATGAATTGTTTAATGGATTGGTGCACAAAATTCATTAAAATCTCAGGGTTCGTTTAAAATGTTATCAAGGGGGTAATCCTGGAATTGATTAAATTCACCTTCAATGAGGTTTAAGGGTTATCATTATATCTAAGCTCAATCGTCCATCGTCTAGCTAGGGTTGTAAATCTGGTCAGTTAGAGTAAACGTCAATATCAAGTCAACAGTGAGAAATGACCTCAAAATTTCTCAACATCGTCTAGTTGTTCTTTGAAGATCATAGTGCCTCAGTCATGCCGGTTGTAATCAATGTCTCAGTCCTCAGTCCTAATCAAGCCAGGTGTGGGTAGTTATCTTGTGTTTTCATGAGTCATTTGGGTTAGCTCGAGTCATTTTTTTCAGTAAGGTCATGTCTTCTTTAAATTAAGTCTACTCTTTTCCTGTTGAGTTGAGTTAGTTTATCGAGTTTATAGAGGTGTCTGTCGCTCCTTCTGAATTTGATTGGATAAAATTTTTTTTTTAATACCGCGAGCGCATTAACGAATTAACTAATAACCGGCTTCAAGGAGAAATTCCTCTAATAAGGAACCCCCTCTTGAATGAGAAGATAAATGTCTTGCTCGAGGAAGCAAAGGTCAGTGACTTCGGAACAAAAATAATTCCCAAGAAATTCAGATTGGAACTAACTTATCCCTAGAGGAACACAAGGGGATAATGAATTTTCTCAGAAATTTCAAAAGACTTGTTCGCGTGGGCCCATGAGGATATGTTAGGTGTAAGCTTGTGTGTTGTCTGACACGGATTAGATATTGAATTGATAAAATTCGATCAAAGAAGAACTTACAAAATATATCAGTGCTAGACTTCTCAACATGGTAGAGCTCCCAGAATAGATTACCATTATCAGATTAATGAAACAGTTGAAACGGTATTGATCTCTGATAATGGGTCGTACATCAAAGCTTAGGTTATCACTCTGTTCAAAGTTCGAGATTCGACATCATATTATCTCTCTACCGTCCTTAGATCAATGGAACGATTGAAGTAGTTAGTAAGAGTCTCAAGACTATCATCAGGAAAATGTGTTAATCACATCGAGATTGGTCAGAAAAATTATCATTCATGCTATGGACATATCGAACTTCAATTCGATCCTCTACTGGAACTACTCCTTACTCCTTAGTGTATGGCATGGAAGCAGTCTTACCAGTTGAAATGGAAATTTCGTCTCTCAGGGTCTTGTTGGAAAATCATTTGATAGAAACAGATTGGGTTCATCAGCAGTATGAAGAATTAAACTTGATTGAAGAAAACGAGTTAAAGCCCTGTACCATGTGCAAGCTTATCTAAGAAGAGTCACCCGTGCATTTGACAAAAAGGTCAAAGCTCATCATTTACAAGTCAAGGATTTAACTATCAGACTTCAAAGAAAATTGAATACTTTCCTCGACTATAGGAGAAAGTCTGAACCAATTGAAGAAATTCATTCATTAAGAAAATACTGTTTGGAAAACTGTTAGACTTCAAGATCATGATGGAATATAATTACCAGAACCGACCAACCTTGACCGAATCAAACGGTACTACATTTAAGGAGACCATCTTTGGCCGAATCAATTCTCCTGTTACCCAGTTCAATATATCATTTCTCAACCCCTTTGCAGCCTTTTCAAAAAGAAAAATTATGCCTTTTTCTTTCTCAGCCCGATCACCTAACCTAGGGGAGGGAAGATCCGGACTACATTTTGGTCTGATCCCAAAAATTTGGGGTACATAAGCAACCTGAGAAGTTACTTCAGGTCCGACCACATCAAAATAAAAATAAAAATAAAAATAGATTCCCTGACAAAGAAAAAATCTAAAAAGAAAAAAATTCAAAAGAAAAAAATTGTCAAAGTGGGAAAGAAAATTCAAGGAAAAAGAAAATAATTTAAAAGGAAATGCCACACAAGGGGCATTTGGGTTTTTGAGCCTCAAGATTCCTTTCTTTTTATGTCTAGTCCTAAGCTTACCCATGAAAGTCCTCCTAAGTACCGTGCGAAAAGTCAAGGAAGATAGCAAAACATGATCAGACAGCAACTCCAGAAGTTCAGACAGGAAGAAAAAAAAGCCTGCTAGGTTGAAAACCCAAAAGGGCAACTTCGGCAAAAATTAAGGCAAGCTCGCGAGGTTAAAAATCTGAAAGGATGACCTTGGCAACAATCAAAGCAAGGAAAAAAGAAAAAATTGTAAGCTCGCTAGATCGAAAACCTAAAAAGGCGATCTAGGCAAAAGCTAGAGCATGCTCGCTAGATTGAAAACCTGAATAGGCAATCTAGGCAAAACTTAGAGCTATCAAAAAATAAAAGAAAATCTCCGTTGAGTTGAGAAGCTAAAAAGGTAGCCCGTGCCGAAAATATCATAAATCCGAATGATCAAGTTTCAATATCCAATTTGAACCAAATATAGACTCAGTGGATACAAGTATCTCGTCTATGATTGATCTGAAAAGTTTTGTGTCCCTAGGCGAACCGACGGGGAGAAAGAACAAATTCTATGATGAATTTCAGAAAGAAATATTTTGTTCCAATGTCTTTGAGCCTGACTCAAAATCTTCAATATAAAAAGTCAAAATTAAAAGTTAAACCTTTATTGCGCTTGCGGTAATCAAGGATTTCAAACTTTCATAACAAGGGCACTTCCTTTTTTCTAAAGAGTACAGTTTCCCCCCTTACACTAGGGGCATTTATTTTCAAATTATATTCAATTATCCCTAGTGCAATGTTCCTTGTCAAACTAGGGGCATTTTTGTTCTGATGCCTGGTCAATTTCAACCCCAAAGGATAAGGTTAACTTTGCATTAAAGGTTACCTTCTTGATAGCAATTTTGAAAACTCCTCAGATTCAAAGAGAGTTAAAATACTTACCAGACCTTCATAAAATCCAACTTTTTATTAAAAAAAAAAGTCAAATGCGAGGTTAATCCCCCGTTTGTTCCCTCAAAGCTTAGTTCATTATTCTTGCACCCTGGGCAGGTAGAATAGAACTTCCTAAAAAAGAAAAAAATTAGTTCATTACTCTTTCACTCCGAGTAGGTAGAGTAGAACTTCCCAGAAAAAATTAGTTCATACTCTTTCACTTTGAGTAGGTAGAGTAGAACTTCCAAAAAAAAAAATTAGTTCATTACTCTTTCACTCCGAGTAGGTAGAGTAGAACTTCCAAAAAAAAAAAAAAATTAGTTCATTACTCTTTCACCCTGGGCAGGTAGAGTAGGACTCTCAAAAAGCTTGGTTCATTACTCTTTCATTCCGAGTAGGTAGAGTAGAACTTTCCAAAAAAAAATTAGTTCATTACTCTTTCACCTGGGCAGGTAGAGTAGGACTCCTAAAAGCTTGGTTCATTACTCTTTCACTCCGAGTAGGTAGAGTAGAACTTTCCAAAAAAAAAAATTAGTTCATTACTCTTTCACCCTGGGCAGGTAGAGTAGGACTCCTAAAAAATTAGTTCATTACTCTTTCACTCCGAGTAGGTAGAGTAGAACTTCCCAAAAAATTAGTTAATTACTCTTTCACCCTGGGCAGGTAGAGTAGGATTTCTAAAAAACTTAGTTCATTACTCTTTCACTCCGCGTAGGTAGAGTAGAACTTCCAAAAAAAAAAAAAAAAATAGTTCATTACTCTTTCACTCCAGGTAGGTAGAGTAGAACTTCCCAAAAAAAATTTAGTGCATTACTCTTTCACTCTGAGTAGGTAGAATAAGACTCTAAAAAAAAATATAAATTCATTACTCTTTCACCTAGAGTATGTAGAGTAGGACATTTAACTTTTTCCCAACTTTTGCTCCGATTTGTCTCAAATATCATTCAAATTTTCTCGAGTTTTGTTTTACTCAGATTTTACTCAATTTCACACAGTGCACACACTTGCACATTTGTTCTTTTAGTCAGGGAGAATTTTCTAAAATTCAAGGATCTGACACTGTCAGTGAGAGCTCATGCTCAAGGACCTGACAACCTTTTAATTCGGGGAGAGCTTTAACCTCAAGGATCCGAACACCCCGACGAATTGCTAAATCAGGCTGCAAAATGAACTGTCACTAGCTTTGACATTCAGATATCGCACTATCTACCAAAATATATTTGGTATCTAGTTTGCTTCAACCCTCTGCCAAAGAGGGGCATCTGTAGACACCCCATTTTTGCATCCGCCTGATTAATCAACTCGTCAACCCGATCGCAATGATTCCAATGATGGATGTGTATTCCATTACTTTATTTTGTTACCAGATGTGTTTCAGAAATCCGGATGAGGTATCTCGAACTGACAAAACCTTAGAAATCACGCTACGCTAGGAAAATACGATCCCAGAAACATAGAAATCATCATCTTGCAAACAAAAAGAAGCTTTACGATAAAAATCACTAAAAATTGATCAAATTACCAAAATACCCCTAACCTCAAAACAATCCTAGAGCCTACATCACGCTTAGAAAAACTCTCTCGAACACATAAAATAACAAATCGAAATCAAATAAATCATTTCACCAATTTTAATAAAATTTGACAAAATTATGAAAATGCCCTTCATAAAGTTCATGACCATTTCACACAAAAAATTTCATAAATGACACAAACTAATATTTCCATTGAATTCCTTATGAAAAATCTATTCTAAAACATCGAGAACATTAAAAATCGACTTGAAACGTGAAAAGTCCTCTTCGGGGGCAAAACGGTAATTTCACAATTTTCATAATTAAAAATTTCGAAATTAATAAATAAAATATTAAATAATTAAAGTGAAACATTAATGAAATTAATTTAAAATTTTGAATTGAAGAAATCGATCAATCGGACTTTCAAGTAAAATTGTTGAGTGTTCGTGAGATATTTCTTTAAGGACCCCTCCATTTGGGGGTCCAAAGAATTAAAGATATTTTAGAGGGGGGTTCTCCAAAAATTAAAAGTAAATCAAGCAAGACTGAAGTCAAGGTATTAAAGTCAATCAAGTGAGACTGAAGTCAAAATTAAAGTCAATTAAGCAAGACTGAAGTCAAAATATTAAAAGTCAATCAATTAAGACTAAAGTCAAAACATTAAAAGTCAATTAAATAAGATCAAAAGTCATAATAGAATTCTAATTAAATAATAACTCTATCTAATAGAGTTCTAACTTAAAAATAATTCTACCTAAAACAATTCCAATTAAAACACAATTCTACCTAAAACAATTCTAACTGAAAACACAACTCTAACTAAAAGAACTCTAATTAAATACTAACTCTATCCAAATCAACCCCTAAAAACATCTATAAATAGAAGTGCTCACACCCTATTTTCGTATCAAATCAAGAAAAAAACCCTAGGAAAAGTAGGTGAAGAAGCCCCCACAACCTCTCCAAAACCCTAATTTTGGAGCCTCAACTCCTTACCTAACACCCCTGCTCTGATTTTAGCCTAAAAAACACCCAAAAACCTCTTAAAAACATTCCAGAAATCCACAACAAATTCGAAGCACCCAGATCCAAGAAAGAGATACCTTACCTCGGAGATCAGAAATCAGATCCGGAGATAGAACGAAGTAAGGAATACAGTACAAGGAGCTGTTTTCACCAGATCTGAGGGAATATCACCTTTGCAGATCGAAGGTAAGTTTTTTTTTTTTTTTTTTAATCTAGGTTTGTCATTAGCGATGTAGATTTATTTGGGATAAGTAGAGACCGGCAATGGCGGGCGGGGTTGGTGCCTAACACCTTCCAACCCCGTAACATGATCCCCGGATTCAGATTTTCTGTAGTAGATTAGTGTTTATCCATTTTAAAGTCAGTTTGGTTCCTAGACCACAATAACTAGGTGGCGACTCCCAAATCTCAAGGGTCAAAAGCGGATCCGCGCACCCCGCGGATCGAGGGCGCTTTCACCCTCACATATTTTATTGTTGAAAGTAATTACATGTTCCGCGTTGACTATCTTTATCCACATTCTTTTGGGTTTTCCTTTTTGTTAACTTGTATTTTTTTTCTATTTGAATGTGCCTAAATCATCTCAATTGATTTCTTTTAGTTTATAGTCATTAGATTTCTTTACGAGTATTTTTCTTAATTTATACATTTTATTTTTTTTATTAAATAAAAGATATCATTAAACCTTACTAAAATATATATATTATATATATATATATATATATATATATATATATATATATATATATCTATATATTATATATATATATATATATATATATATATATGTCTTTAGTGAATAAAGAACATGTAGAAGTGATTTTTGTGATCACCTCAAGATCTTCAACCTCTCGATCAGATGATCCTCTTCTCCTCAAACTCTTCCCTGTTCCCTATTACACAAAACCTCCGATGCGTAAAGTAGTTCCAGAAAATAATTGATAGAGTTTTTGAGCAAGAAAGTTGTGTACCTTTGATGTGGGGATTATCCATTATTTATTGAAGAAGAGTTTATTTTGCACGTTTACCTTCCTTATCCTTTTTTTTTTTGGGATGAGAGTTGTGTGAGATTCCTTTACTAGGAGTCCTTCCTAATTAAGTCGCTCGAATCCTGAGAAACTAGAGATTGGAGTACGTTTTGCTCATGAAATTCTATTTCCCTGATATTTGTTTGAGCCCATTCCTTCGGTGTATCGCCCGAGCAATGTCAAGACACAGGTCGGAAGATCGTCCTTTGTGATCCATCACTACTATTGACACGTGTCGTCATCTCACAGGTCAGAGAATTTATCCCTCCACAATGCCCATTCTTGAAAGGTCAGGAATATCCGGACTTTCTAAGAACTTGTACAGCCTTACCTCTAAGCTAGAAAGCTCATAACCTTGAGTCTTTGAAACGACACGAGTTAAGTCAGATGCAAGTTCTCAATGCACGCATTAATTAACCGTTCCACGTGTCCTTCCTGATTGGTTTACAATCTTGAGCTGTCACCTCATTATGAAAATGTACTTAGTGCCTCTGTTTGACCTTTTAGACTGTTGGTTCCATCCACATGACGCTTTCTTATTGGCTCGACATCAAGCACATGGTGTTTGGTCTCCTCATTTTGGGGTGCAATGATGGCAGAGACAACCCATTATGAGCTCTCCCTCTTATGCAATCATACTCGTTCGATCTACCAAGGATCCCTAGGAATTTTTCCTTATAGCCCCCCTCCTTTTTATCTTTCCCAATTCTTTTCTTTCTCACTATGTTATCAAAATTTTACCATTTTTCATCTACAAAGTCTTCAAGCTTTCTCCGTTTGTCCTTTTCGTTCCAACTTTCGGCCAAGATTTCGTTCGCCGTTTGTTTTTCTTTCTTCTTCAGGTATTCCTATTTTTTGTTTCTTATTTCCCCTTTTTTCCATTTGTCTACTCTTAGTTCTTTGTTATTCCATTTTTGACCCATTTTTCCTTATTTCTCTTTGTTTTTAATCTTAAAAAAATATGGGCAAGAAGTTATATATTCCTCAAAAGCCGTTTATGGACGAATTTAGGGCTACATTTGGTATCCCTAATTTCAGGGCCTGAAAACGCTCTCGGCCAATCAGTAGGATGCGGATGCCAATGTCTTTCGAGTCGTCAGGAACCATAACATAACTCCAAATGAAATTCAAGCTAGTCCACAATAAAGACAATGGGTAAAAAGATATCAGATTACGAGTATCAAAAGGTGTTAGGCATCGAACCTGCCCGATCGAGGCAATTGGTCTCTACTGTGATCCAAGACTATCCTATAGTCAATGAATGAAGACTAAAGTCAAATTAGAGGTGCCTATAGTCAAGGTTGAGGTCAAATTGAGAAGACATAAGTTAAAGTCAAAGCTACCTAAGTCAATTAAAGAAACTAAGGTTAAAGTCCTAAGTGAATTATCATCAAATTATATAAAAAAAAGTCACCGAGTCAACTTGTAATAAAAAAATTTGGAAAGTAAACTAATGAATGAGAAAAAAAAGTTTTATCTTGTTGCGGTCAAGTTTTTCTCAGGTTGCCTATGTACCATGGATCTTTTTTGGGATCAGATCGAAAGTAGTTCAAAAGATGCGTGTGAAATCTCGAAACGTGGATTAGTCAAATGAGTTGACTCATTGAGTAAAAAAACTTTTATGCATCGAGTTGACTCGATGAAAACTAGAAAAAAAATAAAAAATAACTTGATTAACCTTAAAGAAATGCAAAAATCCAATTGTTGGGGTCCCTTCAAAAAAAGCCTAGCAAATGTTGCGATAGCTTGGGTATAAAAAACGAAGCTATGATATCCGCAGGCGTCATTTTATGATTGCTAAACCATAAGCTTGGGAGGTTGATGATTGTTGTTACGACGAATAGCCGAGAGGAAGCAAGGGGGTGATGTCGAGAGTTGGCTACTATGAAGAGGGTAATCGAGAATTCAAGAGAATGAAAGGGAGGCCAATATAAAGTGTTCTATGTCGGTGTGAAGGGTAAAAGTGTTTTGTGTTGCTAAAACAAAGGTGAAGGGTGGTAGTTTGGGTCTGTCAAAAAATGTAAACAAAGAGTAGAAGTTTGTAGGGTGAGTTAAAATCGAGAAGGTGGTGAAGTGTGGTTGTATGATAGAATGACTGAAAGAGAGGAAATATTAATAAGTTGGGAAAGAAAAGTTAGATGATGTGACGCTTGTTTAAACAAAGTGAGAAGAGAAAGAAGATATGTGGCGCCCCACCAAACGCTAACACAATCCCAATGTCAAATCTCAAGGTACTAGGTGGCACCTCGAAATTTGGACATGGTTCCCTTTATTTATGTTAGCGTTCCACGGAACTCGAAAACTTGATAAGTCAATAATAACCAATAAATCTTATATAAAAATGTGCCAAAAGTATACAAGGTGCAGAAGATGGTAAACTGCGAACAACATAGAGTTAGATCAGAGTTGCACAAAAGATAATAAAATACATGGTTACGAAAATTTATCCTTACTCTAACGTAGACCTAATACTCGGCCCAAAAACTATATACACTTCCTGGACGAAATGACTCTTAGTGGAAGTAGTCCCATTGCTCACCAGGTAGTGGACTTTGGTTATCGATCTAACCAATCAGATGTTCCTCGATTGATGGTTCCACACTCACCTCACCAGCTGTAGGCTTTGTAACTAAAAAAAGATGGAAAGAAATGGTGAGTAACAATGGTTATCTATTAGGTCCACAAACAAATCCTACTAATAACCTCACCTAACATGATCAAGTAATCATACTAAGTCCTTTCAATACATGCAAAGTTTTTACAAATTAAATTACGATTAACTGGTACATATAGCCAATGATGAGCAACTAAACAGTTTAAAGGTTCACATAACATCAGTCTTCAATACTCACTATATATTTTCATTTTTATACAAATATAATTGACAACATTGAAATAATAAACAATTTATAATTCAAAATAGATCAGCAAGTACATATTACACAAAGGTGGAGTAGTGAAATTAGAGAGTTGGGATTCACGATTGGATCACTCCTAATTGGGATATGATATTACAACATTTTACTAGCTTTTAGTTTCTGATTTTGTGGCTAATTGCTGTGCTTACCACACTAGGTGACCATTTATCCGGCTCAAGCGGGCTGTTTGTCGTGACCGTAAGCAATGGGTTTCTTTTCGATGTGTCAGAACGTTCGATTAGTCTACATTGTTAGTGATTACTAACTAATCATCTTTGTCTATGCCTATCAGACATGCATGTGATTCCCAAAATAAATAATTCCATTCATATACGACCACATTTACAATACAAGTTCACTGGTAATGATAGAGAAGAATGGACTCGGATTCCAGTAGTGACTCCTCTCTGATACACATCCCATATCACGTATGAGTTTGGTTGTCCCTACTGTACATCCTAGAATAACACCTCACTCCGGATAATATGACGCACTATCCTTTCAAGCATTCATAAACTCTTTAACAACCCACAAAATAACTACATAGATATATATAATTTTTTTTTAAAATAAAAGAGAAATTAACATTACAAGATTGTGAATGGATATCCAGTTTCCTACCATGTAACTGTGGCCCACTGGCCTAAAATAAATAACTGAACGGAAACATAACTTAGTGCCTTGCGTTAATAGAAATTAAATAAACAACAATCATAATCATTATCACTGGATATCCGTTCACCAAGCTACACACAATACATCAATTTAAAATGTCGACATCACCCCTCGGGTGTGATTATGACATTTTATCGTTTCATCCATTTTCCCATTTTCGGTGTTTTTACTTCTCAACTTTTCAAGTCCAATTTTTTTATTATTTGATCATTCAATAAAAAAAATACCAAATTTGAGTTAAAACGGGGTCTCAATAAGTGTGCGAAATCAAATTGTCAAAATTGGGAAAGTTGGTGAAAATGTGGCTAAATGTCAAAAACTCAAATTTTCAAAGTTCTTGAAATTGAAAACGAATTTTTGGAAATGGAAACCTTGAATACGAGATTTGACACCATGCAATTTTTATTTGCCTAATTCAAAGTAATGCAAAAGGTATTCACTTTTGAAAATCCGATGAAAATGTCGAAATTTACGTTTTGTTCTTGAAACAAAAATTTGGATTTTGATTATTTGAGATTTGAATCTTGAAACAATTTCCATTGTTCCGAAATGGGGGGTAAAATCTTAATTTCATTAAAGAACTTAAAGTAACATTTACTTAAGTGTTTTTAATGAAATAAATGGTGGGGAGGTGTGAGGAGAGCAACCCAAAAGCCAGAATCCATTTTTGATCACAAAAATTTCTGATGGCAGCGCCGTCAACAAGCTCCAGCTTGCTTGAAAATTTGGATTTTTCGACCAATTTTTTGAGTTTCTCCTCTGTTCTTCGAAACGACCTACCCACCTATGAATTTAATGTTAAAAATTCATAAAAACACATCAAATATCTAATTCTAAACATGAATTGAAAATCAAATAAAGGGTTTCTATGATTTGTAAATACAACACATGTTCGATAAAAATTCTTAAATGCATGTTTCGAAATCTACGGTTACCATTAGAAAATGAGAGTCCCCTATCGAAGTATGTAGTTGTCGAATATGGAAAGTTAACATAAAAATCAAGGTTGGATGGCACGAGAGTCGAGATTAAGCTGACTTGGTTGCAAGACGAACAAGGATTTGGCAAAGCTTTCGACGACGACACCTCCTTCTTTTCTACAATAGAAAATGAATTATCTATTAATGAGATGAAGCTCCGAATTGGTGATATTCAAACTTACTCATTGATTTTTGATGAGATATGGAAAGAAAGAAAGGGAAGTGAAGATCCAAGGTAATGAGAATGTGGAGCTCGACGATGCCGACGACTTCTTTTTCTTCATCGACAATCAACTTGGACTCATTTGCATTAGATTTTGATGAGAATGGGTCGAAACCCTTGGGTTGAGAATGGGCTGGTGTTTGGTCATTTGGAGAAGAAGAGAAAGAAATAAAAGAAATAAAAGAAAGTCAACTTTCTTTTAAATACAAAGGGCTGAGGGCATCTCTGTAATTTTTTTCCATTATTTCTAGTTTTGGCGGTAACTTGACTATTCATACTCGAAAAATGATAAATGAGTATTCCATTTTAAATATTTTTTCGTTACAGACCTAATGGTGTGATTGAATTTTCTTGATTATCTCTTTAACAAAAATTCATTCTTTTAGGTCAACATGAAATTCGTGGATTGTATAACTTTTTCATCTAAACTTGAATTCAAGCTTACTTACATGCTAAAGTATTTATTTAGACCTTTTTGAATCCAATGGCGAACATAACAAGATTCTAGTATTTTATCCTAAATCTTTCTTTTAGAATTTTCTCAAAATTTTACTATAAGATTTCATCGAGATACAAATTAAAAACTCGGGGTATTACAAGATGAAATAAGATGAAAGAAAGGATAATAGAAGGGCTGAAGAGTCTATGGGGGCTAGGAAAGAAATGTTGTAATGGAGGGTAAAAAACGTGCTAATGTGGATCGATTTTGATTGTTAACAGAAAGCGAGAGAAATCGATTTAATGACTGATACGTTAATAACTGTGAAGTATGTTCATGAAGATGAATAAAGAAAGGTATTGGGACTATTTTAATGGTTGAAAATAGAATGTATTGGGGCTGTTTTAACCGAATGGACGAAAGTGTTGTTGGGTGTCTATGATTTTTAAAATCGAAGTGAAGAGTGGAGAAGATGAAGAAGAGGTGTTGGAAATTAGAGACGAAGGAAATGGGGTTGTTTGGAGGTTGAAAAATTTATGAAGATGGGGGGTTACAATGCGGTATTAAGAGGATGGACAGAAAGGGGATTTGTGGATGAAGGGTGTTAAGAAGATAAGGTCAGAGGGGGTGCTGTACGTGAAGGGTGTGAAGAAGAAGAAGTCGAAAAGGGGGTTGTATGAGTGTGGAGAAGTAGGTAAGTCTTTCATCTTCTCTTATTTATTTATTTTTATTTTCCCTCTTTACTTTTTTTTTTGCCAAAATTCGGTGAAGCTCCCTTCTTTTTATAGAAGAAGAATTGGAGTCTTAGAAGGACCCCCTATTTTATTCGATTTTTTTTTCTTTTTGTTTTGATTTCTTTTGGCCGAACCAAATGTGGGAGTTCCTTGTGTGTTTCTATGAGTTGCCTAAACTAATTTGGTTGGGTTATGATTGGTTAGTTAATTTTGGAATTTTAAAATTTGAATATATGTTATTAATTAGCCATTTGATTGAATGACGGATTCAATTTGTTGATTAGCCAATATTGATTTGGAGATCAATTTAAGTTAGATTTTTTTTTATTGATATGATCAATGATTGATTTTAAAATGGATTATGATTTTTTGATTTTAAATTTTTCGATAAGTCAAAAGTTAAATTTCTAGATTTATGATTTCTAAAAATTAGTCGAAAAATGTGTTTGTTGGTGATTGATTGGTTCAATTTACGCAACTCGATCAACTCAATCAATTCGATCAATATTTTAAGGATTTCAATGCGTGGATTGGTATTATTAGCTTGAATGATTTGAGGTTGATTTGATTGATGAAAAACTTAAACTCGATTTATCGAAGGTGAATTTATCGATTGAATGGAGAAGGAAAGGGTGAGTAACAATGGTTACCTAGTAAGGACGAAAATAATATCTGCCAATAACCTCTCCTGGCCTGAACAAATAAACATACTGACAGAAGAAACTACGATTAACTGGTACATATAGCTAGAGATGAACAACTAAACATTTTAAAACTCATATTACATCATCAACAGTACTCACTATAGTATTTTCTTTTTATACAAATCTAATTGACTAAATGGAAATATTAAACATGCATTTCATTTTATATGTCAAACTAAGGTAACATATACATAATATACAATGGTAGAGTAGTGGAATTAAAAAGATGAGATTTACGATTTGATCGTTTTCAGTCGGGACATGATGTTTCATAATAAAGTATTAGTTCCTGATTTTGTGGTTGGTCGATGTTTACCACACTTGCGGGACCATTTATCCGGCTTAGACTGACCGTTTGACATGACCGTAAGTAATGGATTTCTTTTCGATGTGTCAGAACGTTCGACTACTATAGATTGTTAGTGATCACTGACTAATCATCTTCGTCTATACCTATCAGGCGTGCATGTGATTCCTAAATATATAATCTATTTATATACGACCACCTTTATATTACAAGTTCACTAGTAAAGATAGAGATGAATAAACCTAGATTCAAGTTGTGACACCACTCTCATACGCGTCTCATACCATGTATGAGTTTGACTGTCCCTACCATACATCCTAAGATAGTACACTACTCCGGATGATATGACACACTATCCCTTTAGGCATTCACAGACTCTTTAATAGTTCACAGAATGTGGGGCGTTCAATGACAAACTTTTTGGCAAAACATGAGTTAAAAGTTTTGGAATGGGCTGATTTTTGGTGAGGATGATCTCTACGGTGAGGAGATCATCTTCACCAAAAATCAGCCCATTCCAAAACTTCTAACCCCATCAAAAATAGTTTACAAAAAATGGATGGTCCACTATTTTTCAACTGGAAAACATGGGTTAGAAGTTTTGGAATGGGCTGATTTTTGGTGAGGATGATCTCCTCACCATAGAGATCATCCTCACCAAAAATCAGCCCATTCCAAAACCTCTAACCCATGTTTTGAAAAATGTTTTGCCAAAAAGTTTGCTAAAAAGTTTGCCCTTCAACGCTACCCTCACAGAATAGCTATATATATATATATATATAAATATATATATATTATTTTCATTTGAAAATAAAAGAAAATTTAACATTACAAGGTTGAGAATAGATATCCAGTTTCCTACCATGCAATTTGTAGACGCCCCATTATTGTATCTGCCTAATTCGACAATTCATCACCTGATTTTGGTGGATTCCTAATGATGAATATAAAAGAACTCTAAGATTTGTGAGTACTGGTTGATTCCTTCTTTTTTTAGTTTCTTTTCATCCCCCTACTCGTTACGACTCGACATAGAAGTTTACGCACGCTTAGGATTGTTACATCTTACACTTGACTTAAGAAGCACGTATGCATATGTTTGCTACACAATTCGATAATTTAGAGACCTCGCTACACTAGGAAAATATAACTTTGGAAATTAGAAATACTCACACAGTGACTGAAATACCTTACGATAAAATTTGAAAAAATCCGTAAAAATCATCAAAATGATGAAAATGCCACTAATAAATTTTGGACCGTCGAAAAGTCTCGAAAATACCTCTATTGCACTCAGAAGGTGATTTCGAGTCTAACGGGACCCAAATCGATAAAAACAGAAAAATTCAAGAAAAATCATATAAAAATCACCAAAATGACGAAAATACCCCTCATAAATTTTGGATCTCTGAAAAGTATTGAAAGTACCTCCATCGCACTCAGAATGTGATTTCGAGTCTAATGGGACCCAAATCGTTGAAAATAGAAAAATTCAAGATAAATCGTCAAAAATCGTAAAAATGACCGAAACGCCCCTTAACATCCAACTCTAACATAGAGACCTTGATCCCTAGGAAAACAAAGTTCAAATAAAAAAATTAAACTAAAATAAAATTCAAATTGAAAATTGAACTAAAATCCAATTAAAAATTTAAAATCGTAAAATCAAATTAAATTTTAATACAAAATAAAAATTCATTTAAAAATCAAGAAACCGATTATCAAAATCAAAATCAAATTGAAAATCAATTTAAAGATCATTGAACCAATCAAAATGCAAAATTGAATTAAAACTTTAAAATCAAAACAAAATCGACCAATCAAAGTGCAGTCAACAAATTAAAATACGTCCGATCAAACTAAAATCCAATTAACCGACCAATTAAAATTTAAAGTCAATTTAAAATTAAAATTTAAATTAATCAACCCGTTCAAAATTTAAATTAAAAATTAAATTCAAATTAAACAATTAAAACTCAAATTAAAATCAAATTGAAAATCACTCAACCAATTAAAATGTAAAAATAAAATTAAAATCGAACGATCAACCAATCGAAACAAAATCAAATCGACCAACAACCAAAAATAAAATCAAAATTCAAATTAAATTTTAATCGAAATTCAAAATTTAAAATCAAATACAAATTCAAATGTAATTTAAAATATCAAATTGAAATTCAAATCAAAATGTCGACTCAAATAAATTTTTTTTCGAAATCAACCAATCGGAAGGAAAATTAGATCGACCAATCACGACTCATTAGCGGAGAGTTACCGCAGTACAAGTAGCGTGGAATCCCCCTATTTCATTCTTAAAAAATAAAAAATAATAATGAATAAATAAATAATAATAATAGTTTAAAAAAATAAAAAAAAATAAAATAACCCACATTTTTTTTCTCCTCTTCTTCTCCAAGCACTCTTTCTTCCCCACTTCTTCTGCAACTCTCTCCATCACCCCGCACTCCAACGCACTCCTCTCCCATTACCCCACGTTGTTATCTCTTTCTCTCTTTTTCTCTCTATCTCTCTCTCTCTCTCTCTCTCTCATGTTCACGTTGGACAACAACTACCCCCACGTTGGACAACAACCGTTGCATCTCTTTCCCTCCAAATCTATCCATAAATAGCTTGCCATCCCAAGTTTTAAAGAGGAGAAAAAAAAGAAAGAAGGAAAAAGGAGGAAAAGGACTGCAACCCTTTCTCACGTCTTCCATTCAGGCTTTTTATTTAAAATAACAGAGAATAGAAAAAAAAAAGACGTCTGGTTTGCTGCCATTAAACCTGCAACTTATTTTTTTCGGAGAAAACCAGTCACCTTCTCCATTGACGCCCTCAGCTTCCCCTTCTCTTCACCATTAAAAAAAACAACATCCATCTTCTCTGTTTATCCTCTTCATCTTCACACCACCTCTAATAGCAGCTGAACCACTCATCTTCTTCATTTTCAACCATTAAAATCAGTTGAGAAGCATACATTTTCTTCGTCTTCAACAGCCCCAACCATCGTCCCTAACAACACTATTATCACCTCCATTAGTAGCCCCACAGTTCAGCCACCTTCAACCCTTCCTTCTTCTCCAACTCGTCCCAACAACAACGCATGTTGCTTTTCTTTTGTTTCTCTCACAGCCGGTTAACAGCCACAACATTAGCCACATCAACGTCATTTTGTTTTTCCTTATTTCCTCATATAGCCAATAACTACAGCCAGCCGCACAATACAACTTACAAGCTATTTCAAGATTTTTTTGAAGGAGTTCAAACATCCGATGTTATTCGGTGAAGGTGAGTTTTTATTTATTTTTTATTTCCTTGATTTCTTTTTTTATGCACCTAATTTGATTAGCCGATTTTTGAGATATACTAATGGTGATCTTTATGATTCCAATATATTAATGGAACGATTTGCTCATTTTTTGTGATAGATTGAACGAATTAACTCGTATATATCAAGTTGGTGAATTGGCTCCTTGGGTGTTCATATTATCGAGTCAATTTATCGATTTATGATGTTATTGGGCCAACCCACTAACATTGATATTAATCAATTCACTAGTTTTGATACACGAAGTGACTAAAAAAAATCAATTTTAAAAAAAAAGAATATGTGGATTAATTCATTAATTTTGGTACACGTGGAGGGTAAAAAACTCACTGATTTTTGTGTACATTGGAAATTTGATTTGATTGTTTTTAAAAAAAAATTGGGCATGTAGGTTAATCCACTGATTTTAAGATACGTGGCAACTCAAAATTTGTGAGTTAACCCACTGATTTTAGGACACGTGGCAACTCAAAACATGTGAGTTAACTCATTGATTTTAATATACGTGACATTTCAAAAATCAAGATTTAAAATTTATGGATTCAAAAACTCACTAATTTAATGCACGTAACAGTTCAAAAATCGAATCTCTTTGATAAAATATCGTCAATGAGCCAATTCACTAATCTTATATACGCGGCTTTGAAAATCGATTTCGTATTGTTCAAAATATGATCGAATTGATCCATTAATTTTTGGTGCCATAGATGCCTCATTAAATCATGTAATTATTTTAACCGTAGGATTTATTTAGTAAATCCGATGCAATTTGATGATGATTGGACCCTAGTTTGACTTTTAGTCTTTGAATGTTGACCGTAGGATATTTTTTGATCGTAGTAGAGACTGATCATCTTGCTCAGACGGGTTCGGTGCCTAACACCTTTCGAAATCCGTAACCTGACCCCTTATCCATTTCTCTTATCCACGGACCGACGCATATCCATTTGGAGTTAATTTGGTTCCTAGACCTAAACTAGGTGGCGACTCCTTATTCTTTTAAAAATCCCCGAGATACGTAAATCGAGGCGATTTCAGTGGCGACTCCACTGGGGACTTTAGGGTCAAACTTGACCCTATCCAAGACTATCCTTAGGTTGACTTTTTCTTTGAGTCAACTCAGTTGACTTTTTCCTCGAACTCAAAAAGACTCTTAGATTAGGTTAGATTTTATCCTTTCTTTCATTAACATGTGATTAGATATATTCAATTGTTTATCTTTGTTGAATTGATGATTAGATGTATTTGATTTGTATGGTTGGATATTTGCGAAAAATGCCCCGGGCGCACTTTGTCCCTTTGCACACAGTCACGAGCATGCATACGCATATTTGCATCATGTCATATCCTTATAAACCCAGTAGCTGGATCTAAGCTTTCCTGGTCCTTCGAGACACGGGGGACGCCCGTGAACGCTACAACTTCAGTACAGTACCTTCGGGTATATCAAATTGGAGCACCACGTAATACTTGACCAGGTAAAACTGGAAAGTATATCGGTGTTTCGGGCTGAAGTGACCTAAGTGTTGTCCTAGCCTCAATCATATAGAAAGCCTAGAACTTAGGTGCGGTCCTATTAGGCCACGACTCGAATCGACCATAAGTGTTCCCGGGTTGCTTTTCTCTAAACTAACTAAAAGGTAAGTGGGTAGACCGATCCACACTGCTCAAATGGAACCCGTAATATCGGTCCAACCCAATAATTGTAATTGAAAAGTTGTGTTGGCCAATTATTTTCCAACTCATTAGCCCAATTGGTACGTTGATTTTTTGGATCAATATACGAGTCGATCGAGTTAATTGGTTCAATTAAATGTCAATGAGGTGATATATTATTTTTTGAATCCATTGGATAGAATCGGTCCAAATGTGGTAACTAAACTTCTTTTTCTAACCAATTCTATTCAATAGATCGGACCTTTCTTTAAATCAAAATGGTTGAATCACATTAAAGATCGTACAAAAAAAAAATAGATGTGGCTTGTTTTTTTAATGTGTCAATAATGAGAGTTAGTTTTTTGGTTAGATGGCTCATGATGATGTACAATTATTGATGGAAAGAGCTTTAGATGCGATCACCACTATCGAGAAGTACAATTTTGGTGCATATGGACTTTAAAGCGTATTCTCTCTCAAGTCAGTAACTGTCAATTGGAACCTCTTATGTGTCGCCACCAATTTCTGGGACCCGAATTACCACATATTCCATTTTGGTTCAGTCACACTTTGTCCAACTCATGAAGATTATTGTAATATTATGGGGATAAGCACATTGGGTCCGATGATTCGTCTTCCATCGAAATTCAAATTCACAAAAGAACTCTCGAAAGGATTAGGAGTTAAGCAAAAAAAAAACAAGAAGATTTACAGATCATGGTTTACTGGACATGCGGAGACTCCTAGAAGTACACCAAACTCCTGAACAAGAAAATCCTGGGGATTTCGCTCCAGAACCTCACAAGAAGGCCAGGGATTTTATTTTATGTATGGGAGTATTGTTAACATATTTTCTGGTTTCATTTAGGATGGGTCATCAATTACCGGGCTTCTTCGCAGATATTGCTGGACAACTTAAAAACAAGGTTAACCTAGTCCCCACAATACTCGTCGAGACTTTTGAGGGATTATCAAATGAGAATGCACCAGGAGGGGCAGGATTTCGAGGAAGTCCACATTTGCTTTATCTGTGGTTATGTATCCGACTTTACATCGCAGAGTTCCAGCAAATTAAGGAAAGTAAATGGGAAAAATTCACAAGAAAGGAAACATTGGTGGACTTTGTAAAAATAGAAGACTAGAAGGACTGGCTCTCAAATTTGACTATACAAGATGTAAATTGGGATAGATTGGGATCAAGAATGGATGAAGGCACCGTACTTGCTTCAAAAGGGTCTGATCATGTAATGCTCACTAGTCTGCTGAATACATCTTTTTATTGCCCAAGGATGATACCAAAACAGATAGGATTCCCTTCATGGATCCCAATGCTTCCGAGGAATCGACATCCTACTAAAGAACTGACTGTGCACTTGGTAGAACACATAGCTACAGCTTGGGACCATCGGTTACTTATTGAATTAGAAGATCAACAAACATTCAAGAAGTAGAAGAGAGAAGTAGAAGAGAGAAGTAGAAGAGCATGTAGGGTCCTAGATCGAGTCATCTTTGCTTTAAGAGGAGAGTCTCCTCATTTCTTTTGTGTTCGCATTTGTCTCATTGGTACGATTTTTATAAGGCCCTAATTAGCAATAAATCACCTCATCATACATAAGTTCGACCAGCACAACTCATCAATTATAATAATAAAAGCAAATGCTATCAAAAGGGACCAATTCTTAATTCACCTTTGATGGGATTTCAGGATACTATTGCGCCCAAACTTAAGTATCCGCCACGTGGTTGGAGTCAAGAGTTAGGTCGTTTGGAAAGAACATCAGCGCCAAGTGAACCATCAAAAATGATTTCTGAATCTGAACTCGCAGAAATTTGTAAGATCCTGGAAGTCTTTGCAATGGATATGAACAGCATAAAAAGCAAGGTAGAAGTGCTAGAACAGATCTCTGAGTCAACAAGAGACCAGCCTGACGATCAAAGGGCAAGGGACCGGAAGGTAGCACACCTAAGAATCTGGATAAGGTTTATGAGCTTGACGAAAATGAGAAGCATTTTAATGAGAATCCAATGTTAGTGTAGACACCCCATTTTTGCACTCGCCTGATTAATCAACTCGTCAACCCGATCGCAAGGATTCCCAATGATGGATGTGTATTCCGTTGCTTTATTTTATTACCAGATTTATTTCAGAAATCCGGATGAGGTATCTCGAACTGATAAAACCTTAGAAACCACGCTACGCTAGAAAATAAAAACGACTCCAAAAACATAGAAATCATCATCTTACAAACCAAAAAGAAGTTTCACGATAAAAATCACTAAAAATTGACCAAATTATCAAATACCACTAACCTCAAAACAACCCTAGAGCCTACGTTACGCTTAGGAAAACTCTCTCGAACACATAAAATAACAAATCGGAACTAAATAAATCATTTCACCAATTTTAACAGAATTTGACAAAATTACGAAAATGCCCCTCACAAAGTTCACGACCATTTCACACAAACAATTTTCATAAATAACAAAAACTAATATTTCCATTGAATTCCTTACGAAAAATCGATTCTAAAACATCATAGAACATTAAAAACCGACTTGAAACGTGAAAAGTCCTCTTCGGGGTTAAAACGGTAATTTCACAATTTTCATAATTAAAATTTTGAAATTAATAAATAAAATATTAAATAATTAAATTTAAATATTAATGAAATTAATTTAAAAATTGAACCTGAAAAATCGATCAATCGGACTCTCAGGCAAAATTGTTGAGGGTTCGTGGGATATTTCTTTAAGGAACCCTCCATTTGGGGGTCCAAAGAATTAAAGAAATAATGGAAGAGGGTTCTCCAAAAATTAAAGTAAATCAAGTAAGACTAAAGTCAATGTATTAAAGTCAATCAAGTGAGACTGAAGTCAAAATTAAAGTCAATTAAGCAAGACTAAAGTCAAGATATTAAAGTCAATCAATTAAGACTGAAGTCAAAACATTAAAAGTCAATCAAATAAGACCAAAAGTCATAATAGAATTCTAATTAAATAATAACTCTATCTAATAGAGTTCTAACTTAAAAACAATTCTACCTAAAACAATTTGAATTAAAACACAATTCTCCCTAAAACAATTCTAACTAAACACAACTCTAATTAAAAGATCTCTAATTAAACACTAACTCTATCCAAATCAACCTTAAAAAAATTCTATAAATAGAGGGGCTCACACCCTATTTTCGTATCAAATCAAAAACCCTAAGAGAAGTAGGTCTAGAAGCTCCCCTAGCCCCCATAAACCTTGGTTTTGGAGCCCCAACTCCTTACCTAACATCCCCCCTTCAATTTTAGTCTAGAAAACACCTAAAAGCCCTCCAAAAACACCCCCAAATCCGCAACAAACTTGAAGAGTTCAGATCCAAAAGCAAGGAGATACCTCGGTCTAGGAGATCCGAAGTCAAATCCGGAGACAGAACGAAGCAAGGGAGCACGGTACAAGGAGCTCTTTTTGTCAGATCTGAGGGAACAAAGTCCTTGCTATCGGAAAGGTAAATTTTTATTTTTATTTATTTTTATCTAGGTTTTAGCAATGTAATTTACTTGGGAATTTAGTAGAGACCGGCTTTGGCCGGGCGGGGTTGGTGCCTAACACCTTCCAATCCCGTAACATGATCCCCGAATTCAATTTTTTTTGGTTTCAGATTAGTTTTTATCCGTTTAGAGTCATTGATCGGTTCCTAGACCATAATAACTAGGTGGCGACTCCCAAACCTCAAGGGTCAAAAGCGGATCCGCGCTCCCCGCGGATCGAGGGCGCTTTCAGTGGCGACTCCGCTGGGGAGTATTGAGGATCAAACTTGAAAAACCCCAAGTATGGGAGCATTGCCAAGATGACCTAGTTTTTTTTTTAATTTTTTAGTTGGATTTATTTTATTTATTTTTTCTGTTTATTTATTTATTTATTTATTTTTTATCTTGATTGTAGATGATTTTGGGTATTGCATTTTTTTTTTTCAATTAAGGATCACTTTTTGATGACCCATAAATAACGAAAGATTCAAATTGATGGAATGATGAAGGTTGGACAGAAATATTAAAACGTTTTTAGAGAATATTCTAGTGAGAATTAAGTCTGAGAGTCTATTAATAAAACATATATCTCGTCGAGTAGATTAATTTAGAATCTGAGTTCACTCAATTTCGTTATCGGAAGCCTTAGATATCATCGATGCAAGTTCAATCTGTAAATCTGGAATTATTTCTGAATGAAAGTTGGGACAGCAATGTTAAAATTTTTTTACAGAACATTCTAGTGAGAATTAAGTCTGGGAACCTTTTAATAAAACGTAGATCTCATCGAGTAGATTAATTTAGAACTTGAGTTCACTCAATTTCGTTATCAGAAGCCTTAGATATCATCGATGCAAGTTCAATCTGTAAATCTGGAATTATTTCTGAATGAAAGTTGGGACAGCAATGTTAAAACTTTTTTACAGAACATTCTAGTGAGAATTAAATCTGGGAACCTATTAATGAAACGTAAATCTCATCGACTAGATGAATTTAGAACTTGAGTTCACTCAATTTCGTTATCGGAAGCCTTAGATATCATCGATGCAAGTTCAATCTGTAAATCTAGAATTTTTTCTGAATGAAAGTTGGGACAACAATGTTAAAACGTTTTTACAGAACATTCTGGTGAGAACTAAGTCTGGACACCTATTACTAAAATGTAGATCTCATCGAGTAGATTAATTTAGAACTTGAGTTCACTCGATTTCGTTATCGAGAGCCTTAGATATCATCGATGCAAGTTCAGATTGTATTTTCCTAATTCACAGAAAATCTGAATTTATCTAATGTTGGCACAGTTAATGTTCTTGAGAGTGAGCTCATCTCAACCATTGTCATTCTATCATCAATGTAACACCTATTGGAATCTCGATTTATTTTGGATCACCTAAAAGTGATCATTGGTTGGACTTTAAAAATTATAAAAATTGTGCCTATTGCGATGATTAGATCTAATTAATTATTATAGGCCCTTATTTATTAATTGATTTGCTAATTGATGAATGCTAGAGATGTGCACGTTTAAAGCTTGAATTAAACCATATGAGTATGTTCCTGATCGATGTTTGCTTGCACTTGTATGATTTAATATCCTCTCTTGATTGGCTTGATTGGGCCATGGGCCCATTTGTTTGAAAAGGCCCCGGGCACACCCCACCTTACTTTGCACACACCACATGCACGTTTACCGCTTTACTCACTTACACGTCCTATTTAGCCAACGTGGCACTAGTGCGTGGCCCGGTCTCTTCGGAGATGCGACGTCATTCATGAAACCCACAACTCCAGTCACGTACCTTAGGGTATATCGAACTGGGGCATCAATACCGTCTGATCAGGTGATTCTGAGAGACATATTGATGCACCCATGCTGGGGTGACCTGAGCCTTTGTCCTATTGTGAGCCACACAGTCACATGTCCCGATTGCCAACGTAGTACTAGTACATGGTCGGTCCCCTCGTGGGATGCCAAACCATTTATGAAAGCTACAACTCTTGACTCGTACCCGTAGGTATAAAAGGTAACCTAAGTATATCAATTGCACTTCTTGGTCAAAACCAGTGCCTAAGCAAGATCTTGCCCCGCTGTACCCTACTGTACGAGGGGGATAGACTACGTCTATTCTAGACGAGAGGTATTTAAGTGGGCCCTTGCTCTGCATTGTGCGCCACCTCTCAACTGGAGATTGAACTGGCTATTTTTGGCTTCAGAGAAGTGAATTGAGGTTTTAGATTATCACCTATACGGTATATCAAACCAAGTCACCACGTATCGAAAGGTATATAGGTGTGCTTGGGCAAGGGTGGCCAGATAAAAATGCATTGCACGTAGTAAGCTTAGAGTCTAGAAACCTTCCTAGTAGGTCACGACTCGAACTTATCGTGGGTGTTCCCGGGTTGTTTATTGAATGAATGCCTGTTGTTGGATGAATGTTTGTGAGTGATATGAATGTTGAGATCAAAGTGCATGATTGTCCTCAAGGATCAAAGAAATTTTATTTTTGAAAATTAAAATGGGTGCACTGACCTAGTAAAGAGTCCATTCTTTTACAATAATGATCCAGTCCATCCCGATCCAACAATCATGATGGACTGGGCCATTTAAATCAAAATGGAAATCGAATTTTCAAAGAAGAAAAAGAAAGTATTTTCTAGGAAAAAATATTTCCCAAAAGAAGTGTTTTACAGAAAAAATGTTATTCTCTAGAAAAAATGTTTTCTAGAAAATGTTTTCCATAAGAACAAGATTTTTGAAGAGAAAATATTTTCCAAATAAAAACTATTTTCAGTGAACAAATGTTTTCCAGAAGAAAATGTTTTCCAAAAGAAAAGAAAATGAAGGAAAAATGATTTACAAAAGATATATATTTGCATGAAAAATTATTGAAATATGTTTGAAGTTGTTATTCAATGAAAACATTATTTGTCAATATTTTTCAAGAGTGCAACATAATTATTTTTCTTCTGAATAATCATTGAATGGATGAATTGTTTAACGGATTGGTGTACAAAATTCAATAAAATCTCAGGGTTCATTTAAAATGTTATCAAGGGGGTGACACTGAAATTGGTTAAATTCATCTTCAAAGAGGTTAAGGGTTATCATTGTATCTAAGCTCAATCGTCCATCATCTAGCTAGGGTTGTAAATCCGGTAAGTTAGAATAAACGTCAATATCAAGTCAACAGTCAGAAATGACCTCAAAATTTCTCAACATCATCCAGTTGTTCTTTGAAAATCATAGTGCTTCAATCCTACCGGTTGTAAGCAATGTCTCAGTTATCATCAAGCCCGTTTTGGGTAGTCTTGAGTTTTCATGGGTCATTTGGGTTAGCTCGAGTCCTTTTTTCCAACAAGGTCATGTCTTCCTTAGATTGAGCTTACTCTTTCTTATTGAGTCAAGTTAATTCGTCGAATTAATAGAGGTGTCTGTTGCCCCTTCTGAATTTGATTGGATAAAGAAAATTTTTGAATACCCCGAGCGCATTAACGAATTAACTAATAATCTAGCTTCAAGGATAGATTTTTCTCCTGAGCAAGAAGATAAGAGTCGGGCTCAAGAAAGCAAAGGTCATTGACCTCGGAACAAAAATAAATTCCTAAAGAGATTCAAATAGAAACCATCTTATCCCTAAAGGAACGTGAGGGGATAATGAATTGACTCAGAAATTTTAAAAGACTTGTTCGTGTGATCATATGAGGGTATGCTAGGTACAAGCTTGGGTGTTGTTCAACATGAAATAGATACTCGTCTATATCAATGGAATCAAAGAATATATTATAAAATGTATCAGTGTTATCCTCACTACATCTTAAGTTGCAAATCACATATTATCAGTCGATATGGGGATACCTTTTGAATTGATATTTGATAATGGGTTGTACATCAAAGCTTAAGTTGTTACTCTATATTTAAAGTTCAAGATCCGGCAGCACACATTATCTCTCTACCATCCTCAGATTAATGAAATGGTTGAAGCAGCTAGTAAAAAATCTCAAAACAATCATCAAGACAATGCGTCAATCACACCAGGATTAGTTAGAGAAGTTACCATTCACACTAGGGGCACATCATACTTCAAAACAGTCTTCCACTGGAGCTATTCCCTACTTTCTAGTGTATGATATGGAAACAATCTTACCAGTTGAAATGTAAATCCCGTATCTCAAGGCCTTTAAGGAAAGTCAATTGTCAGAAGCAGATTGGGTTCGTCAACGGTATGAAGAATTAAGTTTGATCGAAGAAAAATGACTAAGAGTTTTGTATCACATGCAAGCTTATCAAAGAAGAGTTGCCCGTGCGTTAAACAAAAAGCTCAAGGCCCGTCACTTACAAGTCAGGGATTTAGTACTCAAAGAGAATCAAACACCTATCTTTGACCCTAGAGGGAAGTTCAAAACAAATTGGGGAGATCTGTTCATCGTCAATGAAATATTACCCGAAAAAAACTGTCAGACTTCAAGATCATGATGAAATCGAATTACTAGAGCCAACCAACCTTGACCAGATCAAACGGTACTACATTTAAGGAGGCCATCTTTGACCAAATCAATTTTCCTACTACCCAGTTCAATATCTTCGTTCTTAGCCCCTTGTAGCCTTTTAAAAAAAAATGATGCCTTTTTCTTTCTCAGCCCGTTCACCTAACCTAGGAGAGGGAAAAATTCGAACTACGTTTTGGTCTGATCCCAAAATTCTGGGGTACGTAGGCAACCTGAGAAATTACTTCAGGCCCGACCACATCAATAAAAAAAATCTATTTTCCCACACAATATAAAAAAATCAAGAAGAAAATTCAAAAGAAAAGAAATATCATTCAAAGTGGGAAAGAAAATTTAAAGAAAAAGAAATAATTGAAAATGAAATGCCACACAAGGGGCATTTGGGTTTTTGAGCCTCAAAATCCCTTTCATTTTATGCCTAGTCCCAAGCCTACCTATAAAAGTCCTCCTAAGTACCGTACGAGAAGTCAAGGAAGATAGCAAAGCATGATTAGACAGCGACTCCAGAAGTGCAGAGGAGAATACGAAGATAAAAAAATGATGAATCCTGCTAAGTTGAAAACCCGAAAAGGGCGACTTAGGCAAAAATTAAGGCAAGCTCGCAAAGTTGAAAATCTGAAAGGACAACTTTGGCAACAATCAGAGCAAAGAAAAAAAGAGAAGAGCTTGCTAGATCGAAAACCTGAAAAGGCGATCTAGGCAAAAGTTAGAGCAAGCTCGCTAGATTGAAAACTTGAAAAGGCGATCTAGGCAAAAGTTAGAGCAACAAAGAAAAACAGAAGAAAATCCCAAGCTGAGAGCGGTCCGAGCTGAAACATCAGAAGTCCGAATAATCAAGTTCAATACTTAGCTTAAACCAGGCATAGACTCAGAAGCCACAAGTATCTTGTCTACGATCGATCTGAAAATGTTTACTACCCCAAGTGAACCAAGGGAGATAAGGGTGAATTCTATGATGAGTCTCGAAAGGAAATAATTTTGTACTCTTGAGCCTGACTCAAAACCTTCAATAAAATTAATCAAAATTAAGAGTTGAGTCTTTATTGCGATTGTGGTAATCAATTATTTCAAACCTTCATACAAGGGGCATTTTTTTTCTTCTTTAATGTAACTTTTCCCCCTTATACTAGGGGCATTTTTTTTAATTTTTGCATGATGTGTTCAATTATCTTCAATGCCACATACATTGTCAAACTAGGGGCATTTTGTCTTCGAGCAATGTTAATCCTAAAAAATAATAGGAACCCCAAACCTAAGGTTACCCTCTTGATAACAGTTTTTTCGAAAAACTTTTGAGGGTCAAAAGAAATAAAAACTCATGTTTTAAATTCATAAAACTTTTTGATACATCCTTGAGGTTCAAACAAAAGCATTTTGGATCTCACATAGGAGATATGGCATTCTTTCGTTCTCCAGGTTCTTTTTCCAGATCCAATCATTCTTGGAATCAATCATTTCTCTTCCAGATTCAGTATCTTCCAAATTTATTCAATTCACTCTGATCAGTCTTTTCCAAATTCATTCATTCTTTCCCAAAAGTCCTTCGTTCCTTTGCCAATTTTGCTCAGTTGCCCCCAAGAGTTAACTTGGATTTTGCTCAGTTGCTGCCAAGGGTTATCTTGGATTTTGCTCAGTTTTCGCCAAGGGTTATCTTGGATTTTGCTCAATTTCCGCCAAGGGTTAACTTGGATTTTGCTCAGTTGCCGCCAAGGGTTATCTTGGATTTTGCTCAGTCTCCGCCAAGGGTTATCTTGGATTTTGCTCAGTCTCTGCCAAGAGTTAACTTGGATTTTGCTCAGTTGCTGCCAATAGTTATCTTGGATTTTGCTCAGTTTCCGCCAAGGGTTATCTTGGATTTTGCTCAATTTCCGCCAAGGGTTAACTTGGATTTTGCTCAGTTGCCGCCAAGGGTTATCTTGGATTTTGCTCAGTCTCCGCCAAGGGTTATCTTGGATTTTGCTCAGTCTCCGCCAAGGGTTATCTTGGATTTTGCTCAGTCTCCGCCAAGGGTTATCTTGGATTTTGCTCAGATGCCGCCAAGGGTTATCTTGGATTTTGCTCAGTTTCCGCCAAGGGTTATCTCGGATTATGCTTAGTCAGATATCGCCGAGGGTTTTCTCAGATTATACTTAGATAGTTCATTACTCTTTCACCCCGAGTAGGTAGAGTAAAACTCCCAGAAAAAATAGTTCATTACTCTTTCACCCCGAGTAGGTAGAGTAGAACTCCCAGAAAAAATAGTTCATTACTTTTTCACCCCGAGTAGGTAGAGTAGAACTCCCAGAAAAAATAGTTCATTACTCTTTCACCCTGAGTAGGTAGAGTAGAACTCCCGAAAATAGTTCATTACTCTTTCACCCCGAGTAGGTAGAGTAGAACTCCCGAAAATAGTTCATTACTCTTTCACCCTGAGTAGGTAGAGTAAAACTCCCAGAAAAAATAGTTCATTACTCTTTCACCCCGAGTAGGTAGAGTAGAACTCCCAGAAAAAATAGTTCATTACTTTTTCACCCCGAGTAGGTAGAGTAGAACTCCCAGAAAAAATAGTTCATTACTCTTTCATCCTGAGTAGGTAGAGTAGAACTCCCAAAAATAGTTCATTACTCTTTCACCCCGAGTAGGTAGAGTAGAACTCCCGAAAATAGTTCATTACTCTTTCACCTCGAGTAGGTAGAGTAAAAATCCCAGAAAAAATAGTTCATTACTCTTTCACCCCGAGTAGGTAGACTAGAACTCCCGAAAAAGAATTCATCACTCTTTCACCCCGAGTAGGTAGAGTAAAACTTTCCAAAAAAAATTGTTTATTACTCTTTCACCCATGGTAGGTAAAGTAAGACATTCAATTTTTTTTTTATGCTCAATTTATGCTCAGTTATGCTTAGTTTATGCTCAGATTTTACTCAGTTTCACACAGTGCACACACTTGCACACTTGTTCTTTCAGTCAAGGAGAATTTTCTAAAATTCAAGGATCTGACATCGTCAGTGAGAGTTGCGCTCAAGGACCTGACAACCTTTTAATTCGGGGAGAGCTTTACCTTCAAGGATCCGAACCCCGACGAATTGCTAAATCAGGCTGCAAAATGAACTCTCACTAGCTTTGGCATTTGGATATCGCACTATCTACCAAAATAGATTTGCTATCTAGTTTGCTTCAACCCTCTGCCAAAGAGGGGCATCTGTAGACACCCCATTTTTGCACTCGCCTGATTAATCAACTCGTCAACCCGATCGCAAGGATTCCCAATGATGGATGTGTATTCCGTTGCTTTATTTTATTACCAGATTTATTTCAGAAATCCGGATGAGGTATCTCGAACTGATAAAACCTTAGAAACCACGCTACGCTAGGAAAATACGACTCCAAAAACATAGAAATCATCATCTTACAAACCAAAAAGAAGCTTCACGATAAAAATCACTAAAAATTGACCAAATTATCAAAATACCACTAACCTCAAAACAACCCTAGAGCCTACGTTACGCTTAGGAAAACTCTCTCGAACACATAAAATAACAAATCGGAACCAAATAAATCATTTCACCAATTTTAACAGAATTTGACAAAATTACGAAAATGCCCCTCACAAAGTTCACGACCATTTCACACAAACAATTTTCATAAATAACAAAAACTAATATTTCCATTGAATTCCTTACGAAAAATCGATTCTAAAACATCTTAGAACATTAAAAACCGACTTGAAACGTGAAAAGTCCTCTTCGGGGGTAAAACGATAATTTCACAATTTTCATAATTAAAATTCGAAATTAATAAATAAAATATTAAATAATTAAATTTAAACATTAATGAAATTAATTTAAAAATTTGAACCTGAAAAATCGATCAATCGGACTCTCAGGCAAAATTGTTGAGGGTTCGTGGGATATTTCTTTAAGGAACCCTCCATTTGGGGGTCCAAAGAATTAAAGAAATAATGGAAGAGGGTTCTCCAAAAATTTAAAGTAAATCAAGCAAGACTAAAGTCAATGTATTAAAGTCAATCAAGTGAGACTGAAGTCAAAATTAAAGTCAATTAAGCAAGACTAAAGTCAAGATATTAAAAGTCAATCAATTAAGACTGAAGTCAAAACATTAAAAGTCAATCAAATAAGACCAAAAGTCATAATAGAATTCTAATTAAATAATAACTCTATCTAATAGAGTTCTAACTTAAAAACAATTCTACCTAAAATAATTTGAATTAAAACACAATTCTCCCTAAAACAATTCTAACTAAAACACAACTCTAATTAAAAGATCTCTAATTAAACACTAACTCTATCCAAATCAACCTTAAAAAAATTCTATAAATAGAGGGGCTCACACCCTATTTTCGTATCAAATCAAAAACCCTAAGAGAAGTAGGTCTAGAAGCTCCCCTAGCCTCCCATAAACCCTGGTTTTGGAGCCCCAACTCCTTACCTAACATCCCCACTTCAATTTTAGTCTAGAAAACACCTAAAAGCCCTCTAAAAACACCCCCAAATCCGCAACAAACTTGAAGAGTTCAGATCCAAAAGCAAGGAGATACCTCGGTCTAGGAGATCCGAAGTCAAATCCGGAGACAGAACGAAGCAAGGGAGCATGGTACAAGGAGCTCTTTTTGTCAGATCTGAGGGAACAAAGTCCTTGCTATCGGAAAGGTAAATTTTTATTTTTATTTATTTTTATCTAGGTTTTAGCAATGTAATTTACTTGGGAATTTAGTAGAGACCGGCTTTGGCCGGGCGGGGTTGGTGCCTAACACCTTCCAATCCCGTAACATGATCCCCGAATTCAGTTTTTTTTGGTTTTAGATTAGTTTTTATCCGTTTAGAGTCATTGATCGGTTCCTAGACCATAATAACTAGGTGGCGACTCCCAAACCTCAAGGGTCAAAAGCGGATCCGCGCACCCCGCGGATCGAGGGCGCTTTCAGTTAGTCAACAGAATGACTCAGTTGGAAACAACCGTGAAGAGCATAAAATAGATTGATGAAATTACGACAGGAATAGAGGCTTTGAATCAAATCCCTAAGATTCGTCTGCTCGAGAAGTTTGTTATGCCAGAAATGGAAAAATTCAATGGAGTAGGCTGCGTAAAAACGCATCTCGAGGTATATGTCACCAACATGTGCACAATGGGCCTCAGTGACGAACAAATGACATTATTGTTCCAGCATACTCTATCAGGATATCGCTATGATGGTTAATGTCCCAAGATTTAGCTGTAATAGGGACATGGAAAAATATGTCAAGGATGTTCTGGCACCAGTACAGGTACAATACTGAAATCAAAACTTCTCGAAGGAATTTGGAATTCACTAAGCAGAAGAATAAGAAAATATTTATTGATTTTATTAGCCGTTGGAGGGTTAAGGCTGCACAGATGTGGGATAGACCATCAGAAAAGGAACAAGTGGCAATCATCTTGAAGAACCTCTCGTAGGGGTATGCTTAGCATTTAATTGCCTAGTATCTCCCCACATTTGAATTCCTGTTACAAGTCGGAAGCCAACTCGAGGATGATTTTGCCTCTGGGATCCTTTCCAACTTTTCTGAAAACAAAGTCAAAAAACCCTTCACTAATTCCAAACCCAACATTAACTATGCCTATATAGCCAACACGTCCACTACCCCAATTCAACCCCCAGCTCGAACCAATAATCAGGCAAATTCGGGTGGAGCCCCCCTCGACAGTTCACAAATCTAGGGATGACCCTCACTGTAGCCTTCCAGAAACTATTGAAAAAAGGGCTCCTCACCCCTCTCCAACCTCGACTTTTGCCAAATCCCCTATCAACTTCACATAACCCTAACGTCTTTTATGAATTCCATCAAAGTCCTGGTCATCATACTGACCGTTGCACCTCTTTCCGCCATGCCATCCAAAATCTCATTGATGATAAAAAAGTCATCATTCCTACCCCAACACCGTCAAATGTTACTACCAATCCACTACCTGCATATCAACCTCCGCCAACATTGAATATGGTTTCAAATACCCAATTGTCATTCAACCCAGTCTCTCTCATCCATCCAATCTACACTAAACCACCCAGTTATCCCCTTGTTAGAATAGCCTTCAATAACGAAGTCTATGCCACAAGTTGTGAGTCATTTGATCTAACTGAAGATGAATCATACTGTCTATCCCCACCTCACTATGATAGCCTATCATATACCAGCTACCTCTTGGCACAAATGATCTCGAAAAATTCATTCTCTGGAACAAATGAAGATCCTTACCTATTGGCCGAAGAAGACGAGTCATTTTCACTCTCTTGTGATGAAGTCAAGCACATGACACGGGGAGGAAGAGTCTTTAAGTCACCGGAACTCAACGCTGACAATCCAGTAGCTTTGGCAAGAAAGGAAAAAGTAGACCCCATCCAAAAAACCATTGAAGAGGATGATGTTGTGATCAAACAGCTAAAAAAGGCAGGTGCCAACATTTCCGTTTGGGGTTTGCTCATGGCCTCCACAGCTCCAGGGAAGCTGTTCTCAAAGCATTAAGCGCAGCCCTAGTTTCCCTCGACACATCCCCTGATCAACTGGCTAATATAGTAGGGGCAACCTACATCGAGAACAGTTTATCTTTCTTAGACTCATATCTCATGAAAGAAGGGCCGAGCCATACAAAGCCGCTACATATCAGCATTGACTGCAACGGAATGAAAGTCTCTCTAGTTTTGGTAGATAATGGAAGTGCACTAAATGTCTGTCCTTTGAAGACTGCAACTTGCCTCAGGTTCAAAATAGAAGACTTCAAACCAACTAGCCAAGGTGTCAGAGCTTACGATAATACAAAAAGGGATGTACTAGGGACTTTGCAGCTATGAATATCCACGGGTATAACAGACTTCCCTGTGGAATTCTAAGTCTTGGATATTCAGTAATCCTTCAACCTATTACTAGGGAGACCGTGGCTGTATCAGATCAAGGTCATACCTTCTACTTTGCATTAGAAGATTAAATTTATCAAGGACGGTTTGTTGATCACACTTCATGGGGATGCCGAAATTATGGGGATTGTGAACAAAATAGAAACCAAAGATAAGTCGCTGCCTGAAATTCAACCCGAACAGAAAGAAATACAACTCAGTGGGTTTAAATTTGAAAATATTCATGCTGTTCAGTGGGATAATTCTGCAAAAGAGCTCGTTCCTATCGATAATACATTCAGCTGTTGTGTGGCCAGCATGTTCAAAAGCATGAGATTCTTCCCAGGCATGGGTTTGGGTTGTAGACAACAGGGAATCAAAGCTGCACCAGTCATTCAAGAAGTAGTTGGGACATTCAGATTGGGATACGAACCTACCAAAGAAGACTGGGCCCAATAATTGAAGATAATGAAAAATAAGATGAATGCGAGGAGGCAAAGGTATGTCATCGATCTAATCAACATGAAGCCTTATCGTAAAATCCTGAATGGGCACTTTGTGAAAACAGGGAAAGATTTCCCTTATTGTGGTTTTTCAGAACCCTTTATCGACCACGTCACTGGTACTCGCCAACCAAGATTTGAGATTTTCTTTGGGATGGGTTGGCCTAACAAGGAAGAAGATAGAGCATCTGAAGAATTAGAAGGAACATGTGATTGGCAGACAATCGTGGATTCACTCAATATCGCTCAGATATTTCTCGATGAAGAAAACGTGTCAGTCTTGTCAGTCAAGAGTGGTGCTCAAAACCCACAGTCTGTAATCAAACCCGCAGTCGGGTCTATTTCCAATTACCATGTAATGAGTCCTTTGCTGTATGTTGGGTCTAGTTATGATGAGTCTGTCGAGTCCGCAGTAAGTCCTATCACCCCATTTATCTTTAATTAAATAGAAGAAGTTTCTGATTACCCCGAGTGTAATAATGATTTAATTGATAATCTGACTTCGAAGGATGAATCTTTTGATGAAGAAGCTCCTATCGAATTAATTAAACTACTTGAACAAGAAGATGAACGTCGGGCTCAACCTGTAATGGAAGAAACAGAACTAGTCAATCTCGGGACTAAAGATAATCCTCAAGAGACTCAAATTGGAGTCACCTTATCTCCTGAGGAATGCGAAGGGATAGTGGATTTGCTCATAAAGTTCAATGATGTATTTGCGTGGACGTATGAGGACATGCCAGGAGTAAGTACCGATATTGTTCAACATCGAATTCCATTGCATCCAGATGTTCGGCCAATAAAATAGAAACTTCGACGTATGAAGCCAGAATGAACTTTGAAGATTAAGGAAGAGGTCACTAAGTAGATCAAGGTTGGATTCTTGGAAGTAGTAGAGTACCCAGAATGGATCACTAACGTAGTTCCAGTTCTTAAAAAGATGCGAAAGTGATAATGTGTGTGGACTTCAGAGATTTAAATAAGGCTAGTCCAAAGGATAGCTTTCCGTTGCCTCACATAGATGTATTGGTTGATAATACAGCAGGGCATGCCATGCTTTCGTTTATGGATGGATTTTCGGGGTACAACCAAATAAAGATGGACCCTTGCGACATGCAAAAGACGTCATTCATCACACAATGGGGAGCATTTTGCTACAAAGTCATGCCTTTTGGTTTGAAGAACGTTGAGGCTACCTATCAGAGGGCAGTTACGACATTATTGCACGACATGATATACAAGGAGGTTGAGGTCTATATGGATGACATGATAGTGAAATCCAAAGAACGATCGGGACACGTCGTTGCATTAGAGAAGTTTCTTACAAGGATCCAAAAATACCAGTTATGCCTTAACCCTCAAAAATGCGTATTCGGAGTGACCTCTGGAAAATTACTTGGATTCGTAATCAGTCAAAGGGGGATCGAAGTAGACCCTGAAAAAATCAAAGCTATAGAAGAAATGACACCTCCTAAGACTGAAAAACATATTCGAGGATTCTTAGGCAGAATTCAGTATGTCAGTAGATTTATTGCTCAACTCACCAATGTGTGCGAACCTATATTCAAGCTTCTCAAGAAGAACGAGCCAACAGTATGGAATAAACAATGCCAAAAAGCCTTCGACCAAGTTAAGAAGTATATCTCAAATCTGCCCATTTTGGTTCCGCCTACCCCAGGTGAACCTCTTTTCTTTTACTTGTCAGTCACGGAAGAAGCTATGGGATGCATGCTGGCACAGTACAACAAAGATAGTCACAAAGAGATGGCCATCTACTATATCAGCAAGAAGATGTTAGAGTATAAACGAAAGTATTCAGCTCTCAAAAAGTCCTGCCTAGCACTAGTATGGGCTACTCAAAGGCTTCAACACTATATGCTCTCTCATTCGGTCATTTTGTTATCTCGGATGGATCTCCTAAAATATCTCTTCGAGAAGCCGGCATTGACAGGTAGAACTGCATGTTGGTTGTTGTTGTTATCATAATTCAATATTACGCATATTACGCATAAGTCTATCAAGGGAAGAGCGGTAGCAAAATACTTGGCTGATCACCCAGTGGCAGAAGGAACAAGACTTATCGATCAATTCCCAGATGAAAATATCCTGAACCTTGAAGAAGAATCGCGAGATAGAGTATATCAGTTATACTTTGATGGAGTGACGAATCAGAATGGGTTTGGAATAGGGGCAGTCTTATTCTCTCCCGAAGGATGCCATATGCCGATTTCTATTAAGCTAGCTTTCTCCAATACTAATAATACAGCTAAATACGAAGCATGCATTGCCGGGCTCGAGGCTGCTTTGAATCTGGGTATCATAGAAATTGAAGTATTTGGAGATTCAGTCTTGGTTATACATCAGTCGTTGAAAAAATGGAAAACTAAGGACGTGAAACTGAAATCCTATCACGAGTATCTGCTAAATTTAGTAAAGAAGTTCAAAGCCATCTTGTTCTAACATTTGTGAAGGGAAGAGAACAAATTTGCTGACGTTTTGGCTACTTTTTCTTCGATGATCCATTTGCCTTCAGGCATGGAACTAAGGCCTATCATAGTCAAAATCAAAGATAAACCTGCATATTGCCATCAGGTTGACATCACTGCTCGACTTCCTGATGGAAAGCCATGGTATACTGACATCCAGAAAATATTGAAAAAGTAAGAGTTCCCAGTTGAAGCGTCAAGGAAAGAACGACAAACCCTATAGAGATTTGCATCCCAGTTCATACTGTGCGCAAGAAACTTATATAAAAGGTCTTATGATTGAATTTATTTGTCATGTGTTGACGAAAATCAAGCTGAACGGTTAATGGAAGAGTTGCATTTCGGAGACTGTGGACCGCATATGAGTGGGAAGATGTTAGCCAAACGAATCATGAGACAGGGATATTATTAGCCAACAATGGAAACAAACTGTCATCACCTGGTCTAGACCTGCCATAAATGTCAAGTATACGCTAACCTCATACATGTACCTCTATCTCAGTTAGTTGGCTTGACTTCGCCATGGCCATTTTCTGTCTAGGATATCGACATAATTGGCAAAATCACACCTAAAGCATCGAATGGACATGATTATATTCTCGTGGCCATTGATTATTTTACAAAATGGGTGGAGGCCACTTCATATGTTGTTCTCACTGCATCCAAAGTTGCCAAGTTTATCCAAACACATATTATCAGTCGATATGGGATACCTTCTGAACTGATATCTGATAATGGGTCACACTTCAAAGTTGAAGTTGTTACTTTATATTCAAAGTTCAAGATCCGACATCACAAATCATCACCCTACCGTCCCCAAACTAACGGAGCAGTTGAAGCAGCCAATAAGAATCTCAAGACAATCATCAGGAAGATGTGTCAATCGAATAGGGATTGGTCTGAAAAATTACCATTTGCGCTCTGGGCATACCGTACCTCGATATGATCTTCCACTGGAGCCACCCCTTATTCACTAGTATACGGAATGGAAGCTGTCTTACCAGTTGAAATGGAAATCCCATCCCTCAGGATTCTAATGGAAAGTCAGTTATCAGAAGCAGACTGGGTTCGTCACCGGTACGAAGAGTTGAATTTACTTGATGAAAAATGACTTAGAGCTCTGTACCATGTGCAGGCTTATCAGAGAAGAGTCGCTCGGGCATTTGATAAAAGGGTCAAAGTTCGCGACTTACAAGTTGAGGACCTAGTACTCAAAGAAAATCGAGCACCCATTTTCGACCCTAGAGGTAAATTCAAACCCAATTGGGGAGGTCTCTTCATTATCAAAGAGGTATTACCTGGGAAAGCTGTCAAACTCCAAGATCACGATGGCGTCGAATTACCGGAGCCGACAAACCTTGACCAGATCAAGCGGTATTACATTTGAGAAGGCCATCTTCGGTCGAACAAATTTTCCTGTCACCCAGTTAAATCTCCTTTCTCAGCCCCTTGCAGTCGTTTTAAAAAATAAAATAGAAAAAATATTTTTCTTTTTCAGCCTGATCACTTAACTTAGGGGAGGGAAATGTTGAACTACGTTTTGGTCTGATCCTAAAATTTTGGGGTACGTAGGCAACCTGAGAAATTACTTTAGATCCGACCAGTTCAAAAAATTAAAAAAAATGTGTTCCCCACAAAGAAAAAATTGTCAAAATGGGGAAGGAAAAGAAAACTATTTTAAAGGAATGCCACACAAGGGGCATTCGGGTTCTTGAGTCTCAAGTCTCCTTTCTTTCTTAGCCTACCTATGGAAGTCCTCCTTAGTACCGTACAGAAAGGTCGAGGAAAATAACAAGCGTGATCAGACAGTAATTCCAGAAAAAAAAGAAGATAGCCTACTAGGTTGAAAACCCGAAAGGGCGGCTTAGGCAAAATTTAAGGCAAGCTCGCAAGGTTGAAAATCCGAAAGGACGCCCTTGGCAACAATCAGAGCAAAGAAAAAGAAAATTATAAGCTCGCTAGATCGAAAACCTGAAAAAGGTGTCTAGGCAAAAGTTATAGCATGCTCGCTAGATTGAAAACCTGAACAGGTAATCTAGGCAAAAGATAGAGCAATCACAAGAAAATCTTTGTCGAGCGGAGAATCTGAAAAGACGAGCCTAGTCAGAGCATTAGAAATCTAAATGACCAAGCTTCAATACCTAGTTTAAGTCAGGCAAAAACTTAGAAGCCACATGTATCTCGTCTACGACTGATCTGAAAAAGTTTACTTTCCTAAGCGAGCCAAAGGGGAAGAACGTGATCTCCAAAATGAATCTCAAAAGTGAATATTTGTTTCCAACAGATGAGCCTGACTCATGATCTTCAATAAAATCGAAATTAAAAGTAAATCCTTATTGCACTTGTGGTAATCTAAGACTTCTAATTTTCATATTGAGGGGCACTTCTCCTTTTGTTCGGAAGCATATTTATTTTCCCCCTACATTAGGGGCATGTTTTTTCAAAATATGCTCAATTATCTCCAGTGTAAGGTCCTATCAAACTAGGGGCATTTTTTGTTCTTAAGCCTGATCAATTCCAACCCTAAAGGATAAGGAAAATCTGAAATTAAAGGTTACCCTTCGATAACATTTTTTGAAAACCCCTGAGGTTCAAATGTTGACATGATCATCTAAAAAAAATGATTCCTGTGGAGTGAGATTTTTACTCAGACCTGCTCAGATTTTGCTCAGACCCGCTGAGATTCATTCTCGAATTTTGCTCAAACACCGCCGAGGGTTTTCTCGGATTTTACTCAGACCTACTCAGATTTTGTTCAGACCTGTCGAGATTCTTTCTCGGATTGCTCAGACACCGCCGAGGGTTTTCTCAAATTTTACTCAGACCTACTCAGATTTTGCTCAAACCTGTCGAGATTCTTTCTTGGATTGCTCAAACACCGTCGAGGGTTTTCCAGAAATTTGGTCAGACACCGTCGAAGGTTTTCTCGAATTTACTCAGACCTAATCAGATTTTGCTCAGACTTGCCAGATTCTTTATCGAATTTTACTCAGACCCACTGAGATTCGTCTCAGATTTTACTCAGACCTACTCAGTTTATGATCATATTTTACTCAATTTTATCTGATTTTCTGAGAAAACATGTTACACAAATTTTTATGTTCATCACGACATAATGTCACACCCGTGCACTAGCATTGCCTTCGTATTAGTCAAGGAGAATTTTTCAAAATTCAAGGATTTGACATTTTTCCAAGGAGAGATTACCTTCAAGGATCTGGACGCTTTGACAAATTGCCGAATAAAGCTACAAAATGGACTGTTACTAGCTTTGGCATTCAGATGTCGCACTATCTACCACAATAGATTGGGCATTTAGTTTGCTTCCACCCTCTGCCAAAGAGGGGCATCTGTAGACACCCCATTATTGCATCTACCTAATTCGATAATTCGTCACCTGGTTTTTGTAGATTCCTAATGATGAATATAAAAGAACTCGAAGGCTTGTGAGTACTGCTTGATTCCTTATTTTTCTAATTTCTTTTCATCCCGCCTACTCGTCATGACTCGACATAGAAAATTACGCACGGTTAGGATCGTTACATCTTACACTTGACTTAGCAAGCACGTACGCATATGTTCGCTATACAATTCGATAACATAGAGACCTCGCTATGTTAAGAAAATATAACTTTGGAACTTAGAAATACTCACACAGAGACTGAAAGAAACCTTACTATAAAATTCAAAAAAATCAGTAAAAATTACCAAAATGACGAAAATGCCCCTCATAAATTTCGGACCCCCAAAAAGTCTCGAAAATACCTCCATTGCACTCAGAAGGTGATTTCGAATCTAACGGGACCCAAATTGATGAAAACAGAGAAATTCAAGAAAAATCATATAAAAATCACCAAAATGACGAAAATGCCCCTCATAAATTTTGGATCTTCGAAAAATCTCGAAATTACCTCCATCTCACTCAGAATGTGATTTTGAGTCTAACGGGACCCAAATAGATGAAAATAGAGAAATTCAAGATAAATCGTCAAAAATCGTAAAAATGACCGAAACGCCCCTTAACATCCAACTCTAACATAGAGACCTTGATCCCTAGGAAAATAGAATTCAAATAAAAAATTAAATCAAAATAAAATTTAAATTGAAAATTGAACTAAAATTTAACTAAGATCTAATTAAAATCTAAAATTTAAAATCGTAAAATCAAATTAAATTTTAATACAAAATAAAAATTACAATTAAAAAATCAAGAAACCGATTATCAAAATAAAAATCAAATTGAAAATCAATTTAAAGATCATTGAACCAATCAAAATGTAAAATTGAATTAAAACTTTAAAATCAAAACCAAATCGACTAATCAAAGTGCAGTCAACAAATTAAAATACGTCCGATCAAACTAAAATCCAATTAACCGACCAATTAAAATTTAAAGTCAATTTAAAATTAAAATTTAAATTAATCAACCCGTTCAAAATTTAAATTAAAAATTAAATTCAAATTAAACAATTAAAACTCAAATTAAAATCAAATTGAAAATCACTTAACCAATTAAAATGTAAAAATAAAATTAAAATCGAACGATCAACCAATCGAAACAAAATCAAATCGACCAACAACCAATAATAAAATCAAAATTAAAATTGAATTTTAATAGAAATTCAAAATTTAAAATCAAATACAAATTCAAATGTAATTTAAAACATCAAATTGAATTAAATCTAAATGTTGACTCAAATAAATTTTTTTTCGAAATCAACCAATCGGAAGGAAAATTAGATCGACCAATCACTACTCATTAACGGAGAGTTACTGTAGTACAAGTAGCGTAGAATTCCCTTCTCTCATTCTTTAAAAAAAAAAAAATTAATGAATAAATAAATAATAATAATAATAGTTTTTTTTAAAAAAAAAAAATTAAAAAAATAAATAAAAAAAATAACCCACGTTTTTTTTTCTCCTCTTCTTCTCCAACGCACTCTTTCTTCCCCACTTCTTCTCCAACTCTCTCCATCACCCTCCACTCCAACGCACCCCTCTCCCATTACCCCACGTTGTTCTCTCTTTCTCTCTTTTTCTCTCTATCTCTCTCTCTCCCATGTTCACGTTGGACAACAACTACCCCCACGTTGGACAGCAACCGTTGCATCTCTTTACCTCCAAATCTATCCATAAATAGCTTGCCATCCCAAGTTTTAAAGAGGAGAAAAAAAAAGAAAGAAGAAGGAAAAAGGAGGAAAAGGACTGCAACCCTTTCTCACGTCTTCCATTCAGGCTTCTTCTTTGAAAATAACAGAGAATAGAAAAAAAAGATGTCTGGTTTGCTGCCATTAAACCTGCAACTTATTTTTTTCGGAGAAAACCAGCCACCTTCTCCATTGACGCTCTCAGCTTCCCCTTCTCTTCACCATTAAAAAAAACAACAACCATCTTCTCCGCTTATCCTCTTCATATTCACACCACCTCTAATAGTAGCTGAACCACTCCTCTTCTTCATTTTCAGCCATTAAAACCAATTGAGAAGCATACATTTTCTTCGTCTTTAACAGCCCCAACCATCGTCCCTAACAACACTATTATCACCTCCATTAGCAGCCCCACAGTTCAACCACCTTCAATCTCTGCCTTCTTCTCCAACTCGTCCCAACATCAACGCATGTTGCTTTTCTTTTGTTTCTTTCACAGCTGGTTAACAACCACAACATTAGCCACATCAACGTCATTTTGTTTTTCCTTCTTTCCTCATATAGCCAATAACTACAGCCAGCCGCACAATACAACTCACAAGCTGTTTTGAGATTTTTTTCGAAGGAGTTCAAACATCTGAAGTTATTCGGTGAAGCTGAGTTTTTATTTCTTTGATTTCTTTTTTTATGCACCTAATTTGAATAGCCGATTTTTGAGATATACGTGGTACTAATGGTGATCTTTATGATTCCAATAAATTAATGGAACGATTCGCTCATTTTTGGTGATAGATTGAACGAATTAACTCGTATATATCAAGTTGGTGAATTAGCTCCTTGGGTGTTCATATTATCGAGTCAATTTATCGATTTATGATGTTATTGGGCCAACCCGCTAACATTGATATTAATCAATCCACTAGTTTTGATACATGAAGTGACTAAAAAAAATCAATTTTTTTAAAAAAAGAATATGTGGATTAATTCATTAATTTTGGTACATGTGGAGGGTAAAAAAGTCGATTTTTTTAATCAAAATTGTTGAGTTGACTCGTTGATGTTATGTATATTAGAAATATTCTATGAAATTGGGTATACAGGATTGACTCAATGATTTTTGCATGCATCGAAAGTCCCAAATCAAATTTTTTTATGGAATGGGTACATGAGTGAACTCACTGATTTATGTGTACATTGGAAATTTGATTCGATTTTTTTTTTTTTTAAATTGGGCATGTAGGTTAATCCATTGATTTTAGGACACGTGGTAACTCAAAATTTGTGAGTTAACCCACTGATTTTAGAACATGTGGCAACTCAAAACATGTGAGTTAACTCATTAATTTTAATACACGTGACATTTCAAAAATCAAGATTTAAAATTTATGGATTCAAAAACTCACTAATTTAATGCACGTAATGGTTCAAAAATCGAATCTCTTTGATAAAATATCGTCAATGAGCCAATTCACTAATCTTATATACGTGGCATTGAAAATTGATTTCGTATTGTTCAAAATATGATCGAATTGATCGATTAATTTTTGGTGCCATGTATGCCTCATTAAATCATGTAATTATTTTAACCGTAGGATTTTTTTAGTAAATCCGATGCAATTTGATGATGATTGGACCCTAGTTTGACTTTTAGTCTTTGAATGTTGACCGTTACATTTTTTTAGATCGCAGTAGAGACTGATCATCTTGATCAGGCGGGTTCGGTGCCTAACACCTTTCGAAATCCGTAACCTGACCCCTTACCCATCTCTCTGATCCACAGACCGACCCATATCCATTTGGAGTTAATTTTGGTTCCTAGACCTAAACTAGGTGGCGACTCCCTATTCTTTTAAAAATCTCCGAGATACGTAGATCGGACCCCTATTCCGCTATTTAGCCGATAGCCGGGGGTCGAGGCGATTTCACAATTATGGTCACCCGGTTTAAAATAAATAACAAAATTTAAATAAACATGCAACCAATGAATATCCCTGGATATCCCTTCACCAACCTACACACAATATTACAATATAAAATGCAGACACCACCCCTCGGGTGTGATTTTTACATTTTTTTGTTTGATCTTTTTTTCTCTTTTTTTTTTTTTTAAATTTTCTCAATTTTCAATCTGTCGAATAAAATATTTACTGTATGATATTCATCAACTCAATATGAGTTCATTGCATATTAAATCATTTTTTTCCTAATTATGAAATTCATTTTTATCAATAACATTGAAAAATTACAAAACTCAATATGAGGATTTTGTAATTTTTCTGTTCAGACTCGCATTTGAGTGTGTTTATAGGCTAAAGTATGTTTTTTGATCATTTTGAATTCAATGGTGAGGCAAAATTTCATTAAAAATGACTAAATCAAAATCCTATAGGTTTACCATAAGTCCCACTTTCAAGATTTTCTCAAAATTTCATTATTTATTTTTTCTTGAGATACGAATCGAAAACTCAAGATTTTATATTTTTGACTCTTCGTATGTATTATGCACTCATCAATAGGAATTCACAAAAGCCAGGTAACGAGTTGTCGAATCAGGTAATCGTAAAATTGGATGTCTACAGATGCTCCTCTTTGATCAAGGGTCTAAGCGAAGTAGATGGCACATCGATTTGGTAGATAGTGTGGCATCTGGATGTTAAAGTCAGTGTCATTTCGTTTTGTGGACTGATTTGGCAATTTGTCGGGGTGTCTGGATCCTTGAGGGTAACGCTTTCCCCAGGCCAAAAAATATTTTGTTTTTTTTTTCTAGAATGCCCTTAGTTTAGCATTGTTGTTTTCTTTTTTTGTATCTTTCGATAGGAGATTTCTTTTGAACGATACTTTTCTTGAGAGAATATTTTTTTGTGTATGATCGAGCTTGAAGTAACTTTTCAGGTTGTTTACATATTCTAATTTTTTTTTGGGATCAAGTCAAACGTAGTTCAAAGGAAGACTTCCCTCCTAGGGTTGGTAGGTGTAGTTTAGAAAGAAGATGTTATTGATTTTTGATATAGGTTGCAATGAGATAGAAAAGGATGGTTCAGTCAAATATGACCTTCTTAGGTGAAACATCATTTGATCTGGTTCACGTTGTAGGAACTCGATGTATTGATCGGTTTGTCGAGTTAGGTCTCCTTTTGAGAACAAATGTAATGCCTAGGATGGGTTTTCAATCTTTAAAATTTTTACACAAAGACGTGAGTGTGATTCTTCATCATAATATTGAGTTCTTCAAGTCTGTTTGGGATCGTTCAACTTTTGAGGATTTTTGAAGAATCTCTCTTTTCAATAGTAAGAAGTATGATGATTCCTTATTCAAATATGGATCTTGACATCTTCGTTGGCAGTTTCGACTATATCATTTTTATAACTTTGACTTTGAGAATTGTCTTTGAAGTCATGTTTTGATTGGTCTAGTATTTGGGTATAATAAGGTCTTATATTAGTCAATACAGTACATGATACATCTTCACATTACCACGCAAAAGTATTATTATAGTCAAATTTCTCAAGTAAGTCTAATATTTTCTTATGTTCCTTTGGGGACAAGGTGGTATCAAATCGTTCTTCTTAGGTATATTCTTTAATCTCAACATTTATCAAGTTCATTCGTTGAGCTCATAACACTTCTCTGTGTTAGATTTTATGCTCAAATCATTTTTACACGTATGATAATTAGAATACTATTTTATTTCATTGAAATTAAGAAAAACTTTGATAACAAAGACCAATGGATTCAACTAGAGCTAATTGACCAATAAGCATGACTGATATGACTAACTGAATAAGAACTGATATAACTGACTAAATAAAAACTAACGCTACCAACAGAATAAAAAATAACATTATCGACACGACTAATTGAATTTAATGAACATAATTTAATCAAATCTAGAAGCAACTTAAGGATGATTGACTTCAAAGTTGGGAAAAATACTCGGATGGATGGACTGTGATGCCAGGATCTGTGCCTCCTTGGATATCTACATGATGGATCACTGCTTCATACTTTGATTTGAGCCTGTTAGATGTTGAATGACCCATTGCTTCAATAAACTTTTTTTCTTCCAACATTGTTTTTACATGAGATAAATGGACTCATCTCGATGAAGTGAAAATAAACCTGTGACGCCCCGCCAAACGCTAACACAAATCCCAAGGCCAAATCCCAAGGTACTAGGTGGCACCTCGAAATTTCGGCATGGTTTCCTCTGTTTATATGTTAGCGTTTCACGGAACTCAAACCTGATAAACTAATTTATGACAAAACCTGTATATAAAAACGTAGATACAGGAAAATAACAGCGGAAGACTAATTACATCTAACATGTAAGTAGATCAGAGTGCAGAAGATTTATCAATATACAGGCTTACCAAAACATTCTCACTCTAACATAGGCCTAGTCTCTCAATCCAAAAACTACATACATCCTGGATGAAACTGACAACACTAAGGTATGTGGCCCTAGTGCTCACCAGGCAATAAACTCTGATCATCGATCTGATCGACCAGATACTCCTCAATTACTGACTCTACGCCTGCCTCGGTAGCTGCAAGTGCTGAAACTAAAAAAAATAGGAAGGAAAGGGTGAGTAACAATGGTTACCCAGTAAGTCCACAGTCAATTCCTACTAATAACCCTTCCTAAGTATGATCGAATAAAGCATACTGAACATTTTAATACATGCAAGGTTTTACAAGATAAAATACGATCAACTGGTACATATAGCCAGGGATGAGCAACTAAACAGTTTAAAAATTACACATAACCTCAATCATCCATACTCATTATACATTTTCCATTTTATGCAAATAATGTTGACAACATTGGAATAATAGACATGCTTCTCAGTTTGTAATTCGAAATATAACAACAGATACATAATACAAATGGTGGAGTATTGGAATTAAAGAGTTGGGATTCACGACTGGATCGCTCCCAGTCAGGACATGATATTCCTCAACATAAATCTGGCTTTTAGTTCCTGATTTTGTGGCCGGTTCCTGCACTTACCACACGGGTGACCATTTATCCGGCTCAGGCTGGCCGTTTGACGTGACCGTAAGCAATGGGTCTCTTTTCGATGTGTCAGAACGTTCGACTACTACTAGATTGTTAGTGATCACTGACTAATCATCTTCGTCTATGCCTATCAGGCGTGCATGTGATTTCCAAATGACACTCCACTCGTATACGACCACCTTTACAATACACGTTCACTGGTAAAGATAAGAAAGGAATGTACCCGGATTCCAGTTGTGACTCCACTCTCATACGCGTCCCATACCACGTATGAGTTTGGTGGTCCCTACCGTACATCCCAGGATAGTGCACCCCTCCGGATGATGTGACACACTATCCCTTCAGGCATTCACAAACCTTTTAACAGCTCACAAAATAGTTACGTATATATATATAATTTTTCATTTAAAACAAAAGAGAAATTAACAGAACAGGGTTGAGAATGGATATCCAGTTCCTACCATGCAACTGTGGTCCCCCGGCCTAAAAATAAATAACAGTACTCAGCGCACGCGCTAACATAATCGGAAATAAACATGCAACCCTTTCATTAATAACCTGGATATCCTTTCACCAACCTACACACAACATACAATGTAAAATGTAGACATCACCCCCCCGGGTGTGATTCTGACATTTTACCGTTCATTCCCTTTTCCCATTCTCTCAACATTCTCATTTTTCATCCTTTCAAATCAACCATTCATTTTCAATCTTTCAAAGTCATTCTTTTGGTCTTTCCATTGAAAACCACCGAAGTTTATTCAAAAACAAGGTCCCGATGATGCACGGGGCAAAAGCTGTTAAAAATCATGAAAGCTGGTGAAATTTGGCTAAGTGTCGGAAACTCAAATTTTCAAAGTTCTCGAAATTAAAAACGGGTTTTTCGAAATGAAAGTCTCGATCATGAGATTCGACACCATATAGTTTTTGTAATCTAATTCAAAGAAACGCGAAAGTTATTTCATTTTGAAAACTTGTCGAAAACGTCGAAAATTACGTTTTGTTCTTGAAACAAAAATTCGGATTTTGATCCTTTGAGATTTGGATCTTAAAACCATTCCCATTGTTCCGAAATGGGGGGTAAAACCTTAATTTCATTAAAGAACTTAAAGTAAATGGAAAGTAAAGATTAAAGAGGACATTTACCGACAGAATGCCTTCGGTAGGTGCTGGTGGCACCGACCCTTCCCACCTACAGCCTGAACCTTACTCGAACCTTCGAGTTTTCGATCCATGTTTCGGATTCTTCTTCCATTCTTCGAATCATTCAACCCACCCACGATTTTGTTATCAAAATTCGATAAAACATAAAGAAAACACCTACTTCTACCATGAATTTGAAATCAAACACCAATTTCTACGATTCAAAAGTAAACAATAAGTTTTGTTTCCAAAACCCTAAATGCACATTGAGAAATCTAAAGTTACCAATAAGAATTGGAAGTCCCTTACTTGGTTGTGGACGCCAATGGTGATGAATCAACACTAAGGATCAATGTTAGGCGGCTCGAAGTTCCGAAAGTGGTTGAACTCGGGTGCCAACGGAGCGGTTGGTTGTGAAACCCTCTTTGAAGGTGTTCTCCCCGCTTCCTAATGACCAACAACGACTCTCCTATGATTTGGATGAGGTTCCAAGTGATTATACAAAAACCCACTTGCTGATTCTTGTGGAGACCAAGAAAAGAAGAGGAATGGAGGTTGGATGGGGAGGACGTAGAGCTCGACAACGCCGACGACTTTGCCTTCTTCGTCGAGGTTCAACTCGGACTTGATTGGGATAGATCTTGATAAGAATGGGTTCAAACCCTAGGTCTAGAAAATGGCTGAGTTGAGTTCTTTGGAGAAGAGTGAGGAAGTGAAATGAAATAAAAGAAAGTGAGTTTTCTTTTATAAAAGGGCTGAGGGTATACTTGTAATTTCCCAATCATTTCTAGTTTCGATCATAACTTAACTATTCGGACTCGGAAAGCAACAAACGAATATACCATTTCGAATAATTTTTCGATTCGGATCTAATGGTGTCATCAAATCTTTTTGATTCTCGCTCTAACGAAATTCCACTGTTTTGGGTCCCACTTAACACGAAATTCGAGGATTCTATAACTTTTTCCTCAGAACTCGAATTTGAACTTGCTTATAGGCTAATGTATCTATTTCGATCCTTTTGAATCTAATGGCGAAGTCGATTTTCCTCAAAATTAATCATAGCAATATTCGAGTATTTTACTCTAAATCTCTCATTCGACATTTTCCTCCCAATCTCACCATTTAATTTCCTCGAGATGTGAGTTGAAAATCCGGGGTGTTACATTCTCCCCCCCTTAAATAAAAATTTCGTCCTCGAAATTTGAATCATATCTTATCGAGCTTTATCGTCATATATAACTAGCGATACTTATCTTCCATTATCTTCTACCCTCGGTTCTAAGCGAATCTCATTTCCAATTTATAAATCTTATGTCGTCTATTTTTCATCAATGCAATACATCCATCTATTAATCACTCCAAATCATTCTCATGCCCCAACTAATTTATCATTTGTATAATCATCAAATAGAATCTACTCACATCATATCAATTCCCACCAATTTCTATCAATAATTCCTTCATACCTCTTCTACCTCTTCTATCGTTTATCATTGCTTTCCTTACCAACTACATCGCCTATTATGCGTACTTGTACCTACAATGAAAATCACTCTTCAATGCGTTGTTTTGCTACAAACACCACTATACTAATACTTCTTCGCAAATCACATCAAACCTTTATTCCCAACACACCAATATTTCTACATTCGACTTTATATTCCAAGTTTTGCTTATCGTGATGTCTCCTTAAGGCCTTTGTCATAATCTTCGTGATTTAAAAACCTTAATCATGAGGGTAACTCTTACATCAACCAAATTGTTTCACAATTAAATCATGCGTGAAGGGTCTAACAAATACTTCTTCGGCCTAGAACGTAGAACACGCGGTGAACCTACTTAAGATCTATTCAGCTACTTCAAACGGTACCATAAGCTGTAAGTCACATGCTTTCTTTTCCTATTCCCAAAATCACAGTATTGACTAGTTACTGTTTAAATATCATTGTAATATCAATTAATTCTTATTCATGTAACTTTATATTTTCCTAAATCATACATATTTCCACTTATCACCCAATACTGACAGTACCATGATTAGCCTTTACAAATCTCACAACTATCTCTCATGAATTTCAATTCATAAGCAGTATCGTTGTCTTACCTTCTTCATCTATTCTCTCACAATTCCATTAAGTCACCATTAATGCAACCTTATCATAACATTATTCTTCCTCGTATCTTATATTGATCCACCTTGTTTTCAAAATTACATTTTTCTACCTAACTCTTCTCTACTATCATTCCAACTGTTTTAGCAATACTGTTCACTTATACAATCGTCAAATTCAACATGTTTCCCCATTTATAAATTCATTTCTTACTTCTCCTAATGAAGCGCATATTTCACCCATCAAGTTTTACTTCAAAATACTCGTTCATTTTTGTCATCCACAAAATTTTCAATTTTCGATTCCATACCTAATAATTTTTCTTTTGTAGGTTCCTACTTAATCTTCAAAGAACCTCATTTTCCCTTCCCAAGGTATCATTCTAATATCACTTTTTAACAATTACTTTTAGCCTTAATTCACACCTACTCAACACCATATTATTATCACATGTTGAATATACTTATACCACAACACACATCTCTACTCATACTACCCTTCCTACCTTACCTAACTGTGCCTATCTCCTCAACATTCTTTGTCCCATAGTTCTCCACAACTTTTCTGATAGTGTTGTAACTAGTTTTATTACTCGATCCGTTTCAATAAATTACTGGCTCCAATAAGTGTGCAAAGTTTTTGCAACAATATATGATCTAAAGGAATCAATATTAAATAGAACTCCAATTTCTAACATCATAATTAAAAATCATACCTTCTAAGACATTGTCGGAGACAGTTGGTTCCTTTTGAGTCACACTACCTGCCTGCGGTTGTGATAGATGGCACTCTCTTCTAATATGTCCCACTTGACCACACCCATAACATGTTAATGATTTCGTCTTCGTAGATTTCTGTAGAGTGAGCAGTTGGCAAACTGGAGTCTGAAACCTCTAGGTCTGTCTCGTTGGTACTCTTGGCCCTATTGGCCTCTTTGAAATTCCAACAGCTCTATGACTTGGTGATGAGGGAACCCCACAACTCGGTGGTGTAGTAGCTCCATGCTGTGCATACGTTGATCCAGAGGCAGTTGGCTTTGAATACATCGGTCTCTTAGCCAGGTCTGGTCTGGAAGGAAGAGAAGTCGAGGGTTGACTGGTCTGTCCCTGACACATCTGTAATTCCATCCCTTCCCGTTTGCGACCATTAGTTCGGTCTGCTTGTGATGGTATAAACATGTCATCGATCTTGTTAAAATCCGGTGACCTTATTGTTCCTTGAACTTGCCCCATCTAACATCCTTCTGAGCCACACATCTTTAATCGGTCGACGTGGACCTGAGCATTGCACCCCTGTGTGTCCCAACTTAACCAATTCATAACACGCTATCACTTTTTCTTTCGATCGATTTAGTATTATATGTTGTTGCTTCCTACAAAACTCCTCAATTTCTTGAACAGATAATTCTATCATCTCGCTACTTATGTATGGTCGTTTTCCTCGTGACCCTACTAGTTTCATAATTGTTTGCCTCTTGTTGGATCCTAGCTGTCCTTCTTCAAATAGGCTTGGAGGCGATGATTGTACTATCCCTATTTCTTCTCGTAGTCCTCCCTGTGCTGGGATATCTACCTTAGGGTCCTTATGGGATTCATCGTTAAGATGGTGGTCGAGTTTTTCTTCTATTCTTTCTAGTCTTTTCGTTAATTGACCCACCATGATCATTTGAGCCTCAAACATCTCCAATTGTCTCCTTTCCATGCGTGTCTGACTCTGGGATAACCCCAAAACTGCTTCTATCAATTGTTCTATCTTGGTGAGTTGACTTGACCCAGGTAGGCCTTCCCCACCAGTTTGACTCTGCGTCGTGGGTCCAGTTGTAACTCTACTTCCTTGCATCTTTCCTAACCTGCGAGTTCAGTAGTCTACTATTTATCAGAAGCAAGGTACTCCTTAGATCCATGTCAACATCATTCTTACGAAAGCATTAACCATTATTATAATACGGAATCTAGTAATGAACACCATTTTCATTACTGTAGAATGAACCTAAAATCTTATCTTAGACTTACTAGGCTCTACGGACTTCTAGACACGGGAGAGCTCGTAATCCCAATGCGGAACCACTGATAAGCTCGGACATCAGATTCCTAGTGACGCTCTATAATTATCTCTAATGCCTGTTGTATCAATCTATTCTCCAAAGCATAACAGATCTGTATCCCATACGGATCTAATATTGTGCTCTGATACCATCTGTGACGCCCCGCCAAACGCTAACACAAATCCCAAGGCCAAATCCCAAGGTACTAGGTGGCACCTCGAAATTTCGGCATGGTCTCCTCTGTTTATGTTAGCGTTTCACGGAACTCAAACCTGATAAACTAATTTATGACAAAACCTGTATATAAAAACGTAGATACAGGAAAATAACAGCGGAAGACTATTACATCTAACATGTAAGTAGATCAGAGTGCAGAAGATTTATCAATATACAGGCTTACCAAAACATTCTCACTCTAACATAGGCCTAGTCTCTTAATCCAAAAACTACATACATACATCCTGGATGAAACTGACAACACTAAGGTATGTGGCCCTAGTGCTCACCAGGCAATAAACTCTGATCATCGATCTGATCGACCAGATACTACCCTCAATTACTGACTCTACTCTACGCCTGCCTCGGTAGCTGCAAGTGCTGAAACTAAAAAAAATAGGAAGGAAAGGGTGAGTAACAATGGTTACCCAGTAAGTCCACAGCCAATTCCTACTAATAACCCTTCCTAAGTATGATCGAATAAAGCATACTGAACATTTTAATACATGCAAGATTTTACAAGATAAAATACGATCAACTGGTACGTATAGCCAGGGATGAGCAACTAAACAGTTTAAAAATTACACATAACATCAATCATCCATACTCATTATACATTTTCCATTTTATGCAAATAATGTTGACAACATTGAATAATAGACATGCTTCTCAGTTTGTAATTCGAAATATAACAGCAGATACATAATACAAATGGTGGAGTATTGGAATTAAAGAGTTGGGATTCACGACTGGATCGCTCCCAGTCAGGACATGATATTCCTCAACATAAATCTGGCTTTTAGTTCCTGATTTTGTGGCCGGTTCCTGCACTTACCACACGGGTGACCATTTATCCGGCTCAGGCTGGCCGTTTGACGTGACCGTAAGCAATGGGTCTCTTTTCGATGTGTCAGAACGTTCGACTACTACTAGATTGTTAGTGATCACTGACTAATCATCTTCGTCTATGCCTATCAGGCGTGCATGTGATTCCCAAATGACACTCCACTCGTATACGACCACCTTTACAATACACGTTCACTGGTAAAGATAAGAAAGGAATGGACCCGGATTCCAGTTGTGACTCCACTCTCATACGCGTCCCATACCACGTATGAGTTTGGTGGTCCCTACCGTACATCCCAGGATAGTGCACCCCTCCGGATGATGTGACACACTATCCCTTCAGGCATTCACAAACCCTTTAACAGCTCACAAAATAGTTACGTATATATATATAGTTTTTCATTTAAAACAAAAGAGAAATTAACAGAACAGGGTTGAGAATGGATATCCAGTTCCTACCATGCAACTGTGGCCCCCCGGCCTAAAAATAAATAACAGTACTCAGCGCACGCGCTAACATAATCGGAAATAAACATGCAACCCTTTCATTAATAACCTGGATATCCTTTCACCAACCTACACACAACATACAATGTAAAATGTAGACATCACCCCGCGGGTGTGATTCTGACATTTTACCGTTCATTCCCTTTTCCCATTCTCTCAACATTCTCATTTTTCATCCTTTCAAATCAACCATTCATTTTCAATCTTTCAAAGTCATTCTTTTGGTCTTTCCATTGAAAACCACCGAAGTTTATTCAAAAACAAGGTCCCGATGATGCACGGGGCAAAAGCTGTTAAAAATCATGAAAGCTGGTGAAATTTGGCTAAGTGTCGGAAACTCAAATTTTCAAAGTTCTCGAAATTAAAAACGGGTTTTTCGAAATGAAAGTCTCGATCATGAGATTCGACACCATATAGTTTTTGTAATCTAATTCAAAGAAACGCGAAAGTTATTTCATTTTGAAAACTTGTCGAAAACGTCGAAAATTACGTTTTGTTCTTGAAACAAAAATTCGGATTTTGATCCTTTGAGATTTGGATCTTAAAACCATTCCCATTGTTCCGAAATGGGGGGTAAAACCTTAATTTCATTAAAGAACTTAAAGTAAATGGAAAGTAAAGATTAAAGAGGACATTTACTTAAGTGTTTTTAATGAAATGAAGGGTGGGAAATAGTGTATAAGGTGTGAAGAGGTCAAGCCAAGAGTCAGAACACTGTTCTGATCAAAACTGTGTCTGTCGGTGGCTGTCGGTGGCAGAACCAGGATGCTGTCGGTGGAACCGACAGTTTACTCATCGGCAGATGTCGGTGGGACCGACGGTCCTGCCGACAGAACAAAATTTTCTCGCGTTATTTGGTTTCGTCGGTGGCAGAAACCACATTCTGTCGGTGGGACCGACAGAATGCCTTCGGTAGGTGCCGGTGGCACCGACCCTTCCCACCTACAGCCTGAACCTTACTCGAACCTTCGAGTTTTCGATCCATGTTTCGGATTCTTCTTCCATTCTTCGAATCATTCAACCCACCCACGATTTTGTTATCAAAATTCGATAAAACATAAATAAAACACCTACTTCTACCATGAATTTGAAATCAAACACCAATTTCTACGATTCAAAAGCAAACAATAAGTTTTGTTTCCAAAACCCTAAATGCACATTGAGAAATCTAAAGTTACCAATAAGAATTGGAAGTCCCTTACTTGGTTGTGGACGCCAATGGTGATGAATCAACACTAAGGATCAATGTTAGGCGGCTCGAAGTTCCGAAAGTGGTTGAACTCGGGTGCCAACGGAGCGGTTGGTTGTGAAACCCTCTTTGAAGGTGTTCTCCCCGCTTCCTAATGACCAACAACGACTCTCCTATGATTTGGATGAGGTTCCAAGTGATTATACAAAAACCCACTTGCTGATTCTTGTGGGAGACCAAGAGAAAAGAAGAGGAAATGGAGGTTGGATGGGGTGAGGACGTAGAGCTCGACAACGCCGACGACTTTGCCTTCTTCGTCGAGGTTCAACTCGGACTTGATTGGGATAGATCTTGATAAGAATGGGTTCAAACCCTAGGTCTAGAAAATGGCTGAGTTGAGTTCTTTGGAGAAGAGTGAGGAAGTGAAATGAAATAAAAGAAAGTGAGTTTTCTTTTATAAAAGGGCTGAGGGTATACTTGTAATTTCCCAATCATTTCTAGTTTCGATCATAACTTAACTATTCGGACTCGGAAAACGACAAACGAATATACCATTTCGAATAATTTTTCGATTCGGATCTAATGGTGTCATCAAATCTTTTTGATTCTCGCTCTAACGAAATTCCACTGTTTTGGATCCCACTTAACACGAAATTCGAGGATTCTATAACTTTTTCCTCAGAACTCGAATTTGAACTTGCTTATAGGCTAATGTATCTATTTCGATCCTTTTGAATCTAATGGCGAAGTCGATTTTCCTCAAAATTAATCATAGCAATATTCGAGTATTTTACTCTAAATCTCTCATTCGACATTTTCCTCCCAATCTCACCATTTAATTTCCTCGAGATGTGAGTTGAAAATCCGGGGTGTTACAAAACCGCTAGGATTGGATGAATGAATGAAGTAAAATGGGCCAACTGATTCTAGTTTGGCAAGGAAATTTGGTTCAAAGTGGCTGAAGGTTGATTTTGACAAATAGGCAAAGGTTTAGTAGTAACATTAGGTGTTGTAGGGATGGATATGATGATTTTGTTATGATCAATCGGGTTTGAAATAGCATGATGCAAAGCCATTCACATGACAGTGTTGTGACCAAGTATTTGATGGTACTCAAAGAATAGGTCGGCCATATAGTTTTGTGGAAGGGGATTAGGCAAAGGCCTATGCTGTAAATGTGTGATAAGACTCTTTTTCAATATCTTTTGATATGTACTATTGAGAGGCATTTCAAGATTAGAAAATTATCTCTGTGACCTAGGTTGTGAATGTTGAGTAGCTTGAGGAAATGGTGATATCGAAGTATTGACCAGTTGTACCATATTCGTATTGGGTCTAAAATTTTTGGTTTAGATTTTGTCGTATTACTAAAAATTTTCAAAGGGAAACCATTTCCTACTTGACTTCTAACTTTGAGAAGAGATTGAAAAGTAGGAAGATATTGAGGCATCTAGTACTTGGCGTAAGTGGGAGTGAGATTCCTGAGAATGATTTTGACTTGTTTTTTTTTTTCTTGAGATTAGTCCCATAATTGAGTAGTTTTAGTTCTCTATTAGACGATGAATTCAATGAAAGTCTCGATGGGTTTTTGCTTGGTCGTTTCCATATCCCATCTTGTGAGTTCAGTGTTTGTGTTAGATGAATATTGACCGATAAAATCTTTCATCAATTCATGCCATATTTTTACTCGAGATAAGTCTACTAATACGAGCCAATGAAAAATAGGACCTGTGAGAGTTCTTTGAAATAGTTGAGCCATTTGTTCCTCACTCAGTCCTTGAGCTTCTATGATGCCAATTTATATTTTTACATGAGTCCTAGGGCATCCAATCCCATCAAATTTATCCATATCTAGACAATAATAGGAAATAACGTCATTGCCCTTAATCTAAGGGCAAGATCATCTGGGTCCATGATATTTTTCAGCGTAGTTTCAATCTGCGTTATTCGTTGAGCTAAGATAGGGTTGATGGGTACTTGATTTATTTCTTGGTCTTCATTGAGGTCAAACACATCTTGAGAATCTTCAATTTTATCTTTCTTTTTCTCCTGGCCATCAATCTATGCTTTAATAGATATAGTAATTTGTGGTTGGAAAGAATACAAAATCTAATGGATTGCCATTTTGTCCATGGTGGTTGTTCCTTTACAAGGCAATGATAGGTTATTCGGATTTGACGATGGTATTGTAGCAAGACGATCTTTTGATGGGTCCAAAATGACACACCTAACTGTTTAGGGTGTTTTGGAGCATCTATGACATGGTTGAAACAAACTTAGATTAACCTTTTAAAAGATTGACTCTTAACCACATAGTTAAATTTTAAGATGAATTAGCCCAAGTCTAGTGGTAGTCATTGAGTCCAAATGTACTACAAACCTATAATGACTATATGAGTGATAAATGTTGATCGGGATCTAACCCTGATTGGGTTGAACCCTTGGTCCAATGAATTGATTAAATTACATGATTGAATCTTCTTGGTGAACTACTTTAAATATTCGAATCCAAAACCAATTGGTCCAACCAGTTTAACATTGATCGATTAGATTCATTTGCCAATTGGGCCAACTGGTTCAACTTAACTGGTATTTTTCACAAGTTTAATTTATTGGGTCAGACCCATATTGCGGGTTTGAATTGAGCGATGTGGACTGGTTTGCCTACTTACTTGTTGGTTGGATTAAAGAATTGCAACTAGAAATACCCATAGTCAGTTCAAGTCATGGTTTAATGGGATCACACCTAGGTTTGGGTCTCTACGCTTACTACATGATTAAGACTGGGTTAGGAAAATGTTTAGGTCACTTCAGCCTAAAACACCAATATACCTCCCAATTTTACCTAGTTAGACTGTACGTGGTGTTCCAGTTTAATATATCTGAAGGTACTAGACTGAAGTTGTAGCGTTTGCATGCTTCACCCGTATCCCAAAAGACCAGGTTGACTATGTTTTGACTACGGGACTATCGAGGGAAAAAGAATGATGCAAACATCATATATGCATGCTTGTGAGATGGGCAAAGCGATGGGGTGTGCACGAGATATTTTTATGAATCATAAACATACAAGCATAATTATTGCAAAATACAAATAGAGAAAAACATAAAGAAAGAGCAACGAAAAGTTAACTTAGTCAAGTTTGATCCTAAAGTCCCTAGTTGAGTTGCCACTGAAAACAGGATGCAAATTCCAATATTTTTGGAATTGCCACCTAATTTAGGTCTAGGAACCATAAAATGAATCCAAAGGGAATTTGGGTCGGTCTACAATAAAGAATATGGGTAAGATCTCACATTACGAGTATTGGAAGGTGTTAGGCACCTAACTAGCCCGATCAAGATAATCTGTTACGCCCCTCTAGGGATATTACCTGACATGTCAATTCTCAGCTATCATTGCTTAAAGAAAGGTATGCCATACATTTATGAAGGAATTTAAAGATTTTAGGTAGATGTAACAATCCTTGAAGTATATCCTAAAACATCAAAGTGTAGCTCTATACATTTATATAACATTGTTTTATAATCAAAATTTGATATGTTCTCGAATTTAAAAATTTTCAAAATTATCCAGAAATAAACATTTCTCAAAATCACCTATATAAGTTTATCTACATAAATTCAGAACCCCCTTAGACTTCTACTATTATCCACAACTTGGTTGTCATATCCATCGACCCGTCCTCTAGTGCTTCCGAAGATATCGTTAAACAACAACTCAAAACATCACTTTGTGAAATCTTATAGGACATCTATTTAGGCTGACATATTGACCTTACTCTATTTTATGAAATAGAACCTCAAATCTTGCAACTGAGGTGTAGAATCGGTGAGTAATAGATATGTTACCCAGTAGAGGATGAGCACAATAATGATTGTAAGATGATTGATTAAGCATGCTAAAATCATATCATACGAGATCACTATCAATATAAGTTTGTATGTAATTAAAGAAACATCATCACAACTTAGTGGGATTTATTGATAAATCATCATCAGTTCATACTTACTCATAACTACTTTCCAAAAGAAATAAGCATATTATAAATAAATAAATATAAATGCAACAAGCAACACACAATGGATGAGTACATATTACAAACATGATGGTGTATTAGATAAGAGTTATAAGTTTCACGATTGAATTACACCTTAGTTGGGGATCCCAATTTTATCGATGAGGGATCAACAACGTTAATTTCTGATTTTATGGTCGGCCTAACCACCTTTCAATGAAACCTATTTATCTAGTTTAGGATGGTCGTTTACCGGGAAGTCCCTCGATCACGGGGACCCATCTTCACCTGGTTCAATTGGGTTAGCTACTATAAACTTCCTTTGATCATGGGTATAATCGTCTTCACCTTGCCTATCAAACCAATCATATGAATCCCAGTATGATTTACACTATTACACCCCTTAACATTACAAAGTAGATAAAATAATTTTCCTTGAAAACATAAAATCCTTTAGCGAAAAAGAAAATTGAAAAATAACATAACATGTACGTGGATTACATCCCAGAGTGCACCCAAAACCTCAGTTTTAGGTCGATCACGCCCAACTCACTTTGGATCGATCACATCCAATATCTCTTGTTGGAGTAGTCACCCACAACTCCTCAGATCGATCATGTCTGATATCAAGGTTGATTACGCCCTCTATTCTACTTGAGGACTGATCACATCCACTAGAACTACTAGCGTAGGCATGATCGTTTACCGGCTCACTTTTCTTGGATCAATCACGTACAAGTTTACATTTGGTAGGGAGGTCTTGTACCTACCCTTGAATATGTATATTTTATTCACACACTGGAACGATCACGTCCATTTTATTCCTCTAGGATTTCTTTCCACATATTTACACGTAATAGAACCTTCAACTTAGCTTTTCTAAGCACATATTTATAAATCCGTGGTTTGCCTAGAACCGACCTTTATAAATATCTCGGGTTCACCCAACCCAACACTTATAAAAGACTCTAGTCACTCGGTTCCCATACCATTTCACAATCAAACTCACACAACACCGAGTTCCCATGACCCAAAAATAAATACACTTCGAGTTCTCCACCACCCAACAGAAGTGTAAACCACGAGTTTCATCCACCCAAAAGAAAAGTAAATAGGGGTCTCATCTACCCAACAGAAAAGTAAAGACTAGGTAGTTTCTGACCCAAAAGTAAAACCACCATTCAACTCAATCTCATATTTGTTACTTTCTCAACATAAATAGAAAAGTAAACTGATAACTTAAATTTGAGGAGAACAATTCTCACAAAGAAAGTGTAAACACAAGAACTTGAAAACATACAAATGTTCTTTTGTAAGTTTGGTACTTATCGATAATTCATGTTTAACGTAAATTAAAAATAACAATCACTTATTATAAATCTCATTTTCGGCTAAAATCATGTTTAAAAGATATTTTTAATCCTTTTAAGGCATTAGGAACTCATACAAGTCCATGGAACCATTTTAAGAAAAATGACCCTCACTATCCACCAATGTGACTTTATGGTGGCAGAATGGGGTATTTTTGCGGTGGCACCCTAGAATATACCTACGACGGGTCATGATGCCATCGAGCTTTCCACCGTGGTGTCACAGACAACACATATTGTATTTGTAGACACCCCAATTGACATGAACCCATTAAAAAAACTCAAATTTCTAAAAATCACAAGTTGATTTCGATTAAAGACCTAAAGCCCTTCAATGGGCCCACATTGCATAATAATTACCCCTTGACACATTTTTTCATGCATACGTGCATACATGCATCATTTCATATTAATTTGTATGCCCAAACCTTGTCCTTAGTTTAACCCTATCCAATTCCATAACCTATTTTTGACCCAATTTCACACCAAATTCCTAATTCTATATCAATTCTCCTTTAACCAATCCATTATTTATACCCTAACCCAGTACGAAGCCCATTTTCAAACCTAGCCCAAATACCCAAATCCAAACTACCACGAGCTCATAACCCATGTCCAAAATCAAAATCCAATGCCAAGCCCATTTTATTATGGGACACATGGTGGTTTCTCATAAGCCCCCAATGCCAATGCTCCAACCTAATTGGAGATTCAACTCTTCTTTAAAAAATCCAATAATACCCTCTTTAAAAAGTGAAGTCAAACCTAAAAGGTGCCTTGATAGTTGATAAAAATCCCTAAAGTTGAGAGAACTTCCAATTCTACCCTCAAAAGGTAGGAATTTAAAACTACATACATGAAGCTCTCCTAGTAGTTCATTTTTAAAATATATATCTACTTTTACTTTTGGGGATCTTTACAAGAAAACCCAAGTTTACTTTTTACCTACTACTTCACCTTTGCACATGTCACTCCCCTACTCATCCTCCTAAAAATATTTTTGTTGTTTTACTTCTATTTACTAAAAAACCAAATATCAAAAATACTTTTAGGGTTTCATCTCATAAATTCTCCATCTACCCTCATGAAGATTAAAAATCCCAAAATAAATAACAAAAACTTCATGTCTATTCTCTTTATTTTTAGGGTTGACCATTTTCCCCCTAAAAGTTTTCAATAAACTCTATAAGTTTCCTTTGAGTAATTCATGCTCTCAAGTCTTAATCTCTCAACTTCAAACTCTACCAAAATCTTACCTTCAACTCTTAATCAAAGTTTTCAACTTTAAGTTCTTCTACTCAAAAAATCTTCATGCAAGACTATCAAGGAACAAGGTGGGTTAAGATTGATTTTATTTCAAGAATGTGCATTTTTTTCTTCTATTTCTCTTTTTTTTTTCTATTTAAAAAATCCTTAGGATGTAATGGAGAACCTTCCTTCATCTTGAGTAGGTAACCTTGGGCATGGAATGCTTGAGATGGTTTGACCGAAAAGATGGAGGTTGAAGCCCTTTTTTAACCCATTTATCTCTCATACATCATAATGAAAACTATGCATATACACCACATATGCTTGGCCATGATGAAGAAATGTGTAATTCTCTTAGTAGGGTTAAAACATTAAGTTTCTAATCAAGTGTGCATGCATCAAGGTTATGGACTTAAGGGAATTCCATCTATGAAAATTTTCTAAAATCCTAAATCAACATTCTAACTCATGTAAAATGTGATGACTCCATGGGATATCCTTTTCCATAGGGTATTCTTACATGTCAACACTAACATTAAATCATTTTTCAAATAAAAAATATTTTCACCATGTGCACACACCCACTTCATGCATCTCATGCATTTTTTTAACTATCCAAGAATTAGCCAAGTTTCCAAAGTAACTATCTTAGGTGGAAAGAATGGGAAGCCTAATACCTTTTCCATTCTCTAATAGAATTCTCTTACCTAGATCTTAGGTAGACATGCCCATTTTCATGAACGAGAGTCACTAAAATGCCATGAAAGATGATTTTTGTAAAAAATTGATTCGGGTGCCTGTTCACACCTATTTCCAAAAAAGAATGGTGGCGACTACAAACAACGTAGTATTGAGGTTCAATGATGAACATCTCATGTCTACAATTTCATTTGTGTTGTTGTGTGATTCCCATTGGTTTTTGCCATGGATGAAATGTGTACCACCCTGAAAGCGCCCTCGATCCGCGGGGTGCGCGGACCCGCTTTTGACCCTTGAGGTTTGGGAGTCGCCACCTAGTTATTACGGTCTAGGAACCGATCAATGACTCTAAACGGATAAAAACTAATCTAAAACCAAAAAAAACTGAATTCGGGGATCAAGTTACGGGGTTGGAAGGTGTTAGGCACCAACCCCGCCCGGCCGAAGCCGGTCTCTACTAAATTCCCAAGTAAATTACATTGCTAAAACCTAGATAAAAATAGAAAATAAAAAAAAATAATACCTTTCCGATGCAAGGACTTTACTCCCTCAGATCTGACAAAAGAGCTCCTTGTACCGTGCTCCCTTGCTACGTTCTGTTTCCGGATTTGTCTTCGGATCTCCGAGACCGAGGTATCTCCTTGTTCTTGAATCTGAACTCTTCAAGTTCGTTGAGGATTTGGGGGTGTTTTTAGAAGGCTTTTGGGTGTTTTCTAGACTAAAATTGAAGGAGGGATGTTAGCTAAGGAGTTGGGGCTCCAAAACTAGGGTTTATGGGGGGCTAGGGGAGCTTCTAGACCTACTTCTCTTAGGGTTTATAATTTGATACGAAAATAGGGTGTGAGCACCTCTATTTATAGATGTTTTTAGGGGTTGATTTGGATAGAGTTAGTGTTTAATTAGAGATCGTTTAATTAGAGTTGTGTTTTAATTTGACTTGTTTTAGGTAGAATTGTGTTTTAATTATAATTGTTTTAGGTAGAATTGTGTTTTAATTCAAATTGTTTTAGGTAGAATTGTTTTTAAGTTAGAACTCTATTAGATAGAGTTATTATTTAATTAGATCTCTATTATGACTTTTGGTCTTATTTGATTGACTTTTAATGTTTTGACTTTAGTCTTAATTGATTGACTTTCAATATCTTGACTTTAGTCTTGCTTAATTGACTTTAATTTTGACTTCAGTTTCACTTGATTGACTTTAATACCTTGACTTCAGTCTTGCTTGATTTACTTTAAATTTTTGGAGAAGGCCCCTCCATTATTTCTTTAATTCTTTGGACCCCCAAATGGAGGGGTCCTTAAAGAAATATCCCACGAACCCTCAACAATTTTGCCTGAGAGTCCGATTGATCGATTTTTTAGGTTCAAAATTTTAAATTAATTTCATTAATGTTTAAATTTAATTATTTAATGTTTTATTTATTAATTTCGGAATTTTTTATCATGAAAATTGTGAAATTACTGTTTTGCCCCCGGAGAGGACTTTTCACGTTTTAAGTCGGTTTTTAATGTTTTAAGATGTTTTAGAATCGATTTTTCGTAAGGAATTCAATGGAAATATTATTTTGTGTTATTTATGAAATTTTTTGTGTGAAATGGTCGTGAACTTTATGAGGGGCATTTTCGTAATTTTGTCAAATTCTGTGAAAATTGACGAAATGATTTATTTGGTTTCGATTTGTTGTTTTATGTGTTTGAATGAGTTTTCCTAAGCGTAACGTAGGCTCTAGGGTTGTTTTGAGATTAGGGGTATTTTGATAATTTGATAGTTTTTAGTGATTTTTATCGTGAAGCTTCTTTTTGGTTTGCAAGATGATGATTTCTATGTTTCTGGGGTCGTATTTACCTAGCGTAGCGTGGTTTCTAAGGTTTTGTTAGTTTGAGATACCTCATCCGGATTTCTGAAACACATCTGGTAACAAAATAAAGCAATGGAATACACATCCATCATTGGGAATCATTGCAATCGGGTTGACGAGTTGATTAATCAGGCGGATGCAAAAATGGGGTGTCTACACACCCATCTTATCTCGCTGAGTTTAATGGTGGAACCCTTATATAACAAATGAAAAGTTTGACAAATACGAAAACTCACATGTATGCATTTGAGGGAATCATTTAAACATGGTCATATTTATAATTTTTCAGCAAAATAGTTGATACTATTTATATACTATCAAATTAACTACAACCACCATTTCTCCAAATTCAACACCAAGTGGGATCTCAAATTCTACCTGAGCAACATTAGCAGTTTTCCTCCCTTGAGTTCCCATAACTTCAATACTTGTAAACCTCTCGTAACTAACTGTACGGAACTCCCACTAGTTCTCTCGGTGAAGGTGTCTAGTAATTCATAAGGTTTGCAATTATGGAAGTAGAAACATGTATGGGCTGATTTTCTATGAAGGTTTTTATTGCGAGGTGTGAAGGTTGTTGAGTTCTTGAGAGAATAGAAAGAGGTGAAAAATGTCGCAAAAGAGACTTTTATATATGTGGGTGTAGAGAGTAACCATGGTTTGATTAACCATAGGTTAACTTTTGCATGATCACCTCATGACACTTGTTTAGGGGCTAAGAGGGGCCTGACATGTGTCTGATGGGTGTCTCAACACAAGACATATGGCTAGGTGAGGTGTCTTAACCACATAAGCCATCTTGACCCAAGTCAATGATGATTGACTTGAGAAAATTACCTAGGTTAAATTACTAACCCTAGTTCTAGGTTTAGTTAGGTTATGAGTCCACCCTAGATTGACTATGGTCCACCTCTACTGACCTTGACTTTGGTCAATATTGATTAACCTTGTTAATTGATTCAATGTCAAACTTTTGGGCTCGTTTATCCTTGGATTCCGACGTTCAAATATTCCCTTTTTAATAACTTTTTGAGATCTATCTAATAGTATTTTCAATTTGCTAAAAATTTAACTTCTTATATCACCTATCCTTATGATGTATTCCCACTCATCTCGATTTTTTGTAAATCTTTTGACGATACTTGTACTATTGAGTTTTTTGGTAATTCTTATGTTACTTTTAAACTTATTAACTTTAATATTTTAACTCCTATGATCTCATGTGTCTTGAAGGTAATTTTCTCAAGATATGTGATAACTTGACCAGGTTATCACATAATTGGCCTCGATTGCGATCTAAGACTATCCTATGGTCAATGAATGAGGATTAAAGTCAAACTAGGACTAAAACCAAATCTAAAGTAAATTAGAGGTGACTATAGTCAAGATCAAAGTCAAATTGAGAAGACCTGAGTCAAAGAAAATGCTACCTAAGTCAATTAAATAAACCAGGGTCAAAGTCCTAAGTCAATTATCATCAAATTATATAAAAAAATCATCGAGTCAACTCGTAATAATTTTTTTTGAAAACAAACTAATGAATGAGAAAAAAAGTTTTATTTTGTTGTGGTCGGGTCTTTCTCATGTTGCCTACGTACGCCATATGTTTTTTGGGATCAAATTGAACGTAGTTCAAAAGATGCGTGTGAAATTTTGAAACATGGATATTATAAAGATGAATTGACTCATTTAGTAAAAAAAATTTTATGCATCAAGTTGACTCGATGAAAATGCTAAAAAATAAAAAACAAATTGACTAACCTTAAATAAGTACAAAAATTCGACTGTCAGGGTCCCTTTAGAAAAAGTTGAGCAAATGTTGCGATGACTTGGGAATAAAAAGGAAGGTATGAGATTCGTGGGCATCGCTTTAGGATTCCTAAACCATGAGCTTGGGAGGTTGAGGGATATTGTTAAGGCGAATAGCCAAAATGAAGCAATAAGTGATGCCGAGAGTTGGCTATTGTGAGGAGGGTAGCTGATAATTTGGAGAGAATGAAAGGGAGGTCGAGATAGAGTGGTCTATGAAGGTGTGGAGGGTGAAGGTGCTTTGGGTTGCTAAAACGAAGGTGAAGGGTGGTAGTTTGGGCCTATCAAAATATGAACAAAGAGTGATAGTTTGGGTTTGTCCAAAACATAAACAAACAGTAGAAGTTTGTGGGGTGATTCCGATGATGGACGAAAATTCTAAAGGTATTTCTTCGTCAATAGACATGTTCCCAAATTCCCAAAGAGAATTCAATGCTAGTAAACGTTAGAAATTTCATTATACTAGGAGAATGTGACTCGAAATATAGAAATCATCATTTTGGGACTAAAAGAAGTTTTACAAGAAAAAATCGTCAAAAAATGAATACATTATCAAAATACCCTTGACATAAAGTTACCCCTAAAGCCTACATTAAGCTTAGGAAAATCCTTTTGAATGCATAAAATGACAATTTAGAATTAAATAAACTGTTTCGTCAATTTTCACAAAATTTGACAAAATTAACAAAATGCCTATCATAGGACCTACACCCATTTCATGTCATAAATCTATAAATGATATAAAATGACATTTGTAATGAATTCCTTGTGAAAAATTGATTATGAAACATCCCAAAACGTCAAAAAATGACCTTTCAATGCAGAAGCCTTCTTTGAGGGTAAAATGGTAATTTTCCAACTCTAAAATTTGAAAATCTAAAATAAATAATTAAAAATATTAATTAATGTAAAGTAAGATCTTAATAAATCAAATTAATTTTTTTAACAAATAAACACAATTAATTAAGCCTATAGGACAATTTCGAGTGTGACCTACCTAGCATTTAATTAAAGAACCCTTCACGGGGGTCTTGAAGAATTTAAAATAACTAAATAAACCCTCCACCGTGGGGGGGGGGGGGAATTAATATTTAATTCCACACTCAAAGAAATTGAATCCTAGTAAAAAACGCATTAGAATCATACCTAAAACCACTTGAAAATTAGTTAAAGATAGACTGTATCTAGAAGTGACCTAATCTAACTCTAACCCTATTTTATTTGATAAAAATGCATCTCTACCACCAAATCTCACAGGTTTTCAGAAACCCTAGAGAATGTAGGTCAAAGATTTCATAAAACACTCCCAAAACCCTATATCTGAAGTCCCAACTCAATACTTAACCCTCAAGTCTTGATTTTCAACTCGAAAAACACTCAAAAATCTTAAAAAACATCCAAAAAGTTACAAAATATTCAAATCTAAAAAAAAAGTTCTTACTTTCAAGTTTGGAAGTAGATATAGAAGCATATATAAACTAAGAAAATTTGCATGAAGAACGTTCATTGCCAGTTTCTGAGGGAACAATCGTCGTAATTACTTAGGTAAAACAAGTAATCTTTTTTTTTATTATCTTTATTCTAAAAGTAGGCTATTTTTGCAATATAAATCTTTGAAAATATTTGAAACCGACTTTCGTCAGGTGGGATTGGTGCGTAACACCTTCTAGTCACTTAATTCGATCCTCATACCCATAATCTCTTTTTAAATTTTGCTTTATCTTGTTTAGAGTCAGTTTTCAGTTCCTAGACTATAAAACTAAGGGGCGACTCCTAAAATTAAATCTCTATAAGTGGATTGAGGCGTTTCCAATAGGACTCAATTGGGGATGCACCTTGTCCTTATGCACACAATGTCCTTGTTGTCATGTCATCAAAACTTATATTTTTATACTCTTCTTAGCTTGTGGGCAAATAAGGGATCGAATCAAAGAGAAAATGTGGATGTTACCAAGTTAGTAAAAATGGAGTTAATCTAAGTTACAAATTTTAAAACTAATGTTCTATTTTTTGAAACAAATGAAGAGTAAATATTGTTGGAAAATAAATCAATATAAAAGTAAATTATATTGAGAAAACAAAAGAGATAAAATCATTAGTGATTAGAGTAACATATGATTAACAAATAAAATTATATTTGAGTTTATCCTTCTTTGCACTCAACCTCAAGGGTTTGGTGTGAGCTCCTTGGGTTGAAAGATATGGCATGAAGCTTTTTTGAGAAAATATTATAGCGAGGACTCCTTCACCCACTAATGTGTGAATTTCCTATCACCAAATATCTAGTTTAAGTGTGCTTTATCTTGATCTTATCTAATCATAAAACATCTAAGTTAAGTATTTGAGGTATAGAGATTCGTCTAAAGCTTTTATCCATTATAGTTGGATAAAACCTTAAAGTGAATCCTATAAACATTATAAAGAATATGGAAAGATAAATAAATAACACATAGTTAAAGCTTGCTCCTATGCTTCATCCTCTCACTAATGGAGGGAGTATAACTTATGGTTATGACAAGGATACAAGAAGAAGTAAAAGAAACAACACTTGTATTCATGGTAACTAAGATACACTATCTCCTTGAGAAATTACAAAAGTTGCTAAAATAAAACCTAACTACAAAATGAAAATTATAGAGAAACTAATAAGGTCATAAAGGAAAAAGAAGAGAAGGGACACAAGCCTAAGGACTCTTTCCTAATTTGGAAAAATGATTTATTTATAGACATGAGGTGCTCTCGAAGGATCTAAAAATAGTTACCATCACTCTTGCATATAATCTCACATGAGAAGCAAACTAAAGTAATTCTAGGACGATCCAACCGAGGTGGATTACGCCACATAGATATGAAAATATCTAGATATCATTTTTTGACTGATTGCTTGATTTGACTTCCTGATTGCAGTTCACTTTTTCTTAAGTGATTTGGTATTCATCTGGATGAGTCGATCATTAACTTGTATAGTGAACACATGCAATTAGTTTTTGGACAATTACATTTATTTTGTACAATTAAGCTTAATTAACATGGTATATCATGAAACGTGATAAATTGAGGCTTAACATACTTATTTACCTAATTTAATGAAATAAGGATGAAAATTGAGATAAAAGCCTGGAAAAAGTATGGATAAATTAGTGTTTTGAGATATTGATCAACATGGACTCAAGAGTATGCATATTCATGTTTGCATTATTATATAACCCCATAGTTGAATTTAAGCTAACTTATCTTTCAAGACATAAGTATGTACGTGAAGGCTACAATTTCAGTACAATATCTTTGAGTATATCAAACTGGAACACCACGCACTGTCTAATCAGGTGAAATTGGAAGGTATATTGATGTTTCAGGTTGAAGTGATCTAAACTTTATTTCAACTTAGTCTCAATCATGTAATGAGCCTAGAGATTCAAACCTAGGTGCGGTCCTATTAAGTCATGACTTGAATCAATTATGGGTGTTCACGGGTTGTTTAATTCAAATCCAAGCAATAGGTAAGAGGGTGTAGACACCCTATTTTTGCACTTGCCTGATTAATCAACTCGTCAACCCGATTGCAACGATTTCCAATGATGGACGATCATTCCAATGTTTTATTTGTTACTAGAAAAATATAACTCCAAAAATATAGAAATTATCATTTTGCCGACCAAAAGAAGCTTCATGGTAAAAATCATTAAAAAATGACCAAATTACCAAAATACCCCTAACCTCAAAATATCCCTAGAGCTTACATTACGCTCAGGAAAACCCTTTCAAGCACATAAAACAATAAATCGAAACTAAATAAATCATTTCGCCAATTTTCACAAAATTTGACAAAATTACAAAAATGCCCTTCATAAAGTTCACGATCATTTCACACAAAAAAATTTCACAAATGACACAAATCAATACTCCCATTGAATTCCTTACAAAAAATCGATTCTAAAACATCCTAGAACATAAAAAATCGACTTAAAACGCAAAAAGTCATCTCCGAGGGTAAAATGGTAATTTTATAATTTTAATAATTAAAAATTCTGAAATTAATAATTAAAACATTAATTAATGTAAAGTGAAATCCTAATTTAAATTAAATTCAATCAAGTAAGACTAAAGTCAAAATCTTAAAGTCAATCAAGTAAGACTAAAGTCAATCAAGTAAGACTAAAATCAAGATCTTAAAGTCAATCAAGTAAGACCAAATTCAAGATATTAAAGTCAATCAAGTAAGAATAAAGTCAAAATCTTAAAGTCAATCAAGTGAGACTAAAAGTCAAAACCTTAATAGAATTCTAATTAAATAATAACTCTATTTAAAACAATCCTAATTAAATAATAACTCTATTTAAAATAATTCTAATTAAAATATAACTCTACCTAAAACAATTATAATTAAACAATAACTCTTTATAAAAGAATTATAATTAAACACTAACTCTATCAAAACAAACACTTAAAAAAATCTATAAATATGGGTCCCTACAACTTATTTTCGTATGAAAAAATAAATCCTAAGAGGAGTAAGTCAAAAAGCTTTCCTAGCTTCCCATAAACCTTGATTTTGAAGCCCCAACTCCTTACCTAACATTCATACCCCAACTTTAGCTTAAAAAACACCTAGAAACCCTTCCAAAACACTCTAGAAATCCATAAAAAAATTAAAAAAACTCATAAGGAGATACTTTGTTTTGGAGATCCGAAACGAATCCGGTGACAGAACGAAGTAAGGAGTGCTGTACGAAGAACTATTATACCAGATTTGAGGGAATAAGACCGTTGTCTTCGTAAAGGTAAATGTTTAATTAATTAATTTATTTATTAGGTCTTTTTAGCAATGTAATTTTATTTGGGAATAAGTAGAGACCGATATTTGTCGGGCAGGGTTGGTGCCTAAAACCTTCCAACCCCGTAATATTATCCCCTTATATAGTATTTTGTAGTATATTAGTTATTTTTTTATTCGTTTAGAGTTAAGTTCGGTTCCTAGACCATAATAACTAGGTGGCGACTTTCAAACCTCAAAGGTCAAAAGCGAATCTGCGCCCCTCGCGGATCAAGGGCGCTTTCAGTGGCAACTCCACTGGGGACCATTGAGGATCGTGCTTGAAAAGCCCCAAGTGTGGGATGCATTGCCAATAGGACCTTTTTTATATGATTTTTAGTTAGTTGTTTATTTGTTTATTTTATTTTTTTTATCATTCTTTTTGACTTAATTATGGATCATGTGATTCAATTCTAAATATCCTGATTTGGCATATTATCTTTATGGTTCAATCAAGTATTATTTTGGTGGTTCAATCCATGGTCACTTAGGGTGACCATAAATGTTGCAAAATCTCGAAAGAATAGTCTTATTAAGAGTGGATTGATGAATATTGAAACATAAAGTTCTTAAAAAAAAAAAAAATAAGAGAGTTTTTTTTTAATCTATCTTTTGACAGTAAAAAAAATAAAATTCTTGTGGGTGTTTGTTTGATCTATCTTTTAATGATTTTTTTTTAAAAAGGGTTTTTAAGTGGGGACAATATTTCCTTCTATAGAATTCTTTTTTTAATTTTTTTTCAAGCTTATTTGATCTGTCATTGGACAATATGTATTCTTTTATTTATTTTTGTTTTTTTTTTTTTAATTTAGATTTGTGTTGGCAGCAAGAGAAAAGGAAAAATGGAGAATTTCCTATTTTTAAACGTGCTGTTAGGGGGTGTGCTAATAGAATCTTTTAATTTGATGTTTTACCCGATGTCATCGTTTCTTCAACAGAGACTAAATCGTTCTCTTAGAATAAAACCAGTCGTTTAGTTTAGAGCTATCATCCATTGATTTTATTTAGAAGAAAATCGATCTAGTTCCATCGTCTTCATCCGAACCAAATCAGAGGTTGATTCTCATCGTCTTCAACCGAACCAAATCAGAGAGCGATCGGCTTTGGTCTCTCAATCCGGTCGGTATTGATCTTTTAAATCGATTGGTTTACGATCTACGAAAACGACTGGTTTCCTCCATTGGAGAGGCACGGAGCTTCAAATCAATGGCCCTTCCGGAGATCCACTCAAGCTTAATTGTTTTTTTTTTTGTCGAAGAAAACGACGTGCTGTTCCAGATCGAAAAGGGAAACTTATTTCTGGTGTTGTTTTTTTTTTTTTTTAAATTGGTTGATGTTTCGACCAAAGGATTCTGCATTGATTTGAAACCCATTTTATTTAAGAAGAAAAGGCTTAAAAGTCGATTGGGAAAGATCAAATGGAGAGATTAATTCGAGATTTGTTTGATCAGAATTTTCCAAGTCATCGACTTAATATAGATTTTTTTTTTCAATTCAAAGCAGAAATTAAGATCGAAGGCTGTTTCGATTATTGGATTTAAAAAAAAATTTTTTTTTTTTAGGAAGCAACCTTGAAACTTTTAATTGGGTGAACCTCAATCTGGACATTCTGATATATGAGGGTTGGTTTGAAATAGAGATGGCGATAATGTTTCATTGTAAAAATTCTAATTATCATTTTTATTTTTTTCTTTCCATTGATCGAACCCTCAAAAGAATTGTCATGGTTTTGAATCGTAACACAGTAGGTGTTAACCCGATTTGGGGGTTTTACTTGATTGAGGAGAGTATGGAATTTGAAATCATTGGTTGAGTTATTGGAATTTTTGGGAGAAAAACCAGTGAATTGGACGAGGAATGATATTGGAATGGGTTTTAATGTGGTATTTTTCTAACCAATAAACATCTTTGTTCGATTGATTTCTTTTTGAATTTTTATTGTCACGCCAATTTTTACCCATCGCACATCACTTTAAAGGTATTCGCTAATGCTACTTTCAATCGCCAATATATAAATTGACGTGACAATAGAATTTCTCTTTTATTGAGCAATGTTTTAGTTTTTTTTTTTTTTAACAGTAACAGTTTTTTTAATAAAAATTCTTTTCTAAAAGGAAAAAATAAATCAATATGAATAGATACCCATATGTTCATGACTACCATACTATCATTAATTCAACTTTCATGGAGATTTCGATTCGTTTTTGGGTCACCCAAAACAATGCTTGATTGGACCATAAAAAGAATTTCTTTGATTTGGATTAAAAATAATGAGCTTGTGCCAATGATTGGACTCAATTATTATTCGTTGTATCAATTGCCTATCTAACGGTGCCAGATCTTGATGGGTTTGATGTGTGTATCTTTAATAATGTGACTCGAATAATGTTTGTTTTGATTCATGTTTATGTGGTATCAATGTTATGATGGTATAATCAGGCCCATGGGCCGAGTCTTTGAAAAAGGCCCCGGGCACAACCCCACCCTGTTTTGCACACACTACTAGCACGTTTACTGTTTTGCACGCTTGCACGTCCCATATAGCCAACGTGGCACTAGTGCGTGGCCCGGTCTTTTCAGAGATGCGGTGTCATTCATAAAAACCACAACTCCAGTCACGTACCTTAGGATATATCAAACTGGGGCATCAGTACCGTCTGATCAGATGACTTTAAAAGGTATATCGATGCACCCAGGCTGGAGCGACCTGAGCCTTTGATCTATTGTGAGCCACACAGTCACATGTCCCGATTGCCAACGTAGTACTAGGACGTGGTTGGTCCCCTCGTGGGATGCCAAACCATTTATGAAAACTACAACTCTTGACTCATACTCATAGATATATCAAAGATGATCCAAGTATATCAATTGCACTTCTTGGTCAAAACTAGTGCCTAAGCGAGATCCTGCTCCGATGTACTACGGTACTTGGAAGATAGACTACTTCTATTCTAGAAAAGAGGTAATTTAAGAGTGCCTTTGCTTAAGCATCGCGCTCCATCTTTGATCTGGGGATTAAACTGGCTGTTTTTAGCTTCAGAGAAGTGAGTTGAAGTTTTAGATTATCACCTATACGGTATATCAAACCAAGTCACCACGATATATAGGTGTACTTAGGCAAGGGTGGTCAGATAAAAATACATTACACGTAAGCTTAGAGTCTAGAAACCTCCCCTGTAGGTCACCACTCGAACATATCGTGGGTGTTTCCGAGTTGTGTATTGAATGGGACCTTGTGAATGATGAATATATGTGAATGATAAGATCAGAATGTATGGTTGTCCTCAAGGATTAAAGTTTTTTATTTTACCTGATTAAAATGGGTGTACCGACCCAATAAAGAATCCATTTTTACAATAATTCATAATGACCTAGTCCATCTCGATCCAACAATCATGATGGGTCGGACCATTTAAATCAAAATGAAAATCAAATTATTTGCTAAATTCAGTTTTCAACCCATTTTCAAAGAAGAACAATGGTTTACAAAAGGAAAGTATTTTCCAGGAAAAATGTTTTTCGAAAGAAAATGCTTTCCAAAAGAAAAGAAAAGAAAAGAAAGGAAAAACGATTTACAAAAGATCTATTTTTGCATCGAAAATTTTTGAATTATGTTTTTTACCAAAAATCTATTTTTTTGCATGGACATTGGAAAATTACCAAAATATATTTTTCTAAAAAGAAAATAATTGCAAAAAAATACTCAGATTTGTGAAAATTATTATTCAATAAAAACATTATTTTTCAATAATTTTCAAGAGTGCAATAAAATTATTTTCCTTCTGAATAATCATTGAATGGATGAATTATTTAATGGATTGGTGCACATAATTCAATAAAATCTCAGGATTCATTAAGATGTTATCAAGGGGGTAACATTGAAACTGGTTAAAGTCACCTTCAATGAGGTTTAAGGGTTATCATTATACCTAAGCTCAATCGTCCATTGTCTAGGTAGGGTTGTAAGTCCGGTCAGTTAGAAAAAATGTCAGTACCAAGTCAACAGTTAGAAATAACCTCAGAATTTCTCAATATCACGCAGTTGTTCCCTGAAGATCATCGTGCCTCAATCCTATTGGTTGTAGGCAATGTCTCAGTCCTCAGTCCTAATAAAGCCCGTTGTGGGTAGTTGTATTAAGTTTTCATGAGTTATTTGAGTTAGCCCAAGTCCAATTTTTCAATGTCATGTTTTCTTAGATCGAGTCTACTTTTTTTCTATTGAGTCAAGTTAATTTGTCAAATCTATAGAGGTGTTTGTCACCCCATCTGAATTTGATTGGATAAAAGAAATTTTTGAATACCTCGAATGCATTAACGAATCAACTAATAATCTGATAGATTTCTCTTTTGAACAAGAAAGATAAGAGTCGGGATCAACTTTTAATTAAGAAAGCAAAGGTCATTGACCTCGAAGCAGAAAATAATTCCTAGAGAAATTCAGATGGAAACCATCCTATCCCTAGAGGAACACGAAGGGGATAATGAATTTACTCAGAAATTTCAAAAGACTTGTTCGTGTGGTCTGATGAGGATATGTTAGGTGCAAGCTTGGATGTTGTTTGACACGGAATAGATACTGGCGTGAGAAAATGAGATCAATGAAGATGTTACAAAATGTATCAGTGCTACACTTCTCAAAATGGTAGAGCTCCTATAATAGATTACCATTCTCAGACTAATGAAACAGTTGAAGCGGTATTGATCTCTCATAAAGGGTCGTAGATCAAAGCTTAGGTTGTTACTCTATGTTCAAAGTTCAGGATCCGACATCACAAATCATCTCCCTACGTTCTCTGACTAATTGAAAGGTTGAAGCAGCCAATAAAAAATCTCAAAACAATCATCAAGACAATTCACACGTTAGAAAAGTTACCATTCACACTACAGGGATACAGAAATAGTCTTACCAGTTAAAAGGAAAATTTCATATCTCAAGGTCTTGCTGGAGAGTCAATTACTAAAAATAGACTAGGCTCATCATTGGGTGCGAAGAGCTAAACTTGATTGAAGAAAAACAACTTAGAAGTTTTGTACCATGTGCAAACTTATCAAAATAGAATCGTTCACACGTTTGACAAGAAGGTTAAAATTTGCCATTTACAAGTCAATGATTTAACCATCAGATTTCAGAGAAAATTAAGCACTCCTCCTTGATTATGGGAAGAAGTCTGAACCTAATTGGAGAGATTAATTCATTAAGGAAATACTTTCTATAAAAGCCGTTAGACTTCAAGATCATGATGGAATTGAACTACCAGAATCAACCAACCATGACTAAATCAAGCGGTACTACATTTAAGGAAGCCATATTTGGCCGAATCAATTTTCCTATTACCTTGTTCAACATATCCTTTCTTAGCCTTTTGCAGCCTTTTAAAAAAAAAACCTTTTTCTTTCTCAGCCCGATCACCTAATCCAAGGGAGGGAAATTTTGAAGTACGTTTTGGTCTGATCCCAAAATTCTGGGGTACGTAGGCAACTTGAGAAGTTACTTCAGGCCCGACCACATCAAAATAAAAAAAATCTATTTGCCTACACAGTAAAATCCAGAAAAAATTCAAAAGGAAAAAGGAAATATCTTCAAAATGGAAAAAAAAATTTAAAGCAAAATAAAAGAAATGTCACATAAGGGGCATTCGGGTTTTTGAGCCTCAAAATCCCTTTCTTTTTATACCCAATCCTAAGTTTGCCCATAAACCTCCTAAGTACTGTGCAAAAAGTCAAGGAAGATAGCAAAGCATGATCAGACAACAATTTCATAAGGAAGAAAAGAAAAAAAAAAGAGAAAAAAGCCTGCTAGGTTGAAAACCCAAAAATGGCGACTTAGGCAAAAATTAAGGCAAGCTCGTAAGGTTGAAAATCCGCAAGGATGGTCTTGGCAACAATCAGAGAAAAGAAAAAAAAAGTTCGCTAGTTTGAAAACTTAAAAAGGCGATCTAGGCAAAAGCTAGAGCATGCTCGCTAGATTGAAAACCTGAAAGGGCAATCTAGGTAAACGTTAGAGCAATAAAGAAAAGTAGAAAAAATCTCCAGGGAGTTAAGCTAAGAGTGGTCCGAGCTGAAATATCAGAAGTCCGAATAATCAAGTTCAATACTTAGCTTAAACCAGGCACAAACTCAGAAGCCACAAGTATCTTGTCTACAATCGATCTGAAAATTTTTACTTTTTTAAGTGAACCAAATGAGAGAATGATGAATTTTATGATGAGTCTCAAAAGGAAATAATTTTGTTTTCTTGAGCCTGACTCAAAATCTTTAATAAAATTAATCATATATTTCAAACCTTCACATAAGGGGCATTTTCTTTCTTCTCTAATATGTAGCTTTCTTCCTTATACTATGGGCATTTTTTTAATTTTTACATAATGTGTTCAATTATCTCCAATGCTATGTTTCCTGTCAAACTAGGGGTATTTTATTTTTAAGGTTGAGCAATGTTAATCCTAAAAGATAAAAGGAATCCCAAACTTAAGGTTACCCTGTTGTTAATAATTTTTTCCTTGAGGCTCAAAAGAAATAAAAACTCAGGTTTTAAATTTATAAATCTTTAAAAAAAAGAAAAAAAAACCTTGAAGGTCAAACAAAAGTGTTCTTGATATGATATTTTGATTTTTGCCCAGAGAATAACTCATTTACCTAGAGCAAGAGATAGGGCATTCTTTCGTTCCCAGATTCATTAATCCTTTTCCAAATCCTTTAATTCCTAGATTCGATCATTATCTTTCAGATTTATTCGTTCCCCGATCCATTCGTTATTCTCTAGATTCATTTTCAATCATTCTTTCCCATATTCTCAGATTATGGTCAGTTTATGCTCAAATTATGCTCCGTTTATGCCAAGTTTATGCTCAGATTATGCTCAAATTATGCTTAGTTTATACTCAATTTATGTTTAGATTCTACTCAATCCTCACTTAAATTATTTGAAATTTATCTTAATTTTAAGTGCACATGTGCACATTCCACACATTAGTCCAGGAGAATTTTCTAAAATTTAATGATCTGACACCGTCAGTAAGAGTTCGCACTCAAGGACCTGACAACCTTTTAGTTCGGGGAGAGTTTTACCCTCAAGGATCCGAACGCCCCGACAAATTGTTAAATCAGGCTGCAAAATGAACTGTCACTAGCTTTGACATTCGGATATCACACTATTTATCAAAATAGATTTGCTATCTAATTCGCTTCAACCTTTTGCCAAAGAGGGGCATCTGTAGAAATCCCATTTTTGCACTCGCCTGATTAATCAACTCGTCAACCTGATTGCAATGGTTCCCAATGATAGACGGTCATTACAATGCTTTATTTGTTACTAGATATGTTTCAGAAATTCGGATGAGGTATCTTAAACTAATAAAATCTTAGAAACCACGCTACGCTAGGAAAATATAACTCCAAAAACATAGAAATTATCATTTTACCGACAAAAAGAAGTTTTACGATAAAAATCATTAAACAATGACCAAATTATCAACATACCCCTAAGACCAAAATATCCCTAGAGCTTACATTACGCTTAGAAAAATCCTTTCAAACACATAAAACAATAAATCGAAACTACATAAATCATTTCGCCAATTTTCACAAAATTCGATAAAATTACGAAAATGCCCTTTATAAAGTTCACCACCATTTCGCACAAAACAAAATTCATAAATGACACAAACCAATATTCCCATTGAATTTCTTACGAAAAATGGATTCTAAAACATCCTAGAACATCAAAAACCGACTTAAAACGCAAAAAGTCCTCTTCGAGGGTAAAACGATAATTTTACTATTTTAATAATTAAAGATTTCGAAATTAATAATTAAAATATTAATTAATGTAAAGTGAAATCCTAATTAAAATTAAAGTCAATCAAGTAAGACTAAAGTCAAAATCTTAAAGTCAATAAAGTAATACTCAAGTCAAAAATTAAAGTTAATCAAGTAAGACTAAAGTCAATCAAGTAAGAATAAAGTCAAGATATTAAAGTCAATCTAGTAAGACCAAATTCAAGATATTAAAGTCAATCAAGTAAGACTAAAGTCAAAATCTTAAAGTCAATTAAGTAAGACTAAATCAAAATCTTAAAGTCAATCAAGTGAGACTAAAAGTCAAAACCTTAATAGAATTCTAATTAAATAATAACTCTATTTAAAACAATTATAATTAAATAATAACTCTATTTAAAACAATTCTAATTCAAATATAACTCTACCTAAAATAATTATAATTAAACAATAACTCTTTGTAAAAGAATTATAATTAAACACTAACTTTATCTAAATAAACACTTAAAAAAATCTATAAATAGGGGTCCTTACAACCTATTTTCGTTGGAAAAAATAAATTCTAAGAGAAGTAGGTCAAAAAGCTCCCCTAGCCTCCTATAAACCTTGATTTTGAAGCCCCAACTCCTTATCTAACATCCATACCCTAACTTTAGCTCCAAAAATACCTAGAAACCACCTCAGAAATCCATAAAAAAATAGAAAAACTCATAAGGAGATACTTTACTTTGGAGATCCGAAACGAATGCGGTGACAAAACGAAGCGAGGAGTACTGTATGACGAACTATTCTACCAGATTTGAGGGAATAAGACCGTTGTCTTCGTAAAGGTAATGGTTTAATTAATTATTTATTTATTAGGTCTTTTTAGCAATGTAATTCTATTTGGGAATAAGTAGAGACCAGCATTTGCCGGGCGGGGTTGGTGCCTAACACCTTCCAACCTCGTAATGTGATCCCCGGACTTAGTATTTTTTAGTAGATTAGTAGTCTTTTTATCCGTTTAGAGTCAAGTTCGGTTCCTAGACCGTAATAATTAGGTGGCGACTCCCAAACCTCAAGGGTCAAAAGTGGATCCGCGCACCATATGGATCGAGGACGCTTTCAGTGTTACCACCGAGGATTTTCTCCGAATTATGCTCTGATACCGCCGAGGGTTTCTCAGAATTATGCTCATTTACCGTCGATGGTTTTCTCAGAATTATGCTCAGTTACCGCCGAGGGTTTTCTCAGAATTATGCTTAGATACTGCCGAGGATTTCTCAGAATTATGGTCATTTATGCTCAGTTTATGCTCAAATTATGTTCAGATTATGCTGAGTTTATGCCCAGTTTATGCTCAGATTATGCTCAAATTATGCTTAGTTTATACTCACTTTATGTTCAGATTCTTCTCAATTCTCACTTAAACTATTTGAAATTTATCTTAGATTTTAAGTACACATGTGCACATTGCACACATTAGTCAAGGAGAATTTTTTAAAATTTAAGGATCTGTCACTAGCTTTGGCATTCAGATATCGTACTATCTATCAAATTAGATTTGTTATCTAGTCTTCTTCAACCCTCTGCCAAAGAGAGGCATCTATAGACACCCCATTTTTGCAGTCGCCTGATTAATCAACTCGTCAACCTTATTGCAACGGTTCCCAATGATGGACGATCATTCCAATGCTTTATTTGTTACTAGATGTAGCTACGTGGTTTTCGTCGTCATGACGACCACAACTACTAAATATTGGAGTCGCCACCATTCAAGTTGGAAGTGGGTGTGAATGGTCACCCGAGGTACATTTTCCAAAAGATGAGATTTTGGCATTTTAGTGACTCACGATGTATAAGGGGTAGTCAAACCTCGAGATTTGGGTAAGCGGCTCGGTTGGAGAAAAGGGAAGGTGTTAGGCACCCCTTTCTCCCCGCCACGTGGCGATAACCTCAAATAACTCGGTCATTTTGATTTTTAAAAGAAAGTGGAAAGTGTGCCACATGGGTACATTTGTTCCCTAAGTAGGGATTTAATTTTGGCTTGATCATAGGATCATCTCATCAATGGAGATGACCTTTGTAGATCCAAGCCTTGAGGTCCATTAATGCTCAACCCATTTAAAATAAAATGAAAAGAGGGGGATGATAGAAGAGGGATGAGGAGAGGGTAGAGAAAGGAAAAAGGAGGGGGGGTGTTGATTGCTCCCACCTTGTACTCTTGGACTTCTTCTTCTTCTTTTTCTTCTTCTTCCTCTTCTTTGAATTCTCTTTAGTCCTTGGTGAGTTGAGAGTGAAGTTATTTCTCTTAGAGTGTGTTGTGAGAGAGTGGTGAGGAGGAATAGATAGAGTAGATTTTTTTCTTATGGAGACTTGGTGTAACCATTTTTGGGGTGAGAGGGGAGGTATTTATAGGTGTTTGGAGGGGGTTTGGGGGTATAATGGGGTTAAAATGTGAGAGAAGGGGTAATGGTATAGGATTTAGGAGTGAGCGGTGTGAAATTTAAGGTGAAATGGAGGGTAAATGTGTAATGAATGAAAATGGGTGAGGTTTAGACCCAAATGGGTTGGATCCTACCCGAACCCATTTGGGTAGAGTATTTGATGGGTTGACATGAGTGATGGTTGGTGGTGGAGTGGGGGTGTAAGAGAGTGGTTTAGAGAATGAGTATTAGGTTGGTTGATGAGGTGAGGTGTGTAGATTTTGGAGAATGGGTTGTGTAAGAGGTTGTTAAGTTAGTTTTTTGGGAAGAGAAAGGGGATGATGCCATGTGGCAATCATGATGAGGGGGTGAGGTGGTGAGATTGGTTGATTGGTTGATGGGGGTTGTTTGATTAGGGAGAGAGAAATGGGTTAGTTGATTGATGATGAATGAAGTATGGGTTGAGTTGATTTTATTGGAGTGTTTTAAGGAAGATGATGGGTAGAGGTATGGGTGGTGATGTGGGGGTTGATGTTGGTGATGGATTAGAGTATGGGTGGAGGTGTGGGTGGTTGATGATGTTAGAGGATGGGGATAGGTTAGGTTAGGGTAGGGTATGGGTTGAGGTGATTTTGGAGAGAGGTGAGATGGGTTAGATGTGTTGTTTAGAGCATGGTGATGGGAGTGGGTGATTGGATGAGGGAGGTGAAGGATGGTGATGACAAGTGTCATCTTTTGATGTTGAGGGGTTGATTGGTTGATGTGAGTAAGGGTTGATGGGTTGGGTTGTGGGTTGGATAGTGAATGGGGTATGGATAATGGTTAGAGGGCTTTTTTATGGGTTGGGCTTAGGCTTATAGGAGATGTAGGTTGTTTTGGATTGGACAAGGCTCATTTTGGATTGAATTTTGATAAGGTAGGTTGGTTTTAAGGTTTAAATGATGTAGGATTGATTTTTAGCTTAGGGGTGAGGTGAAAAAAATTCTAGAAATGAGTTAATGGTTTGTGGGCCTTGAGTGGGTTTAAGGTGTTTGTGGATTTGGAGATGGAACGATGAAGGTTGGATGAAGGGGTAGGCATCCCAAGTCTCGCATTTTATTTTTTTGATTTTTTGATTTTTTTGAAACTATTGATTTAATCAAAATGCCACGTGTTGGCGAATCGGGCTTTTGGGCCCGTTGGGGAATTTATCGATTTCTGCATGCGTGTGCGGAGCGACGATGTTGAACAGTTGTGGGATGAGTCACTACCCTCTTTGCGGGTCCTTGAGACCACGGGGTGGTCTTAGGGGCATTGATTTAACCGTGGTTATTACTTTTGGTGTTTTGGGCCTTAGGGGCCCGTTGGCCCCTTTTGTTGGAAAATCGGTATTTTGCATGGAGCGGGGTAGATGGGAGTGTGCCGAACCCTTTCGGTGGACCTACTAACCCATTGAAAAGTGTTAGTGGCTTGGGTTTCGGCGAAAATATCATTTTTGATGATTCGGGCCATTAAGGCCCGTTGGTCAGTTTTATTGAAACATCATTGTTTTGGGGCCTTTTCGAGCGAGGGCCCGTTCAAATTGAGGTGTCTACACTAGATATGTTTCAAAAATTCGGATGAGGTATCTCAAACTAACAAAACCTTAGAAACTATGCTACGATAGGAAAATATAACTCTAAAAACATAGAAATTATCATTTTACCGACAAAAAGAAGCTTAACGGTAAAAATCACTAAAAAAATAATAAATTACCAAAATACCCCTAACATCAAAACATCTCTAGAGCTTACATTACGCTTAGAAAAACTCTTTCAAACACATTAAATAACAAATCAAAACTAAATAAATTATTTCGTAAATTTTCAAAAAATTTGATAAAATTACAAAAATGCCCTTCATAAAGTTCACGACCATTTCGCACAAAAAAATTTCATAAATGACACAAATCAATATTCCCCTTGAATTCCTTACGAAAAATTGATTATAAAACATCATAGAACATCAAAAACTGACTTAAAACGCAAAAAGTCCTCTCCGATGGTAAAACAGTAATTTTACAATTTTAATAATTAAAAATATCGAAATTAATAATTAAAATATTAATTAATGTAAAGTGAAATCCTAATTAAAATTAAAGTCAATGAAGTAAGACTAAAGTCAAGAATTAAAGTCAATCAAGTAAGACCAAATTGAAGATATTAAAGTCAATCAAGTAAGACTAAAGCCAAAATCTAAAAGTCAATCAAGTAAGACTAAATTCAAAAAAGTCAATCAAGTGAGACTAAAAGTCAAAACCTTAATAGAATTCTAATTAAATAATAACTTTATTTAAAATAATCCTAATTAAAATATAACTCTACATAAAACAATTATAATTAAATAATAACTCTTTCTAAAAGAATTATAATTAAACACTAACTCTATCAAAATAAGTACTTAAAAAAATCTATAAATAGGGGTCCCTACAACCTATTTTCGTATGAAAAAATTAACCCTAAGAGAAGTAGGTCAAAAAGCTCCCCTAGCCTCCCTTAAACCTTGATTTTGAAGCCCCAACTCCTTACCTAATATCCATACCCCAACTTTAGCTTAAAAAACACCTAGAAACCCTTCCAAAACAACATAGAAAAAAAAAATAGAAAAACTCATAAGGAGATACTTTGCTTGGGAGATCCGAAATAAATTCGGTGAAAGAACGAAGCGATGAGTACTGTACGAAGAACTATTCTACCAGATCTGAGGGAATAAGACCATTGTTTTTGTAAAAGTAAAAGTTTAAATTTTTATTTATTTATTTGGTCTTTTTAGCAATGTAATTCTATTTGGGAATAAGTAGAGACTGGCATTTGTCGGGCGGGGTTGGTGCCTAACACCTTCCAACCCCGTAATGTGATCCCCGGACTTAGTATTTTTTAGTAGATTAGTTGTTTTTTTATCCGTTTAGAGTCAAGTTCGGTTCCTAGACCGTAATAATTAGGTGGCGACTCCTAAACTTCAAGGGTCAAAAGTGGATCCGCGCACCATATGGATCGAGGGCGCTTTCAGTGTTACCACTGATGATTTTCTCCGAATTATGCTCTGATACCGCTGAGGGTTTCTCAGAATTATGCTCATTTACCGTCGATGGTTTTCTCAAAATTATGCTCAGTTACCGCCGAGGGTTTTCTCAGAATTATGCTCAGATACCGCCGAGGGTTTCTCAGAATTATGGTCATTTATGCTCAGTTTATGCTCAAATTATGTTCAGATTATGCTGAGTTTTTGCCCAGTTTATGCTCAGATTATGCTCAAATTATGCTTAGTTTGTACTCACTTTATGTTCAGATTCTTCTCAATCTCACTTAAACTATTTGAAATTTATCTTAGATTTTAAGTACACATGTGCACATTGCACACATTAGTCAAGGAGAATTTTTTAAAATTTAAGGATCTGACATCGTCAGTGAGAGTTCGCGCTCAAGGACTTGACAACCTTTTAGTTCGGGGGAGAGCTTTACCCTCAAGGATCCAAATGCCCCGACGAATTGTTAAATCAAGCTGCAAAATGAACTGTCACTAGTTTTGGCATTCAGATATCGTACTATCTACCAAATTAGATTTGCTATCTAGTCTGCTTCAACCCTCTACCAAAGAGAGGCATCTGTAGACACCCCATTTTTGCAGTCGCCTGATTAATCAACTCGTCAACTTTATTGCAACGGTTCCCAATGATGGACGATCATTCCAATGCTTTATTTGTTACTAGATATGTTTCAAAAATTCGGATGAGGTATCTCAAACTAACAAAACCTTTGAAACCACGCTATGCTAGAAAAATATAACTCCAAAAACATAGAAATTATCATTTTACCGACAAAAAGAAGCTTAACGGTAAAAATCACTAAAAAAATAATAAATTACAAAAATACCCCTAACATCAAAACATCCCTAGAGCTTACATTACACTTAGGAAAACTCTTTCAAACACATAAAATAACAAATCAAAACTAAAAAAATTATTTCGCAAATTTTCAAAAAATTTGATAAAATTACAAAAATGCCCTTCATAAAGTTCACGACCATTTTGCACAAAAAAATTTCATAAATGACACAAATCAATATTCCCCTTGAATTTCTTACGGAAAATCGATTATAAAACATCCTAGAACATAAAAAACTAACTTAAAACGCAAAAAGTCCTCTCCGATGGCAAAACAGTAATTTTACAATTTTAATAATTAAAAATATCAAAATTAATAATTAAAACATTAATTAATGTAAAGTGAAATCCTAATTAAAATTAAGGTCAATCAAGTAAGATTAAAGTCAAAAATTAAAGTCAATCAAGTAAGACTAATGTCAATCTTAAAGTCAATCACGTAAGACTAAAGTCAAGATCTTAAAGTCAATCAAGTAAGACCAAATTGAAGATATTAAAGCCAATCAAGTAAGACTAAAGCCAAAATCTTAAAGTCAATCAAGTAAGACTAAATTCAAAAAAGTCAATCAAGTGAGACTAAAAGTCAAAACCTTAATAGAATTCTAATTAAATAATAACTCTATTTAAAACAATCATAATTAAAATATAACTCTACATAAAACAATTATAATTAAATAATAACTCTTTCTAAAAGAATTATAATTAAACACTAACTTTATCAAAATAAGTACTTAAAAAAATCTATAAATAGGGGTCCCTACAACCTATTTCCGTATGAAAAAATTAACCGTAAGAGAAGTAGGTCAAAAAGCTCCCCTAGCCTCCCTTAAACCTTGATTTTGAAGCCCCAACTCCTTACCTAATATCCATACCCCAACTTTAGCTTAAAAAACACCTAGAAACCCTTCCAAAACACCCTAGAAATTCAAAAAAAGAAAAAATAGAAAAACTCATAAGGAGATACTTTGCTTGGGAGATCCGAAATAAATTCGGTGAAAGAACGAAGCGATGAGTGCTGTACGAAGAATTATTCTACCAGATCTGAGGGAATAAGACCGTTGTCTTTGTAAAAGTAAATGTTTAAATTTTTATTTATTTATTTGATCTTTTTAGCAATGTAATTCTATTTGGGAATAAGTAGAAACCGACATTTGTCGGGCGGGGTTGATGCCTAACACCTTCGAACCCCGTAAGTGATCCCTGAACTTAGTATTTTTAGTAGATTAGTTATTTTTTTTTCGTTTAGAGTCAAGTTCGGTTCTTAAACCGTAATAACTAGGTGGCGACTCCCAAACCTCAAAGGTCAAAAGCGGATCCGCGTATCCCGCGGATCGAGGATGCTTTCAGTATTTCCGTCAAGGATTTTCTCAGAATTATGCTCAGATACCGCCGAGGGTTTCTCGAAATTATGCTCATTTATCGCCGATGATTTTCTCGGAATTATGCTCAGTTATCGTTGAGTGTTCTCTCGGAATTATGCTCAAATTATGCTCAGATTATGCTCAGTTTATGCCCAGTTTATGTTCAGATTATGCTCAAATTATGCTTAGTTGATACTCACTTTATGCTCAGATTCTACTCAATTCTCACTTAAATTATTTGAAATTTATCTTAGATTTTAAGTGCACATGTGCACATTGCACATATTAGTCAAGGAGAATTTTCTAAAATTCAAGGATCTGATACCGTCAGTGAGAGTTCGCGCTGAAGGACCTGACAACCTTTTAGTTCGGGGAGAGTTTTACCCTCAAGGATTCGAACGTCCCGACGAATTGCTAAATCAGGCTGCAATATGAACTGTCACTAGCTTTGGCAATCAGATATCGCACTATCTACCAAAATATATTTGCTATCTAGTCTGCTTTAACCCTCTACTAAAGAGGGCATCTGTAGACACCCCATTTTTGCACTCGCCTGATTAATCAAGTCGTCAACCTTATTGCAATAGTTCCCAATGATGGACGATCATTCCAATGCTTTATTTGTTACTAGATATGGTTCAGAAATTCAGATGAGGTATCTCAAACTAACAAAATCTTAGAAACTATGCTACGATAGGAAAATATAACTCTAAAAACATAGAAATTATCATTTTACCGATAAAAAGAAGTTTAACGATAAAAATTACTAAAAAATGATCAAATTACCAAAATACCCCTAAAATCAAAACATCCCTAGAGCTTACATTACGCTTAGGAAAATCCTTTCAAACACATAAAACAACAAATCAAACTAAATAAATTATTTTGCTAATTTTCACAAAATTTGACAAAATTACGAAATACCCTTCATATAGTTCACGACCATTTCGCATAAAAAAATTTCATAAATGACACAAACCAATATTCCCATTGAATTCCTTATGAAAAATCGATTCTAAAATATCATAGAACATCAAAAATTGACTTAACACACAAAAACTCCTTTCCAAGGGTAAAACAGTAATTTTATAATTTTAATAATTAAAAATATCGAAATTAATAATTAAGATATTAATTAATGTAAAGTGAAATCCTAATTAAAATTAAAGTCAATCAAGTAAGACTAAAGTAAAAAATTAAAGTCAATTAAGTAAGACCAAAGTCAAGATATTAAAGCCAATCAAGTAAGACTAAAGTCAAAATCTTAAAGTCAATCAAGTAAGACTAATGTCAAAATCTTAAAGTTAATCAAGTGAGACTAAAAGTCAAAACCTTAATAGAATTTTAATTAAATAATAAATTTATTTAAAACAATTCTAATTAAAATATAACTATACCTAAAATAATTATAATTGAACAATAACTATTTCTAAAAGAATTATAATTAAACACTAACTCTATCAAAATAAGCACTTAAAAAAGTCTATAAATAGGGGTCCTTACAATCTATTTTCGTATGAAAAAATTAACCCTAAGAGAAGTAGGTCAAAAAGCTTCCCTAACCTCCTATAAACCTTGATTTTGAAGTCCCAACTCCTTACCTAACTTCCATACCCCAACTTTAGCTCAAAAAACACCTAGAAACCCTTTTAAAACACCCTAGAAATCCATAAAAAAATTAGAAAAACTCATAAGGAGATACTTTATTTTGTAGATACGAAACGAATCCGGTGACAGAACAAAGCGAGGAGTATTGTACGGAGAACTATTCTACCAGATTTGAGGGAATAAGATCGTTGTCTTTGTAAAGGTAAAGGTTTAATTTTGTTATTTATTTATTAGCTCTTTTTAGCAATGTAATTCTATTTGGAAATAAGTAGAGACCGGCGTTTGCCGGGCGGGGTTGGTGCCTAACACCTTCCAACCCGTAATGTGATCCCCGGACTTAGTATTTTTTAGTAAATTAGTTATTTTTTTATCTGTTTAGAGTCAAGTTCGGTTCCTAGACCGTAATAACTAGGTGGCGACTCCCAAACCTCAAAGGTCAAAAGTGGATCCGTGTACCCCGCGGATCTAGGGCGCTTTCAGAGGGAAGATCAGTCCACACTACCAAATCCAAATTTGCAATACCGATCTGACCCAATTAAATAAATCCAATCCAATTGATGAAATATACCAACTCAAACTAAACCAGTTGGATCAATTCATTTTTGGTTCAAATCATTCAATATTGTTAAACCCAATAGATCAAACCAATATTTTTTACTTAATTAGTTGGCCCATTTGCACAAATGGATTCGATCTATTCTTGTCCAACCAAATGCACCAATTGATTGAATGACTTGAAACATTTAGTTTTACAAATTGGGTTAGGCTAATCAAGTAAATTTACGAACCCAAATCAGATTAATGAATGCATTAAGCATAAACTAGATTGAAATGACTTGACATATTTTATTAATGAACTATTAGTGTTTGTCATTTGAGAGTTTTTAATGTAATTGTCCTCAGTCTCAACAAGTCTTCAAGATGATTGTGGCGCTCTAGGAATACTAACACAAATCCCTATGTCAAATCTCGAGGTACTAGGTGGTGTTGGGAGTATTCGACATGGATTCCTTTATTTATGTTAGCATTCCAAGGCATTGAAAAAATTGATAAACCAATACACAAAATCCTGCATATAGATATACCAAGAAATGAACAAGCAGTGGAAGACTATATATATCTAACAACGTAAAGGTAGATCAGAGTACGGAAGGAGTAAAAATATACAAGATTAAAAACATGTCCTCTCACAAACATAATCCTAACCCTCGACCCAAAATCTATATATAACCTGGACGAACTGACATGGTTAGGTATAGCCCCAGTGCTCACCAGGTAGTGAACTTTGGTCATTTATGTGACGAATCAGATGCTTCTCACTCATCAGCTACATGCCCACCTCGATAATTATAGGCTTTGAAACTAAAAAAATTGGAAAAGAAAGGGTGAGTGACAATGGTTACCCAGTAGGTAAACAAACAATTCCCGCTAGTAATCTCTCCTATCATGAATGAGTAAGCATCTCAATTATTTCATTACATGCATAGTTTTACAAGATAAATCATGATTAACTAGTACATATAACTAGGGATGAGCAATTAAATAATTAAAACTCACATTACAACCAGCGACAATACTTATTATATAACATTATTTTTTTATACAATTAAAATTGGTAACATTGAAACAATAAACATACTTTTCAGTTTATAGTTCAAAATAGAGCAACAAATACATAATACACAATGGTGAAGTAGTGAAACTAGAGAGTTGGGTACTATGACTAGATCACTTCTAATCGGGACATGATGTTGTAATACTATACTGGTTGTTAGTTCCTAATTTTGTTGCCTGTTGAAAGTACCCTCGATTTACGTGGGTTGCAGATCTATTTTTTTGGTGTTTGGGAGTCGCCATCAAGTTTTACTGTTCAAGAATCGAAACATGACTCAAAATAGAAAAAAAAATACTGATCTACAAAAAGAAACTATGGGTCCAGGGATCATGTTACGGGATCGGAAGGTGTTAAGCACCGATCCTGCCTGACAAACACCGGTCTATACTTTTTCCAAAAATTACATTGTTAAAAATGACCTAGAAAAATAAAATAAAACCTGACTTACCCGAATGATTGCTACAATTGATTCCCTCAGAACTGACGGAGAGCATCCTTGTGTGAATTTTCCTACTTTTTATCCATCGCTCGATCTATTTTCGATCTCCAAAATGAGGTATTTTCCTCCTAGATTTGAGTATTTTTTTACTTTTGAGTGTTTTGAAGATTTCTAGGTGTTTTTGGAGGGTTTTTAAGTTTTTTTTGAGCAAAAATTGGGATTTGGATGTTGGATAGAGACTTGGGACTTCAGATTAGGATTTTGGGAAGCTGGGGAGAGTTTTTGACCTATCTTTCCTATGATTTTTCTTGACCTGCGAGATTAGGCTATGGATGCTCCTTTTTATAGAGTTTTTTTGGGAGTTTTTCAGTTTGACTAAGTCTCCTCATGGTTCTAAGATTAAGTGATTTAATTAGGATTTTGAATTAGGATTTTAATTCTTACGTACAATGAAAGAATATTTTTTTAGTTTTTTGAAGAACCCCCTTGATTATATTTTTAATTCTTTGAGACCCTAGATAGAGGGGTCTTTTATAAATATCAGGTGGGCTCCACTTGAATAAGTGGGCCACCACTTAAAATTTGACCCATGAGCTTGATTGATTGATTTTCTTTGTTCAAAAATTTTAATTTAATTTATTAAGATTTCACTTTACGTTAATTAATATTTTAATTATTAATTTTGAAATTTAGAATTTTTAGGGTTTAAAAATTACTATTTTACTCTCAAAGATGACTTTTGCATTTAGATGTTGTTTTACAAGGTTTTGGGATGTTTTGAAATTAGTTTTTCGTAAGGAATTCAATGGGAGTATTAGTTTGTGTCATTTATAGATTTTTCAGAGTGAAATGGTCGTGGACCCTATGAGGGGTATTTTCATAATTTTGTCAAATTTGGTAAAAATTTGTAAAATATTTTATTTGATTTTAATTTATTATTTTATGTGTTCGAAAGGGCTTCCTAAGCGTAATGTAGACTGTAGGGATATTTCGATGTTAGGGGTATTTTGATAATTTGATCATTTTTAGTGATTTTTCTCGTAAAGCTTCTTTTTGTCTAAAAATAATGATTTCTATGTTTTGGGGTCATATTTTTCTAGCGTAGCGTGATTTTTAAAGTTTTGCTTGTTTGAGATACCTCATCCGAATTTCTGAAACATATCTAGTAACAAATAAAAAATATTGAAATATTCATCTATCATTGGGAACCGTAATAATCGGATTGACGATTTAATTAATCAGGCGAGTGAGAACATGGGGTGTCTATAGATGCCCATCTTTGGCAGAGGATTGAAGCAAACTAGATAGTAAATCTACTTTGGTAGATAATGCAATATTCGAATGCCAAAGTTAGTGACAGTTCATTTTGCAGCCTGATTTAGTAATTCGTCAAGACGTTCGGATCCTTGAGTGTAAAACTCTTTATGAACTAAAAGTTGTTAGGTCTTTGAGCGCGACATCTCACTAACGGTATTAGATCCTTGAATTTTAGAAAATTCTTCCTCACCAATGCAAATGGAACAAATATGCAAATGTGTGCACTTGAAATCTGAGATAAATTTCAAATGGTCTGAGAGAAAACTGAGTAAAATATAAGCAAAACTTGAGCATAACTGAGCATAATTTGAGAAAATCCTTGGCAATGTCTAAGCAAAATTCGAGAAAACCCTCGATAGTATCTGAGCAAAATCCAAAAAAACCCTCTGCGGTGTCTGAGCATAATCTGAGAAAACCCTCGACGGTATTTGAGCAAAATTCGAGAAAATCCTTTATGGTGACTGAGCATAATTTGAGAAAACCCTTGACGATGTCTGAGCATAATCCGAGAAGACCCTTGGTAGTATTTGAACATAATCTGAGAAAACCCTCGACGGTATCTAATTATAATCCGAGAAAATCCTCTGCAATATCTGTGAGCATAATTCGAGAAAATCCTCGACGGCATCTGAGCATAATCCGAAAAAACCCTCGGCGATATCTGAGCATAATTTGAAAGACCCTCAATGGTGTCTAAGCATAATCTAAGAAGACCCTCGGCAATATCTGAGCATAATCCGAGAAAACCCTTGACGGTGTCTGAGCCTAATCCTAGAAATCCTCGACGACGTTTAAGCATAATCCGAAAGAGCCTCGACGGTGTTTGAGCATAATCCAAGAAGACCCTCGACGGTATCTGAGCGCAATCTGAGAAAATCCTCGGTAGCATTTGAGCATAATCTAAGAAAATCCTCGACGATATCTAAGCATAATTTAAGAAAATCTTCGACGGTATCTAAGCATAATCCGTGAAGACCTTTGGAGACGTTTGAGCATAATAAGAGAAAACCCTCAGGGGTGTGAATTTGAAAAAGAATGGATTACTCTAATAAAAAATGAATGAATTTTAAAAAGAATGAATGAATCTGGGAAATAGTGAATGAATCTGGGAAAAAATGAATGAATTCGGGAAATAATGAATGAATCTGAGAAAAAATGAGTGAATCTGAGAAAAATGAATGAATTTAGGAAATATTGAATAAATCTTGGAGTTCTACTTTACCTACTCATGGTGAAAGAGTAAGGAATTATTTTTCTAGGAGTCCTACTCTATCTACTCGGGGTGAAAGAGTAATGAACTTTTTTCTGGGCAAAACCAAATATGAGATCGGAATACTTCTGTTTGAACCTCAAGGTTTTTCAAAAAGTTTATGAATTTTTTTATTTTCTTTTGAACCTCAGGGGTTTTCAAAAAATTGCTATCAAGAAGGTAATCTTAAATTTGGTGTTCCTTATGATTAACATTGATCAAGTTTGAGAATAAAGTACCCCTAGTTTGACATGAACCATTGTACTTGAGATAGTTGAACAAGTTTTAAAAAAATCCCTTAGTGTAAAGCGAAAAACTACATACTGTAGACACCCCATTTTTGCATCCGCCTGATTAATCAACTCGTCAACCCGATCGCAATGATTCCCAATGATGGATGTTATTTCCAATGCCTTATTTTGTTATCAGATATGTTTCAGAAATCCGGATGAGGTATCTCGAACTGATAAAACTGTAGAAACCACGCTACGCTAGGAAAATACGATCCCAGAAACATAGAAATCATCATCTTGCAGACCAAAAAGAAGCTTCACGATAAAAATCACTAAAAAACTATCAAATTACCAAAATACCCCTAATCTCAAAACAACCATAGAGCCTACGTTACGCTTAGGAAAACTCTCTCAAACACATAAAATAAAAAATCGAAATCAAATAAATCATTTTGCCAATTTTAACAGAATTTGACAAAATTACGAAAATACCCCTCATAAAGTTCACAACCATTTCACACAAAAAATTTCATAAATGATACAAAATAATATTTCCATTGAATTCCTTACGAAAAATCGATTCTAAAACATCCTAGAACATTAAAAACCGACTTAAAACGTGAAAAATCCTCTCTAAGGGCAAAACGGTAATTTCACAATTTTCATAATTAAAATTTTCGAAATTAATAAATAAAATATTAAATAATTAAATTGAAACATTGATGACATTAAATTAAAAATTTGAATTAAAAAATCGATCAATCGGACTTTCAAGTAAAATTGTTGAGGGTTCGTGGGATATTTCTTTAAGGACCCCTCAATTTGGGGGTCCAAAGAATTAAAGAAATAATGGAGGAGGGGTCTCCAAAAATTAAAAGTAAATCAAGCAAGACTAAAGTCAAGGTATTAAAGTCAATCAAGTGAGACTAAAGTCAAAATTAAAGTCAATTAAGCAAGACTAAAGTCAAAATATTAAAAGTCAATCAATTATGACTAAAGTTAGAATATTAAAAGTCAATCAAATAAGACCAAAAGTCAAAATCATAATAGAGTTCTAATTAAATAATAACTCTATCTAATAGAGTTCTAACTAAAAAATAATTCTACCTAAAACAATTCTAACTAAAACACAATTCTACCTAAAACAATTCTAACTAAAATACAACTCTAATTAAAATAACTCTAATTAAATACTAACTCTATCAAAATCAACCCTAAAAAATCTATAAATAGAGGTGCTCACATCCTATTTTCGTATCAAATCATAAACCCTAAGAGAAATAGGTCTAAAAGCCCCCTAGCCTCCCATAAACCTTAGTTTTGGAGCCCCAACTCCTTACCTAACATCCCTCCTTCGATTTTAGCCTAGAAAACACCTAAAAGCCCTCCAAAAATACCCCAAAATCCATTAACAAACTCGAAGAATTCAGATCCAAGAAAGAAGAGATACCTCGTCTCCGAGATCGAAAATCAAATCTGGAGACAGAACGAAGCAAGAAGTACGGTACAAGGAGCAATTTTTGTCGGATCTGAGGGAATAAAGTTTGCTATCGGAAAGATATAACTTTTATTTATTTATTTATTATTATCTAGGTTGTTAGCAATGTAATTTATTTGGGAAGTTAGTAGAGACCGGCTTTGACCGGGCGGGGTTGGTGCCTAACACCTTCCAACCCCGTAACATGATCCCCAAATTCAGTTTTTTTCTATTTTAGATTAGTCATTTATCTATTTAGAGTCATTGAACGGTTCCTAGACCGTAATAACTAGGTGGCGACTCCGAAACCTCAAGGGTCAAAAGCGGATCCGCGCACCCCGCGGATCGAGGGCGCTTTCAGTGGCGACTCCACTGGGGACATTGAGGATCAGACTTGAAAAACTCCAAGTATGGGAACATTGCCAGTTTGACCTAGTTTTTTTATGTTTTTTTAGTTCATTTTATGTCGATTGTTTAGTTGTTTATTTATCTTTTATTGTTCGATTATCAATTATGCGTTTGGACTTTGAATATCGGATATTTTGGCATATTATGGTTCTATCAAACATTATCTTTATGGTTTAAACAAGGCTTGTTTAGGGTGATCATAAAGCTTAAAAGGTTGTGTTATTAAGAATGGATTAATAATTGTGGAAGTAGAAAGATTGCCGATCTATTCTTAGACGATTGTTTTTTTAATTTATTTTTATATTTATTTTTGGTAGGTGTGTGACATTTTCTTTTATTTTTTTTTTACAATCAATTTGTTTTGACAAAAACAAAAAAACTGTGCTGTCCATTGATAGTAAGACTTTTTAAAAAAAAAAAAAAAAACAAAAAAAAAAACAAAGAAAGTCCGGTACACTGTTGGCAACAACAGTAATGGTTAAAACGTTAAAGTGGGGTGCATTGAGTAATTTAAAAAAAAAAAAAAAAACCCCATTTTAAAATATGTTTCTTTTGTTTTCTTAAGTCTTAGTTGTCTTCTTCAACCGATCTCTTCTGTTGAACCCCTCTTCCTCAACCAAAACGAACCAGAGATGGGTTGGTTTCAGCCTATCAATCCAGCCGAAATTGATCAACTTGATCAGTCCCTTACCACGAAGGGGTATGGAGCTACAAAACGGCAACCATCTCGAAGTCTAATCGGCTTTGGAATATTTCCTATGGAAATCGATGTCGCTCTCGGCTGTAGAGTGTAGAGTTCGTGCTGACTTGGATTGGTGAAATCCCAAGAAGATGATTGGACCTTGTAAGAACGAGACATGTCGATCGGTTTTTTTTTTAAAAGGTTTTTGTTGACAGAAATTTCAGGTTTTGTTTCTTTGATCAAATAATTTAAAAAAAAATCTTCTGATTTCCCGCCAAAGTCTCGATTTTTTTTTTGATTCTAAGATGGGTAGATTAATTTAAAACCAAAAAACAGGAGCTTGGTTCATCGATTTTGTCGGAACCACAACGCATATGGAGCTTTCGAATATGAACCCAGCCCCAACACAGAGTGTGGAGTTTTCGATTTCATTTTTATTTTGGTTATTTTTAAACGATGGTTGAAGAGGCTTAAGTTTTATTGGATCTTTCTTCATGGAATCAGATTCTGGAATTTTGAATTTGCAAAGAATCTCGATCTGTTGTTAAGGTGTTGACGATGAGAGGATGGCTGAAATGTTTCTAGCCGCTAATCGATCATCTTAATAATCAATTCGGTTGATTTAGTGATTGGAAATCAACGATGATGATGTATGGTCCATCAAGACCTTTATTGTTTTTTTTCTTGTTGTTCCTACCCTTCGATCAGTTGAACTTTCACTGATTTTTTCTCTTGAGTCTCTTATATCAGATATTAGATTTATAAACCATTCCACGTTGGTTTGATTTAAGGATCATTTGAATAGAGAGACTTTGGAGTTTGGACTCTTCTCGTTTTTTCTCATGTTTCGAAATTTCTAAGGGTAAAAATCATCATATCATAAGAAAAATCACTTTCAAAATTTTTTTTGTGTAAATTCCCTTTTGTTTTTTTTTAAAATTGATTTAAAAAAAAAATAAAAAAATAAAAAAATATAAGTTCAAGAATGATCTTGGTTTTCTATTTCAACAATTATCATCCTCGTTCTTGGTACGATATTATTTGGAATCTCAATTTGGTTTGGATCACCCAAAATGACCTTTGGTTGGACTATAAAAATTACAAAATCATGCTTATTGCAATGATCGGATTTAATTCATTATCATATGCCATATTTATTGATTAATTTACCATGATTGATGTATGAAGGTGATGTGCATGTTTAAATCTTAAATCGGACCATATTATTAGTTTATGTTAATTGCCTATCTCACATATCATAATCTTGCTTGAGATACGTGTTTGATGTGGATTATAATGTCGATGTGACGGAATGTGATCGGATTGGTATTTTAATATTCATGTAATATCAATAATATGTTTGGGCCCATGGGCCCATTTGTTTGAAAAAGGCCCCGGGAACACCCCACCCTGTTTTGCACACACCACATGCACGTTTACTGTTTTACTCACTTACACGTTCCATATAGCCAACGTGGCACTAGTGCGTGGCCCGGTCTCTTCGGAGATGCGACGTCATTCATGAAAATCACAACTCCAGTCACGTACCTTCGGGTATATCAAATTGGGGGCATTAATACCGTCTGATCAGGTGATTCTGAGAGATATATTGATGCACCCAGGCTGGAGCGACCTGAGCCTTTGACCTATTGTGAGCCACACAGTCACATGTCCCGATTGCCAACGTAGTACTAGTACGTGGTCGGTCTCCTCGTGGGAAGCCAAACCATTTATGAAAGCTACAACTCTTGACTCGTACCCGTAGGTATAAAAGATAATTTAAGTATATCAATTGTACTTCTTGGTCAAAATCGATGCCTAAGCAAGATCTTGCCCCGCTGTACCCTACTGTACGAGGGGGATAGACTACGTCTATTCTAGACGAGAGGTATTTAAGTGGGCCCTTACTCAACATTGTGCGCCACCTCTCAACTGGAGATGAAACTGGCTGTTTTTGACTTCAGAGAAGTGAATTAAGGTTTTAGATTATCACATATACGGTATATCAAACCAAGTCACCACGTATCGAGAGGTATATAGGTGTGCTTGGGCAAGGGTGGCCAGATAAAAATGCATTGCACGTAGTAAGCTTAGAGTCTAGAAACCTTCCCAGTAGGTCACGACTTGAACTTATCGTGGGTGTTCCTGGGTTGTTTATTGAATGGAGCCTGTTGATTGATGAATGTATGTGAGTGATGTGAATGATGAGATTAAAGTGTATGATTGTCCTCAAGGATCAAAAATTTATTTTTGAAAATTAAAATGGGTGCACCAACCCAATAAAGAACCCATTCTTTTACAATAATGACCCAGTCCACCTCGATCCAACAATCATGATGGACCGGGCCATTCAAATAAAAAGGGAAATTGAATGTTCAAAGAAGAAAAAGAAAATATTTTCCAGAAAAGAAAGTTTTCCAAAAAAAAAGGTGTTGTCTAGAAAAAATGTTTTCCAAGAAAAAATATTTTCCAGAAAATATTTTTCATAAGAACAAGATTTTTCAAAAGAAAATGAAAAATTGATATTTTACATGGACCTTGGAAGAGTACTAAAATACCCTTTTGTGTCGAACCAGGATGCTAGTCGCAGGCGATAACCCAATCGATCAGTTAGTCAAAACAACCGTCATAGGAATGCACCCTGTAGAGAAGATCAATTTTGGGAGATTCATGTTAAGGAGTGCTCTTTACTTTCATGAGTTTGAGATAGACTGGAACCTCTTACACGCCATGGCTAAACGATGGAACCCCTACCTACACATATGCCATATGGGGTATATGCATTTATGCCCTACTCACGAGGATTATTGTGGCATCATGAGGATATCCACTTCAGGACCTCTAGTCAGGCCCTGATTGAAGACCGGATATTCTGGTGAACTCACCACAGGACTAAACATTTCCAAGGAAGAAGCCAAGGTCTTAGTCCATGACGGGACATTGAATTTAGTACCTTTACTGGGCCCGTATCGCTCCCGCAGTCACCCTACCAATGTAAAACTCGAAGCCTGGCGAGCTACTAGAGATTATCGATTGTGCTTAGGAATCCTAGCCCAATATATACTGACCTCCAATAGCGATGGCCAAACTATCCCGGAGTCCTTCATAAATATAACCTCTCAACTCTCAAGGAAAGCCAACCCAGTACCTCTCATCCTAGCCGAAACCTTCTCAGGTTTAGATGCCATAAAAAATGGTGAGCGGGAAAGCTTCAAGGGAAGCCCTTACTTATTCTATATGTGGCTTTGTGACCATCTCAAAATCGTAGAGGTTCCTTCAAACCTCGAATATGGGCCAGAACATTTTTCCAAGAGAAACCTGTTAGTGCGTCACATTTCAGTCAAAGCTTGGAGCAAATGGTTAGACTCTCACCTCGCCTGTCATATTGATTTTAGGTTCCCTTGGTGGATGACTGATCCCCCTGTTCTAGGAACCAAAGGATCCTACTATGTTCGTCTGATTGGTTTAGAAGAAACATCTTTTTACCACCCTAATCTGATCCCAGAACAGTACGATGTACCTACAGAGTTATCCTTACCTCAGCACAAAGCTTTCTTTTCCCCCGAGCCTTTGACTGAAAAGTTAGTACACCTCATTGAGAAAACTTGGAACAAGCGCACATTAGGTTATCCAGATGGACCAACAGAATTCAGAGAGCCAGTTGTTGGAGCCAAGAGGGTCAAGCCTGACAGCAATCCAGATGACGATCAAGACAAAGCCAAGCGTCCGTGTAAAAATAGTTCAAATCAAATTTGTTGAAAGATGTTTTAATAAGAACATATTGTTTGTCAATCATTTTCAATAAAACTATCTTTCTTTTTGAATAAATATTTATTTTCTTTTCGAATACTCATTGTGTGAATGGATTAGTTAATGGGTTGGTGCACAAACCTCAATAAAATGATTCTTAAAATGTTATCAAGGGGGTAATACTGAAATTGACTAAATCTACCTTTGATGGGGTCATATAGGATTATCATTGCGCCCAAACTCAAGCGTCCATCTCCTAGTTGGAGTCTTAAGTCCAGTCGGTTAGAACGAACCACAACACCAAGTAAACAAGTAGAGATGGCGTCAGAATCTGAGCTCACGGAGATCCGTAAGATCTTGGCAGCCTTCGCCAATGATATCAGCAATATAAAAGGCAAGGTGAAAATGTTAGAACAGACCTCGGAATCAACGGGTAATCCTCTAGATGACCCAAAAGGAAAAAAGGTAGAAGAGAAACGTCCACGTGAAGTCTTCGAACTCGATGGAGACGAAGAGTATGTTGATGAAAATCCGGCGTTATCTAATAGAATGTCTCAATTGGAGTCAGCTATGAAGAGTATAAAGGGTATTGATGAAATTGCAGCAGGCATTGAAGCTCTGAACCGCATCCCTAGAATCCATTTGCCAGAGAAGTTTGTGATGCCTGAGATGGACAAGTTCTGTGGGACAGGGTGTGTGAAAACACATCTTAAGGTGTATGTTACCAACATGCGCACTATGGGGCTTAGCGACGAACAGATGACATTATTGTTCCAAAGGACTTTATCAGGATCAGCACTATGTTGGCTAATGTCTCAAGATCCAGTTACTGTGGGTACATGGGAGAACATGTCGAAGGCCTTCTGGCATTAGTATAAATATAGTACTGAAATTGAGACCTCAAGAAGGGATTTTGAAGCAACTAAACAGAAAAATGGGGAGACATTCACTGATTTCATTTGTCGCTGGAGGGCCAAGGCTTCTCAAATGTGGGATAGACCTTCGGAAAAGGAACAAGTAGCGATTATCGTAAAAAATCTCTATCAAGGATATGCTCAGCACTTAGTGACCCAATATCTCCCTACTTTTGAATCGTTGTTACAGGCCGAAAGCCAACTCGAGGATGCATTTGCCTCTGAGATTCTTTCTAACCCCTCAGATAACAAGCCTAAGAAACCATATGTTCCCAAACCCAATATCAACCATACCTACATCGCCAATACCTCAGTTACCCCAGCTCAACCCCCAGCCCGGACTAATAATCAGGTTCACCCAAGTCAACCTCGAACTCTGCGTCAATTTACCAATCTAGGGATGAGTCTTACGGTAGCGCTTCACAAATTGATGAAAAAAGGGCTTCTTACCCCTATCCAACCCCGACTTTTACCTAATCCCTTGCCAGCTGGACACAATGCTAACGTGTTCTGCGAGTTCTATCAAAATCCTGGCCATCACACGGATCGATGTATCACCTTGCGCCATGCCATTCAAAACCTTATTGACAACAAAAAGGTCACCATCCCCAGCCCACCAAATGTCACCATCGATCTACTACCTACTTATCAACCTCCACCAACCCTGAACATGGTTTCTCACACCCCATTACTATTCGACCCTGTTTCCCTTATCCATCAAATCCAAGTCAAACTGCCTAGTTACCCCCTTGCCAGGATAGCCTCACTGATGAGGTTTTCACCACAAACTATGAACCATTTGATTTAACCTCGGATGATACCTGTTAGGGAGGCCATGGTTACACTAGATCAAAGCTATCCCTTCCACGCTGCACCAGAAGGTCAAGTTTATCAAGGATGGGTTAGTGATTACTCTCTATGGAGATGCTGAAATTGTAGGGATCGTAAATAATACGGAGGCTAAGGATGAGCCATTGCTTGAGATTCAACCAGAACAACAGGGAGTAGAGCTCAGTGGGTTCGAATTTGAAAAGGTATGCTCAGTCCAATGGGATCAAGCCATGAAAGAATATTTTCCAATGGAAAAACCTCTAATTGCTACATGGCCAATATATTCAAGAAAATGAGATTCTTCCCTGGTATGGGCTTAGGTCGCAAGCAGCAAGGTATTAAGGAGGCACCAGTGATTAAAGAGGTCAACGGCACATTTGGGCTAGGATATAAGCCTACTAAGGAAGATTGGACCCAATACTGGAAGACAAAACGGGATAAGGCCATTGCTAAAAGGCAGAGACGTACCACAGATCTCATTAAAATGAAGCCCTATCGAAAGACCCTCAATGGTTATTTTGTGAAAGAAGGAGAAGACTTCCGCTACTGTGGGTTCCCGGAGCCGTTCATTGATCACATCACAGGTACGCGTCTGCCGGGGTTTGAAATCTTCTTTGGCATGGAATGGCCCGAAAAGGAAGCAAGCATAGAAGCTAACGAGAAGAAAGTTGAAGACTGGCAGCTCGATCTGGACTCCCTCAACATAGATCAGCTATTCATTGAAGATCATGGTATCTTAGTGTTGTCAGTTGAGGAAGGAATCCCAAATCCTCAGTCTGTAATCAAACCCGTTGTTGGGTCTCTATCAAATTATCATGTAATCAGTCCTGTGTTGCATGTCAAGGCTGGGTCTGTCGGTCCCATTAGTCCTGTTCAGTCTGACAAGCCAGTCGAGTCCTTTATTTCTGTTGAGTTAAATAAGTTAGTTGTTTCTGCTGAGTCTGTTATTTCTAGTGAGTCTATTTTTCCTGTTGAGTCAAGCGAGTCTGTCAAGTCTGCAATGAGTCCTGTTACCCCATCTCTTTTCAATGAAATGAAAGAAATTTTTGATTACCCCAAGCGCAATAATAATTTAACTAATAATCTGGCTTCGGAGGGAGAATCTTCTGACGAGGAGCCTCCCCCTGAAATAATCAAATTACTTGAACGAGAAGAGGAACGTCGGACTCAACCTCTAATAGAGGAAGTAGAGGTTATCAACCTCGGAACAAAAGAAAGTCCTCAAGAAATTCGGATAAGGGTCACTTTATCTCCCGATGAACGCAAAGGGATAGTAGACTTGCTCAGAAAGTTCAAAGAAGTGTTCGCGTGGTCTTACGAGGATATGCCAGGGGTAAGCACAGATATTGTCCAACATCGGATTCCGTTATATCCTGATGCTCGACCAATCAAACAGAAACTTCGACGTATGAAGCCAGAATGGACTTTGAAAATCAAAGAAGAAGTTACGAAGCAGATTAACGCTGGATTTTTTGAAGTAGTAGAATACCCTGAGTGGATTGCTAATGTCGTTCCAGTACCGAAAAAGGATGGAAAAGTCAGGATGTGTGTGGATTTTAGAGACCTAAACAAAGCAAGCCCAAAGGATAGTTTCCCCTTTACCACACATAGATGTTCTAGTAGACAGTACAGCAGGACACGCGTTGTTGTCCTTCATGGATGGATTTTCAGGTTACAATTAGATAAAAATGGACCCTCGAGATATGCAAAAAACTTCATTCATCACACAGTGGGGGACCTTTTGCAACAAGGTCATGCCTTTTGGTTTGAAGAACGCTGGAGCTACCTATCAAAGAATGGCCACGACTTTACTACATGACATGATACACAAGGAGGTCGAAGTCTATGTAGATGATATGATAGTCAAATCCAAAGAACGACTAGGGCATGTTACTGCGTTAGAAAAGTTTCTCGCAAGGATTCAAAAGTACCAACTCCGCCTTAACCCACAGAAGTGTGTATTTGGAGTAACTTCTGTAAAACTATTAGGATTTGTGGTCAGTCAGAGAGGGATCGAAGTAGACCCTATGAAGATTAAAGCTATCCGAGAGATGCCGCCGCCTGAGACTGAAAAGCAGATTCGAGTTTTTCTGGACAGAATCCAGTATGTTAGCAGATTCATCGCTCAACTCACCAACGTCTGCGAACCTATTTTCAAGTTCTCAAGAAGAATGAGCCAACAGTTTGGAATGAGCAATGTCAAAAGACTTTCGACCAAGTCAAGGAGTATCTCTTAAATCCGCCTATTTTGGTTCCACCCACACCGGACGAACCACTTCTTCTTTATCTGTCAGTCACAGAGGAAGCTATGGGATGCATGCTTGAAAAATATGACAAAGATACTCGCAAAGAAATGGCCATCTACTACATCAGCAAGAAGATGTTAGAGTATGAACGGAAATATTCGGCCCTCAAAAAAACTTGCTTAGCACTTGTATGGGCTACTTAGAGACTTCGGCACTATATGCTATCTCATTCAATTATCTTGTTATCTCGGATGGATCCTCTCAAGTATCTTTTCGAGAAGTCGACGTTGACAGGGAGAACCGCACGATGGTTGTTGTTGCTATCAGAGTTTGACATCACGCATGTTACACAGAAGTCTATCAAGGGGAGAGCTATAGCAGAATACTTGGCAGATCACCCTGTAGTAGAAGGAATAAGGCCTGTTGATCAATTCCCAGATGAGAACATCTTGCACGTTAAAAAAGAACCGCAGAACCAAACATAGCAGTTATACTTTGATGGAACCGCCAATCAAAATGGGTATGGAATAGGGGCAGTCCTGTTTTCTCCAGAAGGGTGCCATATTCCTATCGCTATTAAATTAGCCTTTTCGAACACCAACAACACGGCTGAATATGAGGCGTGCATCACGGGGCTCGAAGCTGTTTTGAACCTGGGTATTACAGAAATTGAAGTTTTTGGGGATTCGGCCTTGGTCATACATCAGTCATTGGAAGAATGGAAGACTAGGGATGAAAAGTTGAAACCTTATCACGAGTATTTGCTAAACTTAGTCAGTAAGTTTAAAGTTATCCTGTTCCAACACTTGTCAATGGAGGATAACAGATTTGCTGACTCCTTAGCAACTTTATCTTCAATGATCCATTTACCCCCTGGCATGGAATTAAGGCTGATCACTGTTGAAGTCAAAGACAAACCCGTATACTGCCATCAGATCAACATTGCTACTCGACTACCCAATGGAAAGCCATGGTACACAGACATAAAGAGAGTGTTGGAAAAATAAGAATTCTCGAAAGAAACATCAAGGAATGAACGACAAACCCTACTAAGATTAGCATCTCAATTCATCCTGTGCGCAGGAAGTTTATACAAAAGGTCTTATGATGGGATTCATTTGTCGTGTGTTGATGAAGATCAAGCTGAACAGATAATGATTGAACTACATTCAAGAGAATGTGGCCCTCACATGAGTGGGAAAATGTTAGCTAAGAAGATTATGAGACAAGGATACTATTGGCCCACGATGGAAACGGATTGTCATCACATGGTCAAAACCTGTCATAAGTGCCAAATACATGCGAACCTTATACATGTGCCACCATCTCAATTAGTTGGTCTGACTTCACCATGGCCATTCTCAGTCTGGGGAGTTGACATTATTGGTAAAATATCGCCTAAGGAATCAAACGGACACGAAGACATTCTAGTTGCCATCGATTATTTTACCAAATGGGTCGAAGCTGCCTCTTATGCTGTCCTCACTGCGTCTCGAGTTGTAAAGTTTATTCAAATGAACATCATCAATCGATACAGGGTACCTTCGGAGCTGATCTCTGATAACGGGTCGCACTTCAAAGCTGAGGTTATCAAATTGTGTTCAAAGTTCAAAATCTCACACCATAAATCATCTCCTTATCGACCTGAGACTAACGGAGCAGTCGAAGCAGCTAATAAGAATATTAAGACTATCCTCAAAAAAATGTGTCAATCACATCGAGATTGGTCAGAAAAACTGCCATTTGCATTATGGGCATATTGAATCTCATTTCGATCCTCCGTCGGAGCTACTCCCTACTCCTTAGTGTATGGCATGGAAGCAGTCTTGCCAGTTGAAATGGAGATTCCGTCTCTCAGGGATCTGTTAGAAAGTCAACTGTCAGAAGCAGATTGGGTTCGCCAACGGTATGAAGAATTGAATTTGATCGAAGAAAAACGATTAAGAGCGTTGTACCACGTGCAAGCTTATCTAAGAAGAGTCGCCCGTGCGTTTGACAAGAAAATCAAGGCCCGTTACTTACAAGTCGGGGATTTAGTACTCAAAGAGAACAAGACACCTATTTTTGAGCCCAGGGGGAAGTTCAAACCAAATTGGGGAGGTCCGTTCATCGTCAAGGAAATATTACCAGGAAAAACTGTCAGACTTCAAGATCATGATGGAATCGAATTACCAGAACCAACCAACCTTGACCAAATCAAACGGTACTACATTTAAAGAGGCCATCTTTGGCCGAATCAATCCTCATATTACCTAGTTACCCAGTCCAACATATCCTTTCTCAACCCCTTTGCAGCCTTTTCAAAAAGAAAAATTATGCCTTTTTCTTTCTCAGCCCGATCACCTAACCTAGGGGAGGGAAGCTTCGAACTACGTTTTGGTCTGATCCCAAAATTCTGGGGTACGTATGCAACCTGAGAAGTTACTTCAGGCCCGACTACATCAAAATAAAAAAAATATATTCCCACACAATAAATAAAATCAAGAAAAAATTCAAAAGAAAAGAAAAATATCTTCAAAATGGGGAAAAAAGTTTAAGAAAAGAAAAATATTTTAAAAGGAAGTGCCACACAAGGGCCATTTGGGTTTTGAGCCTCAAAATTCCTTTCTTTTTATACCCAGTCCTAAGCTTACCCATGAAAGTCCTCCTAAGTACCGTGCGAAAAGTCAAGGAAGATAGCAAAGCATGATCAAACAGCAACTCCAGAAGTTCAGGGGAGAAGAAAAAGATAAAAAATGATGAAGTCTGCTAAGTTGAAAATCCGAAAAGGACGACTTAGGCAAAAATTAAGGCAAGCTCGTAAGGTTGAAAATCTGAAATGACAACTTTGGCAACAATTAGAGCGAAGAAAAAAAGAAGTGCTTGCTAGATCGAAAACCTGAAAAGACGATCTAGGCAAAAACTAGAGCAAGCTCGATAGATTGAAAACCTGAAAAGGCGATCTAGGCAAAAGTTAGAGCAGCAAAGAAAAACAGAAGAAAATCCCAAGCTGAGAGCGGTCCGAGCTGAAACATCAGAAGTCCGAATAACCAAGTTCAATACTTAGCTTAAATCAGGCATAGACTCAGAAGCCACAAGTATCTTGTCTACGATCGATCTACAAATTCTTACTTTCCCGAGTGAACTAATGGAGAAAATGGTGAATTCTATGATGAGTCCCAAAAGGAAATATTTTGTTTTCTTGAGCCTGACTCAAAATCTTCAATAAAATTAATCAAAATTAAAAGTTGGATCTTTATTGCGCTTGTGGTAATCAAATATTTCAAACCTTCATACAAGGGGCATTTTCTTTCTTGTAACTTTTCCCCCTTATACTAGGTGCATTTTTTTAATTTTTGCATGATGTGATCAATTATCTTCAATGCCACGTACATTGTCAAACTAGGGGCATTTTGTTTTTGAGCAATGTTAATCCTAAGAGATAATGAGAACCCCGAATTTAAGGTTACCCTCTTGATAACAGTTTTTCGAAAAACTTTTGAAGTTCAAAAGAAATAAAAACTCAGGTTTTAAATTCATAAAACTTTTTGGATAAAACCTTGAGGTTCAAACAAAAGTACTTTGGATCTCACATTTGACTGTGTCCAGAGATCAATTAATAACTCATTAGGAAATATGACATTCTTTCATTCCCAGTTTCTCTTCCAGATCCAATCATTCTTGGATTTGATCATTTCTCTTCCAGATTCATTATCTTCCAGATTTATTCGATTCATTCTAATCAGTCTTCTCCAAATTCATTCTTTATTTCCCAAAATTCCTTCATTCCTTTGCCAGTTTTGCTCAGATGCCGCCGAGGATTTTCTCTGAACTATGCTTAGTTACCGCCGAGGGTTTTCTCGGAACTATGCTCAGATGCCGCCGAGGGTTTTCTCGGAACTATGCTCAGATGCCGTCGAGGGTTTTCTCGGTACTATGCTCAGATGCCGTTGAGGGTTTTCTCGGAACTATGCTCAGATGCCGCCGAGTGTTTTCTCGGAACTATGCTCAGTTACCGCCGAGGGGTTTCTCGGAACTATGCTCAGATGCCGCCGAGGGTTTTCTCGGAACTATGCTCAAATGCTGCCGAGGGTTTTCTCGGAACTATGCTCAGATGCCGCCGAGGGTTTTCTCGGAACTATGCTCAGATGCCGCAGAGGGTTTTCTTGGAACTATGCTCAGATGCCGCCGAGGGTTTTCTCGGAACTATGCTCAGTTACCGCCGAGGGTTTTCTCGGAACTATGCTCAGATGCCGCCGAGGGTTTTATCGAAACTATGCTCAGATGCCGCCGAGTGTTTTCTCGGAACTATGCTCAGTTACCGCCGAGGGTTTTCTCGGAACTATGCTCAGATGCCGCCGAGGGTTTTCTCGGAACTATGCTCAGATGCCGCCGAGGATTTTCTTGGAACTATGCTCAGATGCCGCCGAGGGTTTTCTCGGTACTATGCTCAGATGCCGCCGAGGGTTTTCTCGGAATTATGCTTAGATGTCGCCGAGGGTTTTCTTGGAACTATGCTCAGTTACCGCCGAGGGTATTCTCGAAATTATGCTCAGTTACCACCGAGGATTTTCTCGGAATTATGCTCAGTTTATATTCAAATTATGCTCAGTTTATACTCAGGTTATGCTCAAATTATACTCTTAGATTTTAAATCACACACTTGCACAGTTGTTACATCAGTTAAGGAGAATTTTCTAAAATTCAAGGATCTGACACCGTCAGTGAGAGTTTGCGCTCAAGGACCTGACAATTTTTTAATTCGGGGAGAGCTTTACCCTTAAGGATCCGAATACCGCGACGAATTGCTAAATCAGGCTGCAAAATGAACTGTCACTCGCTTTGGCATTCGGATATCGCACTATCTACTAAAATAGATTTGCTATCTAGTTTGCTTCAACCCTCTGTCAAAGAGGGGCATCTGTAAACACCCCATTTTTGCATCCGCCTGATTAATCAACTCGTCAACCCGATCGCAATGATTCCCAATGATGGATGTTATTTCCAATGCTTTATTTTGTTACCAGATATGTTTCAGAAATCCGGATGAGGTATCTCGAACTGATAAAACTGTAGAAATCACGCTATGCTAGAAAAATATGATCCCAGAAACATAGAAATCATCATCTTGTAGACCAAAAAGAAGCTTCACGATAAAAATCACTAAAAACTATCAAATTACCAAGATACCCCTAACCTCAAAACAACCATAGAGCCTACGTTACGCTTAGGAAAACTCTCTCAAACACATAAAATAAAAAATTGAAATCAAATAAATCATTTCGCAAATTTTAACAGAATTTGACAAAATTACGAAAATGCCCCACATAAAGATCACAACCATTTCACGCAAAAAATTTCATAAATGACACAAACTAATATTTTCATTGAATTCCTTATGAAAAATCGATTCTAAAACATCTTAGAACATTAAAAATCGACTTAAAACGTGAAAAGTCCTCTCAAGGGGTAAAACGGTAATTTCACAATTTTCATAATTAAAATTTTCAAATTAATATATAAAATATTAAATAATTAAAGTGAAACATTGATGAAATTAAATTAAAAATTTGAATTAAAAAATCGATCAATCGGACTTTTAAGTAAAATTGTTGAGGGTTCGTGGGATATTTCTTTAAGGACCTCTCCATTTGGGGGTCCAAAGAATTAAAGAAATAATGGAGGAGGGGTCTCCAAAAATTAAAAGTAAATCAAGCAAGACTAAAGTCAAGGTATTAAAGTCAATCAAGTGAGACTAAAGTCAAAATTTTAAATGTCAATCAATTATGACTAAAGTCAGAATATTAAAAGTCAATCAAATAAGACCAAAAGTCAAAATCATAATAGAGTTCTAATTAAATAATAACTCTATCTAATAGAGTTCTAACTAAAAAATAATTCCACCTAAAATAATTCTAACTAAAACACAATTCTACCTAAAACAATTCTAACTAAAATACAACTCTAATTAAAAGAACTCTAATTAAATACTAACTCTATCAAAATCAACCCCTAAAAAATCTATAAATAGAGGTGCTCACACCCTATTTTCGTATCAAATCATAAACCCTAAGAGAAATAGGTCTAAAATCCCCCCTGACCTCCTATAAACCTTAATTTTGGAGTCCCAACTCCTTACCTAACATCCCTCATTCGATTTTAGCCTAGAAAATACCTAAAAATCCTTCAAAAATACCCCAAAATCCATTAAAAAACTCGAAGAATTCAGATCCAAGAAAGAAGAGATACCTCACCTCAGAGATAGGAAATCAAATCCGGAGACAGAACGAAGCAAGAAGTACGGTACAAGGAGCAATTTTTGTCGGATCTGAGGGAATAAAGTTTGCTATCGGAAAGGTATAACTTTTTTTTATTATTTATTATTATCTAGGTTGTTAGCAATGTAATTTATTTGAGAAGTTAGTAGAGACCAACTTTGGCCGGGCGGGGTTGGTGCCTAACACCTTTCAATCATGTAACATGATCCCTGAATTCAGTTTTTTTTCTATTTTAGATTAGTCCTTTATCTATTTAGAGTCATTGAACGGTTCCTAGACCGTAATAACTAGGTGGCGACTCCCAAACCTCAAGGGTCAAAAGTGGATCCGCGCACCCCGCGGATCGAGAGTGCTTTCACATACTATAAAAAAAGAAAATGCCATTTGTTATGAAGGTTTGAAATCTCTGATTACCACACGTGCAATAAAGATTTAAGCTTTAATTTTAACTTTTTGCATTGAAGATTTTAAGTCAGGCTCAAGAGAACAAAATATTTCTTTTTGAGATTCATCGTAGAAATTACCCTTATTCTCCTTGGTTCATTTAGGGAAACAAAAATTTTCAATCAATCGTAGACAGGATACTCGTGGCTTCTGAGTCTTTGCCCGATTTAAGTTGGGTATTGAAACTTAGTCATTCAGACTTCTGATGTTTCGGTTTGGACTACCTTTTAGCTTTTTAACTCAACGAATATTTTCTTCTGTTGTTTTTGTTTCTCTAACTTTTGCTTAGACCGTCCTTTTAGATTTTCACTTTAGCGAGCATGCTCTAGTTTTTACCTAGATTGCCTTTTCAGGTTTTCAATCTAGTGAGCTTATAATTTTTTTTTTTTATTTGCTCTAATTGTTACCAATGCTATTATTTCGGATTTTCAACTTTGTAAGCTTGCCTTAATTTTTGCCTAAGTCGCCCTTCCAGGTTTTCAACTTAGTAGGCTTTTTTTCTTCCTCTAATTGTTGTCAAGACTGTCTTTCAAATTTTCAACTTTGCAAGCTAGCCTTAATTTTTGCCTAAGTCGTCCTTTCGAACTACTAGAGTTACTGTCTGATCATGCTTTGCTACCTTCCTTAACTTTTTCATACTCTACTTAGGAGGACTTTTATGGGTAAACTTAGGACTGGGCATAAAAAGAAAGGAATTTTAAGGCTCAAAAATCCGAATGCCCAATGTATGGCATTGTTTTCTTTTTCTTTGAATTATCTTCCCATTTTGACAATATTTCTTTTTTTTTATTTTTTTCTTTGTGGGGAATATATATTTTTTATTTTGATGTGGTTGGGCCTGAATTAACTTTTCAGGTTGCCTATGTACCCCATAATTTTGGGATCAGACCAAAACGTTGTTCAAAATTTTCCTCCCTTAGGTTAGGTGATCGGGTTGAGAAAAAAAAAGGTTTTTTTTATGCTTATTATTTATTTTTATCAAAAATACTGCAAACGGATTAGAAATGAGGTATTGAACTGGGTAACAGGAAATTGATTCAGCCGAAGATGGCCTCCTTAAATGTAGTACCACTTGATCTGGTCAAGGTTTGTTGGTTTTGGTAGTTCGACTCCGTCATGGTCTTGAAGTCTGACATTGTTTCTAGGAAGTATTTCCTTGTTGATAAATGAATCTCTCCAATTGGATTCAGACTTCCTCCTATAATCAAGGAGGAGTGTTCAATTTTCTTTGGAGTCTGATAGTTAAATCTTTGACTTGTGAGTGACGATCTTTAACTTTCTTGTTAAACGTGCAAATAACTCCTTTTTGGTAAGTTTACACGTGGTCTAGAACTTCTAGATTATTTTTCTTCAATTAGGTTTAGTTCTTCATATCAATGACGGACCCAGTTTGTTTATAATAATTGACTTTCCATCAAAACCTTGACATAAGACATTTCCATTTCAACGGGTAAGACTACTTCCATATCATACACTAGAGAATAGGAAATAGTTCCAGTGGTAGACTGTATTGAAGTACGATATGCTTACAATTGTAATAGTAGCTTCTCTGACCAATCCTGGTACGATTGACACATTTTCACGATGATTATTTTGAGACTCTTATTAGCTACTTCAACCGTTCCATTAGTCTGATGATGGTAGGGAGATGATTTGTGATATCAGATCTTGAACTTTGAACACAGAGTAATGACCTAAATTTTGAAGTACGATCCATTATTAGAGAACAACTAAAAAGGTACCCCCATATCGACTGATAATATGTGCTTGAATGAACTTTGCAACTCGAGATGCAGTAAGGATAACGCTTATACATTTTGTAACATCTCTATCGATATTTTCATTTCATTGGGTGAGTATCTATTCCTTGTTGAACAACAACCAAACTTGCACCTAACATATCCTCATAGGACCACGTGAATAAGTCTTTTGAAATTTTTGAGTAAACTCATTATCCCCTCATGTTTCTCTAGGGATAGGATGATTTTTATCTGAATTTCTTGGGAATTATTTTTTGTTCTGAGGTCAACGATTTCTACTTTCTGATTAAAGGTTGAGCTTGCCCTTTATCTTCTTGTTCAGGAGATAATTTTATCCTTAAGCCAGATTATTAGTTAATTTGTTAATGCGCGCGAGGTATTCAAATTTTTTTTTAATCTAATCAAATTCAGATGGGGCGATAGACACCTCTATAGACTAGACAAACTAATTTGACTCAATAGAAAAATAATAGACTTGATCTAAAAAAAACATGACACTGATGAATTGAAAAATAGAAATTGGACACTCGAGCTAACTTATATGGCTCATGAAAAGTCAAGACAAGTACCCACAACGGGCTTGATTTGAACTGAGGACCGGGACATTACTTACAATTGGCTGGACTGAGGCATTGTAATATTCAGGAAACAACTGTGTAATTTTGAGAGATTTTGGGGTCATTGCTGACGATTTACTTGAATGAGAAGATAAATGTCTTGCTTGCGGAAGCAAAGGTCATTAACCTCGAAACAAAAAAATAATTCTCAAGAAATTCGGATTAGAACTATCCTATCCCCAAAGGAACACGAGGGGGTAATGAATTACTTAGAAATTTCAAAAGACTTGATGTGCAAGCTTGGGTGTTGTTCAACACGGAATAAATACTCGTCTATATCAATGAAATCATAGAAGATGTTAGAAAATATATCAGCGCTATTCTCATGGCATCTTGAGTTGCAAAGTTCATTCAAGCACATATTCTTAGTCGATATGGAGGTACCTGAAATGGGGACTCCAGATCATAGCTTCGAAAGAAAGACTAATTAAATATTTTTAACTAAGTGCTTAAAGATACAAGCAAAGATTTTGAACAAAATACAACAAAGTGCCAACCAAATATTTTTCAATTTTGTTTTTGAATAAAAGAAGAAAATAATAAGTGGAAATCCGACCCATACACCCCCAAACTTAAAGATTATATTGTCCTCAATATTTGAACATATACATGCAAAGGTAAAATTGAAATTGACAAAATGAAATGAAGTGGGTTAGATAGCACCTGAGAAAGACCCTACAGTCCTGTTGATATTTAACACAATGTGCCCTGAAGAGCATGGGTTGCCTCCCAAAAGCGCTAAGTTTAATATTTTTAGCCAGACGAAAACTTAGCTAATTTTGATAGACGGGGTCATCGAGGAAAATAATTTCCTCCTGCGAAACATACTCAAGAAAAGGTTTGAGATGTTGGCCATTCACTTTGAAAGTGGATCCGTCCTTAGGATTAAGGACTTCAACAGCACCATGGGGGTAAATTATTTGGATAATATATGGGCTAGTCTACTAAGACTTGAGTTTTCTTGGAAAAAGGTGGAGTCTGTTATCATACAATAAAATTTTTTGATTGGGAATGAAATTCCTCTTAAAAATGTGCTTATCGTAAAAGAATTTGGTACACTCTTTGTACCTTTTGGCACAATCATACGAGTAATTTTTAATCTCTTTTAACTCGTCTAGTCATAACTTTCGCTTCTCATCGGCTTTATCAATATCAAAGTTGAGGCGCTTGATCACCCAATACGCACGATGCTCGAGTTCTACAAGGAGATGACAGGCCTTGCCAAAAACTAACTGGTAGGGAGAAATCCCTATGGGTGTCTTGAGTGCGGATTTATTGGCCTAGAGTGAATCACTCAATCTCAAAGACCAATCTTTCCTTGAAGGATTGACTATTTTTTCTAAGATAGTCTTTATTTCCCTTTTAGAAATCTCCACTTATTCATTTGTTTGTGGGTGGTAAGGTGTGGCAATCTTATGCATTATGAGATATTTTTTCATCAACATAGTAAAGATCTTATTGCAAAAATGCGAGCCACCATCACTTATGAAAGCTCGCGGAGTACCGAATCTTGAAAAGATCGTCTCCTTGATGAATTTTATCACAACCTTGTGATCGTTAGTTCTACATGCAACAACTTTGACCCATTTTGATACGTAATCAAAGAAAAATAAGATGTATTGGCAATCCTGGGAGATAGGAAAGGGTCCTATGAAGTCTATACCCCACACGTCAAAAATTTTGATGATCAATATAGGACTTTGAGGCATTTCGTTTCTCTTGGAGATTTTTCCTAATCTCTGACATCTATCACAAGATTTGCTAAACTTGTGGGCATCACAAGAAATACTAGGCTAGAAAAAACCGCATTGTAAGATTTTCATAGCGGTCTTCTTACTATTGAAGTGCCCTCCGCAGGCATGATTATGGCAAAACTCTAGGATATTGACTTGCTCACAGGTTGGAATACAACGTCTAATGATTTGATCAGGACAATACTTAAATAAGTATGGATCATCTCAGAAATACCATTTTATTTTCGACAGAAGACGGAGTTTTTCTCGGCTAGTCATTTCGACTTGGAAAAAACTTGCAACTAGGTAGTTGACAATGTGTGCATACCATGGAGCATTGGCTTGAGAGATTTGCATAAGTTGCTCATCGGGAAAGGATTCAGAGATGGGTAAGGACTCCTCGGATGGCTTATTAACTATCCTAGACAAGTGATTAGCTACGACATTTTCTACTCCTTATTTGTCTCCTCGGTGGTAATATTTCGATTAGACCTACCTTCGTCTTATTTACCTCAATCCCCTTAGCAGAAACAATGTGCCCTAGCACAATCCCCGATGTTACCATGAAATGACATTTTTTTCAATTTAGGACTAGATTGACCTCTTTGCAACGTACAAGGACCAAAGTCAAGTAATGGAGACATTCCTCAAAATTTGGTCTGAAAACTGAAAAATTGTCCATAAACACTTTGAGATATCTTTCTAGCATGTCGAAAAATATACTGATCATACACCGTTGAAAAGTAACGGGTGCATTGCACAATCCAAAAGGCATACGACGATATGCAAAAGTTTCGAAGGGGCAGGTAAAAGTTATTTTCTCTTGATCGACTGGAGCAACGGGTATCTGGTTGTACCCGGAATAACCATCTAAGAAGTAATAGTAAGAATGTCCTGCTACACGCTCTAATATTTGATCAATGAAACGTAAGGGGAAATGATCCTTAGGAGTCATTGAGTTGAGTTTTCTATAATCGATACACACTCTTCATCCATTTTGGACTCGAGTGGGGATTAATTCGTCATCTTGGTTCACTACCATATTGATACTAAACTTCTTAGGAACTACTTGTATATGACTTATCCAACGACTGTGAAAGATGGGGTAGATAATACCCGTATATAGCAATTTCATCACTTCCATTTGAATCACATCTTTCATGATAGGATTTAGTCATCTATGAGGTTCTAAGGAAGGTTTAGCAAAATCCTCTAGATGAATATGGTGCATCACCACAGATGGAATAATTTCCTTGATGTCAGCTATGGTCCAACCAATAGCTTCTTGATGTTCTCTTAATACTCCTAACAACTTTTTCTCTTGGACTTCATTGAGGTGAGAGGAAATGATCACATGCAAGGTTTGATTCTTACCAAGAAATGCATATTTTAAGGTCTCTGGAAGTAACTTGAATTCTAATTTTGAAGGCTCGACATGGGAAGGAAAAAGATTAGATGTGCGCACAAGTTGTTATAGACTTGCCAACTATAACATTGGACGTGCCACCGCATAAAATCTAAGAGTGAAACGGATTCAAGCAAAGCATTGACTTCTCTTATAGACTCTTCTATGTCCAAGTCAAGGTCGAAATGAGCCAAACATTTCGTTAGGAGATCATAGTATCCTAACTCTTGATACGTTTGATTGACTAGCGTATTTATCATATTGACTTCCTCCATACCGTCATCTATATCAATTCCTTAGAAATTGTGGAAGATGTTCAGTTTCACTTTCATATCCGCAAATGCTAAAGTCATAATCCCATTTTTATAATGAATGACTGCGTCAGATGTGGCTAAGAATGAACATCCTAAGATGATAGGAATATGACTGTTTGAATTGATGACTGACTCTGTGTCTAAGACAACACAAGAGAAAAGTAAAAATCTTTGACTTTAACTATCACATCTTCAACTATACCCTTTGAAATTTTTATGGACATATCGGGTAGACTCAATGTGATATTAGTGGATTTCAAAACCCCCAAACCTAATTGTTTATAAATCGAATATGATAAAAGGTTCACACTAGCCCCTAAGTCTAAGAAAATTTCTCGACCACTTGATTTTCAATGTGAATGAAAATTATCGGACATCCAGGATTCTTAAATTCTGGAGCAATCGTTTGTTGGATGAGCGACGAAACTTGGGCTGCCATAATGGCTTCCCGAGGAAACGATATTTTTTTTTTAGTTGTGGTAAAATCCTTTAGGAATTTTATATAAGAAGGTATCTGTTTAATGGTATCCAAGAATGGGATATTGATATGCACATTCTGGAAGACTTCTAAGTTACCTTCAAACTGCTTACCATTTTTGGAATCTCTAAGGTGATGGAAAAATAGAGCTTTTGGAATTGGCAAGATGATGAGAGGATTTTTCAAATCTTTCTTCTTCTTTTTTGGAGACTTTATGACTTCTTCTTGAACTTTGTCCTTCTCTAGGACTTTTTCTCATTTGTCAATAAGTTGGACCTTGTTGTCCACCTTCTTTCCCAAATGCAAGGTGTGGATAGCCTGGACTGAGTCTTGTAGAGCTCTAGAATGACTTCCTACTTCGTATTGACCCTTCGATCCATTTGGAATCGAAGGTTGACCTCTAGGGTTAAAGATAGTCTGACTAGGAAATTGACCTTTCTCTCTCCTACTTAAAGAGAGAGCTAACTGCCCCGACTGAACTTCCATCTTAGCTACGGATTGTGTATTAACTGATGAGTATCTCAAAATATTGAATTGTACGCACATTTCCCGGACATTTATCTTTATTTCTGTCCTTATTTCTCCGTATTAAGGTAATAATCATGATAAGTCTCGAAACATAATGTTGCATGTTAATTAGGCTTAATTATACATAAATAAATTTATTTACTAGATAAATCTAATTACGTGTGTGTTTCTTGTACAGAAAATCAACATTGTGGAATCAAAGTCTCAAGGTAAAAGTATTTGGACCCACTTTGTAATGCCCTAATCTTTAACTCATGTTCTCATCTTTTATCTCTTTGTGCAAAGAAAAGTGGATGCTACTTTTAGACTCTTCTATACACATTTTTCTCTATAAATAGAGTTTCAATCTCTAGAGGCTCTCTTTCCTCACTCTTGGTTCTCTCATCCAAGAATCTTTTAATCTAAAGATCTTAGCCTCTTCTCTTATATTTTTTTAGTTTTATTTTCTAGTTTAGTTTCTTTTCAGCTAAATAGTCTTGTAAGAAGTAGAAGAAGAAGAATTTGTAAGTTTTTCCATGAAATGAAGAAAAGTTCTTTCATCTCTTATCTTCCCTCTCTTGCAATGACATTAGGCTAAGCTCACCTTCATTAGAGAGTGGAAAGGCCTAAAACAAGTTCTTGTGTTGTTTCTGCTTTCATGCCTTTCTTTTATCTAAAATGCTTATGAGTTCTCTTTATGATTTCTTACACCTTTTATTCTTAATATAGAAACTTTGTACTTAGATTAGATCAGGATAAAGTATGCTTAAATTAGATAATTGGTAGTAGGAAGTTCAAGGAATTCTATTTTATTGATATTCTCTCATCTAATTTCATTTGCTAAACTTTCTGATCAAAGGAGCTAACACCAAGCCGTTATGATTGAGTTATAAAAAAGGCTAGAGATTAGGAATTGCTCATCAACATGTTCTAGGTAGATTCACCTTCAATGGTACTTTAATTTTATAAGTTTACTTGCTTTTAACATCATTTACTTTAGTTTATTTTCTAGCAATTTTAAATCTTCTTATAAGTTCAAAAATACAAAGAAAAATAGTTTTAATTCATTTTAGTTAATTTAAATTTTATCCTCTTAACTTAAACTCTACTCCTCCTTTCTCTTGGGTTTGATCCTCTATTTACCTCACAAGTAAGGTAAAAGTAAGATTAATATTAACTCCAATAGGAAATAGTCCCATCAGAATTTTGGGGTAGAACGAAATTTTTTATAAAATATGATAAAATCAATAATATTTTGGTAAGTCAGATTCTATTTTTGAGTTCGTTTACTATCATTTATGCTAACATTTCTATTTTGCTCATTGTAGGTGAATATTTTTTTCTTCTTTTCTTTCAATTTTCTTTAATCTTTAGTTAGGTTTATTTATCTATTTTAGAACTTCTTGTATAGGATTCCTTGTAATTTTTTTTAATTATCCAAGAAAGCTCAGATTGTAATAGACAAAGGAAGGACGAAGGGTGGACAATACTGTCACGGTTCCTTAGGTTCGAACACCAAAATTGAAATAGGTGGCCTAAGTCGACTCAAACCGTCTTCACCCTGTTTAGCACGGGAGGTAATCCTGAAACACCTACATCTCTCTATGCTAGTGGGTTACTCCTTGCCTTTGTGTGTTATTTTTCCAATTTGCACACACTTGGAATAGTTAATTAAGTAGTAAAGAGCACCTCTCTCCTAGGAAAGACATGATAAGATAAGGATTGGAAGTCATTACCTATTCCTTGCTCTAATTAGGATAATCAACTCACTATTCATCCAATCAAATTAAATAAAATCAATTAGAATTTACTGTAGGGCTTTTGAGCTCAAAAGGAGAAATTCCACTTCAAGTTGGGCCAATTGCGCTTCTTGGTCATCTTTTGTATCTAGTAAGATTTTACCCTTTGAGGAGATAGACTCAGTTTATTCAAGAAAGGAAGATGATTTAAGAGTGTCCTTGCTTATGCATTGTGTACGACATCCGATCTGGAGATCCGAATGATTCACAATTGACTTCATAAAACCAAGTTAGAAGGCTAGTTGTGCTATTTCTATCCAGTTAGGAGATGTCTAGATTTAGGCAACCTATCTAGGTCTAGTCTTTTCTTTTCGTTATTGTTTGATAAATCGTGTGATTTGCATGCTTGGTAGCCGTTCACAGAGCAACGTATTAGAACGATTTGATCATGAGATCGAACAATATATAGATATAGAACCTCGAGCAGATTTACATTGTCTTGGAGTTTAGGAGAGAATCTTGGATTCTCTGCATCCTATGTGATAGTTATGATCATCTTCCCGAGTGTTGTCTTAGTCTACCCATATTTCATGCTGCGTAAGCCAATATGCATTATTCTCAAAATTCTTATTGGATGCCGACATCTAGTTCGTTTGACCAACCAAACCACATAGATAATTGATTTCCCTGAGATATCATACCGTATCAGAACGAGTTCACTCAAGGTAGTCATTTTGGTAACCATAAAGATTTTTATATGCACAAAACCTCGATGATGAATCCAATCATAATTCCCCAAGAATCCTATGATTCTCAACATTTTTTCGAATATAGAGCTATAGAGCCAGAGTCAACATTCAATGACTCATTTTTATCCTCTTCTTTAGCTTCATCGTTAGAATCCTTGATGACTGAGTTGTTAAATCAACAATAACAGCTCATCCAACAATAACAGTTCATCCAATAACAACAACTCCATCAACAACAACAGGACATAGGTCAAGCCTTAGTCAGCATAGGAATTCAATTGAGTCACCTAGCGCTATCTTTAGAAGAAGAAAATTTTGATAAAGTCAAAAATGAGGATATCTCCATCCTAGAAAATCCACCAATCTTTCAAAATAACCTTAGTGATCAATTCTACTTTTTAAAGATTTTGATGATTTTCCATCACTAATTGATAATCCCATCTCAATTGAAGTTCAAATTCATACCAATGAAGTTACAGTTCCAATCGAAACAATGATGGAAGTCCAACTAGATCAGCTTACTGTGCCCTTAGAAAAAAGAGAGAACGGTCAATTTTCAAATGAGATAACCCCCGAGAGCCAACCAATGTTTCAAATTCCCACTGAGCTAACCAATTGTACAAATTTGGCTAAGCAAACTAATCTACCATCATAGGAAACTATTATTCAGGAAGAACCAAGGATGAACTCTAATTTGTTAGTCACACCAATTCTGATCACTACTGATCTAATCTCGTACCCCATCCAACCAATCCTTTCACAAGATTGTAAAGACCCTGCCTGTCTTACAACTTCCATTCTCTTAGGAAATACGATGGTTAAGAACTATTTTGCAAAGGTGATGACACTAAGAATTGAGGATAAATGAGAGATGTTGATCATTTTAAAAAAATATTTCCATGTCCTAATGATGTTAAAACTTTGTCAACCTATCATTTGGGATGGGAAATCGATCATCATATCCGTAAAATTATATGCTAGGAAAATACCTTGAATTCGGACCTTTTGATAGGTCCGGCTGAAGACATTAAACTTAGCGCTACTTGAGAGGCAACCCATGTGTTTTTGTTTTAATAAGTAGTGTAGTTAGGAAACAAACTTTCTCAAAAAAAAATTCCAACCCTAATCCCTTTCTTATTCTCTTCCTCTTGAAGACAACTCTCAACCAAACTAATCAATCAGCGCTACTAGGACTGTAGACTGGTCAGCAATTGTTGATTGAGTAACAGAGATAGATGTTGGCCTCTGTTGAGGAGAAGAAGGCACAGGTCATTGAAAGTTCAGATTCAGATTAGGATGCGTTTCATTCTTAGATTAGGACGTTTTTAGGTTGTTTCTTAATTCTTAGGTTGGATTTTATTTATGCAAAACTATTTCAGAAATTATAATTGTTATAACTTTCAATTTTTTTAGATCAGTTGTAACAAGATTTTACACATTAATGCCCAATCCGTTTCAGGTGTGATATAAAATTTTTCTCTCTTTCCTTATTGCATGTATATTGAGGACAATATTTCATTTAGGTTTGGGGGTATTAGGTTATCTCACAATTACATTATATAACATTCTAATTTAGTTTCATGTTTTATTCTAGTTTAGTTTCATTTTTAAAAAAAAAAAAAAATTGAAAAAATATTTATTCCTTCGAAATATTTTCTTTAAAATCTTTGTATTTACTTTTAACATATGAATTTCAAATATCTAGCTCATGTCCTAACTTTTGATCATAAGTTCTTTTTGGTTGTTTTTTATTAAGAAAATAATGAAAAATGCACTTTTGATTGGTCACTTGGAAAAATAAGATTTTATTGAACAAGAGTTGACCCTCTTATTTGTCTAGAATGTTAGGAGAAACCTAGTGTAGTGAACTATGACTTCCTTATCCTTTGGTTGGCTGGTTAGAAGAAAAACAGAACTAGGGTTAATATGATGTGAACAACAAAGATTAGACTGGGTACCTTGGAAAGGGCTACCCATTTTTTGTAAAAAAAATACCAGAAAATGGTGAAGTATGAAAAAGTTGAGAAAATAGAAGGCAGATAGATTTGGAAAAGACGAAAATAAAGTAAAAAGATTAGAACTGAAAAAGTATAAAAATGAAAAAAGTCTAATGAAACCAATTAGTTCAGTAGGGTAAAAGTCGTCAATGGTAAAAATGTGAGTAAATTGGAATATCATAGATAAAGTCCCTTAGAGGTATTAAAGTGAACACCCACACCTCTTCTTACAATCCTAGACAAGATGTTTAATTTCAAGTTAGAACTTAGATAGAACCGACTATTCTTAGTAATTAGGAGGTAAAATCTTATTTCTTAAAAAGATGTTATTTTTAAAAAGAAAAAATCAGAAAATCGCACAAGCACTCAAGTTATCTTTAAAATTTTTTAAAATAAAGAATAAAAAATTAGAACTGTGTTCAAACGTAAATGACCTTTGATCGATTTGTGAAATATCATTATGTTCGCCTTACATACTTTAATTTTGATTTTGATATTTCTATAAAATGTTGGAATTTTATGGGTATATTCTCTACAAACCCTCACGAGTCAAACTCGTCTACTAGGGGTAAACTAACGATTCCAGGGCTTGCTGCATTCGCTAAATGCAGTCGAGGTGCCTGCGAAAGTGGTAGTTTTATTTTCTAGGTACTAGAAAAAGATAAGTTTGGGGGTGTGATGAGTGTCTCAAAACACTAAATTATACGCACATTTCCCGGATATTTATCTTGTGTTGTTTCTACTTTCATGCCTTTCTTTTATCTAAAATATTTATGAGTTCTCTTTATGATTTCTTACACCTTTTATTCTTAATATAGATACTTTATGTTTAGATTAGATGAAGATAAAGTATGCTTAAATTAGAGAATTGGTAGTAGGAAGTTCAAGGAATTCTACTTTGTTGATGTTCTCTCATGTGATTTTATTTGCTAAACTTTCCGATATAAGGAGCTAACACCTAGCCCTTATGATTGAGTTATAAAAAGGCTAGAAAAATGTTCTAGGTGGATCCACATTCAATGATACTTTAATTTCATAAGTTATTTGCTTTTAACATCATTTACTTTAGTTCATTTTCTAGCAATTTTAAATCTTTTTATTAGTTTAAAAATACGAAGAAAAACAATTTTAATTCCTTTTAGTTAATTTGAATTTTATCCTCTTCGCTTAACTCTACTCCTCCTTTCTCTTGGGTTCTGTGGCACCCCGCCAAACGCTAATACAAAATCCAATGCCAAGTCTCAAGGTATTAGGTGGCACCTCAAAATTTGGACATGGCCCCCTTTGTTTATGTTAGCATTCTACGAAACACGGAAACCTGATAACCCAATATATAACAAAACTTGTATATACAGATGCAAATATAGGAAATTAACAGCGAAAGACTGAAAGCGCCCTCGATCCGCGGGGTGCGCGGATCCACTTTTGACCCTTGAGGTTTGGGAGTCGCCACCTAGTTATTAAGGTCTAGGAACCAAACTGACCCTAAAAAAAGGCAAACTAATCTACGAAAGAAAAAAAAAGGTCCGGGGATCACGTTACGGGGTTGGAAGGTGTTAGGCACCAACCCCGCCCGGCCAAAGCCGGTCTCTACTAACTTTCCAAATAAATTACATTGCTAAAAAAAATCTAGATAATGATAAAAAAAAGATTATACCTTTCCGATAGCAAAGAATTTGTTCATTCAAATCCGATAAAAATTACTCCTTGTACCGTACTCCCTTGCTTCGTTCTGTCTCCGGATTTGATTTCGGATCTCCAAGGTAAGGTATCTCTTTTTTTTTATCCGGACTTTTCGAGTTTATTATGGATTTTGAAGTGTTTTTGGAGGACTTTTGGGTGTTCTTTAGGCTAAAATCGAAGGAGGGATGTTAGGTAAGGAGTTGGGACTCCAAAACTAGGGTTTATGGGAGGCTAAGGGGGCTTTTAAACCTACTTTTCTTAGGGTTTATGATTTTATACGAAAATAGGGTGTGAGCACCTCTATTTATAACTTTTTTTAGGGGTTGATTTTGATAGAGTTAGTGTTTAATTAGAGTTGTGTTTTACTTAGAATTGTTTTAGGTAGAATTGTGTTTTAATTAGAATTGTTTTAGGTAGAATTATTTTTTAATTAGAACTCTATTAGATAGAGTTATTATTTAATTAGAACTCTATTAGGGTTTTGACTTTTGGTCTTATTTGATTGACTTTTAATATTTTGACTTTAGTTTCACTTGATTGACTTTTAATATTGTGCCTTTAGTCTTGCTTAATTGACTTTAATTTTGACTTTAGTCTCACTTGATTGACTTTAATACCTTGACCTTAGTCTTTCTTAATTGACTTTAAATTTTTGGAGAACCCCCCTCTATTATATTTTTAATTCTTTGGACCCCCAAAAGGAAGGGTTCTTAAAGAAATATTGCACGAACCCTCAACAATTTTACTTGAAAGCCCGATTGATCGATTATTTTAATTCAAAATTTTAAATTAATTTCATCAATGTTTCACTTTAATTATTTAATGTTTTATTTATTAATTTCGAAATTTTTAATTATGAAAATTGTGAAATTATCATTTTGCCCCCAGAGAGGACTTTTCACGTTTTAAGTCGGTTTTTAATGTTCTAGGATGTTTTAGAATCGATTTTTCATAAGGAATTCAATGGAAATATTAGTTTGTGTCATTTATGAAATTTTTGTGTGAAATGGTCATGAACTTTATGAGGGGCATTTTCGTAATTTTGCCAAATTCTTTTAAAATTGGTGAAATGATTTATTTGATTTCGATTTGTTGTTTTATGTGTTTGAGAGAGTTTTCCTAAGCGTAACGTAGGCTCTAGGGTTTTTTTGAGGTTAGGGGTATTTTTGTAATTTGGTCAATTTTTAGTGATTTTTATCGTGAAACTTTTTTTTGGCCTGCAAGATGATGATTTTTATGTTTCTGGGGTTGTATTTTTCTAATGTAGCGTGGTTTCTAAGGTTTTGTCAGTTTGAGATACCTCATCCGGATTTCTGAAACACATCTGGCAACAAAATAAAGCAATGGAATACACATCCATCATTGGGAATCATTGTGATCGGGTTGACGAGTTGATTAATCAGGCGAGTGCAAAAATGGGGTGTCTACAGATGCCCCTCTTTGGCAGAGGGTTGAAACAAACTAGATAGCAAATCTATTTTGGTAGATAGTGCGATATCTGAATGCCAAAGCTAGTGGCAGTTCATTTTGCAGCATGATTTAGCAATTCGTCGGGGTGTTCGGATCCTTGAGGGTAAAGCTCTCCCCGAATTAAAAGGTTGTCAGGTCCTTGAGCGTGAGCTCTCATTGGCAATATCAAATCCTTGAATTTTAAAGAATTCTACCTGACTAAAAAGTTCAAATGTGCAAGTGTGTGTACTGTGAAAACTGAGTAAAACAAAACTCGAGAAAATTTGAATGATATTTGAGACAAATCTGAGCAAAAGTTGGGAGAAAGTTAAATGTCCTACTCTACCTACTCTAGGTGAAAGAGTAATGAATTTATATTTTTTTGAGAGTCTTATTCTACTTACTCAGAGTGAAAGAGTAATGCACTAAATTTTTTTTTGGAAGTTCTACTCTACCTACCCGGAGTGAAAGAGTAATGAACTATTTTTTTTTTTTTTGGAAGTTCTATTCTATCTACTCGGAGTGAAAGAGTAATGAACTAAGCTTTTTAGAAGTCCTACTCTATCTGCACAGGGTGAAAGAGTAATGAACTAATTTTTCTGGGAAGTTCTACTCTACCTACTCGGAGTGAAAGAGTAATGAACTAATTTTTTAGGAGTCCTACTCTACCTGCCCAGGGTGAAAGAGTAATGAACTAATTTTATTTTTTTTTGGAAAGTTCTACTCTACCTACTCGGAGTGAAAGAGTAATGAACTAAGCTTTTTGAGAGTCCTACTCTACCTGCCCAGGGTGAAAGAGTAATGAACTAATTATTTTGGGAAGTTCTACTCTACCTACTCGGAGTGAAAGAGTAATGAACCAATTGTTTTGGGAGTCCTACTCTACCTGCCCAGGGTGAAAGAGTAATGAATTAATTATTTTGGGAAGTTCTACTCTACCTATTCGGAGTGAAAGAGTAATGAACTAATTTTTTTGGGAGTCCTACTCTACCTGCCCAGGGTGAAAAAGTAATGAACTAATTTTTTTTTTGGCAAGTTCTACTCTACCTACTCAGAGTGAAAGAGTAATGAACTAATTTTTTTGGGCGTCCTACTCTACCTGCCCAGGGTGAAAGAGTAATGAACTAAATTTTTTTTGGAAGTTCTACTCTACCTACTCGGAGTGAAAGAGTAATGAACTAATTTTTTTGGAAAGTTCTACTTTACCTACTTGGAGTAAAAGAGTTATGAACTAATTTTTTCTTTTTTAGGAAGTTCTATTCTACTTGCCCAGGGTGCAAGAATAATGAACTAAGCTTTGAGGGAACAAACGGGGGATTAACCTCGCATTTGATTTTTTTTTTTTTAATAAAAAGTTGGATTTTACGAAGGTCCGGTAAACATTTTAACTCTCTTTGAATCTGAGGAGTTTTCAAAATTGCTATCAAGAGGGTAACCTTTAATGCAAAGTTAACCTTATCCTTTGGGGTTGAAATTGACCAGGCATCAGAACAAAAATGCCCCTAGTTTGACAAGGAATATTGCACTGGGGATGATTGAACATAATTTTAAAATACATACCCCTAGTGTAAGGGGGGAAACTGTATTCTTTAGAAAAAGGAAGTGCCCTTGTTATGAAAGTTTGAAATCCTTGATTACCGCAAGCGCAATAAAGGTTTAACTTTTAATTTTGACTTTTTATATTGAAGATTTTGAGTCAGGCTCAAAGGCATTGGAACAAAATATTTCTTTCTGAAATTCATAATAGAATTTGTTCTTTCTCCCCGTAGGTTCGCTTAGGGACATGAAACTCTTCAGATCAATCATAGACGAGATACTTGTATCCACTGAGTCTATATTTGGTTCAAACTGGATATTGAAACTTGATCATTCGAACTTCTGATATTTCGGCACGGGCTACCTTTTCAGCTTCTCAACTCAACGGAGATTTTCTTTTATTTTTTGATAGCTCTAAGTTTTGCCTAGATTGCCTATTCAGGTTTTCAATCTAGCGAGCATGATCTAGCTTTTGCCTAGATCGCCTTTTTAGGTTTCGATCTAGCGAGCTTACAATTTTTTCTTTTTTCCTTGCTTTGATTGTTGCCAAGGTCATGCTTTCAGATTTTCAACCTTGCGAGCTTGCCTTAATTTTTGCCTAAGCCGCCCTTTTTGGATTTTCAACTTAGCAGATTCTTTTTCTTCTTCTTCCCTTTTGAACTTCTGGAGTTGTTGTCTGATCATGCTTTGCTATCTTCCTTGACTTCTCGCACGGTACTTAGGAGGACTTTCATGGGTAAGCTTAGGACTGGATATAAAAAGAAAGGGATTTTGAGGCTCAAAAACCCAAATGCCCCTTGTGTGGCATTTCCTTTTAAATTATTTTCTTTTTCCTTGAATTTTCTTCCCCACTTTGACAATTTTTTTCTTTTGAATTTTTTCTTTTTAGATTTTTTCTTTGTCGGGGAATCTATTTTTTTTTATGTGGTCGGGCCTGAAGTAATTTCTCAGGTTGCCTACGTACCCCAGAATTTTGGGATCAGACCAAAACATAGTTCGAATTTTTCCCTCCCCTGAGTTAAGTAATCAGGCTAAGAAGTAAAAGGCATATTTTTTCTCTTTTTGAACAGGCTGCAAAGGGGTTGAGAAAGGAGATAATGGACTAGGTAGTAGGAAAATTGATTCGGCCAAAAATGGCCTCCTTAAATGTAGTACCGCTTGATCTGGTCAAGGTTGGTTGGTTCTGGTAGTTCACTTCCATCATGATCTTGAAGTCTGACGACTTTCCCAGACAGTATTTCCTTAATAAATGAATTTCTCCAATTGGGTTCAGACTTTCTCCTATAGTCGAGGAGGAGTGTTCAATTTTCTTTGAAGTCTGATAGTTAAATCCTTGACTTGTAAATGATGAGCTTTGACCTTCTTGTCAAATGCACGGATGACTCTTCTTAGATAAGCTTGCACGTGATACAGGACTTTAACTCGTTTTCTTCGATCAAGTTTAATTCTTCATACTGTTGACGAACCCAATCTGTTTCTAACAAATGATTTTCCAACAAGACCCTGAGAGACGAAATTTCCATTTTAACTAGCAAGACCGCTTCCATGCCATACACTAAGGAATATGGAGTAGCTCTAGTAGAGGATCAAATTGAAGTTCGATATGTCCATAGCGTGAATGATAATTTTTCTGATCAATCTCGATGTGATTGACACATTTTCCTGATGATAGTCTTGAGACTCTTACTAACTGCTTCAACCGTTCCATTGATCTGAGGACGATAGGGGGATGATTTGTGATTCCGATTCTTCAACTTTAAACACAGAGTAATGATTTATGCTTTGAAGTACGACCCATTATCAGAGATCAGTTCAAAAGGTATCCCCACATCGACTGATAATATGTGATTTGCAACTCAAGATGTAGTGAGGATAGCACTGATACATTTTATAACATCTTCTTTGATTCCATTGATATAGACGAGTATCTATTCCATGTTGAACAACACCCAAGCTTGTACCTAACATACCCTCATATGACCACACGAACAAGTCTTTTGAAATTTCTGAGTAAATTCATTATCCTCTCGTGTTCCTCTAGGGATAAGATGGTTTCTATTTGAATCTCTTTAGGAATTATTTTTTTGTTTCGAGGTCAAAGACCTTTTCTTTCTCGATTAAAGGTAGAGCCCGACTCTTATCTTTTTGTTCAGAAAAGAAATCTATCAAATTATTAGTTAATTCGTTAATGTGCTCGAGATATTCAAAAATTTCCTTTATCCGATCAATTTCAGATGGGGCAACAGACACCTCTATAGACTCGATGAACTAACTTGACTCAATAGGAAAGAGTAGACTCAATCTAAGGAAGACATGACCTTGCTGGAAAAAAAGACTCGAGCTAACCCAAATGACTCATGAAAACTCAAGACAAGTACCTACACGAGTTTGATGAGGACTGAGATTGTGGCGCCCCGCCGAACGCTAACACAAATCCCCATGTCAGATCTCGAGGTATTATGTAGCACCTCGAAATTTCGGCATGATTTCCTCTGTTTATGTTAGCATTCCAAGGCGTTCAACCTGCATCTGATAAACGACATATAATCCTGCATTTACATACATAATGTAATAACGAGCGGAAGCCTATATACATCTAATATCGTACGATAAATCAGAGTGCGGAAGAAGTAAATTTATATACACGATTATACAGAGATTTTCTCACTCTAACAAAAGTCCTAATGCTCAGAACATCTATAATACTACCTAGACAAACTAACACCATTAGAGGGGTGTAGCCCCAATACTCACCAAGTGACAAAGTCTGACTATCTATTTGACCCACCAGATGATTCTCACTCGTGCTCTATACTTGTCTCGCCAAGCTTTAAATCTGAAACTAAAAAATAGAGAAGGAAATGGTGAGTAACAAGGGTTACCCAGTAAGGAAGCAACAATTTCTGCCAATAACCTCTCCTAACATGAACGAATAAACATACTGAATCATTTTAAAATAAACAAAATTTTACAGAAGAAAACTACGATTAACTGGTACATATAGCTAGGGATGAGCAACTAAACATTTTAAAACTCACATTACATCGATCAGCAGTACTCACTATAACATTTTCTTTTTATACAAATCTAATTGATCAAATGGAAACAATAAACATGCATTTCATCTTATATATCAAAATAAGCAACAGATACATAATACACAATGGTGGAGTATTGGAATTAGAGAGTTGGGATTCACGACTGGATCGCTCCCAGTCGGGACATGATGTTACAATTCTTCTCGGGCTTTTAGTTCCTGATTTTGTGGCTGGTCGCTGTTTACCACGCTTGGTTGACCATTTATCCGGCTCAGGCTGGCCGTTTGACGTGACCGTAAGTAATGGGTCTCTTTTCGATGTGTTAGAACGTTCGACTACTATAGATTGTTAGTGATCACTGACTAATCATCTTCGTCTATGCCTATCAGGCGTACATGTGATTCCCAAATATACAAACCATTCGTATACGACCACCTTTACATTACAAGTTCACTGGTAAAGATAGAGAGGAATAAACCCGGATTCCAGTTGTGACTCCACTCTCATACGCGTCCCATACCACGTATGAGTTTGGTGGTCCCTACCGTACATCCCAGGATAGTACACCACTCCGGATGATATGATGCACTATCCCTTCAGGCATTCACAAACTCTTTAACAGCTCACAAAATAGCTACTTATATATTATTTTCATTTGAAAACAAAAGAGAAATTAACAATACAAGGTTGAGAATAGATATCCAGTTTCCTACCATGCAAGTGTGGCCACCCGGCCTAAAATAAATAACATAACAGAGCGCCTCGCGCTAACAGAAAGTAAATAAACATGCAACCAGTAACATTATCCCTGGATATCCGTTCACCAACCTGCATACAACACAACAACGTAAAATGCAGACATCACCCCTCGGTGTAACTCTGACATTTTACCGTTTCATACCCTTTTTCCCTTTTTTCGACTTTTACAGTTTTCAATATCTTCATAAAATATCCATTTTCTGATATTCATCAACTCAATATGAGTTCATTGAATATTAAATCACATTTTTCAACTATACAATTTATTTCTATCAATAATATTGAAAAAAAATACAAATTTCATATCAAAACGGGGTCTGAGCAGTGCACAAGACCCAATTTATGGCAATAACCCGTTAAAATACCCTACCCATGTATAATTTATTAAAAATACAATTAAACATATCAAACATACAATTTCTGGCGTGAATTTTTGAAATAACAAAATAATTCTATATTTAAAAATACATCCAAATTTTTCGATAAAATCCTAAATGCAATTTTCACAATCTAGATTACTAATAGAAATTGAGAGTTCCTTACAATCACTAGGCGACGGAATTGAAGCACGTGCGCGGAAATCGAGACGGACCGAACTTCGAAGCTGCTGATTTTCAAAACCGGCCCGGTGGTTTTGAAGATCTCGATGTGCTCGTCTCTTCTCCCTTCTACGATGAAAGACGGTTTGACCCCGAAATTGATGAAAATCGAGGTTGAAGTTATGAAATCTCCGTATAAAAATATGGCTGATTTTTGACTATACGGGGTGAAAAAGGCGAGAAAACGAAAGGAATTTGGGTGGGTTATGTAGAGAATGAGGCTGCGGACGTTTCTCCCTTTTGCGTCGGAAGACGGTTTGACCCGGAAACGGACGAAATCCGAGGTCAAAGTTTCGAATTTTCCTTATCCAAATACGACTGATTTTTGACGATATCGGGTAAAATAGAAAGTAAAACAAAGAAAGGTTGGGTGGGTTTTGTAGAGAACGTAGCTGCGGACCTTTTTCTCTTCTGCAGCGATCGTCGAAAGTGGACCGTTTGCGAGAGATCTGAAGTGGAAAATCGGAGGAAAAACAATTTAATTTTTTTTTTTCGTATGTCTCGCTGTAATGACGCATTGGGGGAAGATGAGTTATAAAAAAAAAATTAAATTTTATTTATATAAAAGTTGGGACGAAATCGGTATTTTGTCAATTGTTTCAACCGACGATAACTAGGCCATCTGGACTCCAAAACTGATAAATGAATACTCTATTTCGCCTAATTTTTCGTTCTGGATCTAATGGTACAGTCAATTTCTACAAATTATGTCTCCATCAAAAAATTACATTTTTGGCCTGAGATGACCCCTAAACTTGATGTCGTTTTCGTTTTTGACGATAATTCGACTTCCTGATCTCCAAAAATGACAAATAAATAGTCCATGTTGAATAATTTTTCGTTATGAACCCAATGATATAATTGAATTTTAAAAATTATTGCTCTAACAAAAAGTCACTGTTTTAGCCTGGTCCGACCCGGTAATCGAGGATTTTGTAACTTTTATATTCGGACTCGCATTTGAGCGTGCTTACAGGCTAAACTATGTTTTTCGATCATTTTGAATCTAATGGTGAGGTCAGATTCCATTAAAAATGATCAGAAACATCCTAAAGTTTTACCCCTAAATCCCACTTTCAAGATTTTCTTAAAATTCCACTATTTATTCTTTTTCCTCGAGATACGAAGTAAAAATTCGGGGTGTTACAGAGATATTGCTTACAACCGGTAGGATTAGAGCACTATGATTTTCAAAGAACAACTGGACGATGTTGAAAAATTTTGAGGTCATTTCTGACTGTTGACATTATATTGACGTTTACTCTAACTGACCGGATTTACAACCCTAGCTAGACGATGGACGATTGAGCTTAGATACAACGATAACCCTTAAACCTCTTTGAAGGTGAATTTAACCAATTTCAGTGTCACCCCCTTGATAACATTTTAAATGAACCTTGAGATTTTATTGAATTTTGTGCACCAATCCATTAAACAATTCATCCATTCAATGATTATTCAGAAGGAAAATAATTTTACTGCACTCTTGAAAGATATTGACAAATAAAATTTTCATTGAATAACAACTTCCAACAAACATATTTCAATAATTTTTCATGCAAAATAGATCTTTTCTAAATCATTTTTTTTAAAAAAAATATTTTTCTTTCTTTTCTTTTTTAGAAAACATTGTTTTTTAGAAAACTCTTTTTTTGGAAAGCGTTTCATTTTGGAAAATCTTATTCTTCTGAAAAATCTTTTCTGGAAATACTTTTTCTTGGAAAACATTTTTGCTAGAGAACACTTTTTTTTATGGAAAATTCGATTTCCATTTTGATTAAACTGGCCGGGTCCACCATGATTGTTGGATCGGGATGGACTGGGTCATTATTGTAAACGAATGGATTCTTTGTTGGGTCGGTGCACTCATTTTAATTTTCAAAAACAACATGTGACCTTGAGGACAATCATACACTCTGATCTACACCATTCACATCACTCACATACATTCATCAATCAACAGCTCCATTCAATAAACAACCTGGGAACACCCACGATAAGTTCGAGTCGTGACCTACTGGGAAGGTTTCTAGACTCTAAGCTTACTATGTGCAATGCATTTTTATCTGGCCACCATTGCCCAAGCACACCTATATACCTTTCGAAACGTGGTGACTTGGTTTGATATACCGTATAGGTGATAATCTAAAACCTTAATTCACTTCTCTGAAGTCAAAAATAGTCAGTTTGATCTCTAGTTGAGAGGTGGCGCACAATGCTGAGCAAGGGCCCACTTAAATACCTCTCGTCTAGAATAGACGTAGTTTATCCCCCTCGTACAGTAGGGTACAGCGGGGCAAGATCTTGCTTAGGCACCGATTTTGACTAAGAAGTGCAATTGATATACTTAGATTATCTTTTATACCTACGGGTACGAGTCAAGAGTCACGAGGGGACCGACCACGTACTAGTACTACATTGATAATCGGGACATGTGACTGTGTGGCTCACAATAGGTCAAAGGCTCAGGTCGCTCCAGCCTGGGTGCATCAATATACCTCTCAGAATCACCTGATTAGATGGTATTGATGCCCCAGTTTGATATACCCTAAGGTACGTGACTGGAGTTGTGGTTTTCATGAATGACGTCGCATCTCCAAAGAAACCGGGCCACGCACTAGTGCCACGTTGGCTATATGGGACGTGTAAGTGGGTAAAACAGTAAATGTGCATGTGGTGTGTGCAAAGCGGGGTGGGGTGTGCCCAGCCTTTTTCAAACAAATGGGCCCATGGGTATAATTGAACCATCAAAATATGGATATTAGAAAATATGATCATACAACATAAATATCCAAAGCATCAAGATCAAGATTAAGGCATGCACATCGAAATATATATTAATCAAGATCATAGCATATAGATAGGCAAGCAAACAAAGTAGTGCAGAAGAGAGCAAGATGATCAATCAATCAGGACGGCACTAAAAAGAATATCAATTATCAATCGGATATGAGTCCAATAACCACCAACAATTTTTTCCCTTTTTATTTTTATTTTTATTTTTTTTACCGGGTGGACTTGTTACTTTTTTTTTAGCACAAAAATTCCGTTGTTTTAGTAATTTGCTACTCAACCAATTTTGTGAGTAAGAACTTGGGTTATCTTAACAAATTAAGTAAGATTTGAAACTTTACTAAGAGTTATTTAATTCACGTGGTTCAACATGTTGGCAATCTAATGTCACAACCTTATAGATTTTGATGGAAAAAATTAGATCCGAAAATATAAAAAAAATTTAGCTTCGATCCAAGATTTTGAAAATGAGTTATTATGAAATTTCACATCAAAGTTCAAGATGAAACTTAAATTTTTTTTAAAAGAGTAAAAACTTCTAAAAAACATAGAATGTTGTCTGCCACGTACACGTGACACTAGATCATTTTTTTGGGTGCCACGTGATGAGATCAATCCTTTAGCAAAATTTGAAATCTTACTAAATTTGTGAGCTTACTAAATTGGTGAAGATAACCTTACCCCTCCCCCTTTTTTTGAAAAAAAAAAGAAAAAAAAAATTGTTGCCAGCAACACGTGGCTGCCATCATAACTCTTACAAAAATGTTTCTTTTTTTTTTCACTATGTTGCTGCCATCGAAACTCTCAAACAAGGGTTGTTTTTTTTTCATCTATGTTGCTGCCAGCAACACATGTGGCTGCCATCGCAACTCTCACACAAACGTTGTTTTTTTTTATATTTTATTATTCATCTCTGTTGCTGCCAGCAACACGTGGCTGCCATCGCAACTCTCACACAAACGTTGCTTTTTTTTTTTATTCATCTATGTTGCTGGCAGCAACACATAATTCATCTCTTTCTTTTTCGATGCTCCAACTCGTAAACCGATTAGATTTATGGATCGAGACTGAACAGGCAGAGTTGTCTCTCAAGACCATGTAGCAAGGTAAAAAATAGATTTAAAATAAATCTCTCTATTGGAGACGATGGAGAAAATGGTAAAAACCAAATTTAAACTACGTCTCTCTGTTGGAGACGATGGAGAAGATGGTAAAAATCAGATTTGAAATGAGTCTCTCTGTTGGAGACGATGAAGAAGATGGTAAAAAATGGGATATTAACGGTAAAACAAGAAGAAACAGCTTTTTACTAAAAACACCCAACCCATTGAGTTAAAACATTAAGGGTTTAATGGTTAAAAACAGTTTCTTACTAATGACGCACCTTTTATGAAAAATCAATTTAAAACCCCCATGCTTTGCTGTCGTTAACACACCCCAAAATTCTCCTTTTTTATTTTTAACTATTTTTTATTTGCTGTCACACGCCCACAGAACATAAATTTCTCTTTTTTTTATTAATTTTTTTTAATAAATAAAAAAGTATTGTTGAAAAATAGATTGCACCCACCTAAAAAAATCTACACTCGTTTCTTAAAAAAAAAATAATAATAATAATAATAATAAAAAGTAAAAATAAAAAATAAAAAATTCATTGTCCAACCACCATCATCCCATCTTCAATAAAATCATCCCTTTGAAATCTCGCATTATTTAGGATCACTTCGAATGGCCCTTGATTAAATTATAGAAAATAATATGTTGGATCAAGGTACTCCAAGTAGAACCGAATGATTAATGATCGGACCAAAAAGAATAATAAGTAAAAAAAAAATCGATAACAAACAATAAAAAGAAACTAACTAACAAATAAAAAAAATAATAAATAAATAAAAACTAGGTCATTGGAAATGTTCCCATACTTGGGGTTTTTCAAGTCTGATCCTCAAAAGTCCCCAGCAGAGTCGCCACTGAAAGCGCCCTCGATCCGCGGGGTGCGCGGATCCGCTTTTGACCCTTGAGGTTTGGGAGTCGCCACCTAGTTATTAAGGTCTAGGAACCAAACTGACTCTAAAAAAAGGCAAACTAATCTACGAAAGAAAAAAAAAGGTCCGGGGATCACGTTACGGGGTTAGAAGGTGTTAGGCACCAACCCCGCCGGCCAAAGTCGGTCTCTACTAACTTCCCAAATAAATTACATTGCTAAAAAAAACCTAGATAATGATAAAAAAAAGATTATACCTTTCCGATAGCAAAGACTTTGTTCCCTCAGATCCGACAAAAATTACTCTTTGTACCGTACTCCCTTGCTTCGTTTTGTCTCCGGATTTGATTTCGGATCTCCGAGGTAAGGTATCTCCTTTTTTTTATCCGGACTCTTCGAGTTTATTATGGATTTTGAAGTATTTTTGGAGGGATTTTGGGTGTTCTTTAGGCTAAAATCGAAGGAGGGATGTTAGGTAAGGAGTTGGGACTCCAAAATTAGGGTTTATGGGAGGCTAAGGGGGCTTTTAGACCTACTTCTCTTAGGGTTTATGATTTTATACGAAAATAGGGTGTGAGCACCTCTATTTATAGCTTTTTTTAGGGGTTGATTTTGATAGAGTTAGTGTTTAATTAGAATTCTTTTAATTAGAGTTGCGTTTTACTTAGAATTGTTTTAGGTAGAATTGTGTTTTAATTAGAATTATTTTAGGTAGAATTGTTTTTTAATTAGAACTCTATTAGGATTTTGACTTTTGGTCTTATTTGATTGACTTTTAATATTTTGACTTTAGTTTCACTTGATTGACTTTTAATATCTTGACTTTAGTCTTGCTTAATTGACTTTAATTTTGACTTTAGTCTCACTTGATTGACTTTAATACCTTGACCTTAGTCTTGCTTAATTGACTTTAAATTTTTGGAGAACCCCCCTCTATTATATCTTTAATTCTTTGGACCCCCAAATGGAGGGGTTCTTAAAAAAATATCTTACGAACCCTCAACAATTTTACTTGAAAACCCGATTGATCGATTTTTTTAATTCAAAATTTTAAATTAATTTCATCAATGTTTCACTTTAATTATTTAATATTTTATTTATTCATTTCGAAAATTTTAATTATGAAAATTGTGAAATTACCGTTTTGCCCCCGGAGAGGACTTTTCACGTTTTAAGTCGATTTTTAATGTTCTAGGATGTTTTAGAATCGATTTTTCATAAGAAATTCAATGGAAATATTAGTTTGTGTCATTTATGAAATTTTTTGTGTGAAATGGTCATGAACTTTATGAGGGGCATTTTCGTAATTTTGTCGAATTCTGTTAAAATTGGTGAAATGATTTATTTGATTTCGATTTGTTGTTTTATGTGTTTGAGAGAATTTTCCTAAGCGTAACGTAGGCTCTAGGGTTGTTTTGAGGTTAGGGGTATTTTGGTAATTTGGTCAATTTTTAGTGATTTTTATCGTGAAACTTCTGTTTGGCCTGCAAGATGATGATTTCTATGTTTCTGGGGTCATATTTTTCTAACGTAGCGTGGTTTCTAAGGTTTTGTCAGTTTGAGATACCTCATCCGGATTTCTGAAACACATCTGGCAACAAAATAAAGCAATGGAATACATATCCATCATTGGGAATCATTGTGATCGGGTTGACGAGTTGATTAATCAGGCGAGTGCAAAAATGGGGTGTCTATAAAGACTAATTACATCTAACATGTAAGTAGATCATAGTGCGGGATATTTAACAATATACGGGCTTACCAAAATACTCTCACTCTAATATAGGCCTAAACTCTCAATCTAAAGACTACATACTTCCTGGATGAAAACTGACAACACTAAGGGATGTAGCCCTAGTGATCACCAAGCAATAGACTCTGATCGTGGATCTGACCGACCAGATACTCCTCAATTACTGACTCTACGCCTGCCTCGGTAACTACAAGTGCTGAAACTAAAAAAAATAGGAAGGAAAGGGTGAGTAACTAGAGTTACCCAGTAAGTCCACAACCAATTCCTACTAATAACCCCTCCTAAACATGATCGAGTAAAGCATACTGAATATTTTAATACATGCACGATTTTACAGAATAAAATACGATCAACTGGTACATATAGTCAGGGATGAGCAACTAAACAGTTTAAAAGTTACACATAGCATCAATCATCCATACTCATTATACATTTTTCCATTTTATGCAAATACAATTGACAACATTGAAATAATAGACATGCTTTTCAGTTTATAATTCGAAATATAACAACAGATACATAGTACAGGTGGTGGAGTAATAAAATTTGAGCGTTGGGATTCATGACTGGATAGCTCCCAGTCGGGACATAATATTCCTCAATAACATCGTAGTTCCTGATTTTGTGGCTGGTCGCTACTTACCACGCTTGCGGGACCATTTATCCGGCTCAGACTGGCCGTTTGACGTGATCGTAAGCAATGGGTCTCTTTTCGATGTGTCAGAACGTTTGATTACTAGATTATTAGTGATCACTGACTAATCATCTTCGTTTATGCCTATCAGGCGTACATGTGATTCCCAAAATAATATTCCACTCGTATACAACCACATTTACAATACACGTTCATTGGTAAAGATAAGAAAGGAATGGACCTGAATTCCAGTTGTGACTCCACTCTCATACGCGTCCCATACCACGTATGAGCTTGGTAGTCCCTACCGTACATCCCAGGATAGTTCACCCCTCCGGATGATGTAAAGCACTATCCCTTCAAGTATTCACAAACCCTTTAATAACTCAATAAATAGGTACATATCTATATCTATATATATATATATATATATATATATATATATATATATATATTATATATATATATATACATATTATTTTTTATTTAAAATACAAGAGAAATTAACAGAACATGGTTGAGATGGATATCCAGTTCAAGTATTCACCCCTCCGGATGATGTGACGCACTATCCCTTCAAGTATTCACAAACCCTTTAATAGCTCAACAAATAGCTACATATATATATATATATATATATAGAGAGAGAGAGAGAGAGAGAGAACAACGTTATTACAACCCCTATTACGACTCACATTGCAACACACCATTTTGTCTTATATGGGAAAACATGTTTGGAATGGGCTGATTTTTTGTGAGGATGATCTCTATGATGAGGGGATCATCTTGGCAAAAAAATCATTCCATTCCAAAACTTCTAACCCCATCAAAATTGATTTACAAAAATTGGACGGTCTAAAATTTTTCAACTTGTAAACATGGGGCTAGAGGTTTCATAATGAGCTGATTTTTGGCAAGGATTATCTCCTCACCATAGAGATCATCCTCACAAAAAATCAACCCATTCCAAACATTTTTTCCCATATAAGACAAAATGGTGTGTCGCATTGTGAGTCGTAATAGGGGTATACGGAACCCGACCCATATATATATATATATATATATATTATATATATATATATTTCATTTAAAATACAAGAGAAATTAACAGAACATGGTTGAGAATGGATATCCAGTTCCTACCATGCAACTGTGGCCCCCTCGGCCTAAAAATAAATAACAGTACTCAGCGCATGTGTTAACATAATTTTAAATAAACATGCAACCCTTTCATTAATAACCTAGATATCCTTTCACCAACCTACATACAACATACAATGTAAAATGCAGACATTACTCCATAGGTGTGATTCAGACACTTTACCGTTCATCCCATTTTTTCATTCTCTCGACATTCTTACTTTTCGTCTTTTCAAATCAAACCATTCATTTTCAATCTTTCAAAGTCATTTTTGATCTTTCCATCGAAAACTATCAAGTTTTATTCAAAACGAGGTCCCGATTAATAGCTCAACAAATAGCTATATATATATATACATATACATAGACATATATACATATACATATATATAGAACAATCCTTAAAAAATTGGACAATCCCAAAAGTTCCAACAAAAGAAATTTATAAAGATAAGTCAAAAATAAAAAATGACTACATAATAAACACTATAGAACAATCGTTACCAATATCTACAAAAATAGAAAACATATCTTTATTACCTCATAATTTGTTAGAAAAACCCTTGCAGTTCAAAAAATTAAACAAACTGTAAAAGTATTACCTTGCTTACATATTCAAAATCCTGAACTACCCAAAATAATTCAAACAGATACCTCAGAAAGAAGAAATAGTACGATATACAACAGGAATTTGGAATCCCTTTCAACAAAATTATTCTACAATAAAAAAGGAAATTTTAGCAATTGTTTTGACAATTTTAAAATTTCAAAATGACATATTAAACCAAAATTTTTTATTAAAAATAGAATGCAAATCTGCAAAAGTTATTTTAGAAAAAGATTTAAAAAACCTTCCTTCAAAACAGATTTTTGCTAGATGGCAAGCTTTACTTTCAATTTTTGAATTTGATATTGAGTTTATCCCTGGTTCTCAAAACAGTCTCCCTGATTTTTTAATCAGGAAATTCCTTCAAAAGCCACAATGAGCTCTTCCAAAGGCCAACAAAAGTCAAAAGGAAAAGAAAAAATCCCTATAGATATATCTCCTTCTCGTTTTTCTGCAATATCTCCAAAGTCCGAATATCTTCACAAAATAAGCTAAGCCTTATTCTCCTTATCTCAAAAACAATACGAAATCTTGTCAATCTCCCAAATTCAAAAATAATTATTTCCAGCAAACAACCCAATCTTTCATCAAAATTCTATGAAGCCATTCTCTCCCAAACGCAAAGTGCGATGATCTCTCATAATCTCGACCAAGATGGGCAAATTGCCTATTCAAAAATAAAAATTCAAAAAATAATTTCAAACCAAGATTGGGGAGAATCTTTCTGGACATCCAAATATGCTAAATCTCCCTCCAATCAACAAATTCCCTATACCTATTGGGATTATCAAAATGCCTGGGAATATGTCTTGCTCATCAAAAACATCAATGGTTCTCATTCATGGTTCATCCAATTCTGCCAGAACTTCAACAAACAAATCCCTTATTGGTTTTTTAACTAATGGTGGCAAAACTATGGTTCTATTTCTGAAATCCTGCCCTTTGAGCAAGTCACCCTCCTTGAAGAATTTATTAACAACAATAAATTCAAAATTGAAGATTTAAACTATCAAAACATGATGTTCTTCGCTCACACCAAATACCCATGGATACTTAGATGGAATCATTCAAAAGAAATCCTTGATAGCTTTCCCACATTCTTCAAAAATGTTTATGTCAAATGGTGGGATAAATATGACCAGACCAAAGCAATTGAATCTCTCTGAAGAATTCTCCTCTGAAGATTTCCCAATTTAATTTCCCAACGCTACCAAAAGCTCCTACTAAATCATCAACTAGATTTCAGCTCATGATTTCTTAATAGCAATCGAACGAATGCAAAAAATCTCTAAAGAACTCAAAAGCCTCAAAGATACTATGTCATCTCGCGGATCTATCACGGCAAGATCGTCCTCTTCCAACAGTCCCCAAAAATATTTTGAAGATGATGATGAAGAACAATTTCTATTTTAAATCCAAAAGCTTCAAAAATCTGTAAAGAATCAATATGTATAATAAAGGTGTGCTACTATAATACAGGTGTGCTACTATCAAAATACAGGTGTGCTACTATCATCAAAAGCCTTCTCTGAATCAGTCAAACCAGTCAAAAGAAGAAAGGATCTAATTATTGATAATCTATTATCGGCTTGTCGGTGTATAGTTTGCCTGTCAGTCATTTACCTTTACCTGTCTGCCAAGTGTATACTCTCTCCACATGGCATTCACATGCGGAAAACATTGTCGGTCGAATTAACCTCTGCCAAGTGTACTCTTCACATGGCATCCTCAAGCCATTCACATGCACAAATTAGCTTTACCAAAAATATTCCTCACGAGGCTTTCAACTTTCTGTAAAATTTGCCTTTTTCACTAGCCTTATCTTACAATAATTTTCCTATAAATTGTTCTATCTTTACACCTGTCCTCATTTTTCTTCTCGAATCCTTACCAAATTATTTCTATAAAAGGGGGACTTACCTCAGTAAGGAGCGTCGAGAAAAATACGACCGTCATCTCCGACCTTCATCTCCCACCAATTTCTGACCAATCTCCGACCTTCATCTCCAACCAATCTCTGACCTATAATAAGCAAAAGTCAAATAGTCAACAAATTTCTCAAGATCCTGTAAACTGGTATCAGAGCCAAGTTCTGTAAGTCAAAAAGAAATATTTACATTTAATTTGATACTTATTTTCTTTTGATACTGTTATTCTATCATTTCTGTATTAATATTAATATCAACGTTTTAAAAAAAAAATTTAAATCTAGGTTCGAGGCTTCCTAGTAAGGTAGTAAAACTTGTAATTTGATTTTCTTTGAATCGAGTAGAAAAACCTTGACCAACCACTAGAGATAAAACCTTTAAAAACTTGATATAGTATTAATGTTGGGCATTTTAGGCTCATTAATATTTCTCTATCCTTTTGGCCCATTTCATCTATTCTGCCATTAAAATGTAAAAATATTGTTGATATAAGGGTTAGAAATCCATCAGGTTGTCCTTTTCCCTTATCATCTAATTCTGGTTCTCCGTTTTCATTTAATTTTACATGTTTTATAATTTCATCTCTTTCAGTTTGACTTAGCATATTGTGCCACCAGCCGTACAATTGTCCGGTGAAGCCTCCTACCACAGCTAAAGTCATATGTTCTACTGACAGGTTATATCTATGGCAAGCGTTTTCAAAAACTATCATTTGTGATATAGTGTTCATGATTTGGTAGTCTGTTTGTCCATCTATATTCCATTCATATATTTCAATTTTTGAAGGAACTGTAATTAAGACATCCTAAAAATCATTTTAATTATTTTTTGTCTGTAATTTCATCAGGAAATTTGTCAGTGAATTGGATAACACGATTTATGGGGGTATAAGTTTTGTTTTCTAAGGAGAATCTTAAAAATTGGATTTTTGTTTGGAAAAGGTTAATTTTTTTTTGGGAAAGAACTAATCCATTTTGTAGGATTGCCTTTTTAAATATGTAGAGATGTTTCCAATGAAAATCTATGCTTTGAGAAAATATTAATATATCGTTTATATAAACTAATATGAATTTTGAGAATTTTGAGAATATATCATTCATCATGTTTTGAAATTCGCTTGGAGCATTTTTTAGTCCAAAAGGAACAATGAACATTGTTTTATACCTATCATTATTTTTTATTTGTATTTGCCAGAAACCTGACTTTAAGTCAAATTTTGAGAAGATATTGGCTTCTATTAGACGATCAATAAGATCTTGTTTATTTGGTACTGGATATCTTATTGATTGTAATACTTTATTGAGGGGTTTATAGTTTATTACAAGTCTGGGAGCTCCTCTTTCTAATTCTGCTGCATTTTCAACATAAAAGACAGCACAGCTCCATGGTGATTTTGATATTCTTATTAATTTTTCGTTGAGGAGATCTTGGATTTCTTCTTTGCATAATTCTAAATATCTAAAATTCATTTGGATAGGCCTAGCTTTTGTAGGAATATCTTTTTCATTAAAATTTGGAATATAGGGTAATGATACTAGATGAGATTTTCTATGCCAAAATGCATTTGGTACATCAGAGCAGCAATTTTTTATTAAAGTTTGTTCAAAATGTTTTATTTTTGTTTGTAGTATGTCTCTAGTAAGGTCTTGTTTTATTTTTTGAAATTCTTTTTCTTGATTTATTAACACAAGTTGTTTTTCTTTGAATTTTATAAGATTTATTAATAGGTCAACTTGTCCGTATGTAGGGGGTGTTATAAAATTAAAGAGTAATTCTGTATCGCCTATTTACAGAGGATTCCTTTATGGGTCATTATAAATGGTTGTATTTGATTTAAAAAAGGATTTCCTAATATAGCTTCTTGCTGTAGGTTGGGAACTATAAGAAAAGGTACTGGGATACAAATCTTATGTTTGCAGACATAAGAGTCTGTAATTTTGTATTTAATAGGCATTTGTTTTCCATTCGTTGGTTTGCAATATGTTGTGGGAATTAATCCTTCCTGGATGCAGTTTAAGTCTGCACCTGAGTCTATCAAGGCGATGAATTTTTTTGAAATTTTTTTATTTTTTATAATTATTGTAGTGTACCATTTTTTATATTTATAATGAGTGATTGTATTAAGGAATTCATTGGTTTGTATTTCTATATCTGATAATTTTTCTGATTCTGGTTGAACGTTTGAAGACATTTGTAACTCAGATATCTGTTCTCTTAAAAGGTTAATTTCTTCTTTTAGTTGATTGATTTGATGTTGTAAATTAGACAAGGTAAGGTTTGCTGTGGATTCTTTTAATCCTATTTTGTTTACTCTTGAGTAAATATCCTTTAAAGAGTATGCTTGAAATGTGGTAGAGATAGTTTGTTTTTTCTCTATTTCTGGCTTATTCTTTGGTTCTTGATTTTTTATATTTTCCATTATTTGAATTAGATGTTGATCTCTTTGGTTTTTATCAGGGATTTCGTCTAATAGTTTTAGCATTAGTTTTTTATTTTCAGTTAGGACATTGAGTTGAAGGATATTTATAGAAGAGGAGTTGGAAGAAATAGAATCAAGATGCCATGGGCATTCACATTCGTCTTCAGAGGATGAGCTAATTTTTTTCTCAGAGGAAGAGAGAGATAGTTTTAATTCATTAACCTTTTTCTTGAAAGTTTTTAAATGACATTGTTTGCTTTATGACTGGGTTTTCTGCATTTATAGCAAATGATGGGTTTAGTATCTTTTTCTATTTTTTCTTTTATCTGTGAATTTCTTTTTGGAAACTTTTTATAAAAAGTTTGGGTATTTCTTGTCAAATTTCTTTTGAACTTGGTAGATTTTGTTGATCTTCTACTTATTTTTTGTGATGGGACTCTAAACATTTCTTTTCCAAATTGATAACAGAAATCTCCTAATTCTCTTCGAGACTTTTGTTTTTCTATTTGCTTTTGAGCTTTAGTTCTGAACAAAGCTTTAGTCCAACCATATTAACTCTTTGTATGAGCATTACAAATGAATATAGACGGTAATCTATAGTGTATAGACGGTAATCTATAGTGTCTGTATCGTGATTTTTGAGGCTTTTTCTTACTTTTTCTGCAAATAATTTTGGTAATCCTGATATGAATTTTTCTTTCCAGAAAACATCATCACAGCCAGAGTTTAGCGAGTATAATTTAGATAAATAAACATCTTTGTACCACCTAAAGTCTGTTAATGTTGGGCATTTTAGGCTCATTAATATTTCTCTATCCTTTTGGCCCATTTCGTCTATTCTGCCGTTAAAATGTAAAAATATTGTTGATATAAGGGTTAGAAATCCATCAGGTTGTTCTTTTCCCTTATCATCTAATTCTGGTTCTCCGTTTTCATTTAATTTTACATGTTTTATAATTTCATCCCTTTCAGTTTGACTTAGCATATTGTGCCACCAGCCGTATAATTGTTCGGTGAAGCCTCCTGCCACAGCTAAAGTCATATGTTCTACTGACAGGTTATATCTATGGCAAGCGTTTTCAAAAACTATCATTTGTGATATAGTGTTCATGATTTGGTAGTCTGTTTGTCCATCTATATTCCATTCATATATTTCATTTCCATTATAGTGTTTGGTTGGATTTATTTTTTCTTCAAATTGGAGATCAACAGGTGTCGGTCTCTTATAATAATGTTTTTTGTTTATTATAGTAATTTGGCCTAGAGTATGATGTTCTAGGGTTTTTTGATCTTTTTAGTTTGTTTATTTGAAGGGTTTTTTCATCGTTACTAAATAGTTGTGTTTCAGAATCAGACGAATCATTATTTGTTTCAGAAATGTTTTCTTTTGATTCTGTTAATACGTTTATTTTTAAATTTCCTTGGATTCTTTTTGTTATCTCATCAATAAAGGAAGCAGAAGTCTCAATTGGTGTTAGCCCTTCTTATAGATGAAAAGGATTCTTTATTCTTGTGGACTTCTTAGGCTCTTTGATTAATATTTTTGATGTTTGTCCTATGAGTGTTGGTCTAGATTTTTTCTTATTATTATTAGCTATAATTTCAAAGTGTTGTCCTAGCTGATTAAGGTAACATGGTTGAGAATGGATATCCAGTTCCTACCATGCAACTGTGGCCCCTCGGCCTAAAAATAAATAACAGTACTCAATGCATGCGTTAACATAATTTTAAATAAACATGCAACCCTTTCATTAATAACCTAGATATCCTTTCACCAACCTACATACAACATACAATGTAAAATGCAGACATTACTCCACGGGTGTGATTCAGACACTTTACCATTCATCCCATTTTTCTATTCTCTCGACATTCTTACTTTTCGTCTTTTCAAATCAAACCATTCATTTTCAATCTTTCAAAGTCATTTTTGGTATTTCCATCGAAAACTATCAAGTTTTATTCAAAACAAGGTCCCAAACGATACACGAGACCAAAGTTGTTAAAAATAAGGAAAACTGATGAAAATTTAGCTAAGTGTCGGAAACTCAATTTTTCAAAGTTCTCAAAATTGAAAATGGATTTTTGAAAATGAAAGCCTCAACACGAGATTTGACACCATATAAATTTTATAGTCTAATTCAAGATAACGCGAAAGTTATTATATTTTGAAAATTTACTGAAAACGTCGAAATCTACGTTTTGTTCTTGAAATCAAAATTTGGATTTTGATCCTTTGAGATTCGGATCTCGAAACCATTCCCATTGTTCTGAAATGGGGGTAAAATCTAAATTTTATTAAAGAACTTAAAGTAAATGGAAATATTTTCAATGAAATAAAGGGTGGGAAATCAAGGCAATTGGGAGGTCAAGACAAAAGTCAAAAATCAGTTCTGATGAGAATTGTTTCTGTCGGTGGCAGAACAAAGATTCTGTTGGTGGCACCGACAGAATGGCCTTCAGTAGGTGTCGGTGGGACCGACAGCTCCTGCCGACAGCATAAAATTTCACGCGAGCTTTGGGTTCATCGGTGGCAGAACCCTGATTCTGTCGGTGGGACAGACAGAATGCCTTTGGTAGGTGCCGGTGGCACCGACCCTTCCCGCTGACAGCATTGAATCCTTACTCAAACTTTCGAGTTTTCGATCCCTTTTTCAGATTCTTCTTCCATTTTTTGAATCATTCAACCCACCCACTAGTTTATGGTTAAAACTTGATAAAACATAATCAAAACATCTATTTCTAACATGAATTTGAAATCAAGCACCAAATTTCTACGATTTAAATGCAAACAATAAGTTTTGATTCAAAAGCTAAATGCACATTTCAAAAATCTAAAGTTATTAACAAGAATTGAAATTCCCTTACCATTGTGGACGCCAAGGGTATAAGTTAGCACTACAAATCAAAGTTTGATGGCTCGAGAGTCGAGGTTGGGCTGACTTGGATGCGAAATGAGTGAGGATTTGCAAGGTATTCGACAACGACGTCATCCTTCTCCTCTATAATGAAAGATAGGCCTAACTCCTAACTCAATGAAGCCCTCGAATGGAGTGTGTTGAGGTTCACTCGAGCTACCTGACTGGTTTTTTATGGAGGATGGGGAAAACGAAAGAGAATAGACAACCAAAGATTGTGAAGTTGTAGCTCTCGTCGTGGTCGACAACTGTGCCTTCTTCGTCGAGGTTCAACTCGGCCTCGTTCACGCTAGAACTTGATGGGAATGGGTCGAAACCCTTGGGTTGGGAAGTGGCTGTCATTTGGTTCTTTGGAGAAGAAGATAAATGAATAAAAAGGAAGCCAACTTTCTTTTAATTAAAGAGGCTTGAGGGTAAACTCGTAATTTCTTTTCATGGTTTCTAGTTTTGGCCATATTCGACTATTTGGACTCGAAAAATGACGAATGAATATTCTATTTTGAATAATTTTTTGTTGCGGACCTAACGGTGTCATTAAATTTTTCTGATTCTTGCTCTAACAAAATTTCACTATTTTGGATCCCACTTAACGCAAAATTCGAAGATTTTATAACTTTTTCCTCCGAACTCGAATTCGAACTTGCTTACAGGATAATATATATATTTCGATCCTTCTGAATCTAATGGCGAAGTCGGTTTTCCTTGAAATTAATCATAACATTATTTGAGTATTTTACTCTAAGTCCCTCTTTCGGTATTTTCTTCCAAATCTCATCATTTAATTTTTTCGAGATACGAGTTGAAAATTTGGGGTATTACAGGTTCGATCCCCTACTTGCCGCACAAGTAAGGTAAAAATAAGATTAATATTAACTCCGATGGGAAGAAAAACCATATCCCATTAGTAATCTGATTAATTTGAGTTTGATTTTGATGGGTTTGCTATTGATTTTGGATGAACTGTTGCTGCTGTCTTATCAACTTGACAATCATAGATTCTAGGGACAATTGTTGTTGGGCAGGCTACTAGTAATTAGTCATGGGATCTAGTATGATGGCTCTACAATCTGTAGATTGTTAGGGACTTGAGGAGCAATGACTTAGTTTGTGGAAGAACTAGATTTCCTAGGAAAACTCCTATTGTAACCTGACGGACCACTAGATTGAATAGGTTCGTTCTGTCTCTACGAGAAATTAGGATGGAATATATTATCTGGGTGATACGTTTGGCTAAAAGAGTTCGGAGTTGGCTTCCTAAAAGTACTATAGCCATTAATCGTATTTGATTGTTCAACTTTGATTTAAGGCAAGTTGGGACAACACTAGACCAAATGGTCGATGCCGTTGCATATGACTGAAAGCGCCCTCGATCCGCGGGGTGCGCGGATCCGCTTTTGACCCTTGAGGTTTGGGAGTCGCCACCTAGTTATTACGGTCTAGGAACCAAATTGACCCTACAATGGATAAAAAGAACTAATCTACTATAGAAATCTGAATTCGGGGATCATGTTACGGGGTTGGAAGGTGTTAGGCACCAACCCCGCCCGGCCAATGCCGGTCTCTACTTATCCCAAATAGATCTACATCGCTAATGATAACCTAGATTAAATAAATAAATAATATAAAATAAACTTACCTTTGATCTGCAAAATGGTATTCCCTCAGATCTGGTGAAAATGGCTCCTTGTACCGTGTTCCTTACTTCGTTCTATCTCCGGATCTGATTTCTGATCTCCGAGGTAAGGTATCTCCTTCTTGGATCTGGGTGCTTCGAATTTGTTGTGGATTTTTAGGATGTTTTTGAGAGGTTTTTTGGGTGTTTTTTAGGCTAAAATCGGAGTAGGGGTGTTAGGGAAGGAGTTGGGGCTCCAAAATTAGGGTTTTAGAGGGGTTGTGGAGGCTTCTTCACCTACTTTTCCTAGGGTTTTTTCTTTGATACGAAAATAGGGTGTGGAGGCTCCTATTTATAAAGTTTTTAGAAGCATTTAGGGTTTGATTAGGGTTTCTTTTTAGGGTTTCAATTAGGGTTTTGACTTAGTCTTTAGGGTTTTAGGGTTTTGACTTTAGTCTTATGAGATTGACTTGATTAGTTTTAGATTAGGGTTTGGATTTAGGGTTTTGACCTTAGTCTTATGAGATTGACTTGATTAATTTAGATTAGGGTTTGGATTTAGGGTTTTGACCTTAGTCTTATGAGATTGACTTGATTAATTAGATTAGGGTTTTGATTTAGGGTTTTGACCTTAGTCTTATGAGATTGACTCGATTAGTACCTTGACTTCAGTCTTGCTTGATGACTTTAATTTTGACTTCAGTCTCACTTGATTGACTTTAATACCTTGACTTCAGTCTTGCTTGATTTACTTTTAATTTTTGGAGAACCCCCTTATTTTATATCTTTAATTCTTTGGACCCCCAAATGGAGGGGTCCTTAAAGAAATATCCCACGAAACCCAACAATTTTGCCTGAGAGTCCAATTAATCGATTTTTTAGGTTCAACTTTTTAAATTAATTTCATTAATGTTTCACTTTAATTATTTAATGTTTTATTTATTAATTTCGAATTTTTTAATTATGAAAATTGTGAAATTACCGTTTTGCCCTCGGAGAGGATTTTTTACGTTTTAAGTCGTTTTTCAATGTTCCAGGATGTTTTGGAATCAGTTTTTCGTAAGGAATTCAATGGGAATGTTGGTTTTTGTCATTTATGAAGTTTTTTGTATGAAATGATCGTGAATTTTATGAGGGGTTTTTCGTAATTTTGTCAAATTTTGTGAAAATTGGCGAAGTGGTTTACTTGGTTTCGATTTGTTGTTTTATGTGTTTGAACGGATTTTCCTAAGTGTAATGTAGGCTCTAAGGTTGTTTTGAGGTTAGGGGTATTTTGGTAATTTAATCATTTTTAGTGATTTTTATCGTGAAGCTTCTTTTTAGTTTGCAAGATGATGATTTCTATGTTTCTGGGGTCGTATTTTCCTAGCGTAGCGTGATTTCTAAGTTTTGTCAGTTCGAGATACCTCATCCGGATTTCAGAAACATATCTGATAACAAAATAAAGCATTGGAATAGACATCCATCATTGGGAACCTTTGCGGTTGGGTTGACGACTTGATTAATCAGGCAGATGCAAAATGGGGTGTCTACAGATGCCCCTCTTTGGCAGAGGGTTGAAGCAAACTAGATAGCAAATCTATCTTGGTAGATTAGTGCGATATCCGAATGCCAAAGCTAGTGACAGTTCATTTTGCAGCCTGATTTAACAATTCGTCGAGGTATTCGGATCATTGAGCATAAAACTCTCCTCGAACTAGAAAAATGTCAGGTCCTTGAGCGCGAGCTCTCACTGGCAGTGTCAGATCCTTGAATTTTTTTAAAAAAATTCTCCTTGACTGATATAACAACTGTGCAAGTGTGTGGGCTCAAAATCTGAGATAGATTTCAAAGAGTTTGAGTTGGAAATGAGTCAAATCTGAGCATGAAGTAAATATAAATCGAGCATAATTCCAAGGAAACCCTTGGCGGCATCTGAGAACAATTCCGAGAAAACCCTCGGCGGTAACTGAGCATAGTTCCGAGAAAACCCTCGGCGGCATCTGAGCATAATTCCAAGAAAACCCTTGGCGGTATCTGAGCATAATTCCAAGAAAACCCTTGGCGGCATCTGAGCATAATTCCAAGAAAACCCTTGGCGGTATCTGAGCATAATTCCAAGAAAACCCTTGGCGGCATCTGAGCATAGTTCCGAGAAAACCCTCGGCGGCATCTGAGCATAATTCCAAGAAAACCCTTGGCGGCATTTGAGCATAGTTCCGAGAAAACCCTCGGCGGCATCTGAGCATAATTCCAAGAAAACCCTTGGCGGCATCTGAGCATAATTCCAAGAAAACCTTGGCGGTATCTGAGCATAGTTCCGAGAAAACCCTCGGCGGCATCTGAGCATAATTCCAAGAAAACCCTTGGCGGCATCTGAGCATAGTTCCGAGAAAACCCTCGGCGGCATCTGAGCATAATTCCAAGAAAACCCTTGGCGGTATCTGAGCATAATTCCAAGAAAACCCTTGGCGGTATCTGAGCATAGTTCCGAGAAAACCCTCGGCGGCATCTGAGCATAATTCCAAGAAAACCCTTGGCGGTATCTGAGCATAATTCCAAGAAAACCCTTGGCGGTATCTGAGCATAGTTCCGAGAAAACCCTCGGCGGCATCTGAGCATAGTTCCGAGAAAACCCTTGGCGGCATCTGAGCATAGTTCCGAGAAAACCCTCGGCGGCATCTGAGCATAATTCCAAGAAAACCCTCGGCGGCATCTGAGCATAATTCCAAGAAAACCCTTGGCGGTATCTGAGCATAGTTCCGAGAAAACCCTCGGCGGCATCTGAGCATAATTCCAAGAAAACCCTTGGCGGTATCTGAGCATAATTCCAAGAAAACCCTTGGCGGTATCTGAGCATAGTTCCGAGAAAACCCTCGGCGGCATCTGAGCATAATTCCAAGAAAACCCTTGGCGGCATCTGAGCAAAATCCAAGATAACCCTTGGCAGCATCTGAGCAAAATCCAAGATAACCCTTGGCGGAGATTGAGCAAAATCCAAGATAACCCTTGGCGGAGATTGAGCAAAATCCAAGATAACCCTTGGCGGCATCTGAGCAAAACCCAAGATAACCCTTGACGGCATCTGAGCAAAATCCAAGATAACCCTTGGCGGAGACTGAGCAAAATCCAAGATAACCCTTGGTAGAGACTGACTGAGTAAAACTGAGTACAAAGAAATAAATCTGGGAGAGAAACGATTGAAAATGAGTCTGGAGAAGAGTGGTTGAATCTGGGAATGAATAAATTTGAGATAGAATGGATGTCCTATCTGAGATTTAGAATGCATTTGTTTGAACCTCAAGGTTTTAAAAAAGTTTTGTAAATTCAAAATCTGAGTTTGAACCTCAAGAGTTTTTTGAAAAACTGCTATCAAGAGGGTAACCTTAAGTTTGGAATTTTCATTTTAGGATTAACATTGTTCAAAAACAAAATGTCCCTAATTTGACAATAAACATGGCATTGAAAATAATTGAACACATCATAAAGAAGATGCCCCTGGTATAAGGAGGAAATTACATATCTAGATGAAAAAGAAAAATGCCCCTGGTATGAAGATTTGAAATATTTGATTACCACAAGCGCAATAAAGATTCAACTTTTAATTTTGATTAATTTTATTAAAGATTTTGAGTCAGGCTCAAGAGAACAAAATATTTCCTTTTGAGACTCATCATAGAATTCACCATTCTCTCCATTGGTTTACTTGGGGAAGTAAAAATTTTCAGATCGATCGTAGACAAGATACTTGTGACTTCTGAATGTATGCCTGGTTTAAGCTGAGTATTGAACTTGATTATTCGGATTTCTGACGTTTCGGCTCGAACTGCTCTCAGCTAGGGATTTTCTTCTATATTTTTTTTTTATTGCTCTAATTTTTGCCTAGATCGCCTTTCCAGGTTTTCAATCTATCGAGCTTGCTCTAACTTTTGCCTAGATTGCCTTTTCAGGTTTTCAATCTAACGAGCTTTTTCTTTTTTTTCTTGGCTCTGATTGTTGCCAAAGTTGTCCTTTCAGATTTTCAACTTTGCGAGCTTGCCTTAATTTTTGCCTAAGTCGCCTTTTTCGGGTTTTCAACTTAGCAGGCTTCATCATTTTTTTTATCTTTTTTCTTTTCCTCTGACCTTCTAGAATTACTGTCTGATCATGTTCTACTACCCTTCTTGACCTTTTCACACGGTACTTAGGAGGACTTTTATAGGTAGGTTTGGGACTGGGCATAAAATGAAAGGGATTTTGAGGCTCAAAAACCCAAATGCCCCTTGTGTGGCATTTCATTTAAACTTTTTCTTAAATTTTCTTCCCCATTCTTTTGAATTTTTTCTTTTTAGATTTTTTCTTCATCGGGGAAATCTATTTTATTTTGAGGTGTGGTCGGGCCTGAAGTAACTTCTCAGGTTGCCTACGTACCCCAAATTTTTTGGAATCAGACCAAAACGTAGTTCGGATTTTTCCCTCCCCTGGGTTAGGTAATCAGGCTAAGAAGTAAAAGGCACAATTTTTCTCTTTTTAAACAGGCTGCAAAGGGCTGAGAAAGGATATAATGAACTGGGTAGTAGGAAAATTGATTCGGCCAAAGATGGCCTCCTTAAATGTAGTACCATTTGATCCGGTCAAGGTTGGTTGACTCTGGTAGTTCACTTCCATCATGATCTTGAAGTCTGACAACTTTTCCAGACAGTATTTCATTACTGAATGAATTTTTCCAATTGGGTTCAGACTTTTTCCTATAGTCGAGGAGGAGTGTTCAATTTTCTTTGAAATCTGATAGTTACATCCTTGACTTGTAAATAATGAGCTTTGACCAAATGCACAAGTGACTCTTCTTAGATAAGCTTGCACATGGTACAGGGCTTTAACTCGTTTTCTTCGATCAAGTTTAATTATTCATACTGCTGACGAACCCAATCTGTTTCTAACAAATGATTTTCCAACAAGACCCTGAGAGACTAAATTTCCATTTAAACTAGCAAGACTGCTTCCATGCCATACACTAAGGAGTAGGGAGTAGCTCCACTAGAGGATCGAATTGAAGTTCGATATGTCCATAGTGTGAATGATAATTTTTCTAACCAATCTCGATGTGATTGTCACATTTTCCTGATGATAGTCTTGAGACTCTTACTGACTGCTTCAACCGTTCCATTGATCTGAGAACGGTAGGGGGATGATTTGTGCTTCCAGATCTTCAACTTTAAACATAGAGTAATGATTTATGCTTTGAAGTACGACCCATTATCAGAGATTAGTTCAAAAGGTACTCCCATATCGACTGATAATATATGATTTGAAACTCAAGATGTAGTGATGATAACACTGATACATTTTTATAACATCTTCTTTGATTCCATTGATATAGACGAGTATCCATTCCATGTTGAACAACACCCAAGCTTGTACCTAACATACCCTCATATGATCACACGAACAAGTCTTTTGAAATTTCTGAGTAAATTCATTATCCCCTCGTGTTCCTTTAGGGATAAGATGGTTTCTATTTGAATCTCTTTAGGAATTATTTTTTGTTCCGAGGTCAAAGACCTTTCCTTTCTCGATTAAAGGTTGAGCCCGACTCTTATCTTCTTGTTCAGAAACGAAATCTATCAAATTATTAGTTAATTCGTTAATGCGCTCGAGGTATTCAAAAATTTCCTTTATCCGATCAATTTCAGATGGGGCAACAGACACCTATAGATTCGATGAACTAACTTGACACCAATAGGAAAGAGTAGACTCAATCTAAGGAAGATATGACCTTGCTGGAAAAAGGGACTCGAGCTAACCCAAATGACTCTTGAAAACTCAAGATAAGTACTCATACGAGTTTGATTAGGACTGAAGACTGAGATATTGCTTATAACCGGTAGGATTGAAGCACTATGATCTTTAAAGAACAACTGGACGATGTTGAAAAATTTTGAGGTCATTTCTGACTGTTTGACTTGATCTTGACGTTTACTCTAACTGACCGGATTTACAACCCTAGCTAGACGATAGACGGTTGAGCTTAGATACAATGATAACCCTTAAACCTCTTTGAAGGTGAATTTAACCAATTTCAGTGTCACTCCCTTGATAACATTTTAAATGAACCTTGAGATTTTATTGACTTTTGTGCACCAATCCATTAAATAATTCATCAATTCAATGATTATTCAGAAGAAAAATAATTATGTTGCACTCTTGAAAATTATTGAAAAATAATGTTTTTATTATATTAAAATTTTCACAAATCTTATTATTTTTTGCAACATTTTTTGGTAGTTTTCCAAGGTCCATAAAAACTTTTCATGCAAAAAATAGATCTTTTGCAAATTATTTTTCCTTCTTTTCCTTTTCTTTTGGAAAACATTTTCTTCTGAAAAATATTTTTTCTCTGAAAAATAGTTTTTATTTGGAAAGCATCTTCTCTTGGAAAATCTTGTTTTTATGGAAAATATTTTTTTGGAAAACGTTTTTTCTTAGAGAACATTTTTTTTTTAGAGAATAACACTTTTTTGAAAAACACTTCTTTTGGAAAATATTTTTTTCTGGAAAATACTTTCCCTTTGTAAATTATTTTTCTTCTTTGAAAATTTGATTTTTATTTCGATTTAAATGGCCCGATCCATTAGGATTGTTGGATCGAGTTGGGCTGGGTCATTTGCAAGAGATGGATTTTTTATTGGGTCGGTGCACCCATTTTAATTTTCAAAAATAACATTTTTTATCCTTGAGGACAATCATACACTTTGATCTCATCATTCACATACATCCATTTCATCATTCACATGCATTCTGATATCATCATTCACATACATTCATATCAATCACAAAGTCTCACAAGATTCCATTCAATGAACAACCCGGGAACACCCACGATAAGTTCGAGTCGTGACCTATTGGGAAGGTTTCTAGACTCTAAGCTTACTACGTGCAATGCATTTTTATCTAGCCACCCTTGCCCAAGCACACCTATATACCTTTCGATACGTGGTGACTTGGTTTGATATACCGTATAGGTGATAATCTAAAATCTCAATTCACTTCTCTGAAGCCAAAAACAGCCAGTTTGATCTCCAGTTGAGAGGTGGCGCACAATGCTGAGCAAGGGCCCACTTAAATACCTCTCGTCTAGAATAGACGTAGTCTATCCCCCTCGTACAGTAGGGTACAGCGGGGCAAGATCTGCTTAGGTACCGGTTTTGACCAAGAAGTGCAATTGATACATTTAGATTATCTTTTATACCTACGGGTACGAGTCAAGGGTTGTAGCTTTCATAAATGGTTTGGCATCCCACGAGGGGACCGACCACGTACTAGTACTACGTTGGCAAACGGGACATGTGACTGTGTGGCTCACAATAGGTCAAAGGCTCAGGTCGCTCCAGCCTGGGTGCATCAACATACTTCTCAGAATCACCTGATCAGATGGTATTGATGCCCCCAGTTTGATATACCCTAAGGTACGTGACTGGAGTTGTGGGTTTCATGAATGACGTCGCATCTCCGAAGAGACCGGGCCACGCACTAGTGCCACGTTGGCTATATGGGACGTGTAAGTGCTCAAAACAGTAAACGTGCATGTGGTGTGTGCAAAACAGGGTGGGGTATGCCCGAGGCCTTTTCCAAACAAAATGGGCCCACAAACCCAATCAATCCAATCATTATATGAATATTTAATCGATATAAGCACTATTTCAATCACATGAATATTAAAAATACCAATCCGATCACATTCCATCATATCAACCTCATAATCAATATCAAACGTGTATTTCAAACAGGATTATGGCATGTTAGAAAGGCGATTAACAATTAAATCGAATCATTAAAATAAACCCCTAGCTCCAAGTCTAAAAAAAAAATTATATGGTTCAATCAAGGTTATTTTGGGGCGACCCTAAATTCAATATTGAAATGTGCATACGGAAACCCTTTATTTCTTTATCCAAAACAAATGGATTTGCCCTATTTCAATTTCTTTTCAATCAGAATTATTTTAGGTGATCTTAACCAAATTGATATTTTTGAGGATATGGGATTATGAACAAAATAACAATCGTTGGGATGAGAATTTATGATGATTTTTAAACAAATTGAGAGAGAAGAAAAAGAATAAAAAAACATTTTTTTTTTAAAACAAATCGATTTTTTTTTATTTTTATAAACAAACTTAAAAAACACAAATTTTTTTTTTAAAACCATTAAAAAGACAACAAGCAAAAACAATAGAGAAAAATTAAATAATAAATAGAAAATAAAAAATAAAGAAAAGGCAATTTTGTAGGTTGTTGTTAGCCATAACAACTAACCATCGTTTTCAATAAATAGGGGGTGTGTCCTTAGTAAAACCGAAATTCTGTTTAACTCTCACACCAACTTCTCCATTGATTCAGCCATGTTCACCATTTAAAAAAAAAAAACAGAGAACGATTTATCTTCTTATACAATCGGTTGAGGCTAGTCCCAATGATCACTGATCTCATGCGTTTTTAAATCTGAATTACATACAGAAAAACACTGCCATTAATGGTTTTTAAAAATTCAAAACCGATGCAAGAACGCAATGGAACCCACGGTCTCTGACGTCGATTATAAGATCCCCCTTCTTCGATCGAATATTGCAGCCCAAAACAGTCGCAAAACTCAATGGAACCCACGATTTTCAATTTCTATCATCAATTACATGATCCTTTCTCTTAATTCGAAACATGGCAAAATTTATATTCAGAAACTCAAGCTCAGATTTTCGCCAATGGCCCAAACCGAACCAAAGGGTTTTCCTTTTTAAATTGATCTATTAACCCTCCACTCAAGGTAAAGAAAACGATCAGATTTTAGGGGTGTAAAGCAAATGGCCGAAATTTTCTAAGTCTCTGTTGGAGACAACAGAGACGTTTGGGAGAGATGAATTAATAAAATGAAAATTGATTTAAAAAAGAGTTTAACAATTAAAACATCGTTTTTTACTCAGGACACACCAACCAAAAAACGCTGCTGTCCTTAATCTTGTTGGATTTTTCTTATCTTTTTTTTTTTTAAAAAAACATCCAAAAACCTCCTTTTTTTAAAAAAAAACTTGCTGCCATTGCTGACAGCATGTTGGTAAAAAAAAATTTTAAAAAAACAAACCACCATCCACCCTTTTATTTTTTAGTTAGGAACAACATGACCCAAATAATAATAAAAAATGATTTGATCAATGAGAAAGAGGGCTTGAAGATAGAAGAATAAATATTTATTTTCTCTTTGATGCTATTCATTATGTATCGATTGAGAAAAAGGAAAAAAAAATGAGATAAAAAAAATAAACTAAAATAAAATAACTACATGATGAAAAGAGAATTTTTTCACTCCATATCCCAACCATCGTTATTCCATCCTTCAATAAACTTAACCTCTTGAAATCTTACATCATTTAGGATCACCCTAAGTAACCATCGATTGAACCAAAGCAAATAATATGGTGGAGTAACATACTCTAAATCGAATCAAATAATACTAAAAGATGATACAATCCAAAATTCTAAACTAACAAAAATAAACAAAATAAAAAATAAAATAAAATGAAATAAACTAGGTTTACATAGCGATGTTCCCTTACTTGGGGTTTTTCAAGTTTGATCCTCAATGTCCCCAGCGGAGTCGCCACTGAAAGCGCCCTCGATCCGCGGGGTGCGCGGATCCGCTTTTGACCCTTGAGGTTTGGGAGTCGCCACCTAGTTATTACGGTCTAGGAACCAAATTGACCCTACAATGGATAAAAAGAACTAATCTACTATAGAAATCTGAATTCGGGGATCATGTTACGGGGTTGGAAGGTGTTAGGCACCAACCCCGCCCGGCCAATGCCGGTCTCTACTTATCCCAAATAGATCTACATCGCTAATGATAAACCTAGATTAAATAAATAAATAAATAAAATAAACTTACCTTTGATCTGCAAAAGTGGTATTCCCTCAGATCTGGTGAAAATGGCTCCTTGTACCGTGTTCCTTACTTCGTTCTATCTCCGGATCTGATTTCTGATCTCCGAGGTAAGGTATCTCCTTCTTGGATCTGGGTGCTTCGAATTTGTTGTGGATTTTTAGGATGTTTTTGAGAGGTTTTTGGGTGTTTTTTAGGCTAAAATCGGAGTAGGGGTGTTAGGGAAGGAGTTGGGGCTCCAAAATTAGGGTTTTAGAGAGGTTGTGGAGGCTTCTTCACCTACTTTTCCTAGGGTTTTTTCTTTGATACGAAAATAGGGTGTGGAGGCTCCTATTTATAAAGTTTTTAGAAGCATTTAGGGTTTGATTAGGGTTTCTTTTTAGGGTTTCAATTAGGGTTTTGACTTAGTCTTTAGGGTTTTAGGGTTTTGACTTTAGTCTTATGAGATTGACTTGATTAGTTTTAGATTAGGGTTTGGATTTAGGGTTTTGACCTTAGTCTTATGAGATTGACTTGATTAATTTAGATTAGGGTTTGGATTTAGGGTTTTGACCTTAGTCTTATGAGATTGACTTGATTAATTTAGATTAGGGTTTTGATTTAGGGTTTTGACCTTAGTCTTATGAGATTGACTCGATTAGTACCTTGACTTCAGTCTTGCTTGATTGACTTTAATTTTGACTTCAGTCTCACTTGATTGACTTTAATACCTTGACTTCAGTCTTGCTTGATTTACTTTTAATTTTTGGAGAACCCCCTTATATTATATCTTTAATTCTTTGGACCCCCAAATGGAGGGGTCCTTAAAGAAATATCCCACGAACCCTCAACAATTTTGCCTGAGAGTCCAATTAATCGATTTTTTAGGTTCAACTTTTTAAATTAATTTCATTAATGTTTCACTTTAATTATTTAATGTTTTATTTATTAATTTCGAATTTTTTAATTATGAAAATTGTGAAATTACCGTTTTGCCCTCGGAGAGGATTTTTTACGTTTTAAGTCGTTTTTCAATGTTCCAGGATGTTTTTGAATCAGTTTTTCGTAAGGAATTCAATGGGAATGTTGGTTTTTGTCATTTATGAAGTTTTTTGTATGAAATGATCGTGAATTTTATGAGGGGTATTTTCGTAATTTTGTCAAATTTTGTGAAAATTGGCGAAGTAGTTTACTTGGTTTCGATTTGTTGTTTTATGTGTTTGAACGGATTTTCCTAAGTGTAATGTAGGCTCTAAGGTTGTTTTGAGGTTAGGGGTATTTTGGTAATTTAATCATTTTTAGTGATTTTTATCGTGAAGCTTCTTTTTAGTTTGCAAGATGATGATTTCTATGTTTCTGGGGTCGTATTTTCCTAGTGTAGCGTGATTTCTAAGTTTTGTCAGTTCGAGATACCTCATCCGGATTTCAGAAACATATCTGATAACAAAATAAAGCATTGGAATAGACATCCATCATTGGGAACCTTTGCGGTCGGGTTGACGACTTGATTAATCAGGCAGATGCAAAATGGGGTGTCTACAATGACGCACAAAGAACTTGGTTTGACAGTCACTTCCGAAACTGTACGATGGCCTAGGTGAGATTTGGATGCTGAGATGGTAAACGTTTCTAACTTCTTCTTGAGATTGTTCATGCCACTCACTAGACTAGACATGAAATTTTTTAGATCAATGTCTGCCTTCATCTCATACATGTCTGTCTTCCTAACCGGATCATCTCTATCAAACTCTTCCTAGTTAGTGCTCCAATTTTGAGCACTCTCCACTAACTCTACAAAGAAATCGTATGCTTGGTTGGGAGTCTGGTTCATGAACTGACCCTTATGCATTGACTCAACTAAGGTACGTTGATTCTTTGTTAATCTTCTATAAAAACTTTGCACCAACTGTGCTTTGTCAATGCCATGGTGTGGGCACTTGACCAATAAATCATTGAATATTTTCCAAGTTTATGAAAATTCATTATCAGGACGGGTTTTAAAACTTCTAATGCAGTCCTTTATTTTTTCAGTTTTGACCACGGGGTAGAATTTGGCTATAAATATCTTCGATAGAATATCCCAGGTGGCGAATTGGGTGCTAGGGAGTTTGACCATGTAATTGCATGGTCTTCTAGGGATAACGGGAACAAAATAAGCTTGATACTCTCCTCATCTAGATTTTGATTTCTAAAAGTTTGACATATAGTCAAGAATCGATTAAGGTGGGTGTAAGGTTGTTCATGCTCTAAACCGTAGAACTTAGGGAGCATATTGATGATGGCAGTCCTAATTCAAACTGAGGTGCATTATTCAATGGTAACACAATGCATGTAGGAAGAGATGCGGAAGCTGGAGCGAAGAGCTGATTAAGAGTTCGCTCTCGATCATCCATCATAACTACTGATGGTGTCTTGTATGCCCTACTAATCGTACGTTCGATCTCATGATCAAATGGTTCTAATACGTTGCTCTGTGAATGTCTACCAAGCATGCAAATCACACAGTTGATCAAACAATTACAAAAAGAAAAGAGTAGAGCTAGATAGGTTGCCTAAAGCTAGACAACTTTTAACTGGGTAGAGATAGCATAACTAGACTTCCAACTTGGTTCTATGAAGTCAATTTTGAATCATTCGGATCTTCAGATTGGAGGTGACGCATAATGCATAAGTAAGGGCACTCTTAAATCACCTTCCTTTCTTGAATAGACTGAGTCTATCCCGTCAAAGGACAAGATCTTACTAGATATAAAAGATGACCAAAAAGTGCAATTGGCACAACTTGAAGCGGAATTTCTCCTTTTGAGCTCGTAGGCCCTATAGTCAAGTCTAATTGATTTTATATAATTTGATTGGATGACTAGTAAGTTGATTATTCTAATTAGAGTAAAGAATTGGTAATGACTTCCAATCCTTATCTTATCATGTCATCCCTAGGAGAGGGGTACACTTTACTATTTAATTAACTATTTCACATGTGTGCAAATTGAAAAAATAATACACAAAGGCATGGAGTAACTGAAAGCGCCCTCGATCCGCGGGGTGCGCGGATCCGCTTTTGACCCTTGAGGTTTGGGAGTCGCCACCTAGTTATTACGGTCTAGAAACCAAACTGGCTCTAAAATGGATAATAAACTAATCTACTACAGAAAAACTGAATCCGGGGATCACATTACGGGGTTGGAAGGTGTTAGGCACCAACCCCACCCGGCCAATGCCGGTCTCTACTTATCCCAAATAAGACTACATTGGTAATGATAAAACCTAGATAAAAATATAACTGAAACGTTACCTTCGATACGTAAAAGTTCTATTTCCTCAGATCTGGTGAAACTGCTCCTTGTACCGTACTCCTTGCTTCGTTCTATCTCCGGATCTGATATCTGATCTCTGAGGCAAGGTATCTCCTTTTTGGATCTGGATTCTTCGAATTTGTTATGGATTCTAGGGTGTTTTAGAAAGGCTTTTAGGTGTTTTTTAGGCTAAAATCAAAGCATGGGTGTTAGGTAAGGAGTTGGGGCTTCAAAATTAGGATTTTGAGGAGGTTGTGGAGGCTTCTTCACCTACTTTTTTAAGGATTTTTTCTTTGATACGAAAATAGGGTGTGGAGACTCCTATTTATAAAGTTTTTTAGAAGCATTAGGGTTTGATTAGGGTTTCTTTTAGAGTTTTAATTAGGATTTTGACTTTAGTCTTATGATATTGACTTAGTCTTTAGGGTTTCAATTTAGGATTTTGACTTTAGTCTTATGAGATTGACTTGATTAGTTTAGATTAGGGTTTTGATTTAGGGTTTTGACTTTAGTCTTATGAGATTGATTTTAATACTTTGACTTTAGTCTTTCTTGGTTGGCTTTTAATATCTTGACTTTAGTCTTACTTAATTGACTTTAAGATTGACTTTAGTCTTACTTGATTGACTTTAATTTTTGGAGAACCCCCTTTTATTATGTATTTAATTCTTTGGGCCCCCAAATGGAGGGGTCCTTGAATAAATATCCTAGCAACCATCAACAATTTTGCCTGAAAGCCTGATTGGTCGATTTTTTGGTTAAAATTTTTAAATTAATTTTATTAATGTTTCACTTTATATTATTTAATGGTTTATTAATTAATTTCATAATTTTTAATTATTAAAATTGTAAAATTATCGTTTTGCCCTCGGAGAGGATTTTTTACGTTTTAAGTTGTTTTTCAATGTTCCAGGATGTTTTGGAATCAATTTTTCATAAGGAATTCAATGGGAATATTGGTTTTTGTCATTTATGAAGTTTTTTGTATGAAATGGTCGTGAACTTTATGAGGGGCATTTTCATAATTTTGTCAAATTCTGTGAAAATTGGCGAAATGATTTATTTGGTTTCGATTTATTATTTTATGTGTTTGAATGAGTTCTCCTAATCGTAACGTAGGCTCTAGGGTTGTTTTAATGTTAGGGGTATTTTTGTAATTTGATCATTTTTAGTGATTTTTATCGTGAAGCTTCTTTTTGGTCTGCAAGATGATGATTTCTATGTTTCTGGGGTCGTATTTTCCTAGCGTAGCGTGGTTTCTAAGTTTTGTCAGTTCGAGATACCTCATCTGAATTTCTGAAACATATTTGGTAACAAAATAAAGCATTGGAATAGACATCCATCATTGGGAACCGTTGCGATTGGGTTGACGAGTTGATTAATCAGGCGAGTGCAAAAATGGGGTGTCTACAGTAATCCACTAGCATAGAGAGGCATGGGTGTTTTAGGATTACCTCCCGTGCTAGACAGGGTGAAGACGGTTTGAGTTGACTTCGACCACCAATTCCAATTTTGGTGTGTGAACCTAAGAAGCCATGACGGTATTGTCCACCCGTCGTCCTTCCTTAGTCTATTACAATCCAAACCTTCTTGAATTATTAAAAAAAATTACAAGGAATCTTATAAAAGAGTTTCTAAAATAGAAAAATAAACCTAACTAAAGATTAAAGGAAATTGAAAGAAAAGAAAAAAAATATACACCACTACTACTTTTACCTTTTCTCGGTAGCGACGCTAAAATTCTGATGGGACTATCGTTGTTCTTCCCACTGGAGTTTATATTAATCTTACTTTTACCGTACTTGTGGGACAAGTAGGGGATCAAACCCAAGAGAAAGGGGGAGAAGAGTTAAGCTAAGAGGATAAAATTCGAATTAATCAAAAGGAATTAAAATTGTTTTTCTTTGTATTTTTGAATTTATCAAGAAGATTTAAAGTTGCTAGAAAATTAACCAAAGTAAATGATGTTAAAAGCAAGTAAACTTATGAAGTTAAAACACCATTGGAGGAGGATCTACCTAGAACATGTTAATGAGAAATTCCTAGTCTCTAGCCTTTTTATAACTCAATCATAAGGGTTTGGTGTTAGCTCTTTATATCGGAAAGTTTAGCAAATGAAATCAAATGAGAGAACATAAACAAAGTAGAATTCCTTCAAAACTTCCTACTACCAATTATCTAGATTAAGCATACTTTATCTTGATCTAATCGAAGCATAAAGTATCTATATTAAGAATAAAATGTACAAAAAATCTTAAAAAGAACTCATAAGCATTTTAGATAAAAGAAATGCATGAAACTAAAAACAACACAAAAACTTATTCTAGGCTTTTCCACTCTCCAATGGAGGAGTGTTTAGCTTAATGTCATTGCAAGAAAGGGAAGATTAGAGATGAAAAAACTTTTTCTTCATTTCATGGAGAAACTTACAAATTCTTTTTCTTCTACTTCTTATAAGACTATTAAGTTAAAAAGAAAATACTAGAAGGTTAAAATACAAAAATATAAAAGAAAAGGCTAAAAGCCTTGGATTAAAGGAGTGTTAGATGAGAGAACCAAGAGGGACGGAGGATTTTTCTAGAGATTGAAACTCTATTTATAGAGAAAAATGAGTGTAGAAGAGTCTAAAAGTACCCTCCACTTTTCTTTGCACAAAAAGATAAAAAATGAGAACATGAGTTAAGGATTAGGGCATTCCAAAGGATTAAGGCATTCTAAAGTGGGCCCAAATGCTTTTGCCTTTGGATTTTGATTCTAAAATTTTGATTTTCTACACAAGAAACACACGTAATTAGATTTATCTAGTAAATAAATTTATTTATGTATAATTAAGCCTAATTAACATGCAACATGATGTTTCGAGACTTATCATGGTTATTACCTTAATACAGAGAAATAGGGACAAAAATAAAGCTACATATCTGGGAAATATGTGTATAATTCAGTGTTTCAAGACACTCATCAATACCTTTCAATGTCCCTGATCGAACGGTACTGATGCCCTAGTTTTATATACCATAAAGGTACGTGACTGGAGTTGTGATTTTCATACATGACGTCACATCTCATGAGGAGACCGGGCCATACATTAGTGCCACGTTGGTTAAAAGAGACATATAAGCGTGCAATGGAACAAAACAAACGTGCTAGTAGTGTGTGCAAAATAGGGTGGGGTGTGCCCGGTGCATTTTTCAGATAAATGGGCCCGTAGCCCAGATCAAGTCATTAACATATGGATATCAAATAAATATTGATCAAGAAATATAAAAATATCCATAACATCAAGTTTGAGATCAAAACATGCACATCATAGAAATATATCAATCAGATCATTACATATTAGATAGACAATCAATCAAGGTAGTGCAAAATAAAACAACAATGATCGATCAAGATAGCACATCAATAACTAATTATTGAGATAGGCACAAAAAATTCCTTTTTTTTTTTTCCAATCAATGATCACTTTGGATGACCAAAAATGATTCGAAATTCCAAAGAATATCATATTAAGGATAACATGATAATTGTTGAGATAAGGAGTCATGACCTGTTTTTTTTTAGAAAAGAAAAGAATTTAAAGAAACCTATTATTAATTATTGCTAAACAAATTACTAAGCAAATTAAATAAATTGATTATTTTTTAGAAAAAAAGAAAAACAAACTATTACTAATTATTAAAAAAACCTAAAAAAAAACTGCCCAAATAAATTATATTGCCACACCGATTTATAAGTTTGAAACAATAACAAACATTTTGATGATGTGCTACATGTAAAAATCGGTGTGACAATAGTGACTCAAAGAAAAAAACAACCGAATAACCACTGTGTTTATCAGTCAAATAAAAAAAAATAACTAAAAAAAAAGTTAAAACTTATTTAACTATTGTTTCTCATCTTATCTACTAGTTTTAATCCAAAAAATTCCAATAGTTCAACCGTAGATTTGGAATCCCATATTTTCCTCATTTGAATAATACCCCGAAATTGAATTGGTATCCAAAGTGTTACGATTCTGATACCTAATAACCTGGGACATGGACGAGTTCAATCAACGAAGTTTTGAGAGGAAAGAAAATGATGATTTCGTTAGAGCTCTAATGGGAAAAAGACATCATCGTCATCTCCTGTTTCAAAAACAGATGAAACCAATCGATTTTGGTGATGAAGATCGATAGATAGAGATTAAGGTAGAATCAGAAACAATAGTCATTTTCTTTTTTCTTTTTTCTTTTTTCTTTTTTCTTTTTTTTGGTTGCAACCCATCATCACCATTATTAAGACCAAAGATATTATTGTTGTTTTTTCATTGTCAAATCGATGCTTCAACTGACAAACAAGTTCGATTACAACAACATAAACAATTTTCAACGGTGCAGCAAGCTTTGGCTGTAATGTCTGATTCCAAGAGGAACTTAACCGTCGACAAAAAAAAATTGCATCTGATACGGTGACATAAATTGCTCTCTTTATAAATCGTGCCAAATCTTCCAACGAAAGAAATTACCATGGCAAGCGTTAATCAGACAAAATAGATAAAGAAGAAATCAATTTTTTTATGAACTTTTCCAAGATTCGATTGATTTTAACAAAGCAATGAAAATCTTAACCAAGAATCGAATTGATCTTTCTAGATTTCAAAATCAATTTCCTCTTCCAAGAACACAACACATTTCTTAAAAGAAAAAACTAATAGATCTGAAGGATTGAAGGAGACGAGTTCACCTTGCATCTGTCTCTCCTAGAAGTTGAACCAGGTTTTAAAAAAACAACAAAAAAAGATGAAGAATACTCAAGAAAGAGAGAGAGAGAGTAAGGGAGAAGAGAGAGACAAAGAAACACTTTTTGTTAATAACACACCTTGCACAATGGTGCTATTTTTTTTGTGATTTTTTTAAAAGTCTTTTCTCATCACGCACAAAGTAAAAATTTTTTTATCAACATACTATATACATCGATTAAAAAAACTTTATTTTTTATTTTTTATTTTTAAAAAAAATTCATGGCTCCTCATCGTAACCATCATCATTCCATCTTTATTTCATTAACCTTTGAAATCTTGAATTATTTAGGGTCATCAAAAGTGACTCTCAGTTGGACCATAAAAGAAATCAAAAATACCATACTCAAAATCCAAACAAATGATCTACAATCAAGTCAAAATAATAAAAATAAAAATAAACAAACAAATAAATAAAAATAAACCAAAATAAAAAAGCTAAGTTGATTTGGCAAGGCACCAAAATTTGGGAGTTTTTCAAGTTTGATCCTCAAAATATCCCTAGAGGAGTCGCCATTAAAAGCAACCTCGATCCACGTGGGTTATGGATATGTTTTTTGGTGTTTGGGAGTCGTCACATAGTTTTATGGTCTAGGAACATAAACATGACTCAAAATAGAAAAAGAAATACGGATCTACAAAAAGAAATTATGGGTCCGGGGATCACGTTACAGGATCTAAAGGTGTTAAGCATCGATCCCGCCGGGCAAACACCGGTCTATACTTTTCCCAAAAATTACATTGGTAAAAACGACCTAGAAAAATAAAATAAAACTTAACTTACCCTGATGATCTCTCAGAACTGGTGGAGAGCATCCTTGTGTGAGTTTTCCTATTTTTTCTCCGTCACTGACCCATTTTTTATCTCCAAGATAAGATATTCTCCTCTTAGATCTGAGTATTTTTAATTTTTTGGGTGTTTTGAGGGTTTCTAGGTGTTTTTGGAGCAAAAACTGTGGTTTGGATGTTAGATAAGGACTTAGGACTTCAGATTTTGGATTTTGAGAACGTTGGGGAGAGTTTTTGGCCACTCTTTCCTAGCGTTTTTCTTGACCTGCGAGATTAGATATTGGAGGTTCCTTTTTATAGTGATTTTTGGGAGTTTTTCAGTTTGACTAAGTCTCCTCAAGATAAGATTGAGTGGTTTAATTAGGATTTTGAATTAGAATTTTAATTCTTATGTATAATGAAAGAATATTTTTTTAGTTATTTGAAGAACCCCCTGACTATATTTTTAATTCTTTAGGACTCCAGATGGAGGGGTCTTTTATAAATATCAGGTGGGCCCCACTTGAATAAGTGAGCCACAACTTAAAATTTGACTCGTGGGCTTGATTAATTGATTTTCTTTCTTCAAAATTTTAATTCAATTTATTAAGATTTTATTTTACGGTAATTAATTTTAAAATTTTAAGGTTGGAAAATTACTATTTTATCCTCAAAGATGACTTTTGCATTGAGATGTCATTTTTCGATGTTTTGGAATGTTTTGAAATCAATTTTTCATAAGGAATTCAATGGGAATATTAGTTTGTCATTTATGAATTTTTTCGCGTGAAATGATCGTGGACCCTATGAGGGGTATTTTTATAATTTTATCAAATTTTGTGAAAATTGACGAAATAGTTTATTTGATTTTAATTTGTTATTTTTATGTGTTCGAAAGGGTATTCCTAAGTATAATATAAGTTCTTGGGATGTTTTGATGTTAGAGGTATTTTGATAATTTTGTCATTTTTTAGTGATTTTTCTCGTAAATCTTCTTTTTTATTTGAAAATGATGATTTCTATGTTTTTGGATCATATTTTCCTAGCGCAACGTGGTGTATAAAGTTTTACTTGTTTAAGATACCTTATTTGAATTTCTGAAATATATCTAGTAATAAATAAAAAATATTAGAATATTCATCCATCATTGGGAATCATTACAATCGGGTTGAGGAGTCTATTAATCAGGCGAGTGTGAAAAATGGGGTGTCTACATTGGTCACTACAACTTACCACATTTGGTTGATAATTTATCAGTCTCACGCTAGCCGTTTGATGTGACCGTAAGCAATGGATCTCTTTTCGACGTGTTAGGATGTTCGATTACTATAGATTATTAGTGATCACTAACCAATCAACTTTGTTTATGCTTATTAGGCGTGCATATGATTCCCATTATACATCTCTATTCGCATACGACCACCTTTATGTTATAAGTTCACTAGTAAAGATAGAAAAGAATAACCCAAAATCCAATTATGATTCTACTTTCATATGCGTCACATACCACGTATAAGCTTGGTTGTCCCTACCGTATATCCTAAGATAATACATCAATCCAGATGATATGATAGACTATCTATAAAATCCCGAGTTTTCAATTCGTATCTCGAGGAAAAATAAATATTATAATTTTAAGAAAATCTCGAAAGTGGGACTTAGGGGTAAAACTTTAGGATATTTTTTATAATTTTTAATGAAATCTGACCTCACCATTAGATTCAAAATGATCGAAAAACATACTTTAGCCTGTAAGCACGCTCAAATGCGAGTTCGAATATAAAACTTGCAAAATCCTCGAGTATTGAGTCGGATCAGGCTAAAATAGTGACTTTTAGCTAGAGCAAGAATTATTAAGATTCGATTTTACCATTAGATTCGTAACGAAAAATTATTGAACATGGACTATTTATTTGTCATTTTTGGAGATCAAGAAGTCGAATTATCGTAAAAAACGAAAACGAAAACGACATTAAGTTTAGGGGTCACCTAAGGCCGAAAATGTAAATTTTTGTTAGAGATAAAATTTGTCGAAATTGACTACACCATTAAATATGAAACGAAAAATTAGTTGAAATAGAGTATTCATTTGTCAATTTTGGAGTCCGGATGGTCAAGTTATCGTCGATCGAAACAATAGTCAAAATACCAATTTCGTCCCGAGACCTTATATAAATATTTTTTTTACTTTTTTTTCACTATTCATCTTCCCCAACCCATCCAAAACTAGCCACGTTTTTTCTTAAAAATATTTATTTTTCTCCCGATCTTCCAACGCCGATTCGTCGCGAATCGTTTGAAATTACAGGCTTTGACACTGTATAGACCTAGGGGGGTGAATAGAACTATTAAAAAAATTCTTCTAATTGTGAACACTTAAGTGTGACTGAATCTTTAATGAGTTCGTTCTATTGATACAATCATCAGATTATTCATGGAACAAAGATTTATGCAAGCTATGATCAATCATGATATACATTCAGATTTGCATAAAGATTTGGAAATTAGAGAAGAACATGAGACACACAATTTATTGTGGTTCTGCAACTATGCCTACGTCCACTCCCAAGAGAACTCCAATCGATGGTTCTTTGGTGTTTACTAAAACTGAGGTTTATGGTTCACCTTAAACCGTACATAGAATTTTCCGAGGTTAATTCTGTCACCTTAAACCGTACATCCACTCAAAATATCTGAGTTTTATACTTCGGGAACTCAGTAACCTTTATCACTCATCTTGAGTCCGCAACTCTATCAAGTACTTGATTTTGAAGGAGAAATCAAGTAAACTATTACAAGAGTATTTTTGAAATTTAAAACAAAAACAATCAAACTCACAATTATGACGATTGATGTGAGTTTGTTATTCTTCGGTTCTTCACTACTTACTTCATCAATGGCTCCTCGCCTAGCTCAATGTTTGAATGTAAATGCTTGAAGGATGAAGTAAGTGAAACTTGATCAACCCAGATGAAGTAGCTTGATGTGCATAATTTCGACTTCACCTCACGATTCTTCTTACGTTGTTAATGTAAAATCCCAAATTTTTAATTCGTATCTCGAGGAAAAAATAAATAGTGGAATTTTAAGAAAATCTTGAAAGTGGGATTTAGGAGTAAAACTTTAGGATGTTTCTGATCATTTTTAATGGAATCTGACCTCACCATTAGATTCAAAATGATAGAAAAACATAGTTTAGCCTGTAAGCACGCTCAAATGCGAGTCCGAATATAAAAGTTGCAAAATCCTCGATTACCGGGTCGGACCAGGCTAAAACAGTGATTTTTTGGTGGAGAAATAATATTTAAAATTCGATCATACCATTGGGTTCATAACGAAAAATTATTCAACATAGACTATTTATTTGTCATTTTTGGAGATCAGGAAGTTGAATTATCGCCAAAAACGAAAACGACATCAAGTTTATGGGTCACGTCAGGCCAAAAATGTAAATTTTTGATGGAGACATAATTTGTAGAAATTGACTATACCATTAGATCCGGAATGAAAAATTAGGCGAAATAGAGTATTTGTTTGTCAGTTTTGAAGACCGAATGACCAAGTTATCGTCGATCAAAACAATAGGCGAAATACCGAATTCGTCCCAAATATTATATAAATAATATTTAAATTTTTTTTTAATCTCATCTTCCCCAACGCGTCTAAACAGCCGAGACCTATACGAAATGACATTTTTTTTCTCTTCGACCTTCCACCTCAGATCTCTCGCAAACGGTCCACTTTCGACGATCGCCGCAGAAGAGAAAAAGATCCGCAGCTGCGTTCTCTACAAAACCCACCCAACCTTTCTTCATTTCACTTTCTATTTCACCCGATATCGTCAAAAATCAGCTGTATTTGAATACGAAAACTTCGAAATTTTGACCTCGGATTTCGTCCATTTCGGGGTCAAATCGTCTTCCGACGCAGAAGGGAGAAACGTCCGCAGCCTCATTCTCTACATAACCCAACCAAGTTCCTTCCGTTTTCTCGTCTTTTTCACCCCGTATAGTCAAAAATCAGCCGTATTTTTATACGGAGATTTTCGTAACTTCGACCTCGGTTTTCATCGATTTTGGGGTCAAACTGTCTTTCGCCGTAGAAGGGAGAAGAGACAAGCACATCGAGATCTTTGAAACCACCAGGCCGGTTTCAAAAATCAGCCGCTTCCAAGTTCGGTCCGTCTCGATTTCCGTGTTGATCGCCTCGATTTCCGCGCACGTACTTCAATTCCGTCGTCTAGTGACTGTAAGGAACTCTCAATTTCTATTAGTAATCGTAGATTGTGAAAATTGCATTTAGGATTTTATTAAAAAAAAAAATTGGATGTATTTCCGAAATGTAGAATTCTTTTGTCATTTCAAAAATTTACGCCAAAAATTGCATGATTGATATGTTTAATTGTATTTTTAACAAATTATACGTGGGTAAGGTATTTTAACGGGTTATTTCCATAAATTGGGTCTTGTGCACTGCTCGGACCCCGTTTTGATATAAAATTTGTTTTCTTTTTCAATATTATTAATAAAAATAAATTCGTTAGTTGGAAAATGTGATTTAATATTCAATGAACTCATATTGAGTTGATGAATATTAGAAAATGGATGTTTTATTGAAGAGATTGAGAATTGTAAAAATCAAAAAAAGGGAAAAAGGGTATGAAATGGTAAAATGTCAGAGTCACACCCGAGGGGTGATGTCTGCATTTTACGTTGTTGTGTTGTGTGCAGGTTGGTGAATAGATATCCAGGGATAATATTGTTGGTTGCATGTTTATTTAAATTTCTGTTAGCGCGAGGCGCTCCGTTATGTTATTTATTTTAGGCCGGGTGGCCACACTTGCATGGTAGGAAACTGGATATCTATTCTCAACCTTGTATTGTTAATTTCTCTTTTGTTTTCAAATGAAAATAATATATATATATATATATGTAACTATTTTGTGAGCTGTTAAAGAGTTTGTGAATGCCTGAAGGGATAGTGCGTCATATCATCCGGAGTGGTGTACTATCCTGGGATGTACGGTAGGGACCACCAAGCTCATACGTGGTATGGGACGCGTATGAGAGTGGAGTCACAACTGGAATCCGGGTTTATTCCTCTCTATCTTTACCAGTGAACTTGTAATGTAAAGGTGGTCGTATACGAATGGTTTGTATATTTGGGAATCACATGTACGCCTGATAGGCATAGACGAAGATGATTGGTCAGTGATTACTAACAATCTATAGTAGTCGAACGTTCTGACACATCGAAAAAAGACCCATTGCTTACGGTCACGTCAAACGGCCAGCCTGAGCCGGATAAATGGTCAACCAAGCGTGGTAAACAGCGACCAGCCACAAAATCAGGAACTAAAAGCCAGAGAAGAATTGTAACATCATGTCCCGACTGGGAGCGATCCAGTCGTGAATCCCAACTCTCTAATTCCAATACTCCACCATTGTGTATTATGTATCTGTTACTTATTTTGATATATAAAATGAAATCCATGTTTAATGTTTCCATTTGATCAATTAGATTTGTATAAAAAGATAATGTTATAGTGAGTAATGATGATCGATGTAATGTGAGTTTTAAAATGTTTAGTTGCTCATCCTTGGCTATATGTACCAGTTAATCGTAGTTTCTTTTGTAAAATTTTTCATATTTTAAAATGATTCAGTATGTTTATTCGTTCATGTTAGGAGAGGTTATTGGTAGAAATTGTTTGATTCCCTATTGGGTAACCATTGTTACTCACCCTTTCCTTCTCTATTTTTTAGTTTCAGATCTAAAGCTTGGCGAGGCAGGTATAGAGCACGAGTGAGAATCATCTGGTGGGTCAAATAGACAGCCAGACTTTGTCACTTGGTGAGTATTGGGGCTACACCCCCTCTAATGGTGTTAGTTTGTCTAGGTAGTATTATAGATGTTGTTCTGAGCGTTAGGACTTTTGTTAGAGTGAGAAAATCTCTGTATAATCCTGTATATAAAATTTCTTCTTCCGCACTCTGATCTATCGTACGATATTAGATGTATATAGGCTTCCGCTAGTTATTACATTATATACGTATATGCAGGATTGTATGTCGTTTATCAGGTGCAGGTTGAACGCCTTGGAATGCTAACATAAACAGAGGAGATCATGCCGAAATTTCGAGATACCACCTAGTACCTCGAGATCTGACATGGGGATTTGTGTTAGTGTTCGGCGAGGCGCCACAGTTAAGCCTTTTGAAATGTATTAATTTGCTTGGGGTTAACTCAGAAGATGTTGATCAAAAAAAGAATGAAGCCTAGAGCTTTTCTTTTATAGGAACTGCTCTTAACGGCTTCCTGTTGGTGGCACCTGAATCCCGTCGGTGGCACCGATCAAACATAACGGTCGGTGGTACTTCCAAGAATCATCGGTGGGACCGATGAGCATTATAACGGTGGAACCAGCAGAATTATGCTTTTGCCACCGAAAGATGATTTCTCAATTAGATCTGGCGGTGGGACCGACAAGTTGTTCATCGGTTGAACCGATGACTATTCTGTCAGTGGGACCGACAAGTTTGTGCTTCTGCCACCGATAGAAGGTATCCCATTTTAATTTGTCGGTGGATGACGGTGGATCCGATAGGTTATTCATCGGTGGAACCGATGACTATTCTGTCAGTGGAACCGACATGTTAGAGCTTTTGCCACCGATAGAAGTTTACTCATTTTGTTTTGTTGGTGGTTGACGGTAGATCTTTCACTCCTGCCGACAGCTTCTGTTTCCCTTGAGATAGATTTTGGTCCAAACGTGAAGATGTCCCTTGTCCTTGATTAGTTTTGATACATTATGGATTTGTCGTTGATGCAATGCATACGAACAATGTCTTCCAGTAGTTACAACATGACAACACACGACTAATCTTGGAATTGATAAAACATGGCACTAACAATCTCCCCCTTTGTCAATTACAAGACAAAACCAATCCTAGACTACCAACTGTGAACCATTTGTAAAAGTAATCACTTACATGTAGAGCCCAACAGGATCTTACATAAGATATATAAATACAAAGCAGTAGGACTCTTAGTAGACACCCCATTTTTGCACTCGCCTGATTAATCAAATCGTCAACCCGATCGCAATGATTCCCAATGATGGATGTGTATTTCATTGTTTTATTTCGTTACCAGAAATATTTCAGAAATCCGGATGAGGTATCTATAACTGACAAAACCTTAGAAACCACGCTACGCTAGGAAAATACGACTCTAGATACTTAGAAATCATCATTTTTCAAACAAAAAGAAGCTTCACGATAAAAATCACTAAAAATTGACCAAATTACCAAAATACCCCTAACCTCAAAAAAACCCTAGAGCCTATGTTACGCTTAGGAAAACTCTCTCAAACACATAAAATAACAAATCGAAACCAAATAAATCATTTCGCCAATTTTAAAGAATTTGACAAAATTACGAAAATGCCCCTCATAAAGTTCACGACCATTTCACACAAAAAATTTCATAAATAACAAAAACTAATATTTCCATTGAATTCCTTACGAAAAATCGATTCGAAAACATCCTAGAACATTAAAAACCGACTTGAAACGTGAAAAGTCCTCTCCGGGGGCAAAATGGTAATTTCACAATTTTCATAATTAAAAATTCTGAAATTAATAAATAAAACATTAAATAATTAAACTGAAACATTAATGAAATTAATTTAAAAATTGAAACTAAAAAATCGATCAATCGGACTTTCAAGTAAAATTGTTGAGGGTTCGTGAGATATTTCTTTAAGGACCCCTCCATTTGGGGGTCCAAAGAATTAAAGAAATAATGGAGGGGGGTTCTCCAAAAATTTAAAGTAAATAAAGCTAGACTGAAGTCAATGTATTAAAGTCAAAATTAAAATCAATTAAACAAGACTAAAGTCAAGATATTAAAAGTCAATCAATTAAGACTAAAGTCAAAACATTAAAAGTCAATCAAATAAGACCAAAAGTCATAATAGAGTTCTAATTAAATAATAACTCAATCTAATAGAGTTCTAACTTAAAAAAAATTCTACCTAAAACAATTCTAATTAAAACACAATTCTACCTAAAATAAGTCTAATTAAAACACAACTCTAATTAAAAGAACTCTAATTAAATACTAACTTTATCCAAATCAACCCCTAAAATATATATATATAAATAGAGGTGCTCACACCCTATTTTCGTATCAAATCATAAACCCTAAGAAAAGTTGGTCTAGAAGCCCCCATAACATCCCATAAACCCTAGTTTTGGAGCCCCAACTCCTTACCTAACATCCCTCCTTCAATTTTAGCCTAGAAAATACCTAAAAGCCTTCCAAAAACATCCCAAAATCCACAACAAACTTGAAGAGTTCAAATCCAAAAATAAGGAGATACCTTGCCTCGGAGATCCGAAATCAAATCCGGAGACAAAAGAAGTAAGAGAGTACGGTACAAGGAGTTATTTTTGTCAGATCTGAGGGAACAAAATCCTTACTATCGGAAAGGTATAAAAAATTTTATTTTTATTTTTATCTAGGTTTTTAGCAATGTGATTTATTTGGGAAGTTAGTAGAGACCGGCTTTGGCCGGGCGGGGTTGGTGCCTAACACCTTCCAACCCCATAACGTGATCCCCAGACTATTTTTCTCTTTCGTAGATTAGTTTGCCTTTTTTAGAGTCAGTTTGGTTCCTAGACCTTAACAACTAGGTGGCGACTCCCAAACCTCAAGGGTCAAAAGTGGATCCGCACACCCCGCAGATCGAGGGCGCTTTCAGTGGCGACTCCAGTGGGGACTATTGAGGATCAAACTTGAAAAACCCCAAGTATGGGAGCATTGCCAAGATGACCTAGTTTTTTTTTATTATTTAGTTGGATTTATTTTATTTATTTTTTCTGTTTATTTATTTATTTTTTATCTTGATTGTAGATAATTTTGGGTATTTCTTTTTTTTTTCCAATTAAGGATCACTTTTTTATGACCCCTAAATAATGAAAGATTCAAATTGACATATGAAAATGATGGAATGATGAAGGTTGGGACAGTAATATTCAAACGTTTTTACAAAATATTCTAGTGAGAATTAAGTCTGGGAACCTCTTAATAAAACATAGATCTCATCGATTAGATTAATTTAGAACTTAAGTTCACTCAATTTCGTTATCGGAAGCCTTAGATATTATCGATGCAAGTTCAATTTGTAAATCTGGAATTGTTGTTGAATGAAAATTGGGACAGCAATGTTAAAACTTTTTTACAGAATATTCTAGTGAGAATTAAGTCTTGGAACCTTTAATAAAACATAGATCTCATTGAGTAGATTAATTTAGAACTTTAGTTCACTCAATTTCGTTATCGGAAGCCTTAGATATCATCAATGCAAGTTCAATTTGTAAATCTGAAATTGTTATTGAATGAAAGTTGGGACAGCAATGTTAAAACTTTTTTACAGAATATTTTAGTGAGAATTAAGTCTGGGAACCTCTTAATAAAACATAGATCTCATCGAGTAGATTAATTTAGACCTTGAGTTCACTCAATTTCGTTATCGGAAGCCTTAGATATCATCGATGTAAGTTCAATTTGTAAATCTGGAATTGTTGTTGAATGAAAGTTGGGACAGCAATGTTAAAACTTTTTTACAGAATATTCTAGTGAGAATTAAGTTTGGGAACCTCTTAATAAAACGTAGATCTCATCGATTAGATTAATTTAGAACCTGAGTTCACTCAATTTCATTATCGGAGGTCCTAGATATCATCGATGGAAGTTCAATCTATAAATCTGGAATTGTTGCTGAATGAAGGTTGGGATAGCAATGTTAAAACGTTTTCACAGAATATTCTAGTGAGAATTAAGTCTAGAAACCTCTTAGTAAAACGTAGATCTCATCGAGTAGATTAATTTAGAACTTGAGTTCACTCAATTTCGTTATCAGAAGCCTTAGATATAATTGATGCAAGTTCAATCTGTAAATCTGGAATTGTTTCTGAATGAAGGTTGGGACAGCAACGTTAAAACGTTTTTACAGAACATTCTGGTGAGAATTAAGTCTAGGCACCTATTAATAAAACGTAGATCTCATTGATTAAATTAATTTAGAACTTGAGTTCACTCGATTTCATTATCGGGAGGCTTAGATATCATCGATGTAAGTTCGGATTGTATTTTCCAAATTCACAGAAAATCCGAATTTATCTAATGTTAGCACAATTAATGTTCCTGAGAGTGAGCTCATCTCAACCATTGTCATTCTATCATCAATGTAACATCTATTGGAATCTCGATTTATTTTGGATCACCCAAAAGTAACCCTTGATTAGACCATAGATAACAAATTTGTGGGTCTTTTTAATGTTGGATCAGATTAATTATTATTTGTGTTATATGCCCATATAATGTACCATGATCTCTACAGATATATTTGTGATGTGTTTGCTTTCATCTTAATTTCGATGTGATGGGTTTTATATTATTTTCTTGATCAATATTCATTTGATATCCATATGTGATGACATAATCTGGCCCATGTGTTTGGAAAAGGCCCCGGGCACACCCCCACCCTGTTTTGCACACACCATATGCACGTTTACTGTTTTGCACACTTACACGTCCTATATAGCCAACGTGGCACTAGTGCGTGGTCCGATCTCTTCGGAGATGCGACGTCATTCATAAAAACTACAACTTCAGTCACGTACCTTAGGGTATATCAAACTGGGGCATCAATACCGTCTAATCAGGTGATTCTGAGAGATGTATTGATGCACCGAGGCTGGAGCGACCTAAGCCTTTTACCTATTGTGAACCACACAATCACATGTCCCGATTGCCAACGTAGTACTAGTACGTGGTCGGTCCCCTCGTGGGATGCCAAACCATTTATAAAAGCTACAACTCTTGACTCGTACCTGTAGGTATAAAAGATAATCTAAGTATATCAATTGCACTTTTTGGTCAAAACCGGTGCCTAAGCAAGATCTTGCCCCGCTGTACCCTACTGTATGAGGGGGATAGACTACGTCTATTCTAGACGAGAGGTATTTAAGTGGGCCCTTACTCAGCATTGTGCGCCACCTCTCAACTGGAGATTAAACTAGCTGTTTTTGGCTTCAGAGAAGTGAATTGAGGTTTTAGATTATCACCTATACGGTCTATCAAACCAAGTCACCACGTATCGAGAGGTATATAGGTGTGCTTGGGCAAGGGTGGCCAGATAAAAATGCATTGCACGTAGTAAGCTTAGAGTCTAGAAACCTTCCCTGTAGGTCACGACTCGAACTTATCGTGGGTGTTCCCGGGTTGTTTATTGAATAGAACCTTTGGATTGATGAATATATGTGAATGATGTGAATGATGAGATCAAAGTGTATGATTGTCCTCAAGGATCAAAAATTTGTTTTGAAAATTAAAATGGGTGCACCGACCCAATAAAGAATCCATTCTTTTACAATAATGACCCAGTCCATCCCGATCCAATAATCATGGTGGGTTGGGCCATTTAAATTGAAATAAAAATCAAATTTTCAAAGAAGAAAAATGGTTTACGAAGGGAAAGTGTTTTCTAGAAAAAGTGTTTTCCAAAATAAGTGTTTTCTAGAAAAAGTGTTATTCTCTAGAAAATAATGTTTTCTAAGAAAAAGTATTTTCCAGAAGAACAAGATTTTTCAAGAGAAAATGCTTTCCAAATAACAAAAATTTTTCAGAGAAAAAATATTTTAGAAGAAAATATTTTCCGAAAGAAAAGAAAATGAAAGAAAAATGATTTACAAAAGATTTATTTTTGCATGAAATTTTTTGAAATATGTTTTTTACCAAAAATCTATTTTTTGCATGGACCTTGTAAAATTATCAAAATATGTTTTTCTAAAAAGAAAATGATTGCAAAAAATAATCAGAATTGTGAAAATTGTTATTTAATAAAAACATTATTTTTAAGAGTGCAATAAAATTATTTTCCTTCTGAATAATCATTGAATGGATGAATTGTTTAATGGATTGGTGCACAAAATTCAATAAAATCTCAGGGTTCATTTAAAATGTTATCGAGGGGGTGACACTGAAATTGGTTAAATTCACCTTCGAAGAGGTTTAAGGGTTATCATTGTACCTAAGCTCAATCGTCCACCGTCTAGCTAGGGTTACTAGTCCAGTCAGTTGGAACGAACGTCAACGCCAAATCAATCCTTTAGAATTTCTCAACATCGCCCAGTTATTCCCTGAAGATCATAGTACTTTAGTCTTGTCGGTTATAAGCAATGTCTCAGTCCTCAGTCCTAATCAAGCCCGTTGTGGGTAGTTGTATTGAGTTTTCATGAGTTATTTGAGTTAGCTCGAGTCCAATTTTTCAATGTCATATTTTCTTTAGATCGAGTCTACTCTTTTTCTGTCGAGTCGAGTTAGTTTGTCGAGTCATAGAGGTGTCTGTCGCCCCTTTTGAATTTGATTGGCTAAAGGAAATATTTGAATATCTCGAGCGCATTAACGAATTAACTACTAATCTGGCTTCAAAGATAGATTTCTTTCTTTCGAGAAAGAAGATAAGAGTCAGGCTCAACGTTTAATCAAGAAAACAAAGGTTATTGACCTCGGAACAGAAAATATTTCCTAAAGAGATTCAAATAGAAACCCTCCTATCCCTAAAGGAACACGAGGGGATAATGAATTTACTCAGAAATTTCAAAAGACTTGTTCGTGTGATCTGATGAGGATGTGTTAGGTGCAAGCTTGGGTGGTTGTTCAACACGGAATAGATACTCGCTTGATGAGATGAAAATATCGATAGAGATGTTATAAAATGTTTCAGTGCTATCCTCACTACATCTTGAGTTGCAAATCACATATTATCAGTCGATATGAGGATACCATTTGAACTGATCCTGATAATGGCTCGTACTTCAAAGCTTAGGTCATTATTCTGTGTAAAAGTTCAGATCCGACATCACAGATCATCCATCTACCATCCTCAAATTAATGGAACAGTTGAAGCAAGCAGCTAATATGAGTCTCAAAATAATCATCAGGAAAATATGTCAATCACACCAGGATTGGTCAGAGAAGTTACCATTCACACTAGGGGCATATCTACTTCAATACAGTCTTCCACTGGAGTCACCCCCTATTTTCTAGTGTATGATATGAAAGCAATCTTACCAGTAGAAATGGAAATCCCATATCTCAAGGTCTTCAAAGAAAGTCAATTGTTAGAAATAGATTGGGTTCGCCAACGGTATGAAGAATTAAACTTGATTGAAGAAGAACAACTTAGAGTTTTGTACCACGTGCAAACTTATCAGAGAAAAGTCACCCACACGAAGGTCAAAGTTCACCACTTACAAGTTAAGGATTTAACCATCAGATTTCAAAGAGAATTGAGTACTTATTTTTGACCCTAGAGGGAAGTTCAAACCTAATTGGGGAGGTCCATACATCATCAAGGAAATATTACCAGGAAAAGCTGTCAGGTTTCAAGATCATGATGGAATCGAGTTGCCAGAACCAACCAACCTTGACCAAATCAAACGGTACTACATTTAAGGATGTAATTTTTGGCCGAATCAATTTTCCTATTACCTAATTCTTTATCTCCTTTCTCAACCCCTTTGCAGCCTGTTTAAAAAGAGAAAAATTGTGCCTTTTATTTCTTAGCCTGATCACCTAACCTAGGGGAGGGAAAAATTCGAACTAGGTTTTGGTCTGATCCCAAAATTCTGGGGTACGTAGGCAACCTGAGAAGTTACTTCAGGCCCGACCACATAAAAATAAAAAAATATAGTTCCCACACAATAAAAAAATCAAGAAAAAAATTCAAAAGAAAAGAAAAATATCTTCAAAATGGGGAAGAAAATTTAAAGAAATGAAATAATTTAAAAGGAAATGCCACACAAGGGGCATTTGGGTTTTTGAGCCTCAAAATTCCTTTCTTTTTATACTCAGTCCTAAGCTTACCTATAAAAGTCCTCCTAAGTACCGTGCGAAAAGTCAAGAAGATAGTAAAGCATGATCAAACAGCAACTCCAGAAGTTCAGAGGAGAAAAAGATAAAAAAATGATGAAGCCTGCTAAGTTGAAAACCCGAAAATGGTGACTTAGGCAAAAATTAAGGCAAGCTCGCAAGGTTGAAAATCTGAAAGGACAACTTTGGCAACAATCAGAGCAAAGAAAAAAAGAGAAGAGCTCGCTAGATTGAAAATCTGAAAAGGCAATCTAGGCAAAAGTTAGAGCAAGCTCGCTAGATTGAAAACCTGAAAAGGCGATCTAGGCAAAAGTTAGAGCAACAAAGAAAAACAGAAGAAAATCCCAAGCTGAGAGCAGTCCGAGCTGAAACATCAGAAGTCCGAATAACCAAGTTCAATACTTAGCTTAAACCAGGCATAGACTCAGAAGCCCCAAGTATCTTGTCTATGATAAATCTGAAAATGTTTACTTCCCCAAGTGAACCAAGGGAGATAAGGGTGAATTCTATGATGAGTCTCGAAAGGAAATAATTTTGTACTCTTGAGCCTTACTCAAAACCTTCAATAAAATTAATCAAAATTAAAAATTGAATCTTTATTGTGCTTGTGGTAATCAATTATTTCAAACCTTCATACAAGGGGCATTTTCTTTCTTCTTTTCTCCCTTACACTAGAGGCATTTTTTTTCTTTGTTGCACGATGTGTTCAATTATTTTCAAGGCCATGTTCATTGTCAAACTAGGGGCATTTTGTTTTTGAGCAATGTTAATCCTAAAAAAATAATAGGAACCCCAAACTTAAGGTTACCCTCTTAATAACAGTTTTTTGAAAAACTTTTGAGGTTCAAAAGAAATAAAACTCAGGTTTTAAATTCATAAAACTTTTTGAATAAATCCTTGAGGTTCAAACAAAAGTATTTTTGATTTCACATAGGAGATATGACATTCTTTCGTTTTCCAGATTCTTTTCCAGATCCAATCATTCTTAGATTCGATCATTTCTCTTCCTGATTCATTCCAATCAGTCTTCTCAAAATTCATTCATTCATTCTCAAAATTCCTTCATTCCTCTACCAGTTTTGCTCAGTTACCGCCAAGGGTTATCTTGGATTTTGCTCAGTTGCCGTCAAGGGTTATCTTGGATTTTGCTCAGTTTCCGCCAAGGGTTATCTTGGATTTTGCTCAGTTGCCGCCAAGGGTTAACTTGGATTTTGCTCAGATGTCGCCAAGGGTTAACTTGGATTTTGCTCAGTTTCTGCCAAGGGTTATCTTGGATTATGCTCAGTTACTGCCGAGGGTTTTCTCGGAACTATGCTCAGATGCCGCCGAGGGTTTTCTGGGAACTATGCTCAGTTGCCGCCGAGGGTTTTCTCGGAACTATGCTCAGATGCCGCCGACGGTTTTCTCAGAATTATGCTCAGATGCCGCCGAGGGTTTTCTCGGAACTATGCTCAGTTACCGCCGAGGGTATTCTCGGAATTATGCTCAGTTACCGCCGAGGGTTTTCTCGGAACTTTGCTCAGTTTATGCTCAGTTTATATTCAAATTATGCTAAGATTATACTCAGATTTTACTCAAATTTATCTCAGATTTTAAATGACACACTTGCACAGTTGTTACATTAGTCAAGGAGAATTTTCTAAAATTCAAGGATCTGACACTGTCAGTGAGAGTTTGCGCTCAAGGATCTGACAACCTTTTAATTCGGGGAGAGCTTTACCCTCAAGGATCCGAACACCCTGACGAATTGCTAAATCAGGCTGCAAAATGAACTGTCACTAGCTTTGGCATTCAGATATCGCACTATCTACCAAAATAGATTTGCTATCTAGTTTGTTTCAACCCTCTGCCAAAGAGGGGCATCTGTAGACACCCCATTTTTGCACTCGCCTGATTAATCAAATCGTCAACCCGATCGCAATGATTCCCAATAATGGATGTGTATTCCATTGTTTTATTTCGTTACCAGAAATATTTCAAAAATCCGGATGAGGTATCTATAACTGACAAAACCTTAGAAACCACGCTACGCTAGGAAAATACGACTCTAGATACTTAGAAATCATCATTTTTCAGACAAAAAAAAGCTTCACGATAAAAATCACTAAAAATTGACCAAATTACCAAAATACCCCTAACCTCAAAATAACCCTAGAGCCTATGTTACGCTTAGGAAAACTCTCTCAAACACATAAAATAACAAATCGAAACCAAATAAATCATTTCGCCAATTTTAACAGAATTTGACAAAATTACGAAAATGCCCCTCATAAAGTTCACGACCATTTCACACAAAAAATTTCATAAATAACAAAAACTAATATTTCCATTGAATTCCTTACGAAAAATCGATTCTAAAACATCCTAGAACATTAAAAACCGACTTGAAACGTGAAAAGTCCTCTCCGGGGTAAAACGGTAATTTCACAATTTTCATAATTAAAAATTCCAAAATTAATAAATAAAACATTAAATAATTAAAGTGAAACATTAATGAAATTAATTTAAATATTGAAACTAAAAAATCGATCAATCGGGCTTTCAAGTAAAATTGTTGAGGGTTCGTGAGATATTTCTTTAAGGACCCCTCCATTTGGGGGTCCAAAGAATTAAAGAAATAATGGAGGGGGGCTCTCCAAAAATTTAAAGTAAATCAAGCAAGACTGAAGTCAAGGTATTAAAGTCAATCTAGTGAGACTAAAGTCAAAATTAAAATCAATTAAACAAGACTAAAGTCAAGATATTAAAAGTCAATCAATTAAGACTAAAGTCAAAACATTAAAAGTCAATCAAATAAGACCAAAAGTCATAATAGAGTTCTTATTAAATAATAACTCAATCTAATAAAGTTCTAACTTAAAAATAATTCTAATTAAAATAAAATTCTACCTAAAATAAGTCTAACTAAAACACAACTCTAATTAAAAGAACTCTAATTAAATACTAGCTCTATCCAAATCAACCCCTAAAAATATCTATAAATAGAGGTGTTCACACCCTATTTTCGTATCAAATCTAAATCCTAAGAGAAGTAGGTCTAGAAGCCCCCATAGCATCCCATAAACCCTAGTTTTGGAGCCCCAACTCCTTACCTAACATCCCTCCTTCAATTTTAGCCTAGAAAACACCTAAAAGCCTTCCAAAAACATCCCAAAATCCACAACAAACTTGAAGAGTTCAAATCCAAAAATAAGGAGATACCTTACCTCGGAGATCCGAAATCAAATCCGGAGACAAAAGAAGCAAGAGAGTACGGTACAAGGAGTTGTTTTTGTCAGATCTGAGGGAACAAAATCCTTGCTATCGGAAAGGTATAAAAATTTTTATTTTTATTTTTATCTAGGTTTTTAGCAATGTGATTTATTTGGGAAGTTAGTAGAGACCGGCTTTGGCCGGGCGGGGTTGGTGCCTAACACCTTCCAACCCCGTAACGTGATCCCCAGACTCTTTTTCTCTTTCGTAGATTAGTTTGCCTTTTTTAGAGTCAGTTTGGTTCCTAGACCTTAACAACTAGGTGGCGACTCCCAAACCTCAAGGGTCAAAAGCGGATCCGCGCACCCCGCGGATCGAGGGCGCTTTCACTCTTAAAAGATTACAGATACATTTTCAGATAAATATAGGACAACAGATATCTCCCCCTTACTCCTTTAATTATTCATATATGCCTGCATTAAAACATGTGTTCACAGGTGGGACGCCTTCTCCCCCTTTTTGTCAGTTGTTGACAAAGGGTGAACCACCCAAAAGCCAACACACAAGGAACCCAAATAACAAGAGATATAGCAGGGTGAACAGATACAGAGTTGCACAATAGTGTATATGCCAAGAGTGAAGATGCATGCATCAATGAGAAGGGAAATAAAATTAAACATATATTCATTATAAACAGTACAAGGTACATAAGAGAGATAACGACACATCATGACAGAAGCAGCCTGACAAAATACAACTGAATAAGCAAACAGCTGGAGAATATAACTATAAAACTAAGCACTGCTAGAGCTGTCATCAGAGGTAGCGTGACCGGGTACACAAGCCCGAATAAGAGTCTTGAGGTATCGATTCATCTTCTTAAGGCGCGACTCCAAACGAGTTTGCCCTTGTACTAGGTGGAGCTGGTCAGCTTCTAGAGCAGCCAACTGAGACTCAAGATCGGAGGGGGCAGCCGGAGGAGTAGCAGGTGCATTCGGAGGAGGTGGAGTGGGGGCCCGACGGGCTGGGCGAGGTGAGGGAGGCGCGGCTGGAAGGGCAATCCGCATCTTGGAGAGTATAGCGGTGGTGAAAAGTTCTTCATGAAGCACCGGACTGGTGTCAGTTGGAAGACCACAGAAGACAGCCAATTGAGAAATAAGGTGGCCATATGGGAAGTTACAGGACGAACGACCTGAGCGGGCAAAACCGACAATCGTATGAAGGAGATAGGTGTCAAGGCACATGGCTTGACCAGTGGCAACACAGTACAGAGTATCGTCCATGTGCATCGCAACATCGGTCTTGTTCCCGGCATGTGGATAGAGATTAGAGGTAAATAGTTTGTGAAGAAGTTTATACCGCGGGAGGAGATCCGTGCCATGAATTGCACTATCCTTGACCCACTAGATGTCCCGGCGCCCATAGAGTACATCCATATATGCGGTTCGACGAGTCCCCAGGTCGGAAATAGGATCAGGATGGCCAACATAAGTGCACGTGATGTCCACGATGGAGGCAATGGTGGCGGTAGTAACATGAGTGCTGATCTGATCGAGCGTACCGAATGCCACCACGTCAAGGGAAGGAGGGAAGTCACGAGAGTCCACAATGCTGGAATAGAAGCGACGAACTTGAGAAGGAAAGACATCGCCTCCAAGGTCCAGAAGTGCCTCCCAGCCCATTTGATGAAGTAAATCAGGAATGCCAAATGGGTGCACTACTGCGATGTCCACGCGGCGTTCACAGACAATGGGGCGGTCTCGAAAGGACTGCAGTCGCTCTATATATTGGCGTTGATCATCATCAATGCTTATATCTGAAGCAGGAGGATGACAAGAACCCTGTGGAGGGAGCAGATCAACGTCCTCTTCATCATTGTTTCCATTCTCAGTGGAGGAGGACGAGGAGAAGGAAGGGCGAGCAGATGATGTAGAAGCACGCTTGTTTCTAACATTCCTTTGGGCCGGTGGCGGCCTCGCTTGACGATGACGAGCCATGAGATCGATGATGAGCCCAGCAGAGATCAGAGTGGAGAGCAAAGAGAAGCATCATGGTGGCAAGCGACAAGAGAGAAAGAGAGAGAGAAGGCAGAGAGAGACGAAGGAAGAGGGAGAGACAAGGCAATGAAATAGTGAGGGAAAATGAAAGGGCACGAAGAGAAAATACGAAAAAGGGTTTAAAACAACGAATCGCATGCTGTCGGTCGAACTGTCAGATTCTGTCGATGCCACTGACATCTGCCGATGAGTAATCTGGCGGTGGAACCGACAGAATGCTCATTCTACCACCGATAGAGTTCCTCCCCTTTTTTTTTGTTGTGAGACTAACATTTCTCAAATTTTCCAATAAGGGCATATAATAATAGGGGCCAACTGAATGTTCAATGAAGAGTGAGAGTGGGAAGCAATCCTGCATCCCGAGTGCACACAAGCACTCTTGTATTATGTCAAAAAAGCCCTGCTCATAAAGAGCAGACCCCAATGGATTTCCAAAGGTGATCAAACCTTAGGGAATCTAATGGCTTAGTGAGAATATCAGCAAGTTGACTTTCAATCGGTACATATTCCAATCTGATTACGTGTTCTTCAACAAGTTCACGAATGAAGTGATACCGAATATCAATGTGTTTAGTGCAAGAGTGTTGGACCGGATTCTTCGAGATATTGATGGCACTGGTGTTTTCACATAAGAGGCTCATCGTATCTTGAGATATCCCATAGTCCGCGAGCATCTGCTTCATCCATAGAAGTTGCGCACAACAACTTCCAGCTGCAATGTACTCAGCCTCGGCGGTGGAAAGGGATATGGAACTTTGCTTCTTACTATACCAGACACCTAAACAGTTCCTGATGTAGAAACAACCCCCACTAGTGGATTTTCTGTCATCCATGTTGTCGGCCCAATCAGCATCTGAGTACCCGGCGATAATGGACGAGGAATCAAGCGGATACCAGAGACCATTTTCGGTAGTACCGGCGACATACCTGATAATTCTCTTAACAGCTAGGAGATGAGATTCCTTAGGATTGGCTTGAAAACGGGTACAGGTTCCTACACTATAAGAGATGTCGGGCCTACTGGCTGTAAGATAGAAAAGGCTACCAATCATACTCCTGTAGAGATGCTCATCTACACTCTTTCCTGAAGGATCTTTGAAAAGTTTAAGAGTGGTGCTCATAGGGGTATGGTGAGTTCGGCCAGACTTTAAACCAAATCGATCTACCATGTCTCGCGCATATTTAGTTTGGGAAATGAACATTCCATTCTCGAGTTGTTTAATTTGCAATCTCAAAAAGTAGCTGAGTTCACCAACCATGCTCATTTCGAATTCAGATTGCATAAGGTGGGCGAATTTGTTAGCCAATCCTTCGACAGTGGACCCGAACACAATGTCGTCTACATAGATTTGAGCAATAAGAGTGTGACCATCAATTTTTTGAACAAACAGCGTTTTATCAACGCTCCCCCTTACAAATTTATGACTGAGCAGAAACTGAGTCAGTCTTTCGTACCAGGCACGGGGGGCTTGTTTGAGACCATAGAGAGCTTTTTTCAGTCTGAAGACTTGGTAAGGATGTTTGGGATCAACAAATCCTTTTGGTTGTTCAACATATACTTCCTCATCTAAGAAGCCATTAAGAAAGGCACTCTTAACGTCCATTTGAAATAGTTTGAATTTCATCACACATGTAATGGACATCAAGATCCGAATTGACTCAAGTCTTGCTACCGGGGTGAAAGTTTCATCAAAGTTAATCCCCTCAATTTGAGAGTATCCCTAAGCTACCAGACGAGCTTTATTTCGGACAATATTGCCAAGTTCATCATATTTGTTCTTATAAATCTATTTTGCCCCGATGACATTTTTATCAGATGGCCTTGGTACAAGATGCCACACCTAATTTCGATGAAATTGAAGAAGTTTGTCTTGCTTGGCTTGGACCTAGTATTCATCATGGAGGGTTTCATCTATATTTTTGGGCTCCAACTTAGATGTGAAGCAGAGATGACTATTTAACGTCTCAAGTTGTCATCGGGTTTTTAGTTCGATGTGAGGATCTCCAAGGATTTGATTGACGGGATGATCCTTGACAATAGGTAGTGTTTCTAGAACCTGAGACGTTGGGGGTGGTAAAGATGTAGGTGGGAACACTCCCTCGTCCTCATCTTCAACGTCAGAGGGACCATTCTCCTAAATGGGTTGATCATCGATCACCACATTTATGGATTCTTGAATTGTGGAGGTCCTTTGATTAAAAACTCGAAAAGCTCGACTGTTCGAAGAGTATCCCAGAAAGATTGTTTGGTCGCTTTTCAAATCAAACTTCCCCAAATGTTCTCGATCTTTTAGGATATAACACTTACTTCCGAAGACCTTGAAGTGCTTGACACTTGGAGTTTTATTATTCCATAGTTCATATGTTATTTTGTTTAAGCCTGTTCGAAGATATACTCGATTGATGATGTGACAGGCAGTGTTTACAGTTTCGGCCCACAGACTTTTAGGAAGATTCTTACTATGTAGCATGACTGTGGTCATTTTTAAAGAACGCGATTCTTTCTCTCAGCAACTCCATTCTGCTGAGGGGTCTTCGGAGCTAAAAATTCATGTCGAATTCCATGTTCATCACAAAATTGTGTGAATCAACTATCCTCAAATTCTCCACCGTGATCACTTCTTATTATACCAACAACAGATTCCTTTTCTGTTTAGATACGCTTTATGATCTTTTTGAATTCATCAAAAGTATCTGATTTCTCTCTTAGAAACGCGACCCAGGAGAATCTAGAGTAATCATCAACGATTACCAAGAAATGTCTCTTTCCACCTAGACTTTGTACTTTAGTGGGACCCACAAGGTCCATGTGTAAAAGTGTTAGGGGCTTTGTGGTTGAAGAGTGGTTGTTTTTTTGTGGGTATTTCGAATTTGTTTACCAATTTGACATTCCCCACAGACATCTCTTGCTTGTTTACCCATTTTGGGTAATCCTCTGACTAGGCCTTTTGAGGCAAGTCGAAACAAGTTCTTGTAGTAAACGTGACCTAGACGTTGATGCCATAATTGGACTTCATCAATTTGAGCCATATTGCTTACAGTGGTCTCTCCTGAGTTTTCAATAACATAACAGTTATCAGACGTGTAAAGACCTCTCATGATAATTTTTCCAGTCGGGGTGGAGATCTTGCAAACTTCACGATTGAAGCTCACTCGGTGATCCTTGTCACAAATTTGGGATATGCTAAGAAGGTTATGTTTCAAACCATCTACGCACAATACATTTTCTACTATGGGCAATCCACGACCACTGACAGTTCCTCTCCCAACGATCCTAGCGGTGTTGCCATCACCAAAAGTGACTGACCCTCCATCAAAATCAACCAAGTGGCTAAATTGACTCCGGTCACCTGTCATGTGTCGGGAACAACCGCTATCAAGGTACCATCGCGAAAGATTTCCAGCCTTGAGGGCTGTGTGAATTACAAGGCACTTGTTATTCCTATTCTTAACTTTCTATTGTAGAGTCGTCTTGGGGGGTTGAGGATTATATTTAGGAGGGGAGTTCTCCTTAATCGGTGGGCTCTTCTTGGGAGACCTACCCTTCTTGGATGATTTTGAAGGAGAATTTTTCTTTGGATACCTTCCACCACCTTGATTTCCTCTACTTGATTCAGTAATTGCTTTAGCTTTTAGGTTCAGGTAAGCAATCTATTTGAAGAGTTCCCCAATATTGTTGCTTTGTTTGGGAGGAGATGAATTATTTACTCCCTTCCATTTCGGAAATTTTTCTTTCTTTACTTTTTCGACTTTATTTAACCGTGGATTATTTCCCTCATCATGTTTTTTCTTTTCAACCGATAAAGATTTACCAATAGAGATTTGTGAGGTTGAGTGGTAGATGGTTTTGTACTCGATACATTCAAATTTCATGTGACCCGTTCCACCACAGAAATTGCATATGATAACTTTCTTGGCGTCTTTCTTAGTGTTTGATGACTCTCCATGCACAAACACAGTAGGAGATGGAGGTGATGTGGAAATATGCCTATCATAGCCTAATCTTCCTTTATCTCCATAGGGTTTTTTCACTCCTAGAAGTTTTTGTAACTCCAAGTTACCTTGAGTGTAGTTATACTCAAGTCTAGTCTTCTGTTTTTGCAGTTCGTTGATGTCAAACTTAAGAATTTTGTTTTCATAAGTTCTGACGAGCTATTGTGGAGTTAGCCATCGAAAGGAGATTCTTGAGTTGTTGAAGATTTTTTACCATCTGATCTTTCTCAATCAAGACTGTCTCCGATGTAGAGAGCAGGCTGGACTGTCTTTCTAAGGCTGTTGAGAGTTGGATCTTAATATCTTCTAATTCAAGGCCTATGGAGAGTTTTTCCTCGTAGACTTGCTTATATTGGGCATGCCATTGTTCCTTTTGGAGTTTTTCTTGACTGTGTTTTTTGGTTAGTTTTACATGACTAACGAACAGTTGATCAAATGCAGATTGAAGCTCAAGTTCATCACTGTCCTCATCTTCTTCTTCTTCATCAGAGGAAGATGTGACTGAAAGCGCCCTCGATCCGCGGGGTGCGCAGATCCGCTTTTGACCCTTGAGGTTTGGGAGTCGCCACCTCGTTATTACGGTCTAGGAACCAAATTGACCCTACAATGGATAAAAAGAACTAATCTACTATAGAAATCTGAATCCGGGGATCATGTTACGGGGTTGGAAGGTGTTAGGCACCAACCCCGCCCGGCCAATGCCGGTCTCTACTTATCCCAAATAGATCTACATTGCTAATGATAAAACCTAGATTAAAAAAATAATAAAAAAACCTTACCTTCGATCTGCAAAAGCACTATTCCCTCAGATCTGAAAAACAGTTCCTTGTACCGCACTCCTTGCTTCGTTTTGTCTCCGGATCTGATTTCTGATCTCCGAGGCAAGGTGTCTCCTTCTTGGATCTGAATGCTTTGAATTTGTGGTGGATTTTTGGGATGTTTTTGGGAGGTTTTTGGGTGTTTTTTAGGCTAAAATAGGAGTAGGGGTGTTAGGAAAGGAGTTGGGGCTTCAAAATTAGGGTTTTGGAGGGGTTGTGGAGGCTTCTTCACCTACTTTTTCTAGGGTTTTTTCTTTAATACGAAAATAGGGTGTGGAGGCTCCTATTTATAAAGTTTTTAGAAGCATTTAGGGTTTGATTAGGATTTCTTTTAGGGTTTCAATTAGGGTTTTGACTTATTCTTTAAGGTTTTAGGGTTTTGACTTTAGTCTTATAAGATTGACTTGATTAGTTTTAGATTAGGGTTTGGATTTAGGGTTTTGACCTTAGTCTTATGAGATCGACTTGATTAATTTAGATTAGGGTTTTGATTTAGGGTTTTGACCTTAGTCTTATGAGATTGACTCGATTAGTACCTTGACTTCAGTCTTGCTTGATTGACTTTAATTTTGACTTCAGTCTCACTTGATTGACTTTAATACCTTGACTTCAGTCTTGCTTGATTTACTTTTAATTTTTGGAGAACCCCCTTCTATTATATCTTTAATTCTTTGGACCCCCAAATGGAGGGGTCCTTAAAGAAATATCCCACGAACCCTCAACAATTTTGCCTGAGAGTCCAATTAATCGATTTTTTAGGTTCAACTTTTTAAATTAATTTCATTAATGTTTCACTTTAATTATTTAATATTTTATTTATTAATTTCGAATTTTTTAATTATGAAAATTGTGAAATTACCGTTTTGCCCTCGGAGAGGATTTTTTACGTTTTAAGTCGTTTTTCAATGTTCCAGGATGTTTTGGAATCAGTTTTTCGTAAGGAATTCAATGGGAATGTTGGTTTTTGTCATTTATGAAGTTTTTTATATGAAATGATCGTGAACTTTATGAGGGGTATTTTCGTAATTTTGTCAAATTTTGTGAAAATTGGCGAAGTGGTTTACTTGGTTTCGATTTGTTGTTTTATGTGTTTGAACGGATTTTCCTAAGCGTAATGTAGGCTCTAAGGTTGTTTTGAGGTTAGGGGTATTTTGGTAATTTAATCATTTTTAGTGATTTTTATCGTGAAGCTTCTTTTTGGTTTGCAAGATGATGATTTCTATGTTTCTGGGGTCGTATTTTCCTAGCGTAGCGTGGTTTCTAAGTTTTGTCAGTTCGAGATACCTCATCCAGATTTCTGAAACATATCTGGTAACAAAATAAAGCATTGGAATAGACATCCATCATTGGGAACCTTTGCGATCGGGTTGACGACTTGATTAATCAGGCGGATGCAAAAATGGGGTGTCTACAGATGCCCCTCTTTGGCAGAGGGTTGAAGCAAACTAGATAGCAAATCTATATTGGTAGATTAGTGCGATATCCGAATGCCAAAGCTAGTGACAGTTCATTTTGCAGCCTGATTTAACAATTCGTCGGGGTATTCGGATCATTGAGCATAAAACTCTCCTCGAACTAAAAAAAATGTCAGGTCCTTGAGCGCGAGCTCTCACTGGCAGTGTCAGATCCTTGAATTCTAAAAAAAATTCTCCTTGACTGATATAACAACTGTGCAAGTGTGTGGGCTCAAAATCTGAGATAGATTTCAAAGAGTTTGAGTTGGAAATGAGTCAAATCTGAGCATGAAGTAAATATAAACTGAGCATAATTCCAAGAAAACCCTTGGCGATATCTGAGCATAGTTCCGAGAAAGCCCTCGGTGGCATCTGAGCATAGTTCCGAGAAAACCCTCGGCGGCATCTGAGCATAATTCCAAGAAAACCGGCGTCTGAGCATAGTTCCGAGAAAACCCTCGACGGCATCTGAGCATAATTCCAAGAAAACCCTTGGCGGCATCTGAGCATAGTTCCGAGAAAACCCTCGGCGGCATCTGAGCATAATTCCAAGAAAACCCTTGGCGGTATCTGAGCATAATTCCAAGAAAACCCTTGGCGGTATCTGAGCATAATTCCAAGAAAACCCTCGGCAGCATCTGAGCATAATTCCAAGAAAACCCTTGGCGGCATCTGAGCATAGTTCCGAGAAAACCCTCGGCGGCATCTGAGCATAGTTCTGAGAAAACCCTCGGCGGCATCTGAGCATAATTCCAAGAAAATCGTTGGCGGTATTTGAGCATAGTTCCGAGAAAACCCTTGGCGGCCTCTGAGCATAATTCCAAGAAAACCCTTGGCGGTATCTGAGCATAATTCCAAGAAAACCCTTGGCGGTATCTGAGCATAGTTCCGAGAAAACCCTCGGCGGCATCTGAGCATAATTCCAAGAAAACCCTTGGCGGTATCTGAGCATAATTCCAAGAAAACCCTTGGCGGTATCTGAGCAAAATCCAAGATAACCCTTGGCGGCATCTGAGCAAAATCCAAGATAACCCTTGGCGGCATCTGAGCAAAATCCAAGATAACCCTTGGCGGAAACTGAGCAAAATCCAAGATAACTCTTGGCGGCATCTGAGCAAAATCCAAGATAACCCTTGGCGGAGACTGAGCAAAATCCAAGATAACACTTGGCGGCAACTGAGCAAAATCCAAGATAACCCTTGGCGGAAACTGAGCAAAATCCAAGATAACCCTTGGCGGAGACTGATTGAGTAAAACTGAGAACAAAGAGATAAATCTGGGAGAGAAACGATTGAAAATGAGTCTGGAGAAGAGTGGTTGAATCTGGGCATGAATAGATTTGGGACAGAATGGATATCCTATCTCCTATGTGAGATTCAGAATACATTTGTTTGAACCTCAAGGTTTTATCAAAAAAGTTTTGTAAATTTAAAACCTGAGTTTGAACCTTAAGAGTTTTTTGAAAAACTGCTATCAAGAAGGTAACCTTAGGTTTGGAGTTCTCATTTTAGGATTAACATTGCTCAAAAACAAAATGTCCCTAGTTTGACAATAAACATGGCATTGAAAATAATTGAACATATCATTAAAAAATGCCCTTAGTATAAAGGGGGGATATTACATATCTAGAGGAGAAAGAAAAAATGCCCCTTGTACGAAGGTTTGAAATATTTGATTACCACAAGCGCAATAAAGATCCAACTTTTAATTTTATTAAAGATTTTGAGTCAGGCTCAAGAGAATAAAATATTTCCTTTTGAGACTCATCATAGAATTCACCATTCTCTCCATTGGTTCACTTGGGGAAGTAAGAATTTTCAGATCGATCGTAGACAAGATACTTGTGGCTTCTGAATCTATGCCAGGTTTAAGTTGAGTATTGAACTTGATTATTCGGATTTCTGATGTTTCAGCTCGAACTGCTCTCAATTTGGGATTTTCTTCTATTTTTCTTTGTTGCTCTAACTTTTGCCTAGATTGCCTTTTCAGATTTTCAATCTAGCGAGCTTGCTCTAACTTTTGCCTAGATCGCCTTTTCAGGTTTTCGATCTAGCGAGCTCTTTTTTTTTTCTTTGCTCTAATTGTTGCCAAAGTTGTCCTTTCAGATTTTCAACCTTGCGAGTTTGCCTTAATTTTTGCCTAAGTCGTCCTTTTCGGGTTTTCAACTTAGAAGGCTTCATCATTTTTTATCTTTTTATTTTTTTTGTCTCTGAACTTCTGGAGTTGCTACCTGATCATGCTTTGCTATCTTCCTTGACTTTTCGCACGGTACTTAGGAGGACTTTCATGGGTAGGCTTAGGATTGGGTATAAAAAGAAAGGAATTTTGAGGCTCAAAAACCCAAATGCCCCTTGTGTGGCATTTCCTTTTCAATTATTTTCTTTTACCTTAAATTTTCTTCCCCATTTTGGATTTCTTTTTCTTTTGAATTTTTTTCTTAATTTTTTATTGTGTGGGGAACTAGATTTTTTTATTTTGATGTGGTCGGGCCTGAAGTGACTTCTCAGGTTGCCTACGTACCCCAAAATTTTGGGATCAGACCAAAACGTAGTTCGAATTTTTGCCTCCCCTAGGTTAGGTGATCAGGCTAAGAAATAAAAGGCACAATTTTTCTCTTTTTGAACAGGCTGCAAAGGGGTTGAGAAAGGAGATAAAGAATTAGGTAATAGGAAAATTGATTCGACCAAAAATGGCCTTCTTAAATGTAGTACCGTTTGATTTGGTCAAGGTTGGTTGGTTCTGGTAACTCGATTCCATCATGATCTTGAAGCCTGACAGCTTTTCCTGGTAGTATCTCCTTGATGATGTACGGACCTCCCCAATTTGGTTTGAACTTCCCTCTAGGGTTAAAGATAGGTGCCCGATTCTCTTTGAGTACTAAATCCCCGACTTGTAAATGACGAACCTTGATCTTTTTATCAAATGCACGGGCAACTCTTCTTTGACAAGCTTGCACATGATATAGGGCTTTAACTCATTTTCTTCGATCAAGTTTATTTCTTCATACTGTTGACGAACCCAATCTATTTCTAACAAATGATTTTTCAACAAGACCCTGAGAGACGAAATTTTCATTTCAACTGGCAAGACTGCTTTCATGCCATACACTAAGGAGTAAGGAGTAGCTCCAGTAGAGGATCGAATTAGAGTTCGATATGTCCACAGCGTGAATGATAATTTTTCTGACCAATCTCGATGTTATTAACTCATTTTCCTGATGATAGTCTTGATACTCTTACTAACTGCTTCAACCGTTCCATTGATCTGAAGACGATAGGAGGATGATTTGTGATTCCGGATCTTCAACTTTGAACACAGAGTAGTGATTTATGCTTTGAAGTACGACCCATTATCAGAGATCAATTCAAAAGGTACCCCCATATCGACTGATAATATATGATTTGAAACTTAAGATGTAGTGAGGATAGCACTGATACATTTTTATAACATCTTCTTTGATTCCATTGATATAGACGAGTATCCATTCCATGTTGAACAACACCCAAGCTTGTACCTAGCATACCCTCATATGATCACACGAACAAGTCTTTTGAAATTTTTGAGTCAATTCATTATCCCCTCGTGTTCCTTTAGGGATAGATGGTTTCTATTTGAATCTCTTTAGGAATTATTTTTTGTTTCGAGGTCAAAGACCTTTCCTTTCTCGATTAAAGGTTGAGCCTGACTCTTATCTTCTTGTTTAAAAACGAAATCTATCAAATTATTAGTTAATTCGTTAATGCGCTCGAGGTATTCAAAAATTTCTTTTATCCGATCAAATTCAGATGGGGCAACAGACACCTCTATAGACTCGATGAACTAACTTGACTCAATAGGAAAGAGTAGACTCAATTAAAAGAAGACATGACCTTGCTGGAAAAAAGGACTCAGGTTAACCCAAATGACTTATGAAAACTCAATACAAGTACCCACATGAGTTTGATTAGGACTGAGGACTGAGATATTGCTTATAACCGGTAGGATTGAAGCACTATGATCTTCAAAGAACAACTGGACGATGTTGAAAAATTTTGAGGTCATTTCTGATTGTTGATTTGATATTGACGTTTACTCTAACTGACCGGATTTACAACCCTAGCTAGACGATAGACGATTAAGCTTAGATACAATGATAACCTTTAAACCTCTTTGAAGGTGAATTTAACCAATTTCAGTGTCACCCCCTTGATAACATTTTAAATGAACCCTGAGATTTTATTGAATTTTGTGCACCAATCCATTAAAAAAATCGTCCATTCAATGATTATTCAGAAGAAAAATAATTATGTTGCACTCTTGAAAAATATTGGAAAATAATGTTTTTATTTTACAAATCTGATTATTTTTTACAACATTTTTTTGGTAGTTTTCCAAGGTCCATAAAAACTTTTCATGCAAAAATAGATCTTTTGCAAATTATTTTTTCTTCTTTTTATTTTCTTTTGGAAAACATTTTCTTCTGAAAAATATTTTTTCTCTGAAAAATAGTTTTTTATTTGGAAAGTATCTTCTCTTGGAAAATATTTTTTGGAAAACGTTTTTTCTTAGAAAACATTTTTTTAGATAATAACACTTTTTTTTGGAAAACACTTCTTTTGGAAAATATTTTTTCTGAAAAATACTTTCCCTTTGTAAACTATTTTTCTTCTTTGAAAATTTGATTTCTATTTCGATTTAAATGACCCGGTCCATCAGGATTGTTGGATCGAGTTGGGCTGGGTCATTTGCAAGAGATGGATTTTTTATTGGGTCGGTGCACCCATTTTGATTTTCAAAAATAACATTTTTTATCCTTGAGGACAATCATACACTCTGATCTCATCATTCACATACATCCATATCAATCACAACGTCTCATAAGATTCCATTCAATGAACAACCCGGGAACACCCACGATAAGTTCAAGTCGTGACCTACTAGGAAGGTTTCTAGACTCTAAGCTTACTACGTGCAATGCATTTTTATCTGGCCACCCTTGCCCAAGTACACCTATATACCTTTCGATACGTGGTGACTTGGTTTGATATACCGTATAGGTGATAATCTAAAACCTCAATTCACTTCTCTGAAGCCAAAAACAGCCAGTTTGATCTCCAGTTGAGAGGTGGCGCACAATGCTGAGCAAGGGCCCACTTAAATACCTCTCGTCTAGAATAGACGTAGTCTATCCCCCTCGTACAGTAGGGTACAGCGGGGCAAGATCTTGCTTAGGCACCGATTTTGACCAAGAAGTGCAATTGATATACTTAGATTACCTTTTATACCTACGGATACGAGTCAAGAGTTGTAGCTTTCATAAATGGTTTGGCATCCCACGAGGGGACCGACCACGTACTAGTACTACGTTGGCAATCGGGACATGTGACTGTGTGGCTTACAATAGGTCAAAGGCTCAGGTCGCTCCAGCCTGGGTGCATCAATATACTTTTCAGAATCACCTGATCAGATGGCATCGATGCCCCCAGTTTGATATACCCTAAGGTACGTGACTGGAGTTGTGGGTTTCATGAATGACGTCGCATCTCCGAAGAGACCGGGCCACGCACTAGTGCCACGTTGGCTAAATGGGACGTGTAAGTGAGTAAAACAGTAAATGTGCATGTGGTGTGTGCAAAACAGGGTGGGGTGTACCCGGGGCCTTTTTCAAACAAATGGGCCCATCGGCTTGATCAAAGCACAACATATATTCAAGCATCAAGTATCCAAAAATCAATAGATCATACTAATCGAATTATCAAAGATTGAATAAATGCATATGACGAGAGCCAGCATAACATATTAAATCAATAGCATCAAACGACGAAGGAAGAACTGATCATGATCAAATATGCATATATCATGGTAAATGATGCATTAAGAAAATGTGCCATGTCAAATGAGAGTAAAATAGTTCAATTAAGTTGAACATCATGACCCAACTTCCAAATATCAACAAAAGTGTGATATGACAAAATTTTACTTGAAAAATTACCACATGAAAATATGGAGAAATTCTATCAATAACACATCACGTGATGCACTAAGGATTCAATTGAGGTAATGCTTTGCTTTAACAATTTCACACAATTTGTTAACTTTTTTTTTTTTTTGAAAAACATGCATGGCAAATCCTTTGAGAACATAGGCTAGTGTGACCAACTCATACGATTTCAAATTTTACTAAGAGTCATTAGGCCACGTGGTCCATCATATTGGTAATCCAATGTCACAAACTTCCAGTTTTAATAGAAACGTTTGGATCTAAACTTCACTTTTTATTTGATCCATTGTTTTGAAAATGGGCGATTACAAAATCAAATTTAAAATCAACACTCAAATAAAAAGAATTTTCTTAAAATATTTTTTTTTTTAAAGTTCTTAGACTTTCACCCTCCATAAGTACGTGACATTGAATCACTCTTAAATGTCACGTGACGAGGTCAATGACTCGTAGTAAAAAGAAAATCTTACTAAGCTAGTAAGACTAGCTCATTCAAAAAAAAAATTAAAACAGCAAGCTTTATGTGGCTGTCAGCAACACTCACAGGTTTATTATAAAAAAACTTTGCTAGCCAACATGTTGTTGCCAACACCAACACCTCAACTTTCTTTTTAATGTTGCTGGCAGCAACACCAATCACGCCTTCATTCCCTCTTCTTTTTTTCTTTTAAAAAGCTTAACAGCACACACGTTTGTTGCTGTTTTTTTTTTATTTGGCTGCACACACACGTACAAAAGAACAAAAGAAAGGCTTTTCTTTTTATATATGTTGCTGCCAGCAACATGCAACAGCAACACTCCCACATTATCTTTTTCTTTTTTTTATTTGTGTAGCTGAACAGCACATCTTTGCTGCTGTTTTTTTTTATTTGGCTGCACACACACGTACAAAAGAAAAGCTTTTCTTTTTATATATGTTGCTGCCAGCAACATGCAACAGCAACACACCTCATTACCTCTTCCATTAGCTACCAACAATATGCACACTCAACATTTTCTTTGTTTTTTTTTTCTGAACAAAAACAGTGAAAGAAAGTGAGTTTTTTTCAATGTGCTGAAGGGGCAGCAACTCTCTTCTCCACATCTAGCTTTGATATGTTTAGCAATTCAGTAGAGTTGGTCGAAATAATTCGATCAGGTCCTTGCCAGGCTGCCTCCATTAAATCAAAGATCTCGAAGAACAATTCAAGAATTAAAGAGATAACGTGCAGCGAAGTGTGAACTTAGAAGGCAGAGAGAGAGAGAGAGATCGTTTATTTTTCTTGCTGTCTTCTTTCTCTTTGAGAAGGAAATGTAAAACAATTCTTCTGTTAACAGCACACCATCCACCATAATAAAAGTATTAAGGGTTTGCCCATAAAAAAAAATTGTATTGGGGCACACCACTCTAAAAATTACCAACAGTGGGTTGCTATTAATAGAACCTCAAAATCCTTTTTTTTTTAATTTTTTTTCTTTCCTCTTTGCTGCCCATAGGCAGCACGACTTGCCTAAAAAAAAAATTTCTTTTTTTATTTTTTTTTTAAAAAGAGAAAAAATAACTAATCACACACTTTTTTTTTTTAAATCTTAAAAAATTAAAAGAAAGAAAATGTTATCTAAGGATCCATTACACACACTCCTAAAAAAAAACAAAATAAAATAGATCTACACCTGTAAAAAAAAAAAACATCACGGTCCAACAATCATTATCTTCGATAAAACCAATCATCCTGAAACCTGCATTATTTAGGATCAACTTAGATGATCTCTTGATTGAATCACAAGAATAATATGTCAAAGCCAAATATTCAACGTCAAAACACATGCTCAATAATCGAACCAAAGATAACAAAGATAAGATAAAATAATAAATAAACAAATAAACAAACAAAATGAATAAAAAACATTCTAGATTATTTTAGCAATGCTCCCATACTTGGGTTTTTCAAGTTTGATCCTCAATGATCCCCAGTGGAGTCGCCACTGAAAACGCCCTCGATCCGCGGGGTGCGCAGATCCGCTTTTGACCCTTGAGGTTTGGGAGTCGCCACCTAGTTATTACGGTCTAGGAACCAAATTGACCCTACAATGGATAAAAAGAACTAATCTACTATAGAAATCTGCATCCGGGGATCATGTTACGGGGTTGGAAGGTGTTAGGCACCAACCCCGCCCGGCCAATGCCGGTCTCTACTTATCCCAAATAGATCTACATTGCTAATGATAAAACCTAGATTAAAAAAATAATAAAAAAACCTTACCTTCGATCTGTAAAAGCACTATTCCCTCAGATCTGAAAAACAATTCCTTGTACCGTACTCCTTGCTTCGTTTTGTCACCGAATCTGATTTCTGATCTCCGAGGCAAGGTGTCTCCTTCTTGGATCTGAATGCTTTGAATTTGTGGTAGGATTTTTGGGATGTTTTTGGAGGTTTTTGGGTGTTTTTTAGGCTAAAATAGGAGTAGGGGTGTTAGGAAGGAGTTGGGGCTTCAAAATTAGGGTTTTGGAGGGGTTGTGGAGGCTTCTTCACCTACTTTTTCTAGGGTTTTTTCTTTGATACGAAAATAGGGTGTGGAGGCTCCTATTTATAAAGTTTTTAGAAGCATTTAGGGTTTGATTAGGATTTCTTTTAGGGTTTCAATCAGGGTTTTGACTTATTCTTTAGGGTTTTAGGGTTTTGACTTTAGTCTTATGAGATTGACTTGATTAGTTTCAGATTAGGGTTTGGATTTAGGGTTTTGACCTTAGTCTTATGAGATCGACTTGATTAATTTAGATTAGGGTTTTGATTTAGGGTTTTGACCTTAGTCTTATGAGATTGACTCGATTAGTACCTGACTTCAGTCTTGCTTGATTGACTTTAATTTTGACTTCAGTCTCACTTGATTGACTTTAATACCTTGACTTCAGTCTTGCTTGATTTACTTTTAATTTTTGGAGAACCCCCTTCTATTATATCTTTAATTCTTTGGACCCCCAAATGGAGGGGTCCTTAAAGAAATATCCCACGAACCCTCAACAATTTTGCCTGAGAGTCCAATTAATCGATTTTTTAGGTTCAACTTTTTAAATTAATTTCATTAATGTTTCACTTTAATTATTTAATATTTTATTTATTAATTTCGAATTTTTTAATTATAAAAATTGTGAAATTACCGTTTTGCCCTCGGAGAGGATTTTTTACGTTTTAAGTCGTTTTTCAATGTTCCAAGATGTTTTGGAATCAGTTTTTCGTAAGGAATTCAATGGGAATGTTGGTCTTTGTCATTTATGAAGTTTTTTATATGAAATGATCGTGAACTTTATGAGGGGTATTTTCGTAATTTTATCAAATTTTGTGAAAATTGGCGAAGTGGTTTACTTGGTTTCGATTTGTTGTTTTATGTGTTTGAACGGATTTTCCTAAGCGTAATGTAGGCTCTAAGGTTGTTTTGAGGTTAGGGGTATTTTGGTAATTTAATCATTTTTAGTGATTTTTATCGTGAAGCTTCTTTTTGATTTGCAAGATGATGATTTCTATGTTTCTGGGGTCGTATTTTCCTAGCGTAGCGTGGTTTCTAAGTTTTGTCAGTTCGAGATACCTCATCCGGATTTCTGGAACATATCTGGTAACAAAATAAAGCATTGGAATAGACATCCATCATTGGGAACCTTTGCGATCGGGTTGACGACTTGATTAATCAGGCGTATGCAAAAATAGGGTGTCTACAGTGACTAAGGAGTGATTCTGACTTTCACAGTCCAGTTCCCCTTCAATTTCATCCCCATCTGGAATACAGACCGTGGTGGCAGTTATAAGGATCCGAAGAGTGTCTTGGTCTTCAGTATCTGAAGGAGAACCTAGCTCTTCTTCATCTTCTGACTTTTCAGAGTCATCCTATGTGGCCTTAGCAGCCATTGTTGTGCCCTTAGTCTTAGGTCTAGAGAGACCTTTGGATTTGGGTTTAGTAGGGCACGCATTTGATTAGTGACCACGACCACCACATGTATAGCACTCAGTATCTTCCCTTGGTTTAGACACGGTTCTACCTATAAGCGCATGTCTATCTATCGGATGATTACGTTTGCTAGTGTTACCAGGTCCTCTTTTTGTGAAAAACTTTTGAAACTTTGAAGCTAACAAGGCTAAGTCTTCCTCATCATGGGAGGAGGATTAAGACCCGATACGAGATGTTCGCTTGGACGTGGACTTTGAAGAGAAAGTCTTCAGGACCTAAGTCTTCCCTTTTGAGGGAGGGCCTTCGAGATGGAGTTCGAAGGTAGTGAGAGACCCCATAAGTTCCTCAACGGTCATTGTTTTCACATCTCAGTATTCCTCAATTGAGGTGACCTTAAAGACAAACCTCTTAGGCAGGGATCTTAGGATTTTTGCACAAATCCTACCTTGAGGGACAGTCTCCCCTACATAAAACATAGAGTTGCAAATGTCACTTAGACGTGCGTAGAACTCTTGGACAGTTTCGCTTTCCTCCATTTTAATATTTTCAAATTGGGTGTGAAGGAGTTGAAGTTTAGATTTTTTTACTATACTCGTGCCTTCGTGAGCGGCCTCTAAAATTTTCCATGCTTGCTTGGCCGACTGACACGTGCATATCCGTTGATAGTCATCATCGAAAATGGCACTCGTAATGGCATTAAGAGCCTTGTAATTGTTGCTACTGTCTATTTTATCATGTTCTGTCCATTTTCTTGTTGGTCTCGGAACAGATGTAGTGAGACCATCTACCTCGATGATGTCAATGGGAGGTTCCCAACCTTCCTCAATCATGTCCCACACATCCCTACTTAGAGAGTTGATGTATATCATCATTTTATTCTTCCAGAAGGCATACATGATGCCTTCGAACATAGGTGGACGAGCCGAGGACCATTTATCAGCTCTAGACATGATGCAAAGCCACGGATCACTCAGGGTTGTTAGACCTTTCTAGAGTAACCCGCTCTGATACCAATTGAAATTACAGGCTTTGACACTGTATAGACCTAGAGGGGGGTGAATAGGACTATTAAAAAAATTCTTCTAATTGTGAACACTTAAGTGTGACTGAATTTTTTATGAGTTCGTTCTATTGATACAATAATCAGATTATTCATGGAACAAAGATTTATGCAAGCTATGATCAATCATGATATACATTCAGATTTGCATGAAGATTAAAAAATTAGAAAAGAACATGAGACACACAATTTGTAGTGGTTCAGCAACTGTGCCTACGTCCACTCCCAAGAGAACTCCAATCAATGGTTCTTTGGTGTTTACTAAAACTGAGGTGTATGGTTCACCTTAAACCGTACATAGAATTTTTCGGGGTTAATTCTGCAACCCTAAGATTGAGTGAACCACATCCACTCAAAATGTCTAAATTTCATACTTCGGGAACTCAATAACCTTTATCACTCATCTTGAGTCCGCAACTCAATCAAGTGCTTGATTTTGAAGGAGAAATCAAGTAAACTATTATAAGAGTATTTTTGAAATTTAAAACAAAAACAATCAAACTCACAATTATGACGATTGAGGTGATTTTGTTATTCTTCGGTTCTTCACTACTTACTTCATCAATGGCTCGTCGCCTAGCTCAATGTTAGAATGTAGATGCTTGAAGGATGAAGTAAGTAAAGCTTGATCAACCAAGATGAAGTAGCTTGATGTGCATGGTTTCGACTTCACCTCACGATTCTTCTTACGTCGTTAAGCCTTTTGAAGTGTATTAATTTACTTGGGCTTAACTCAGAAGATGTTGATCAAAAAAAGAATAAAGCCTAGAGCTTTGCTTTTATAGGAACTGCTCTTAACGGCTTCTTATCGGTGACACCTAAATCCCATCGGTGGCACCGACCAAACATAACGGTCAAAAATCTTACCGTTGAACATTATAGGCAGCACTGTTGGTGGAACCTCCAAGAATCATCGGTGGGACCGATGAGCATTATAACGGTGGAACCGGCAGAATTATGGTTCTACCATTGAAAGATGATTTCTCAATTAGATCTAGCGGTAGATGGCGGTGGGACCGACAAGTTGTTCATTGGTGGAACCGATGACTATTCTGTCGGTGGAACCGACAAGTTTGTGCTTCTGCCACCGATAGAAGGTATCCCATTTTAATTTGTCAGTGGATGGCGGTGGATCCGATAAGTTATTCATCGGTGGAACCGACAGGTTAGAGCTTCTGCCACTGATAGAAGTTTACTCATTTTGTTCTGTTGGTGGTTGACAGTGGATCCTTCACTCCTACCGACAGCTTCTGTTTCCCTTGAGATAGAGCTGATTTTGGGTCCAAACGTGAAGATGTCACTTGTCCTTGATTGGTTTTGATACACTATGGATTTGTCGTTGATGCAATGCATACGAACAATGTCTTCCAGTAGTTACAACATGACAACACACGACTCATCTTGGAATTGACAAAACATGGCACTAACATCGTTAACCGTCGACATCCGACGCAGAAGGGAGAAACGTCCGTAGTCTCGTTCTCTACAAAACCCACCCAAATTTCTTTCGTTTTCTTGTCTTTTTCACCCCATATCGTCAAAAATCAGTTGTATTTTTATACGGAGATTTCTTAAATTCTATCTCGGATTTCATCCATTTCGGGGTCAAACCGTCCTCCGTCGCAAAAGGGAGAAAGTACGACCACATTGAGATCTTTGAAACCATCGGGCAGTTTCAAAAATCAGTCGCTTCGAAGTTCAGTCCGTCATGATTTTCGTACCGACTGCCTCAATTTTCGTGCACACGCTTCGATCCTTTCGCTTAGAGATTGTAAGGAACTCTCAATTTCTATTAGTAATCGTAGATTATGAAAATTGCATTTAAGAATTTATCGAAAAAAATTTGGATGTATTTCCAAAATATAGAATTCTTATGTTATTTCAAAAATTCACGCCAAAATTGTATGTTTGATATGTTTAATTGTATTTTTATCAAATTATACATTGGTAGGGTATTTTAACGGGTTATTTCCATAAATTGGGTCTTGTGCACTGTTCGGACCCCATTTTGATATAAAATTTGTATTCTTTTTCAATATTATTGATAAAAATAAATTCTATAGTTAGAAAATGTGATTTAATATTCAATGAACTCATATTGAGTTGATGAATATCAGAAAATGGATATTTTATTGAAGAGATTGAAAACAGTAAAAAATCGAAAAAAGGGAAAAATGGTATGAAACGGTAAAATGTCAGAATCACACCCGAGGGGTGATGTCTGCATTTTTCGTTGTTGAGATGTGTGTAGGTTGGTGAACAGATATCCAGGGATAATAATTTTGGTTGCATGTTTATTTAAATTTCTGTTAGCGCGAGGCATTGTTTACCTTTCCGTTATATTATTTATTTTAGGCCGGGTGGCTACACTTGCATGGTAGGAAACTGGATATCCATTCTCAACCTTGTATTGCTGATTTCTCTTTTATTTTTAAATGAAAATAATCTATATATGTAGCTATTTTGTGAGCTGTTAAAGAGTCTGTGAATGCCTGAAGGGATAGTGCGTCATATCATCCGGAGTAGTGTACTATCCTGGGATATACGGTAAGGACCACCAAGCTCATACGTGGTATGGGATGCGTATGAGAGTGGAGTCACAACTGGAATCCGAGATGTTCCTCTCTATCTTTACCAGTGAACTTGTAATGTAAAGGTGGTCGTATACAAATGATTTGTATATTTCGGAATCACATGTACGCCTGATAGGCATAGACGAACGTTCTGACACATCGAAAAGAGACCCATTGCTTACGATCACGTCAAACGGCCAGCCTGAGCCGGATAAATGGTCAACCAAGCATGGTAAGTGCAGCGACTAGCCACAAAATCAGGAACTAAAAGCCAGAGAAGAATTATAACATAATCTCTCGATTGGGAGCGATCCAGTCGTGAATGCCAACTTTCTAATTCCAATACTCCACCATTGTGTATTATGTATTTGTTGTCTTATTTTGATATATAAAATGAAATTCATGGTTAATGTTTTCATTTGATCAATTAGATTTGTATAAAAAGAGAATGTTATAGTGAGTACTGTTGATTGATGTAATGTGAGTTTTAAAATGTTTAGTTGCTCATCCCTGACTATATGTACCAGTTAATCGTAGTTTCTTCTGTAAAATTTTGTATATTTTAAAATGATCCAGTATATTTATTCGTTCATATTAGGAGAGGTTATTAGCAAAAATTATTTGTTTCCTTACTGGGTAACCATTGTTGCTCACCCGTTCCTTTCTATTTTTTTAGCTTCAGAGCCTGCAGTTGGCGAGACGGGCATAGAACCAGTGAGTGAGGACCATCTGGTGGGTCAGATAGATGACCAGAGTCCATTACCTGGTGAGTATTGGGGTTATTACCCCTAGTGGTGTCGTCTGAGAGTAATATAGATTTTGATTTTGAGCGTTAGGAATTTTGTTAGATTGAGGAATTCCTGTATAATCATGTATATAAACTTCTTCTTCTGCACTCTGATTTTTATACGCTATTAGATGTATATAAACTTCCGTTAGTATTATATTTTGAGTGTATATATGCAGGAATGTATGTCGCTTATCAAGTGCAGGTTGAACGCCTTGGAATGCTAATATAAACAGAGGAGACCATGCCAAAATTTTAAGGTGCCACCTAGTACCTCGAGTTTTGACATGGGGTTTTGTGTTAGTGTTTGGCGGGGCGCCACACTATCCGTTTAAGAATTCATAAGCTCTTTAATAGTTCACAAAATAGCTACACACACATACACATTTATATTATTTTTCTTTAAAAAAATGAGAAATTAACATTACAAAGTTGAGAATGGATATCCAGTTTCCTACCATGTAATTGTGGCTTCCATGGCCTAAATTAAATAACAATGCAAAAATTAAACCAGGGCCTTGCGCAAACAGAAAGTAAATAAATATCCACCCGAAAGTAATTATCCCTGTATATCCGTTCATTAACCTACACATAGCACAACTATGTAAATTGCATATATCACCCCTCAGGTGTGATTATGATATTTTATTGTTTCATTTCTTTTCCCCCATTTTCCAGTATTTTCACTTTTCAACCTCTTCGAAACAGAAACTCCTTCTTTCAAAATTTATCAAATAGTGCAATCACTTTATTACTAAATCATTTTTGAACGTTGAAATTCATTTTTGATAATTTAATTGAAAACTATTGTAATTTAGTCGAAACAGACCCTGAAAATGTACAGAACCCAAACTACCAAAATCAGGGTTGTCGGCAGTTGGCGGTGGCACCGCCAATCCTGCCGACAGAATTGAAAGCCTACGCAAAAATTATATTTTCATCCAATTTTTTAAGTTTCTTTGATACACATACCCACAAAGGTATAATTTGTTGTAGAATACTATTAAAACATATTAACACATAGGTATTGCATGAATTTGAAAATACACACAAAGAAATTTACATTTTAAAACACATATCAAGTTTTGTTAAAATCCTAAATGTAATTTTCACAATCTACAATTACCAATTGAAATTGAGAGTCCCCTACCAATAATCATGGTTGTCAGAAGTGACGATCTATCATGGAAGTTGATGTTGACAGTATGGAAATTGAGGTTGGATAGACTTAGTTGCAAAACAAACGGTTGTTTGCGACTATCTTGATAACGGCATTTTCCTTTCTTTCTTTGATGGAGGATAAATCCATCATTAGCTAGATGAAACCCAGAGTGGAAATGTGTCAAAATGAAATCAAAGTATGTGGCTAGTTTTGAAGAAGAATAGGGAAGAAGAAAGGGAAACTAGGATCAAGGACCGTGAAAATGTAGAGCTCATCAATGCCAACAACTTTTTCTTATTTATTGCAGATCAATCGGATTTCGTTTGCGACGGATCTTGAGGCGAAGAGGGTTGAAACCCTTGGTTCTTAAATCGACTGGGTTTTGGTTCATTGGAGAGAAGAGAATGAAATAAAAGAGCTTATAAGTTCATTTATATGAAGACTTGAAGGGCATAAATGGTATTTCCTAACTTATTTCTATTATTGGTAGTATCTCAACTTTTTAGGCTTGGAAATCAATGAATGAGTACTCCATTCTTTATAACTTTTCATTGCGGAACCAATACTACAATCGGATTTTACCAATTCTCGCTCTAATAAAAACTAACATTTTTAGGCCTCATCTAACATAGAAATCAAGGCTTTTGTAACTCTTCTGTTCAAACTTGAATTTGATCGTGTTTACTGGCTATAGTATATTTTTTTTCCATTTTGAATTCAATGACGAAGCCAAATTTCATTAAAAATGTTCAAAACAAAATTCGAATGTTTTACCCCCTATGTCTTACTTCTAGAATTTCCTCAAAATTTCATTATTTGATTAACTCCGAGATACGAATTAAGAACTCGTGGTATTACAATGATCTTGACAAAGAAAATGAGAGGATGTTGAATAAGAAGATTAAGTATTTAGTTTGAGTTTGAAAGAGTCTGTAATGAGAAGGGAATGCCCTTATTTTCTAAGTCTAATAGTTCAATACTTATCTTTTAAATGCCAAATTATTCAACATAATAAAATTTCAATTGTTAGTGCATTATTTGATTTTGATTCAAATTTAAACTAATCAATTAAGTGGATCAAATTGGCAAAGCCCTTTTTTTCTTAACTGGTATATTTCATCATTTTGATAAATCCAAAATCGATCAATGAGGTATCTGGACTCTAGTGACCTCTGACTTAGAAAAATTCACCAAATTTTCCAGATCAGAGACTTTAACTTAGTGAATTCTTGAATCAGGTCGCGATTGCTATAACACATCTTAAAGTACTGTCTGTGTCACTTTGGGTCAATCATAAAAGGCATTTAAAAAGGATACCATCATCAAGATTTTTAACAATTCACAAAATAGCTACATATATACATCATTTTTCTTTAAAAACAAATGAGAAATTAACATTACAGAGTTGAGAATGGATATCCAGTTTCCTACCATGCAATTGTGACCCCCGTGGCCTAAATTAAATAATAACGCAAAAATTAAATCAGCGCCTTATGCTAACAGAAAGTAAATAAATATACACTTGAAAGTAAATTACTCATGGATATCTGCTCATCACACACAACACAACTATGTAAAATGCATATATCACCACTCGGGTGTGATTATGATATTTTACTATTTCATCTCGTTTCCCCCATTTTTCTGTATTTCCACTTTTTAACCTCTTTGAAACACAAACTCCTTTCGTAATTTATCAAATAGTGTAGTCTTTTTAATAAAAATAATTTTCAAACTTTGAAATTCATTTTTTACAATTTAATTGAAAAATATCAGTATTTAGTTGAAACGGTGTCCCAAAAATACATGAAATCCAAACTACAAAAATCAAGGTTGCTGGCAGTTGGCGGTGGCATCGCCAGATTGGCCTATGGCTAGTGGCCTTTGCACCTCCTGTCTTGCTGTCATAACTGGAAGCCTACACAAAAATTTGATTTTCATCCAATTTTTTGAGTTTCTACGATACATAAACCGACCAATGTATAATTTGTTGTAAAATACGATTAAAACATTTCAAAACATAGATATCACATGAATTTAAAATAAACGCAAAGAAATCTACATTTTAAAACACATCACAAGTTTTTTCAAAATCCTAAATGTAATTTTTATAATCTATGATTACTAATAGGAATTGAGAGTCCCTTACTAATGATCATGGTTATCAGATGTAACGCCTCGCCAAACGCTAACACAAAACCCCATGTCAGATCTCGAGGCACTAGGTGGCACCTCGAAATTTCAGCATAGTCTCCTTTGTTTATGTTAGCATTCCAAGGTGTTCAACCTGTGCCTGATAAACGACATACAATCCTTCATATATACATACAAAATATAATAACTAACGGAAGCCTACATATATCTAATAACGTACGATATATCAGAGTACGGAAGAAGGAATTAATATACAAGATTATACAAAACTCCTCGCTATTACAAAATTCCTAACGCTTAAGACAAAATCCATAAGACTACCTGGATGAACGGACACCACTAGGGGGTATAACCTCAATGCTCACCAGGTAACGGACTTTGATCGTCTATCTAACCTACCATAGTCCTCACTCATGTTCTACACCTGCCTCGCCAAGTTCCGAATATGAAATTAAAAAAAAATAAAGAAGGAAAGAGTGAGTAACAATGGTTATCCAGTAGGGAAGCAAACAATTTCTATTAATAACCTCTCCTAACATGAATGAATAAACATATTCAATCATTTTAAAATATGTAAAATTTTATAGAAGAAATTACGATTAACTGGTACATATAGCTAGGGATTAGCAACTAAACATTTTAAACCTCACATTACATTGATCAACAGTACTCACTATAACATTCTTTTTTTATACAAATCTATTGATCAAATAGAAACATTAAACATGCATTTCAGTTTATATATCAAAATAAGACAACATATACATAATACACAATGGTGGACTACTGGAATTAGAAAGTTGGGATTCATTACTGGATCGCTCCTAGTCAGGACATGATGTTTCATATTCTTTACTGGCTTTTAGTTCCTAATTTTGTGGTTGATCGCTGCACTTACCACACTTGGTTGACCATTTATCCGGCTCAGGCTGGCCGTTTGATGTGACCGTAAGCAATGGGTAGCTTTTCGATGTGTCAGAACATTTGACTACTATAGATTGTTATTGATCACTGACTAATCATCTTCGTCTATGTCTATCAGGCGTGCATGTGATTCCCAAATATACAAATCATTCGTATACGACCACCTTTACATTACAAGTTCAATAGTAAAGATAGAGATGAATAAACACGGATTCCAATTGTGACTCCACTCTCATACGCGTCCCATACCACGTATGAGCTTGGTGGTCCTTACCATACATCCTAGGATAGTACACCACTCCGGATGATATGATGTACTATCCCTTAAGGCATTCACAGACTCTTTAACAACTCACAAAATAGCTACATATATATATATATATTCTTTTCATTTGAAAACAAAAGAGAAATTAACAATACAAGGTTGAGAATGGATATCTAGTTTCCTATCATGCAATTGTGGCCACCCGGCCTAAAATAAATAACAGAACGGAAAAGTAAACAATGCCTCGCGCTAACAGAAAGTAAATAAACATGCAACTAGTAACATTATTCCTAAATATCCGTTCACCAACTTACATACAACACAACAATGTAAAATGCAGACATCACCCCTCGAGTGTGACTCTGACATTTTATCGTTTCATACTAATTTTTCTTTTTTTCGATTTTTGCAGTTTTCAATCTCTCAAACTAAATATCCACTTTCTGATATTCATCAACTCAAAATGAGTTCATTAAATATTAAATTATTTTTTCAACTATGAAATTTATTTTTTTCAATAACATTGAAAAAATACAACACTAAGATCAAAATGGGATCCGAGCGGTGCACAAGACCCAACTGACAGAAATAACCCAGTGAAATATTCTATCCACGTATAATTTGTTAAAAAATTCAATTAAACATATCAAATATTCAAGTTCTGACGTGAATTTGAAATAACTAATTGAATTCTATATTTTTGAAAATTCACCACAAAATTTTAATAAAATCCTAAATGTAATTTTCAAAATCTACGATTATTAATAGAAATTGAGAGATCCTTACAATCTCTATGCGAAAGGATTGAAGTGCGTGCATGAAAATCGAGGTGAATTGCATGAAAATCGAGATGGGTCGAATATCGAAGCAACTAATTTTTGAATTTGACCCTGTGATTTTGAAGATCTCGATGCCGTCGTTCTTTCTCCCTTCTGTGGCAAAAGACGGTTTGACCCCAAAATAGGCAAAATTGTCTATATATGATTGATTTTTGTCGATATAGGGTGAAAGATAAGATTAAATGAAGAGATCCCGGGTGGGTTTTGTAGATCTCGAGGCTACGGACATTTTTCCCTTTTGCATCAGTCGTCGAAAGTGGGCCGTTCGTAATGAATCTAAGGTTGAAAATAGGAGAAAAAATGAATTTTTTTTAAAAGGTTGGCTGATTTTGGGTCGTTTAAAACAAAAGTAAAAGTGAAAAAAATTAAAAAAATTTATTTATATATATCTTGGGACGAAATCGATATTTTGCTTATGATTTCGATCGACGATAACTTGACGGTCTGAACTTCAAAAGTGATGAATGAATACTCTATTTCGTCTAATTTTTTATTCTGGATCTAGTGGTGTGGTCAATTTCTATAAATTCTATCTCTAGAGAAATTTATATTTTTGGCCTGAGGTGACCCCTAAAATTGACGTTATTTTCGTTTTTTACGATAATTCGACTTTCTGTGCTCCAAAAATGACAATTAAATAGTCCATGTTCAATAATTTTTTTTACGAACCCAATGGTATGATCAAATTTTAATAATTCTTACTCTAGTAAAAAATTACTATTTTAACCTAGTCCGACTCGATAATCGAGGATTTTGTAACTTTTATGTTCGGACTCGCATTTGAGCGTGCTTACAGGCTCAAGTATGTTTTTCAATCATTTTGAATCCAATGGTAAAGGCAGATTTCATTAAAAATGATAAAAAAAATCCTAAAATTTTACCCTTAAATCCCACTTTTAAGATTTTCTCGAAATTTCACTATTTATTTTTCCATGAGATATGAATTGAAAACTCAGTTTTTTACATCGGAAGTGACGAATTAGCATGGAAGTTGATGTTGACAGCATGAAAATCGAGGTTTAATAGACTTTGTTGTGAAGCAAACGGTGGTTTACGACGATCTTGATGGCATTGTTTTCCATTTTTTCTTCGATGGAGGATGAATCTATCATTAGCTAGATGAAAGTCCGAGTGGAAATGTGTCGAAACCTACTCAACATATGTGGTTAGTTTTTTATGGAGAATGGCAAAAGAAGAAAAGGAAACTAAAATCAAGGACCATGGAAATGTAGAGGTCATCAACACCAACAACTTTCTCTTTTTCGTTGCATATCAATGGGATTTCATTTGTGACGAATCTTGAAGCGAAGAGAGTTGAAACCCTTGGTTCTTAAATCGGCTGGTTTTGGTTCATTGGAGAGAAGATAATGAAATAAAATAGCTTATATGGTTTTTTATATAAAGACTTGATGGGTATAAATGGTATTTCCTAACTTATTTCTAATATTGGTAGTATCTCGACTTTCTAGGCTTGGAAATCAATGAATGAGTACTCCATTCTTTATAACTTTTCATTGCGGAACTAATGATGCAATCAGATTCTATAAATTCTCCATCTAATAAAAATTAACCTTTTTAGTTCTCGTCCAATATGAAACTCGAGGATTGTGTAACTTTTCCATTCGAACTTTAATTTGAGCGTGCTTACTAGATAAAGTATATTTTGTTGACAATTTTGAATCCAATGACGAAGTCAAATTTCATTAAAAATAATCAGAACAAAATCCAGAAGTTTACCTTAAATCCTACTTCTAGAATTTTCTCAAAATTTCACTATTTGATTTTCTTTGAGATACGAATTAAGAACTCGGGGTATTACAATGATCTTGACAAAGAACATGAGAGGATATTGAATAAGAAGATTAAGTATTTTGTTCAAGTTTGAAAGAGTCTGTAATGAGAAGGGAATGCCCTTATTTTCTACGTTTAATAGTTAAATACTTCTCTTTTAAATCCCAAATTATTCAACATAATAAAATCTCAATTGTTGGTACATCATTTAATTTTGATTCAATTTTAAGCTGATCAATTAATTGGATCAAATTAGAAAAACCTTTTTTTCTTAACTGGTATACTTCATCATTTTGATAAATCCAATATCAATTAACGAGGTATCTTGACTCTAGTGACCTCAAACTTAGAAAAATTCACCCAATTTTTCAGATGAGAGACTTTAACTTTGTGATTTCTCGAATTAGGTCGCGATTGCTCCAACATGTCCCACAGTACTATTTGTGTTACATCTCAAAAGAAAACCATCATTAAGCTCTTTAACAGTTCACAAAATAACTACATATGAACATCGTTTTTCTTTAAAAGCAAGTAAGAAATTAACAATATAGAGTTGAGAATGGATATCCAATTTCCTACCATGCAATTGTGGCCCCCATGCCTTAAATTAAGTAATAACACGAAAATTAAATCAGTGCCTTACGTTAACAGAAAGTAAATAAACATGCACCCGAAAGTAAATTACCCCTAAATATCTGTTCATCAACTCACACACAATATAACTATGTAAAATGCGTATGTCACCCCTTGGGTGTAATTATGATATTTTGTCGTTTCATCCCTTTTCTTCCATTTTCTAGTATTTTCACTTTTCAACATCTTCTAAACATAAACTCCTTCTTCCGAAATATATCAAATGATGTAATCTCTTTATTACTAAATCATTTTCGAACTTTGAAATTCCTTTTTTGATAATTTAATTGAAAAATATCGTAATTTAGTCGAAATGGTGTCCCAAAAATGCACGTAACGCAAACTACCAAAATCAGGGTTGTCGGTAGCTAGCTGTGGTAGGTTGTCGTGGCCCCGCCAGTCCTACCGAAAGAATTGGAAGAATGCACAAAAATTAGATTTTCATCCAATTTTTATTATTTTTTCGATATACAAACCCACCAACGTATAATTTGTTGTAAAATATGATTAAAAAAATCTAAACTTAGATATCGTAAGTTTTGTTAAAATCATAAATGTAATTTTCACAATCTAGGATTACCAATAGGCATTGAGAGTCCCCTACTATTGATCGTGGTTGTTAGAAGTGATGATCTAGCGTGGAAGTTGATGCTAATAGCATGGAAATCAAAGTTGGATGGACTTGGTTACGAAACAAATGGTGATTTGTGACGATCATGATGATGTCGTTTTGCATTCTTTCTTTGATAGAGGATGAATTCCTCATTAGGTAGATCAAACCTCGAATGCAAATGTGTCAAAATCCACTCAAAGTATGTGGCTAGTTTTTGATGGAGAATGGGAAAGAATAAAGGGAAACTAGGATCAGGGACCATGGAAATGTAGAGCTTATCGATGCCAAGAACTTTCTTTTTTTCGTTGCAAAATCAATGGACTTTCATTTGCAATGAATATTGAGGTGAAGAGGGTTGAAACCCTTGGTTCTTAAATCGGTTGGGTTTTGGTTTGTTGGAGAGAAGAGAATGAAATAAAAGATCTTATTAGTTCTTTAAGATAAATACTATAGGGGCATAAATGGTATTTCCTAACTTATTTCTATTATTGGTAATATCTCGACTTTCTAGGCTTTAAAATCGATGAATGAGTACTCCATTCTTTATAACTTTTAATTGCGGAATTAATGGTGCGATTGGATTTAAAATATTCTTGCTCGAATAAAAATGAACCTTTTTAAGCATCGTTTAACACAAAAATCGAGGATTTCGTAACTCTTCCGCTTGAACTTGAATTTGAGCATCCTCACTAGCTAAAGTATGTTTTTTGGCCATTTTGAATACAATAACAAAGTCAAATTTTATTAAAAATGATCAAAACAAAATTTGAAAATTTTACCCTCCGACCCACTTCTAGAATCTTCTCTAAATTTTACTATTTTATTTTCTCTAAGGTACGAATTAAGAACTCGGGGTATTACAATGATCTTGACGAAGAACATGAGAGGATGTTGAATAAGAAGATTTAGTATTTAGTTTGAGTTTGAAAGAGTCTGTAATGAGAAGGAAATGCCCTTATTTTCTAAGTCTAATGGTTCAATACTTCTCTTTTAAATGCCAAATTATTCAACTTAATAAAATCTCAATTGTTGGTTTATCATTTATTTTGATTCAATTTTAAACTAACAATTAATTGGATCAAATAGGAAAAACCCTTTTTTCTTAATTGGTATATTTCATTATTTTGATAAATCCAAAATCAATCAATGAGTTATCTGGACTCTATTGACCTCAGACTTGGAAAAATCCACCCATTTTTCTAGATTAGAGAATTTAACTTAGTGATTTCTTGAATTAGGTCGCTATTGCTCCAACACGTCCCAAAGTCCTATCTATGTCACCTTGGGTCTATCATAAAAGGTGTCTCAAAAGGATACCATCATCAAGCTTTTTAACAGTTCACAAAATAGCTACATAGATATATCGTTTTTCTTTTAAAAAAATGAGAAATTAACATTAGAGAGTCTAGAATGGATATCTAGTTCCTGCCATGCAATTGTGGTCCCCGTGGCCTAAATTAAATAATAATGCAGATATTAAATCAACGCCTTCCACTAATATAAAGTAAATAAACGTACACATGAAAGTAAATTACCCTAGGATATCTGTTCATCAACCCACACACAACACAACTATGTAAAATGCATATATCACCCCTCAGGTGTGATTTTGATATTTTACCGTTTCATCTCTTTTCCCCTATTTTCCTGTATTTTCACTTCACAACCTTTTCGAAATACAAACTTCTTATTTCAAAATTTATCAATCAGTCCTTTAATTCCAAATCAATTTCAAACTTTGAAATTCATTTTTGATAATTTAATTTAAAAATATCGACATTTAGTCAAAACGGGGTCTTGAAAATGTACGGAACCAAAACTACCAAAATCAGGGTTATCGGTAGGTTGTGGTGGCACTACCAAATTGGCCTATGGAAGTTGGCGGTGACACCAGCAGTTCTCTTACATAACTAGAAGCTTGCACAAAAATTTGATTTTCATCCAATTTTTTGGGTTTCTTTGATACACAAACCCACCAATGTATAATTGTAGTAACATCGATAAAAACACATCACAACATAGATATCGCATGAATTTGAAAATAAATGCAAAGAATTCTACATTTTAAAACACATCACAAGTTTTGTCAAAATTCAAAATGCAATTTTCACAATCTACGATTATTAATAGAAATTGAGAATCCCCTACTAATGATTGTGGTTGTCGAAAGTGACGAACTAGCATGGAAGTTGATGTTAACAGCATGGAAATCAAGGTTGGGAAACAAATGGTGGTTTGCAACATCTTGATGACGTCGTTCTCCTTTCTTTCTTCAATGGATGAAGAATTCGTCATTAGCTAGATGAAAGCCCAAGTGAAAATGTGTTGAAACCCACTCGAAGTTTCTGACTAGTTTTTGATAGAGAATGGGGAAGAAGAAAGGGAAACTAGAATCAAGGACCGTGGAAATGTAGAGCTCATTGATGCCAACAACTTTCTCTTCTTTGTTCCATTTGCAACGAATCTTGAGGCGAAGAGGTTTGAAACCCTTGGTTTTTAAATCGGCTGGGTTTTGGTTCGTTGGAAAGAAGAGAATGAAATAAAAGAGCTTAAAGTTCTTTTATATAAAGACTTGAGGGGCATAAATGCTATCTCCAAATTTATTTCTATTATTGGTAGTATCTTGACTTTCTAGGCTTGAAAATAAATGAATGAGTACCCTATTCTATATAACTTTTCATTGCGGAACTAATGATGCAAACATATTCCATAAATTCTTGCTCTAATAAAAATTAACCTTTATAAGCCTCGTCTAACACAGAAATTGAGGATTTCGTAACTCTTCTGTTTGAAGTTGAATTTGAGCATGCTTACTGACTTAAGTATATTTTTTGGCCATTTTGAATCCAATGATGAAGTCAAATTTCATTAAAATAATCATAACAAAATTTGAAAGTTTTACTCTAAGTCTCACTTCTAGAATTTTCTCAAAATTTCACTATTTGACTTTCTCCGAGATACTTATTAAGAACTCGGGGTATTACAATGTTCCTGACGAAGAATATGAGTGGATGTTGAATAAGAAGATTAAGTATTTAGGTCGAGTTTTAACGAGTCTGTAAGGAGAAGGGAATGCTCTTAATTTCTAAGTCTAATAGTACAATACTTCTCTTTTAAATGCGAAATTATTCAACATAATAAAATCACAATTGTGGCCCATCATTTAATTTTGATTCAATTTGAAACTAATCAATTAACTGGATCAAATTGGAAAAACCATTTTTTTCTTAATTGGTATATTTCATCATTTTTATAAATAAAAAATTAATCAATAAGGTTTCTGGATTCTAGTGACCTCAGACTTAGAAAAATTCATGATATTTTCCAAATCAGAGACTTTAACTTAGTGATTTCTCGAATCAGGTCACAATTGCTCCAACACGTGCCAAAGTACTGTCTTTGTCACCTTGTGTCTGTCATAAAAAGCGTCTCGAAAGGATACCATCATCAAGCTCTTTAACAGTTTAGAAAATGATTACAAATATACATTATTTTTCTTTAAAAACAAATGAGAAATTAACATTATAGAGTTGATAATGGATATCCAATTTCCTACCATGCAATTGTGGCGCTCGTGGCCTAAATTAAATAATAACATGAAAAATTAAATCAACACCTTGTGCTAACAGAAAATAAATAAACACGCACAAAAAGGTAAATTACCCCTGGATATCCGTTCATCAACCCTTAGATAGCACAACTATGTAAAATGCTTATATCACCATTCGGGTGTGATTCTGGTATTTTAAGGTTTCATCACTTTTCCCCCATTTTCCAATATTTTCACTTTTCAACCTCTTCGAAACACAAACTCCTTCTTTTAAAATTTATCAAATAGTGTAATCTCTTTATTACAAAATCATTTTCAAACTTTTAAATTCATTTTTGATAATTTAGCTGAAAAATAACGCAATTTAGTCGAAACAGGGTCCCGAAAATGCACAAAAACCAAACTACCAAAATTAGGGTTGTCGACAATTGGCGGTGGCACCGCTAGAGTGGCATGTGGCAGGTGGTGGTGGAACAGTTAATCCTGTTGAAAGAACTAGAAGTCTGCACAAAAATTGGATTTTCATCCAATTTTTCGGGTTTCTTCGATACACAAACTCACCAATGTATAATTTGTTGTAAAATACGATTAAAACACATCAAAACATAGATATCGCATAAATTTTAAAATAAACAAAAAGAATTCAACATTTTAAAACCCATGACAAGTTTTGTCAAAATCGTAAATGTAATTTTCACAATCTACAATTACCAATAGGAATTGAGAATCCCTTACTAATGATCGTGGTTGTCAGAAGTGATGATCTATCATGAAAGTTGATGAGGACAACATGGAAATCAATGTTGGATGGACTTGGTTGCGAAACAAATGGTGATTTGCGACAATCTTGATGTTATCGTTCTTCTTTCTTTCTTCGATAGAGGACGAATCCATCATTAACTAAATCAAAGCCCAAGTAGAAATGTGTTGAAACCCACTTGAAGTATGAGACTAGTTTTTGATAGAGAATGGGGAAGAAGAAAGGGAAACTATGATCTCGGATTGTGGAAAATGTAGATCTCATCGACACCAACAACTTTATCTTCTTCATTGCGGATCAATGAGGTTTCCTTTGCAATAAATCTTGAGGCGAAGAGGGTTGAAACCCTTGGTTCTTAAATCGGTTGGGTTTTGGTTCGTTGGTGAGAAGAGAATGAAATAAAAAAACTTATAAGTTCTTTAATATAAAAACTTGAGGGGTATAAATGGTATTTCCTAACTTATTTCTATTATTGGCAATATCTCGACTTTCTAGGCATGGAAATTGATGAATAAGTACTCCATTGTTTAGAACTTTTCGTTGCGGAACTAAAGGTGAATCAGATTCCACAAATTCTCGATTTAATAAAAATTAACCATTTTAGGCCTCTTCCAACACGAAAATCGAGGATTTTGTAACTCTTCCGTTTGAATTTTAATTTCAGCATGCAAACTGGCTAAAGTATATTTTTTGGCTATTTTGAATCCAATGACGAAGTCAAATTTCACTAAAAATGATCATAACAAAATTTAAAAATTTTAACTTAAGTCTCATTTCTAGAATTTTCTCAAAATTTCACTATTTGATTTTCTCTAAGATACGAATTAAGAACTCGGGGTATTACAATAATCTTGATGAAGAACATGAGAGGATGTTGAATAAGAAGAGTAAGTATTTAGTTTGAGTTTGAAAAAGTCAGTAATGAAAAGGGAATGCCCTTATTTTCTAAGTCTAATAGTTCAATACTTATATTTTAAATGTCAAATTATTCAACATAATAAAATCTCAATTGTTAGTATATCATTTAATTTTGATTCAATTTTAAACTAATCAATTAATTGGAGCAAATTGGAAAAACCCTTTTTTTCTTAACTAGTATATTTCATCATTTTGATAATTCCAAAATCAATCAATGAAGTATCTAGACTCTAATGACCTCAAACTTAGAAAAATTCACCCAATTTTTCAGATCAGAGACTTTAATTTAGTGATTTTTTGAATTAGGTCGCGATTGCTTCAACACGTCCAAAAATATTGTTTGTGTCACCTTGGGTCTTTCATAAAAGGTATCTCGAAAGGATACAATCATCAAACTCTTTAACTGTTTACAAAATAGCTACATAGATATATCATTTTTCTTTAAAAACAAATAAGAAATTGACATTACAAAGTTGATAATGGATATCTAGTTTCTTACCATACAATTGTGGTTCCCGTGACTAAATTAAATAATAACACATAAATTAAATTAGGGCCTTGCACTAACATAAAATAAATAAAAATGTACCCGAAAGTAAATTACCCTTGGATATCCATTCATCAACTTACACATAATACAACTATGTAAAATGGATATATCACCCCTTGGGTGTAATTATGATATTTTACCATTTCATCTCTTTTGCCCTATTTTCCACTATTTTCCCTTTTCAACCTCTTCGAAACACAAACTCATTCTTTCGAAATTTATCAAACAGTGTAATCTCTTTAATACCAATCATTTTCGAACTTGAAAATACATTTTTGATTGAAACATATCACAATTTAGTCGAAACGGGGTCCCGAAAATATACGGAACCAAAACTACCAAAATCAGGGTTATTAGCAGCTGGTGGTGGCACCACCAGATTGGCCTGTGAAAGGTGGCAGTGGCACTGCTAGTGCTGCCGATATAATTGAAAGCATGCACAAAAATTTGATTTCCATCCAATTTTTTGTAAAATACCATTAAAACACATTAAAACCTAGATATCGCATGAATTTGAAAATAAATGCCAAGAACTCTACATTTTAAAACACAACACAAGGTTTGTTAAAAACCTAAATGCAATTTTCACAATCTACGATTACCAATAGGAATTGAGAGTCCCCTACTAATGATCGTTGTTGTCGGAAGTGATGATTTAGCATGGAAGTTGGTGTTGACAGGATGTAAATCACAGTTGGATGGACTTGATTGCGAAACAAACGGTGGTTTGCGATGATATTGATGACTTTGTTTTCCTCTCTTTCTTTGTTGAAAGGCAAATCTGTCATTAGCTAGTTGAAAACCCGAGTGGAAACGTGTCAAAACCCACTTGAAGTATGTGGCTAGTTTTTTATGGAGAATGGGAAAGAAGAAAGGAAAACTAGGATCAGGAATCGTGGAAATATAGAGTTCATCGATGCCAACAACTTTCACTTCTTCGTTGAGGATCAATGGGGTTTCGTTTACGACGAATCTTGTGGCAAAGAGGGTTGAAACTCTTGGTTCTTAAATCGACTGGGTTTTGATCGTTGGAAAGAAGAAAATGAAATAAAAGATCTTATAAATTCTTTTATATAAAGATTTGAGGGTCATAAATGGTATCTCCAAACTTATTTATATTATTAGCAGTATCTTGACTTTCTAGGTTAGGAAATCAATGGATGAGTACCCCATTCTTTATAACTTTTTATTGCAAAACTAATGGTGTGATCAGATTACACAAATTCTCGCTTTAATAAAAATTAACCTTTTTAAGCCTCGTTTAACTCAAAAATAGAGGATTTCATAACTCTTCCGTTAAAACTTGAATTTGAGCGTTCGTACTAGCGAAAGTATATGTTTTGGTCATTTTAAATGCAATTACGAAATCGAATTTGATTAAAAATGATAAGAAAAAAAATTTGAAAGTTTTACCCTAAGTCCCACTTCTAGAATTTTTTCAAAATTTCATTATTTGATTTTCTTCGAGATACGAATTAAGAACTCGAAGTATTACAATTATCTTGACGAAAAACATGAGAGAATGTTGAATAAGAAGATTAGGTATTTAGTTCGAGTTTGAAAGAGTCTATAATGAGAAAGGAATGCCCTTATTTTCTAAGTTTAATATTTCAATACTTCTATTTTAAATGCCAAATTATTCAACATAATAAAATCTCAATTTTTTGGTGCATCATTTAATTTTGATTCAATTTTAAACTAATGAATTAATTATATCAAATTGGAAAAAAACTTTTTTTTTCCTAATTGGTATATTTGATCATTTTGATAAATCCAAAATTAATCAATGATGTATCTGGACTATAGTGACCTCAAACATAGAAAATTTCACCCAATTTTCCAGATCAAAGACTTCAACTTTGTGATTTCTCGAATCAGATCCCGATTGTTCCGACACGTGCCAAAATACTGTTTGTATCACCTTGTGTCTGTCATATAAGGCATCTCAAAAGGATTCCATCATCAAACTCTTTAACAGTTCAAAAAATAACTACATATATACATTGTTTTTCTTTAAAAACAAATAAGAAATTAACATTATAGAGTTAAAAATGGATATCCAGTTTCCTACCATGCAATTGTGGCCCTCGTAGCCTAAATTAAATTATAATGCAGAAATTAAATAAGCGCCTTGCGCTAAAAGAAAGTAAATAAACATACACCCGAAAGTAAATTACCCTTGGATATCCATTCATCAACCCACACACTACACAACTATGTAAAATGCATATATCACCCTTCGGGTGCGCTTATGATATTTTACTATTTCATATTTTTCCCCCATTTTCCAGTATTTTCCTTTTTCAAATTCTTCAAAACACAAACTCTTTCTTTTGAAATTTATCACATAGTGTAATCTCTTTATTACCAAATCATTTTCAAAATTTTAAATTAATTTTTGATAATTTAGTTGAAAAATATCATAATTTAGTCAAAATGGGATCCCGAAAATGCACGGAACCCCAACTACCAAAATTAGGGTTGTTGACAACTAGCGTTGGCACTACCAAATTGGCTATTGAAAAGTGGCAGTGGAACCGCCAGTCCTGCCGACCGAACTGGAAGCCTCCGCAAAAATTAGATTTTCATCCAATTTTTCCGGTTTCTTCAATACAGAAACCGACCAACATATAATTTGTTGTAAAATACAATTAAAACACATCAAAACATAGATATCTCATGAATTTGAAAATAAATGCAAAGAAATATATATTTTAAAACACAGCACAAGTTTTGTTAAAATCCTAAATGCAATTTTCACAATTTAGGGTCACCAATAGGAATTGAGAGTCTCATCCTAATGATTGTGGTTATCGAAAGAGATGATCTATCATTGAAGTTGATGTTGATAGCATGGAAATCGATGTTGGATGGAATTGGTTGTGAAACAAATGGTGGTTTGCGACTATGTTGATGATGTCGTTCTCCTTTCTAACTTCGATGGAAAACGAATCCGTCATTAACTAGATGAAAGCTCGAGTGGAAATGTGTCGAAACCCACTCGAAGTATGTGGTTAGTTTTTTATGGAGAATGAGGAAGAAGAAAGGGAAACTAGGATCAAGGACTATGGAAAATGTAGATCTCATCGACACCAACAACTTTATCTTCTTCGTTGTAGACACCCTTGGTTCTTAAATCGGTTGGGTTTTGGTTCGTTGGAGAGAAGATAATGAAATAAAAGAGCTTATAAGTTCTTTAATATAAAGACTTGAGGGGTATAAATGGTATTTCCTAACTTATTTCTATTATTGGCAGTATCTCGACTTTCTAGGCATGGAAATCGATGAATAAGTACTCCATTGTTTAGAAATTTTCATTGCAGAACTAATGGTGCAATCGGATTCCATAAATTCTCGGTCTAATAAAAATTAACCATTTTAGGACTCTTCCAACACGAAAAATCGAGGATTTCGTAACTCTTTCGTTCGAAGTTGAATTTGAGCGTACTTATTGGCTAAAGTATATTTTTTTGGCCATTTTGAATCCATAGAAGAAGTTAAATTTCATTAAAAATGATCAAAATAAAATTCGTAAGTTTTACCTTAAGTCCCACTTCTTAAATTTTTTAAAATTTCACTAGTATATTTTCTCCAAGATACAAATTAAGAACTCGGGGTATTACAATGATCTTGACATAGAAGATCAGAAGATGTTGAATAAGAAGATTAAATTTTTAGTTAGAGTTTGTAATGAGAAGGGAATGCCCTTCTTTTCTAAGTTTAATAGTTCAATACTTTTCTGTTAAATGCCAAATTATTCAATATAATAAAATCTCAATTGTTGGTGCATTATTTAATTTTAATTCAATTTTAAACGAATCATTTAATTGGATCAAATTGGCAAAACCCTGTTTTTCTTAACTGGTATATTTCATCATTTTGATAAATCTAAAATCAATTAATGAGGTATCTAGACTCTAATGACCTTAGACTTAGAAAAATTCACCCAATTTTCCAGATGAGAGACTTTAAATTAGGGATTTCTTGAATCAGGTCGTGATTGCTCCAACACGTCTCAAAATACTGTCTGTGTCACCCTTGGTCTATCATAAAAGGTGTCTCGAAAGGATACCATCATCAAGCTCTTTAATAGTTCAAAAAATATCTACATATATATATATATATATATATATATATATATATTATATATATATATATATGAAAAACAAATGAGAAATTAACATTATAGAGTTGAGAATGGATATCCAGTTTCCTACAATGCAATTGTGGCTCCCGTGGGCTAAATTAAATAATAACACGGAAATTAAATCAACACCTTTTCACTAACAGAAAGTAAATAAACATGCACTCGAAAGTAAATTACCCTTGGATATCCGTTCGTCAACTCACACACAACACAACTATGTAAAATGCATATATCACCTCTCGGGTGTGATTTTGATCTTTTACCGTTTCATTTCTTTTATCTCATTTTTCAGTATTTTTACTTTTCAACCTTTTCGAAACACAAACTCTTTCTTTCGAAATTTATCAAACAATGTAATCTCTTTCATACTAAATAATTTTCGAACTTTGAAAGTCATTTTTTATAATTTAATTGAAAAATATCGCAATTTAGTCGAAACAAAAAATGCATGGAACCCAAACTACCAAAATCTGGGTTGTCAATAGTTGGCGGTGGCACCGCCAGATTGGCCTGTGGAAGGTGGCAAAAGCACTGCCAGTCCTGCCGACAGAACTAGAAGCCTGCACAAAAATTTGATTTTGATCCAATTTTTCGATTTCTTCGATACAAAAACCCACCAACATATAATTTGTAGTAAAGTACGATTAAAACACATCAAAACATAGATGTCGCATGAATTTTAAAACAAACACAAATAAATCTACATTTTAAAACACATCACTAATTTTGTTAAAACCCTAAATGCAATTTTCACAATCTACGATTACCAATTGGAATTGAGAGTCCCTAACTAATGATCGTGGTTGTCGAAAGTGACGATCTAGAATGAAAGTTGATGTTGACAGCATGGAAATCGAGGTTGGATAGACTTGATTGCAAGACAAACGATGGTTTGCATTGATCGTGATGAAGTTGTTCTCCTTTCTTTCTTCGATGGAGGACGAATCCATCATTAACTAGATGAAATTCTGAGTAAAAATGTGACGAAACCCACTCGAAGTATGTGGCTAGTTTTTAATGGGGAATGGGGAAAAAAAAGGGAAACTAAGATCAAGGATCGTGAAAATTAAAGCTCATCAACGCTAACAAGTTTCACTTCTTCGTTGTGGATCAATCGAGTTTTGTTTACGATGAATTTTGAGGTGAAGAGGGTTGAAACCCTTGGTTCTTAAATCGACTAGGTTTTGGTTCGTTGGAAAATAGAGAATGAAATAAAAGAGCTTATAAGTTTTTTTATATAAAGACTTGATAGGCATAAATGGTATTTCCTAACTTATTTATATTATTGGCAGTATCTCGACTTTTTAGGTTTGAAAATCTTTAAATGAGTACCCAATTCTTTATAACTTTTCATTGTGGAACTAATGGTATGATCGAATTTCACAAATTCTCGTTCTAATAAAAATTAACCTTCTTAGGCCTCGTTTAACTCAGAAATCGAGGATTTCGTAACTCTTCTATTCAAACTTGAATTTGAGCGTGCTTACTAGCTAAAGTATATTTTTTAGCCATTTTGAATCCAATGACAAAGTTAAATTTCCTTAAAAATGATTAGAACAAACTTCAAAAGTTTTACCCTAAGTCTCACTTCTAGAATTTTCTCAAAATTTTACTATTTAATTTTCTCCAAGATACGAATTAAGAACTCGGGGTATTGCAATGATCTTGACGAAGAACATGAGAGGGTGTTGAATAAGAAGATTAAGTATTTAGTTCGAGTTTGAAAGAGTTTGTAATGAGAAGGGAATGCCCTTATTTTCTATGTTTAATAGTTAAATACTTCTCTTTTAAATGCCAAATTATTCAACTTAATAAAATCTCAATTGTTGGTACATCATTTAATTTTGATTCAATTTTAAACTAATCTATTAATTAGATCAAATTGGCAAAATTTCTTAACTGGTATATTTCATCATTTTGATAAATCCAAAATCAATCAACGAGGTATCTTGAATCTGGTGACCTCAGACTTAGAAAAATTCACCCAATTTTCCAAACCAGAGACTTTGACTTAGTGATTTCTCGAATTAGGTCCCGATTGCTCCAACACATCCTAAAGTACTATCTATGTTACCTTCGGTCTGTCATAAAAAGCGTTTCGAAATGATACCACCATCAAGCTCTTTAACAATTTACAAAATAGGTACATATATATAGAGTTGAGAATGGATATCCAATTTTTTACCAAGCAATTGTGGCCCTCGTGGCCTAAATTAAATAATAACACGGAAATTAAATTATTGCATTGTGTTAACAATGTGTAAATAAACATGCACCCGAAAGTAAATTACCCCTGTATATCCGTTCATCAACCCACACACAACACAATTATGTAAAATTCATATATCACCCCTTGGGTTTGTTTATGATATTTTACCGTTTCATTTCTTTTCTACCATTTTCCAGTATTTTTACTTTTGAACCTTTTCAAAATACAAACTCGTCCTTCCGAAATTAATCAAATAGTGTAATCTCTTTAATACCAAATCATTTTTGTACTTTGAAATTCATTTTTGATGATTTAATTAAAAAAATATCGCAATTTAGTCGAAATCAAAAATGCATGAAACCCAAACCACCAAAATCAGGGTTGTTGGCAGCTGGTGGTGGCACCGCCAGTCCTACCGACAGAACTGGAAGCCTGTAAAAAAATTTGATTTACATCCAATTTTTCTGGTTTCTTCAATACATAAACCCACCAACAGATAATTTATTGTAAAATACGATTAAAACACATCAAAACATAGATATCGCATGAATTTGAAAATAAACGCGAAGAAATCTTTATTTTAAAATATATCACAAGTTTTGTTAAATTCCTAAATGTAATTTTCACAATCTACGATTACCAATAGGGATTGAGAGTCCTTTACTGATGATCGTGGTTGTCGGAAGTGACGATTTAGCTTGGAAGTTGATGTTGAAAACATGGAAATTGAGGTTGGATGGACTTGGTTGGGAAACAAACGGTGGTTTGCGATGATCTTGATGACGTCGTTCTTCTTTCTTTCTTCGATGAAGAACGAATCTGTCATTAGTTAGATGCAACCTCGAGTGGAAATGTGTCGAAACCCACTCGAAGTATGTGGCTAGTTTTTGATTGAGAATGGGGAAGAATAAAGGGAAACTAGGATATAAAAAATCATGGAAATGTAGAGTTCATCAACGCCAACAATTTTCTCTTCTTTGTTGCGGATCAATGGGGTTTCATTTGCGACGAATCTTGAGACGAAGAAGGTTGAAACCTTTGGTTCTTAAATCGACTGGGTTTTGGTTCGTTGGAGAGAAGAGAATGAAATAAAAGAGCTTATAAGTTCTTTTATATAAAGACTTGAGGGGCATAAATGGTATTTATTAACATATTTCTATTATTTGTAGTATCTTGACTTTCTAAGCTTGGAAATCGATGAATGAGTACTTCATTCTTTATAACGTTTCATTGCGGAACTAATGGTGTGATTGAATTAAACAAATTCTCGCTCTAATAAAATTTAACTTTGTTAGGCCTTGTCCGACATAGAAATTGAGGATTTCGTAACTAATGAATTCAAATTTGAATTTGAGTGTGCTTACTGGCCAAAGTATATTTTTTGGTCATTTTGAATCCAATGATAAAGTCAAATTTCATTAAAAATGATAAGAACAAAATCCGAAAGTTTTACCCTAAGTCCCACTTCTATAATATTTTGAAATTTTCACTATTTGATTTTCTCCGAGATACGAATTAAGAACTCGGGTTATTACAATGATTTTGACGAAGAACATGACAGGATGTTGAATAAGAAGATTAAGTATTTAGTTCGAGTTTGGAAGAGTCTGTAATGAGAAGGGAATGCCATTATTTTCTAAGTCTAATAATTTAACACTTCTCTTTTAAATGCCAAATTATTCAACATAATAAAATCTCAATTAATGGTGCATTATTTAATTTCCATTCAATTTTCAACTAATTAATTAATTGGAACAAATTGGCAAAATCTTTTTTTTCTTAGTTAGTATATTTCATCATTTTGATAAATTCAAAATCAATCAATGAGGTATCTGGACTCTAGTAACCTCAGAATTATAAAAATTCACACAATTTTCTAGATTTGAGACTTTAACTTAGTGATTTCTTGAATCAGGTCGCGATTGTTCCAACACATCCAAAATACTGTCTGTGTCACATTGGGTCTGTCATAAAAGGTGTCTCGAAAGGATACCATCATCAAGCTCTTTAATCGTTCACAAAATCGCTATATATATATATATATATATATATATATATATATATATATATATTATAAAAAAATGAGAAATTAATATTACGAAGTTGAGAATGGATATCCAGTTTCTTACCATGCAATTGTAGCCCCTGTGGCCTAAATTAAATAATAACGCAAAAATTAAATCAACGCCTTGAGCTAACAAAAAGTAAATAAACATGCACTTGAAAGTAAATTACCCCTAGATGTCCGTTCATCAACCCACACATAGCACAACTATGTAAAATGCATATATTACCCCTCGGGTGTGATTCTGATGTTTTTACCGTTTCATTTTCCCCCCATATTCCAATATTTTCACTTTTCAACCTCTTTGAAACGCAAACTCCTTATTCCAAAATTTGCCAGTATAATATTTTTAATACCAAATCATTTACGAACTTTGAAAATCATTTTTGATCATTTAATTGAAAACTATCACAATTTAGTCGAAACGGGGTCCCAGAAATGCACATAACCCAAACTACCAAAATCAGGGTTCTCGGCAACTGGCGATGGCACCGCCAAATTGACCTATGGTAGGTAGCGGTAGCACCGCCAGTCCTGCCGACAAAACTAGAAGTATTTACCAAAAGCCCTAGAACCAAAAGATGGAAAAAAAAATTCATCTGATGTTATGGTGGAGTTGATGAACTTCTGTATCTCCGAGGGCAAAAAACTGGGCTAAAAGATATCTAAACGCAATGTAAACTCTCCAACACCTCGAATAGTCCTGGGTTCTTTTATGTTAAGAAGAGACAAGGTCAAGAGATGCTACTCCAACTCCTCGAAACTGACAAGGAATGGTTCTTATTCCTAGTCAAGTTGATGGGTTCTTGAGAGTATGCCAAGGGGCAATCCTCTCCTATCCTAGAAAACTATTACTTTAATTGGACGAGTAAAAAGAAGAGCATGCCCCCAATTTTTATCCTCGAAGCGAACCTTTAGAATCAGGAGTTTAAAAGGTGCCTAACCTCATTCCTCTCTGAACTTCCTATTACCATTTTGCAATCGGGAGATGGACCTTTTTGACCTTCGCAATCCACCCGTCTTTCCTCCACCAATTCATCTTTTTTCAACCTCAAATCTTCCATCGAAATTGAAACAGACAAGAAGATGAGTCCCGATTAATAATCCAAAAGCTTTCTACCCAGAAGCGCCTCGTCGTTCTTTTCGAGCCTATCCTACCCATTTTACCTTTCTAACACTAGTCGACCCCTCTCTTCTTCCTATCCGTACCCAAACTTCCTCCCAAATCGGGAATGGTGACCCAGTCGACTAGGTCACTAGCACGGGCTCTGATAAGTCGAGAAAATTGTTGAAGAGAAACATTAACTTAAAGGATAAGAACATCACCCTAATCCTTTTCGACGTAGCCCATGGGGTCGGGGGACCTTTTACTCATTGGTCATTTTAAAGAAGAAAATCCTCAAAGTGAGGATCCCTGGAGGGTTTCAATGCTGTTCGACCCTAAGAAAACCCGTGGGCTGATAGAAGGCCGACCTCCTGTAACGCCCCGCCAAACGCAAACACAAATCCCATGGCGAAATCCCAAAGTACTAGGTGGCACCTCAAAATTTCGGCATTGTCTCCTCTGTTTATGTTAGCATTTCACGGAACTCAAACCTGATAAACCAATTTATAACAAAATCTGTATATAAAAATGTAGATACAGGAAAATAACAGCGGAAGACTAATTACATCTAACATGTAAGTAGATCAGAGTGCGGAAGATTTATCAATACACAGGCTTACTAAAACACTCTCACTCTAACATAGGCCTAAACTCTCAATCCAAAAACTACATACATCCTGGGTGAAACTAACAACACTAAGGGATGTGGCCCTAGTGCTCACCAGGTAATAAACTCTGATCGTCGATCTGATCGACCAGATACTCCTCAATTACTGACTCTACGCCTGCCTCGGTAGTTGTAAGTGCTGAAACTAAAAAAAAATAGGAAGGAAATGGTGAGTAACAAACCCAATAAGTCCACAGTCAATTCCTACTAATAACCCTTCCTAAGCATGATCGAATAAAGCATACTGAACATTTTAATACATGCAAGGTTTTACAAGATAAAATACGATCAACTCGTACATATAGCCATGGATGAGCAACTAAACAGTTTTAAAAATTACACATAACATCAATCATCCATACTCATTATACATTTTCCATTTTATGCAAATAATGTTGACAACATTGAAATAATAGACATGCTTCTCAGTTTGTAATTCGAAATATAACGACATATACATAATACAAATGGTGGAGTATTGGAATTAAAGAGTTGGGATTCACGACTGGATCGCTCCCAGTCGGGATATGATATTCTTCAATAACATTGTAGTTCCTGATTTTGTGGCTGGTCGTGTCTACCACGCTTGCGACACCATTTATCCGGCTCAGGCTGGCCGTTTGACGTGACCGCAAGCAATGGGTCTCTTTTCGATGTGTCAGAACGTTCGACTGCTACTAGATTGTTAGTGATCATCGACCAATCATCTTCGTCTATGCCTATCAGGCGTGCATGTGATTCCCAAATGACACTCCACTCGTATACGACCACATTTACAATACACGTTCACTGGTAAAGATAAGAAAGGAATGGACCCGGATTCCAGTTGTGACTCCACTCTCATACACGTCCCATACCACGTATAAGTTTGGTGGTCCCTACCGTACATCCCAGGATAGTGCACCCCTCCGGATGATGTGACGCACTAACCCTTCAAGCATTCACAAACCCTTTAACAGCTCACAAAATAACTACGTATATATATGATTTTCCATTAAAACAAAAGAGAAATTAATAAAACAGGGTTGAGAAGGGATATCCAGTTCCTACCATGCAACTGTGGCCACCCGGCCTAAAAATAAATAACAGTACTCAGCGCACGCGCTAACATAATCGAAAATAAACATGCACCCTTTCATTAATAACCTGGATATCCTTTCACCAACCTACACACAACATACAATGTAAAAGGCAGACATCACCCCTCCGGTGTGATTCTGACAATTTACCGTTTCATCCCTTTCCATTCTTTCAACATTCTCATTTTTCGTCTTTTCAATTCAAATCATTTATTTTCAATTTTTCAAAGTCACTTTTGGTCTTTCCATCAAAAATCATCAATGTTTATTCAAAACAAGGTTCCGGCGATACACGGTACCTAAGCTGGCCAAAATGGTAAAAGTTGGTGAAAATTTGGTTAAGTGTTGGAAACTCAATTTTTCAAAGTTCTCGAAATTGAAAATGGTTTTTTTCGAACTGAAAGTTTTGAACACAAGATTCGACACCATATAGTTTTTACAGTTTAATTCAAAATAACACGAAAGATATTAACTTTTGAAAACTTGTCGAAAACGTCGAAATTTACGTTTTGTTCTTGAAACCAAAATTTGGATTTTGATCCTTTGAGATTTAGATCTTGAAATCATTCCCATTGTTCCGAAATGGGGGGTAAAACCTTAATTTCATTAAAGAAATTAAAGTAAATGGAAAGTAAAAATTAAACAGGACATTTACTTAAATGTTTTTAATGAAATGAAGGGTGTGAAATCAAATATAGGCAATGGGGAGGTTAAAGAAAAAGTCAGAACACTGTTCTGGTGAAAACAGTGTCTGTCGGTGGCTGTCAGCGGCAGAATCAGGATGCTGTCGGTGGAACCGACAATTTACTCATCGGCAGATGTCGGTGGGACCGACGGTTCTGCCGATAGTATAAAATTTTCGGCGGTTCTTGATTTCATCGGTGGCAGAAGCTTCATTCTGTCGGTGGCACCGACCCTACCCGCCTATAGCCTGAACCTCACTCGAACTTTCGAGTTTTCGATCCCCTTTTTCGATTTCTTCTCCCATTCTTCTCACCATTCGACCCACCCACGAATTTGTAATTAAAATTTGAGAAAACATCATCAAAGCATCTACTTCTACCATGATTTTGAAATCAAACAACAACTTTCTACGATTTAAATGCAAACAATAAGTTTTGTTTCAAAACCCTAAATGCGCATTTGAGAAATCTAAAGTTACCAATAGGAATTGAAAGTCCCTTACTTGGTTGTGGATGCTAAGGATACAAGCTAGCACTACAAATCAGGGTTGGATGGCTCGAGAGTCGAGGTTGGGCTGACTTGGATGCAAAACGAGCGAGGGTTTGCAAGGTATCCGACAATGACGTTCTCCTTCTCCTCTATAATGAAGTATAGACCTAGTTCCTAACTCGATGAAGCCCTTGGATGGAAGATGTTGAGGTTTACTCGAGCTACCCGGCTGGTTTTGATGGAGGATGGGGAAAACGAACAAGAATGGGTAAGTAAAGATGGTGAAGTTGTAGCTCTCGACGTGGCCGACAACTTTGTCTTCTTCGTCGAGGTTCAACTCGGTTTCGTTTGCGCACAAACTTGATGGCAATGGGTCGAAACCCTTGGATTGAAAGTGGCTGTCGTTTGGGGTTTCTTACAGAAGGAGAGAAAATGAAATAAAAGAAAATCAGATTTTTCTTTTGTAACACAGCGAAGGGCATACTTGTAATTTTCCCTCATTTCTAGTTTCGATCATAACTTAACTATTCAGACTCGGAAAGCGACAAACGAATATACCATTTCAAATAATTTTTCGTTGTGGTTCTAATGGTGTTATCAAAACTTTCCGATTCTTGCTCTAACAAAATTCTACTATTTTGAGTCCCACTTAACGCGAAATTCGAGGATTTGTTAACTTTTTCCCTCGAACTCGAATTCGAACTTGCTTACAGGCTAATGTATACATTCCGATCATTTTGAATCTAACGGCGAAGTCGATTTTCCTCAAAATTAATCATAGCAATATTCGAGTATTTTACTCCAAGTCTCTCATTCGATATTTCCCTCCAAATCTCACCATTTACTTTCCTCGAGATATGAGTTGAAAATCCGGGGTGTTACATTCTCCCCCCCCCCCATTAATAAAAATTTCGTCCTCGAAATTTGAATCATATCTTATCGAGCTTTATCGTCATATATAACAAGCGATACTTATCTTTCATTATCTTCTACCCTCGGTTCTAAGCTAATCTCATTTCCAATTTATAAACCTTATGTCACCTATTTTTCATCAACCCAATACATCCATCCATTAATCACTCCAAATCATTCTCATGCCCCAACTAATTTATCATTTGTATAATCATCAAATACAATCTACTCACATCATATCAATTCCCCACCAATTTCTATCAATAATTCCTTCATACCCCTTCTATCGTTTGTCATTGTTTTCCTTACCATCTATATCACCTATTATGCGTACTTGTACTCACAATGCACATTACTCCTCAATATGCGGTCTTACTACAACATGCTATTACTATAGTGCAAGTATTTACTAATACTAACTTTGCAATCCTCATCAACGCCCTTACTCCCAATATACCGATATCTCTTCATTAGACTTGATACTCCAAGTTCTACTTACTGTAATATCTCCTCAAGGCCTTTGTCATAATCTTCGTGATTTAAAAACCTTAATCATGAGGGTAACCCTTACATAAATTAAATGATCCCGTAAACTAATCACGTGTGAAGGGTCTAACAAATACTTCTTCGGCATAGCACGTGGAACAGACGGTGAACCTGCCCAAGATCTATTCAACTACTTTAAACGGTACCATAAGCCGCAAGTCACATGTTTACTTTCCCTACTCCCAAAATCACAGTATTGACTAGTTACTGTTTAAATATCATTGTAATATCAATTAATCCTTGTTCATGTAACTTTATATTTTTCCTAAGTCATACCTATTTCCACTTATCCCCTAATACTGATAGTACCATGATTAGCCTTTACAAATCTCACAACTATCTCTCGTGAATTTCAATTCATAAGCGGTATCGTTGTCTTACCTTCTTCATCTATTTTCTCACAATCCCATTAAGTCACCATTAATGCAACCTTATCACAATATTATTCTTTCTCGCGCCTTATATTGATCCACCTTGATGTCAAGACTACATTTTCTACTTAACTCTTCCCTACCATCATTCCAAATCGTTTTAACAATACTATTCACTTATACAATCTTCAAATTTCACATGCCTCCCTATTCGTAAATTTATTTCTTACCTCTCCTAATGCAGCGCATCTTTCACCCATCAAGTTTACCTTCAAATACTCATCCATTTTTGTTACACACCAAATTTCAATTTTTGATTGCACACCTCTATTCGGTAGATTCCTACTTAATCTTTCCAAAAATCTCGTTCTTCCTTTACAAAGCATTATTCTAGCCTCACTTTCTAACAATTACTTTTAGCCTTAATTCACCCATACTCAACACCATATTATTATCATGTTATGAATACACTTATACCACAACACACATTTCTACTCATAATACTCCTTCCTACCTTACCTAACTGTGCCTATCTCACTAACATTATTTGCCCTATAGTTCTCAACAACTTTTCCGATAGTGGTGTAACTAGTTTTATTACTTGATCTGTCTCAATAAATTTCTAGCTCCGATAAGTGTGAAAAATCTTAGCAACAATATATGATCTAAAGAAATCAATATTAAATAGAACTCCAATTTCTAACATCATAATTAAAAATCGTACCTTCTAAAACATTGTCGAAAATAGTTGGTTCCTCTTGGGTCACAATCCCTGCCTGCGACTGTGATAGATGGCACTCTCTCCTAATATGTCCCACTTGACCACACCCATAACATGTTAATGACTTTGTCTTTATAGATTTCTGTGGAGTGGGCAATCGGTAAACTAGAGTCTGTACTCTCTGGACCTGCTTCATTGGTTCTCTTGGCCCTATTAGCCTCGTTGGAGTTCCAACCACTTTATAGCTCAGTGATGAGGGCACCCCGCAACTCGGTGGTGTAGTAGCTCCATACTGTGCATACGTAGATCCAGAGGCAGTTGGCTTCGAATACATTGGTCTTTTGGCCAGGTCTGGTCTGGAAGGAAGAGAGGTCGGGGGTTGACTGGTCTATCCCTGGGATATTTGTAATTCCATCCCCCCTCGTTTTCGACCGCTAGTTCGATTCGCTTGTGATGCTATAAGCATGCCATCGACCTTGTTAGAATCCGGTGACCTTATTGTTCCTTGAGTTGGCCCATCTAACATCTTTCTGAGCCACGCATCTTTAATCGGTTGCCGTCGACCCGAACATTGCACCCCTTTGTGTCCCAACTTACCGCATTCATAACATGCCACTACTTTTTCCTTCGATGGATTTAACATCATATGATGTTGTTTCTTACAAAATTCCTCCATTTCTTACACGGGTATTTCTATAGTCTCGCTACTTATGTATGGTCGTTTTCCTCGTGATCCTACTAGTCTCGTAATTGTCTGTCTCTTGTTGGATCCTAACTGCCCTTCTTCAAATAGGCTTGGAGGCGATGATTGTACTATCCTTATTTCTTCTCGTAGTCCTCCCTATGCTGGGATATCTACTCTATGGTTCTTTTGGGATTCATCCTTAAAATAGTGGTCGAGCTTTTCTTCTATCTTCTCTAACCTCTTTGTCAGTTGCCCCACTATAATCATTTGAGCCTCAAACATCTCTGATTGTCTCTTTTCCATGCGTGCTTGACTTTAGGATAATTTCAAGACTACTTCTATTAACTGTTCTATCTTGGTGAGTTTACTCGACCCAGGTAGGTCTTCCCCACCACTTTGACTCCGTGTCATGGGTCCAGTTGTAACTCTACTTCCTTGCATCTTTCCTAACCTGCGAGTTCAGTAATCTACTATTTATCAGAAGCAAGGCACTCCTTAGATCCATGTCAACATCATTCTTACGAAAGCATTAACCACTATTATAATAAGGAATCTAGTAATGAACACAATTTTCATCATTATAGAATGAACCTAGGATCTTATCTTAGGTTTACTAGGTTCTATAGACTTCTAGACACGGAAGAGTTCGCAATCCCAATACGGAATCACTGATAAGCTCGGATATTGGAGTCCTAGTAACACTCTAGGCTTACCTCTAACGTTGTGGTATCAGCCTATTTTTTAAAATATAGTCGACCTGTATCCCAAACGGATCTAATATTGTGCTCTGATACCATCTGTGACGCCCAGCCAAACGCTAACACAAATCCCAAGGCCAAATCCCAAGGTAGTAGGTGGCACCTCGAAATTTCGACATGGTCTCCTCTGTTTATGTTAGCGTTTCATGGAACTCAAACCTGATAAACCAATTTATAACAAAATCTGTATATAAAAATGTAGATACAGGAAAATAACAACGGAAAACTAATTACATCTAACATTTAAGTAGATCAGAGTGCGGAAGATTTATCAATACACAGGCTTACCAAAACACTCTCACTCTAACATAAGCCTAAACTCTCAATCCAAAAACTACATACATCCTGGGTGAAACTGACAACACTAAGGGATGTGGCCCTAGTGCTCACCAGGCAATAAACTCTGATCGTCGATCTGATCGTCGATCTGATCGACCAGATACTCCTCAATTACTGACTCTACGCCTGCCTCGGTAGTTGAAAGTGCTGAAACTAAAAAAAAATAGGAAGGAAAGAGTGAGTAACAATGGTTATCCAGTAAGTCCACAGTCAATTCCTACTAATAACCCTTCCTAAGCATGATCGAATAAAGCATACTGAACATTTTAATACATGCAAGGTTTTACAAGATAAAATACGATCAACTCGTACATATAGCCAGGGATGAGCAACTAAACAGTTTTAAAAATTACACATAACATCAATCATCCATACTCATTATACATTTTCCATTTTATGCAAATAATGTTGACAACATTGAAATAATAGACATGCTTCTCAGTTTGTAATTCGAAATATAACGACATATACATAATACAAATGGTGGAGTATTGGAATTAAAGAGTTGGGATTCACGACTGGATCGCTCTCAGTCGGGACATGATATTCCTCAATAACATTGTAGTTCCTGATTTTGTGGCTGGTCGTGTCTACCACGCTTGCGACACCATTTATCCGCCTCAGGCTGGCCGTTTGACGTGATCGCAAACAATGGGTCTCTTTTCGATGTGTCAGAACGTTCGACTACTACTAGATTGTTAGTGATCACTGACCAATCATCTTCGTCTATGCCTATCAGGCGTGCATGTGATTCTCAAATGACACTCCACTCGTATACGACCACGTTTACAGTACACATTCACTGGTAAAGATAAGAAAAGAAGGGACCCGGATTCCAGTTGTGACTCCATTCTCATACGCGTCCCATACCACGTATGAGTTTGGTGGTCCCTACCATACATCTCAGGATAGTGCACCCCTCCGGATGATGTGACGCACTATCCCTTCAGGCATTCACAAACCCTTTAACAGCTCACAAAATAACTACGTATATATATGATTTTCCATTTAAAACAAAAGAGAAATTAACAAAAGAGGGTTGAGAAGGGATATCCAGTTCCTACCATGCAACTGTGGCCACCCGGCCTAAAAATAAATGACAGTACTCAGCGCACGCGCTAACATAATCGGAAATAAATATGCAACCCTTTCATTAATAACCTGGATATCCTTTCACCAACCTACACACAACATACAATGTAAAAGGCAGACATCACCCCTCGGGTGTGATTCTGACAATTTACCGTTTCATCCCTTTCCCATTCTTTCAACATTCTCATTTTTCGTCTTCTAAAATCAAACCATTTATTTTCAATTTTTCAAAGTCACTTTTGGTCTTTCCATCGAAAATCATCAAAGTTTATTCAAAACAAGGTTCCGGCGATACACAGTACCTAAGCTGGCCAAAATGGTAAAAGCTGGTGAAAATTTTGGCTAAGTGTTGGAAACTCAATTTTTCAAAGTTCTCGAAATTGAAAATGGTTTTTTTCGAATTGAAAGTTTTGAACACGAGATTCGACACCATACAGTTTTTATAGTTTAATTCAAAATAACGCGAAAGATATTAACTTTTGAAAACTTGTCGAAAACGTCAAAATTTACGTTTTGTTCTTGAAACCAAAATTTGGATTTTGATCCTTTGAGATTTGGATCTTGAAATCATTCTCATTGTTCCGAAATGGGGGGTAAAACCTTAATTTCATTAAAGAAATTAAAGTAAATGAAAAGTAAAAATTAAATAGGACATTTACTTAAATGTTTTTAATGAAATGAAGGGTGTGAAATCAAATATAGGCAATGGGGAGGTTAAACCAAAAGTCAGAACACTGTTCTGGTGAAAACTGTGTCTGTCGGTGGAACCAACAATTTACTCATCAACAGATGTCGGTGGGACCGACGGTTCTGCCGACAGTATAAAATTTTCGACGGTTCTTGATTTCATCGGTGACAGAAGCTTCATTCTGTCGGTGGGACCGACAGAATGCCTTCGATAGGTGCTGGTGGCACCGACCCTACCCGCCTATAGCCTGAACCTCACTCGAACTTTCGAGTTTTCGATCCCCTTTTTCGATTTCTTCTCCCATTCTTCTCACCATTCGACCCACCCACGAATTCGTAGTTAAAACTTGATAAAACATCATCAAAGCATCTACTTCTACCATGATTTTGAAATCAAACAACAACTTTCTACGATTTAAATGCAAACAATAAGTTTTGTTTCAAAACCCTAAATGCGCATTTGAGAAATCTAAAGTTACCAATAGGAATTGAAAGTCCCTTACTTGGTTGTGGATGCTAAGGATACAAGCTAGCACTACAAATCAGGATTGGATGGCTCGAGAGTCGAGGTTGGGCTGACTTGGATGCAAAACGAGTGAGGGTTTACAAGGTATCTGACAATGACGTTTTCCTTCTTCTCTATAATGAAGTATAGACCTAGCTCCTAACTCAATGAAGCCCTCGGATGGAAGATGTTAAGGTTTACTCAAGCTACCCGGCTAGTTTTGATGGAGGATGGGGAAAATGAACAAGAATGGGTAAGTAAAGATGGTGAAGTTGTAGCTCTCGACGTGGCCGACAACTTTGTCTTCTTCGTCGAGGTTCAACTCGGTTTCGTTTGCGCACAAACTTGATGGCAATGGGTCGAAACCCTTGGATTGAAAGTGGTTGTCGTTTGGGGTTTCTTAGAAAAGGAGAGAAAATGAAATAAAATAAAATCAGATTTTTCTTTTATAACACAGCTAAGGGCATACTTGTAATTTTCCCTCATTTCTAGTTTCGATCATAACTTAACTATTCAGTCTCGGAAAGCGACAAACGAATATACCATTTCAAATAATTTTTCGTTGTGGTTCTAATGGTATTATCAAATCTTTCCGATTCTTGCTCTAATGAAATTCCACTATTTTGAGTCCTACTTAATGCGAAATTCGAGGATTTATTAACTTTTTTCCTCGAACTCGAATTCGAACTTGCTTACAGGCTAATGTATACATTCCGATCATTTTGAATCTAATGGCGATGTCGATTTTCCTCAAAATTAATCATAGAAATATTTGAGTATTTTACTCTAAGTCTCTCATTCGATATTTCCCTCCAAATCTCACCATTTACTTTCCTCGAGATATGAGTTGAAAATCTGGGGTGTTACACCTCCAATGAGTAATCGATGCTAGTGTCAAGGAGTAAGAGGGCGCCGGAAATGAGGAGCGTGCTCTCAGGATTGAGCTAGAAGCTACCTTTATGGAGCTGTGGGTAGGCAAGGCTCTTGTATCAGTCATATCGTCAGAGGATACTCTAGTACCCGTTCTTCCTGTTCTTGCTCCTACTAAAGGCGGCAACAAAACTTCCCTCCCTTTCGATCCCACCAATATATCTCCCCCTTAGGAAGATATTATACCCAATGACCTAGTTGAGGTCTATGCCCTTGTATTTTTTTCCATTCTACAATGCACTTATGAATAATAATGAACATTTTTCCTTTTTAAAGAGCTTAATATGTCTTCTTTCTTGTTTGACCTTTTATACTTAGATAAATTTCCTTTAGCACATAGATCGAAGACCTTATCTTATTGTACAACGACCGGCTACCTCAACCAGCCAACCACATTTACTTAGGGAGGCTTTGCAACTTACTCATCTTATTTAATAAGGTTCGGTTCCCTTAATGGACTGACCTGTGTACCTTAGAAAATTTTACCAATTCACTCATTGCACCGAACAAGGGTCAGTCTTCCAATGAACTGACCCTTTACCTTTGATGGTTTTTGCTTTACTCTTACTCACAGAGGGAAACTCGATTCCCTATCGAACTGTCCTTTTTGCCATAGATAATTTTAGTTTCACTTACCTCATAGAGTGACGGTCAATTTCCTATCAAATCAAACTTTTTGTGTTAGATAATTTTAGCTCCACTCACCTCATAGAATAAAGCTTGGTTCCCTATCGAACAGACTTTTTTACCTTAGATAATTTTAGCTTGACTAACCTTATCGAGTGAGAGCTCGATTCCCCAACAAATTGACCCTTTCAATGGATAGAAAGTAACATTTAGATGATACCTTTTTGCTATAGATTCCATGCTTAAAAAATAAACATTTTTATAAAGTAACAAAAACAAATTGGAGACCTCCCCCTCAGAATCATTATAAAATAAAATTCAACTAAACCTTATCGAATTATAAAGTGAATTCTTATTGAAAATTAAAGAAATCCCTATTGTTAAACTACTAACCTTTATTGATAATACTTTCTTAGATTAAAAGCATTCCAAGGTGATTCTATTGAATCCTCGACCATTATCCTTAGATGGTATGCCCCTGCCTTTCCGAGTCTATGTATAGTATAAAAGCCTTCCCAATTTTCATTGAGCTTCTGCTCACTAGGAGCCTGTGTGTTCTAGAAGACCTTCCTCAGAACAAAGTCTCCTAACTTGAATACCCTTTAGTGCATCTTTTGATAGTAAGATTTCTTCAACTCCTAATGATATCGTTTGAGCCTACAAAACAATATGAAATTATGCATGTATGCATGAAGAAATGTGTTAAGTGAAAATTATTATGTAATGTGGACCAATTGAAGGGCTTTAGATTCATAATTGAAGTTAGTTTGAGATTTTGAAAATTTTGGCTCTTTCTAATAGGTTTGTGAAAATTGGGGTGTTTACATATATAATAGATATGGGGCAAAATCCAAGTAAAGAAATGAATTATAAAGAGTTTACGATTTGTCCATTTCATTTTTTATTTGTCATTTTGATGAAAAAATTGTGTTGGAACCAAAATCGCAAAATAGAACATAATTGAGTTACAATGTCGAGTTCAATTTTTTTTAGTGTCAAACTCAGTATTGAATAATATTATGAACTCAATAATAATTAAATTATAGTGGATCTCGATACTTAATAATAGAATAAACTCGATGGTAATTAAATTACAATCGAACTCGGTACTAATTTATTTTAAAACCGTTAAACTTGACAATATTTGAACTTGATGCTAATTTTAAATTTGTATGATTTATTTCTTTTCTATAATAATTATTACTCTTTTTAGGCAATAGAACCATTAAAAACATGGTTCCATCAACAAGGAAGATGGTTCCTGATCAGTGTTTCAAAACACTGAATTACCAACACTTTTCCTAAGCATTTACCACGATTTCCATTCTTATTTTATTATTTTAGATGAGTAAGTATATTAAGCCTCAAATTATCACATTTCATGTTATACCATGTTAAATAGACTTAATTACACAAAATAATTGTAAATATCAGAAAACTAATTGCGTGTGTTCACTGTATAGGTCAATGATCAACTTACCCAAATGGACACATCACTGAAACAAGAATGTAATGCAATCAAGAAATCAGATCAAACATGCAGTGAAAAAATGAAGCCTTAATGCTTCGAGAACATTGCGACAGATTGAATTCTCAATGTGACGTAGTCCTCCTAGGTTGGCTCACTCTAAATTTTCTCCATGTTGCTTCATACGTGAGATTATACGCAAGAGTGATGGCAACTATATTTAGATCATTCAAGAACATCACAAGTCTATAAATAGATCATTTTCCCAATTAAGAAAGAGTCCTTAGGTTCTTGTCCCTGTTTTTCTTCCCTCCTAATGTCCTTAGTATTTTCTCTGTAATTTTCATTTTCTAGTTAGGTTTTAATTCAGAAACTTCTATAATTTCTCAAAAAGATAGGGTATCTTGGTTATCACGAATACAGGTGTTATTTCTCTTGTATCCTTTCCATGACCATAGGCTAGACTCCTTCCATTAGTGAGAAGAAGAAGCTTAAAAGCAAGCTTTAATTCTGTGTTATTTCTTTATCCTTTCATACCCTTTATAATGTTTATAGGATTCACTTCAAGATTTTGTCCAACTCTAATAGATCAAAGCTTTAGTTGAATCTCTACACCTTATATGCTTTACTTAGATGTTTTATGCTTAGATGAGATTAAGATAGACCATTCTTAAATTAGATATTTGGTAGTAGGGACTTCACATATTAGTGAATGAAGGAGTCCTAACTATAGTGTTTCCTCAAAAGCTTCATACCATACCTTCCAACTCAAGGAGCTCTCACCAAACCCTTGTGGTTGAGTGAAAAGAAGGATAAATTCAAATACCATTCCATATGCTAATAATAGGTTATTCTAATCACTAATGGATGTTTTATCTTTTGTTACTTAATATAATTTCATTTTCTATCGCTTTAATTTCCAACAACATTTTGCTCTCCATTTTGTTTCACTAAAATACAAAAACAGGTTTGAACTATAACTTAGATTTACTTAAATTCATGCTAACTTAGTAACATCCCCCATTTCTCTTGGGTTCGATCCCTTATTTACCTACAAGTTAAAGGAGGGTATGAATATAATTTCTGATGAAATGACAACGACAACATCATAATTTTGATACCGCTACTGGAAAAAAGTATAATTGTTCTAAGTTGGTTGAAGTTAATTTGTTCTTTTTCTTTTTCTTTTTTTTTTTTTTCTATTTCTATTTTATGTCGATCCAATTTTTTTAGAAAATCAAAAAAATCTGTGCTCATTACAATCAAGAAAACAAACTAAAATCTATGTGAAAATTTCAGGCACAAATCCCTAGGTTTCAATATGACGTAGTACACTGTTTACTACACCACATTGATTCTAGAAAGTTGAGTCTTCACTTTTTGATACTATTCTTATTTCTTATTCTAGATTGTAGTGGTAGGTTCAGCTTTGATACTCTATTTTTTATAAGTTGGAGAATTTTTGGACAAGAAGATCAAGTTCAATCCATTAGATCCAAGATTCATTCTATCTTGTTGAGTTTTTCTTTATTTTAGTTAGGTTTCATTTCTATTTTAGATCTATTTGTATTAGGAACGTTGTAAAATTTTCCTTAGTTCATTAATTATCTAAGAAGGTTTGGATTGTAATAGACTAGGAAAGGATAACAGTTGGATTATACCGTTATGGCTCATTAGGTTTGTACACCAAATTTGGAGTTGGTGGCCTAAGTCAACTCAACCTGTCTTCACCCTGTCTAACACTAGAGGTAAATTTGAAACACCCACACCTCTCATTGCTAGTGGGTTACTACTTACCTTTGTTTATTATTTTTCACTTTGCACTTATTTGGATTAGTTAATCAGGTTTAGTAAAGAGCACCCCTCTTCTAGGGATGACACCATAAAAGAAAGATTAATGGTCATTACCAATTCCTTGCTCTAATTAAGAGAATCAATTCAATAGTCATCCAATAAAACTAATTAAACTCAATTAGACTTGACTATAGAGCCCATGAGCTCAATAAGAGAATTCTACTTCAAGTTGTGCCGATTACGCTTCTTGATCATATTTAACATCTAGTAAGATTTTGCCCTTTTAAGGGGATAGACTCAGTCTATTCGAGAAAGGAAGGCGATTTAAGAGTGCCATTATTTATGCATTGTGAGTCGCCTTCGATATAGAGATCCGCATGATTTGAATTTGATTTCATAGAATCAAGTTGGAAGGCTAGTTGCACAATTTTTAACCAGTTAAGAGTTGTCTAGAGTTAGGCGGATGAGTACATGCAAACATTCCCGAGGGGAATAGGGCCAAAACCATTTGGATTGAAGTCAGAAGCTTCTCGAGAAACTGTCGTTGTCATCATGAATCACATTAACCTTGTTGAGATCCTCATGGATGTGAATCAATAGTCGAATATATTTTCTAACATTATTTCAAGAGCCATGACTCTAGAAGTCCTATCAACTAGCGTAGCAGGAAACTATAATGGAGCTCTTCAAGTGATGACAGCAGAATTTCAAGTCCCTTCACCTATGATCCTGACTCGAGAGAGTTTCTTTGTAAGGTATTGTAAACAACATACCGAGGGGATTTGGGTGGTGGTCGATGTTTCCTTGGACGTAGTCCGATATTGATGTCGAAGAAGGCCATTAGGTTGTTTAATTCAAGAAATGCCAAATTATTACTCCAAGGTCATATGGGTCGAACATGTAGAAGTGGATGACAAAGCAATTCACAGTATATATAGAACACGGGTTAACTCTAACCTTGGATTTGGAGCGAAGCGATGGGTTGCTACCTTAGATCGACAGTGCGAACGCCCTGCAAGTGTTATGGCTAGTAATATGCCAACTAGAGATATTAGTATGATAATAAATCAAGAAGGGCGAAAGAGTATGTTGATATTGCAAAGAGTAGCACCGATACAACAGGCTCTTTTGTAGTTTATGCTCCTATTGATATTGTTGCAATGAATGTGGTTCTAAATGGGGGCGACTCAGATTATGTAGCCCTCCTGCCTTCAGATTTTGGTTGATTCAACTCCAACAGCAAAACTCTCTCTTGGATTTGTGACAACTGTTTGCTTACACCGTTGAAAGGATCAAAAGCGTATTTCAAGGGACAATGCATGAATTAAATTGGTTAACTTATAGTAGAAATAGAGTAAGATCAACAAAAGAAGACAATGAAGAGTGGATTAAAAAAAATTAAAAACCTTTCGAGTTCCACTCAACTCCGATTTGTCAAAACACGACCAAAGAAATAGTCGGATTTCAAAACTCATCAAATTTTCATCAACTCCAAGATTTCACACGAGCTTCGCGCCATCGAAATCAAGGAATTAATAAGGCAAAACTCTGTTAGACCCCATGTTCGATGCGTCATTTTCCACAAAATTCATCAGTTCAATCAGTATTCCGAAGTTGAGTTTTTACAAAGTTTTTCCGACCCGTACAAATAGGGGTTTAGTATATTCTTTGCACGCAATTCTTGCAAAGAAGGGCAGCTATAAATACCACAATTTGAACGGACCCCCACTCGAAAGGGCCTAAAAACAACAATCTTTCAATAAAATTTGCCAACGGGCATCAAAAGTACAAATCACTCAAATATAACATTTTGATCAAACCAAGGCCCCTGAGACCTCCTAGTGGTCTAGTGGGCCCACCAAAAGGACTGGACCTACCCTATACCTCTCCAACCTCCACCGCTCCGCTCCCAAAGTAAAAATACTCGATTTTTCAATAAATTCACCAACGGACCTAAAAAGCCCGATTTGCCAACACGTGGCGTTTTGATCAATCCAATGATCCCCAAAATCCCTAAAAAGATAAATAAATGCAAAATGAGACTTGATATACTCACCACTTTTCACAATCTTCACCGCACTGCTCCTGAATCAAAAATACCCCAAGCCCATCTAAAGCTTACGAGCCTTCAACACACATAAAATGCGTTTCTCACCTTAACCCCTAACCTAAATTTAATCCCACATCACGTAAAAACAGACCCACCTTTGAAAATCTAATCCAAAATGACTCCAACCAATTCCTAAAATCCAAAACCCATCCTAAAACCCAAGCCCAATACCCTTAAGCCCAAATCCATATCCAATTTATATCCAACCCACAACCCTAACCCATAAACCACTACCCACATCAAACCAATCATCACTTTTTCATCAAAAGTGAGACATGTCATCACCCCCATCTCACCTCTCTCATCAAACCACCAACTCCCATCACCTTTCTCTAAAAAATTAACTACCCCATTAGCTTTTCTCTAAAAAAATCACATCAACCTACACCTCCCCCTAACCTACTATCATCACCCCCTACTAACCAACCACTACCTTCCCCTAATCTACCATCTCTACAACCTAAACCTATACCCCTCCTCTCAAATCAAACACCTCCCCCTAACCTACTATTATCACTCCCTACTAACCAACCACCACCTTCTCCTAATCTACCATCTCTACAATCTAAACCTACACCCCTCCTCAAACACTCATTAACTCCCATTAATTAATCTAAACCCCTAATCTCCACACATCTTGCCACATGTCACCATCCCCCTCAACCTCCCAACCACCCTCTTACACCCCCCATTCTCTTAAACCAAACACCACTCAATTACAACCACCCTCTTAAACACCCATCATCTCACCTCACCAAACATTCCACCCAAATGGTTTGGATAAGATCCAAACCATTTGGATCAAAACACAACCCATTTACCTCCATTACATAATTATCCATCTCCCAACTCTTAATTTCATACCCCCTATCCTCAAAACTCATGCCATTCTCTACTCTCCCAATATTTCACCCCATCTTACCCTTAAAAATAACTCCCAAACTCTATAAAAACCCCCCTCATTCTCAACTCTCACTACCTAATGAAAATTTGAGAAAAATACTCTCTAAAAAAAACTCTCTACTCACCTCACTACCCTCAACTCTCAACTCACCTCCATTACATTCAACTCTCAACTCTCAACTCTCAACTTCTTTTCAAGCAAATTCAAGAAGGTCAAAGGGATTCATCAAGAAAAATCAAAGAAAGTCAACAAAGGAGCAAGGTGGGTTTGGACAAAAGAATACCCCCTCCAACTCCCCTCTTCTACTCATCCCTTTCTATACACCTTCACACATACCACCATGGTTTGAACCATCAAAGAGCCCTTTTTTCAATAAGAGTGCCCTCAATGGGTTGAACCAACATCAAAGCCCCTCATACTTGAGGGCACATATCGGATTTCTTGATTCTTTTTCTTATTTTATTTTTATTTTCAAAAAGGACTGAATCCAAGGTTACCACTAACGGTGGATGGAGTAGGGTGCCTAACACCTTCCCTACTCCATAAAATGAGCCCCCTTACCTAAAATCAAAAGTTGAACCAAATGAGCCATATGCGTACAAGAGTCACCAAAATGCCAAAATTGACATATTTTTCAAAAAAATATAATCCGGGTGACCATTCACACCCATTTCAAATGTGAATGGTGGCGACTCCAAAATCTCCCAAAGTGGATGATATATTCAAAATTAAATAAATCATGTGTCCACAATAGAACTCAACCAAACACCCCAAAATGTGTGCATTTCTCTCTACTTTTCCTACTCAATTCCTTTGATGTCTTGCATCTTAGTGATTGTTTAAGATCTCTGTTTAAATTTCATTTTCGCAAACAAGCATTTTTAAATGATAAATCAAGGTTAACAAAATTAAAAAATAATTAGTTGTACTAAATATGAATTCAAGAATAAAACCTCTAGAATTGTTACATATATTCATCGTATAAGCCTACATATATACATACAATATCCTTATCCACTAAGCATGAAGAGTGCTAGACACAAGCAGGTGGGATTTGTTTCCCAAAAAGGATTGCCTTAACATTGGAACATACAGATGTTGCAGCTCTATCTTCACTAGTATACTTCAAGTTGATATCACCAATCTCCACATCTTGGCATGGCACACCTTGGTTGCATAAGAGATTGACGACAAGTTTGGATGTAGATGTTCCGCTAATGTTTTTGAAGCTCACATTACTGATCTTAACCCGTGATGGAAACTAGAACCAAGAAAAATAATCACCAAACCACATAAAAATATAACTTGTTAGTGTCCATCGTTTAAAAATCATGACCATTTTTATTGGTGCTGATTAGAGTCGTATCTAAAAAATTTGAACCAATTGAGAATCAGAAACTATCAACTCTACAAATAGGGTGTCTGAGGGTTTGGTCTGAACCAAACACATTTAGTTTCTCAAAAACCTTAATCAAAACAACATATTCACTTCTATAACTTACAAGATTTATGACCATTCTCATTTCCTTTTTTTATTTGTTGTTCATTATTTATTTGTAGTCTTTGCTTCATTCTTATTCTCAATTAGATATCTTTTATGTTTTTCATAGCTTTAGTATTGGTTTAAATCTCAAATTAGATTAAGCACTCATTTGAGAATTGAAACCAAAGGTTATCCTTAATTTTTAAGGGCATTAAAAGTCCAACATCATTAGTTCATAGAAGTCTATTGATTTGATGGTCATAATCACATCGAATGATGTGAAAGACTATGATGAATGACAGTACCAACAATATATTTTATAATTATCTTACACATCTTTCTAAAATATGTTGTTTTTTCCTCTTACTTATCAGTTGTATGCTTGATGGAGAGGCTTAAAGTTCTAAGCAAATAGTGGATGTCGAAACCTAGGCTATCAATGGAATACATTGATGGTATAACGTCATTTATTAAATACTTGAAAATGAATAAATAGAATTTCGATAATGATGATCATTATTTTTGTCCTTATGTCAAATATAGTAATACCTTATCGGGGAAGAAAAATATAGAAACAATCACAGAACACTTAGTCTGTGACGGTATATATACTTCTTACACAAGATGGACATTCCATGGAGAATATTGCAGGGGCGGTGATCATGCAACAGTCGGGGCTAATACGTTTGTTCGTTAGTGTGATGAAAATATGATCCCAAGAATGGCAGACATGTTGAATGATGCGCTTGAACATTTTTCCAATGAAGAAGATGAAGTTACTTGTATGGATGAGTGTCCTAATAAAAACGATGATCAAGTTCATGATGATTTAACAGATGATACTCAATATCGCCAAATGATAGAAGAAGCGAAGCAACCCTTATATCACTCATGTCAAAAAGAGGATACAAAATTATCAGTTATAGTTGAGTTGCTGAGTATGAAGACTAGACATCAATGGTCTCAAAAAAGTTTTCATGAATTATTACAAATGATTAAAAAGATATTGCCACATGATAATTTCTTACTAGAGAGCACCTACTCCGCAAAGAAAATGATCAAAACTTTACGGATGAAGTACGTGATTATTCATGTATATCCTAATGATTGTACATTGTATTGGAGAAAGAATGAAGATAGATATAGTTGTCCAAAATGTGGCGAGTGCATATGAAAATCGGTTAATGAAAAGAAGTCGAGGACAAAACTTTTATCGGTGAAAATATTGAGGTATTTTCCATTAACGCAAAGGTTGAAACGAATGTATAGTATGCCATGGATTACGGAGAACATGAAATGACATCCTAAAAGAGGTCAATAATGAAAAAAGTTTATATGTCATCCAGTAGATTAATCCTGTTGGAAAGGAGTGGATAGTAAATGGAAAGATTTTGTTGTTGAGCCACATAATGTTCGGTTGGAACTTACAACAGATGGATTTAATCCATTTGAGATGAAAAACAACTCATACAGTTGTTGGCTTGTTATAGTTGTTTCATATAATCTGCCACCATCTTTATGCATGCAGAAGGAGTTTACGATATTGACACTTTTGATTCCTGGGAGAAATAGTCCAGGACATGACATTGACGTATACTTGCAGCCACTGATTGTAGAGCTAAATGAGTTGTGATTTATAGGAATTAGAATATATGATGCCAGCACTAAACATATATTTATAATGAGAGCAATTTTGTTGTGGGCTATACATGATTTTCCAGCGTATGATCATTTATCAGATTGTAAAACAGTGGAAAATTTGCATGTCCTATTTGTAGTGAAGGAACAGATTCAGTATGTTAAAACATGATGGAAAATTTACTTATATGGGGCACATAAAATTTTTAACTGATCTCAACCATCCTTTCAGAAGTCAAAAATCTTAATTTAATGGGTATGAAGAAAAAGAGAAGTAAAATCGTCATTTGAGCAGAGTTGATCTATTAATCAAGTTGGAAACAATTCATACAGAGTTTGAAAAATTAACAGGTAAGAAGAGGAAAAAGTCTATGAATGATGAGACTCCATAGTCAAACAGATCAATATTCTTTAACTTGCTTATTGGAAGGATTTGCCACTTTGTCACAATCTTGATGTGATGCACATTGAGAAGAATGTGATTGAAAATCTCTTTACAACAATTATGAAGACGAAAGATAAAATCAAGGATGGTCGTAAAGCTCGATTAGACTTGAAAGAAATGAAGATAAAAAAGAATTTGTGATTGATGAACATTAATGACAATGAGATTTTACGAAAAGCTCTTTACGAACTGTCTAATGAAGAAAAAAATTAATTTGTGAAACCTTGTAGGATTTGAAAGTTCCTGTCGGATATAGTTCAAATTGAAAAAAAAAATATGAGTTTACAAGAACTTCAATTGAAAAATTTTAAGTCACATGATTATCATATACTTATGCAACATTTATTACTGGTGTTGCTAATGTACGTGTTCAAGATGAAGAATCAGAAGCCGTTGCGTGCTGTTATTCGACAACTCTCGATATTTTTCAATGTCTTGTACTAAAAAAAAATCGATCGTATGGAGCTACAAAATTTTAAAGGACGTATTGTAGAAACAATGTGTGTATTCGAAAAATATTGTCCACCTTTGTTTTTTGTTTCTATGATACATCTCCTTATGCACTTGGTGAAGGAAGCGCTTATGTGCAGACCAGTTAGATATCAATGGATGTATCCTTTTGAACGGTATGAGGTGATCAATAAGCAATGAATATTTTAATTAATATCTTTATTTATTTTATCTTTTTCTAATTTATAAAATATTTTAGGATGATGAAGAGTTATAAACGATACCTAGTGAACCAAACATTCCTAGAAGGTTCTATCACAGAATGTTATCTCATGGAAGAAGCAATGATGTATGTTATGCATTACATACCTGATGATTTACGTAGAATAGGAAGTCATCAACGAGGTCAACATATGATTATAAATGATGACTGTGAACCTGCCTACCCTATTAACAAAAATGGGAAACGTTATGTTCTGAACAATATGGAGTATGAACAAGTTTGCAAATGGGTACTTTGTCAGTCTGCTGAGAATTCTCAATGGGAAAAGTATGCAACAACTCAAATTTATTTATATATCATATGAATCTAAACCTCATTAATTCATATTGTCTTCTATAGAAAATATAATGAATATCTTCAAAGTCTTGCGTTAATAACTAATAGTTGAAAGACCAGTTCACAACAGAGAAGGAAATGTCATACGCTCATTGGGTTAGAGAACAACTACTTGATGATTTCAGCCCCTCAATCACAAAAAGATTTGCTACCGGCCCAAATGCATCTGCAATTTTATATAACGCATATGTAGTAAATGGGTATGTTTTCTATACAGCGCAATATGAAATGAATTTATCAATACAAAACTCTGGGGTGTCAATGAAAGCTGTAACTAATTTCTGGGCGATTGCTAGAAATACAAATTATGTAGATCAAGAAGTTACTTATTATGGTATTGTAAAGAAAATATTTGAGTTGGACTACCTAGATTTCAAATAAACAGTATTTTATTGTGATTGGGTGCGTATAGAATATTCAAATGGGAATATGGTTGATCGAGACAAGAATTTACGATATGTTAACCTAGAGAGATAGATGAGAAATACAAAAGTGGACGATGAACCATTTATTCTTGTCTCACAAGCAACTCAAATTTTTTATTGTAAGGATCAAAGTCGGCCTAGAGAAGCTTGGCACATGGTTGCAGCAAGTAACGTGAATACTTTATCATCTGTTCTTAAAGAAGATATCATTGAAAACGATGATGAAAACTAATTATATTGGTACGTTATATATATTTATGAAAAATAGTGTATTATAATAGAATGATATACTTTTATTTCTTTCAAATATAAATTCATTGTTGATATTGTGTAATATTTCTACTTTGGTTGTTATTTAACTCACTATTTGATTTATTGCTTTCATTTTTAATCTTATTACTTTCAAATATCTATAGTATTTTTTTTAATGTTATTCTGATACAAGCCTTATGTCATTGATAGAGGATTCTAATAGCTCGTCGATGGAGAATTCTGATAGCTCATCGACATCGGATTCTGATAGCTTGACAACCTTGATTCCTACACGAGATAGTCATCAAAGTTTGTCGACATTAGATCCAAATTCATCATCTGATTCACACCTTCATCTGAAATTCAATATTATGGGACAATGCATTGGGGATAATTTGACAGACTTATCGACCAATATAGGTCGCTATGCGATGGCACATGTGCCACCTTTTTATTCTTTTTGGAGGAAGGTACCGACGGAATTGCTTGAACTTATTTGGCGTCTTCTCTAAGTAGTTTAAATATTCTAATTATTAGTTGTAATAATGATGAATATTTTCATTATATTATAATTGATTTATTTGTTCATATTTTGACAGTCCCATTACGACATTTCTGATGACTACAAGAAGTTCTGCTTATAGAAAGTTGGTCATGCATGGAAATATTAGAAATATCAATTGGGGAAAGAATATTGCAGAGTTGGTAATATTGATGCAAAATGAAAGTTGAATATGTCCAAAAGTAAATGGATCAAACAAGATGATTAGGAGAAGTTTGTTGATTTAAAATCAACATCGACTGACCCAAGAAAAATGTGACAAAATGAAAAAGCTTCGTAAGCAAAATAAAACTCCCCACACAACTGATAAAAATAGTATAACAAAAAAGGTAGAAGAAATGGTAAGTATTAATATAATTATTAATTTACATACTCTATTTCAAATGCTCATTAATTTATATTACTTTTGAGATTGTATGCATTTTTGATGTGGCACATTTTTTGTCTAAATAGAAAAAATATAAGACGAATGGTCGACAGCCCACAAGAACAGAGCTTTTCATCGATAGTCATACGAGGAGTAATGGTAGTGCTCTCACTCCTAAGTTAGCCTAATTTCTCGTAAGTAATGTCATTTTTTTGTCAAAATTTTCTTTCATTTTTGAAAATATTACTTATCATCGTAATGTTTTCATTGTTTTGTAGGGTCAATTAAACAATCTTATTAAAGAATATCCTAGTTTTTCCCATAAGGATATCGACCATGATCCTATTTCCATTGTATGAATGACTTATATTATTTAATTTTGTTTTTTTATTTATATACATTATATTAATCATAGTTGTGCATAGGTGTTTGAGAAAGATGGAAAAGGCAGAGTAAGTGGTATGGGGGGTGGAGTTTCAAAGACTTCATTACGTTATACAACTCAAAGTCGAAATTATACAGATAAGTTTGAAAGAGACATGGTTAACTTAACTCAACTAGTTCATGCACTAATGAAAGATAAGAAGAAGAAGAATAAGCACAAGAAGAAAAAAATCATCTGCATTTGAAGTTGGAGGTCTTTCTATTCAAGTAAGTTGTAAAAACACTTTAAGTTTAGAGATTCTTCATTTAATTTTTCATTAATATTTAATTCATATAAATAATGAATTTCAACTTACATATCTAATCATAAACAATAATTCTATTTTATAAGCGACATCAGATGTAAAGAACCAATATCAGAATTATTACCATCATTGAATAATGGTACGGTATGCTTATTGATGAACTTTAGAAGGAATGTGATCTACGCCAAAGGAGCATTAGTAGATCATGAGAAGCCAGATATGGAGTATTATTCAATTTGTATCGATAAGATCATTGACTCTTCGGCTGAGCTAATGGATAGAGCTGGACCCCAAAGGACTTTACTTGATATTCTTTATGATTACATTGTGTTGTGTCGTGTTTTATATGGTTTTTTGTATTTGTATGGGGAAAATAGTTGTTTACAAAGAACAGTATTCTTGGGCTTCTCTCTTGTTAATTGTTTGTTTCTGCTGTTTATTTAGGAAAGTTTAGGTTAAAAGTTATAGCAAAGATTTAGGTGAAAAGTCATTTACAGTTTTGTGTGTGTGGTTTTCATGCAGATATATAGTGTGAAGAGCACTGACAAAGAAGCAGGTATTTAGATTTTTCTCTTCATAAGAACCCATAATTTTTTTAGACTTTATTACATTGATATATGTGAACATGATCTTCATGACATTGTTTTTTCCAGTTTGACATAGTTCCACCCGATGCAAGAATGTCCGTAAGTTCATGGTGAGGCGGAAACTATAAATAGGATTGTGGGAGAGGAACTGATTAGGAAAAAGAACACCGAGACTATAAAGATCAATCCATGGGCGCTGGCACACTTGAATGCAAAAGAAGTCTCCAAGGTTGCTGCGGAGGCAAGGAAGAAGTCTAAAGTCCTTCAGCCTATGGTGAGGCAGGACGTGCCTTTGGGGCTAGAAACAGACAGCAGTAGCTGGATGGTACCCTTGGCAGCTAAAACTACTGATGATCTTGTTTCAGGAAATATCAACCAGTTTGGCTCCTCTACAACATAAAGCATGGAATGTGTTTCAGGTAAGCCAGACAATGTCATCTCCTGAAAGCAGTCTAGACTCACCCGATCTCCACCCTTTCTGTGTTTCGTCATCAAGAACGGAAGAGGCACGAAGGCTCACAACTCTTTCAGATTTTGGTGCTCAAAAGGGAATTTTGTTGTCAAGGTCTACGAGCTATGGATACGAGGCATCGGGAGGAGAAGATAGTGTTCGGGTCCCCTCCAGAACTACTCATAGGTCAACAAACTGGAGTAGCCTTTTCAACTTTATGGGATCATCTACATGGAGTCAAACAACATAAAACTTTGAGTTGGCCAACTAGAACCAATGAACTTTGGGTGTTTTTCGATCTCCAAAAGTTGAAGGTGAAGATTTAAAATTCTTTCATTTGTGGTACAAGGGGTTCCATACTCTTGAAGACACCCCCCCATAACGAATCCCATCTTTGTCTACTAGAATGGTTATTGGATTTCGATGGCGAGAGGTCTTTCAAGTTACTGTGGAATCTAAATTCAACTGAGAAAACACTCATTGTATATGATTGAACTTGGTTGTTTTAGGTTCATGCCATTAAGACTAACTAGATATTTTTTAGACTTCATTACATTGATGTATGTGAATATGATCTCAGGAATTCTTCCAACATGTGACCTTAAAATTTTGACTTATATAAGTATTTTTTTTTTAAATAAATCGTATTATTCTTTGATACTATAAATTGAATGCAAATTGGTGTGGATGAAATGGGATGGGATATGGATATGAATGTGTGATTTTTTTCGCACGTATAGGTTGAAGACAAACATTTGGGCACGAAAAAAAGAGTTCTAATTGGTGTTTAAGCTAATTCGATGACCTTATGAAAGCGCCCTCGATCCGCGGGGTGCGCGGATCCGCTTTTGACCCTTGAGGTTTGGGAGTCGCCACCTAGTTATTACGGTCTAGGAACCAAATTGACCCTAAAGTGGATAGAAACTAATCTACTACAGAAAATCCGAATCTGGGGATCATGTTACGGGGTTGGAAGGTGTTAGGCACCAACCCCGCCCGGCCATTGCCGGTCTCTACTTATCTCAAATAAAGTTACATCGCTAATGACAAACCTAGATTAAAAAAATAATAAAAAAAACTTACCTTCGATCTGCAAAAAGTGTTATTCCCTCAGATCTGCTGAGAATGGCTCCTTGTTACCGTATTCCTTACTTCGTTCTATCTCTGGATCTGATTCCTGATCTCCGTAGGTAAGGATCTCCTTCTTGGATCTGGGTTTTCGAATTTGTTATGGATTTTGGGATGTTTTGAGAGGTTTTTGGGGTGTTTTTTTAGGCTACTAACTGAGTTAGGCAAGGTAGGGGTGTTAGGGAGGGAAGTTGGGGCTCCAAAATTAGGGTTTTGGGGAGGCTTATGGAGGCTTCTTTACCTACTTTTCCTAGGGTTTTTTCTTTGATACGAAAATAGGGTGTGGAGGCTCCTATTTATAAAGTTTTTAGAAGCATTAGGGTTTGATTTGGGGGTTTTTTAGGGTTTCAATTAGGGTTTTGACTTAGTCTTTAGGGTTTTAGGGTTTTGACTTTAGTCTTATGAGATGACTTGATTAGGGTTTTGATTTAGGGTTTTTGACCTTGGTCTTATGAGATTGACTTTATTAGATTAGGGTTTTGATTTGGGGTTTGACCTTAGTCTTATGAGATTGACTCGATTAGTTTAGATTAGGGTTTTGATTTAGGGTTTTGACTTGAGTCTTATGAGATTGACTTTAATACTTGACTCTAGTCTTACTTAATTGACTTTAATTTTGACTTTGGTCTTATTTGATTGACTTTAATATCTTGACTTTAGTCTGCTTGATTGATTTTAAATTTTTGGAGAACCCCTTTCTATATCTTTAATTCTTTGGACCCCCAAATGGAGGGGTCCTTAAAGAAATATCCCACGAACCCTCAACACTTTGCCTGAGAGTCCAATTAATCGAGTTTTTAGGTTCAACTTTTTAAATTAATTTCATTAATGTTTCACTTTAATTATTTAATGGTTTTATTTAGTAATTTTCGAATTTTTTAATTATGAAAATTGTGAAATTACCGGTTTACCCCCAGAGAGGACCTTTTCACGTTTCAAGTCGATTTTTACTTGTTCTAGGATATTTTAGAATCAGGTTTTAGTTCTAAGAAATTCAATGAGAATGTTGGTTTGTGTCATTTATGAAAATTATGTGAAAATTATTGTGAACTTTATGAGGGGCATTTTCGTAATTTTGTCAAATCTGTTAAAATTGGTTGAATAAATGTTGTGAAATGATTTATTGGTTCCGATTTTTATTTTTTGTGTTCGAGAGAGTTTTCCTACGCATACCGTAGGCTCTAGGGTTGTTTTGAGGTTAGGGGTATTTTGGTAATTTAATCATTTTTAGGATTTTTATCGTGAAGCTTCTTTTTGGTTTGCAGATGATGATTTCTATGTTTCTGGGGTCGTATTTTCCTAGCGTAACGTGGTTTCTAGTTTTGTCAGTTGGAGATACCTCATCCGGATTCTGAAACATATCTGGTAACAAAATAAAGCATTGGAATAGACATCCATCATTGGGAACCTTTTCGATCGGTTGACGAGTGATTAATCAGGCGGATGCAAAAATGGGGTGTCTACAGATGCCCCTCTTTGGCAGAGGGTTGAAGCAACTAGATAGCAAATCGTTTTTGGTAGAAAGTGCGATAATCCGAATGCCAAGTTAGTGACAGTTCATTTTGCAGCCTGATTTAGCAATTCGTCGGGGTGTTCGGATCCTTGAGGGTTAAACTCTCCCCGAACTAAAAGGTTTTCAGGTCCTCAAGCGAGAGCTCACTGATGGCGTCAGATCCTTGAATTTTAAAGAATCTCCCTGACTAAAAGAACAAGTGTGCAAGTGTGTGCACTGCGTGAAACTGAGTAAAATCTGAGCATAAACTAAGCATAACTGAGCATAAATTGAGCATAAAAAAATTGAATGTCTTACTTTACCTACCCTGGGTGAAAGAGTAATAAACAATTTTTTTTGGAAAGTTTCTCTACCTACTCGGGGTGAAAGAGTAATGAACTATTTTTTCTAGGAGTCCTACTCTACCTACTCGGGGTGAAAGAGTAATGAATTCTTTTTCGGGAGTTCTACTCTACCTACTCGGGGTGAAAGAGTAATGAACTATTTTTTCTGGGAGTTTTACTCTACATACTCGGGGTGAAAGAGTTGGACTTATTTTCTGGGAGTTCTATTCTACCTACTCGAGGTGAAAGAGTAATGAACTATTTTTTCTGGGAGTCCTACTCTACATACTCGGGGTGAAAGAGTAATGGACTTATTTTCTGGGAGTTTTACTCTACCTACTCGGGGTGAAAGAGTAATGAACTATTTTCGGGAGTTCTACTCTACCTACTCGGGGTGAAAGAGTAATGAACTATTTTCTGGAGTTCTACTCTACCTACTCAGGGTGAAAAAGTAATGAACTATTTTTTCTGGGAGTTCTACTCTACCTACTCGGGGTGAAAGAGTAATGAACTACTTTTTCTAGGAGTCCTACTCTACCTACTCGGGGTGAAAGAGTAATGGACTAATTTCCTGGAGTTCTACTCTACATACTCGGGGTGAAAGAGTAATGAACTATCTAAGTATAATCTGAGAAAACCCTCGGCGATATCTGACTAAGCATAATCCGAGAAAGCCCTCGGTGGCAACTGGTTGAGCATAATCTGAGCAAACCCTCGATGACATCTGGCTGAGCATAGTTCGAGCAAACCCTCGGCGGCATCTGAACATAGTTCCGAGAAAGCCCTCGGCGGCATCTGAGCATAATTCCGAGAAAGCCCTCGGCGACATCTGAGCATAATTCCGAGAAAGTCCTCGGCGGCAACTGAGCATAATTCCAAGAAAACCCTTGGCGGCATCTGAGCATAGTTCCGAGAAAACCCTCGGCGGCATCTGAGCATAATTCCAAGAAAACCCTTGGCGGTATCTGAGCATAATTCCAAGAAAGCCGTTGGCCCTTGGCTGCAACTGAGCAAAATTGGCGAAGGAATGAAGGACTTTTGGGAAAGAATGAATGAATTTGGAAAATACTGATCAGAGTAAATTGAATAAATCTGGAAGATACTGAATCTGGAAGAGAAATGATCGAATCTAGGAATGATTGGATCTGGGAATACCATATTAGTTGATCTTTGGACACAGTCAGATGTGAGATCCGAAATGCTTTTGTTTGAACCTCAAGGATTTATCCAAAAGTTTTATGAATTTAAAACCTGAGTTTTTATTTCTTTTGAACCTCAAGAGTTTTTCGAAAAACTATTATCAAGAGGGTAACCTTAGGTTTGAAGTTCTCATCATCTTTTAGGATTAACATTGCTCAAAAACAAAATGCCCCTAGTTTGACAATGTACGTGGCATTGAACACATCATTAAAAAAAAATGCCCCTAGTATAAGGGGGGAAATTACATATTTAGAGGAAAAAGAAAAATGCCCCTTGTATGAAGGTTTGAAATATTTGATTACCACAAGTGGCAAAAAGATCCAACTTTTAATTTTGATTAATTTTATTAAAGATTTTGAGTCAGGCTCAAGAGAACAAAATATTTCCTTTTGAGACTCATCATAGAATTCACCATTCTCTCCATTGGTTCATTTTGGGAAGTAAGAATTTTCAGATCGATCGTAGACAAGATACTTGTGACTTCTGAATCTATGCCTGGTTTAAGCTGAGTATTGAACTTGATTATTCGGATTTCTGATGTTTCAGCTCGAACTGCTCTTAACTTGGGATTTTCCTCTATTATTTTTTTTGTATTGCTCTAACTTTTGCCTAGATCGCCTTTCCAGGTTTTCAATCTATCGAGCTTGCTCTAACTTTTGCCTAGATCGCCTTTTCAGGTTTTCGATCTAGCGAGCTTTTTCTTTTTTCTTGGCTCTGATTGTTACCAAAGTTGTCCTTTCAGATTTTCAACTTTGCGAGCTTGCCTTAATTTTTGCCTAAGTCGCCCTTTTTGGGTTTTCAACTTAGCAGGCTTCATCATTTTTTTTTTATATCTTTTTCTTCTCTTCTGAAGTTCTAGAATTACTGTCTGATCATGCTTCGCTACCTTCCTTGACTTTTTCACACGGTACTTAGGAGGACTTTTATAGGTAGGCTTGAGACTAGGTATAAAAAGAAAAGAATTTTGAGGCTAAAAAAAAACCCAAATGCCCCTTTGTGGCATTTCATTTAAAATTTTTATCTTGAAATTTCTTCCCCATTTTGGATGATATTTCTTTTTCTTTTGAATTTTTTTCTTTTTAGATTTTTCTTTTGTCGGGGAATCTATATATATATATATATTTTTTTGATGTGGTCGGGCCTGAATTAACTTCTCAAGTTGCCTACGTACCCCAAATTTTTGGGATCAGACCAAAACGTAGTTCAGATTTTCCCTCCCCTAGGTTAGGTGATCGGGCTGAGAAAGAAAAAGGCATCATTTTTTTTTTTTTTTTTGAAAAGGCTGCAAAGGGCTGAGAAAGGAGATAATGAACTGGGTAGCAGGAAAATTGATTCGGCCAAAATGGCCTCCTTAAATGTAGTACCGTTTGATTTGGTCAAGGTTGGTTGGTTCTGGTAACTCGATTCCATCATGATCTTGAAGTCTGACGACTTTTCCAGACAGTATTTCCTTCATGAATGAATTTCTCCAATTAGGTTCAGACTTTCTCCTATAGTTGAGGAGGAGTGTTCAATTTTCTTTGAAGTCTGATACTTAATCATTGACTTGTAAATGATGAGCTTTGACCTTTTTTGTCAAATGCACGGGTGACTCTTCTAAATAAGCTTGCACATGGTATAGGGCTTTAACTCGTTTTCTTCGATCAAGTTTAATTCTTCATACTGCTGACGAACCCAATCTGTTTCTAACAAATGATTTTCCAACAAGACCCTGAGAGACGAAATTTCTATTTCAACTGGCAAGACTGCTTCCATGCCATACACTAAGGAGTAGGGAGTAGCTCCAGTAGAGGATCGAATTGAAGTTCGATATGTCCATAGCGTGAATGATAATTTTTCTAACCAATCTCGATGTGATTGACACAATTTTCCTGATGATAGTCTTGAGACTCTTACTACCTGCTTCAATCGTTCCATTGATCTGAGGACGGTAGGGGGATGATTTGTGCTTCCGGATCTTCAACTTTAAACATAGAGTACTGATTTATGCTTTGAAGTACGACCCATTATCAGAGATCAGTTCAAAAGGTACCCCCATATCGACTGATAATATGTGATTTGAAACTCAAGATGTAGTAAGGATAGTGCTGATACATTTTATAACATCTTCTTTGATTCCATCGATATAGACGAGTATCTATTTCGTGTTGAACAACACCCAAGCTTATACCTAACATACCCTCATATGATCACACGAACAAGTCTTTTGAAATTTCTGAGTAAATTCATTATCCCCTCGTGTTCCTTTAGGGATAAGATGGTTTCTATTTGAATCTCTTTAGGAATTATTTTTTTGTTTCGAGGTCAAAGACCTTCCTTTCTTGATTTAAAGGTTGAAACCGACTCTTATCTTCTTGTTCAGAAACGAAATCTATCAAATTATTAGTTAATTCGTTAATGCGCTCGAGGTATTCAAAAATTTCCTGTATTCGATTAATTTCAGATGGGGCAACAGACACCTCTATAGACTCGATGAACTAACTTGACTCAATAGGAAAGAGTAGACTCAATCTAAGGAAGACATGACCTTGTTGGAAAAAAGGACTCGAGCTAACCCAAATGACTCATGAAAACTCAAGACAAGTACTCACACGAGTGTGATTAGGACTGAGGACTGAGACATTGCTTACAAACAACATGATTGAGGCACGATGATCTTCATGGAACAACTGGACGATGTTGAGAAATTTTGAGGTCATTTCTGATTGTTGATTTGATATTGACATTTACTCTAACTGACCGGATTTACAACCCTAGTTAGACGATGGACGATTGAGCTTAGACACAATGATAACCCTTAAACCTCTTTGAAGGTGAATTTAACCAATTTCAGTGTCACCCCCTTGATAACATTTTAAATAAACCCTGAGATTTTATTGAATTTTGTGCACCAATTCATTAAAAAATTCATCCATTCAATGATTATTTAGAAGAAAAATAATTATGTTGCACTCTTGAAAAATATTGAAAATAATGTTTTTATTTCACAAATCTGATTATTTTTTGCAACATTTTTTTGGTAGTTTTCCAGGTCCATAAAAACTTTTCATGTAAAAATAGATCTTTTGCAAATTATTTTTCCTTCTTTTTCTTTTCTTTTGGAAAACATTTTCTTCTGAAAAATATTTTTCTCTGAAAAATAGTTTTTTGTTTGGAAAGTATCTTCTCTTGGAAAATATTTTTTGAAAAACATTTTTTCTTAGAAAATATTTTTTTAGAGAATAACATTTTTTTTGGAAAACACTTCTTTTGGAAAATATTTTTTCTGAAAAATACTTTTCCTTTGTAAACTATTTTTCTTCTTTGAAAATTTGATTTCTATTTCGATTTAAATGGCCCGGTCCATCAGGATTGTTGGATCGAGTTGGGCTGGGTCATTTGCAAGAGATGGATTTTTTATTGGGTCGGTGCACCCATTTTGATTTTCAAAAATAATATTTTTTATCCTTGAGGACAATCATACACTCTGATCTCATCATTCACATACATCCATTTCATCATTCACATGCATTCTGATCTCATCATTCACATACATTCATATCAATCACAAAGTCTCATAGATTCCATTCAATGAACAACCCGGGAACATCCACGATAAGTTCGAGTCGTGACCTACTAGGAAGGTTTCTAGACTCTAAGCTTACTACGTGCAATGCATTTTTATCTGGCCACCCTTGCCCAAGCACACCTATATACCTTTCGATACGTGGTGACTTGGTTTGATATACCGTATAGGTGATAATCTAAAACCTCAATTCACTTCTCTGAAGCCAAAAACAGCCAGTTTGATCTCCAGTTGAGAGGTGGCGCACAATGCTGAGAAAGGGCCCACTTAAATACCTCTCGTCTAGAATAGACGTAGTCTATCCCCCTCGTACAGTAGGGTACAGCGGGGCAAGATCTTGCTTAGGCACCGGTTTTGACCAAGAAGTGCAATTGATATACTTAGATTATCTTTTATACCTACGGGTACGAGTCAAGAGTTGTAGCTTTCATAAATGGTTTAGCATCCCACGAGGGGATCGACCACATACTAGTACTACGTTGGCAATCGGGACATGTGACTGTGTGGCTTACAATAGGTCAAAGGCTCAGGTCGCTCCAGCCTGGGTGCATTAACATACTTCTCAAAATCACCTGATCAGATGGTATTGATGCCCCCAGTTTGATATACCCTAAGGTACGTGACTGGAGTTGTGGGTTTCATGAATGACGTCGCATCTCCGAAGAGACCGGGCCACGCACTAGTGCCACGTTGGCTAATGGGACGTGTAAGTGCACAAAACAGTAAACGTGCATGTGGTGTGTGCAAAACAGGGTGGGGTGTGCCCAGGGCCTTTTTCAAACAAATGGGCCCATGGATCCAATCAAACCAATCATACATTTAATCAAAACCAAAATCATTCAAATCATATGAATATTCAATTAAGATCACATTATTCCAATCATATAGGCAAAGATAAGCACCTTAAGCATATACTTGATATTAGCATTTAATCCCGTATGATTTTCTTATGTATTCCAATCGAAGGTTATTTTGGGGTGACCCGAAATAATTTGAAATTTCTAAGGGTATTGAATTGAGGGTATAATAATAATCGATGAAATAGAGAGGATAGTTTAAAAAACACAAGATGAGCCCGATCAAAAGAAATTCAGAAAACAAAAAAAAAAAACTTGAGCATATGTTGCCATTAGCAACATTTAAAAAATTTGATTTCATTATTTTTTGAACTTCCTTTTAAAAAACTTTTCAATCTTTACCAATGGGTTTATTTTTTGAACTTCCCTTTATTTTTTTGATTTCGATTTTTCTTTTTTGAAACAAGTTAATTTCCTCTTTTTTTTTTTTTTGCTAACACACACAATCAACATCATGCTTCCACCAACAAAACACGACTCTCACACTTTTTTTATTTTATTTTTTTTTAGCTAGCGGCACTCACAAAACATTCTAACTCATTTAATTTAATTTTATTTTTTAAATAAAATTGTTGCCACGTGGGGAGGTCAAAGATGTTAGCAAGATTTAAAATCTTACTAACTTTGTGAAGGAAACAATTCCCAAATTTTGTTTACCAACGACACTCGCACAACTCGCCATTTTTGTTATTATATTTTTTTTTTAAAGTATAGCAGCCAGCACACACAACCTATGCACCATGATCACAAAAACAAAAAAAATAAATTTTATGTGTGTTGCCACCAGCAACATTAGTTCAGAATTTTTTTTTGTTTCTTTTTTAAATCAAATAGAGGAGCACGTTTGCTTTTTGTTTAAAAGTGTGGCTGCCAACACCATCCACCCATGTACCATGATTACAACAAAAAAAATCTCTCTTTTTTTATATGTGTGTTGCTACAGCAACATCAATTCAAGACTTCTCTGTTTCTTTTTTGAAACCAAACAGAAGAGCACGTTTGCTCTTTAGACATGAAAGGCGACAGCGCCATTTTCTTTTCAATATTCGAGAATCGTGCACACGAACGATGGATTAAAACAATAATCGAAGAAAACCTGGCCCTTTGGTGAGATGGTTTAAAGGTAGGAAACATTGTTCCTTGAGTTAAAGAGATCCGAAAAAAAGTCTGAGTCCTCGAATCAAATCGAAAAACTAAATCCGATTTTCAGAAAAAAAAAAAACGACCCAAATTATTTTTAAAAAAAAGAAAATTTCCCTTTGATTGAGATCTTACCCGTTCATTTAGAATCGAGAGTTTCCGGTCGATCAAAACCAGCGAAGTCTGAAGTTCTATTCGACAGATGAAGGAGAGACCAACTTCTGGCGAGGTCGTTCGAAATCGGGTTGGTTTCCAAAGAAATCAATGACTTTATGTTCTGTATCTTTCCATCAACATGAATCAAGAATTCTCTCCGAGTGTTTGAGTTCTTAAACCGATTGGGATGGAGGGTTCTGATCGATCTTTAATTCAAACCGGTCGATCAATTGAAGAAAACTGGTTTTTTTTTTTAATAAAAAAAAATCGATCACCAATAGCTTTAAACCAATGGGACTGATTTCAATCGATTGGATCAGAGAGACTGATCAGATTGAGTTGGCTCTCCAGCCTGATGAAGACGATGAAATGGGTATAAAATTAATGGGGAAGATGGTGCGTACACTTTTAAAGACAAAGTTTTATTTTTGGCACACCAAACATGCCAACAAATTGTTGCTGTTAACAGAACCTCAAAAGAATTTTTTTTTATTTTTTATTTTTTTAACTCTTTTTTTTTTATTTCCTTCTTGCTGTCAATGGACAGCACCCTAAATTTCTTTCTTTTTTTTTTAAAAAAAAACAAATATAAAAAATATTGTCGAAGGATGCATCGCACCTTTAAACAAAAAATTTTATTTTTATTTTTTTTAAACAACGATGCTTAAAAATAGAATCCTAAAACAAAAAGAAAAAAAAAAAAAAAAAAACTTCAACATTCATTAATCATCATTCTCTCCTCAATTAAACCTCTTGATTTTTTTTTTTTATTTAGGATTATTTTAAATACCCTTCGATTGAGCCACAATAATAAAATAAACGAACATACAAAGGCAGAATATTTAGGTTCCAAGCACATGATCCAACATTGAGCAATATGATGAGAAAGAAAACTAAAAAGACAAATAAATAAACTAACCAAACAAATCTAGATCGTTTTAGCAACACTCCCGTACTTGGGGTTTTTCAAGTTTGATCCTCAATTATCCCCAGTGGAGTCGCCACTGAAAGCGCCCTCGATCCGCGGGGTGCGCGGATCCGCTTTTGACCCTTGAGGTTTGGGAGTCGCCACCTAGTTATTACGGTCTAGGAACCAAATTGACCCTAAAGTGGATAAAAACTAATCTACTACAGAAAATCTGAATCTGGGGATCATGTTACGGGGTTGGAAGGTGTTAGGCACCAACCCCGCCCGGCCATTGCCGGTCTCTACTTATCTCAAATAAAGTTACATCGCTAATGACAAACCTAGATTAAAAAAATAATAAAAAAAACTTACCTTCGATCTGCAAAAGTGCTATTCCCTCAGATCTGGTGAGAATGGCTCCTTGTACCGTATTCCTTACTTCGTTCTATCTCCGGATCTGATTCCTGATCTCCGAGGTAAGGTATCTCCTTCTTGGATCTGGGTGCTTCGAATTTGTTATGGATTTTTGGGATGTTTTTGAGAGGTTTTTGGGTGTTTTTTGAGGCTAAAATCGGAGTAGGGGTGTTAGGGAAGGAGTTGGGACTCCAAAATTAGGGTTTTGGGGAGGCTATGGAGGCTTCTTTACCTACTTTTCCTAGGGTTTTTTCTTTGATACGAAAATAGGGTGTGGAGGCTCCTATTTATAAAGTTTTTAGAAGCATTAGGGTTTGATTTGGGGTTTTTTTTAGGGTTTCAATTAGGGTTTTGACTTAGTCTTTAGGGTTTTAGGATTTTGACTTTAGTCTTATGAGATTGACTTGATTAGGGTTTTGATTTAGGGTTTTGACCTTGGTTTTATGAGATTGACTTTATTAGATTAGGGTTTTGATTTGGGGTTTTGACCTTAGTCTTATGAGATTGACTCGATTAGTTTAGATTAGGGTTTTGATTTAGGGTTTTGACTTTAGTCTTATGAGATTGACTTTAATACTTGACTCTAGTCTTACTTAATTGACTTTAATTTTGACTTGGTCTTATTTGATTGACTTTAATATCTTGACTTTAGTCTTGCTTGATTGATTTTAAATTTTTGGAGAACCCCTTTCTATTATATCTTTAATTCTTTGGACCCCCAAATGGAGGGGTCCTTAAAGAAATATCCCACGAACCCTCAACAATTTTGCCTGAGAGTCCAATTAATCGATTTTTTAGGTTCAACTTTTTAAATTAATTTCATTAATGTTTCACTTTAATTATTTAATGTTTTATTTATTAATTTTCGAATTTTTTAATTATGAAAATTGTGAAATTACCGTTTTACCCCCAGAGAGGACTTTTCACGTTTCAAGTCGATTTTTAATGTTCTAGGATATTTTAGAATCAGTTTTTCGTAAGAAATTCAATGAGAATGTTGGTTTGTGTCATTTATGAAAATTTTTATGTGAAATTATTGTGAACTTTATGAGGGGCATTTTCGTAATTTTGTCAAATTCTGTAAAATTGGTGAAATGATTTATTTGGTTCCGATTTGTTTTTTTTTGTGTTCGAGAGGTTTTCCTAAGCGTAACGTAGGCTCTAGGGTTGTTTTGAGGTTAGGGGTATTTTGGTAATTTAATCATTTTTAGTGATTTTTATCGTGAAGCTTCTTTTTGGTTTGCAAGATGATGATTTCTATGTTTCTGGGGTCGTATTTTCCTAACGTAACGTGGTTTCTAAGTTTTGTCAGTTTGAGATACCTCATCCGGATTTCTGAAACATATCTGGTAACAAAATAAAGCATTGGAATAGACATCCATCATTGGAAACCTTTGCGATCGGGTTGACGAGTTGATTAATCAGGCGGATGCAAAAATGGGGTGTCTACACCTTATTCCATCGAAAATATGATAAGAATACCAGATTCGACGGCCTCTAACCGTCGAAAATATGTTATTCGACGGCCGAAAACCGTCGAATTTATTTAAATTCTATGATTTTCAACCGTTGAATATTTTTTCGACAAACCCCAATTCGATGGTCCCATTTGACGGTTGAGACTGTTAAATGGATCCATAATTCAACGGTTCTAGGCCGTCGATATTCGGGTATTTTCACGTAGTGATTATGTGGTGCCAATGTGACTACTATGTGGCGTCCATGCAATAATTTACATAACACTTAGGCTAAAAAATTATCCTATTGTATGATCTTACTAAGTTACCTTGTGTTATTAAAATAAATAGATTAGGCTAAATTATTTCATAAATATATAATACTACCTAATTATTATAATATGATTATTTATTTTTGTGGGGGTTACAATGATGTACTCTTACTTTGAATCTCATTCAAATTCATTGTGGTATTCAAAATTCGATTCATTCTTCTTACTAGTTGTCCCATTATAACCATTAGGTTTTCAAACATTTTTACCTGTCTATTTTCCATTCTGACATGATTCTGGGATATTTCTAAGATTTCTTGCATTATAATTTCCATCTCTGTAGATTTTCTTAGCTTGGATAGATTTTCCCCAAAAGATTGACTCCTTATAACTAGCCTAGATTTATTTATTCCTCCTTTCATTATGTCTGATATGCAACTTCAAGTATATAACCTTGTGAGCTTCTTCCAATCTACTAATATTCTAACGAAATTTTTGGAGCATTTCCTCGTTTATGTATCTAGTTTTCATAAATTTTATTTTTAGAATTTTTATAAAGTTTCATAGCTTTTATCTGGCCCTAATTATGAATTGTCATGTTGTGTCTAAGTAAGGGGTTATTATTATTATTTTCTATTTTTAATTATGCCTGTCCTGTTAATTCCTAAAATAAAATATTGTCCTATGACTTGACAGCTTTCATGACTATAGCAAAGACCTTACAATACTCTGTCTTATGACTTAATAATCATGATGAACTTCCCAATACTCCTGATCTTACTTCCAATCTAAACTCTAACAAACCTCTAGATATAGACAAACTATCATCTCATATGTAACTAATTTTGAACTCTAATACCATGCTTTGGTATAAGCTAGATCTTTATAATAGAGCCATCTATGTCCCATACATGCCAAATATTGAGCTTTGATACCACGATGTGGTATCAACTAAATATTTATAACAGAGTTATCTTTGTCCCATACATACCTAATGTTGAGATCTAATAAAATGTTGTCACGCCCTCAAAATCTAACACGAATACCAAGGATTCCTTTGTTAGATCTCAATGCATGATTATTTATCACATCCCATTTTTACATATAATAAAAAAAAATATTAGTTCATGTTTAGCAATTATAACAAAGTAGAATAATAACTAATAACAATTAATCAAAGTTTATGGAAGTGAACATCAATACCAATCATGATCCATAATCCTCAATCTCATAAAACATAATATATTCAAACAGACATAAATCTCTCAAAACAGACATTAAGCATGCATAATGTGAGACATCCAACCATCTATCTATCTATCATGCATAATGTGGCATAACTACTGTATGAGTTTGAAGTCATTGTCCCATTAATCTGTCGAGAACATCTATTCTCTCTATCTATCCATCCATCAATCCATCGATAAATGAACTATTGTTCTAAATACATGTAGACACCCCAATTTGAATGGGCCCTCACTTGAAAGGGCCCAAAAATAGTAATTTCCAACAAACTTGGCCAACGGGCCTCGATGGCCCAAATCCTCGAAATATGGCATTTTCGCCAAAATCAAAGCCTCTAACACCTCTCAATGGGTTGGTAGGTCCACCAAAAAGCTCGACATGCTCCGTTCCATTCAAAATATCGGTTTTCCAACAAAGGTCCAAAAAGTTAAAAAGTGGCAATTTGATTAAGCTTATGCCCCTAAGACCTCACAGTGGTCTAAGGGACCTATCAAAGGGACCGGACTCATCCTACGATGCCCCAACCTTCACCGTTCCGCGCTTGCATACAAAAAATCGATAAAATTCTCCAACGAGCCTAAAAAACCCGATTCCCCAACACGTGGCATTAATAATTTCTAAAAACCCTAAAAAGAAAAAAATGAAAAAATGTGAGACTTGGGACGCCTACCTTCCATCTACCTTCCACCACCCCACATTCGAATTTGCAAACACCATAAGCCCATTCAAGGCCCATGAACCCTCAAATCTACAAAAACCAATTTCCCATCTTACCTTTAACCTAAAATTGATCTCATAGCACCTAAACCCTAAAGTGAAATCACCCTCAAAAATCCAACCCACAAACAAACCTTATCCAAACCAAAGTAACCCACAACCTTTCTAAAACCCAAGCCCAACACATCAAAGCCCATAAAATCCTACCCATATCCAATTCATTATCCAACCCACAACCCTAACCCACCAACCACTACCCACATCAACCAATCACAATCTTCAACATCAAAAGATGACACATGTCATCACCACCATTCACTTCCCTCATCTAATCACCTACCCCCATCACCTTTCTCTAAATAATCCATCTAACCCACATCACTTCCCTCCAAAATCACCTCAGCCCATACCCTACCCTAACCTATCCCCATTCCTTAATATCATCAACCACCCACACCTCAATCCATACCCTAATCCATCACCATCCCCTAACATCATCAACCACCCATATCACCACCCATATCTCTTACATCTCAATCCATCATTCTCCCTTAAAATACTCCAACAAAATCACCTCAACTCATACTTCCCTCATCATCAACCAACTAACCCCTATCCTTTTCTCTAATCAAACAACCACCATCAACCAATCAATCAATCTCATCACCTCACTCTCTCATCATATATGCCACATGGCATCATCCCCTTAACCCTCCCAAAAACCAATCAACCAACCTAACACTCCTTCTCCAAACAACCCTCTTACACCCCCACTCCCCCCATCAACCATCACTCATCTCATCCTACCAAACACTCTACACAAATGGATTTGGGTAGGATCCAAACCATTTGGATCAAAACCTCACCCATTTTCATTCTTTACAAAACTACCCTCAATCTCATTCCAAATTTCATACCCTCATCTTTAAAAAAAAATGTCATTACCCATTCTCCTAACCTTTAACCCCATTATACCCCCAAACATCCTCCCAACACCTATAAATACCCCTCCCCTCCTTCCAAAAATGGTTACCAAGTCTTACAAAAAAAAAAAAAAAAAAATTCACCTTCTCTCCTCATCTCTTTTTCAATCTCATAACAATCTTCTACAAGAAAAATTTACATCTTTTTAAATCACCAAGGACTCAAGAGAATTTAAGAAGAAGAAAAAAAAGATCGAAGAAAGAAGGCGGGTTCGAAGTACACCCCCCCTCACTCTCTATCCTCTCATTCTCTTCTTCTAATATCCCCTTCTTCTCTTTTTATTTTATTTTAAATTAGTAGTCCCTAAGGCAAATGATTCATTAAGATCATCTCCTTCAATGAGATGATCCTATGATCGAGCCAAAAGCGAATCCCTACCCAAGGTACAAATACACTCATGTGGCACTTTATTTTCCAATTTTCTTCAAGATTAAAATGACCGAGTTCTTTGAGGTTACCGTCATTTGGCGGGGAGAAAAGGGTGCCTAACACCTTCCCTTTTCTCCAACCGAGCCGCTTACCCGAATCATTAGGTTTGATCAATCATTATCCATTGCGAGTTACTATATGCCAAAAATATCATTTTTTTGGAAAATGTACATCGGGTGACCATTCACACCCACTTACAACATGAATGGTGGCGACTCCAATCTTTAGTAGATGTGGTCGTCGTAATGACGAAAATCACGGATCTACAATACCTATCAAAGTACAATTTTTTTAAAATTATATATGATTCTAATATATCAACCAATGACACATGAAGGTCTTGGTTGAGTAGAAAGACTCAAAAAATACAATAAAACAATAAATAGTTGAAGCTGTGAAAATTTGATTAAGTGTCTAAAATATGATTTTATTTAAAATTCTTCAAACAAAAAATGAGTTTTTGGACATGAAAGTCTTAAATACAAGTGTTGACATTATGTAATTTTTAAACCTTAGTTTGAAAGAAAAACCTAAAAAATGAGAATAAAAAATCTAACAAAAATGTCGAAATTTGAGTTTTATTTTTGAACCCAAAGATAAGATTTTGAGTTGTATATTTTTAAACCATTTTTATTGAATTCAAATGGGGGGTATTATTTTGTTTTCATTAAATAACTTAAAGTAATGGAAACAAATCGCGCTGGAAGACTATGTTGAATTTGGTTCTATCAATGCCACTAGTGAAATTTGTCAATGACAATCGGTGGGTGTTAGTGCCACTGACGGTAGGTGTCGGAGCCACTAACAAAGGCAATGTCACATTTTTGATAAGAACGTCGGTGGCAGCATCGATGCCACCGACAAAATCAAACCAACAACCCAAAAATACTATTTTTCTTCTCCGATCTTTGCACAAAACATCCAAAATTCTTCCATAGGATTTCGAAATACTTCATAATCATAGAATCTATAAAATCTACTCTATTTCTATCAATTAAAACATATAACACAAATTCAAACCATCTAATAATGCATAAATTTGAAGTAAACAACCTTAGATTGAAATTATAACCAAATTCATAGATCTAAAATGATTTTCTACAAAAACAACCGTAATCAAAGGGAAGAAGGGAGTTCTTACCTTGATTGCATCTTCTACAATTCTAAGTTCCAGAATTGACTCTAAACGATCCTTTTTGTCCAATCCCAAAAAAATTTCTATGACAAAAATAAAATTTCCTTGGTTCAACATGAAACCCTTGAAGAATTGAATCTCAGGTCTCGCTCTATGATCTACAAATCAATTCTTCTAACTCTAGAGATGCCAGGGTTAGGAATTTGTTCATGGAGAAGAAATAAAAGTCTATAAATTTTATTTAACTTTACTATTTATAGCGACCTATGGACTTAAAGGTCATTTCGAATTTGTTTTCTTTTGTTTAAAAGGTCTATGTTTCAAGTTTTGATTTTTGCAAACTTATAATCTATTTTGGATAATTTTTGATATGAACATAATGGTTTCCTCAAATCTTTTAGATTCAACTCTTATTAAAAGTTTTGTTATGTGGTCAAATACCTCGAGATATGCATTGAAAATTTAAGGCATTACAAGCTAAGTACATATTGAACAAAATTTTCTACTGAACATTACAAAATCGATTCGTTAGGTACCTACAAAACATTACTAAACAGATTCGGTAGGTAGCTACTGAACAAAACTTTTTCATGTGAATAACTTCGACTCAATCGGAGGTGTTAAGGTAAGCGTAGAGGTCAATTTTGTGATAAATTGTTCTCGATCACGATTCCATTATTAAACTCATAAAATAATTGAAAAACAAGAAAAAGAGAAAAGACAATGGTTTTTTACGTGGTTTGGCAAACCTGCCTATGTTCATGGGTTTGGGAAACCAATTCCACTATAAATCAATATTTGTTAAATGACCTCTCCTCCTCGGTCCCCCCTTTCCTCCTCTCCTCCTTCCCCCTTATAAAATGTCCTTTAACCTTTTAAATAGAATAAACCTAGGAAATAAATCATAATCCTATTTAAATTACAATTGACTCTTCTACACCTTATCCAAATTAATAATTACTAAAATAGGAAGAATTTATTAAATTGAGATTTTTCCATAATTAAATAGAATCCTCATCAAACAATGAAAAGTACCCACCTCGAGATGTGTATTGATGGTGCAAAGGAACAATCTAAATGAGAGAGGATTTTATCCCTCCACAAGAAGTAAAATAAGTAAGATCAAAGCTTAAGACCCACATTGAACCTTTCTAGATGCAAAGAAGAAGAAATGATTGAGAGAGAAGAAATGGGTTCCTACCTTTTGATAGGTGCAATGAGCAATATTTATTAGGTGTGTACAATTATGTATTTTTACTTTTTGGTGGGTATCACACGATAGTGGGTGTAGTAAGGCATTTTGGTGTGTGCAAGTAGAATCACCATTTTCCTTAGCCTATATGAGAAGACCAAGGTCAAGGGGGCATGTCAACAATTTGTAAACATAAGCAGGAGTATTCCCAAATGTTCAACAATGTCCAAAACCCGAGTTACAAACCCACGGGCCTAAAAATTCCATAATTTTCTTTTGTTTAGTTGGAGTTGGAGTTGGAGTTGGAGAGGAGAAGAAAGATCAAAGAAGTGGCATCTGTTGTTGCAGAAAATTGGTACGTTTCAGAAATCCTTACCCCAGAAATTTCATATTTTCAAATTTTTTTCAAGTTTTAAACTCTAAGTAACCCTAAAAATGTTTGAACATAAACAATCTGTTCTTCGAGTCCATCGATTTTACTGAACTAGATTACATAACAAAACCCTAAAAGAAAACTTAATCGAAGACGTGAGCTTTTTGCGTTGGTGGGAACTCTGTGATTCAGTAAATTTTCAGAAAAAAAATAAATAAATAAAATGCTTGGTGGATTGTATGGGGATCTGCCGCCCCCTTCATCTGAAGAGGAGAAAAGCAGCAGTAGCAACTCGGCTGTGTGGTCGAGCAGTGCGAAAATGGCGCCAGCGACATTGCGGAAGCCATCATCTGTATTTGCTCCACCTCAATCTGTCTTGAAAACCCAACACTCACAAATAAAACCCAAAACCCTAAATCAATCCCAGACCAAGTCTGCGGCAACATCATTGATGACAGCTAATGATGGTGTGAGGAGCCCATCTTTTAACCAACCCGCGCTCGTTGGAGTCACATCGACGGTCATCGAAGAGTATGACCCTGCAAGACCCAATGATTATGAGGAGTACAGGAAGGAAAAGAAGAGGCGTGCTATGGAGGCTGAGATGAAGAGAGAGCTGGACAGAAGACGTAAGGAAGATGAGGAGAGAGAGAGGGAGCGAGAGAGGGAACAAAGAGAGCGAGAGGCTGCTGTTGCGGAGAGAGAGAAGGAGAGAGATTATAATAATGAGTCGACGAGATCATCGTCATTGAATATCTCTGGAGAAGAAGCTTGGAAGAGACGTGCGGGGATGAGCGGGAATTCAAATGGTGCACCTAGGTCGCCTTCTCCACCTTCTAATGGTGATGGGTTTAGTATTGGGAAGTCGGGATCTGTTGGGTTAGGTGTTGGTGCTGGTGGGCAGATGACAGCTGCACAGAGAATGATGGCAAAGATGGGTTGGAAGGAGGGACAAGGACTTGGGAAGCAAGAGCAGGGGATTACTACTCCCTTGATGGCAAAGAAGACGGACAGGCGAGCCGGGGTGATCGTGAATGCTAGTGAATCTAAATCGGAGAAGAAGGTAAAGAGTGTTAACTTGAATGGCCCACCTACTCGTGTTCTCCTCCTCCGAAATATGGTACGAATCTCTCTTTTTCCCCTTTCCTTTACTTGTGGTTTTATTGTAAATTATATGTAGTTAGATGGTTCACGTGACCGCTTTAATGTTCATATATATATGGGTAGTGTTTGGCATACAATGTTTGTCCTATTTGGCTTAAAAGTTTTGGATTAGGCTGATTTTTTGTGAGGATGATCTCTGTGGTGAGGAGATCATCCTCAAAAAAAAAATAAAAAAAAACAGTCAAATCTGATGCTTCTAAGTTCTAACCCCGTCAAACATGGTTTAGAATTGTGAACTGTCAATTTTTTACCGCTAATTTGTAAACCACTTTTGATGGGGTTAGAAGTTTTAGATTGGGCTGATTTTTTGTGAGGATGATCTCCTTAACATAGAAATAATCTCACTAAAAATCAGCCCAATCTGAAATTTTGTTTCCCAACGATGTCTCCTTAACTTTATTTGCTGAATGGGACCCTGTATATATTTGGTGTAAAAAATTCATATCCCAAAAGCCAAAATGGATAAATTCTTGGCATTTGTGGTAATAGATAGAGATGGAATGAAACTCAAGTTTTTAAGTTTTTCAGTGTGAACATGCAAATTATTTTTATTAATTTTTTCGTACTCTTTTTTTTTTTTTTTAAATGGTTCATCATGGATTGGGGATGCCATAAATACGCCCCTGATATAATTTTCAAAATCTCAATAATTTCATCAAAGGGTTTCATCAATTCCTATGGAAACAAGTTCTGATGCTCCTCCATATTGCTTTAGGCTCTCAAGAATCGGTTTTCTTTCCTCATTTATTCTCAAAAATGTACTTTACATCAGCCCTAACCTCCTGATTCCAAGGCCTCCTTGGTTCCTTGGAACACAAACACACTTCCAAACAAGGTGATGGTTCCTCTTGCCCTCGTTATCATTCCAAAGGAACTCTCGCAACATTTTATCAATCCTCACCTCCGCACTCCTTGACATAGAGTGTAAAAAGAGAAAATATGCAGGGATGCATGATAGTAAGCACTTGATCAAAGTTAATGAGCTGCTAACATTGAAGCAAAGGTAAAACGAATCTAAGGTAACACGTAGAGGTATGCAAAAGGGATAGAAAGTGGTACCAAATATCACGACCGAAAAAACAATGGATAAGCAAGTGATTGATGGATTCTTGACTTGCTATGCATAAATGGTATAAATCAATAGGAAAGGCACCACTGATGATATTGCATCTGTGGTTTAAGATCTTATCCCAATATCAAAATTTGGACAGATTAGAATGGAAGAACATGATTCGTTTAGATCCAACCACAAATATTGGGGTAAGGTTTTGATGATGATGATAATGGTGATGGTTAGAATCTTATCCAAATTAAATAAAAAACCTTGGAAGTGACTCTTTTGTCCTAAACAGCTAAACCAAGGTAGTTCAAGAGGGATTCTGACATTGGGGACTGACAGAAAATCTTCCATCCCGATTAAAGACCCACACCCTCCAATCCTCGATAGAAGAAGGACAAGGAATTGGAGAGACGAGACCTGCAAGGTTAATAATTCCCCAAATCTCTTAATCATTGACATTCCTCCTAAAATTGAAATCTCAAGACACTTTTCCATAGCCGGTGTTATAGAGTTATGAACTGTCATCCTTTCTTTGTAAGACATGGAATACATACTGCTACTTCAGAGGAGAAACATCACACCAATGATCTTCCCAAAAGCGCACCCTAGTTTTTTTCTTCCAACCTTAAAACTATCCTCTTATGAAATTCTTGGTAGATTTTTGGTATGCCTTTATACACATCACACCCAAAAGTAGTCCACGTCTTGGCTCTTCCATTCAAAATTGCTTTCTCCATAATTTTCCTTGACCACTCTAGTTTACAAGCTCTCATGAGCAGCGCCAAACATGTAGAACCACTTTCCAACAAAATTAAATTCATTTGAAGAGAACACATAAGATTCTAATGGAATTGCTGCTTGCCCTCATCATTCCAAGGGTGTCACATATCAATTTATCTAGATGCAACTCTGCCATCCTAGGCACGGAAACCAAAGAGAGGAAGTAGAGCGTGACACTTGTTAAGTTACTCTTAATTATTGTCATTTTTCCCCCTTTCAAAGAAAATTTTTGTGAGACACCTATGCTTTATGGAACAGAATGTTGGGCAATTAGGAAGCAAAATGTGCATAGCTTGAAGCCGAAAAGATGGGATGATGAGATGGACAAGTGGAAAAAGTAAGAAGATAAAATTAGAATGGAACACATTTGTGAAAATGTATTTGCCGAATTCATGTGCGATGGAGATCAATTTTGACCTTAATTAGAAGCAATGTGTAAGTTGAAGGTTCTAAAAGATCAAAAGGAAGACCAAAAAGAATATGGAAACATAATGAGAATGTATATGAACACTAGAATTACAAAATAGATTGGCTTTAGACAAAATTGAATGGAGGAACAAGATTTGTTGTTCACCTGACCCTAAATTTTTGGAATAATGCTTGATGATGATGTTTTTTTTGGGTGGGGAGGGGCGTTGTTGGCAATATATGAGGACACTAAAATGATGAGGAAGTTAGTTTGCGCCCTACGTTGAATGAGATTCAGGTGGAGGTGCAGTATTTCTTTTTTAAATCGTGTTGGTGGAAGAACAGAAAAAACAGTGGGGATTCAAGAAGTTGGACAAAAAGGGGATTTAAGGGTGTTGCTGCTGAAAGAGATTCTTCATTTTTTATTTTTTTTGGATAAGTAAAATTGATGATTATAATGCTGTTGCCGGGGAATAAAGATTCTTCATTACTCCTAGTTCTTGGGATTTCACCTTAAAATCTGATTCTTAACATAAACTCTAGGTTCGTATATTCTACCCTAAATCACCCATCTTCATTTTTGATCTCAATTTCAGTTGTTGAAATATTGTAAAAATTCATAGAAGTATCTCATGGTGAAGCCAATACTCCAATTGTTCAACTTTAGTATCATTTATTGAATTAGAAAGCATCAACCCATTGAAGTGGAAACTAAATGGGAAAATGGATTGTTTAGGTGTTCTATGAGCACGGAGTGTATAAAGATATCATGAAACTTGAAATGAAGCTTTTCCAGTATTGTATGTTCTGTCCCCACAGAAAAGAGCATCTATTACAAGATTTTTCAGTTTGGAATGCAGATGACCTGTCATAGGTCCTTGGTTTTGGGAATAGTTTAAATGATTGGGAGATTGAATTTATTTTTTGTGCTTCTCACAAACATTTCTTGATCCTACAATATTGCCTTTCTTTGGATCAAAGAATTTGTAGTTATGGATTCAAGAGGGAGACTCCTTTTTACAAGGCTATGGAAATTTGTCCTTCTGATTTCTTTCTTCCTTTGTTTGGGGGCTTCATGATTCTTTCCAAGTTAGTTTACTTTCTATATTTCCCTTCCCTAGAGCATAATGACAGTCATGGTGTGGGAATAAGTCAAAAAGGGAAATATTTGGAAAAAAAAAGGTGCCAATGTTGGCACAGTTAGGACTATTAAGAAAATAAAATATATATTATTAATTATGGGAACTATATATTTCATATATTAAATAAAATTGAAAGTTATTACAATTTTTTTTCATACTAAACGTAATTTTAAAAAAAATCATATTACAAGTAATTTAAATATATTTTTTTCAAAATTTCATCTATAAGTTGGGCTTAAATCGTTGATTGGAAGTGTTAGTGAATTAATCACGGCTTTTAAAAAAATCAAATATTTTTGTCACTATGCCATTGATAAGATCTTAACTATTAATCATCTTCAATCAATAAACATAACTGTTGTTGACTTTTGCTCCTTAGATAAGAAGAATGGGGAATATGTGAATCATTTATTCTTTATTGTCTCTTGGCTCGTAGTATTTGGTGTTCTTGTCTTCATTTCAGAGTGGTCTGTACTATTTTAATGTTTGTCGAAACTGGAATATTTCCTCGTAAAGGAGTATTCAATCCATTCAATTGTTGACTATTTTCTTTGATGGATCACTGTGAAGTATCATACTTGCTATCTTAAAGAGCTTATATAAGAGAGCTACTAGTGGCACCCCAACTTTTACTCATTACACCCCAAATAAAAATAAAGAAAACATGTAAATGGTTGAGAATAAGTAAAAGTTGGCGTGCCAATTGAAGCTCTCTCGTTAGTTTTTTGCTAGATTTCTATATATTTTTTTGAGTTTAGGATTTTATATGAGCCTAATCATAATTGTAAACAACTAATGAAATTATTTGAATGAGTTTTACAGTATTAACATTATAATTTGAGCCAAAGCTTTATAATGTTTGAAGAGTGTGTTTTAGACTTTAATTGGGGTGTAATAAGTTAAAGTTGGGGGTGGGGTGCTAATGTCAACCCTCTTATATAACCTATCACAGAAGAGTAGAGGATATTGAAATGAAACAACATGCTAGCTTTCTGATGCATTACAACCCATTGAGTTGCAAATGTTGACAATGAATGCTGTTTTTTGTTTTTTTTACATTTGTTTAAAAGGTCGGTCCTGGGGAGGTGGATGATGAGCTAGAAGATGAGGTAGCATCAGAATGTGCAAAGTACGGGACAGTAACTCGGGTCCTCATTTTTGAGATCACAGAACCAGATTTCCCAGCAGACGAGGCAGTTCGGATATTTGTGCAGTTTGAGAGGTCAGAGGAAACAACAAAAGCACTTGTTGATCTTGATGGTCGGTTCTTTGGAGGGAGGGTAGTGCACGCCACATTTTACGATGAGGAGAGGTTTGGAAGGAATGAGCTGGCTCCAGTACCTGGCGAAATCCCTGGTTACCTTTGAAAGATGAAGGTGGTGTTGCTTCTCCGATTCAGCTAAGAAATGTGAGTCAGGTTTTTAGTAGCTTATATTTGGATAATAGGTTATGTCAAGACATGGAATACTGATTGCAATTTCCATTTTCTAATAGATACTACTGTCACAAAATTCAGACCAAGGGACCGGTTGATTGAATCGTGTGAACTGATGAATTAATTAATCTCTCACTAAATAGGCCATGTATCACTCTATAAAGATCAGTCCCACCTGCAGAAGCACACTACAATTACCATGATTTATGTTTTCGCAACCTCAATAGGGTATGTGCGGTCCCTCTATACAGCTGATAAAAGAATTTACTATTTAGACTGACTTTTGGTGGGCTATGTATTATATTTTTATATTATTTTTGTTGATCCAAGGAGAGAATCCTCACATTGTTGAGACTATTAATCAAGGGGAGCTGTGGATGCGGTTTTTGTGAAAACCCCTTTGTGTATGAGGTTTCGAAATCCTTGCCTCCTTCAAATTGACTCCTTGATCCTTGATCCTTGATTTCAATATCTCTGATGCTAAAGTTCAGTTTTGTTTAAAAAATGATAACCTCTCGAAATCCCTCTCCGCTAGAATATCCCATTTTCTTGTGAGTTTCCCTCTTTTTTTATAGGTAGAGGATCGTTCCTTTCCTTCTTTAACCCTCTTTACTCCTTCTTTGCTGGATTTCCTAGTAAAGGAGAATTTTTTTAGAATACTTCAACTTAAATTGGAACATCTTAGGATTATAGTGTCTTTTCTTCCAGGTTGTTGACTTTCTGGTCAGTCTCTGATTTATGACGAATAAGTTATTATCCGATCTTCCCACCACCTATGGTCCATGCATCGGAAGATCTTTAATGAGGACATTATATTCCTCCACAATGCCCCTTCTTGGAAAATCATGGGCATCATGTTCTTTCGAGAATTCCAGCAATGCTATCCTCGAAAATGCTTATGATTTGTTATTCGATGCATGAGTAGGTTTGGCTTTATGCACATATTTAATAGTGATTCCACGTGTCCCTTATTAGCAGGTCCGCAGTACTAAGCCACTATCCCATTATGACGGGTAACAAATGCAGTCGCCTAGAATTTTAAACATTTGGACTTCTTACACGTGGCATCCCTTCTTTGATTAAAAATAGACGCATGATGTTCGGCTGCCTTATTCTCAGGGTGTAATAATGGGTACGGCAATATCGACTTGCCTTGTTGGTCAAAGTTAGGCCGTTCAGTTGAATGGGTCATAGTAACTGTTCCTGAGGGAGGAAGAGACAAAGAAACGGGGGGTGATGAGTCAGATGGGGGGATCAATGATACTGGCACTAGTGGGGTATCAAAAGCAAGACGTTTCCTCGTCGACGGTTTTCGGGTAATTAGCTAGGAAGACATGTCTTCCTCAGAGTCAGATCTAGAATACCCGAACAAAAAAGAGGAAGAGGTAGTAGATGACAAAATGGTAGTCTCAGAACGATAAGAAGACCCCCTTTCAGATCGTAAAAGAATGGTAAGCGGAAGGGTTGAGGAAAGGGAAATGAGTAGATCCCTAAACTCTCTGTCGGCTAGGATGGACTCAAGAACGGGGACAAAAGGAGGATTCCTGTCTTTTACGCCTACACAAGCAAAAGAAAGAAGAGCATTAATGTAAGGGAAGGGAATGGGAATTGATATTTAGTAAAGATGCAATGGTTACCCCTACCAGTCCAATTAAAGTAATGATTTTTAAGACCAGAATTTGACTGGCCTTCGGCATATTCCCACGAACCCGTAAGTCTTACCGGGTACAGAAACCATTCTTTGTCAATCTCCGGTAGTTGGAGCAAAATTTCCTGACCTTTTCTCTTCATCAAGTAGAAAAATCTGGGTCGTTTAGGGGCATTTGAAAGCTTGTAATGGGCACGAATGTCGATTAAACCAAGCTTCTTACCCTCGAGGAGATGGGTGTTCATCAGCTCAAACATGAAGATAAGGTGGAAAAAATTCCCTGTCATTTGCCCAGGGAACTTGTGGTAAAAATTCAACACCTCTCAGGTTAGGGGAGATAGAGGTACCCTGAGACTTGTTTTGAATTGACCCCAGAGTACGACGGTCGAGTCCTTTTCCTAGGTTTTGTTAGGGTCTGGGAAATCGCACCAATCCGTAACTACAAACCCTGGAATAGAGTATGTAGCTCGAAAATCTTCCATAGATAGGCGTGCAAGTGTATAAGGTTTTTTATCCATGGCAGTAAGGATATATTTTCAGAGATAATAAGTAAAGAGAAATTACGTATGTGAAAGGCAGAAGGGGTACCTTAAACGGGGAAGAAGAAAGGAAGCGCGGATGGATTTCTTTTGTTGAAAAATTCTTAGTCAAAAACTAGTAGCACTTCAACGCGAAATAGAAAGAAGGTGAAAATGAAAGCAAAGGATAAACATATTTATAGTTAAAGTGATCTCGAGATGGGAATTCGATCCAAAGGATAGAAATACTTAGAGAAAAGTGCACATAATCAATTGTCGTGATTATTATTACACCCTGAGAATAAGGCAATCGATTATCATGCGTCCATTTTTAACCAAGGAAGGGATGCCACATGTAAGAAGTCCAAATGTCTAAAATTCTAGGCGGTTGCATTTGTTACCCGTCATAATGAGATGGCGGCTCAGTACTACGAGCCTGTTAACAAGGGACACGTGGAATCACTATTAAATATGTGCATAAAGTCAAACCTACTTATGCGCCAGGTAACAAATCACAAACATTTTTCAGGGTAGCATTGCTGGGATTCTCAAAAGAACATGATGCCCATGGTCTTCCGAGAGGGGGCATTGTGGAGGAATATAATTTCCTCATTAAAAATCTTCCGATGCATGGCCATAAGCAAAAAGATTGGATAATAACTTATCTATCATAAATCAGAGACTGACCAGGAAGTCAGCAACCCGGAAGAAAAGGCGTCATAATCCCAAGATGTTCGGAATTTAAGTTGAAGTATTCCAAGAAAATTCCCCTTTACTAGGAAATTCAGCAAGCAAGGAGAAAAGGAAGGATTCTTTGCCTATAAAAAGGAGGGGAAATCACAAGAAAATGTGGTATTCTGGCGGAGTGGGATTTCGAGAGGTTATCATTTTTTAAACAAAATTGAACTTTAGCATCAGAAGTATTGAGATCAGGGATCGAGGAGTCAGCTTGAAGGAGGCAGGAATTTCGAAACCTCATATACATAAGGGTTTTCACGAAAACCGCATCCACAAGAGCAAACCCTTGTTGCTACATATCACCTCTGAGCCCTCACCTTGGTGGGTTTGATATTTTTCTTCTTCCCACATATTGGATGTTAAGTCACATAAATAAAAAAATCGTGAGGCATCCTTCCCATGCTTTATAGTTTATTATTAATCTTGGTTTAGGAGAAAGATGTATACTATTAATCCTACAAGTCAATTCTTTAAAAAAAATATATAAATAAAGATAATTTCTAATCTAGAAATAAAATGTTAAACTTTAATTTTTTTTCTCAAGCTCTAATGATATATCAGTAATTCATAAAAAAAAATGGTGAGATATATTTAGGGCTGGTGTCAATTTTAGTATTTTTAATTTAATTTAAACACAAAAAGTTGGAGCTTTGTTTGTACAAGATTCGCTGTTTCTGGTTTTTCACAAAGACACATTCCCCCGCAGGACACTGTGTTTCCATAAATTTGTATAATAACCCAAAATGGAAACAAATATTTATTTTATTTTATTTTATACAAAAGGTAAATTCTCAAATAATTACAAGTATTTATTGTAATTCTAACAATATGTTATAGGTATTTATATCGTTCTCATTTCCATACTTTAAGCTCAATATGCCCTTATTGGGATTTGTGATTGACAATTACAAGATTGTCATCATAAAATAATTCATAATGATTTAAATCAGTCGCACGTTTACCCAAATAATCGTAACGCATTTAAAATCATTGATTTTTTTTTGGGATAAGCATTACTATTTAAATTCAAAAAATTAAATAAAATAAATATCAAATGGTTGATTATTAATTTAATTGATTATATCTAATGGTGTAACCTCAATTTGTCCAAAACAAATTTATGTCAACATAAAAAAGTAAAAAAATTGATTCATTACATCTTCTTCACTATTTCGATCACAAATGTTCAATCTTCTTCTTCTTAATAACCACCCCATTGTTTGGAATCAATTTTGATGACTTGTTCAAATCTTAATCAAGAGAGGCCCTAATCGAGCAAACAAAAGAATGAGGAGAATAGGAAAAGAGAAGTCAAGGCCGGTGGGGAAAGAAAAAATGTGTGCTCTTTAAAAAAAATTTAAGAGTTTTTCCTAATGTTCTGTTTTTTTTTTGGAAATTACTGATTTTTGGAGATTAGTTAAATTTAAACAAGTTTTAAGCAATTTGTGAACAGTATAGAACGATTTGTGAAGAGTGTGTTCACAAGTTAGATTTTGAAAAATATTTGTCTACAGAATATATGGTGTAAAGCCAATAAGTTTAACTTTTGATATTTGAAAATTTTTACTATTTTAGAAATTTGTCTAGTTTAATGTTGACAAGCATTAAACAACATGTTGACAACTCTTTAGTATACTGTTGACAATTTCATGTTTTATAGGTATCATTCATGTAAAATTACCTATTAAGTTTGTTGTATATGTCACATTTAAACCTTTTGTTGACTAATTTATGGTATTATTCAATCATTTAAACACTAGTATAGAGTGGGCAAGAAGAAAACTACAAGAAAATTTATAATAACATCTAGGTCTTTGGTAGAGAAATTAAAAAAGTATTTTTCAAAATTTAGTGAGGAAGAATGAGAAAGATTTGGGAGAACATGTTGGTTGTTTTCTTGCGATAGATTCATTTCAGATGCAAGCGACGTTGATAAGACAGGTGCTTATATTCTCATGCTACAAAATCTAACACGCATTCCCATGATAAAGTGTTAGAATCTTCAAGTGTGATTAATAATTTCAACACATTTTAACATATAATAAGTAAATAACAGTTCTTGTTTAATGGATACAACGTAGCGGAAATCTATAACTAATAAATAATAATAAGAGTTTGCAGAAATTACGCCAATCATATTCATAAACAAAATTCAAAAGACATAATCTTTCCAACTACATAAGGACAAAATAAGTAATAATACTGAATATGTTGGCACACGATGCCTAGACATAAGTTTCAAAAAATCAAAACAAAAAAATCTTAGAACTCTACTACATCTTAAACTGTAGGAGGTTGTTGCTTGTCAATATACTCCTTCTCAGGAACCTCTTCATAATACTATTTTTCATAAATTAACTCTTCCAGAGTCTAGTAATTTGAAATAGTGTTAAGTGAGTGACAAAAAAATTACTCACTAGGCAATATACTGTTCTAATATTTAGTCACAAGATACAATGTAAAATCAAGCTGAATATTTAAATGAATGCATGTTTTATTATAACATAACATTCGAATAAAGATTAAATGAAGAACAATAAACATTTTTAATAATCATCTATCTATTAGTTCTATTGTCAAAATATTCTATCATGCTTCAGGATTTTTCAAGTATAGTATTTATTAATGTTGCATCACAAAATAAAGAAAAATACATAATACAAACACGACAATGTAGTTGATAAGAGCTTTGAGGGACAAGTCAATATAACCACCTCGACTATAATAAATTAATATTATAATACTTAATCTTTGGTATGGAATCTCACATCTAATTTTGTGGCCGATCTAACATACCACAGTTGGGTTATAATTTATCCAGCTTAGATTAATCATTGATTAAAAACCCAATATTGAGAACGATCATTTGATGATTATAGACTCTTAACAATCACTAATTAGTCTAGGAGAGACTCCTCACATCTAAACCTATCAATAGGCAATATATGAGAATCTCGACTGTCTCTCCACTGTACAAAAACGGCTTTTACACACAATAGTTTATCAGGAAAGAATAAGTGATATTCCCAAGTTGTACTATTCTCCAAAATATCCCAAACTACCAAGGAGCATAAAATCATAAGTGTTATTCTAGATTGACCCATCGCTTTTGGAAATATAGCAATACATCACTCTTTCTAAGCTATTTACGACATTTTTTCGATAAATAAAATAATTTTGTTTGAGTACATATATATAATTTCTTTCTTCCAAAAATACAAATAATGATAGTGATCTTTAACAAACGTTATATTGTGTGCATCCATTTGTCCACCCATCCATTAATATATATGGTCGTGAGAATGTGAGATATCGGTTCCATCCATTTACCAATCAATCATATCTCACATAGCCTAGCCATTGAGCATGCTAGAGTCATTTGCCCATCAAATAGTAAAGAAATATTTTTTCTATCCATCCATCAATTAGTCGATCAATCATTCATTTGTTTAAATATCTATTAAAGTACATTTTTTTAAAAATATTTGTAATTCTATAATATCAACCAAATCTATATAATGGTCTTGGTTGAGTAGAAAATACTGGAAAAATGTGATATAATAATAAATAATTAAAGTTGTAAAAATTTAATCAAATGTCAAAAAATGTGATTATTCAAAATTCTTCAAAACAAATGGATTTAAAAAAATGAAAGTCTTAAATACGAGATTTTATATCATATAATTTTTGGAATTTAATTGGAAAGAGAGGTAAGAGAAAACGGGGATTACAAATCTAACAAAAACACCAAAGTCCGCGTTTTGTTCTTGAATCGAAGAATTAGATTTAATTCTTTGAAATTTTGATTTTTAAACTATTTCCATTATTATTAAATAGACAGATTCCCTTTTAATGAAAATAAATTACTGGATATGTTTGACACTATGCTGGAATGTGTTTTGACACTGTTAAAAAGTGTCTAGACATAAAATTACGATCCAAAGTCATTATTATAACAATCGAAGATCACTATATCATAACACCAGATCATTATAACCATCGGAGGGGTGAAACATGCATTTTTTAGGATTTCTTCTTGGATTTTTCCCAAGAACTTTCTCAAAACTTGTTTTATCCTATTTTCTTCTCTAAAACTTGTAAGGTAATGCAAAATCAATTTATTTAATTTGAATAGAAGTAAATATATAGAATTAAACACCTAAACACGCATGATTTAAAATGAACCAACCGTAAATAAGAAATCCAAACAAGATATAAATTATCCACCAATTTTCAGATCAATCATTGTAAAGAATATTATCACCGAAAAGCACAGCAACAGCAAGAGATTACCATGAGATTGGCTGAAGTGGTGGTAGATGCAGAAGGATTTTTTATATGGAGTATTATGACAGCACAACATGTTTCAATAACAATTAGTCACTCCATGAAAATCAACTTGTTTTAAGATAAAAAGGGCATTGACAACTATCAGTTCAGTAACAGATGATGCAGGACAATTGCCCATTTATGATTGTATGAAAATGAAACAGAGATCAAACAGCTAATAAACTGGCGACCATTACCGTTCAAACTATCCGCGGTGGGGTTGGATCACCAAGAATCACTTTTCCAAGAGGCAGTTGCGGAAATATAAACTTTAAAATGAAAATAAATTGAGAACCTTCTCTTTTTCTTCTCCTGGAGGTTAGACAGAGAGCACTCATATACAAAGCCCTTCTTCAGAGAGGTTTACAAAGGGGAAAGGCTCTCGATAGATATGTTGACCGATCATATTATCAGGTGGTCGGTATGTCCTCCAGAACCCTTTTTTCTTTCCCCGTCAGTTCAGTTCCTCAGACTTGGGAAAAACACCATCCCACTAAAATAATTTCTAGGCAAGCTTTCTTCATCAATTCCTGGCTTCATCTTCTAGTTTCTTCTCAGGTTCTGCAGCCTCACCGGAGCCTTCTGTTCCTACCATCTCCATGTCTTCTTCAGTTTTAGGTTTGGAACTTGGGTTCTTGTCATCTGGTTCTGCTGATGGTTCAGATGGGATGGAACTTGGGTTCTCATCGGTGGAATTTTGTGATCCTCCGGGACCATCTACTACCACTGCCTCAACAGATGACGATGATCGTTCAGTTAAATCAGTGTCAATACCACCACCAACAGTCTGATCGTTAGAATCCACTTGAAGCTCACCATTTGGTTCAGCCGGAAGTTGTCCTGCATCAAATGATGGATCACTGGATTCTGATGTCTCTCTCCATTGGACCCATTCTGGCAATTTATCCCCACCTTCACTAGGAGTAATTATAGGTCTTGTGTCTTCTTTCGGTTCCTCAAGCGGAGGACTACTCTCCACAACTGCAGTTCCGGGATTCTCTGTGTTGGGAGAGCTTGGTTCAGGTATTTGAGAAGACAATGCCTTGTCATCCAAGTCATCATCTTCTTCGCTAAGGATAACCTCATTCTCGCTACTAGTACCGATAAAACCAGTCTCCTCTGCTGCATTCAGTGATGGTGAAGCAAGTGAGCCAGCTGAACGCTCATTGGCAATTCTTTGATCCTCAAAAGCAAACCAGTTGGAGTTTGTAAAGAGAGAGCCACTGAAAAGCACAGATGTGTACCAAAAAATTTGGTCAAACAATTGGGTTATACACATGCGGAATACTTGCATTAGGTGGCACATAGAAGCCTAACTAGGCACATACCATGAACTTGATGGTCCCCCCCCCCCCCCCCTCTCACACACACTTCCCCTTTTAAACCAATAATAAATTATAAACCTAATAAGACCGATTTTCTAACCATCAGGCTGATTTCATTCCTCGAATGATCAGCAAATTTACAATGAACAATCCAGAGAAAAATGTATATAATATGATGGTTAGAATCATCTGATCAGGCCTATATCAAAGGTTGAGATTTTCCAGCTTCAGTCCATCAATGTGTGCCAGTCGGGAAGTTCAGTGGCTTCATCTAGTGTCCCAATGCAAATACTTCTCATTACCATCCCAAAAATCTTAAGGAAAAGATAAAAGAAAACAAGTTCAGAAGGCAAACTACCTGTCTTGCTCATCACCCAAACGAAGGGAAGATATGACAACTTCTGCAGATTCATCATCGAAATAGACATCCTGCCATACAACCCTCGCTGAGAACAACTTTTTTCTCCAACCATATAGAGTATTATTATTATTATTATTATTATTATTATTATTATTGCAAAAGCAGTAGTAATAGAATGGTTCTTGTAATAATAATATCATCATAAAGCTCAGGTTGACATATGACGAAAGAAAGCCTATTTACCGAGATCTCCACTAAATTAAGTCCAAACGGGAAGTTTTTGCGCATTCTATGACAAATATCGTGTATCCTCAATCTGTATAACCTATTTACGTTTTCTATTGCCACAACAACTTTTGCTAACGCCACCCCAAGACGTGAGCTAATTCTTTGATGATTTACATATGAATTGGGGTGGCATCAGCAAAAATTGGTGTGGCAATAAAATCTCTCTAAATCAATTGCTAAACTAAAAGAAAACATTTCTTGTATCATGTTACTTGCAACAGCATTGAAGCCGCAAAAACTTCACATTAAGTATACCTCATCATCTCGCTCGAGTGAACCATGAGCCTGCATGCATCGACAGCAAATTGTAAACTAGATTAATACAACAAAGATCAATGTTATCAAATAGCATATGCGACCATTTGTGACCAGCATATGCTGTGCGTATATGCAAAATCGCATATGGCATATGCAGTAGCATATTGCACAAAATATTTTTTTATTTCAAAACAATAAATAAAAATAGTAAAAAAAAAGAAAAAAAATGGGGAAAATGTTTAAAAAACCAGAAAATTATAAGAAAATAAAAACAAACCTATAACAATATATTTGGATTTTGGATAGCACTCATTTTTCAAATTGAATAAACATTTAGTCATTTAATAACAAGAATAAAAGAACTCAATAAGCTAAATAGTCAATAATATATAAACAATTCATGATACGAAGGTGGCCTACTTTAATTGTCAAGTTCAAATTCTAGTTCTAGTTCTAGATAATTAAAGTGGATTCTGCTTTAATAGTTTAATCATTGGATACTATGATCTTATGCATAAACTCAATATTTTGAAAAAATAAAGTAAAAAATAAGATTTAAAGAGAATACATGTGAGTGAAAGAATAAAAGAAATAGCTTAGAATAATGCATGAATAAGGGGTGGAAATAGGGTAGTTGTACGAGAAGATAGATTTAAAAAAAACCTTGAATTAAAGTCTCCAATAGTCCAATCATTGCCCATTGGAGTAATATGAGATCGCATACTGTATATGTCATCGCATATGCCATCACATACTTTTGTATGCCATGGCATAATAAACTAAAAACCCTAAATCGCATATGCCATCATGCATATGTGATCATGTGTGATTTACTCATAGAAAATAGCATATGCGATCGCATTTGACAACACTGCCAATGACAACGACAACAACAACAACATGCATCATCAACAACAAATGTAACCAACAACCACCATGAAAAATAACCAAACCAATGACAATAACATTGTGAACTTTACAGGTTAAATCATCAAACGACATATTTCAAATTGTTCGGCATACAAGTTGACCCCGAAGTGATAACCAATATGAGAAGATTTGACTAGCTTAAGAGAATGGGTGTCGACAGTCACTACAAGAAACAGAACACAAACTGTATTCTCTCTTAACTAGATTGTCAATCAAACTGTTTTTCTTTCATTGGGGATGTGAATATTAAAAGTGTAGAGTCTTTCAATCCTTTAGTAGATTTTCTTTTCCCATAAGGTTTTAGTGTTTGGGAAGTTCCCAAAGCACTATGACATTTTTTACAAGGCCATTAGTAATTCTGTTTTAATAGGTCATTAGTAATAAATATGTTTTCCATCGCAGAAGCTCACTAATATAGATAAACAAGTAGATTTACCATAAAATTACCAGTTATGCTCAGTTAAGTCTACGGAAACCATCAGGCCACAGCATATCAAGAGGTCTGAGTCATAATGTTCAGTAAAGGACATTTTGTTCATTAATACATACATATATACATATATATATATATTTGGACAGGTTATAACCATGGTATTATGCCTTTTACTTGTATGAGAAAGAGTGGTAGGGACAAATGAATTAACAGAACTGTGCCAAAATTTCTCAAAGCATACCTCATCAACATCATCATTACTGTAAATGCCATATCGAAAGGCCTGGCTCAAATTACTTGCAAGTGCTGCTACATCATAATCTCTATCTCGGAAATCATCTTCATCACTATCCCGTGTTCGATCTTGTAAGGCAGTTGGTCTTCTGCAATAATTAGCAGCCCACAATTTCTCACCTCATAGAAAATAGAATACTATTGTTGCAATGTCAGTTGCATAAAGCTTGACAAGTTTAGCCATCCACAAAATATACTACATAGCAAGCCAATATTAGAAAAGAGGACATGAAGAGTCAAAACACACTAAATTCAGAAAAACAAAAATACTAAATATTATTAATAATTTGAGGAAACATATGCTGTCAGGACATGAGCTTGGTAGAACAAAAACCTAACTTAAAATGTTCATGGGGTGGCTGAGACCATATATTTGGGATAAGGTACACAGTATAATCAAGTTGCATGCCAAGGAAAAGCAAGAATGTTTCCGGGTATGGTACGGTTAAAGATCGATCTTAGAAAATTCATGGTTAATCAGATAAACGTTGTAGCTGATTAGGGGAGAGGGCACTAATGTAGAAAGCCATACTAGACATAACACGGGCAATGTACGAGGTGTTTACCGAAACAATAGCCATGGCTTCCAAGGTTAATTTTCATTTAACCTTTCTATTCATCAAATATATAGAAAACAATATAAATGTACACCGTATGATATACAATGCCAGTAATCAATAATAATGCAACTTTCCGGGCAGATTCTCTATCATCTATCCTGCACAACATCTCATTCTAAGATCTCTAGACTAAAGACTTCCAACCCATGGACTTCTGGACCAACCCCCCCCCCCCCCCCCCCCCACCTCTCCTAGCCATCTGCATTTTCTCCTATAGAAGGGCCACCATGGCCTCAACGTCCTTGAATTTTGGCATCATACCCCTGATCGTTTGATATGTGATTGACATGTGGCATCACACCACTTGCTTGATTAAATGAAGACTCAATCCAAACCCTCTAATCTTTTGTGTTTTATAGAAGATAATCTCAACATTTCATTTAAAAAGACTTCGGGCATCACACTATGACTTAATCCTAGTCTCGCATTAATTAACCAATAAAAAAATGGGCACTTGTACTTCACATGATTCATTAAAAATTGGGAGACAAGAACTATTCAATTGGGTCCTAGGTTCAAACCCCCTTGAACCGAATTTCACCTTTTTCACCTTGGTAACTACTAACCCTTTCACTATATAAAAAAATATTCAAACTTCATTTTTTTTTTGTAAGTGAAATTTTTACTGACGAGAGGACAAGGTGTCCTCCATAAAAATACAAGAAACTAACTCTCGCCACTAATGATATCCCACACAACCAAGAAATCTTCAAAAAACAACTCTAAAATTTTTAAATTGCTTACACTGAAAGAACAAACCAAGAATATTAAAAATGAGCTCTGGAAAGAACTCCCTTTCCCATCAAAAGTAGGGGCATACCTCTCCTTCCACAAATCACAAAAGGCGCGAATTTCCGAAGGATCTTCAACCAGCCAAAAAAGAAAGTAGACTTCCAACTATCCAAAAGAGATAAAATTGAATTCAGATGACACCAAGAAACCTAGAATAAAGAGAGAAAAAAAGCCACCCACCTAAGGCCAACTCACAATGGATAGGAAGGTTAGCCACCGATTCCCCACTCACTTTACACATACAACAGAAATCCACCAAAACAAGACCCTTATGCCTTAGAAGATTGATCGTAGGAAGTTTATCCATAGCTGCCAACCAAATGAAAAAAGAAACTTTGGTCTACACGTGGGAATTCCAAACAAAGGAGGATAGAGTAGAAAGACTTTACCGAGAAGCTCCCATCTCTACTACCTTTCCAAACCCGTCGATCCGCCATGTCTATTGAAGGGTCCTTGGAAGGCTATCAAGTCAATAAGGGTGGTTACATCTCCAATCTCCCAATCATTTAGTCTTCTTCTAAGACTGAGGTCTCAAGAAAAACCACTCTCACTCGGAACAAAAAAGCAGAAACAAGCATTTTTCCTCAAGGACAAATAATACAGCCCAAGGTACAAAATCTGCAAATAAGTATCACTACACCAACAATCTTCCCAAAAAAACAAATTCGATCACCAAAGATGTGGGCCTTCTTCATCTAAAAGGGATTTTGAATAACCTAATAAATAATTTTGAACAAAAACTCAATCTCTCACAATAGGGTGATTTGCCATCTCACCCATGTTTTTGACCCATTTCAATGTGAGAAAATGGAGGGTAACTACTCAATAAATGCCAAAATCCTATTGGTCCACCCATAAATTCTAATTTCGATAACAATCTATATTTTCTACTTCTCTTCATATTGGATAGGTCTTGTCTCCCAATTTTAAATGAATCCTATAAAGTACAAGTGTCCTTATCTTATTGGTCAATTGGTCAAAGACTAGGATCAAGTCATGGTGTGGTACCAAATTCTTTTTAAATGAAAGGATGTACAAAGATTAGAGGGATAGAAGTGTATCTTCAATTAATCAATCAAGTGGAGGATTCCACACGTGAACCACAAATCAAATGCAAAATCCAAGGGCGTTGGGGCCATGGAGGCTCTCCCATAAAAGAAAATGTGGATGACTTTTGGGGATCCATAAAACCCCAATATTTTTCATCATTTCTTCATATCTTTCATCTCTCCCTCCACCATTGGAGAAGGCTTGAGGTGAGAACTCCATTATTGCATTCTTGGAGCTTCATCAAGATTTTAAAGAAATCGATCGGATTAGTGAATCAAAGAGCACAAAAGGCTTAGATCAACATATGTAAGCGTCGCGTAAATCCAATGGTCTACACTTGAAGAAGGTTAATCCTTCATTGTTGTATGTATTTAATGTGAAGAAAATATAGATAATACTATTTTGGTCATTGAGCATGATCATGATTTTTCTACCATGAATTATTAAGACCGACATTGTGATTTGATTGATATTTCGGTGATGAAATGATGAGGTTGGGAATGATAGATAAAATTGGATGGAAGTTAATGAGTTGGAAATCCTTAAACCCTTTGGAGAAGATCTTGGAAGGAGGTGTGTGGGATAAGAAATGGGAAAATCGACCTGGGAAGTTGTATTACTAATCATTGATTGGTTTAATTGCATTTAATAAGGTAAGTTTATATTAACTTCTATGAATTTCATGTATAGGAAGGTTAAATGAAAATTAGCCTATTAGCACATGGTGTTCAAATATTTTTCATATGAAACTTGAGAATTTTTCATCATTGATGATCAGAGAGAGTATCAAAACAGGTTTCGTTATTGCATAGGCTATGGATTTATTAGGTTATTGCATGCATAGGCTATAGATTTATTATTATTAGTAGCAGTAGTATTTAATCTTCTGGATGTAATGGGATTCAGGAAGTTAATGCAATAACTTCTAAGTTGCTTTTGTTAAAATAACTTAATATTTAATTACCCATTTAAATTCCTTCTTATGTTGTATTTTTTGTTAAGTATAAGAAAATTCATTAAAAAAGATGGACAAGGTTACCAAACAATATACAACCGAAAAGGAAACAACACAGCACCCGCAAACAACTCATTGAACCTAACCAATTCTACAAACCCTCTTCCAATGGCCCACAAAGTTTTCAAAGAGACCTCTAAACTCCCGAAAGACCTTACTCCAAAAGGACGAGAGCATCAAGATTGATATGGTAGATTCTTGAACTGACTCACACTCTCCATCAAAAGCCCAACAATTTCGTTCATTCTAAATCCCCCAACATATGGAAAACGAGGTTAAACTCCATAAAAACCTGTTAGAAGAATCATTTAGCAAAAAAAAGAAAAAACGATGCAGGACCAACTATGAAAATTGGTTAATCTGATTTATTTAGCAACAAATCTCTCACCAATGATAGAAAAAGGGAAACTAGAGAGAAAAACCATAAAATCACTTTAGGGTTTCTAGAAATCACTTTTAGGGTTTGGGAATCACTAGCCAAGGTTGCTTAGACAGCCACAAATAAGATTTTATCCATTAGCTTCCAAAAAGAAATTATTTATAAGGATTTATAACTAATACGTCCATACTTAAGGACCAAACTTATAGATTTTCCCTTAACTCCTAAAATGACAAAAAACCCATAACTCCCTAACGACTTGACCTAACGCATTAAAACTTTACAAGAACAAAGAATCAGACTCAAAAAACATAAAATAATTGTTAGACCCTCCAAATAAAATGTCAAAAGAACAAAATACCCTTGGCTGCTATAAAAGACAAAATTCATAAAAACTCAATAAACATCACAAAACCCATCTCCATGCCACATCAATGCTTGCTTACTAGTATTCTTCCTTCTATACTAGGTCTTCCAAGATTCTTTAGGATTCCCATCATCTCTCCCTAGCTTAAAAGAACTTGACTCCGTCGAGTTAAAGACATGACATTCTTCATACATATCCTAGTTAAGTTGCTGAAATTCTTTATTTGTAATCCAAGTACATTCTGACAATGGACGACCTTTTTACTTCACTAGGAACTTCTGATAACCACCACTTGCAGTAGAAATCACCTTCTCATCCAAAACATCTTCTATAACATCAAATGTTGTAGGAGTTGGAGGCAAATTAGGAGCGGACATTGACGATGGTAAGCAGTGAGATCTTCCACATTAAAGATAGGGTTGAGACTCATGTCTTCTAGAAATTCTAGAACATAAGCGTTAGAGCTAATCCTCTTAAGAATTTTGAAAGGGCCAACGCTCTTGGAATGAAGTTTTTTATAAGTTCCCGTGGGAAATCTTTCAGGCCTAATACACACCATAACCATATCACCTTCCTAAAAGTCAACCAAATGGCAATGCAAATCTGCCTTAGCCTTGTAAGCATCGTTGCTAAGGGCGATACTCCTATGAACATCATCATGTTTATCATGTTAGTGCCCAACAAACCCCTCTGCCTCAATGCTGACTCGTGCATCTAATGGTAAAGGAATGAAGTCGATAGGTTGTCTAGGTTGCATGCCTGTAACCACTTCAAATGGACTTCTACCTATAGATCTATTGACTGAATTGTTATAAGCAAATTCAACAATAGGTAAGATTAAAATCCCACTTAGAAACATGCTCACTAATCAATCATCTTAGTAGATCACCCAAGCTCCAATTAACCACCTCAATCTGGTATTTAACTTGGTATTTAACAATTTCCATAAAGTCTTTCAAAAGTAGCTAATGAACTTCACATCTTTGTCAGACGCTATAGTCAATGGAACTCCATGTAATCGTGTTATCTCTCTGAAGAAAAAAGTGGCCACATGTGAAGCATCAGAAGTCTTGCTACATGGAATAAAGTGCGTCATCTTAGAAAATCGATCCATTACTACATAATCATGGCCTCTAATAGTCTTTGACAAACCAAGTACAAAGTCCATTGAGAGATATTGTCAAGATTCGTGTGGGATTGGTAGTGGAGTGTAGAGTCCTGCATTCTGCTTTCGCCCCTTTGCAAGCTAACATATACGACATTGTTTGATGATCCTAGTGACATTTGCCTAAAGGCTGAGCCAATAAAATCTATCTTCCACCATAGCAATAGTTTTGCCACGTCCAAAATGACCTTCTACACCACCTACATGTAACTCCCAAACTACATGATCTCTCAGAGAAGTATCTGGAAGACAAAGACATGTATATCTGAAAAGATAACCCCCATGTAATAAAAATGAAGGATAATCAGCATGTTGCCCAACCACTAAAGCATCATAAATAATGCCAAAATCCTTCTAAGAAGAATAACGTTACTTCAGCTTATCAAACCCAACCACCTATATAGCCATAGAGTGCAAAATATAAACAACTCGACTAAGCGCTGCCTTGTTCTCAACACCAGCCTTGTGCTTGAGAAAAGAAGTGTATTCTTGAAGAAATGTGACCCACTTCCCACGACGATGGCTTAGCTTTTTTCTGTGAATTTAGATATTAGAGTGCTTGATGATTTGAATACAAAACAAACTCCTTAGACACCAAATTGTGTCTCCAATGACGAAGGACCTGAACAACTACATAGAGTTTTTTATCATAAGTGAAAATTTTCTATTTTGGCTCATTAAGCTTTTCACTGTGGTAAGAGGGTGACCATCTTGCATAAATACACCTCTAATCCTGAGATTAGAAGCATCACAAGGCACTTCAAAAACCTTGGAAAAGTTTGGTAATTGCAAATGCGACGTTTCTATCATATTTTCAATAAGCTCAAAAACTCTAGTTGCTACCCCTTACCAATTAAATTGTCATTTCCTCGTTAACTCAGTGATAGGAGCCATGATACTGCTGAAATTTCTTATGAACCTCTTGTAGAAAGTACCAAGGCTATGGAAACTACACACTTCATGGAGGTTAGTAAGAATTGGCCATTCTTGAATAGCTTTGACCTTTTCAAGATCGACTATGGAAAGTGTTTAGTTTGATTTTATTTAGCAACAAATCAGCCAACAACAAATCTCTCACCAATAATAAAGAAAGGGAAAATAGAGAAAAAAGCCCTAGAATCACTCTAGGGTTCCTAGAAATCACTTTGAGGGTTTGGGAATCACTTACCAAGGTTGCTTAGGCGACAAATCAGATTTTATTCATTAGCCTCCAAAAAAATAATAAAAGAGATTATTTACAAGGACTTATAATTAGGACGTCCATACTTTAAGGGGCAAAATTACAAATTTGCCCTTGTGATGAGGACATCACAAGCATACTATTCAGAGTGCTCCAAAGGTAGAAAAAACACTTAGATTCATTATGGATGGACGAAGTATGTACATAAAGTTTATGGACAAGCACCATTGGATCCTTATTGGGTCATCATATTTCATGTTTTTATTTCGTTTATGTTTATTAGTCTATTTTAGTGTTTAGGATGAGTAATAAAGGTTATTTTCATGTTTTATTAGCTTATGGTGTTAGTATAGGTGTTTAGGGGCAATTTGGTAACTTTATATTGATTTTTTAATGAGTTTTCATAGGCTGAAAATTCAAGGACATAGATAGTATTTCTGCTTTTTTTTTTATTTAAGTTGTTTTAAGTTTTATCTACAACCATTGGATCTCCTTATTTTAATTGGATGGTTGAAATTAGATTTAGGGTTTAGAGAACAGTATAAATACTTGCTTCTTGCTATAATTTTCTTCAATGATGAATAAAATTGAGATTGGGGCTTTGATATTTCCATTAATGGTGTGGTGTGAGGCTATTTTGGAATGAGTCCAAGGTAACATTTGTTCTCTCTATTAAGGTAGGTATTTACTTTTTTTCTTAATATCTTATTTCCCACTTTCTCTATTAAATTTCTGTTTTGAACCTCTAAAATATCCATAAAACCTACCTAATCCATTCTATAAACCAAAACCCCATCGACATTCTTTTCTCCGTTGAAACATAGCCCTAATACCCATCATTCCTTGCCACCTAAAACCCTAATCACCTTTTTTTAAGCCTACAATTTCTCCAAACATTGTTAACTTGCTGCCCCCATAAATCAGCACCACTTATTTTGCTATTTTTTTGCATTAAAATTGAGTCTAGAATATGTTCTGAATATCTAACTGAAACCCTAAGCTAGAGGAAGACTTGTCTTCCATTGGAACTTATCGTTAGTACTTGAATAGCTATTATTGTGGGATTGCGACGAACCTTAGGACTATTTTGATTATCACTTGGATTTTCTTGTATATCCATGAATATATTTGCTAATGATTTATGTTGCATTGCTAATGTTAATTCAGACTAATCTCAGATTTATCATCCTAGGGTAACATTCACGGACCTGCATCACCTTGGCTCATAAAATGATCAAAAACAACAAAAAAAGACCCATAACTCCCTAACAACTTGACCAAACGACTTGAAACTTTAAAGGAATAAAGAATAAGACTCAAAAAAAAAAATAATAATTGTTGGACCCTCACAACTAAAATATCAAAAGATCAAAATACCCTTGACAGCTATAAAAGACCAAACTCATAAAAATTCAATAGACATCACAAGTCCTATCTTCATACCACATCCATACTATCTTACTAGTCTTCTTCCTTCTATAACAGGTCTTCCAAGATTCTTTAGGATTTCCATAAAAAAAACCTAATAGAAAAGGCCTTTCCCCACCTAGCCCACATTTAAAAGAACAACTCTACCAAATGTGGAAACCCAAAAACATTGAACAGATTTAGAAAGTGACCTCACAATTGGCTCGCATAAAGTCTTCAAAGGCATTTTTGAATTTAAATCTTATAAAAATGAATGATAAGATATTAAAGGAATAAAGAGTTAGATTTTCCCAAGACATTAATAGAGATCATGTGAGGTGGTGGGACAATAATAGAAAGGGAATGTCAGAGGAGGAATCCGTGCCCCATTTGCTTGTGCATTGTGTGGCGGCTAAAGGGGTGTGGGATCACCTTTTGGCTTTATTTGGTATGGAATTTTGTTCGTCGACGACTCTAAGGGAGATCTTTGTGGAATGAAGTCAGTTGGGGTGAGCTTTTGTGAGTCTAGGAGATTGATTTGGAGTATTTGGAGGGGGAGGAATGCAAAAGTTTTTGAAGGAAAGGAGAAAAATAGTAACGACTTGTTCCTTTTGGTACTTGGGCTTTTACTTATTTTTTGTGTAAGGTCTATGTAGAATTCAAAGGAATCTTCTTTGAGGACTTCTTGTTGAGGTAGGATACAATGCGTAGTATCTCAATCTTGTAATCTTATTCGATTTGTTTTGGATTGGTCATCTCGACCTTCCCTTGTTCCTTCAATAAAATTCCCTTTTCTTATCCCAAAAATAATAATTTAGGGCCCTACACTTCATTCATAAAATGGGCACAATTTTTTACTCTGATATCGGATCGAGTCAAACTTGGGCTCATAGGAAAGACCACTTAGATTTAGAACTTCGACGAAGAAACCAAAGCCACATTTAGGTTTTTTTTTTTTGGGAGAAAAATGATCAAAATTTCTATCATACTTTCCCCAAAAAAATTCCAGATTTTGGGAAAAAAATGTGCATCGTAGTCCATATTGCTGAAATTTTTTGACATGCATATGAATAGCATTGAATGTCATATATTAGATAATTTTATAAATAAAAGTCATATTTCATTTAGTTCATGCTTTCGGACCTGAAGCACGGATGGTGGGTCGGGTTGCTATTCTCGGGGATTAGGGCGTGACATTGTTAGGAATGCTAAAGAAACTCAATTTACTGCACAATGTGTGGTGATCATGCCATTATATTTATACCATACATCATAGTGATGCAACACAAGGTGTTCTTGGTAGAAAAAAGAACCAACGACCCTCTAAAATATTAATATGTTGTCATTGTTGTTGTTGTTGTAGCAGTAGGCACAAACTTTGACTAGCACTCGTTGCACCCCACCTTTCCTAAAAGGTACCCCAATTACCGAAAGAAACCCAAATATACCCCCTCTCCTTTTCCCCAAAATGCACCCGCCCACGCCCCCACACCCTCTTTCTCTACCCCCTCTACCAATGGTGTGTCCATCACCTCCACTGTCTGCATCTTTCCTCCCTCTTCCTCTTCTTTTTCTTCTTCTTCTTCTCCACCATTGTTGCCACCCTCCACCATCCCTCTCTATCACCTCTTCTTCTTCTTCTTTTTCACCTCAACCTCCTTCTCCTTAAACCCTAAACCCAGTAGTGAGGGGTGGTGGTGGCAATGAAGGACAAAAACAGAAGAGGATAAAAAAAGATGAGAATTTGAGAGCAAGGGGGGTGGGGATGGGTGGTGTGGTGATGTGGAGGTGGTGAAGGAGAAGAAGAAGAAGAAGGGGCTGCTTTTGGGGAAAGGAAAGGACATGAATGTGTTTTTTTATAAGTAGGGTACATTTTGGGGAAAGATGGGCGCAACAAGTGCTGGTCATAAACTTTTAAGGGTTAAAAAGAGGTAGCGGCTATGTTGTTTGTAAAAAAAAACTTTTTCTGCCAGGGAAAAGCTAGACAAAAGAATCGAAGACAAGCAAAATGGAAATAATAACATTACAATCAATGCAAGTCACAAGCCCCATCCAAACATAAAGCCCTAAAATTATAGGCCACAAAATTCTTTGAAGAGATTAGAAGAAAAGAAAATGACAAACTTAATCCCAAGGATGATTTGTGCATACCAGAATCTTGCCTTCCAAGATTTCCCGCATTCCTTTCTTTCTCTAGGCCCCAACAGATCATGGAAGGAGCCATCTCCAAAGAATTTTTTATTGGAAGTTAAAAGGAAACGAATACCAACTATTAAATATTAGGGAAAGATCCAACTACTATCAAAAAGATTGAAAAGTGGCACCAAACAAAATAGAAAATGTCACCATGCATATAGCAGACTTGCCACTCTTTATACAAAGGAGCATGGCTTTAAATCTCGTCTAAGAACAAGATGACTTGTCCGAGACCGAGATAACTCGCATGAGTCATCTCAGTATCGTCTATGAACAAGACAGATAGAAAAGGCATCTCACATTTGCAAAATATTGCTTGGCAAATAAGATGTCGGGCGAGTAAATAAACTCGTCCTAGTCAACCGGGATTTTGTATATTTTAATTAAAATAATATTTTTTTAATTTAAATACTGATTATCTAAATAAAATATAATTTTATGATTAAACATTTTCTAATCTACGTAATTTTGTAACAGAATTATAATTATTTTCGTATCAATATATATATATATATATATATATATATATATATATATGAATAAATAATTATAAGTTGAGTTACATGGTTTATCTTGTCTATAAGACGAGACGTCAGACGGAGTTTTGAAACCATGCAAAGGAGACACACATCAACTATGGTGAGACCACGAGATAAGGTAGTCTACAATAGAAGATTTTATCCAAGGCAGTAGACCAAACAAAAAAAAATTAGATGAAAGTTTAGAATCCCAAATGATAGAAGTTGGAAACCTAGGGGTCCTAAGATACGATTGATTGGTAAAAAAAAATTTACATAGAAGTACCCCATCATGACTTCTCTTCCATGCACAACTGCCCTCATTTGAAGGATTTGGGGTGCGGGAAATGCAAGTATAAGAAAGCTAACTAAAGAATGCACCTCCCAATCATAAAAAATTCTCTTGAACCGTAAGTCCCAGAATATATCGCCTTCAGGAACAACGAAGAAGTCATAAATCGGCATTTTTCCTTGCTAAAGATAAAATAGAGGTGTATAAAAATTGAAGGTGAAGAGCTGAATCACTGCACCAACAATCCTCTCAGAAGAGAACCATGTTGCCTTTCCCTTACACAAAAGGTCACTCCTTTCCGAAAGTCATTCAAGACGTTTTGAATACCTTAATATGCTCCACATCTATAGGGGCTATAGGGGCATGTAATGACCACTCTCCTACCAAATTTTTCATGGGTAACCTTTCTCCAAAGATTAGTAGGCTCAGAACCTAATCTCCACAGTAAATTAATGCACGACTTTAAGCTTGCAAAATCCCAACCCACCTCTCCTCTTAGAGGAGCACACCACAACCCAATCTATCAAGTGGAATTTGAATAGATACATCCTTGTCGTGCTACAAGAAATCTTGAAGTAAACCATCAAGTTGTTAATCAACAGCGTGGGAATAGAGAATTGAGATAAGAAATATATTGGAATGCTTGATAAGGTACTCTTCACGAGTATACCTATCATTTCTGGATAAAAATCTACTACACTAACCACGAAACTCTTTGAAAAGCTCCATTCGTTTGAGCTTTTACCGCATTCAATTCTTCCATTGTAAATACCATATAAGCAATTAATCTACAAGCAACTGGAAGCCTTCCTCATATGCAAAAACAACAACAACAAAATTGAAGCATGTCATCAAGCAATTGCAACAGAATGTACAAACATACATACCCACAAGCCCACTGGTAGACGTTTTCCACAGAATTTCGTTTAAGTAGGACATTTGCATGCCAATCCATCCATTCAGCATTTTCCTGTAAAAATAAAAAATAAAAATACTAAATCAACTTTATTTGGTAACAAAACCGATCAAATAATAACTTTGTTTGATAACAAAAAAAAAAAAATTAAGAATAATGATAGAATATTAACAATGATTTCCACGTATTTCTTGATTGGACAAAAAAAAAACGAAGGGCACACAACAAAGACCAATAGTAGTCAAATCTGTCAGGAAACTGAAACTTTCAGGTTTCTTTCTGCTGAAAGAAACCATTCTTACAGAATCTATTCCTAGCACGTAAAACCCAAAGTATGGGTTCTCTTGCTTTTGAAGGGTAAGATACGTACAAATAATAAGTACCTGAACATGATAAGTCCATAACAATAACACAAGAAAAAGTGTGCTGTACTCAATTAGTAAACTTTACGACAGACAAGTGATGCATTTGATTCATTCTGTTAACAGGTTTCTTTCTGTTTCCACTTTAAATGTTAAAATTGAAACTAAGCTACTACAAAGTGCTTCAGTTGCATTAATCTTGAAATCCAAGTTCTATGCAATGGAATCAGGCAAAAAAGATATAGAGTATTGGAAATAAACCTGAAGATATGCCTGAATTTGGCTGTTATTATTCCCCAAATGAACAAGCTTGTTAGATATTCGTGTGATGTGTCCAATGCTCCCTATCCTGGGTGGTGATCGTTCCGCAGCAGGGATTGTTGGCTGAAAGGGAAAGACAGAAGAGGCTTAGCATTTCTAGTTAGTTCCAAGGTATGTAACCCACGTATGCCAATCAATAAGAAATAAGTAACATAGACAGAATGATACAAAACCTACATAGAAGCTAAGAGAATATATATTCAAAATATTAGCACAACCAATGTTGTGGATGTACAGATGGGCTACCTTTTCTGGATCAGTTGCCAATGTGAAATGCTTTTCTGCACCAAGCATTTTCTCAACAAGATTACAATTGTGAAGAAGATGTTCGGTAAGTGTAGTCTTCTTGCTCTCCAAGCATGTTATTACAATGTTCTCCACATGGTGATGGAGAAAGTTATTGAAAGGGTACCTACAGTAATCATGACAAACAGAGAGTAACTCCTTGGAATTGGACCAAATTCTATTTATATTTACAAAATCTTCCAAGGATGTGAAACTTACTCAAAGAACAAATCAAGTATACGCTGGATGGCTCCTAACTGAATCAATTCCGTCTCAGCAGCTTCACTACCAATCGAAAGTAAAATGGAGATGAACTCCACTATCTGACATTTCAATTTTGAGCTAGTATTAGTAAATACTGTTTTCACTTTTCTTAAATAAATAAATAAATAAAACTCCTCAAAATCCTAAGCAAAATTATTAAGAGAACATCATAGGTATTAATCAGCCAGCAAGCAACCTAGAATGACAGTAAAAAAATATGATAGTGATACACGTGATACACTTGCCGAGAGTGGGCCCAGCATTCCATGAGTGCCACCTGGGAGATCTACTACAACACACAATCCAATCAAGTGTTCATAACCACCCAATCTATTGCATTATGTTGGATGGCTACAAAATTCATAGCGAACACTCCAAACATAGTTATAGTGAATGCAAGATATTGTTTACATGGCGCTTATGGCTTATGCACAGGCCCTTGATTTCTTCTCCTAACATAAATTAAACAAGTAATATCATGGAAATAGCCATACCACTTAAGCCATTCTGAAAGAAGCATAATTATTTAGTGCAATATATGAAAGTTAACTAAAAACAGGAAAATGAAGTACACCTTCAGACGATGCTTTCCAAGAGGTGGATGCAACTTTCCATACGTAGTTGGTAACATGTTTTCAGCAGATGAAACGTCCAAAAGCTTGAGTAAATCACCTGGAAAAGGAAAAAATGATGCATATTCAATTGTAATGATAAAATGAAAAGAAGATAGCCTGTCAAAGGAATTCATCAATACATCATTGCTCCAAAAACCCATCCTTTCAATCATGCTTTCACTACCAACGGTTTTGCACTGGAGGCTTACACCTTGTGGCTCACCTCAGGCTGGGGCTCTCATAAATCGCATTGGAGCTCTGAAGAAAGACACTTGTCCCCCATAGGCTTATGCTGTACACAAAGAGACGTTGAAAAAGATTACACCTCATGGTGTGCGACAAGCACACCATTTTAGTGCCTGTTAGCTAAGGTGTGCACCTTATGAGGATGTGACGTTTTTTTTTCCCCCCTTTTATTGTGGTATCGTTGCATAATAATCATCATAGTTATAATGTTTCCCCTGTTATAACATTTAATTTAGATAAATGTTCTTAATTAAATATATTGCATCTTCTGTTTTGGCCCTGATGACTACAAACTTTAGGTCTACACATGCTCAACCCACCCGATTGCTCATGTGCAAAGCTTCCCACAAAGCAATAAACCAACAATTTAAAAATATATATATAATAAAACAATATAAAATATATATAGTTTTAGGAGAGGTGGATCAAACACCATACCTAAACCGAGAAAATGGATATCCAGGAGTCCTTTTGCCCATTGATGGAAGAGTATTGAGATTTGTTTCCAAGATAAGAAGGGGGAGATAAGTAGATGAGTGGGAGAAAAGGAAGCCCCATGTGAAAGAAAAGATGTGGGTTTGATTAGAAAATGATCCCTCTCTTTTGTTTCCCAAATAGCTTATTTATAAGCAAAGGGGCATGAAATGATTGAAATGTCCCTCATAGACCCCACTTAAATAAAGGTGTTGAACGGTTGAATGAGAAGATTAGGACAATCTGTTGGCCTCCAAACCTACGTCACCTTTGTCACCCCACATTGATTGTGTTTTTCAACCTCACTCATGATTGGTTCACATGGTACACATGTGAACCAGCACCATCTACAAAGATTTAGCAACTAACAACTTCAACATATAATTGTTTCGATGCACATGCATATCCCCAAACTTCAAATTGTACCACAAGCCAACCACACAATGGATGTTATCTTAGCAACATCCCCATATCCAATTTAAAATACCCATTCAACCATTTACTTTGGTACCATATTCTTCTACTGCATACAAACTCCCATATTTACGTACTCATCACATCTTTCCCATCCATATTTGTGATTGTATCTTCATAAAGATGTCTCACTTCATGGAACTTAAAGACTTCCATCAAGAGATAAAATGGCATCTTGATCTTCCCCGGGATAAGTCCTGTTTTTCACAATCATTACTAATTATTTTTGTACATGGAAGTCAAACCCACACATACTAGAAGCACAGACATTATCATTGTCACCATTATCAATCATCAAGTATTATCCAATCCCAACTATTTGGGACCAGCTATACATGACATTTATACCATAGCATTCAATCTACAGCTATATTTTATTTTAAATTGTTTCTTTTTCACCACCTCAATTCGCATACAATTTGGCCTTCCCTTCACCGTTTTAAAGTGCCTTCGACCAAAGCATTCCTCATTTTTGTCGATATTACTCTTTCGTTGTATGTGAGAAATAAATCCAACATATCTAACAAGGGTTGTGATGTAGATAGGCTTGCCGACACTTATCTCAATGTCTATCATCGAATTGAGAACTGTCAAAGAAAGAAATCAGCAACATTGACTGAGTCAAATCTTTGATCGAGTCAACTTGATCCAATCTTTGACCGGTCATCAAGAGCTAGTCCAACTTCTCATAGGACTCTATCTTTTATTGAGTTTCTATTTTTTAAGATGCTTAAGAAGTCCTAGTTAGTTTCTATTTCAATTTTAAAAAGTTTCTTTTCCTAATTAGTTTTTAATTTGTTTTATGTTTTTATTCTTTAGGTTAAAATTAGAAGTCTTTTCAAATGTCCAAATGGAGTTATAATAGGATTAGAAGGTTAATAATATGTTATAGATATATTAAGAAGTTATTTTTTAGTACTTTAGAAGATTTCTAAGTAGTTATTAAGGAGTTATCTATATAAGGAGCTCCAATAAATAAATTTAATGACTTCGTTTTTTTGAAGATTGATTAATAAAAGAAAAAGAAGAGATTTTTTTTGCCTTTCTTTATTATTTTCTTTTTGAGCATAAGAACTTGATATTGATTCTTAATTTTAGTGTTGAGATTGATGGAAATCAATCTCAAACCCAGATTGAAGTTTTTAGTCTGTTTTGCTCGACATAGAGATTTTTGATTACTCCTAGTTCTTGGGATTTCACCCTAGAACCCAGATTTTTAACATTAACTCTAGGATCGTGTGTTCTACCCTACATCAGGTTGTGTTTGTAGTTTTGAAATTCAGTTTAGAAGTCTAGATCATTTGGGGTCAATTCCAAGCCAGCTAGAACATCTAGACAGCTCAGATCTGAATATCCAAGTCCAAAACTAACATAAAAAAACCGAGTTACAGGATAAACCATTGCCAAACCAGTCCAAAGTCGCACTTAGATCAGACTACTTGACCCTTAGCATTGACGAGTTGACTTGATACAAAAAAAAACTGCATGTTGATACCTGAAAGAATGCCTTTCAGAATAAAATCACAGACATGTTTGTACACATGTATTTTTTTTTTTTTTTTTTTTTTTGATAAGTATAATATATTGCAAAGAGAAAAACAGAATAAAAGGAGGCCGAGAAGGCCTCCCAAAGAACAACAAGGAAAAGAAGTAAACAATATCACTGATTATATAAAGAGTCCCATCTAAAAATAAAATCATCAAAAGAAAACCCTGCGAACTCTATGTTTTGCTAATTTGTACACATGTATTACACTACTTTATTTATAAATATACTAGAATTTTGAGAAAAATAACAAGTATGTAAAAGTCAAAGTAACCACGTCATAAGAACTATCCAATAATATCACTGATTACATAAAGAGTCCCATCTAAAAATAAAATCATCAAAGGAAAACCCTGCGAACTCTATGTTTTGCTAATTTGTACACATGTATTATACAACTTTATTTATAAATATACTAGAATTTTGAAAAAAATAACAAGTATATAAAAGTCAAAGTAACCACGTCATAAGAACTACCCAATAACATAAATGATACAAGTACACTTATGAGAAGAAAGACTATACACACATAATTGTGCTCGATAACTTTCTAATTAGTATATGAGACGCATGGGCCTCTTCTAAAAATATTTTTTTCATGAAAAAAAGAGTTGCAATTGCCTTACTGTTGAGTGTATATTTTCCTCCGCTCTCGGGTGTGTCATACCCCAGTTAAGCCCCGTGACCCTATTATAGTCATAGTTCTCCCCTTCTCTAACAGATCGGTCTTTTAGGGTAAATGGTTGTCAACATGGTATCAAAGCGCTAGGTTCGTATAGGTCACCGGTTCGAATTTTTCCACCCTTACAAGTGAGGGGGAGTGATGAGTGTATATTTTCCTCCACTCTCAGGTGTGTCATACCCCAGTTAAGCCCCGTGACCCCCTCTTATATTGATAGTTCTCCCCTTCTCTAACAGATAGGTCTTTTGGGGTAAATGGTTGTCAACACTTAAGTTTTAGGATTGGGTCGGCAACTCTCTTGTTCACCTCATCCTTAAATAAGAAGACGACCCTTTATTGGACACCAAAACACGAAAAAACATTTAGAAGAATATAGTAGTCTCTGGCTGACACGCCTATGATGATGGCGTTGTTGCCAAGAAAACAACTATTACTCTATTTGGCTAATGTCAAGCAAGCCATTGGCACACTTTTAGCACAAGAACACAAGACCAAACGATATATGTACTATGGAAATTGCACTTTGAAGGATGCCGAACTCAAATATCTGAAAGTTGAGCAAGTCTGGTAAGCCCTTGTACCTTATCCTCCACCAAGGAGGTCATAACAAGGAACTGTATACTTCATTGTAGGCTCTTGAATTAGAACATTTTCATTTACATAAATAGCTTTATCTTGAAAGAGCATATGGTGTAATGCCTAAGTTGGATGCATTTTAATTGGACCATGGAGGGCACACACATATATATACTGACCCTGCCTTCACCAATATGCTTATCATCATCATTGACGCCTTATCTCAAAATTTTGGTTGGCAGGACAAATCTTGCCTATCTATTCAATTATATCTAAATCCATGTCTTATACTAATGCAAGTGAGTTCATATTCGCTCTCATGTCTTAATATACAGTCTTTTGGTGTTCCTATAACTCGTTCGATCCTTTGACTTGCTCATTCCTTCTAATTAGGGTAGTAGGCCTCTATTGCACATGACCAAACTATATCAATTGACTTTCTCTTGTTTTGTGGGCATTGGGGCTACTACATTTTCCTATTTATACTTATACATCTCAATCTATCAACATATTGCTTCTTGACCACCCTACGTTTAGCCCCATAAAGCAAAGGCGGTCTAACTGTCATCTTCAAAAGCATTTTTGTTAATTAAATTGGGATGTGTCACCCACCTAGCACGCATCCAGCTCCAATTCTATGAGCAACATCCTCCTCAACCTCCCGAGGTAACAAAAATGATCACTTTCGGGTATTTCTTGATTATCCATTTTTTCTCTTTTGATAAGTTAAATTTATTAAAAAGATGACAACAAGTCCTCAAGGAAAATAAAGAAAGAAAAAAGAAAAAAACAAAGCGATCACTCCCTAATTACATTATTCCACCTAAACAGAAAATCTTCGAAAAAGAAACCCCTAAACTACTTAAATTGCTTGCACCAAAAAAATAATAAACCTTGAAATAATCTCTTGCATGGTGTTTTTCTTCTCCTCAAACATATGTAAGTTCCTCTCTTTCTACAAGCCCCAACAAATTGCAAAGGGAATGAACTTCCACAGAATCTTCCTCCCGCCAGAAAAAGAATAGACTTTCCAACTAAAAAGAAGAGGGACAACCGAACTCGAAAGACACCACGAAACCTCACACAAAGAAAGAAAGAAAGACCAAATGTCGTAGGCCACTTCACAATGTATAAGAATATGATCCACCGACTCCCCGATGGACTTGCACAAGCAAAAAAATTCAATCAAAACGAGGTGCTTACGTCTAAGAGTATTAATCGTTGTTGACTTATTCAAGGCCAGCAACCACACACACACACACAAAAAAAAAATACTTTAGAAGGAACCTTGGCTGCCCAAATCAAGGAAGAAAGAAAACAAACCTTGGTATAATCTTCAATAAGTGAGTAAAGAGATCTAACCAAGTAGCGAACATCACCACTGCCTTTCCAAATCCGACGATCTGCTCTATCCAATGAAAGACTCATGGAGGCTAGTAAATCTGGGATAGAGATAGTATCATGAATCTCCTAATCGTTCAGTCTTCTTCTAAGACCAAGATCCCAAGACTCACCCCTCTCGTTAAAAATCAAAAAGGTAGAGACATGCATTCTTTTCCTTAAGGATAACGCATACAACTCGGGAAACAGAAACTGTAAAACAGTATCACTACACCACTTATCCTCCCAGACGCAAATGCAATCCCCACCACCTACTTCGAATCTAATATGCACCCCCAAAACCTCTCCCAAAGCAGAGATACTTCTCCACACACCACAACCAAACTAGGTCGGGACTCCAAACCAAGTGAATCTTCTCCAAACTAATCAGCCACTATTTTCCTCCAAAGTTCATTTTCGTTACCAAACCTCCATAGCCACTTGCCCAATAATGCTTTGTTGATGACCTTGAATCTTCTAATTCCAAGACCACCTAGTTTCCTAGGACACACTAATTTCCAATTCACCAAATGAAACTTGTGATTTCCATTCCTGGCATTCCATAAAAAGTCTCTCACCAACTCCTCCAATTAAGCATCAATCCTACTTGGAATAGTGAATAACGATAAGAAGTGCATCGAAATACTCAACAAGGTGCTCCTAATCAAGGTCAACCTCCCTCCCTTAGATAGATACTTAACTTTCCAAGAACTAAGCCTCCTCCTAACTCTATCCATCACCATCTCCCACCACACCGAATAAGACTTATAAGTCATTCCCAAAGGGAGACCTAGGTAAAAGCTTGGCAAGGAATCAACTTCTCAACCCAAAAAATCAGCCCAAGCCTCGAGATCGAAAACTTCACCAATGGCAAAAAATCTTGCTCTTCTTCAAGTAAATAGGAAGCCTAGACACAGTCTTGAATAAGCAAAGGCTATTTCTAAGAAAACAAACCTCACTTGGAGTAGCGCCGAAAAAGACTAGCGTATCATCTGCAAATTGTAGGTGCATAACTCTAGGCCCTATCTGAGACACTTTGAACCCAGTCAAGGCACCCATAGAGGTCACTCGAAAAAACATCCTACCCAAGGCATCCACCAAAATGTTGAAAAAGAAGAGGGAGAGAGGGTCACCCTACCTTAACCATCTTGAACTTCTAAAAAATTCGATAGGGGTACAATTGACCAAAATAAAAAAGGAAGCTGGGGACACACATTTACTCATCCAATGAATCCATTTCCCCCCAAAGCCCATCCTAGACATGAGATACCAAAGGAAATTCCAACTAACCAAAATAGAAAAGGAAGCTGCGGACACACATTTATTCATCCAATGAATCCATTTCCCCCCAAAGCCCATCCTATATATTGGATACCAAAGGAAATTCCAATTAACATGATTGTAAGCCTTCTCGATATCCACTTTACAAACTAAACCAGCTTTCCCCGACTTGATTTTAGAATCTATATACTCATTAGCCACCAAAACACCGTCTAGAATTTGCCTCCCTCTAATGAAAGCCCCTTGCTCATTGCCAATAATCTTAAGTATCAGTGCTTTCAGCCTCAAGGCAAGAACCTTAGCTAAAATCTTATAGGCAAAAGTCACCAAATTGTTTGGCCTAAAATCCCTTAGCTCTTCGGCCCCATCCTTTTTAGGAATAGGAGTTATGAACGTAAAATTGGACCCGTGATCAAGAAAGCACTCTTCATAGAAATCCCTCATAGCCAACATCAAATCCTCCTTAACCACCTCCCAACAAAGCTTATAGAACCCCATCATAAAATCGCCGCGACCCGACACCTTGTCGCTACACATGCATATGATTGCTTGATACACCTCTTCCTTAGGAAAAGGCATTTCCAACCCAGCCTTATCGGTTGCCGTGATAGTGTCAAAAACAAGATCATTCAAAAAATGTCTCTTCACAATCCTTCGAGTAAAGTTTCTGATAGAAATCCGCAGTGGAGACCCTGATGCTCTCTTCATCCTCAAGCACCCTATCCTCGACTACAAATCTTCCAATGAAATTCCTTCTTTAGCCATTTCACCTTGGAGTTTTGTTTCCAACTGATTTCTTCCAACAATACGACTTTTTGAAACTCAATTATAGAATTAAAACGGGTCATTCTTTTCCCCCCATCCAAAAAATCACCCTTCTTTTCTCTATCCAAAAAATTGATATCTACCAACAAAGCTTTCTTTCAAGTCTCCAATCACACTCTAAATTCCAAACTTTCAATTTCTCCTTCAACTTCATCCTAAAAACCGTTCCCTGTCTCCCACTCCCTTCTAAACTATTCCACCAGTCATTGACCAATTCCACGAAACCATCATGTTTCAACCACATATTCTCAAAACGGAAAGGGGTTTGGCATCTCAAGTATGTCCCTCCCTCCAATAAATAAAATGGGGGAGTAGTCCGACATCGGCCTAGGGATAACCCACTGAATAATAGAGCAAAAGAGGTCCTCCCAACTAATACTCACCTAAAACCTCTCCAATCTAGATAAAGTAGGAATCTCTTGATTATTAGACCACGTAAAGTGAGGCCCCCAAGATAAAACAACCAACTCATTCCTATTCACAAACTCGTCAAACTTCCCCATAGTAAAAACGCAACTATAACCTCCTTTCTTTTCACAAGCAAACGGATGGCGTCAAAATCGCCTCCAACGCACCAAGGTTTATCCCAATAAATGGCCACATCATCCAATTCCTCCCAAAATTGATCACGTTCCCACGATTTAGTCGGACCATAAACACCAATTAAGACCCAAGTCTCTGGGGGGCCCACGCCACTACACAAGAGAGACATAGGGAAGGCCCCTATCAAATGCTCCTTATCTTCCACAAATCGAAAATCCCATATGACAATAATGCCCCCCACCGTTCCTATTGCCGGAAGGGGCAACCTACCTCACGGCTTCCCCTCCCCCACACATTAGCGATAAGAGAGTAGCAAACCCCTTCCAACTTATAAACTCTTGAAAAATCACAATATGAGGATTTTGGAAGCGAACAATTTACTTCACGAAACCCTTTTATGACCATTTCCCAAACCCCTAACATTTCACGACAAGATCTTAACTATCATTCACAGCTGATTAACCCCTAGCTCTTCTCCTACTCCCTCCCGATTTCAAAGGAAACTTAGTCACATCTTTTTCCACTTCCTTGGATTGCCTCCCCCTACCTCTTATTTGTGTCGTAATTTCTGCGATCTCTCTACCCTCTGACTGAATCCAATCACTTTTGCTAAATCCTCTGTGACACTCGGTCAAAAGGGAGCCGACTATGCTCCCAGACAAAGAAGCAATCTGAGAGTTGGCCAAGCTGTCTTGATTAATCTCAAACACACTGGTCCTCTTTACCATATCTTCCTTGCGAAAAAACATCCCAAACTTCTTCCTACCCAACACAAATTTCACAAATTCTCAACACTGCTAAATTTATCGAATTTCCCCCTGCCACTCCAATATCTAACACATGATCCAGGAACCACCCATTCATTAACTTGACTGAAACTCTCCTCTTGTCGTCGCTTTCTTCCTCTCCCCTAGCTGCCATAACCCCTGAATCCCATCCACAGTAAACCGATTCTTATTATTACACTAAACCACAGATAAGACATGAACCTCGAAGCCAAAAGCCTTCCTGCCCCTACCCTCCTGATTACTCACAAGGGAAGGCCTTGAATTAGGTCTAGAATAAGAAGACGAATGTATCCTCAAGGAACCCCATCTCTTTTTTAGACAAATCACATATGACGAATAACTTCTAGATTTATACCACGTCCCCAAATTTGGAAGGCACCGCAACGGAAGCACAAACAGATGAGAACAATTAAACCTAAACCCTATAAATTTCGGAATACCTATAAGAGAACAATTAAACCTCAACCATTAGATTCGCCTTCGAATTGCCTCCCCCACCCTCCCCTAAGGATACCTCCATGTGAAGATGGTATTTAGTTAGCCTGAGAACCCCCCTGCAATCTCCTTCACCTCAACTCCACTCTCTACTAAATCTAGAGAAGATGAGAAATCTTCAGCCCTTTCTGATTCAAAGCCTGAGACCAGTGGTGTTTCAAAAGAATTATATTGGGTAGGATTGACCCAATCCATCCTTCATAGCCCCAGCCCACTAGCTTCTAAATGGCCCTTGATGTTGTACTCAGCAACCCAATATACAAGGTTATAGCCCATTTGGGCCTCCAAAACCACGCTACGTTAGGAAAATATAATCCAAAAATATAGAAATCGTCATTTTGAGATAAAAAGAAGCTTTACGAGAAAAATCACTAAAAAATCATCAAATTACCAAAATACCCCCGATATCAAAACATCCTTAGAGCCTACATTACGCTTAGGAAAACCCTTTCGAACACAAAAAATAATAAATTCAAACCAAATAAACAATTTCGCCAATTTTCACAAAATTTGACAAAATTACGAAAATACCCCTCATAGGGTCCACGATCATTTCACGCCAAAAAACCATAAGTGACACAAACCGATACTCCCATTGAATTTATTCCTCACGGCCTGTTTGTCATTTTGATGGACATAAATCCAGGTCTGCATCACTAATAAGGACTAATTGTAGGGCTTAAAATGGGTCAGGTTCAAGCCGGATATAAGTATATCTATATCCATATTTTAATTTTTATCCGAATAAATATCTGAATCTGAATCGGATCCTACTAACTAAAACCATATTCGAACCATTTTATTTTCATTAAATTCATATCCGACCCATTTTACTTTCATTAAATCCATATCCGAATTCGATACAACCGAATTGATGGATTCGGGTCGATCGGATCGGATCAGATAATGTCAAATTATTCAAGGTTATTTCAAATAAAATTGCTAAAATGTGATCAAATGGTGACTTGAACTCAAGATCTATTCATCTTGAAGAGAAACCTTGATCGCTACACCCAACCATTGTTGGTTGATGATAGATTGTTTGAAAAATATAAAAATACAACTTTCAAAGTATTTTATCATTTGAATGTTGGCGGATATGGATGGATCCGTATCCGACCTGAATCTGGCTCGGGTCAAGGGACATCAACCCATATCCGAACCATATTTTAATTCGGATATCCTTGACAGAACCAAACCCGCTAAATTCGGATTCGAGTTTCAAATAAATCAGTCCCATTTTAAGCCCTACCTGATGGCCCATTCGAACAGCTTGAGATACTAGTGGGCTTCGCCTTATTGGTTCTCCTTGAGCCCAAATTCGCGGCACGTACTACCCACCTTTAAACGTCTCATAGAAAAACCTTTTCCAAAACTATTTGCATGTGAGCTGTCATGCACAAAACTAACAGCCCCAGTCTTACTGACATTTGTCCTAACATACTTTTCCCAAGGAAACCCCATCTCTGCTACAGAACTCAAAAACTTATTCGTAAAAAGTTCTCTCTCCAACAGCGAAGAACTAGCAACGGAATTATTCACAAAAGATTCATCAAAGTCAGAATCCAAAAAGGTGTCTACACCAGATCGAGGTGACAAAAAGCCTTGATCTACCGAATCAACTCCTGAACCCGAATTCACACAACCCCCAAACTCTAAAGCCTCTAAAAGCTCCTTCTGATACAGCCTCAACATCACTTCATCATTAATGTTTGAAGAGGGTGCTCCTCAAAAACTGTGCACTGCACCTCCCCTTCAACATCCAAAGATTGCCTTGATCTCATAGCCTCAGTAAAAATCTCTGCATCCAACCCTTCCAGATCTATTTGTTGGTCTAAGTAACCAAAATTTTCCTTTCCCTTATCTAATGGTTGAACCAAGAGGCCGTTATCTACCTCTAAGTGTCCTTGTGTTTGTGGGCTGGGAACCAAGCATGAGTCCAGCCCCTTATCACTTATCTTCTTCGGCAGGTTCAGCGGCTCCAACGACTCACCCTCAAACCACCCGTTTCTCCCTCTGGCTTCCCCCGTCATCACCTCCATCTGGCCCATAAGTTTTGCCACCACCTCCTTCCTTTTTCTGTCTCCTTCCTTATCGATCGTAGGTGAAAAAACAAATCAGCCACTGCAAAAGTCATCGTGTACGTAAACCGCCCATACACCACTTTGGCCCCCCTAGCCATGTTAATGCCTCCGTTCCGGACAAGAATTCTCACTGCCAATAATCTGGATCTCTTGGTCACCGAATAGACCTCTCCACGAGTGTGGATACGACATTAGCATTCCACATACCTTGTTTGGATTGTACTTATTTTGACACCATGGGACACCAAAGCAACTCTCCAATGTTCTAGTAAGAATTACCACCTCTCTTTCTCATCAACTCACACTATATCATCTGCAAATAACATACACCAAGTGACTTGCTCTTGAGTATGAGAAATTAGTTCATCTATAAGTAGAGCAAATAGATATGAGCAACCAAATGCAATTGAAAACTCATTTCCTCTCTCATGCATGTCCTTAAATATGGCAATACATCCATTTGGGACTTCTTTCACAAAATAAACTCTCTAGGTGCATTAGAGCATAATCAACTGCCTGTCAAAAAATAAAATGTATATTGGTTCTCTCAGTTGGGATAAGAACACTTTCTATGATATGTTAATCTTCATTTTTCCACTCCGGTTACCATGCTATAGATATTAGGGTGCTATTACTACCAGTTGATTAGATTTCAGTTACCACTAGATGCAAGAAAAAGGGTTTGGAGGCAACATCTTTAAGCTATAAGATAAACAAAGTAGATGATAGAATTTCAATCAAATGCAAGTTGCTTCTGAAGTTCACAAGAATAATAACAATATCAGATATAGGACAGAAATCATAATCATAAAAGGAAAAAAGGAAAAAACAAAGAAAAAAATAATAAAAAGAGCTAACTTTATTACCAAGGCTCCCCAACATGCCCTCTACTGTCTCTGGATTAGCACTTATTGATGAACCTTGAGTTAGCTGGCCTCTGTATGTGTGGTATGGACCTGATGTTAACCTCTTAGGGTCTAACAGAGATATGCATACAGACAATGAGTGAACCAAAACAGATGTAGGTCTTGAATCCTCCAATGCATGACGAAATAATCTTCCTACAAAACTGAAAGAGAAAACTAAGTAAAAAAATTATGATTTATCACATTATATGTTTTTAAAAAAATGATTTATTTCATGTTATCTGCATAAGTAGGAAAAATAAAAGGAGAAGAAACTGATTGCATCATACAGATCTCCAACCAAGACGTGAGGATAAAATGGAAAAAATACCTTGGGCTGGAAATTTTGGTTGCAAGTCCAGGAGGAGCATATCGAGTTATAGCACAAAGTGTTTCTGCTGCATTTGCATGAACTTCAGGACAATCCTGTAATAGTTTTCCCAACAAAATTTTACTTACAGTGTCCAGATTACAACTGTGGAAATGAAAAAATGCACATGATTGTAATATTGGAGAACAGCTACATGTGTATTTATATGGTAAACTAGGGAGGGAGAGTGTTGAAGAAGCCATCCTCTCTTCCTCTACTGTTAATCCCATCATCTTAGACAAAGAAAAATTATGGCATCTATTTCAGAATTAAGCCATTGAACAACTCACAGGTTGACATTTTTCTAAGGAATCCCAGAGTGAGCCATCGAATGGTGCATTAAAACTTCACTTCCGTGTTAGAACATAGGGTAATTACGTTAATAGGTTTAACCCTATATTCTAACATAATAACCTTGTTAGAATAACCTTATATTTTAACATCCTAGTACTGCTTTGCTACACAGAAACATGCACATAAATAAAATTGCACTAAGGTTTATAAGTCAGGTCCAAGAAGCCAGAAAAGTGTGTTGTGCAGTCCATTCAAAGTGAATAAGACATGTTTGTGGCGGGGATACAATATTATCAGACAAGGGGAAGGTCATTCTTGATGCTTACCGACGAACTGAACTTATCCACAATCATCTCAAGGACATTCGTATCTTCTAACCACTGCATAGCATCCATGTAATTGGTATACATATGTTCATCAGCACCAATTAGACGAATTAAAACCTGCTTACAAAAGAAAAATATTAGCAATGGGGGTCTTGCAACCAATAGAAATACATAAGATCGAAAAATAAAAAGATGAAAAAAGAAACCATTAAAAACTGAACAATCTAAACAATTTAGCCAAAGAACAAAACTTGGTCACTATAAATCAAGTATAAGATTGCCTACTCAGCTCCATTTTTCAGTGGTGAACATGAACAGGAATGGTCTAAAACAAATTTATAATGAAAAACATGACAGATTTATATCCATAAAAAGATTTAACACTTTGTCCAAGTTAGGTTGTGCAACGGGGACTCTAAAATAAAATTAAAAACACTAACGCTTTTTTTTTTTTCGTTTTGTTGCTCCACTATTTTTTCTTTGCTACACTCTTGAAACGTTTCTTCTACTACAACATCAATGATGATGGTGGTCAGAGGAGCAAAGCCACAATACACGGTGGCAAAGACATTAGAGTGGTGAAACATATAGAAAGTGATGTCCCTAAAGGCTGAAATCCTCACACAAATGTCCAGAACTGAAGCTCACCTCTGATTAAGATGAACAACAGTGGGGACACCTCCACTGCCACCTATAATGCCACCAATCCGATCCTGACATCTGTGCAGCAAACTCTATCTAAGACCCACACAGAATTGTCACCAAAATATAAATACTCACCATCCCTCAAACACTGCCTTTTCTTCTTTATCAACTGATTTTTCTCTTATTAATCGTGATGGATACTTTTCGATACGTTGGTTCTTCGGGGCTATCTCGTCCCCTTTTTTAATAAATTTTTAACTTACTAAAAATAAAATTCTAATTTTGATTTTCTCCTTAAAATTTCTGTTTGGAGTTTGAACTTTTTTGGTTTTTGTTGGATGGCATTGAAGATGAAATTTAATTCAAGTTTCTCATTTTTTTCCTATAAGAACACGCCTCGACATATGAGGGGTGTCCTTCATGAGCACCTCCCTGCTTGAGATCTGTGGCTCTGCTAATATACTTTTGGGGTATGCCTTGAGGCCTTCTCTTGGAACCTCACCTTGGGGCGGACCTTCAAGTGTTCAACCCAAATGTCTTTTCAAACACAACTCCCAAGTATCAACTATAGCTTTCAAATCCAGAAACCATGAGAAAAAAGAGTTGATAATACCCAAGAATTCAAACTATGTGCAGTTTTCCTTAGACCAATTTAATGTGCAGAAATAAAGAACAAAACATGTTTGAAGGAAAGGAGAGAAGGATAGGGGTTAATATAAGAAAGAGGAATGGCCAATTGAATATCTTTTCATATTTAGAAAATATAAAGCTATGCATAGTGTTAGCATGTAAATTAAAAATGTAATATACCGAGATTTGGTCCACTACTAACCTCCATGATGGATGTAATTCCAATAAGATCAACCAGCTGATGAAAAATTTCCTGATGTGCCTAGATTAGATTAAGAAAAAGTCAGTTCAATATCATTAGCAAATGTAAGCAAGCATTAACAAAGACCTGATATCAAGACAGACAAATTACTCCACCAATAAAAATTTTGATTATCAATTTTATGCTATCATTTGGACAAGGCTCATCATTAGCTGTAACCCAACTTACGTAGATCAATTCCATGCTCATGTTGGACAGGCTTGTCATTGGCTATAACGCAACTTATACAGATCAATTTCATGCTATCGGATTAAATTCTGCTGATGAATGTAACTAAGACATGATTCATGATCTTAGTGAGAGATTACCTGCTATTCATTAGAAGTTTTCCTAGGTTTAATATCCTAGGGATAAAGATGTTCCATCTGCTAAGCACTCCTACAAAGATGTTGCAAGGTGGTGGAACTTCGATCAACATTTCTTGGACAGCTCCACTCGCTATTCTTTTTCTCTTTTTCTCTTTTTCTTTTTTTTTCTTTTTTAATAGGCATAGGGTTAGTGGTTAGCAAATGAATTGGGTTCAAGAGGGGTTGAACCTTTGAACCCAAGACGTGGGAACAACACTCCACACATCTTACCACTTAGCTAAGTTGGCACTTCAAGAGAAGTAATTAACAACATAGTCGCTATTCTTTCTTAGATTGTGGTGTGAAAGAGCAACAGGTGTTCTTAATCATAGCTTAGTTGGATGATTTCTAAATGTTGAGCCATGCTTAAATGAGGTTACAGTTTGGATTTTTAAATGTTGGAACACTCTTTACCAAGTGAAACTTACGAGACTTGGAGAGGATCTTTTACTCATCTATAATGCCAAGAAAATTTTATTATGTCCCTCAAGGAATAATTTTTATAAAATTTGATGATTATTGATCATAATTGTGATGGAATAGTTTTATCAGTCCATCATGTATTATTAGATGATTTAGATCTATCAAGAAACATAGTTTTGTGTTAGCTTGATTTGATGTTTAAGTTAGTTGATCCAAAGGGATATTTTAGAAGAATATTTATGAGTATCTTTAGCTAATTCATATTCAGTTCTATTAAACCCAATGAGTGAAGAAGTCTCTTAAAGTTGTTTCTCTCTTGACTTTTAAATTAGGTGTTGATCTCGTTAGGAAGTGAAAGTGAATAAAAAGTTAGTTGACCTCTGTATGTATGTTCCATTGAACAAAATCTCTTAATTCCTTTTGAATTTATTGATTCGTATACTTACGCTACGTCAAATGGTATCAGAGCTCTTGCTACGATCCACAAAAGATGATTGGTGCAAGTGATGTTTTCGCAATCTTATCTAGAAGCTCAATTTGAGAAGTTTGAAAAAAGAATCATCAACAAAATTATGGCCAAGTTGAAGTCCCATGTTCAAGGCATAGTTCTCAACATCCTTGAGAAGGAGAAAGGTAAGAAAACCCTTGGAGATGAAGACCCTAAGAATTCTTCATTTGGTTTGTTATTTGAAGGAAAATTTCATTAGGGACAACATCATTCGAAGAGGTGCCATTACTGCTAATTTTATATGCAAGAAGGATGGGAAGTCAATGGAACGCTTTTTCATACATACGTTATTGACTAATGAAATTTAGAGCTACTTGTCTTCGTTTGGAATAATTGTGTGAATGCTTTGGTTTTTGCGGACTTTGATTGAGAGTTGATTGTTTCTTAGAGTTGGATTTGATGCACTCAAAAGACTCTTGTGGGGTATTGCCCCTTCATTATTTATTGGGGCATTGGAAGGAAGAGAATTCACGCCCATATTGACACTAATTAAGAGTTCTTTGGGCTCATTCCAAATTATTTCCTTTCTTTATTCTCTTAACCCCATAACGTGGAAAAGAAACTTGACCAGACTTGCAGAAACTTCTTTTGGAATGACAAAGATGGCTCAAAGAAACTCCATATGCTTGGTTGGAAAAAGATTTGAAAGCCAAAAAAGCAAGGTGGTCTTGGGTTGAGAAGCTTTGGCGAAACGAACTCCACTTTCCTTGGTAAATGGTTGTGGAGGTTTGGGGAGGAGAATAATAAATTGTGGAGAAAAGTTATATGTAGCAAATATGGTGAGGAGCATGGGTGGGAAAGCAAAGATGCAAAAGATCCCTATGGGTGCGGGGTTTGGAAAGGTATTCTTAAAGGTTTACCTACCTTTAGAAAGTTTGTAGATTTCAAGGTGGGAAGAGGTAACCGAGTGCGCTATTGGGTAGACCATTGGTGCAGTGCGGACACGCTTATGGAAAGGTTCCCTTCTCTTTACACAATTTCTACGAAGAAGGAAAAACAATTTCTTGCTTTTGACAAGGAAAAGAAGATTTGATTAATTGGGATCTAGATTTTAGGAGACACTTTAATGATTGGGAAATGGAAGAGTTGGGAAGCTTATTTGGCTGTTTAGAGGGGCTTCATCATAGTCCTCATGATGAGGACAAAAGGCTTTGGGTGGCGTCCAAAGATGGGGCCTTTTCAGCTCGTTCTTTTATTCGATGAGGGTTCAAGTCGTGCAGATTTTTTCTCCAACCAAAGCTATTTGGGGCACTAAAGTTCCTACAAAGATCTCTATCTTTATTTGGCTAGCTCCCTTGGGGCGTCTTCCTGCTTTGGATCAACTCATTATGAGAGGTATGATCACTCCAAAATTTTGTGTCTTGTGCAAAGTGGATGGGGAGTCCTCTAGCCATATTCTCCTACATTGCAAGTTCACTCAACATATTTGGGATCACTTTCTCTCGTTGTTTGGCACCTACAACTGCCTCCCTAACTCGATAAGCTATTTGTTTGAGTTTTGGGCACACTGGGGCTACCCTTTTCGCAGGACAAAGAGGATCTTGTGGAGCATTACCCATTTCACGATTTTTTGGGCCGTTTGGAAAGAATGAAATAGAAGGATTTTCACAGGGGTAGAATGAGATGTAAATAGTGTGGTGCACTAGGTGTTAGCTCTTTTGTTCTATTAGGGGAAACTCTTTTAAGGTATTTAGAGTTGTATTTTTTGAAAATTTTCTTGTAAGATGGGATAGGATTTGTAACTTGGCGGATTAGTCCGATAGGTATGGTTTTCTTTGTATCTACTCTCTCTTTTTGGGCTGGATATCTCGTCCCCCATTTTCTTTGTACATTCTCTTTTCTTCCCTATTAATAATTCCCTTTACTTATCAAAAAAATAATAAAGGAGGAGGTTTGCTGAGCCGAAGTGCGTCAGAAAGATTTTATGTGAGGCGTGGGGGCTACTCTTACTCGAATGAAGAGTTATTGGTTCTTTTATCGAAATGCTAAGGTGTTGTTAGTGCTTCCTCCTCTTTCAAGGGCCTGCTCTTGTTGGGCAGAACCTGAACAATCTAAGCAGTTAGGAGGGGTCACTATCCTTCTATACCCACAATTAGCTCTTGGGCGATCAACAACTACTAGTTTTTGTTCTCTAACTAAAAGGTCGTGTTGGTAGGTAATTATGTAGCATACAATTATGAAAATTCTTCATGCATTTAGTTAGGGAACCAACTATTTTCTTCATTTAGTGTGCAATTATTCATATTTAGGTGTTGCGCATTTCTTGTATTTCAGTGGAGGTACTCATCGCTATACCCTACCTATAAGTATCATTTCATTTAACCCTGATTAGGATTTGTTAGTGAATATTAAAGAACAGATTCATGCAGTAATAAATAAGAGCTCATAAAAAAAATTCTCAAAGGAGGTGTTTAAATGCAGGTTAAAATTTGAGTGATGCGTACTTAAAAGGGAAAAGTGAGTTCGATTAGATTTTATATTTTATTAGCAATAAGTCATATAGGAAAAGGCACGTCCAATCATTTAAAACCCGCTGAAATGGAAAAGAAAACCTGTCATCGGATAAGAAAAATAAGTACTTGACTTACTTGAACAAAATTCATGAAAGGGACCGTCTTCCGCATCATTAAGCATATGACAACCTTGCAAAAACAAATCAATATGCTTAATTTCCGAGTGAAACAAGAAGGAACATATAAAAAATATAAAATTTTAGATGGAATTTTCTTCATTTCATGAGAACAAAGCAAGTTTCTAATCAATTCAATTAACATAGAAGATTATTATCAAGGATGTGATACCTTGCTGAAGTACCCAGCCAATAGCGTACTATGGGAGTGATTCGGCTCCAAGAATGAGAACAACAAATTCATCAACTACAGAAGATGAACAACCACAACATACAAGTACAACTGAGGGAAAGTCCATGAAGCTCGGTAAAGAAGCAATTATAGAATTCTGGAAGGTCTTAACACAGCATAAACATAACTTCAATAATCAAAGAACTGGCGATGAACAATATAACTACTGACCTCCTCATCTTCTACCAAGGTTCTGAGTATGATATCAACCTCACAAGTGAATATCTCACACGCAATAAACGGAAACCTATATAACAATAACACAACACAAAAAATGCATCAAGTTGTTTCTAGAAGCAAAAAAGATAAGAAAAACAAAAAAATAAAGAATACATGAATAATTACTTGAAAGTGCGTCTCTTTTCAGCATCTTCAGGAGCTTCTTCGACAATGTATCGAAGAAGTAGTTCCACCTGAGCTCTTTCTCGTAGACTGTGAAAGGAAAAAAAATGTACAGAAGGGAAACACAATATCAAGCGTCAAAAAGTACAAGATTTGAATCCTTGATGCAAAGGAGAGAATAATTATTAATGAAACTAAAAGTGTCATGAGAGCTAAAGTGAGGCATTAAAGTATGTTGATCGGTTTCTGATACATGATCTATGATCCTACATCTGCTACTGGATCTAGAAAGAATCAGGTATGTAATTTAGTCCTTCAAAGACACTGGTGAAATAGGATTGGGTTTTTAATTTAGTCCTTGATTAGTCCCATTGTTCGAGATTTTGAGTTTTGTTTGTATCATTTTGTGTGTTGGTCCCCTCAACCGCCTGTGATTTGTTTTTTATTGAAAATTTTTACTTACCAAAATACAAAACAAAAATCTAGATTGGATCTGAAAATTTGTCATTAATAATTACTTTACTTCGCCATTGTGTTATTGGAAATAATGTAGTTTCTTATTATTAATTCTATGTAATAGCATTTATGTCCATTCACACTTTAGTTAATATATTTATTTGTCAAGCTCTCTTTATGAGACTCGACAATTACTTTCTATAGTTCTTCTTGGTATCAGAGCCCTGGAGGACGTCCCACCCTTTTTTGGGTTCTCTCCTCTCTTCTCTCATCACTCTTCTCTTTTCCTCCCTTCTCGACATCTCTGGATCTTGAGACCTAATAACCAAACCGCAACTTCCCTAGAAGGTCTCTCCTTCGGGGGCTCTTTCATTTTTTATTTATATTCCCTTTATCGCATGTTGCGATAAGGCTTTTCTTATTCTGCACTATGCTTTTTCTGCCCTTCGATAGGATTCTTTTTCCTACCCTTGCTACTGTTCTACGGAGTTCTTTGGTGACCTACGACAACCACAATGTGTTGTGTAGGTGAGTGCAACAGCAACAGTCACCGAGAAGGTGTTCTTAACCTACGACAACAGTAGATTGCTGTGTTTTTAATCTACGACAGCAATAGATTGTTGTGTAGGTGTCTGCAACATCAACTGGGGGCTACGTGACGCCCTACGACAATAGCCAAGTCCCCTTTCTGACCTACGACAGCAAGTAAGAGGGTTCTGTGGCATCTAAGACAGTAGCAGATTGTTGTGTAGGTGTCTGCAACATCAACTGGGGGCTACGTGAAGCCCTACGACAACAACAAACTTGATTTGGAGACCTACGCCAGCAGCAGACTACCGTTTTAGTGATTGCGACATCAACAAGGGTTACGTGAAGCTCTGCGACAGCAGCCAAGTCCACTTTCTGACCTACGACAGCAATAAGGTGATATGTAAGTGAATGCGATAGTAGCTAGGTACCTTTTCTGACCCACAACAGCAACAAGGGAGTTGTTTTGTGGTGACTTCTACTTGGCCGTTTGGTGATTTTGCGACTAAAACAATTTTGTGTGTTTCTGGGAACATAGTGACCTCCTTTAAAACCAAAGTTTCAACTACTTTGTTCGTATTAAACAATAACATCGCATCAAGAGACCAAGGAAAGACTACAACACCATTCTTGGAGCAAACCTCTCAGCCCAACACATTACCAGTGCCCTATTAGATGGTCAGAATTTTCAATCCTGGTATCGATCAATTAGTTTTATTTGGGGAGTAAAGGGAAATCTGGATGGCTTTTGGGCATCATTAATAAACTACCCCTAATTGATCCCAAAATTGAACAATAGGATATTGACAACTGCACTATCCTTGGATGGCTTTCTAACTCCATGGAGTAGCGCATCTTCACAATGTTCATGTATCATGAGACTGTTTCCTCGTTGTGGTCAGCCCTCACTCAGACATATACGCATGCTCGGAATAACCCGAGATCTACGAGCTTTATCGAGACATCGCCCAAGCTACCTAAGGGACTCAGAGTATAGCTGACTACTTTGGATTCCTTCAGTCTCGCTGGGAGGAACTCTCTCACTATGAGTCTATGGATGAGTTGTCTACAGATGCAGTTGGGTATATGATTATGCGGATTGTTAGACATCAGACATCTAGTTATTTTAGTCCTAGCTGTTTTTAGTAACAACTTTTATTTTTCTGCTTCTTATGTGTAAGGGCATTTTTGCCTTCTTTCTCTTTTATTAATATAAATTCCTGTCAAGCTCTCAAAAAGAGACTTAACAATTATTCTTCTCAATTCTTCTTAGTATCAGAACCAAAGAATTTCATTCCCTCTCCTTGGTTCCCCTCTTCGTTTGTCACCCCTCCTTCCTCGTTTTCTTCTTCTCTTTATTCACTAAACCCTAATACCAAACCTAGAGCAGCTTTGTCAGACCTTCTCCTCTTTGGGGGTCTTTTGTTTCTTATTCCCTTTATCACATGTTGCGATAGGGATTTGATCACATGCTGCGATAGTTTTTCAGTATTGTGTTACTACCCTACATTAGGGTTTGTACATCCAATTAGGCTATTGGTGTATTGTTACTACCCTACAAAGGTAAAACTACATAATAAAGTAAAAGGAACTGTATAAACCCAATCCCATCTAGCCACAAATCATCGAAAAAAACTCCCTTAAACTCATTAATCACCTTGTACCGAAAGAAAATACAAGCAAGAGTCATCACAATCACATCTGATGCATCACGCCCCGTGTCATCAAAGCACCTACCATCCCTTTCCTTCCAAATGGTCCAACAAATAGCGAACGGTGCCAAATTCGAAAGCACTCTCTTCCCATCAAGAAATGTGGTACCCCACTCCTGCCATTTTGGAACAAGGGCAAAACATTCGTTGGAAGACAACCTGCATACCAAATCTTTCAAAGAAAACATAACAAATACTTCTCGAAAATGAACAATGCAAAAGAAGATGATCAATGGATTCCTCATTCTCTAAGCATGGCAAACATATATTCCGTCCCTGCACTCCACCTCTCATCAATTGATCCATGGTGAGGGTTTTCCTCAAGGTGGCACACCAAATAAAAAAAAAGTCATTTTCGAATGGATTTTCCGACTCCATACCCCTTTTTTAGGATAACAAGAGTCATTGCCCTCCAAAGACTCATAGAACAAACTAATAGTAAAAACTCCTAAACAGTTACCTCCCCCAACGTCTCCCATCTCTTTCCTCATTGGAGACCCTCACACCTTCCAAACAATGCAACAATAGAGCTACTCTCTCTAACTCCCAGTCATTAATGTTCCTTCTAAAACCCAGATTCCAACTTACTACTCCCCTTTCTTGATTCATAAAGCCGACCACTGGCAGCCCCTTCTTTGTGGATAACAAAAATAATTGGGGAAATCTCTCCACGAAAGAAATGTCCCCACACCAAATGTTTTCTCAAAAACAGACCCTCCCACCTGAACCCACCACAAACTTGATTCTCTTACGGAATTCCAACAAAACTTTAAGAATACCCTTCCAAACTCCACACCCAAAAGAAAGTCGAGTACCCTTTGTTTCCCACCAAAAATAATTTTCCCCAAACTTTGCTTCCACCACCTTCTTCCATAAACTATTCACCTCTAACCTGAACCTCCACAACCACTTTCCTAACAAGGCTTGATTCATCGTCCTCAACATTCCAACTCCAAGACCACATTTATCTTTGAACAACAAACTTTTTTCCAACTCACCAAATGGAACTTCTTTTGCCAAGTCTTATCATGCTAAAGGAAGTCACGAAAAAGCTGCTCCACATTTCTAGTCATAGTGAAGAGTGAAAGAAAATACAAGAATACTTGCCAGCACATTCTTTATGAGAGTCAGCTTTCCCCCCTTTTGGTAAGTACCTAGACTACTAAGAAAGGAGTCTTCTGCTTACTTTTTCCACCATTGGATCCCACACTGCTTCACTCTGATACCAAGCTCCCAACGGCAAACCCAAGTCATTAGAAGGAAATGACCCCAACTAACAACTCAAGCAAGCCACCAACCATTGAGCTCTTGGCACCTCCGCAACCACATACACCTTACTCTTACAAAAGTTCATAGCCAAACCTAAAGTCGCCTCGAAACCAATGTTGTCAAATGCGATCGCATATGCCATTTCCAAACTATTTTTTGCATATGCTACCATCTCATATACAAGAGTATGCTATCTACACAATATCCGATGGCATACTTTTGTTTGTGATGGCATACTACAATATGTGATGGTATATTGTAGTATGCGATGGCATACTTTTTGGACACAGATTTCCTTCTTTTTTAAGCATAAAGTCATTTTTCTCTTATAAATATCTCACTTCTACCCCATACTCCTTTTACAACATCTCTTCTACCTTCTAATCTCTTTCTTACCCTCACAAAGCCTCCAACTATTAAATCTCATTACAGTTTCTAATACATTCTCACATAATTATAAATATTCTCTAATCTCTACTTTACACTATTACTCTCAAAGTTCAAGGCTCAACTTAAATCACTCTCTCACTCTCGAAACTCAAAAGAAAAAAAGAAAAGTTTACGCATTCCTTTACCACAAGAACACTGTCCATAATTTGTCTCGCCTTGATGAAAGCACTTGGGGTTGAGTTGATATTCCAAGAAAGCACCAACTTGAGTCTCGAAGCCAAAACCTTCGCAATTATCTTGTATATTGATCCAACCAAACTAATTGGCCTCAAATCCGCAATGTCCTCAACTCCTTCATTCTTCAGAATCAATGTGACGAACGTACAATTTGAACCGAAGTCTAGGAATACATTGCTGTGAAAGTCAAGTAGTACTTCCATCAAGTCTCCTTTTACTATCTCCCAACAATTCTTAAAAAACAACCATAGAAAAACCATATGGGCCCGATGCTTTATCACCACAACTCAAAATCACTCCAAACACCTCTTCTTAACCACTCCCTCCGCACAATTGAAATATGATCAAACTCAAGTCCATACACTCTTGGTCATCACCAATACACTTCTGAATAGAGATTATTGTAATAATTTACTACTTGTACCACATTCTCCTCCCCCCTCCACCCAAACTCCATTACACTGTATCTTTGAGATTTGATTTCTTTGCTTATGTTGACTTGCCATCCTATGAAAGAATTTTGTATTGTTGTCCACCTCATCAACCATTCCACCCTTGATTTCTACTCCAGCTTATCTTTTCCATCAACACCAACCTCTGAAAGCTTGTCCTAAAGTCAACTCTTCTCATCCTCTCTTCCCCTGTCAAAAAGGTACTCTCTTCCTTCAAGTCAATAATCGCAATCTTCCTGAGAAGGTCTTTCTTCCTCAACTCCACCCTCCCAGACATTTCAACATTCCACTTCTTTAACCTTTCCTTACTTTTCTTTCAGTTTCAGCCCAAGAATACTAATTCGCTCCACCAACCTTGAATCATCTCCTTGAAATTATGATGTTGGAGCTGTTAGTTTCACATTTTGTCAATCCCGAGACTTAAGTTGTATGTCGAACTGATTTACAATTGAAGACATGTAAAAACCCCAATAAAACCGCTCAACCTCAACCACATTGACAAACGCTCCTAATATGTATGCATAAAACCTAAATGGTAATGAGACCACCTAGACCATTCCCCAACACCTAAATGATTATTAGGTCGGCTCATATTGATAAGGAAATCTTATACCTCGACCCATTCATTCATTGGAGCTTTTGGGAGTCTTAAATGGTCATAAAGAGTATTTTGGTAATTTGACCACCCTTAGACTATCACCCACCCTTAATGAGTGTTTGGGGATCTTATATAGGCAAGATCTATTAAATCCCCGAATTGTTTAACCAACAAACTTCCTGAGAGCTCAATTTGGCCCGAAATGGCTAAAAGGGTATTTTGGTAATTTTACGCACATAGGCCATGGTCCACCCCTTGGTGAAAGTTTGGGGACCTTTTATTTAGTAAGATCTACAAAATCCCCGCAAAGTTTGTTCATTGGAGCTTCCAAGAGCAAGAAATAGCCAAAATGGTCTAAAATTGTATTTTGGTAATTTACCCGACGCCACCAGGTAAAATGACCAGGGCCCCTGACAGCAAGCTTCAGCTTTCACCAGGGCCACCGGGTGAATCACTCCAACAGTCCGAAAATTCAAAAATATGACTGTTGGAGCCACCGACACCACCATAAGGTAATTTTTGTTTTCCAAACGCCTTTAAAATTCATCTCTTGGGTTCATTTGTGGGTTGGGATCAATCCCTAGAGAACTTGTGCTCTCCCCTTTCCCTTATTAGAGAGCATTCTCTACAACATTAGAGGATCATGTCTTAGTTGAATGCACCCTCAACTCAAGCAACCTCCATAAGAGTTTAGCATTAGGTGAGCCTTCCCTAAACCTATCTTGATCTCTCATTTGATCCCACTTCAACCATGAAACCTTTCCTTGCACACACATTGGTACATTCATGGAACAAGGAGCAAAAGAAGAAGATGGAAGGAGTAATCACAAAGAACTGACGAACTCGAAAGTTTGATTGGAAGATCCAACCATCAAGACGTACTCGTGAGCTCAAGGATTTGAAGAACTCAATATCGTCATTGGCAAACCTTAAAGTGTAAAGTGAATCCTTGTTTACTTTGTTTTGTATTTTCAAAACCTTGTATGTGGTTACTTGGTTCAACCCTCAAAAACCTTGTATGTGATTACTTGACAAGGTAGAGGTTCGTGAGTTTCCGAAGTACAAAATTCACAACATTTCGAAAGGATGCATTTTTTTTTATCTTAAAGTTTTAGAATTTAGCCTAGGTATAAAATTATATGTACGGTTCGAAGTGAACCATAAACCTCATTGATTAGTGAACACCAAGAGCTTTGCAAAGGTGACCTTGGGAATGGATGTAGGCACGTTGCTGAACCACTATAAAATTGTTTGTCTTGTGTTTGTGAAAATACCTTATACTTAGATGAATGCATGTCATGAATGGATATTATGCTATATATGACATACCATGAATATTTACCTCAATTGCATTGCAAACTAAAAATAAGTCATGAGAATGGATGTAGGCACATGGCCGAACAATTATAGTCTTATGTCTCATGCATGTTTTATGATTCCACAATTTACACTTGAATGCCTTGAATGTCATGAGATAACATGAATGCCGAATAGGTAAATCTTGTATGAATGAACCATTCAATGACACAACAAAAAGAATGCTTTTATTTTAAGTATATTTGCATTAAATGAAAATTAGAGACATGAATGTAAAATTGAGGTTAGGTGAATGACTTAGAATACATAGTCAAATTATCAATCTAAGTTAAAATTGGATAAATCGAAAAAAAATTTAATTATCCTATTCAGCTCCCCTCTAAGACTAGACACGATATGAAGCTCGATATTTTCAGTAGTCACATGTTTTCAAACCAAAATGGAGAAGGACCTCTTTTTACAACCCTTACTTGCAAAGATATCGGACAATGATCAGATCCTGAATTCAAGATAGATTTATGAATCAAATTTTTTGATATAAGTATTCATGAATCATATCCCTGAAGTGTTCCTCCCAATCTGTAGATACCAAAAATCTATCCAACCTATTCATTATAGGCCTCTTCTGATGATTGGACCAAGTAAATTTTGCCCCACAAAAAGGAATATCCGGTAACTCATTCCTATTAACTAAATCCTCAAAATTCCTCATTCTCCTAATTATCCCCCAAGCTTTTCAAAAGTAAATCTAATAACATTAAAATCTCCCCTTATATACACCACGGCTTACACCAGTAACCCCACACATCATCTAACTCTTCCCAAAAACATTGCCTCTCCCGATCACTTGTTGGTCCATACACACCCGTAAAAACCCACGTAAAATCATCTACCACATTCCTGGACAAAACAAACCCCCCCCCCCAGCTCCTCCTCAATTACAATCTCCTTCAAATGCTTATTGTTTTTCTTTTTTGCTTCCACTCATCCCACCCTCTAGCAATAGAACTTGTAACTCATTCTCTAACCTCGCTTGGCTAGCATCTAGGGCAGCCAACAAAGCTGCACCTAACAAATTGGCAATTCCACACAACCTTCTTCTTCTTACCAGGTAAACATGACTTCCTAAAAGCAAAAGAACACCTTTGCTTATCTTTATAGCGCTACTTCCAATAGCACATACAATATGTCTTTCCTTAACTGTTCATTTGTCGGTATCCACAATCTGTTTTGGAAATTGATACTGCTATTTGCATGAATACTCCAATCTTGGTTCTCTGGATCTCTTGCTTTCAAAGAATACTCTACAAAATCTGCATCCGAACTCTAAGTCTCTACAATTCTCTATGTTAATATATTATGAAGTCTCAATGGTGCCAAATAACTGTGTTGTCCATCTTCATCCGTTGGGCAATCAAATACAAACTCTATAACTGACTCCAACATGTGTCATTCACTCAACATCATCTGAGTGAGAATATTCTCTTTTCTACGACTTAGTGCATCTGCTACTACATTCGCTTTACCAAGGTGGTAATGTAGCGTAAAATCGTAGTCTTTTAGATACTCCATCCAATGTCTTTGCTACATATTCAACTCTTTTTGGGAGAATATTTATTTGAAACTCTTATGTTCGGAATAGAGCTCAAACTTCTCACCATATAAGTAATGTCTCAATATCTTCAAGGCAAAAACAATGGATGCCAGCTCAAGATCGCGAGCTGAATAAGTCTTCTCACGTGTTTTCAACTTTTTTGAAGCATAAGCGATTACCTCCCTATTTTACATTAAAATACAACCCAAACCTATGCTTGAAGCTTCTACATTTATCACTAAGCTTTCTCCTAGAACTGGTGCTATCAATACTGGCGCAGTAGTCAAACAAGTCTTCAACTCTTGAAACGCCGCTTCAAAAAAAAAGAAAAACCAAACGATGGGTATCTAAGTAAATCAGTTTTGAAAATTACTAAACCATTGTTGACTCAAATCAAGTTGACCTGGTCAAGTGTTGGTCAACCAATTTTGACTAAGCCAAACTGACCAAAGTCTATATAGTTAGAAGATTCTAATAAGTTAGATATTTTGGTTATTTTGGTAAATATCTAGATATTTTTTATTTTTTATTTATATGGGGTGAAGTTTTGATGTCTAACTTTTACATCAAAAACTTTGGGTATCTAAGTAAATCCTTTAAGAAAATAAGCTTAAAATACAACCCATTATCCTTCTCATTAGAGAAATATGAGATATGTGTTTCATCTTCTTCCCATTCACAAAGAGAAAGGAAAAGAATGAAGATACTGATTTGAGGTAGGCCCTTACATTTTTATAATAGCTTAGACTTTTTTTCAAGATCTTTTAAATTAAAGTAGTGAATTGATTGTCAACAATTACATATGTATTTCACTGGGGTTTTTTATTTGAACTCCTGAGACTGAACATGCTTATGTCCCATACAGACTAATGCTACGCTCTGATACCAGTCAACCATTGTGTGACTCATGTCAAGTCAACCTGGTCAAGCATTAGTCAACCAATTTTGACTAAGTCAAACTAACCAAAGTCTATATACTTAGAAGATTCTAATAGAGTTAGATTTTTTTTTTTTTTTTCATTTATATGGGTGAAGTTTTGATGTCTAACTTTTACATCAAAAACTTTGAGTATCTAAGTAAGGCGATGTTTGTTTGCACTATTTTTCAGCACTTATTGCTGGAAAAAAAAAATTCGGCACTTTTTGTCAAAATAGCGCATTTGTTTACTCTATATTTTCAATGCTTATTGCTGAAAATAAGTGAAAAAAATTCAGCACTATTTTGATGCTGAAAAAAAGTGTTGAAGCGGTAAGCACTTCGTTTTTTTCAGCACGGACAAGTATGCCCTTCGTTTTTTTGGACACGGACAAGTATACCCTTATACTTAAAAGGATATTATCTCTTATATCCTATGGATAAGTATATAAGCACCCTACAAACTAATAAACCCACACCATGGCTAAATTATTTTGTTTTATATGGGTTAAAAATTTTGGAATGAGTTGATTTTTGGTGAGGATGATCTCTACAATGAGGAGATCATCCTCACCAAAAATCAGCCCATCCTGAAACTTCTAACCCTATCAAAACAAGTTCAAGAATCGTAAATTGTCCCTTCTTTTTTTTTGAAACCATTTTTGACGTGATTAGAAGTTTCAAAATGGGCTGATTTTTGGTGAGGATGATCTCTAGACCATATAGATCATCCTCAAAAAAATCTACTCATTCCAAAACCTTTAACCCATATAAGACAAAAAAAAAAAATTGGCTATGGTGTGGGTTGCCCTCATTAATTCATAGGGTGCTTTTATAATTACACATCCTTCATTTCCATCGAAAATTGTTCATCCAAAATTAAGTTCTTTTAATGTTTATTTCAAATTTTGGTGACTTGTATGACATTATTATTTTGAAATTTGTGGACTTTTAGAAATAGAAATTATTATTTATAAATTGAAAATTTGAGTATTACTTATTATTTAAAAGGAATTGTACTTTAATTTTATAAGAAAATATATTTTATTGCGTTTGATAAGAAATAGGCATTTGAAACATGCCAACAATGTATAATATGATTGTAAGGGTAAAAAAGACAATTTACCAGTTTCAGCAATGTGTAACAAACATGATTCAGCCTCTAAACAAACAACTTTTTCAGCACTTAAATTCAGAGCTTAATGCTATTCAGCACTTATTTTTTTCAGTTTAACAAACAGCACCTAAATCCTTTAACAAAATAAGTTTAAAATCCAGCCCATCATCCTTCTAATTAGAGAAATCTGATATTTGTGTTTCATCTTCTCCCCATTCACTAAGAGAAAGTAAGGAAAGGAAGATACTGATTTGAGGTAGGCCCTTACATTTTTATAATAGCTTAGGCTTTTCTTCAAGATCTTTTAAACTAAAGCAGTGAATTGGTTGTCAAAATATACATATGTATTTCATTGATTTTTTTTTAATGTCTAATATATGTTTTAGTTGTTAAAAAGAATGTATAGAATTAGATATGTATTACATATATTTAGAATTAAAAGTTGCTGATTTTTTTTCTTATGTATTACATATGTTCCTTTAATTTTTATTTATTAAAGCATGTTGTTTTTCTGTACTCCACTTATTTTTCTACATACTTTATACGTATTTCATATGTATTTGGTACATACCAAAAAGAAAATTCAGCAACTTTACAAGTGGTTTTCACATACAACTTGCATATTTTGTACATACTTTATATGTGCTCTAGTAGTTCTAAATACATGTATAGAGTATGTTTTCATTTCTTTATAAACTTGTTGTTTTGTTTTTATTTTATATACTTTACATATATTCTAATATTTCAAATACATGTATAGAATTTTATTTACAAATTTTAATTTGCTGATTTTAGATGTTGTAATTTTCAAATTAAAAAGTTGGGTAAGAAAAAAGTATTTTATTTAAAATAAAATATGAGAACGAGTTCTCAATTGATTGTCGTGTTTTTCAAATTCCTAGTTGGTAAGATGCTTCGACTAATTGTCATGTAATATACGAAGAGGAGAAATGCTTCAGTCATTAGACTGTATAAGTCACGATGAGAGATTTGTTTCGGCGTATGTCGTGTAAGACAACGAAATAAAAGGAAAAAAGAGATGAGGCTTCACATTTAAGAGTAGACTAGGTGTTTAAGACATGTGTATGTCTTACTTTCAATACATTTTGAAAAGAAAACAAGTACCTATATGTAGTATTTAAGTGATTTATTAAAGAGATTGTGAAAACCTATAAAAAATAATGTGTTGTGACATTTCTGGAACGATGAGTTATTCTAGGATAATAGTTGCGTTATTTGAGTTCTTAAGTATTATGGGATGTATAAGAACACATCACAACAGGAATCCGAGAATTTTCTTTCTATCTTTAATAGAGATGTAGATAGTTGTATAATTGATAAAGATTATCGAGAATCACATATACGCTAGATTAACATAGATGAAGATGGCTTGTTAATGATCATTAATAGTCTAGAATAGTAAAGAAAGAATGACCTACTTGATTTGACTCGTTCCTTAAGGCCTTGGTCAACGGCTAACCTGAGATAGAAAATGATTACCCAAATGTGGCAGAGGCTAGCCATAAAATCAAGAACTAACGATAGGGTTCCACACTGGTGAAATATTGGAATAATTGTATCTTAACTAAGATGTTTACATCAACCGTGACCTTCAACTCTCTATTATAGTACTTTATTATTTGATATTGTATTATGAACAATTGTTTTTCAGATTTTTAATTGTGTTTTAATTTCCTACTAGGTTTTCTGATATCGGTGTTCAATTATTTTCAATTATGTGCTGAATATCAAACATGCATGATTTACAAATTCCTAGAATGTTTAAACTACATGTAAGATACTATTATTTAGAATTGTAAGATTCTCGTACTAGGTAACTTCCCTGTTACTCACCCCTACGACAACACAAATTTCAGGCACATCTGGTTTAGATGATCCTTCAAAGGAAGCTCAGGTCCAACGCTACATAGATTATCAGTCCAAACTTTCGGGGGAGGATTATAGGTATTATTATTGAGTTACTGAAAAGAGATAGGTTTAAAAGTCTTCCAATGTTGTTTTCTCTTGTATCTATGACACAGTATGTGTTGTTACTCTGATATGTAAATATGTCTAAGTGAGTCGAGGTTTGAGGATATTTCTAAATTTTGTTGAGTAATAATCAAGTACGATTTTTATTATGATATTTAAATATCATTTGTGTCTTATATATGATTATCATGTTATGGGTTAAATATCATGCCTCTGGATTCAACTTCGGAATCATGGGGTTTCGGGTCGAGTTTTTGGGGCGTGATAACAAAGACACGCCAGATACAAGAATTTCCTACCCACGACTTTCAACCAACATGGGAAGCTGAAGAAGCCTCCTCCCACTTTGATTTCCTCCCTCCTTAGATTTAGGTGCAACAACGTTTTCGAGTCCACTTCAATTAAGCCTCCAAACTGATCTCCAATTTCCTTAAACATCGATTCTTTCTAAAGGTGGAAAGGTAATCCTTGCACTTACAGCCAACAGGGACCGACATTCTCTTTAATAACATAGGCATTGCAAAAAAGCAAACCAAGAGTAAAATAACACTTGTTGGTTCTTCACCAATAAGGACCCTTTCTTCAACAAAAGCCTATAACAATTTAACAAGCCTACGAATAACATAGCTCTACTTGTTTCGAAGGGGATCAAAGTAAAACCCTCATTCCCAAGGAATTCCTGAGATAAACAATTCTCCACATCTCCCCAGATAAGTTCCAGATTCATTGCCTCACAAATTAAAGCCCACTTCCACTTACCGAAGTCAATTCTAGGCTCCAACCTCCAAAAACCTTGAACCCTTTTTGCCAACTTCCTTTATGTCACATGACCATTCTCTTGGCCCCACTAGACCCTCTTTAAGCCAGAAGGAATCCTCTCCCTTTGGACCACCTGTAGGCCCCCCAACAATTGACTTGCTTCAGTTGTTGAACCTTGGGAACATTTGTTTCCTTCCCAGCAGAGTCGACAAAGTCCACCTATTCCTTGCCCTCTTGGTGGTTTTTCCCATGCCATTTAGGTCCAAAGGTTTAGCTCTCAACACACCTTCCCAAGACTCAATATGAGCTTCCAACTTTGATGATAGGTTTCTCCAACCTTCACCTCCAACTCCTTCAAGAATTCTCAAGGAGATTCCATAAAGCTTCATCACAATGTGAAATCCTTAAAAAGTGACGAAGCTCATTGCTTTCTCCAACAACAGCTCTACCAACCAAATAATCTCTTTCAGCAAGAAAACTAGAGTCGACTCACCCTTCCTACCTCTTTCCCAAAAGTTGAATGCTCTCTACTCCCAGTTCGAAAGTCTTCTGATCAACTTGTCCAAGTTTGGTCTCGCAGGTGCCGGTAACACCATCGTTTTACCTCTTCTCGCCATCCTCAACATGTTTACCAAGCCACAAGGATCAATAGTCAATGCTCGGGATTATAATAGGAACGTGTACACTATACCAAATAACCCAAGGGTTATCGATGCAAATAGCCCATAGTAACAAGAAGCTTCTACATAGAATGCCACTCCCGCTTCATAAGCTTGCTCCTACTTTGAAACGTAAAATAGGTTAATTTCTCAATTTTGAATGACACTCCCACTTCCTGGAGCTCCTCGTAATAAAAAGACAGTCTAGGCAATAATCCAATCAATAAGCCCAACGTCGGATGGCTAATTTGATGGGATGCTAAACCTAGAAGTAAAATTTTCTAGAAGATGATAGGGAAAGGTGCCCCTTAGCTAAGTGGTAAAAGCTTGAGGAGAGTTGATCCTATGATCTAGTTTCAAATCTCGTTGAACCCACATTCACCTCCATTAACCACTAAAACAGATCAAATAAAATTGTATTCCCTTATTGTCCAAAATTGATGTACATCCATAATCATAAAACAGATCCACGACAACTCAACATCTTTTGAAAAAAGTGTATACTCAAATGGATCTGTGATTAATCATAAATTGAGGCAGTAACACGAACATTATGTCCAAGGCCATGGTGAAAAATTGTAGTTGAAGACAAAAAGACACCCTTCTCCCTGCACCATTGACAAGGAAGCTTGCTACATGTTACTTGGCAAATAAGGCAATATGATGTTGATGCTACACAAGAGGCAAGTACAATATTTATGTTTTAAGAAAAAAGAAAGAAGAATTAACCTTGCCCCTAAGCGAGTACAGAGACAATCAAAAGCTTCACAAGGGGTGCATTACCTATTAAAAATGACAAATTTAAGGCTTAGACCAACAGCTCAGTTGGTTTGACACATTGCAAAGCAACTTTGAGGTCGTGGGTTCAAGTCTAACTTACCCATCAAGAGAGAGAGAGGAAAAAAAGGAAATAATGTAAGATTAGAAAGGAAGACAAAGATAAAAATGACTTTCAACAAGATGATGAATCAATCAAGAAGCGATCCTTCATTCAAGATTATATATGGTTGTGCTCCTAAACACACATTGGATCACGTGCTATTAACACAACAAGCAAACAACTTGAGGATGAGTATTTTTCAAGTGAAGGGGACTGATGTTGGGTAGGATCAGAAGAAACAAAGCCAAAAGAGCAAATAGCAATGCCTCCACGCACACTACTTCTAACAGACATAATGTTGCAAGTGGTAATCAAAATCACTATTATACTACCAATTTGGAAAGCCAACAACAAGACCTACAATATTTTCTCTAATACACATCTGAAGAAAAGGTCATTTCATATGTAAAATTTTGGCATGAGTTTGACCTTTACTATTTTTAGTAAATTCTTGTCTTATGCTTTGTCATTTTTAGGGTTTTGAAGGTCTTGTTCAGTTAGGAATATACTATTTCTTAGAGTTATTTACGTACTTAGATAAATTTCTTGGTCTTTACTACTTTTTGGATATTTACTAGTTTGGATCATAGGGCCTTTAATAGGCAATAAGGTCAGTCTGATTTTCTATTTAAGCTATTGTAAGAAGAGTTTTGCTTCATTAATATTCAGATTTTCAATTGAAATTCAACTCATCTATAGAATTCTTCCCTTGTTTTGCCTTGTGGATTCAAGGATTTATTATGAGAAAAGAAGACAGTGGTCTTTTTTTCTCTTTTCTCACACTTCAATCTCCTAATAAAACAGGTAGCAAACAAGCAGATCTCACATCTGACCCATAGCTACCAATTTGGGGAATGGAAAATATATGGCTCTGAAAAGCAACAAAGAGAGAGAGAGCTAGAGAGAGAGCTCGCCAGCTGTAAAGTTTAGACAGGTCATAATTTGCAAATTATACCCGAATTTTTCGAATGATACACAAAACAATTAAAACTTTTGTCCAATTCAATTCCTATTAAAAACTCTCGACTTTTTGAACCTTTTCAAATTGAAAGTGTTTTAGAGTATTGAAGTCGAATTATACCTGAACCATTCTCATATCGAATTTTTGACTGGGAGGCAGTTACTTTTACTTTATATTTTTTCTTCTCTTCTTTTTCATGTATTTTATACCACTAATTCTGAGCCACATTATATAAAATAATGTATAAGAAGTGCATAGCCAAGCTACAACAACCACGTAAAAGAAAAAATGCACTCAAAACAAATTGACCAAGCAAATGAAGGAAACAAGTAGCAACATCAGAAGACTGAAGCAAAAGAAGAAGAAAAAAATGGTGAGACTCTTACAAATTGATAAGTCGGCCATTGAGAGCTTTGCATTCCTGAATTATTTCATCCTCGTCAAGGAGTTCCTCCAATGTATAATTTTCCTTATCCAGAATAGTCTCCACCTGGGAGAACAGCAAACACCACAAAAGTATGATAGATTGAAAAGCTTACTACTAAATATGATGTGATAAGATTTCAAGTAATACTAGAGCAATCGAAAAATAGCTTTTGAGTGAGCATATTATATTTAGGTCTCCTTGTAAATGACACATTGGTACTAATGAAGGGGTATCCATATCAAGCTAGATTTCTTGTTGGTTTGTTTTGATGTCTTGAAGCCATATTTGGATTAGTTCCGAATCTCTCTAAAAGAGTAAAGTATATGGCATTGGGATGGTTGATAATATTGAGGAATTTTTTTTTTTTTTTATTGATAAATTGAAACCAAAAAAAAAACTAAATCAAGGGAAGGTCGAGATGACCAACCCAAAAAAAAAAAACAAAACAAAAAACCACAAACTACTACTCTAAAATACAAATGCTAGCCCACCGGACAAGAAAGTCCTTGAAGAACACCCCTTTGAATTCTTTGAATATCTTGCTTAGGAAAAATAACAACCCGAGAACCGCTGAGATAATGTCTTGAGAGGATTGAACCTTCTTGAAAATTATATTATTTCTTTCTTTCCAAATGCCCCAAGTAATAGCACATTAGGTTAGTCCCCTAGGAGAGGGCTCCTTCTGTACAAGAGTTTTCTTCTATTTGGGGAAGCGTTTAGGATTGTGGAAAGCAAGATACTTTTCTAAGAAAGGGGAAATTGACTCTGATAAAAAGTTCCCTTATCCTGATTTACTTCTTATCAAAACAAGTAACTCTTTTCAATTTCTGTAAAATAGTTCCCTGCCAATAATCAAATGAATATAATCCATCCTAAGAAGGAAGAAAAGGTTGACCAGACAAGAAAGTCGAAAAATACATCAATCAAAAAATGAAAAAGAAAATGGGAGAGTTCAGACAGAACATGGCACAAAAAAGAAAAAAAGAGTACCAAATTATCTCAAACAAAAAATAGAATGTTCAACTAATAATTGGACAAGAACCCAATAAGGGATTCAAACAACACAACCCTTTGGACCAAAACAAGCCAGTTGACAATTATGAAGCCCTGCGAGCCGAAAGATTTTTTCTTTTTTTTTCCCATCCTTTTAATGTCTCCCGCCCCCAATGTGTTGTATTCTTATCTCTCGTTGGATTAAAATTCCATTGACACCGAAAACTAATTCCTAAAAAACTAGGCTCAAATTGGCGATTAAGTTCAATTCTTAGTGCCATAATTCCAATCTGATGCTTAGACACAAAATCATGAATTAACCGAAAAACACCCAAGAAAAACACATAAAATGGAATTTTATAAATCCATCCATCGAACAAAACTTTTACAGAATCAACAATTCCACACATTACCCAAACTTTTGCCCTAAATTCACAATCGAATCTTGATAAATTTATTTAAACAAAAAAAATAGAATGAAGAATGTCAACTTACAGGAGACGCAGTGGATAATCCTGCCATACGCCAAAACATCTTGAAAAGGCAGAGTTGTAAAAACGAAAACGCCTTCAGAAATCTTAAAAATTCAGATCTGGGAATCTGAATCACCAAAAAACCTCCTGAAACCTATATAGAATAAAATAAATACCAGATAAGACAATGAAACCCTAGATGCAGCAAATCTGATGAAGAAAATGATCGAGGGGTCAGAAAAACTTACGGTAATTTTACTTATCAAAAGAAACAGAGAGAGAGAGAGAGAGAGAGATGTTAATGGTGGATGGATGGATATACAGAGATTTTGAATCGAGGGGCTCAGAGAGAGAGAGACCACACTTCCTGCAATCTCGGGACGGTGTAGGAGAGCGTTTGGAGGAAATAAAATTATATATAAATACGTCTCTGAATTCTGATCTAAATTTAAATAACAAAACATACTTAGATTAAAGTAATAATTGTTGAGAGGGAGAGAGAGAAAATCTGAGGGTTGGTCAAAAATAATTATTTTAGCTTAAAGTAAAGTAAATTTACTAATAAGTATTTGAAAATTTTAATTTAATCTTACCCTTATAAAATTGGAGGAATTGATGATACCCCGCCAAATACAATATGATGTCTATCCCCTTGACTGTCATTGACTTGGTTAAAACCGTTAATGATGTCTGTTTTATTTATGGACATAAGTTTGAGTATCGAAATTAAACTTGTTATATTTAAATTATCAAAATGCCATTCAATTACTCAATAAACTTTAATTATCTAAACTTTTCTCCACCGTTCGATTAAAGACGTTTTAATTGTTCGATTGAAAGCTAAATAAACTCTACTTCAACTTCATTAGCAGACGAAATATCGGTTTCGCCATTACCATTATTATCACAACCCCTATCATCATTATCACACTAAATAGCACCCTAATTAATTGCATCTTCATTATTTTCATGAGTGTTAAACCATCGGTATCTTGTTCCTCGATTTTGAGTTAAATCTACTCAAAGATCTCATATATCGTGTAATGGGTGGAGATTTGGAGTTTGTGGTGAGTTTTTTTTTTTTTTAACTATTATGACGTAAGAATTAGGTTTGCATGAAAAAAATGAAGAAAAAAACATGTTTCATTCTTTAATGCACGAGGGGTAAAACTAATATACATATTTATAGGAGGGTATAAAAAAAATTTTGAATTTCTTACTTTTCAATGTTTTTTTCTATTTTTGTTATCAGTGTTTTGCAAGTGGAGATTCTAACCACTAGTTCAGAGAATGCCCTTGGATTGGGGAATCTTATAAAATTCGTTGTTGTGAAGGAGTTCAAAAAAATTTGACATCAAAACAACCTCATAGTTTTACCTGCAAATTTTTGAAATGACAAACATATGGGGACTTCTAGTGGTCGAATAAAGATATGAAACAACCCAAGAAAAAGGAGGCATTTACATCTTCAAATAATTCATGTACTTTTATCGGTTGTGTAGATGCATGATTTTCGATTTCCAAATATCACTTTTACGAAGGTTTGGAGTCGCCACCATTCATTTTTGTAAAATGGTGTGAATAGGTCACCTGAAATACGTTTTTAGAAAAAGTGTCGTTTTTAGTGTTTAGTAACTCTCATACAGATAAAACACCAATCCGCCTAAAATTTAGGTAAACGATTCAATTAGAGGAAAAGAAAGGTGTTAAGCACCCCTTTCTCTCCACCTATTGGTGGTAACCTCAAAATAACTTGGTTATTTTTGGATGAAATAAATAAAAAAGAAAATAGTCGAATAGTGGACAACTTGTACCATTTGTTATCGTCTTAGATTATAGAGATTATCTCATTGAAGGAGATGATCTTTATATAAATCTAGCCTTGAAAATAATATATATTTGTTTTGAAAAAGTGTTGGCTAATAGTTGTGGTACATTCTCATGAGTTGAGAAGGACCTGAATATCAATTGCCTCAAAACAAGTTGGCGGGATTAAAACATTTTCTTTTTAAGGGGGTTATAACCCGTATACTTTCAATTGGATTAAAGTCCAATCTACTGGAGATAGGGGAAGGGGAACATCACATCTTAGCGGTCTTTCTAAAAAAAAAATTAAAGAGGTGATGGGTGAGGTAGAAGAGGGAAGTGGAGAGGGGGATGCAATATTTATGTTCACCCTACCTTGAGGGTCGGGCCTTTCCTTTCTTATTTTTTTTCTTCTTATCTTCTTCTTCTTCGTAGGTCCTTAGTAGAATTGTGAGAATGGAGATTTTCTTAGAGTAGATGAAGTGAGTAGAGTAGAGAGTTGATATAATTAATTTTCTTTTTTAGACTTAGACTTGGTACCCATTTTTAGGATGTGAGGGGGGTATTTATAAGGATGGAATGTTACTTTTGAAGGTAGGGTGGGGTGAAAAAGTAAAAGAGTAGATAATAGCATGGGATTTAAGGGCGAGTGGTGTGAAATTTAAAGTTGGAATGAGAGTATTTGTGGAATAAAGGTAAATGGATGATTTTTTATCCAAATGGTTTGGATCCTCCCTAACCCATTTGGGTTGAGTATTTGGTGAGATGAAATGATGTGGTGTTTGGGATTGGGTGTTAGATAGGATGAGGGGTGTGGTGTTTGGTTAAGAAAATGAGTTGTGTGAGGAGTTAGGTGATTAGCTTTTGAGAGGGTGAAGGGGACGGTGACAAGTGTCAAAAAGTTATGGAGATGGATTATTTATGTGAGTTGATTGGAAAGAAAGGGTGTAGGATGGCTTATGAGAATGAATTTAAAATAAATGATGAAAGAAAGTGTGGGTTGGTAGTTGTATTAGAAAAAGGTGATAGATTAGGTACATAACATGGAGTATGGGGGTGATTTTGTTAAAGGAAAGTGATGAGTTAGGTTGGGTAGAATGATTTTTGAGAGGTGAGTTGTGTTGAGAAAAACTGTCCATTTGATGATCAAAGGTTGATTAGTTGAAGTGAATAATGATTTGTGGACTAGGGTTGTGGATTATGGGCTTTAATATGTTGGGCTTAAGATTTTGGAAATGTTTAGGTTGTTGGATTTTGTTTATTTATGGTGGGGTTTAATGGGTTTAAAAAGGTGGGTGAGTTTTAGGATTTGAGTTATATGGGGTTAGGGTTAGGCTAAATTGGGTAAGGTGAAAAATTATTGATTTAAGGAATTGAGGGTTGGTAGGCTTGGGGTAATTTCGGACTCAAGAACGGAACGGTGAAAGATAAGAAAGTGAGGGATATGCCAAGTCTCATTTGTGGGTCATTTGTGGGTCTGTTAGACTTTTAGGGGTCTTGGGGGCATTTGAATTGATCAAATCCCACTTTTTGACGATTTGATCTTTTTAGACCCATTGAAAAATTTTATTGGAAAAAATGATATTTTTGAGTCATTTCAAGTGGGGGCCTATTCAAATTGGGGTGTTTACAGGTTGTGTCTTTTCGAAAAAACTTAGGCCCTGATTGATTCAGCTGCCTGAATCTGTTGTCAGCGTCTGCTATCAGAAGCTGAAACATTAAAAAACTTGTTTGGTAGAGCTTTGTAAAAGTGTTGTGCTGTTGACCAGAATCTGGTAATTACTGTTTGATACAACTTTAAGAATCTGCTGTATTATGATAGAATGACTAAATACCCTTAAGGTTGATAGTGCACCCAGAATACATTAAAAATTACTAGAATACCCCTATAAATATATTATTACACGATATATATATATGGGGGGCGTGCAATGGCTAACTTTTTGGCAAAACATTTTTCAAAACATGAGTTAGAGGTTTTGGAATGGGCTGATTTTTGGTGAGGATGATCTCTACGATGAGGAGATCATCATCACCAAAAATCAGCCCATTCCAAAACTTCTAACCCCATCAAAAATAGTTTACAAAAAATGGACGGTCAACGATTTTTCAGCTTGTAAACATGGGTTAGAAGTTTTGGAATGGGCTGATTTTTGGTGAGGATGATCTCCTCACCGTAGAAATCATCCTCACCAAAAATCAGCCCATTCCAAAACTTCTAACTCATGTTTTGAAAAATGTTTTACCAAAAAGTTTGCCATTGAACGCTACCCTATATATATATATAATAAAATTATATAAAAGATTAAAAAAATAATTGTATTAATTTTAAAATATTTATAATTCTAAAAAAATATAGAGAAATTTATAATTCTATAGAAATTTCGGCAGCATCTTTTCTTAAAAATAGACATATAAAATTTTCCTGATAAACAAAATACTTGCATAATACGCAATCCAACATAATATACGTAGAATGCATAAAAAATTATCAGAATACCCCTATAAATATATAATTACACTAAATACATATAAATATAATAAAATTCTATAGAAATTTCGGCAACATCTCCTCTTAAAAATGGACATATGAAATTTTCCTGATAAATAAAATACCTACATAGTATGCAATCCAAAATTTACATTGTATATAACACATCCACATTACATCGTATATACATAACACATCTACATAACATCTAATTTAGATTCTGACATCATTGAAACATAATAATCATACTTAATATAATAAGTAAAATTGAAATAAATAAAAACATGAAAAATATACATCTAAGAAATGCATACAAAAGATATTTTTCATTCTTCTTATTTGACTCTGTTATTTTATCTTGAAAAACATTATCATTGATAATGTCAATTTCATTTACCCACACAAAAAACCATGCATGTCTCTATAAAGTAAAATAACACATGAATTAATATCAATATTAACAAATATAAATACACACTCGACATGAATATCAATGCCATATTACTTGTCAAGATAGACACCTATAAAACATCATCCATAATTTTCTTTTGTTTTAGCTGTGACTAATGTCATCACTCGACCAGATGGTGGATATGTATAGTTTGCCATCAATGCTATTCATCATACACAAAGATAATAAATAAATAAGCATAAAATCTTCAAAATATACTTAAAACCAGTATAATCTTTATTCCAACATCGTTTTATAGTATTTATAATTAAAATACAAAGTAAAAAATAGAATATGAAAATATATCAATGATTGCCAATAAAAATGACATCAACTATTAAATCCTTATGTATTTTCATTGTTTGTTGACTCTGACGACTTACTAATGGGGAACTGGATACTCTTGATTAGTGATGTCCTCTTCTTCCACTCCCGTTGATCCTTCTTTCTCAAATCGAGCAAATTCTTCATCGACAATCACATGTTTTCTGATAAAATTGTGCAATGCCATGCAAACAACAACAATGTTTCGTTGTTTGTCCAAATTATATGAACGCATCAACTTCAAGATTACCTATTTTGCTTTCAAAACCCCAATGGTTCGTTCGATCACGTTCCGAAGTGAAGAATGTAAATGATTGAATAGTTCATTTTGACTATTTGTCCGTGATCTCATATAGTCTTGTAGATGGTATCGAACACATTAATAAGGTACGAGATAACCATCCATGAGTGGGTACCCAGTGTTTACCAAATAGTATTTACCTATTATAAAAAAAAATATTAATTTCTAAAATTGAATATAAATAGATATAATTGACAAACTTTTAAATACAAACCTGGTGGAGGATATGAAAATTTTAAATTGGGAGTGCTCACTATCTCAAGGAAGACACATGAATCATTAGTCGACCCTTCCCAACCAATCACCACATGAGTAAACAACATGTCAAACGAACATGTTATCATTATATTTTGTGTGAGTCCCTTATATCCTCAATATCGTATTTGTTTTGCTATTAGTACAAATGCACTAACATGCATCTCGTCTATTGCTCCAATACAATCCTACATATTTTTAAGGTATATTAATATATAAACATTAATGAAACAAATATTTTTCATATATATATATTAAAATATGACAAAAAATGAAGATTGTTACGGATGTGCGAAAAGACTTTATTGAGGTCGGGAGGTATAATTAAGAATATTGACAAATTTACTATAGTCAAAAAAACTATATTGAAATACTTACTAATCGATTGAATTGAGTGATCACAATTATTTGCAATTAATCTTTGTCCTTGATTATATCCTATTATCAATAAGAACATCGCTAGTTGTTCTTGAATAGTAATGTAACGTTCCATCTTCAGTAGACCTCGAACTTTCAAAATACTACATAAATTCATAAATACGTGTCGTTCTATTCTAAATAATGCATGACATGTCGCACGATTGTCATCTAGTGTTTCCCGCACAAAGTCAATCCCCTTTAACTGACTATTATTATGTGGCTCCCTATATAAGAAATTCTTGTAATAAAATAAGGAACCTAGGACGCCTCATGTAGTGACCATACTTAAAACACTTGAGTTGACAGTATTAGTGGCATCACTATTTGAATCGATGGTATCAATCATATCAGCTGAATCGATAGTATTCGTGATATCAACATCTGAATTCATATGACCTGCTTATGAATCCATATTAGTGGTATATATCTATCTAGGGTCCCGTTCAGCACCCTAAGTTTTACCACACACTTTAACAAACGTGTTTTGTCTTACATGAGTTAGAAGTTTTGGAATGGGCTGATTTTTGGTGAGGATGATCTCTATGGTGAGGAGATCATCCTCACCAAAAATCAGCTCATTCCAAAACTTCTAACCCCATCAAAAATGATTTACAAAAATGGACGGTCCACGATTTTTCAACGTGTAAACATGGGGCTAAACATTTCGGAATGGGCTGATTTTTGGGGAGGATGATCTTCTAATCATAGAGATCATCCTCACCAAAAATCAGCCCATTCCAAAACTTATAACCCATGTAGGACAAAAAACGTTTGTTAAAATGTGTGGTAAAACTTAGGGTGCTGAACATTTCCCATCTATCTAATAACAAATAAAATATTCATCTAACAGAAAATATTAATCATAATATCCATCTATCAACAAATCAAATATCGATCTAATAGAAAATATAATATACATCCAATAGAAAATCAGATATCCATCAAACAGAAAATAAATTATCCAAACTTCAGAGTATATTGTACCATAATAGTGCAAAAAGTAACTAATGTATATTGCACCATATATATGCATCATAAGACTCATATGTGTGGCACTCCGCCAAATGCTAACACAAAATCCCATGTCAGATCTCGATGTACTAGGTGGCACCTCAAAATTTCGGCATGGTCTCCTCTATTTATGTTAGCATTCCAAGGCGTTCAACCTGTACGTGATAAATGACATGCAATCTTGCATATAAATAAACAAATTATAATACTAGTAGAAGCCTATATACATCTAATATCGTACGATAGATCAGAGTGCGGAAGAAGGAATTAATATATAAGATTATACAAAACTCTTCACTCTAACAAAAGTCCTAAAGCTCAGGATAAAATCAATAAGACTACCTGGATGAACTGACACCACTAGGGGAGTATAGCTCAAATACTCACCAAGTAACGGACTCTGGTCATCTATCTGACCTACTAGATAGTCCTCACTCGTGTTCTACACCTGCTTTGCCAAGCTCCGGATCTGAAACTAAAAAATGAAGAAGGAAATGGTGAGTAACAATGGTTATCTAGTAAGGAAGCAAACAATTTCTGCCAATAACCTCTCCTAACATTAACGAATAAACATACTGAATCATTTTAAAATATGCAAAATTTTACAAAAAAACTACGATTAACTGGTACATATAGCCAGAGATGAGTAACTAAATATTTTAAAACTCACATTACATCAATCAGCAGTACTCACTATAACATTATCTTTTTATACAAATCTAATTGATCAAATGGAAACATTAAACATGCATTTCATTTTATATATCAAAATAAGACAACATATACATAATATACAATGGTGGAGTATTTAAATTATAGAGTTGGGATTTACGATTAGATCGCTCTTAGTTGGGACATGATGTTACAATTCTTCTCTAGCTTTTAGTTCATGATTTTGTGGCTAGTCGCTGCACTTACCACACTGGTTGGCCATTTATCCGGTTCAGACTAGCCGTTTGACGTGATCGTAATCAATCGGTCTCTTTTCAATGTGTCAGAACGTTCGACTACTATAGATTGTTATTGATCGCTGACTAATCATCTTCGTTTATGCCTATCAGGCGTGCATGTGATTCCCAAATATACAAACCATTCGTGTACGACCACCTTTACATTACAAGTTCACTGGTAAAGATAGAGAGGAGTAAACCCAGATTCCAGTTATGACTCCACTCACATACGCTTCCCATACCACGTATGAGCTTGGTGGTCCCTACCATACATCCCAGGATAGTACACTACTCTGGATGATATGACACACTATCCCTTCAAGCATTCACAGACTCTTTAACAACTCACAAAATAGTTACATGTATATATTATTTTCATTTAAAAATAAAAGAGAAATTAACAATACAAGATTGAGAATGGATATCTAGTTTTCTACCATGCAACTGTGGTCAATCAGCCTAAAATAAATAACAGAATGGAAAAGTAAGCAGCGCCTCGCGCTAACAGAAATTTAAATAAACATGCAACCAGTAACGTTATCCCTGGATATCCGTTCACTAACCTACACACCACACAACAATGTAAAGTGCAGACATCACCCCTCGGGTGTGATTCTGACATTTTACTATTTCATACCCTTTTTTTGATTTTTTACAGTTTTCAATCTCTTCAATAAAATATCCATTTTCTAATATTCATCAACTCAATATGAGTTCATTGAATATTAAATCATATTTTCCAACTATAGAATTTCTTTTTATCAATAATATTGAAAAAATATAAATTTTATATCAGAATGGGGTCCGAGTAGTACACAAGACCCAACTGATGGAAATAACCTATTAAAATACCCTACCCACGTATAATTTGTTAAAAAATACAATTAAACATATCAAACATGCAATTTCTGGCGTGAATTTTGAAATAACAAAAGAATTCTATATTTTGGAAATACATCAAAAAATTTTCGATAAAATCTTAAATGCAATTTTCACAATCTACAATTACAAATAGAAATTGAGAGTTCCTTACAATCTTTAAGCGACAGAAGTGAAGCACGTGCATGGAAATCGAGGCGATTGACGCGAAAATTGAGGTGACTCGTACTTCAAGGTAGCTAATTTTTGAAACTAGTCCGGTGGTTTCGAAAATCTCGATGTCGTCGTTCTTTCTCCCTTCTGCGGCATAGGACGATTCGACCTTGAAACAGATGAAATCCGAGGTCGAAGTTACGAAATCCTCGTATATAAATACGGTTGATTTTTGACGATATCGGGTGAAAAAGAAAGTGAAACGAAAAAATATTGGGTAGGTTTTGTAGAGAATGAGGCGCAGACGTTTCTCCCTTCTGCGTCAGTCATCGACGACGAGCCGTTTGCGAGGGATCTGAGGTGGAAGTTTTAAAAAAAATAAAATTAAAAAAAAAACGTTGGCTGTGTTTGGATGGGTTGGAGAAGACGAAGAAATAAACAAAATTAAAATTTTATTTATATAAAATTTGGGACAAAATCGGTATTTCGTCTATTGTTTTGATCGACAATAACTTGATCGACCAGACTACAAAAGTGACGAATGAATATTCTATCTCGCATAATTTTTTATTCCGAATCTAATGGTATAATCAATTTCTACAAATTCTTTCTCTAACAAAAGTTTACATTTTTGACCTGAGGTGACCCATAAAATTGACGTCATTTTCATTTTTGACGATAATTCGACTCCCTGATCTCCAAAAATGACATGTAAATAGTCCATATTTAATAATTTTTCATTGCAAACCCAATGATATAATCAAATCTTAATAATTATTTCTCTAGTAAAAAGTCACTATTTTAGCCTAGTTCGACTCGATAATCGAGAATTTTGTAACTTTTCTATTCGGACTCATACTTAAGCGTGCTTATAGGCTAAACTATATTTTTTCGATCATTTTGAATCCAATGGTGAGGTCGAATTTCATTAAAAATGATCAGAAACATCCTAAAGTTTTACCCCTAAGTCCCACTTTCAAGATTTTCTCAAAATTTCATTATTTATTTTTTCTCGAGATACGAATTGAAAACTCGGGATTTTACAATATGAATATTATAGTAACTTATAAAACATGTCTAAAAGTCTCTTCTAACCATAAAATCTGACATCTCACCCTCCAACCACTTAAGACGAACCTCTGCTGATCGTAACCCACAAAAAATCTCTTTGAATTGTTTGTTCTTCATAAACATCTTCAACGCATAACGATAAAGAGCACTGTTGGTAGGTACATCTAGTAGATGGTCTAAGAGTTCAATCGACTTTTGAATACTGTCTTTCTTAACATGAGTGGGATGCCTACATGCAGATGTCTGACTGTGAACTGCATCTGTGAACTTTTCCTATGACTGGCCAATTCACATAGCAGTAGTCATCTTCTGCCTACGACTTTGAAGTGGTAGAATATCTCCATTTCTACGTCGAGTGGGATATATGGGTGGGGGTACAGTAGGGGTAGCATCATCCTTAAACTCATCAGCATCATCAGGAGTAAAGTCTAGTGGTGTCCGAGACTCTAGATGCCGGGTCGACATGACATCATCTAGATCATCCGCATCAAGATTTTCATCCTGAGGTGCTGATACAAATGACATTGTACCAGATGCCAACGACCACATCCAGCTACCAGTGGCATATGTACCTCCAAAGATGAAATTCAATTATTTCGCAAACTTCAAAGATTGCTTTCAAAAGATTGCATCTATTGGATGATGTTATAAAAAAAATAAAAAACCCTAATTTACATAAATAGACAAAAATCTTAAAATAAATAAAATAACAAATTAACAAAAAAATGTACCTCTAACCACCCATCCTACCACTCATCACTTGCATCTAATATGTCGTTATCAATATCATAAGAGACGTCAGTATTCATGTAAATCTTATTCTAACGTCCCTAAATGCCTTTTTGTTTATCCAATTTGTTCTTCATTTGCCCTCTATCGTAATAAACATTAGTTCTTTTATTAAACTCCTTGACCAAGAAATCATAATCGGTCTTGTCAAACATTTTATGCAGTCTCCTCCCCTTCTTAACTAATTCATAGCAGATCTCGACCCAAACTTCATGTTGTTTGGATGTCCAGTTAGCTTTTGCACTCTTTGAATTGTTATATTCTATCTAATAATGGTAATAACAAGAAACGTCAGTAGAACGGAACATGTCATATTCTATTTCAATTTATCATGTAATATAAAATGACTCCATGTATTATGACTACACAATTTAAATACAGGCAATAACATGATTCATTGGCTGAACAATAATCCAAAACTACTATATTTATAGAAGAAAAAAAAATAGAACTGTAAACTTTTTGATTACTTATACCATTTCAACCTATAATTTTTGCACATTGTATAATCAAAGAGAGAAACCAGGAGGCAATGTCAGGTTATCATATAGATAGCCGGAAAAACGCACAGTTCTCAGTCCCATGGTGAGGGAACCCTGTGTTCTCAATCTTTGACTGTACAAAGTACAATAATTGTTGTGTGTGAGTGTGTTTGCGTGTGTAATTATTTTTATAAATTTATAAATTATAAAAACAAAACAACTCCATTGAAAGAACATATAAGTCTAAACATATTACCAACTTTCAAGTAATATGGTACCCAGTAATCATACACAATAATAAGGATTCTAATAATTAATATTCATACCTAGCAATCATGTTATTCTGCTATCAATTTTTCAATGATTTAAATATTTTCTATCTAAAAAGAAACACGATCTTCTGACTGTTTTATAACAATCATTCCACATTTGGTTTCACAAATTAGTCTCTAAATTCCCAATATGTTGGTCTAAGAAATGGGTTGCCTGCTTTAAAGTTTTTTCCTTCAAGATCTAGTCCAATAGTCTAAACTTATTAAGTTCAAAAGAAGCAAGGTTTATCCTTGTCGGGCATAGACATGCTTTTGAACCATATATAAACAAGCAATAATGAAAGTTCAAGGCACCTTCACCCCCATTTAAAAAATTTAAAAAGAATTTCTATTATTTTTCATCAATATTAACAATATGATAAAATGAACTCACTGCTCTAAGAACCCACATATATTACGACACCGATCACTAAAACGAAAAGATGGATTTTACAAGCCAATAAACCCACTAGCTTTAATTTGTCATTTATAACCAACACTAGATTTGAAGTGTCCAAACCCTACACAAATTAATCATATAGTATAGGTGAGAATATCAAATGAGAACATAAGCATTTATGAAAGTTCAATATTCTCAACATTAAAACCTATGTTTTATAATATATCATATATTCTTATATTCTCCATAAATCGAATGTTACTTTGAATGAGGAATATGTGATTGGTTACAATATTTAATATGAACTTTGAGCTCATTGATTGAATGGTGATGGTTGTTGAAAAAGATTTATCAAGTGTTGGTAGTCATTGACTTATTGTGAAGTTATTTACCATCTCTTCTTTCTCATTTTAGAGTATTTTTGAGCTAATGACTTAATAGGTTTTCGATCTCTTCGTGTATATGATTTGGAAAATAACCCAAATATATTCAAATGTAATTTGTTTCCATTTGTCATAGAGCATCTTCTTTTATCTTATTTTCTCTCTACTTCCATACAAAGTATGATCAATGAACAATAGCTTATTCTGATTTTATGGGTGAGGACTTGAAATTGAATTTAAAAAGGGAATCAAACATATAATATTCAAATTATTTATTTATCCCAAATATCTCACAAATGTTGAACAAATATAGGGAGGAATCAACGAAGAAATTAGACGAACAACCAAGAAATTAAAGATGACACGAACTAATCTCTAAAGCAATCCCTTTATAAAAAGATCCAAAATTTGGTTGATTCGATAATTATCCCTAAAATATAATCCAAGATAATAATTTGGGAATGAATAAAAAAAAAGAAACTAACAATAAGAAATATTAATATTGCTAATTTGAAATACACATACAAAGTTATAATGGAAAAACACATTGGCAGTGGAAATTGGCCATTGATAGATTTGAGAATATTATAAGCAAGATTAGATGAAGGAAAAACAACGAACATGGACAAAAATTCTCTTTTAATGTGTTTGAGAAAGATTTTGAAGGATTGATTTGAGTTTTTAAAGTAAGAAAATAAATGTATTGGATCTATTGTTCGTTTGGGGTTTTAGATCTTAGTGGGTTGAGTTGGAGATCGATATTGTGATGGGTATACAAGGTAAATCTCATGCTGTAAACCAAAAATCCCAAATGAAAAATAATATTCGATCCACCAAAAAATAGAAATAAAAATAATATTCGATGGAAAGAGAGATATAGACCTATAAAGGTTAATGAGAGCGACGTAGAGGTCAAACTCCTGCAACTTCAAGATCTGTGTGAGGCTCTATTGAGAAGAGAGAGAGAGAGAGAACTTTGCGAGAGGGGGATTTGTTCAAGTGCGAGATCGAACAGTTGTGCGCAGCAGTGTGAGATGTTTGAAGACGAAGAAGAGAAGGAAAATAACAAAGAGAGGCTGGTGAGACAAAAAGAGAGGTGTCCGAGAGAGAGAGAGAGAGGTGCGAGAGAGCTTCTGTGAATCAAACGAGTCTGTACGTAAGAGGTCTGTCGATGGAGAGAATAGAAACGATGGTGAAAGTGCCTTCGATCCGCGGGGTGTGCGGATCCGCTTTTGACCTTTGAGGTTTGGGAGTCGCCACCTAGTTATTACGGTCTAGGAACCGAAAATTGACTCTAAACAGATAAGGAAAACTACTAATCTACTAAAAAAAATACTGAGTCCGGGGATCACATTACGGGATTGGAAGGTGTTAGGCACCAATCCTGTCCAGCAAACGCTGGTCTCTACTATTTTTCAAGAAGACTACACTGCTAAAAAAATCTAACCAATAAAAAAATAAAAAATATTTACCTTTATGAATGCAACGGTTTTGTTCCCTCAGATTTGATAGAACAGCTCTTCGTACAATACTCCTCGCTTTGTTCTGTCACCGGATTCACTTTAGATCTCCACGATGAAGTACCTCCTTCTTATATCTGAATTTTTCTAATTTGTTATCAATTTCTCGATATTTTTGAAGGGTTTCTAGGTGTTTTTTGAGCTAAAGTTGGGGTATGGATGCTAGGTTAGGAGTTAGGACTACAAAATTAGGGTTTAGGGGAGGCTAGGGAAGATTTTTGATATACTTTTTCTAGGATTTATTTTGACTTACGAAATTAGGTAATGTAGGCTCTCTATTTATAGAAATTTTTTAGGTTCCTTGTTAGATAGAATTAGTGTTTAATTAGAATTCTTTTGAATAGAGTTAGTGTTTAATGATAATTATTTTAGATAGAGTTAGTGCATAATTAAAATTCTATTAGATAGTTTTAGAGTTTAATTAGAATTCTATTAGGTAGTTTTAGAATTTAATTAGAATTCTACTAGGTTTAGGGTTTGACTCTGTTCTTATCAGATTGACTAGATTTTAGGATTTTGACTTAAGTCTTACTTGATTGACTTGATTTTAGGGTTTTGACTTAAGTTTCACTTAATTGACATGATTTTAATTAGGATTTCACTTTACATTAATTAATGTTTTAATTATTAATTATAAAAATTTTAATAATTAAAATTGTAAAATTACCGTTTTGCCTTCGGATATGATTTTTTACGTTTTAAGTCATTTTTCAATGTTCTAGGAAGTTTTGGAATCAATTTTTCGTAAGGAATTTAATGGAATATTAGTTTGGGTCATTTATAAAATTTTTGTACAAAATGGTCGTGAACTTTATGAGGGGCATTTTTGTAATTTTGTCAAATTTTGTGAAAATTGACGAAATGATTTATTTGATTTCGATTTGTTGTTTTATGTGTTTGAAAGGGTTTTCCTAAGCGTATTGTAGGCTCTAGGGATGTTTTGAGGTTAGGGGTATTTTGATAATTTGATCATTTTTAAGTGATTTTTATCGTAAAACTTCTTTTTTGTCTACAAGATGATGATTTCTATGTTTTTGGGGTTATATTTTCCTAGTGTAGCGTGGTTTTTACAGTTTTGTTAGTTTGAGATATTTTATCTGAATTTCTGAAACATATTTAGTAACAAATAAAATATTGGAATAATCATCTATCATTGGGAATCGTTGCGATCAGGTTGACGAATTGATTAATGAGGTGATTGTAAAAATGTGGTGTCTATAGATGCCCATCTTTGACAGAGGGTTGAAGCAAACTAGATAGCAAATCTATTTTGGTAGATAGTGCTATATCCGAATGCCAAAGCTAGTAACAGTTCATTTTGCAACCTGATTTAGCAATTCGTCTGGTTGTTCGGATCCTTGAGGGCGAGCTCTCCCCGAACTAAGATTTGTCAAGTCCTGGAGCGCAAGCTCTCACTAGCAGCGTCAGATCCTTGAATTTTTAGAAAATTCTCCTTGACTAACGAAACACATGTGCAAGTACGTGCACTTAAAATCTAAGATAAATTTCAAAAATTTTAAGTGAGAACTGAGTAGAATCTGAGCATAAAGTGAGTATAAATTGGGCATAAACTTGCATAAACTGAGCATAATCTAAGCATAAACTGAGTATAAACTGGGCAAAAACTGAGCATAATTCTTAGAAGACCCTCGGTAGTATCTAAGCATAATTCCCAGAAAACCCTCGGTGGTATCTGAGCATAATTTCGAGAAAACCTTCGACGGCATGTGAGCATAATTCCGAGAAAACCCTCGGTGATATCTGAGCATAATTCTGAGAAACCCTCGGTGGTATCTAAGCATAATTATGAGAAAACCCTTTGGTGGCATCTGAGTATAATTCTGAGAAATCCTTGGCGGTATCTGAGCATAATTCCGAGAAAACCCTTGGTGGCATCTGAGTATATTTCCGAGAAAACCCTCAACGGTATCTGAGCATAATTTTGAGAAAACCCTCGACGGCATCTAAGCATAATTCCGAGAAATTTTCGACGGTATCTGAGCATAATTCCGAGAAAACCCTTGGTGGCATCTGAGCATAATTCTAAGAAAAACCTCGACGGTATCTGAGTATAATTCCAAGAAAACCCTCGATGGTATCTGAGCATAATTATGAGAAAACCCTCAGCGGCATCTAAGCATAATTCCTAGAAATCCTTGGTTGTATCTAAGCATAATTTCGAGAAACCCTCGGCGGCATCTGAGCATAATTCTGAGAAACCCTCGACGGCATCTGAGCATAATTCCGAGAAATCCTCGGCGGCATCTAAGTATAATTCCTAGAAAACCTTCGGCAGCTTCTGGCTGAGTAAAATTAGGAAGGAAGGAATGAATCTAAGAAAGAATGATTGAAAATGAATCTGGAAAAGGGTGATTGAATCTGGGAATAAATAGGTCTGGGAAAGAATGATTGAAAATGAATCTGGAAAAGAATGATTGAATCTGGGAGTGAATAGATCTGGGAAAGAAAGAATGCCATATCTCCTATTCTAGGTGAAAGGGTAATGAGTTAATCTCTGGACACAACCAAATGTGAGATCAGAAACACTTCTGTTTGAACCTCAAGGTTTTTCAAAATTTTATGAATTTTAACTTCTTTTTAACCTCCAGGATTTTCAAAAAAATGCTATTAAGATGGTAACCTTAAATTTGAGGTTCCCATTATCTTTTAGGATTAACATTGATCAAGCTTGAAATAAAAAATGCGCTTAGTTTGATAGAAAACATTGTATTGAATGCATCTTGTAAAAAAACCAAAAAATGCCCCTAGTATAAGGGGGAAACTACATATTAGAGAAGAAAGAAAATGCCCCTTGTATGAAGGTTTGAAATATTTGATTACCATAAACACAATAAAGATTCAACTTTTAATATTGAAGATTTTAAGTAGGCTCAAGAAAATAAAATATTTCCTTCCGAGACTCATCATGAAATTCACCTTTTCCCCCTTTGATTCACTTGGGGAAGTAAAAAAATTTCAGATCAATCGTAGGCAAGATACTTGTGGCTTTTGAGTCTTTGCCTGGTTTAAGTTAAGTGTTGAACTTGATTATTCAGACTTCTGATGTTTCGGCTCGAACCTCCTTAGATTTTTTAATGTTTTTCTTTATTGCTCTAACTTTTACCTAGATTGCCTTTTCAAGTTTTCGATCCAGCGAGCTTTCTTTTTTATTTTTTTTCTTGTTCTAATTGTTGCCAAAGTCGTCCTTTCAGATTTTCAACCTTGGCGCTTGCTTTAATTTTTGCCTAAGTCGTCCTTTTCGGATTTTCAACTTAACAGGCTTTTTTTTTTCTTTTTCTACTCTTCTGAATTTCTGGAGTTACTGTCTGATCATGCTTTACTACCTTCCTTAACTTTTTCGCTTGGTACTTAGGAAGACTTTCATGGGTAAGCTTAGGATTGGGTATAAAAAGAAAGGAATTTGGAGGCTTAAAAACCCGAATGCCCCTTGTGTGGCATTTTTTTATTTTTCTTTAAACTTTCTTCCCTATTTAACAACATATTTATTTTTTCGTGTAGGAAAATATATATTTTTTTATTTTGATGTGGTCGGGCCTGAAATAACTTCTCAGGTTGCCTACGTACCACAGATTTTTCGGATTAGACCAAAACGTAATTCGGATTTTCCCTCCCCTAGGTTAGGTGATCAGGCTGACAAAGAAAATTGTATTTTTTTCTTTAATTTTTAAACAAGGCTGCAAAGGGCTGAGAAAGGAGATATTGAACTTTTGAACTGAGTAACAAGAAATTGATTCGACCGAAGATGGCCTCCTTCAATGTAGTACCGCTTGATCTGATCAAGGTTGGTTGGTTCTGGTAATTCGATTCCATCATGATCTTGAAGTCTGACAGCTTTTCCCGATAATTTTTCTTTGATGATGAACGGATCTCCCCAATTTGGTTTAAACTTTTCTCTAGGGTCAAAGATAGGTGCTCGATTATCTTTGAGTACTAAATCCCCGACTTGTAAATGACAGGACTTGATTTTCTTATCGAACGCACGGACGACTCTTCTTTGGTAAGCCTGCACATGGTACATGGCTCTTAGTCATTTTTCTTCGATTAGATTTAATTCTTCATACCGTTGACGAACCTAATTTGCTTCTGACGACTGATTTTCCAACAAGACCCTGAGAGATGGGATTTTCATTTCGACTGGCAAAGCTGCATCCATGCCATACATTAAGGAGTAAGGAGTAGCTCCAGTAGAGGATCGAATTGAAGTTCAATATGCCCATAGTGCAAATGGAAGTTTCTCTGACTAATCTCGATGTGATTGACACATTTTTCTGATGATAGTCTTAAGATTCTAATTAGCTGCTTCGACTGCTCCATTGGTCTGAGGGCGGTAATGAGATGATTTGTGATGCGTGATTTTAAACTTTGAACACAGTGTAATAACCTCAGCTTTGAAGTGGGACTTGTTATCAGAAATCAGTTTCGAAGGTACCCCGTATCGACTGATGATGTTCGCTTGGATAAACTTTGCAACTCGAGATGCAGTGACGACAACATAGGAGGCAGTTTCGACCCACTTAGTAAAATAATCGATAGCAACTAGAATGTATTCATGCCCGTTTGATACCTTAGACGATATTTTACCAATAATGTCAATTTCCCAAACTGAAAATGGCTCGGTGAAGTCAGATCAACTAAATTGGAAGGTGGCACGTGTATGAGATTTGCATTTATTTGGCATTTATAACAGGTCTTGACCATGTGATTACAATCTGTTTCTATCATGGGCCAGTAATACCCTTGTCTTATAATTTTCCTAGCTAACATTTTCCCACTCATGTGAGGACCATAGTCCCTTGAATATAATTCAAAAATTATTTATTTCGCTTGATCTTCATCAACACATGACAAATAAATCCTATCATAGGACCTTTTATATAAATTTCTTGTGCACAGGATGAATTGAGATGCTAATCTTAATAGGATTTGTCGTTCCTTCCTCGATGCTTTTTCCAGGAATTCTTATTTTTTCAACATTCTTTTTATATCTGTATACCACGACTTTCCATCGGGTAGTCAAGTAGCAATGTTGATTTGATAGCAATATGCAGGTTTGTCTTTGACTTCGATGGTGATCGGCCTCAATTCCATGCTAGGGGACAAATGGATCATTGAAGAAAGAGTGGCTAACGCGTTAGCAAATCTATTATCTTGCCTTGACAAGTACTGGAATAAGATAGCTTTAAATTTACTAACTAAGTTTAACAGATACTCATGATAAGGCTTCAACTTTTCATCCATAGTTTTCCATTCTTCTAACGTCTGATGTATGACCAAGGCTGAATCCCTGAAAACTTCAATTTTTATAATGCCCAAATTCAAAGCAGCTTCGAATCCAGCGATGCATACTTCATATTCAGCTGTATTATTGGTGTTGGAGAAGGCTAACTTAATAACAATATGAATGTGGCACCCTTCTGGAGAAAACAAAACTGCCTCTATTCCATATCCATTCTGATTGGCAACTCCATCAAAGTACAGTTTCCATGTTTGGTTCTGCGGTTCTTCTTCAACATACAAGATATTCTCATCTGGGAACTGATTAACAGGCCTTATTCCTTCTACCACTGGATGATCTGTCAAGTATTCTGCCACGGCTCTCCCCTTGATAGATTTTTACGTAACATGTGTGATGTCAAATTCTGATAACAACAATAACCATCGTACGATTCTCCCTGTCAGTGCCTGTTTCTCGAAGAGATATTTGAGAGAGTCCATCCGAGATAACAAGATAATTGAATGAGATAACATATAGTGCCGAAGTCTCTGAGTAGCCAATACCAGTGCCAAACAAGCTTTTTCTAGGGCTGAATACTTTCGTTCATATTCTAACATCTTTTCACTGATATAATAGATAGTCCTAATTTTGCGATTATCTTTATCATACTGTGCAAGCATGCATCACATAGCTTCTTCTGTGACTGACAGATAAAGAAGAAGTGGTTCACTCGGTGTAGGTGGAATCAAAATATAGGCGGGTTCAAGAGATATTCCTTGATTTGATCGAAAGCCTTTTGATATTGTTCATTCCAAACTGTTGGTTCATTTTTCTTGAAAAGCTTGAAAGTAGGTTCGCAGGCATTGGTGAGTTGAGCGATGAATCTGCTGACATACTGGATTCTGCCTAAAAAATCTCAAATCTACTTTTCAGTCTCAGGTGGTGGCATTTCTTGGATGGCTTTAATCTTCACAGGGTCTACTTTGATCCCTCTTTGACTGACCACAAATCCCAACAGTTTTCCAGAAGTTACTTTAAATACACATTTCTATGGGTTGAGACGGAGTTGGTACTTTTGAATCCTTGTGAGAAATTTTTCTAATGCAGCAACGTGCCCCAGTCATTCCTTAGATTTGACTATCATATCATCTACAAAGACTTCGACTTCCTTGTGTATCATGTCATGCAGTAAAATCGTAGTTGCTTTTTGATAGGTGGCTCCAGGGTTCTTCAAACCAAAAGGCATAATCTTGTAACAAAATGTCTCCCATTGTGTGATGAAGGACGTTTTTTGCATATCCCGAGGATATATTTTTATCTGATTGTACCCTGAAAAATCATCCATGAAGGACAACAAAGCGTGCCCTGCCATACTATCTACTAGAACATCTATGTGTGGTAAAGGAAAACAGTCTTTTGGACTCGCTTTGTTTAGGTCTCTAAAGTCTACACACATTCTGACTTTTCCATCATTTTTAGGTACTGGGACGACATTAGCAATCCACTCAGGGTATTCTACTACTTCCAAAAATCTGGCGTTAATCTGCTTTGTAACTTTTTTTTTAATCTTTAAAGTCTATTCCGGCTTCATACGTCGCAGTTTCTATTTGATTGGTCGAGCATCAGGATATAATGGAATTCGATGTTGAACAATATCTGTGCTTACTCTCGGTATATCCTCGTAAGACCACGCGAACACGTCTTTGAACTTTCTGAGCAAGTATACTATCTCCTTGCGTTCATCGGGAGATAAGGTGATCTCAATCCGATTCTCTTGAAGACTTTCTTTTGTTCTGAGGTTGATAAACTCTACTTCCTCTATTAGAGGTTGAGTCCGACGTTCATTTTCTTGTTCAAGTAATTTGATTATTTCAGGGGGAGGTTCTTTATCAGAAGATTCTCCTTCCACAACTAGATTATTAGTAAAATTATTATTGCGCTCAAGCTAATCAAAATTTTTTTTTCATTTTATTGAAAAAAAAGATGGGGTAACAGGACTCATTGTAGACTTAATAGACTCACTTGACTCAGCAGGATAAATAGACTCGCTTGACTCAGTAGAAATAACTAACTTACTTGACTCAATAGAAATAAAGGACTCATAAGAAACGTCAGATTGAACAGGACTAATAGGATTGACAGACCCAGTCTAGACGTGTAGCATATGACTAATTACATGATAATTAGAGAGACACCCAACAGCGGGTTTGATTGTAGACTGAGGATTTAGAGTCCCCTTCCCAACTGACAACACTAGGACACTGTGATCTTCAATGAACAACTAATCAATGTTGAGGGAGTTCAGGTTGAGTTGTCAGTCTTCAACTTCCTCTTCTTCCACCCCTGTGTTTGCTTCTTTTTCAAGCCAATCCATACCAAAGAAGATTTCAAATCTCGACAGACGAGTACCCGTGATGTGATCAATAAATGGCTCTTGGAATCCACAGTAACGGAAGCCTTCCCCTTCTTTCACGAAATAACCATTAAGGGTCTTACGATAAAATTTCATTTTAATTAGATCCGTGGTGCGCCCTTGTCTTTTTGTAATTGCCTTATCCCGCTTTGTCTTCCAGTATTTGGCCCAATCCTCCTTAGTAGGCTTATATCTTAGCCCGAATGTGTCGATGACTTCTTTAATCACTGGTGCCTCTTTAATACCTTGTTGCTTGTGACCTAGGCCCATACAAGGAAAAAATCTTATTTTTTTGAACATATTAGCCATGTAACAGTTAAAGGTATTCTTGACAGGAAAATATCCTTTCACCGAGTGATCCCATTGGACTAGACATATCTTTTCAAATTCAAACCTACTGAGCTCTACCACCTGTTGTTCTGGTTGAATCTCAAGCAACGACTCATTTTTGGCTTTGGTACTGCTTACAATCCCCACAATCTCAGCATCTCCATGAAGGGTAATTACTAGTCCATCTTTGATAAATTTAACTTTCAAGTGTAGCGTGGAACGTATAGCTTTGATCTGGTGTAACCATGGTCTTCCTAACAGTAAATTGAAAGAGGACTGGATATCAATAACCTAAAATTCTACAGGAAATTCAGCTATGTCTGTGGACAATCGAAGGTGCAAAATTCCCTATACATCCCTCTTGGTGTGATCATAGGCCCTAACACCTTGATTAGTGGGCTTGAGATCTTCAGCCTTAAACTCGAGGCAGGTAGCAGTCTTTAAAGGGCAAACATTCAGTGCACTCCCATTGTCAATCAAAACCAGAGGTACCCTCATCCGACTGTAATATGTAACGGTTTAGTGTGGCTCACTATTTCTTTTGGGAGATCTGAGTCTAAGAAAGACAGTACGTTCTCCACATATATTGCCCCTACTATATTGGCCAACTGATCCAGAGAAGTATCGAGTGAAACTTGAGCTGTACTCAGCGCTTTGAGAATCGCTTCCCTATGAGCAGTGGAAGCCATGAGCAAAATCCAAACTGAGATATTGGCCCTTGATTTCTTCAATTGCTTGATCACAGAGTCATCTTCTTCAATATTCTCTTTAATGGGATCTATTTCTTTTCTCGCCAAGATTGCAAGATTGTCAACATGGAGTTCTGGTGGCTTAAAGAATCTTTTCCCTCAGGTCATATGTCTAATTTCATTGCACGAGAAGGAGAAAGACTCATTTTTTTCAGTTAACAAGTATGGATCTTTATCTGTCAATGAGACATGGTTTTTCGGGTTCATTTGAGCTAATAGGTAACTAGTGAATGTGGGGCTACTGTAGCGAGATGGGGATAAACAATATGCATTATCTAAGGTTAGATCGAAGGGCTCCTAGCTCGTGGTGAAAAATTCGTCGATGAAAGCTATTCTGACGATGGGGTAACTGGGTAGTTTGACTTGGATGGGGTGGATGAGAGATACATGGTCAAATGGTAATTGGGTGTTGGAAACCATGTTTAGGGCTAGTGGAGGTTGATAGGTAGGTAATGTATTAGTGGTGAAATTTGGTGATGTTGGGCTAGGAATGGTGACCTTTTTGTTGTTGATAAGGTTTTGAATGACATGGCGCAAAGTGATACATCGATCAGTAGGATGGCCAGAGTTTTGATGGAACTCATAGATTAAGTTAGAGTTGTGTCCAGCTGATAAGGGATTTCATAAAGGTCAGGGTTGGATCGGGATAAGGAACCCTTTTTTCATCAATTTGTGAAGAGCTACAGTGAGACTCATCCCTAGATTGGTAAACTAACGCGGAGTTCGAGGTTGACTTGGGTGAACCTAGTTATTAGTCTGGGCTGGGGGTTGAGCTGGGGTAGCTGATGTGTTAGCTATGTGGACATGGTTGGTACTGGGTTTGGAAACAAAAGGTTTCTTAGACCTGTTGTCTGAGGAGTTAGAAAGAACCCCAGAGTCAAAACCGTCCTGAAGTTGACTTCCGGCTTACAATATGGACTCAAAAGTAAGGAGATATTGGACCACTAGGTGCTGAGCATATCCTTGTGAGAGGTTATTTAGGATAATCGCTACTTGTTCCTTCTCGAGGGTCTATCCCACATTTGGGCAGCCTTGGCCCTCCAACGACCAATGAAATCAGTGAATGTCTTCCCATTCTTCTGTTTAGTTGACTCAAAATCCTTTCTTAAAGTCTTAATCTCGGTACTGTATTTATACTGATGTCAGAAAGCTTTTGACATGTTCTCCCATGTACCTACTATAGTTGGATCTTGAGACATTAACCATCGTAGAGCTGACCCGGATAGAGTCCACTGGAATAGCAACATCATCTGTTCATCACTGAGCCCCATAGTACGCATGTTAGTAACATACACTTTGAGATGCGTTTTTACACAACCTACTCCATTGAACTTGTCCATTTCAGGCATTACAAACTTCTCTAGCAAATGAATTCTAGGGATACGATTCAGAGCTTCAATGCATGCTGCAATTTCAACGATACCCTTTATACTCTTCATAGCTGACTCTAACTGAGACATCCTGTTGGCTAGCACCGGATTTTCATCGAAATGCTCTTCATCCCCGTCAAGTTCAAAGACTTCATGTGCACGTCTCATTGCATTTTCTTCTACCCCTTTTCCTTTTGGATTATCAAGGGGATTGCCCATTGATTCTGAAATCTGTTCTAGAACTTCCACTTTGCCTCTTATACTATTGATATTATTGGCAAAAGCTGTCAAAATCTTACGGATCTCTGTAAGCTCAGACTCGAAAGCCATTTCTGCCTATTGACTTGGTGCTGTCGTTCGTTCAAATAGACTGGACTTACGACTCCAACTAGGAGGTGTACGCTTGAGTTTGGGTGCAATGATAATCCTATATACCACATCAAAGGTAAATTTAATCAATTTCAGTGTTACCCCCTTGATGACATTTTAATGAGTCATTTTATTGAAGTTTGTGCACCAATTCATTAATTAATCTATTCACGCAATGATTATTCAAAAGATAAATAAATATTTATTCAATGGAAAATAGTTTTATTAAAAATGATTAACAAAGAAACGTTATCATCTTTCAACAAATCGGACTTAAACTAATTTTTACATGGATGCTTGGCTTTGTCCTGATGGTCATCAGGATTGCTATCAGGCTTGATCCTTTTGGCTCTAACAACTGGCTCTTTGAATTCTGCTGGTATGTCTGGATACCCTAAGGTGCGTTTGTTCCAAGCCTTCTCAATGAGATGCACTAACATTTCAATCAATGGTTCGGAGGGAAGAAAGCTTTGGTTGAGGTAAAGATAACTCTATAAGTACGTCGTACTGCTATGGGATCAATGCAAGTTTGTAAAAAGATGTTTCTTCTAGTCCAATCAAATGAACATAATAGGATCCTTTGGTTCCTAGAACAGGGGGGTCAGTCATCTACCAAGGGCATCTCAAACCGATATGATGGGCAAGACGAGAATCCAACCATTTGCTCCAAACCTTGACTGAGTTGTGACGCACTAACATGTTTCTCTTGGAAAAATATTCTGGCCCGTACTCGATGTTTGAAGGAACATCTACAATTTTGAGAAGATCACACAATCACATGTAGAGTAAGTGGGGGCTTCTTTTGAAGCTTTCCCGCTCACCATTTTTTATGGCATCTAGACCTGAGAAAGTTTTAGCTAAGATGAGAGGTACTAGGTTGGCTTTCCTTGAGAGTTGAAAAGCAATATCTATGAAAGACTCAGGGATAGTTTGGCCATCACTTTTGGAGGTCAGCATGTATTGGGCTAGGATTCATAGGCACAATCGATAGTCTCTAGTGGCTCGCCAGGCTTCGAATTTTACATTGACGGGATGACTGCGAGAGCGGTATGGGCCAAGTAAAGGTACTAAGTCCAATCTCCTGTTATGGACTAGGGCCTTGGCTTCTTTTTTTGTAATGTTCAGTCCTGTGACGAGGTCACTAGAATATCCTGTCTTCAATGAGGGCCTAACTAGAGGTCCTAAAGTGGATATCCCCATAATGTCACAATAATCTTCATGAGTGGGGCACAAGTGCATATGCCTAATATGGAATATGTGAAGGTAGGATTTCCAACGTTTAGCCATAGCACGTAATATGTTCCAGTCTATTTCAAACTCGTGGAAGTTGTAGACACCCCATTTTTGCACTCGCTGATTAATCAACTCGTCAATCTGATTGCAATGATTCACAATGATGGATGTGTATTCCATTGCTTTATTTTGTTACCAGATGTGTTTCAGAAATCCGGATGAGGTATCTCGAACTGACAAAACCTTAGAAACCACGCTACGCTAGGAAAATACGACCCCAGAAACATAGAAATCATCATCTTGCAGACCAAAAAGAAACTTCACAAAAAAAATCACTAAAAAATGACCAAATTACCAAAATACCCCTAACCTCAAAACAACCCTAGAGCCTACGTTACGCTTAGGAAAACTCTCTCGAACACATAAAATAACAAATCAAAACCAAATAAATCATTTCACCAATTTTAACAGAATTTGACGAAATTACGAAAATGCCCCTCATAAAGTTTACAATCATTTCACATAAAAATTTTCATAAATGACACAAACCAACATTCTCATTGAATTCCTTATGAAAAACCGATTCTAAAACATCCTAGAACATTAAAAACTGACTTGAAACGTGAAAAGTCCTCTCTAGGGGCAAAGCGGTAATTTCACAATTTTCATAATTAAAAAATTTGAAATTAATATATAAAACATTAAATAATTAAAGTAAAATATTAATGAAATTAATTTAAAATTTTGAATCTAAAAAATCAATCAATCAGACTTTCGGGTAAAATTGTTGAGGGTTCGTGGGATATTTCTTTAAGGACCCCTCCATTTGGGGGTCCAAAGAATTAAAGATATTTTAGAGGAGGGTTCTCTAAAAATTAAAAGTAAATCAAGCAAGACTGAAGTCAAGGTATTAAAGTCAATCAAGTGAGACTGAAGTCAAAATTAAAGTCAATTAAGCAAGACTAAAGTCAAGATATTAAAAGTCAATCAATTAAGACTAAAGTCAAAACATTAAAAGTCAATCAAATAAGACCAAAAGTCATAATAGAATTATAATTGATTAATAACTCTATCTAATAGAGTTCTAACTTAAAAACAATTCTACCTAAAACAATTCTAATTAAAACATAATTCTACCTAAAACAAGTCTAACTAAAACACAACTCTAATTAAAAGATCTCTAATTAAATATTAACTCTATCCAAATCAACGCTCTAAAAACATCTATAAATAGAGGTACTCACACCCTATTTTCGTATCAAATCATAAACCCTAAGAGAAGTAGGTCTGGAAGCTGCCCTAGCCCCCCATAAACCCTAGTTTTGGAGTCCCAACTCCTTACCTAACATCCCCCCTTCAATTTTAGTCTAGAAAACACTTAAAAGCCCTCCAAAAACACCCCCAAATCCGCAACAAACTTGAAGAATTTAGATTCAGAAACAAGGAGATACCTTGATCTAGGAGATCCGAAGTCAAATCCGGAGACAGAACGAAGCAAGGGAGTACAGTACAAGGAGCTCTTTTGTCAGATCTGAGGGAACCAAGTCCTTGCCATCGGAAAGGTAAATTTTTATTTTTATTTATTTTTATCTAGATTTTAACAATGTGATATATTTGGGAAGTTAGTAGAGACCGGCTTTGGCCGGGCGGGGTTGGTGCCTAACACCTTCCAACCCCGTAACTTGATCCCCGAATTCAGATTTTTATGGTAGATTAGTTCTTTTTATCCATGTTAGAGTCAGTTTGGTTCCTAGACCACAATAACTAGGTGGCGACTCCCAAACCTCAAGGGTCAAAAGCGGATCCACGCACCCCGCGGATCGAGGGCGCTTTCAGTGGCGACTCCGCTGGGGACATTGAGGATCAGACTTGAAAAGCCCCAAGTATGGGAGTATTACTAAAATTACCTAGAATGTTTTAGTTATTTTGTTCGTTTATTTGTTTATTTGTTAGCTTATTTGCATCTTTGATTTTTTTTATTCGATTATTGAGTATGCGTTTGGACTTCGAATGTTTGATATTTTGGGCATATTATTATCTTTGTGGTTCAATTGAGGGTTGTTTAAGGTGACCCTAAATAATGCAAAATTTTGAAAGTTGGTGTTATTAAGAATGGATTAATGATTATTAGAATAGGGAGATCGTCGATTTTTTATTTTTTAATTAGGCATACGTTGATCTATTCTTGGGTGTTTTTTTTGAAAGGGAGAACGATTTTTGATTTAATTTTATTTGTAGGTGTGTGGTCGATCTTTTGGTCGATAGTTTTTATTTTATTTTAATTTTAATTTTTTATTTTTTATGATCGATTTTTTTTGATGAGGGTGCTGTCCGTTGACAGCAAGAGAGAAACAAATAGTAAAAAAAAAAAAAAAAAAAATTTAAGTTTCTGTCAACAGTGCTGGTGCGCGTGGTGTGCCACAAGTAAATTGCTGTTTTTTCGTTTGCACCATCAATACATGATGGTGTGTTTGGTGTGCCAAAAATAAAAACCCTTGTTTAAAGTCCACACATCGTCTTCTTCGTTAATCATTCTCTTCCCAAACTCATCGTCTTCAACAGACGAATCTGTTTGAGCTGTTCAGTTTAAGACCATGGAAAATCGTTGTTTTCTTCTAATAGAAAGTCACAAAACTCTGATTCGACAGCCCCCTTGAAGTTTATTTGATCAAGAATAAGTAACCACTCTTCATTCGGCTGTCAAAAACGATGAGGAACCACTGGTTCATATCTGAATCCCATCGGTTTAGTCTCTCCATTCTCTTATTCCAATCAGTTTAGGAACATTATATCCCATCGATATCTTCTGAGGTAGAAGCACACAGTCCCGAATCGGCAGCCCATGTTGAAACCCAATCGTTCTTCTTGCCAAAAATCAGTCTCTTTCATCTATCGAAGAAGATTTTAGAGGTGGTGGTTCAGATCAGAAAAAGAAGACCTTTGATTCAAATATGAGTCTCGTTTGAAATCATTTTTTTTAATTCTGTTAGTTCTTTCGAAATCTGCTGAATCTTCGACTGAAAATTGTTATTTTTAGTCGGTTTGAAACCTGGTTTTTAATAGAAGTAAGGCTGATTTCCTTTTATTCGAGAATTGAAGAGAAGAAAAGATGTGAAAACCGATTGAGAAAGATCAAATGGAGAGAGCAATCCGAGATTTGTTTGATCAGAATTTTCCGATTCATCGAGCTAATACAGATTTTGTTTTCCAATTCAAAGCAGGTCGATGGCTGGTTCGATTATTGGATTTTATTTATTAATTTTTTTAAAAAAAATGTCTTTTTTAAGGGAGAAACGTTGGAAACTTTAATTGGGTCAACCTCAATCTGGACATTCTGATATAGGAAGTTGGGTTCGAAATGGAGATGGCGATAATGTTTCGTTGCAAAAATTCAAATGATTATTTTTATTTTTTATTCCATTGGCCGAACCCTCAAAAGATCTGTCATGTTTCGGAACCATAACACAGTAGGTGTTAATCCGACTTGGGTGTATTACTTGAATGAGGATAAGATGGAATTCAACATCATTGGTTGAGTTATTAAAAATTTTGGGATAAAAATCAGTGAATTTGAACGTGGATTGATAATGGAGTGGGTTTTAATGTGATATTTTCTAATCAATAAACATCTTTGTTCGATTGATTTTTTTTTTATTTTTGAATTTTTATTGTCACACTCATTTTTACCCATCGCACATCACTTTAAAAGTATCCGCCGATGCTACTTTCAATCGTCAACGTGACAATAGAATTTCTCTTTTATTGAGCAATGTTTCAATTTTTTTTTAATAGTAATAATTAAAAAAAAAAAAAAAATTCTTTTCCAAAAAAAAAAATTTCAAATACCAATATGAAAAGATACCCATAATTCCTGACTACCATACTATCATTAATCCATCATTCATGGAGACTTCGATTCATTTTTTTTTGGTCACCCAAAATAACCCTCAATTAAAATACATAAGGAAATAATGCTTGTTTCTAACATTGATATGCTTAATGTGCCTATGTGATTGGAATGGTATTGATCTTGATTGAATATTCACCTGATTTAGATGATTTTTTTTAATATTCATGTAATCCAATGTGTGATTGGATTGATTGGGCCATGGGCCCATTTGTTTGAAAAAGGCCCCGGACACACCCCACCCTGTTTTGCACACACCACTAGCACGTTTACTGTTTTACTCACTTACACGTCCCATTTAGCCAACGTGGCACTAGTGCGTGGCCCGGTCTCTTCGGAGATGCGACGTCATTCATGAAACCCACAACTCCAGTCAAGTACCTTAGGGTATATCAAACTGGGGGCATCAATACCATCTGATCAGGTGATTCTGAGAAGTATTGATGCACCCAAGCTGGAGCGACCTGAGCCTTTGTCCTATTGTGAGCCACACAGTCACATGTCCCGATTGCCAACGTAGTACTAGTACGTGGTCGGTCCCCTCGTGGGATGCCAAACCATTTATGAAAGCTACAACTCTTGACTCGTACCCGTAGGTGTAAAAGGTAATCTAAGTATATCAATTGCACTTCTTGGTCAAAACCGGTGCCTAAGCAAGATCTTGCCCCGCTGTACCCTACTGTACGAGGGGGATAGACTACGTCTATTCTAGACGAGAGGTATTTAAGTGGGCCCTTGCTCTGCATTGTGCGCCACCTCTCAACTGGAGATCGAACTGGCTATTTTTGGCTTCAGAGAAGTGAATTGAGGTTTTAGATTATCACCTATACGGTATATCAAACCAAGTCACCACGTATCGAACGGTATATAGGTGTGCCTGGGCAAGGGTGGCTAGATGAAAATGCATTGCACGTAGTAAGCTTAGAGTCTAGAAACCTTCCCAGTAGGTCACGACTCGAACTTATCGTGGGTGTTCCCGGGTTGTTTATTGAATGGAGTCCGTTGATTGATGAATGTATGTAAGTGATGTGAATGATGAGATCCGAGTGCATAATTGATCTCAAGGATAAAAATGTTGCTTTTGAAAAGTAAAATGGGGGCACCGATCCAATAAAAAAATCCATTCTTTTACAATAATGACCCAGTCCATCCCGGTCCAATAATCATGATGGACCGGGCCATTTAAATCAAAATGAAAATCGAATTTTCAAAGAAGAAAAAGAAAGTATTTTCTAGGAAAAAATGTTTCCCAAAAGAAGTGTTTTCCAAAAAAGTGTTATTCTCTAGAAAAATGTTTTCTAAGAAAAAAATGTTTTCTAGAAAATGTTTTCCATAAGAACAAGATTTTCCAAGAGAAAATGTTTTTCAAATAAAAACTATTTTTCAAAAAAAAAATGTTTTTCAGAAGAAAATATTTTCCAAAAGAAAAGAAAATGAAGGAAAAATGATTTACAAAAGATATATATTTGCATGAAAAATTATTGAAATATGTTTAAAGTTGTTATTCAATGAAAACATTATTTGTCAATATTTTTCAAGAGTGCAGTAAAATTATTTTTCTTCTGAATAATCATTAAATGGATGAACTTTTTAATGGATTGGTGCACAAAATTCAATAAAATCTCAGGGTTCATTTAAAATGTTATCAAGGGTGTGACACTGAAATTGGTTAAATTCATCTTCAAAGAGGTTTAAGGGTTATCATTGTATCTAAGCTCAATCGTCCATCGTCTAGGTAGGGTTGTAAATCTGATCAGTTAGAGTAAACGTCAATATCAAGTCAACAATCAGAAATGACCTCAAAATTTGTCAACATCATCCAATTGTTCTTTGAAAATCATAGTGCTTCAATCCTACCGGTTGTAAGTAGTGTCTCAGTTCTCATCAAGCCCGTTTTAGGTAGTTTTGAGTTTTCATGGGTCATTTGGGTTAGCTCGAGTCCTTTTTTCTAGCAAGGTCATGTCTTCCTTAGATTGAGCCTACTCTTTCTTATTGAGTCTAGTTAGTTCGTCGAGTTTATAGAGGTGTCTGTCGCCCCTTCTGAATTGATCGTACAAAAGAAATTTTTGAATATCTCGAGCGCATTAACGAATTAACTAATAATCTAGATTCAAAGACAAGAAGATCAGAGTCGGGCTCAAGAAAGCAAAGGTCATTGACCTCGGAACAGAAATAAATTCCTAAAGAGATTCAAATAGAAACCATCTTATCTCTAGAGGAACACAAGGGGATAATGAATTTTTTCAGAAATTTCAAAAGACTTGTTCGTGTGATCATATGAGGGTATGTTAGGTACAAGCTTGAGTGTTGTTCAACATGGACTAGATACTCGTCTATATCAATGGAATTAAAGAAGATGTTATGAAATGTATCAATGTTATCCTCACTACATCTTAAGTTGCAAATCGCATATTATCAATCGATATGGGGATATCTTTTGAATTGATATTTGATAATAGGTTGTACATCAAAGCTTAAGTTGTTACTTTATATTTAAAGTTCAAGATCCGGCATCACACATTATCTCTCTACCGTCCTCAGATTAATGAAAGGTTGAAGCAGCTAGTAAAAAATCTCAAAACAATCATCAGGGAAATGTGTCAATCACATCAGGATTAGTTAGAAAAGTTACCACTCGCACTAGGGGCACATCTTACTTCAATGCTATCTTATATTGGAGCTATTCCCTACTCCTTAGTGTATGGCATGGAAGCAGTCTTGCCAGTTGAAATGGAGATTCCGTCTCTCAGGGTTCTGTTAGAAAGTCAGTTATCAGAAGCAGACTGGGTTCGCCAACGGTATGAAGAGTTGAGTTTGATCGAGGAAAAACGACTAAGAGCATTGTACCACGTGCAAGCTTATCAAAGAAGATTCCGTCTCTCAGGGTTCTGCTAAAAACCTAGATAAAAAATAAATAAAAAAAATTTATACATTTTCGATAGCAAGGACTTTGTTCCCTTAGATCTGACAAAAATAGCTCCTTGTACCGTACTCCCTTGCTTCGTTCTGTCTCCGGATTTGATTTCGGATCTCTGAGGCAAGGTATCTCCTTATTTTTGGATATGAATTCTTCGAGTTTATTATTTATTTTGAAGTATTTTTGGAGGGCTTTTGGGTGTTCTTTAGGCTAAAATCGAAGGAGGGATGTTAGGTAAGGAGTTGGGGCTCCAAAACTAGGGTTTATGGGAGGCTAGGGGGGCTTTTAGACCTGCTTCTCTTAGGATTTATGATTTGATATGAAAATAGGGCTTTTGGTCTTATTTGATTGACTTTTAATATTTTGACTTTAGTCTTAATTGATTGACTTTTAATATCTTGACTTCAGTCATGTTTAATTGACTTTAATTTTGACTTTAGTCTCACTTGATTGAATTTAATACTTTGACCTTAGTCTTGCTTGATTGACTTTAATTTTTTGGAGAACCCTCCTCTATTATATCTTTAATTCTTTGGACCCCCAAATGGAGGGGTCCTTAAAGAAATATCTCACGAACCCTCAACAATTTTACTTGAAAGCCCGATTGATCGATTTTTTTAATTCAAAATTTCAAATTAATTTCATCAATGTTTCACTTTAATTATTTAATGTTTTATTTCGAAATTTTTAATTATGAAAATTATAAAATTACCGTTTTGCCCCCGGAGAGGACTTTTCACGTTTTAAGTCGGTTTTTAATGTTCTAAGATGTTTTAGAATCGATTTTTCGTAAGAATGTCAATGGAAATATTAGTTTGTGTCATTTATGAAATTTTTTGTGTGAAATTATTGTGAACTTTATTAGGGTCATTTTCGTAATTTTGTCAAATTCTGTGAAAATTGGGAAAATGATTTATTTGATTTCGATTTGTTGTTTTATGTGTTTGAGAGAGTTTTCCTAAGCGTAACGTAGGCTCTAGGATTGTTTTGAGATTAGGGGTATTTTGGTAATTTGGTCAATTTTTAGTGATTTTTATCGTGAAGCTTCTTTTTGGTATGCAAGATGATGATTTCTATGTTTCTGGGGTCGTATTTTCCTAACGTAGCGTGGTTTCTAAGGTTTTGTCAGTTTGAGATACCTCATCCGGATTTCTGAAACACATCTGGTAACAAAATAAAGCAATAGAATACACATCCATCATTGGGAATCATTGCGATCGGGTTGACGAGTTGATTAATCAGGCGGATGCAAAAATGGGGTGTCTACAGATGTCCCTATTTGGCAGAGGGTTGAAGCAAACTAGATAGCAAATCTATTTTGGTAGATAGTGCGATATCTGAATGCCAAAGCTAGTGACAGTTCATTTTGCAGCCTGATTTAGCAATTCGTCGGGGTGTTCGGATCCTTGAGGGTAAAGCTCTCCCCGAACTAAAAAAGATCAGGTCCTCGAGTAGAGCTCTCACTGGCAGTGTCAGATCCTTGAATTTTAGAGAATTCTCCCTGACTAAAAAGTGCAAGTGTGAGTGTATGTATTGTGTGAAACTGATCAAAGATTGAGAAAAAAAAACTAAGCATAGTCTGAGTATAAACTGAGCATAATCTGAGCAAAGTGAGCATAATCTGAGCAAAATTTGAAGGTCTTCTTTTACCTACCCTAGGTGAACGAGTAATAAAATAATTTTTTGAAAGTCCTACTCTACCTGCCCAGGGTGAAAGAGTAATGAATTAATTTTTTTGGGAAGTTCTACTCTACCTACTCGGAGTGAAAGAGTAATGAACTAATTTTTTTTGGAGTCCTACCCTACCTGCCCAGGGTGAAAGAGTAATGAACTAATTTTTTTTTTGGGAAAGTTCTACTCTACCTACTCTGAGTGAAAGAGTAATGAACTAAGCTTTTTGAGAGTCCTACTCTACCTGCCCAGGGTGAAAGAGTAATGAACTAATTTTTTTGGGAAGTTCTACTCTACATACTTTAGGAGTCCTACTCTACCTGCCTCGGGTGAAAGAGTAATGAACTAATTTTTTTTTTTTGGGAAAGTTTTACTCTACCTACTCGGAGTGAAAGAGTAAAGAACTAAGCTTTTTGAGAGTCCTACTCTACCTACCCAGGGTAAAAGAGTAATGAACTAATTATTTTGGGAAGTTCTACTCTACCTACTCGGAGTGAAAGAGTAATGAACTAATTGTTTTGGGAGTCCTACTATACCTGTCCAGGGTGAAAGAGTAATGAACTAATTATTTTGGGAAGTTCTACTTTACCTACTCGGAGTGAAAGAGTAATGAACTAATTTTTTTGGGAGTCCTATTCTACCTACCCAGGGTGAAAGAGTAATGAACTAATTTTTTTTTTTTGGAAGTTCTACTCTACCTACTTGGAGTGAAAGAGTAATGAACTAATTTTTTTGGGAGTCCTACTCTACCTGCCCAGGGTGATGAACTAATTTTTTTTGGAAGTTCTACTCTACCTACTCGGAGTGAAAGAGTAATGAACTAATTTTTTTGGGAAGTTCTATTCTACTTGCCCAGGGTGCAAGAATAATGAACTAAGCTTTGAGGGAACAAACGGGAGATTAACCTGGCATTTGATTTTTTTTTTTAATAAAAAGTTGGATTTTATGAAGGTCCGGTAAACATTTTAACTCTCTTTGAATCTGAGGAGTTTTCAAAATTGCTATCAAGAGGGTAACCTTTAATTCAAAGTTAACCTTATCCTTTGGGGTTGAAATTGACCAGGCATCAGAACAAAAATGCCCCTAGTTTGACAAGGAACATTGCACTGGGGATAATTGAACATAATTTGAAAATAAATGCCCCTAGTATAAGGGAGGAAACTGTACTCTTTAGAAAAAGGATGTGCCCTTGTTATGAAAGATTGAAATCATTGATTACCACAAGCGCAATAAAGGTTTAACTTTTAATTTTGACTTTTTATATTGAAGATTTTGAGTTAGGCTCAAAGAAATTGGAACAAAATATTTCTTTCTGAAATTCATCATAGAATTTATTCTTTCTCCCCGTCAGTTCACTTAGGGACATGAAACTCTTTAGATCAATCATAGACGAGATACTTGTATCCACTGAGTCTATATTTGGTTCAAACTGGGTATTGAAACTTGATCATTCAGACTTCTGATATTTCGGCTCGGGCTACCTTTTCAGCTTCTCAACTCAACGGAGATTTTCTTTTATTTTTTGATAACTCTAAGTTTTGCCTAGATTGCCTATTCAGGTTTTCAATCTTGCGAGCATGCTCTAGTTTTTGCCTAGATCACCTTTTTAGGTTTTCGATCTAGCGAGCTTACAATGTTTTCTTTTTTTCTTGCTTTGATCGTTGCCAAGGTTGTCCTTTCACATTTTCAACTTTGCGAGCTTGCCTTAATTTTTGCCTAAGCCGCCCTTTTTGGGTTTTCAACTTAGTAGACTTTTTTTCTTCTTCTTCCCTTCTGAACTTCTGGAGTTGCTATCTGATCATGCTTTGCTATCTTCCTTGACTTTTCGCACGGTACTTAGGAGGACTTTCATGGGTAAGCTTAGGACTGGGTATAAAAAGAAAGGGATTTTGAGGTTCAAAAACCTGAATGCCCCTTGTATGACATTTCTTTTATTTTGCTTTGAATTTTCTTCCCCATTTTGAAGATATTTCTTTTTCTTTTGAATTTTTTTCTTTTTAGATTTTTTCTTTGTCGAGCAATCTATTTTTTTATTTTGATGTTGTCGGGCCTGAAGTAACTTCTCAGGTTGCCTACGTACCCCAGAATTTTGGGATCAGACCAAAACGTAGTTCGAATTTTCCCTCCCCTAAGTTAGGTGATCGGGATTAGAAAGAAAAAGGCATCATTTTTTTTTGAAAAGGCTGCAAAGGGCTGAGAAAGGGGATAATGAACTGGGTAGCAGGAAAATTGATTCAGCCAAAGGTGGCCTCCTTAAATGTAGTACCGTTTGATCCGGTCAAGGTTGGTTGACTCTGGTAATTTGATTCCATCATGATCTTGAAGTCTAACAGTTTTTCCAAATAATATTTCCTTGATGATTGAATCTCTCCAATTGAGTTCAAACTTTCTATGATCGAGGAAGAGTACTCAACTTTTTTTTTTGGGTAGTCTGATACTTAGATCCTTAACTTATAAGTGATGAACTTTGACTTTCTTGTCAAACATGCGAGTGACTCCTCTCCATTGACAGACCCAAACTGATTCTAACAATTAACTTCCATCAAGGCCTTGCGATACAGGATTTTCCCTTTTAACGGTAAGATTGCTTCCATATCATACTAGAGTGATTCTAGTAGAAGACTGTATTGAAATGTAATATGTCCATAATGCGAATGGTAACTTCTCTGGCCAATCCCGGTGTGATGTGTGATTGACACATTTTCACGATGATTGTCTTGAGATTTTTACTGGTTGCTTCAACTATTCCATCGATTTTAAAATTCCAGCACTGATACATTTTATAATCCCTCCTCTGGCTATGTCAGTCTATTCTTGCTGGTGTTCTCACAGGATGGGTCTAAATTTAACCGACATATCCTCATAGGACCATGCAAGCAAGTCTTTTGAATTTTCTGAATAAATTCATCATCTCTTTGTGCTCCTCTGGGGATAACTTAGTTCCAATCTGAATTTCTTGGGAATTATTTTTGTTTTGAGGTCAATGACCTTTAGTTCCTCGAGCAAGACATTTATCTTCTCATTCAAGAGGGGGTTCCTTATTAGAGGAATTTCTCTTTGAAGCCAGTTATTAGTTAATTCGTTAATACGCTCGAGGTATTCAAAAATTTTCTTTATTCAATTAAATTTAGATGGGGCGACTGACACTATTGCAGATTCGACAAACTAACTTGACTAGAACAAAATAAGAAATAAAAAGACAGACTTGATTACTGACTTGATAGAAAGAACTGGACTCAAGACTCATAAACAACTAAAGACAATTACCCACAACGGGCTTGATCACAGACTGAGAATTCGAGAAACTATTTCCAAGCGGTTAGACTGAGTTTTCTTCTTCAGATTTTTTGCATTCTTCAGACTTACTTCTTCTCTCTTGGCCAAGACTGCATTTGGTGGTGAAAACCTTATTAGGGACCGTCAGTTTGGTAAGAGGAGGGCTAGGAGGTTTATGATTGACTGATTGGATGAGAAAGATTGGGTCAAACGAGAGTTGAGTATTGGATACCATGTTCAAAGTCTGAGGAGGTTGGTAAATGGGTAGAGGGTTGGTAGTAATATTTGGCTGTTCAGGGGCAGGGACAGTAACTTTTTTGGCGTCAATGAGGTCTTGAACTGTATGACGAAGAGCAACACAACTATCAGTAAGATGACCGGAATTTTGGTGAAACTCACAAAATAGGTTGGGATTGTGAGAAGTGGGGAGTGGATTTGGTAAAGGTCGAGGTTGGAGAGGTGCAATGAGCCCTTTACTTAATAGTTTTTGAAGGACAATGCTCAAAGGCATACCAAGATTGGTGAATTTCCTACGCGGTCGAGGTTGATTAGGGTTAACTTGGTTACTAGGCAAGATAGTAGATTGGACGGGTGTAGTAGACGTATTGGCTACATAGGCGTGATCAGTACTAGACTTAGAATTGGTAAAAGGCTTTTTGAACATGTTGTCAGAAGGATTGGAAATGATTCCGAAAGCGAAAGCATCTTCCAATTGGCTACCAGCTTGCAATAGAGACTCGAATGTAGGAAGGTATTGGGAAACTAGATGTCGGGCATATCCTTGCAAGAGGTTTTTTAAGATAATAGCCACTTGTTCTTTCTCTGAAGGTCTATCCCACATTTGTGCAGCCTTGGCCCTCCAGCGACCAATGAAATTAGTGAATGTCTCCCCATTTTTCTGTTTAGTTGCTTCCAAATCCTTTCTTGAGGTCTCAATCTCAGTACTGTATTTATACTGATGCCAGAAGGCCTTTTACATGTTCTCCCATGTACCCACAATAACTGGATCTTGAGACATTAGCCAACGTAGTGCTAATCCGGATAAAGTTCTTTGGAACAATAATGTCATCTGTTCGTCGCTGAGCCCCATAGTGCGCATGTTAGTAACATACACCTTAAGATGTATTTTCGCACATCCTGTCCCACTGAATTTATCCATTTCAGGCATCACAAACTTCTCCGGCAAATGGATTCTAGGGATGTGGTTCAGAGCTTCAATGCCTGCTGCAATTTCATCAATACCCTTTATACTCTTCATAGCTGACTCCAATTGGGACATTTTGTTAGATAACGCCGGATTTTCATCAACATACTCTTCGTCTCCATCGAGTTCGAAGACTTCACGTGGATGTTTCTTTTCTACCTTTTTTCCTTTTGGGTCATCTAGAGGATTTTTCGTCGATTCCAAGGTCTGTTCTAACATTTCTACTTTGCCTTTTATATTGTTGATATCATGGCAAAGGCTGCCAAGATCTTACGGATCTCTGAGAGCTCAGATTCTGACGCCATCTCTACTTGTTGACTTGGTATTGTGGCCCGTTCTAACCGACTGGACTTACGACTCCAACTAGGAGGTAGACGTTTGAGTTTGGGCGCAATGATAATCTTGAAAACCCCATCAAAGGAGGATTACTAGTTATGGATCCTAGAGTAGACTTTTAATAAATAGAGGTTTCTCTTGATAGTATGGGTTAAGTTAACCCCTAGATTCAAAATCTCTAACCAATGAAATATTTCGATTAAGAAATATTACATGAATATGATTTACTGATCTTGTTAAGTATGTAATATTCAGTCCATTGAATCAAACTGGCCGATGCAAGGTGATTGGGACTATGTACCTATTTAAGTTTGGGCCGGTTCGACCCAATGGATCTGAATATTCTACTTGCATCCAATATTTTTAAGCCAATTAGTTCAACCGATCCATATACTGATCCATAAGATCCATTTACCAATTGAACTAATTGGTTTAACTTGATATTGACCAGTATGTTTCACCAATTAAGTTTATTGGGTTGGACCGATATTGCGGGTTTGATTGGAGCGGTGTGGACCGGTCCACCCACTTACCTTTTGGTTGGATTAAATAGAGCAACCCGGGAACACCCACGATAAGTTCGAGTCGTGACCTACAGGGAAGGTTTCTAGACTCTAGGCTTACTACATGCAATGCATTTTTATCTGGCCACCCTTGCCCAAGCACACCTATATACCTTTCGATACGTGGTGACTTGGTTTGATATACCGTATAGGTGATAATCTAAAACCTCAATTCACTTCTCTGAAGCCAAAAACAGCCAGTTTGATCTCCAGTTGAGAGGTGGCGCACAATGCTGAGCAAGGGCCCACTTAAATACCTCTCGTCTAGAATAGACGTAGTCTATCCCCCTTGTACAGTAGGGTACAGCGGGGCAAGATCTTGCTTAGGCAACGGTTTTGACCAAGAAGTGCAATTGATATACTTAGATTATATTTTATACCAACGGGTACGAGTCAAGAGTTGTAGCTTTCATAAATGGTTTGGCATCCCACGAGGGGACTGACCACGTACTAGTACTACGTTGGCAATCGGGACATGTGACTGTGTGGCTCACAATATGTCAAAGGCTCAGGTCGCTCTAGCTTGGGTGCATCGATATACCTTTCAAAGTCATTTGATTAGACGGTATTGATGCCCCAATTTGATATACCCTAAGATACGTGATTGGAGTTGTGATTTTCATGAATGACACCGCATCTCCGAAGAGACCGGGCCACGCACTAGTGCCACGTTGGCTATAGGGGACGTGCAAGCGTGGAAAACAGTAAAAGTGCATGTGGTGCAAAATAGGGTGGGGTGTGCCCGGGACCTTTTTTGATAAATGACCCATGGCCAAAATCATATCATTACAACATAGATTCCACATGAATATTAATCGAAGCATTCAAAATTCATAACATAAATCAGAGTAAGCACATCAGAAATATATATCAACTATGATTATGACAAACCAATTAATGAATATGGCATAGAATAATTGATCAGATCCAATCATTGCAATAGGTGTAGACACCCCATTTTTGCACTCGTCAACCCGATTGCAACGGTTCTCAATGATGGATGTTTATCCCAATGCTTTATTTTGTTACTAGATATGTTTTAGAAATTCGGATGAGGTATCTCGAACTAACAAAACTGTAGAAACCACGTTGCGATAGGAAAATATAACCCCAAAAGCTTATAAATCATCATTTTTCAGACAAAAAGAAACTTCACGATAAAAATCACTAAAAAATAATCAAATTATCAAAATACCCCTAACCCTAAAATATCTCTAGAGCTTACGTTACGCTTAGGAAAACTTATTCAAACACATAAAACAACAAATCGAAACCAAATAAATCATTTCGCCAATTTTCATAGAATTCGACAAAATTACGAAAATGCCCTTCATAAAGTTCACGACCATTCCACACAAAAAATTTAGTAAATTACACAAACCAATATTTTCATTGAATTCCTTACGAAAAATCGATTCTAAAACATCCTAGAACATAAAAAACCAGCTTAAAACGTGAAAAGTCCTCTCCGAGGGCAAAACGATAATTTTACAATTTTTATAATTAAAATTTTTGAAAATATTAAATAATTAAAGTGAAACATTAATAAAATTAATTTAAAATTTTGAAGTAAAAAAATCGATCAATTAGGCTCTCAGGCAAAATTGTTGATGATTGTCAAGATATTTATTTAAGGACCCCTCCATTTGGGGGTCCAAAGAATTAAAGATATAATAGAGGGGGATTCTCCAAAACATTAAAGTCAATTAAGTAAGACCAAAGTCAAGATATTAAAGTCAATCAAGTAAGACTAAAGTCAAAATCTTAAAGTCAATCAAGTAAGACCAAAGTCAAGATATTAAAGTCAATCAAGTAAGACTAAAGTCAAAATCCTAAAGTCAATCAAATAAGACCAAAAGTCAAAATCCAAATAGAGTTTTAATTAAATAATAATTCTATTTAACAATCCTAATTAAATAATAACTCTATTTAATAGAATTCTAACTAAAATATAATTCTAACTAAAATAATTCTAATTAAAATATAACTCTAAATAAAAGAATTATAATTAAACACTAATTCTATCTAAACAAACACTTAAAAAAAATCTATAAATAGGGGTCCTCACAACCTATTTTCGCATTAAATAAAAATGATAAACCTTAAGAGAAGCAGGTCAAAAAGCTTCCCTAGCCTCCTATAAACCCTAATTTTGAAGTCCCAACTCCTTACCTAATACCCATACTTCGATTTTAACTTCAAAAATACCCAGAAGCCCTTCAAAAACACCCCAAAATCCATAACAAATTCGAAGAATCCAGATCCAAGAAAGAGATACCTTATCTCGGAGATCAGAAATCAGATCTAGAGACAGAATGAAGTAAGGAGTATAGTTTCAACGAACGATTTTATCAGATTTGAGGGAATAGAATTGTTGCGTTTCGAAGGTAAAATTTCTGTAGACACCCCAATTTGCACGAACCCATAAGAAAATTCAAAATTTCTCGAATTGTTTCCAACTAAGAACTCTAGCCTATCACAGACCCGCATTGTCACTTGGCATCATCATTCATGCATACATGCATACATACATCATGTCATATAGTTTGCATGCTCAACCTTGTCCCTAACCCGTAACCATTATCCATTCACCGCTCCATCACCCATACCATAACCAAGGTCTATTTCCTTCTCCAACCTAACCTAAGTCCATATCCTAAATCCAAAGCCAAGTCCAAAACCGAAGTCCATATCCTAAATCCAAATCCAAGTCCAAAATCAAAGTCCATATCCTAAATCCAAAGCGAGTCCAACCCAAGTCCAAAACCCAAGTCCATTCCAAGTCCAAAACCCAAGTCCATATCCTAACCCAAACCCAAGCCCAACACCAAGTCCTCTCCAACTCCATTCTGTCATCCCTTCACAAGATGACACATGTTGATATCTCATAAGCCCCCAATACCCAATGCATCATCTAATTGGAGAGTCAACTCTTCCTTGTTAAAATTCAAGAATGCCCTTCCCAAAAAGGTTGGTCAAACCAAAAAGGTTATGAGGTCTTTGGTAATAATTTATAAAGTTGAGAGAACTTACAATCATACCTTTAAAAGGTGGGAATCTTCAAGTACATACATGGAATTCTCCCATTAGTCCATTTCAAAAATACACTCCCACCCTTGCTTTATGAGTTATTTACAAATGAACCAAGGTCTACTTTTTACCTACCACTCCACCTTTACACATGTCACTCCCTTATTCACCATCCCAAAAGTACTTTTGTTCTCTCACCTCTATTTACCAAAAAATCAAGGACCAAAGAATGCTTTTAGGGTTTCTTCACAAATGTCATCTTTACCCCCATACAAATGAAAAATCCAAAAAGAAATAACTTAAATCTCATGTCCATTTTCTTTATTTTTAGGGTTAGACCACTTTATCC